>NW_027362765.1:651897666-653176416 GCF_046119375.1 Phyllobates terribilis
ATAAATAACTTAGACACAACTTAATACACTGTTCAACAGACACTTCATTATGTTTAAAAATCAAAATGTTTCTCACCTTCCAAATTGCCATCTTTACACATGTTATTATCACCCACACCACCTTAAAATCTTCTTCCTTTACACCCATCCCATAGAACACCCTGTTAAAATCTAAAAAATTAACATTACTCACAGCTTTAATCAGATTGCACATTTTCCTCCAGACTTTTTGTGCAAACTCGCAATTCCAGAATACGTGCATAGGAGTCTCACTACCTCCACATCTCTGTCTTGGACATTTTTCAAAACGAACAAGACCACGTCTATGCTGAAATTCTCGTGTCGGTAAGCAATCCTTTATTATACACCATAACAAATCTTTATGTTCATTTGATAAGAACACATAGTTTACATTCAGCCAAATCCTGTCCACTATCTTTGGCATAAAGTGCTCCACTGGACTAGTGTTTAACCTTCCTTCCAAGACTTGTAATATCTTTTTATGACACCTCAGTACCTTAAGATCAAAACCTTTTAGATCATAATCTCTCAAAATCTTTTCCAGCACAACATAGTTACTTGGGGGTAAAAATCTATAAGGTCTATTCAATCTCATGTCCACCCACTTATATTTTCTTATATAGAAACCCAAATTATAAATAGAAAAGGCTTTAAGCTTCGATTCTGACCCTAATAAAATATTTATGCAGTTTGCCATATACTTTGCATATAAAAAGGCTTTGATATCAGGATAACCTTTACCGCCTTTCTTTTTTGGCTTATACAATTCTTCGCGCTTAACCCTTTCCATTTTTGATCTCCATAAAAAATTAAAACATACTTTAATAATTTTTTTCATCGCATTGACAGGTGGAATAAAAATGGTTGCAACATATAAAATCATTGGGAGTAAAACCTGCTTGATAATTAAAATCTTCCCTTCCAACGTTAGCTCTCTCAGATTCCAAAAAGACACCTTTTTCCTAACCCTCTCCAACAGTGATTCCCAATTTTTTACATTTCCACACTCTTCCGAAAAATAGATGCCTAAAATCTTTGCTTCAAAGACTCTCAATAATTTACAATCGGATTCTAAGATAAAACCGCCCATCGTTAAAACACCAGATTTCTCCAAATTGATCTTAAAACCTGATGCCGCCCCAAACCATTCAACCGTTCTTAAAACCCTATTCATACTTCTTAAATCTTTTACAAAAACAGTCACATCATCCATAAAAGCCACCACTTTAACCTGCTCTCCCCAACTCCCAGGAATAAAAAAACCATTAATCACTTTGTCTTTCCTAAAAGCAGTTAAAAGAGGCTCAATCGCACAGATAAAAAGAATAGGGGATAAGGGGCATCCCTGTTTCACCCCACAATTAATCTTTACACTTCCAGATAAAAACCCATTTACAGATACTTTACTAAAACATGCTTGATACAAGGATTTAATACGTTTACTAAAATCATCCGGGCAACCCATTCTCCTTAAAACATCGAATAAAAAATCATGGGCGACTCTATCATAAGCCTTTTCAAAATCCAGAGTAATTAACGCCATCTTCTGTCTTCTATCGGAAACATCCCATATTATGTCTCTAATTAAAATCAACGAGTCACTGATCTTCCGCGTTGGAACTGCACACGTTTGGTCTATATCTATCACCGAACTCACCACTTTCTTTAATCTATTTGCCAACAGCTTCGCATAAACTTTATAATCTGTATTTAAAAGAGTAATCGGTCTCCAGTTTTTTAGCAATTCTCTATCACCTCTTTTGTATAATAAAACAATTACCCCCTCCAACCATGACTCCGGGACACGACATAAAGACTCAACTTTTAAAAACATTTCATAAAATTCATTCCCCACAATATCCCATAATATTTTATAAAACTCAATGGGTAACCCATCCGACCCTGGTGTCTTACCGTTTTGCAATGTATTAACTGTATTAAAAACTTCTTCTTTTGAAATACCCTCTGATAATAATAATTTATTTTCCTTAGTAAAACACTTATCCAACCCTCCTAAAAAATGCTCCTTCAAAGACCTATCTGTATTTTTTGCTGAAAACAGGTTATCATAAAATTCTTTCACTTTCATCTTTTTCCCCTCCAAACTCCTTTCCCCCTCTAAAACCCCCATAAAGGCCTTTTTCTCACAGATTTTTTTAAAAAAGAATTTAGTACATTTCTCGTCTTCCTCCAACACCTTCACACGAGAATTAAAGATAATTTCTTTTCCTTTTTCTCTCAGACATTTTTGAATTTTTTCCTTCGTCACCATAATTTCCTCCTCCACATTAACTCCATTATTCCTAAACTGATACAGACACTGTAGATTTGCATTAAGGTTATTGTATGACTGTCGCTTATCCGCAGCTTTCCTCTTGCCTACTTCCATAAAGAATAATTTAACTTCCTTTTTCATGTAGTCCCACCATTTAAAAGTAGAGTCAAAACATTTCTTTTCTAATTTCAGTTTCTCAAAGAAAAATTTAAAATCCTCCCTTACCTCCTTATGCTGTAACAATGATACATTCAGTTTCCAATGAGATGGCCTTTTTCCCTCATCCGCCTCTACCATCAGTGTACATTCAATTATTCTATGATCAGAAAAAGGTGCTTTATGCGTTTTAAAATTAGAACAAGTAAAATCCTTGGATATAAACAAATAATCTATTCTCGAGGAACAACCTCTTCCTTCCCAAGTAATTTCATACTCCTTCTTCTGCCCGTCCAACCACCAAGCATCTTTTAGGTTAAAAGAAGATAAAATACCCTTGAGACAAGAAACCGAACCATCTTTTACATTATTTAGTTGACAATTAAAATCTCCCCCTAAAATTACTGGAACTACACCTGGGATAAAAAGCTGCAAAATTTCAAACAAATGTAACCTTAAAACTTTTTCTGTATTGGCATAAATATTAAAACATCTATATTTCTTCCCATTCCTTTCTACATCCACTCTTAGAATCCTACCAGGGTATATTTCTTCGTAGTTGGTAATCTCCCATTCCCTGGAACATATAAAACCAACCCCATCACTTCTGAATTCATTCCCGCCTGAAAAACATAAATTACCCTTCCATATACCCCGTAAAAAATCATAATTTAACTTCTTTGACAAATTACATTCTTGAAGAAATACAAAATCAAAATTTTCATTATTAAAATAGTCATAAATCACAGTTCTTTTATATAAGTCATTGAAACCCTGAACATTCAGGGAAGCCGCCCTGATCATCTTTTAGTGACTGGCACCGGGCTATCTCCCCCGCCCTCATCGGATTGCAAAGCACTTTCATCGATACTCAGCCCTTCCGACTCTGATGTACTGGAAATGTCAAAATCCTTTTCACAAGCAAATACTTTTACTACACATGGCCCTACACCACGCTCTTTATCATCTACACTTCTTTTCAAAATTTTTGATGAATCCATCCTTTCCTGACCACAGGGTATACTCTGAGATAAAAACTCCCTAGGGGAAGGCCCTATTACAGGCAGGCTTTGACTTTTCACTACCACCACCTTTCCCCCTGCGCCTCCCTTTTTTACTTCACCCCCTTGTTCTTTTATATTACTCTCTTTGCTTGGTGGAGGGACTTTCTGCATTAATTGTCCCACACCCACCAGCACAGACTTCAATTCTTCAATCCTCTGTTCTTCATTCTTCTTTTCTTCTTTCTTCTTTTCTTCTTTCTTCTGCTCTTCCTTCTCCCGACCTTCTTTCTTCTGCTCTTCTCTGTTCTTATCTTCTTCTAACTCCTTCTCCTTCTTCCTTTCTTCCATCTTTCTTTTCTCATCCTCCTCCGACCTCCTCCCTCTCTCTTCTTTCTTTCTCTTCTCTTCTTCCGGTGTTTTCTTCTTCTTTACTTTTCTCACCTCCTCCATTTCCTGCTCATCAGTTCTCTTTTCACTTGCTTCCTCACCATCCTCGGCTTCATTCTGCCGATGTTCTGATGAAGTATCCATCTCCTCCTCGCCTCCTTTCTTCTTATTTGGACATGCATCCTCCTGATGAGCTGAACCGGGACACCTACAACACTTTTTGCACACAATATCCAAATGTCCATATTTACGGCACCCATAACAGTAATTAGGCATACCCGAAAAAAACAGATATCCACGGCTACGATTAACATAGACATTTGGTGGTGGTCTAAGTACCCCACCTTCTTCTTCTGGGTCCTTCTTGAAGGCTACCAGAAAAACCCTTTTTCCGTTCCACACTCCGAACCTAGTTTCCCCACGTTTTCTTGGGATAACTTTCTCACAATATGCACTTAGATAGTTTATTACTTCACTATCAGTAACAAATGGACTGAACAAATGTATTGTTAGCAGTTTCATGGAGAACTGAAAGGAGGGAATCACTCTCACTCCAACAAAAAGCTCGTTCTCCCTATTAACTTCATAGAGAGTATAGGCTCTTTCACACTGAGAGTTCCCCATTAAAGTTAAATCATATATCCCTCTCGAAAAAAAGGATTGAAAACAAAAAAGTTCCTCCTTTTCAATCTTCAGAAATTTACAAATCTCTCTGAAGATAAACTCGGAATCCTTTTCCTGCCGATAACCAGGAGCCACCAACAAACGGAGTGTATCCTTCAAAGGATAATCCTCTGAAAAATAGTCATTGGAATTGTTCTCCCGATTTTCCCTCCTACCTCCAAATGGCCTCTTCGATTCCATATTCTTTTCCTCCTTCTTTTTCCACAGATGATCAGGAAAAAAAACGACACAGCAGATCGCAGCTCCACCCGGATTTCAATCCTCTTCGTCCTACCGACCTCCACACCACGAAAAAGAACCGTCCTCCAGGAAGAAAAGGCAAATCTAGACTTTGCTCCACACCCAATAGCAGCAGCTGGACCAAGATCCAGAAGGCCGAGTGCAAAGATCCACCTAGATCACCTTGGCCAAATGACGCAACCCACTACAGATCGCAGCCAAAAGGCCGAGAAGCGATAACCAGAATTGGTTTCAAACTACGGAGCCACCCAAGGATCCTGAAAAGTCCATTTGTGGAGATGAGCTCCTGGACTCCCGTTAAGAAGACATGTTGTCAACCTCTAGATCCCTTACATGCCTGCACTTTTCGGCTTGCTGCTGCTGCAATCCACGCGTTTTAGATCTGCATAACTCCACCTCTTTAAACACAGCACCTTCACCCCCTGCTGTTCCCACCCGCCTCAACACCGTTGGAAGGGAGGAGAACCAATTAAGGCGGGGGGTGGGGTGGAACGAGCAGCTGTCTACCCTTAGCAGGAGGGCTCCTGATTACATACCTCTCCTGCTGCTGCTGCTGCTGGCTGTCCAGCAGCAGACTGAAGGTGGCTGCTGCTGTGCACAGGTATATAAAGGCTCAGAGCCTATTATGACACGCGCAGCCAGCGTTCCATTGCCACATTCCATCTACTGCAGGCAGGATACCTGGCTGGCTGAATGTCGCTGAGAAGCTCACAGAGACCGCCATAAGCAACAGTTTAACAGAATGCCACAGACTAATCAACCAAACTTTTTGGGTTGGGTTCTCTTTTATAGTCTGCAGGCATTAAATGAAAGAAGTCAGTGTTCCAGCAGAAGGAGACAACGTTTCAGAAAAGGCATTGTAGCAAACCAAAAAAGAAATTTTAAGCGCAGCAGAGTAACCAGCGCACATACCTGTTAGCTCAGGTGAGTTTAAAAGGCTGCTGTTGATAACAAGGGCATTTGCTAAATAGATGGTGTGTGTGCAACAATATACTGAAAGGTCAATTATATTGTGCAGCTTATCTCACCACCTGTAGTTATTTAGGTGAAAGCTCCAAAATGCTTGCCTAATATGTCTGTTTATCCAAAAGGAAGTAAAAAGGGAGAGCTAGAAAGATAGCATTGCATCACATTACATGGCAATGCAATGCACAGTTGCTGAAGTTGAACCAAAATGAGCTTGTAATCTGGCTTCTGCAACTTTGAACATGAAAAATCCAATGAGGAGAAGAAAAGCAAAGCCAAAGAGTCCATCCCAAAATCCGACAAACAAGCAAAATGAACAAAAAACATTGAATTCAATTCTTTCTGATTTTAGAAACTGCATTAAAGAAGGGGTGCACCGGTCCTGGAGATACTGCAATACCAGGTCAATGCGTGGAGTGGACAGAGCAAGCTCTTTTTCCATCTCCCTGTTCTAAAAATCCATTTAATATATGGTCCCCAGATAGGGGACGTATCAGATATTAAACTGATAAGAACAGATTTTTTTTTTTTTTTTTTTTTTCTTTTTTTTTTTTTTCTTTGTTTTTTTTTTTTTTTTTCCTCAGATTAAGACCCACATTAATTTATGCATCATAGCGCATATTCACATAACGGGTTCTCAAATCATCATTCGGAAAAACAAAAACAAAATCCCAAAAAACACAACCCTGCAATTAACTGTTACTTACTGTAAGAAGTCCAATGTGAAAAGTTCCAGAGTGCTTCTGCTGCTGTCTCACCATACTTCTTTTTATCCAATAAATAGGCATAAAACAGTCTAGCAAGAAAAATCTTTCTGCATTCCATGGGGGAAAAAACAATCTTTTTAAAAATCACCAAATTCCGAACGTCCCATAAAACCTCTTTATATATGACAAAAATAATCCAGCTTGCCCGCTTCCTTTGCGAGTACTTAAAATCTAGACCTATTAAAATCCTTTCAAAATCGAAACAATGAAAACCAACTAAAGCAACAAACATACGTGACAACAAGGTAAAAACTTTTTTAGCAAAAAAACAGTCCCAAAAAATATGCTGTATTGTTTCCACCTTATTGCAACCTTCCCTAGGACATAGTTCTTGAACCTTTATCCCCCGGTCATTCAAAAAAGCTCTTGTTGGCAAGCATCCATGCAACGCCATCCAGGTTACATCCTTCTGTCTGTTGCTGATTCCACGCATGAAAAAAAGCTTCCACACCTGTCCAGACTGTGCATTATTACAAAACGGCACATCACATAACATCTCCTTCTTCTTAATACCTGAGACAATCAGTTTTTTGTCCGGTCTAACCATGGAGCTTATCCCATTTTGATCATAGAAGGACCTAAGCACCACATAAAAAAACGGTATCACAAACGAAACTGGTTTTCTTAAATCCTTCTCACACCAGCTCCATTTCTGGAAAAGCCGTCCTGCTAAATATTTGCACATGTCCGCAGTCCTGTTATTGCACTGGGATAATTTATAAATGTTCAAAAAATAATGCATTCTTAAAAATAAGTCAATGTTAGGAAAATCACAACCCCCATTTTCCACAGAACACATAACCATTCCTCTTCTTAGTTTCTCCATTTTGGATCCCCAAAAAAACACAAACAGTTTCCTTGTCACTCTCTTTGTCCAAAGCACAGCAGGTGGGAAAATCAAAGCAGTGTACAGCAGAAGCGGGAGAATCACAGACTTGATTACCAGCACTTTCCCTCTCAGCGACAGGTTCCTTAGTTTCCAAAAGTTCAACTTCTGATCCATTTTGTCTTCTAGAATCTTCAGGCTGCTTTTCCCTTTCAGTTCCTTCTCAAAGATGACACCAAGAACCTCAATTTCCTCCCTACTCTCCACTCCTGCCACGTTAACCTCAACCTGCCTCCCAAAGTTACAAAGCTGGCACTTTCCCCAATTCACCGCCATACCAGCCACACAACAAAAAATCCTTACGTGCAAATTCACTCTATTGAGATCCGCCTGTGAACCACAAGTAAAAACAATATCATCCATATAACTTAAAGACTTGACTGGACCCCCGGATCCCCCAGGAATAAAAACACCAGCCACACACTTGTCAACTTGCACACTTTTTAAAAGGGCCTCCACCACACAGATAAAAAGAATTGGTGACAGGGGACAACCCTGCCTAACTCCCGATAAAATATTAAAACTGGAACTCACATGCCCATTAACTAAAATCTGGCTACTGACCCCACAATAAAAACTCTTAATGACCATCAATAATTTATCCGGAACACCAAGGTGACTTAAAGCAGAGAACAAAAATCTATGTGATATTTTATCAAAGGCTTTCTCCAGGTCCACCGACTGTAACAAAAGAGCATTCTTATTCAAATTAGCCTGATAAATTAAGTCTCTTAGAAGCAGCAAATTATCTGAAATTTTCCTACCAGGCACTGCACATGCCTGATACTCCCCCACCATATCACCTATCACATCTGCCAGTCTACCAGCCACAATTTTAGAAATAATTTTGTAATCACTGTTTAACAATGTTATGGGCCTCCAATTTTTAATATCCCTCATGTCCCCTTTCTTATGAATCAGCGTAACAATCCCCCTACGCATAGAAACCGATAAAATCCCATGAGTAAAACCATATTGCACCACCCGGGAAAACTCCACACCTATAATATCCCAAAATCTAACATAAAATTCAGCAGGAAGACCATCACAGCCTGGCGTCTTGCCTTTCGCCAAGCCATCCACTGCCCGTCTAATTTCATCTTTCCCAACCTCCTCACTTAAAAACCCAATTTTCTCCTCAGGAATATTATTAGTTAATACTTTGCAATAATCATTAATTTCCGCATCACTGGCTCTACTATCGTTAGAGAAGAGTGTTTCATAAAAGGAAAGAATACTGCCAATCATCTCATCCCCAGATACCTCCCCTGCAGGAGAAAAAACAGACTTAAAAACCCCTTTAGGTTTAAAACATTTTTTAAAAAAGTATCTCGAACATTGCTCATTTTCCTCCATGTGCTTTATTTTTGCCTTAAACATAATAGTCTTCCCTTTTTCAATAAGTATCTTCTTCAGTTCGTCCTTCAAATCTGCAATCTCTTTATCCACCTCCATCCCCGCTCTCTTAAACTTATGGAGTACTTCCAATTTTGAAATAACAGCAGCATCATGATCCCTTTTGGCTTTCGCTCTCCTAAAACACACCCCTTTAAAATAACATGCAAATTTCTCCTTAGCCCAGTCCCACCACTCTAGCAAATCTTTAAAAAGGTGCTGTTCAGACACACAAGACAAAAACACTTTATTAAAACCAACCTTAACACTCTCCTCTTCCAGCAGGCTTACGTTCAGCTTCCAGAGTCCCTTTCCAAAAGCCAGGGACTCAGCTATACACAGATCTACCACTATCATCTTGTGGTCAGAAAAAGTCGTCATCACGTGGTTGCACTTGGCCACCTTAATCCCTTCAGACATAAAAACATAGTCAATTCGGGAAACACTACGTCCACTATCTGATATGTATGTGAACTTATCACTTGGCCCAACCATCAGACCAGCATCCGTGTAGCGTAAATCCTGCACAATCTGATTTAAAATATTAGACGTAACATCAGTCCTACCTTCCGTAGAGCTCTTACGATCTTTTGCGGATCTGACACAATTAAAATCTCCAGCCACTATAGTGAAGTCTCTGCCTGGTAAAAACAACTTTAGAGACTCCAAAAACCCAACTCTTGCTTGTTTATCAGCAGGGGCATAAACATTAAAAACCCGTACCCGCTGACCTAAAAAATCCACTAATAAAAACAAACATCTCCCAGGTATGATTACTTTAAACTCTAAAACCTTTAGACTGGAATTACACAGTAAAATGCCCACCCCTTCATTCCTGTTTTCTGAGCATGGGGACCAAAAAGATTGCCCCTTATTCCACTCACTCTCATGCGGGGCAGATTTAATTACACATTCCTGCAGACAGACAATATCTGCATTCACACTCTCAATGTACTCCAGTATCCCTGCTCTCCTACAAGCAGAACCAATCCCTCGTACATTCAGAGAAGCAACACACAACGCCATCATAACAACAGGAAAAAATCTCCACCATACCCGATCCATCATGAACCAGGAGAAAACCCACTCCTGCCACCCACTTTTCTACGTATATCAGGCGACTCAGAACTCGAGTCCCTGTTAGAATAACCTGGTCTTAGGGAGACTGGATCTTCCTGCCCCCCAGACCAACACCCCTCCACCTTACTTCTTTTAATCACGGAGGCATAACTCTCCTCCTTGCCATCATCTTCCTCCTCATTTTCACTCCAATCACTGTTAACCCTATCACGCTGCTGAGGGGTTATAGTTCCATCCGAATCAGAATCCTCCTCCTCCAAAACCTCCATTTCCTCACCCCCATCTCTTCCCAAAACAGGATTCACTGACTCCGCCATATTAGACAAATCCATCCCATCACCCGGGCCATGCACATCAGCTACTTTGTTTATTACTTCCAGCCCCTCCCTCAAACCAACTTTCTTCTGGCTCCGCCCCTTTTCCTCCATCTTGGGCACCGCATGGTCTCTTCCCCTACCACCATCTTGTTTTTGGCTTTCCCCCTCTGAGTCTGAGCCTTCGCCCTCCTCCCCACTTTCCTGCCGAGTCTTCTTCTGCCTCTCTTCAGCGTCCACCTGTGACCTAGGAATCTGAGCCCACAATCTACATTTCCTTGCAAGGTGATCTGCATGTCCACACAAATCACACACCTTATTCATTGGGCAACCACTTGCAACATGCCCAGATTTCCCACAACCTCTACAAACATCACCTTGCACTGGACAATCTTTCTGAACATGTCCAAACTCATGACACTTCCTACAATATTCCATCTGTCCATTATAAAAACAAAATCCCCTTTCTCCTCCGATAGAAAACTGTGCAGGAATGCTCTTGGCACCCCCAATAGCTCTATCATCCGGTCTCAGTTTTACAACATATCTCCTCTTGCCATTTAGATAATTGTATTTGTTCTTCATTCTTCCCAAAAATTTAACCTCACTACAATACCGAGCTAAAAAATTGGAAACAGTCTCATCCGGAACTTTAGGGTTATACATGTGCACAACCACATACTTATATGTCTGCTGGAACAGAGGTTCCAGTGCAATAAACTCTAGGCATTTCAATTCCTTTTCTTCCTTCATTCGTACCAACTCCATGTAGACTCTCTGGCAAATACTCAAAGAAACAAAAGTGATATCATAAATTCCTTGTTTCTGAAAATCCTGCAGTGCCAATACATCCGTTACCTTCAAGCCATTAATGTTCTTCAAGACATCAACGCAAACTTGGTCCAAACCGATTTCTCCTTCATGACCTGCAGCCACCTTCAGACGGACCGAGTCCTCTAATCCACGTGTTTTCTCCACCATTTTTACAGCAGATAAACACAATCGCCGCTCAATCGCACACTAGGGCCCCACAAGGGGGAACCCCAGTCACAACTGCCCTCCAAACAACACCAGCAGCAGAAAACCACCACTGATCTTGCCAAAAGGCCGAGAAGCGATAACCAGAATTGGTTTCAAACTACGGAGCCACCCAAGGATCCTGAAAAGTCCATTTGTGGAGATGAGCTCCTGGACTCCCGTTAAGAAGACATGTTGTCAACCTCTAGATCCCTTACATGCCTGCACTTTTCGGCTTGCTGCTGCTGCAATCCACGCGTTTTAGATCTGCATAACTCCACCTCTTTAAACACAGCACCTTCACCCCCTGCTGTTCCCACCCGCCTCAACACCGTTGGAAGGGAGGAGAACCAATTAAGGCGGGGGGTGGGGTGGAACGAGCAGCTGTCTACCCTTAGCAGGAGGGCTCCTGATTACATACCTCTCCTGCTGCTGCTGCTGCTGGCTGTCCAGCAGCAGACTGAAGGTGGCTGCTGCTGTGCACAGGTATATAAAGGCTCAGAGCCTATTATGACACGCGCAGCCAGCGTTCCATTGCCACATTCCATCTACTGCAGGCAGGATACCTGGCTGGCTGAATGTCGCTGAGAAGCTCACAGAGACCGCCATAAGCAACAGTTTAACAGAATGCCACAGACTAATCAACCAAACTTTTTGGGTTGGGTTCTCTTTTATAGTCTGCAGGCATTAAATGAAAGAAGTCAGTGTTCCAGCAGAAGGAGACAACGTTTCAGAAAAGGCATTGTAGCAAACCAAAAAAGAAATTTTAAGCGCAGCAGAGTAACCAGCGCACATACCTGTTAGCTCAGGTGAGTTTAAAAGGCTGCTGTTGATAACAAGGGCATTTGCTAAATAGATGGTGTGTGTGCAACAATATACTGAAAGGTCAATTATATTGTGCAGCTTATCTCACCACCTGTAGTTATTTAGGTGAAAGCTCCAAAATGCTTGCCTAATATGTCTGTTTATCCAAAAGGAAGTAAAAAGGGAGAGCTAGAAAGATAGCATTGCATCACATTACATGGCAATGCAATGCACAGTTGCTGAAGTTGAACCAAAATGAGCTTGTAATCTGGCTTCTGCAACTTTGAACATGAAAAATCCAATGAAGAGAAGAAAAGCAAAGCCAAAGAGTCCATCCCAAAATCCGACAAACAAGCAAAATGAACAAAAAAGCATTGAATTCAATTCTTTCTGATTTTAGAAACTGCATTAAAGAAGGGGTGCACCGGTCCTGGAGATACTGCAATACCAGGTCAATGCGTGGAGTGGACAGAGCAAGCTCTTTTTCCATCTCCCTGTTCTAAAAATCCATTTAATATATGGTCCCCAGATAGGGGACGTATCAGATATTAAACTGATAAGAACAGATACTACACTTGATCTTAGCCAAAAGGCCGAGAAGCGATAACCAGAATTGGTTTCAAACTACGGAGCCACCCAAGGATCCTGAAAAGTCCATTTGTGGAGATGAGCTCCTGGACTCCCGTTAAGAAGACATGTTGTCAACCTCTAGATCCCTTACATGCCTGCACTTTTCGGCTTGCTGCTGCAGCAATCCACGCGTTTTAGATCTGCATAACTCCACCTCTTTAAACACAGCACCTTCACCCCCTGCTGTTCCCACCCGCCTCAACACCGTTGGAAGGGAGGAGAACCAATTAAGGCGGGGGGTGGGGTGGAACGAGCAGCTGTCTACCCTTAGCAGGAGGGCTCCTGATTACATACCTCTCCTGCTGCTGCTGCTGCTGGCTGTCCAGCAGCAGACTGAAGGTGGCTGCTGCTGTGCACAGGTATATAAAGGCTCAGAGCCTATTATGACACGCGCAGCCAGCGTTCCATTGCCACATTCCATCTACTGCAGGCAGGATACCTGGCTGGCTGAATGTCGCTGAGAAGCTCACAGAGACCGCCATAAGCAACAGTTTAACAGAATGCCACAGACTAATCAACCAAACTTTTTGGGTTGGGTTCTCTTTTATAGTCTGCAGGCATTAAATGAAAGAAGTCAGTGTTCCAGCAGAAGGAGACAACGTTTCAGAAAAGGCATTGTAGCAAACCAAAAAAGAAATTTTAAGCGCAGCAGAGTAACCAGCGCACATACCTGTTAGCTCAGGTGAGTTTAAAAGGCTGCTGTTGATAACAAGGGCATTTGCTAAATAGATGGTGTGTGTGCAACAATATACTGAAAGGTCAATTATATTGTGCAGCTTATCTCACCACCTGTAGTTATTTAGGTGAAAGCTCCAAAATGCTTGCCTAATATGTCTGTTTATCCAAAAGGAAGTAAAAAGGGAGAGCTAGAAAGATAGCATTGCATCACATTACATGGCAATGCAATGCACAGTTGCTGAAGTTGAACCAAAATGAGCTTGTAATCTGGCTTCTGCAACTTTGAACATGAAAAATCCAATGAGGAGAAGAAAAGCAAAGCCAAAGAGTCCATCCCAAAATCCGACAAACAAGCAAAATGAACAAAAAACATTGAATTCAATTCTTTCTGATTTTAGAAACTGCATTAAAGAAGGGGTGCACCGGTCCTGGAGATACTGCAATACCAGGTCAATGCGTGGAGTGGACAGAGCAAGCTCTTTTTCCATCTCCCTGTTCTAAAAATCCATTTAATATATGGTCCCCAGATAGGGGACGTATCAGATATTAAACTGATAAGAACAGATTTTTTTTTTTTTTTTTTTTTTCCAAACACTCAGAAATTAAGTTTTATAATCTTAAATCATATATCACTAAACTCAAGATTTTAGTTCCATCATCGTGTTTAGATATTATATTTATATTTTTTCATTTGAATTAATATATATAAAGTTAAACATAACAATTCCTTTACAGTTTCAACAGTTTCCAAACAAATCACAACTGACATTACTTCACCCGGTTTCCCAAACTAAATATCCCCTTTTTCCCTTTTACTTTCCTCCCAACAAAACCCCTTATCTTCTTTTCTTCCTCCTCATGCTCTAACCGCATCTGTTCCCAATCATACTCTTCCTCATCATCTCTGAAAGTCACCACCTTCTCCAAAACTTTACCCTTTTCCTCTTTTACTTCTTTCTTTTCACCAGATACTTTCCTTGATCCACAATTTTCCTGTACCGTTACCTTTTTCTTCACCTTTAAACTTTCAACTTCTTTTCCCTGCTTATTCTCCTCTATAATTATCGCATCAACTTCCTTCTTCATTTTATCACCAATATCTTCCTTTTGTCCTCCAAAGTTCTTTTCAAAAGTTCCTTTGCTGCTTTCCATGTAACAATACCCAGAACTCCCGTTTACCATAATCCTCCCATTATGCAAATTTTCTTCTCCTGTTGTCCACACCAAAAAACGTCTCTTTCCGTTCCAAATACCAACTTTGTTCCTGTATAATTTCTGAAACTTTACCATCTTACATTTAGATTCCAAAAAAACCATTATCTCCTCTATTTCCACAAACGGATTGTCCATGTAAATTATCACACTCTTCGGTTTCCCCATGAATGATGCACTTACTCCAATTTTCCCAGAATCCTCTTCACTCCAGCATTTGAAAAAATGAATGCACTTTTCCTCAGAAACTAGAGTCACATCACAAACTTTACCTTGCTTTATTTCTTGCATACAGTAGATATCCTTCTCCAAAACTTCATGTTTCCTCAAAATTTCCAGAATCCATTTTTCTTCCAAAAAAGTTTCTTCCGTCTCCCGTTTCACAAAAAAACGTAAGCATCTCTTCTTTTTCCAAAACTCCATCTCAACAATCCGTTTTCCTTCCGTTTTTCCTTTTAATCCTCCAAATGTTGCCACCACAGCTATGTGTGGCGACAGTTGCCCCCCACAGCTATGTGTGGTGACAAGGTGATCGCCTCTCGTTGCCCAGGGACTAATCCGACTCCCTAATAGCAGCAGGGGGGTTTAGCTCCACCGATGAGTGTAGCGATCCCCCCAGGCCAAGGAGCCGGGTACCCCAAGCACCTCCCAGTCAAGACCAAGGCAGCAACCGCTAGATCACTGCACTTGATCTTAGCCAAAAGGCCGAGAAGCGATAACCAGAATTGGTTTCAAACTACGGAGCCACCCAAGGATCCTGAAAAGTCCATTTGTGGAGATGAGCTCCTGGACTCCCGTTAAGAAGACATGTTGTCAACCTCTAGATCCCTTACATGCCTGCACTTTTCGGCTTGCTGCTGCTGCAATCCACGCGTTTTAGATCTGCATAACTCCACCTCTTTAAACACAGCACCTTCACCCCCTGCTGTTCCCACCCGCCTCAACACCGTTGGAAGGGAGGAGAACCAATTAAGGCGGGGGGTGGGGTGGAACGAGCAGCTGTCTACCCTTAGCAGGAGGGCTCCTGATTACATACCTCTCCTGCTGCTGCTGCTGCTGGCTGTCCAGCAGCAGACTGAAGGTGGCTGCTGCTGTGCACAGGTATATAAAGGCTCAGAGCCTATTATGACACGCGCAGCCAGCGTTCCATTGCCACATTCCATCTACTGCAGGCAGGATACCTGGCTGGCTGAATGTCGCTGAGAAGCTCACAGAGACCGCCATAAGCAACAGTTTAACAGAATGCCACAGACTAATCAACCAAACTTTTTGGGTTGGGTTCTCTTTTATAGTCTGCAGGCATTAAATGAAAGAAGTCAGTGTTCCAGCAGAAGGAGACAACGTTTCAGAAAAGGCATTGTAACAAACCAAAAAAGAAATTTTAAGCGCAGCAGAGTAACCAGCGCACATACCTGTTAGCTCAGGTGAGTTTAAAAGGCTGCTGTTGATAACAAGGGCATTTGCTAAATAGGTGGTGTGTGTGCAACAATATACTGAAAGGTCAATTATATTGTGCAGCTTATCTCACCACCTGTAGTTATTTAGGTGAAAGCTCCAAAATGCTTGCCTAATATGTCTGTTTATCCAAAAGGAAGTAAAAAGGGAGAGCTAGAAAGATAGCATTGCATCACATTACATGGCAATGCAATGCACAGTTGCTGAAGTTGAACCAAAATGAGCTTGTAATCTGGCTTCTGCAACTTTGAACATGAAAAATCCAATGAGGAGAAGAAAAGCAAAGCCAAAGAGTCCATCCCAAAATCCGACAAACAAGCAAAATGAACAAAAAACATTGAATTCAATTCTTTCTGATTTTAGAAACTGCATTAAAGAAGGGGTGCACCGGTCCTGGAGATACTGCAATACCAGGTCAATGCGTGGAGTGGACAGAGCAAGCTCTTTTTCCATCTCCCTGTTCTAAAAATCCATTTAATATATGGTCCCCAGATAGGGGACGTATCAGATATTAAACTGATAAGAACAGATACTACACTTGATCTTAGCCAAAAGGCCGAGAAGCGATAACCAGAATTGGTTTCAAACTACGGAGCCACCCAAGGATCCTGAAAAGTCCATTTGTGGAGATGAGCTCCTGGACTCCTGTTAAGAAGACATGTTGTCAACCTCTAGATCCCTTACATGCCTGCACTTTTCGGCTTGCTGCTGCTGCAATCCACGCGTTTTAGATCTGCATAACTCCACCTCTTTAAACACAGCACCTTCACCCCCTGCTGTTCCCACCCGCCTCAACACCGTTGGAAGGGAGGAGAACCAATTAAGGCGGGGGGTGGGGTGGAACGAGCAGCTGTCTACCCTTAGCAGGAGGGCTCCTGATTACATACCTCTCCTGCTGCTGCTGCTGCTGGCTGTCCAGCAGCAGACTGAAGGTGGCTGCTGCTGTGCACAGGTATATAAAGGCTCAGAGCCTATTATGACACGCGCAGCCAGTGTTCCATTGCCACATTCCATCTACTGCAGGCAGGATACCTGGCTGGCTGAATGTCGCTGAGAAGCTCACAGAGACCGCCATAAGCAACAGTTTAACAGAATGCCACAGACTAATCAACCAAACTTTTTGGGTTGGGTTCTCTTTTATAGTCTGCAGGCATTAAATGAAAGAAGTCAGTGTTCCAGCAGAAGGAGACAACGTTTCAGAAAAGGCATTGTAACAAACCAAAAAAGAAATTTTAAGCGCAGCAGAGTAACCAGCGCACATACCTGTTAGCTCAGGTGAGTTTAAAAGGCTGCTGTTGATAACAAGGGCATTTGCTAAATAGGTGGTGTGTGTGCAACAATATACTGAAAGGTCAATTATATTGTGCAGCTTATCTCACCACCTGTAGTTATTTAGGTGAAAGCTCCAAAATGCTTGCCTAATATGTCTGTTTATCCAAAAGGAAGTAAAAAGGGAGAGCTAGAAAGATAGCATTGCATCACATTACATGGCAATGCAATGCACAGTTGCTGAAGTTGAACCAAAATGAGCTTGTAATCTGGCTTCTGCAACTTTGAACATGAAAAATCCAATGAGGAGAAGAAAAGCAAAGCCAAAGAGTCCATCCCAAAATCCGACAAACAAGCAAAATGAACAAAAAACATTGAATTCAATTCTTTCTGATTTTAGAAACTGCATTAAAGAAGGGGTGCACCGGTCCTGGAGATACTGCAATACCAGGTCAATGCGTGGAGTGGACAGAGCAAGCTCTTTTTCCATCTCCCTGTTCTAAAAATCCATTTAATATATGGTCCCCAGATAGGGGACGTATCAGATATTAAACTGATAAGAACAGATTTTTTTTTTTTTTTTTTTTTTTTTGAAAGCCCGAAATCGTGTACAAAACCCGAGTGCGCTTAAAAAAGTGACAAGTGCCACAAAAAAAGTGCACTAGGATGCTGGTCTTCTTGAAACCCTCTCCAAAAGGAGAAGGGTCCCCCAAACCATTCCCCGTCCCTCCGAGCCAAAAGGCCACAGCGAGGAACAGGGACAAAAAGCCTCCTCCAGCCGAAGCCAGAGGCGACCCAATCTTACCCCCAGCACCTGCCCGAGTTCTCACCCGAGCAAGGCACTGGGAGCCAAAGACTGTGCTCCCCTCCCGGAAGAGGGGAGCCAACAACGCTCTCCTCCCGAAAGAGGAGAGCCAGGGGGGTTCAGGGGGGAGCGGAACCTGATGGCCACACACTCCCCCCCTAGACCTGCCAAGAGAGGAACCCGTAAGGGAACCGCATCCCGACAAAATCCTAGTAGGACGTGACACACGTGAATAAGTGGACACACAGTGACAAAGAAATTAAATAAATAGTGAAGGTTTCACAGTATAATACTGCCCGGACCTTCGACCGGGAAATGAAAAATTCCCCATCCTAAGGCCAGAAGGCCCGGAATAAGGGTGTGTGCGAAGAAAGAAAATTTGAAGTGCTTGTGCAAATGTGCCATAAACTCAAGTGGGGTTCCCAATCCCAGTGAGTTAAGGCACCCCAGGGTCACCACTCCTGGGGCACTTCACACTTCGGGCTTTCGATCTTCCCCGGCCCAATGGCGTCGATCCTGGGGGGCCATGCTTTCCACCATATGACTATATTAGCCACCTGGCGTACTAACAAGCGCCTAAACCCCAGTGTGCATAATGTATCAATCTACTAGGGCGGCCAACATCCAAAACCGCCTTTTCGAAAGATACTACACTTGATCTTAGCCAAAAGGCCGAGAAGCGATAACCAGAATTGGTTTCAAACTACGGAGCCACCCAAGGATCCTGAAAAGTCCATTTGTGGAGATGAGCTCCTGGACTCCCGTTAAGAAGACATGTTGTCAACCTCTAGATCCCTTACATGCCTGCACTTTTCGGCTTGCTGCTGCTGCAATCCACGCGTTTTAGATCTGCATAACTCCACCTCTTTAAACACAGCACCTTCACCCCCTGCTGTTCCCACCCGCCTCAACACCGTTGGAAGGGAGGAGAACCAATTAAGGCGGGGGGTGGGGTGGAACGAGCAGCTGTCTACCCTTAGCAGGAGGGCTCCTGATTACATACCTCTCCTGCTGCTGCTGCTGCTGGCTGTCCAGCAGCAGACTGAAGGTGGCTGCTGCTGTGCACAGGTATATAAAGGCTCAGAGCCTATTATGACACGCGCAGCCAGCGTTCCATTGCCACATTCCATCTACTGCAGGCAGGATACCTGGCTGGCTGAATGTCGCTGAGAAGCTCACAGAGACCGCCATAAGCAACAGTTTAACAGAATGCCACAGACTAATCAACCAAACTTTTTGGGTTGGGTTCTCTTTTATAGTCTGCAGGCATTAAATGAAAGAAGTCAGTGTTCCAGCAGAAGGAGACAACGTTTCAGAAAAGGCATTGTAGCAAACCAAAAAAGAAATTTTAAGCGCAGCAGAGTAACCAGCGCACATACCTGTTAGCTCAGGTGAGTTTAAAAGGCTGCTGTTGATAACAAGGGCATTTGCTAAATAGATGGTGTGTGTGCAACAATATACTGAAAGGTCAATTATATTGTGCAGCTTATCTCACCACCTGTAGTTATTTAGGTGAAAGCTCCAAAATGCTTGCCTAATATGTCTGTTTATCCAAAAGGAAGTAAAAAGGGAGAGCTAGAAAGATAGCATTGCATCACATTACATGGCAATGCAATGCACAGTTGCTGAAGTTGAACCAAAATGAGCTTGTAATCTGGCTTCTGCAACTTTGAACATGAAAAATCCAATGAGGAGAAGAAAAGCAAAGCCAAAGAGTCCATCCCAAAATCCGACAAACAAGCAAAATGAACAAAAAACATTGAATTCAATTCTTTCTGATTTTAGAAACTGCATTAAAGAAGGGGTGCACCGGTCCTGGAGATACTGCAATACCAGGTCAATGCGTGGAGTGGACAGAGCAAGCTCTTTTTCCATCTCCCTGTTCTAAAAATCCATTTAATATATGGTCCCCAGATAGGGGACGTATCAGATATTAAACTGATAAGAACAGATACTACACTTGATCTTAGCCAAAAGGCCGAGAAGCGATAACCAGAATTGGTTTCAAACTACGGAGCCACCCAAGGATCCTGAAAAGTCCATTTGTGGAGATGAGCTCCTGGACTCCCGTTAAGAAGACATGTTGTCAACCTCTAGATCCCTTACATGCCTGCACTTTTCGGCTTGCTGCTGCTGCAATCCACGCGTTTTAGATCTGCATAACTCCACCTCTTTAAACACAGCACCTTCACCCCCTGCTGTTCCCACCCGCCTCAACACCGTTGGAAGGGAGGAGAACCAATTAAGGCGGGGGGTGGGGTGGAACGAGCAGCTGTCTACCCTTAGCAGGAGGGCTCCTGATTACATACCTCTCCTGCTGCTGCTGCTGCTGGCTGTCCAGCAGCAGACTGAAGGTGGCTGCTGCTGTGCACAGGTATATAAAGGCTCAGAGCCTATTATGACACGCGCAGCCAGCGTTCCATTGCCACATTCCATCTACTGCAGGCAGGATACCTGGCTGGCTGAATGTCGCTGAGAAGCTCACAGAGACCGCCATAAGCAACAGTTTAACAGAATGCCACAGACTAATCAACCAAACTTTTTGGGTTGGGTTCTCTTTTATAGTCTGCAGGCATTAAATGAAAGAAGTCAGTGTTCCAGCAGAAGGAGACAACGTTTCAGAAAAGGCATTGTAGCAAACCAAAAAAGAAATTTTAAGCGCAGCAGAGTAACCAGCGCACATACCTGTTAGCTCAGGTGAGTTTAAAAGGCTGCTGTTGATAACAAGGGCATTTGCTAAATAGATGGTGTGTGTGCAACAATATACTGAAAGGTCAATTATATTGTGCAGCTTATCTCACCACCTGTAGTTATTTAGGTGAAAGCTCCAAAATGCTTGCCTAATATGTCTGTTTATCCAAAAGGAAGTAAAAAGGGAGAGCTAGAAAGATAGCATTGCATCACATTACATGGCAATGCAATGCACAGTTGCTGAAGTTGAACCAAAATGAGCTTGTAATCTGGCTTCTGCAACTTTGAACATGAAAAATCCAATGAGGAGAAGAAAAGCAAAGCCAAAGAGTCCATCCCAAAATCCGACAAACAAGCAAAATGAACAAAAAACATTGAATTCAATTCTTTCTGATTTTAGAAACTGCATTAAAGAAGGGGTGCACCGGTCCTGGAGATACTGCAATACCAGGTCAATGCGTGGAGTGGACAGAGCAAGCTCTTTTTCCATCTCCCTGTTCTAAAAATCCATTTAATATATGGTCCCCAGATAGGGGACGTATCAGATATTAAACTGATAAGAACAGATACTACACTTGATCTTAGCCAAAAGGCCGAGAAGCGATAACCAGAATTGGTTTCAAACTACGGAGCCACCCAAGGATCCTGAAAAGTCCATTTGTGGAGATGAGCTCCTGGACTCCCGTTAAGAAGACATGTTGTCAACCTCTAGATCCCTTACATGCCTGCACTTTTCGGCTTGCTGCTGCTGCAATCCACGCGTTTTAGATCTGCATAACTCCACCTCTTTAAACACAGCACCTTCACCCCCTGCTGTTCCCACCCGCCTCAACACCGTTGGAAGGGAGGAGAACCAATTAAGGCGGGGGGTGGGGTGGAACGAGCAGCTGTCTACCCTTAGCAGGAGGGCTCCTGATTACATACCTCTCCTGCTGCTGCTGCTGCTGGCTGTCCAGCAGCAGACTGAAGGTGGCTGCTGCTGTGCACAGGTATATAAAGGCTCAGAGCCTATTATGACACGCGCAGCCAGCGTTCCATTGCCACATTCCATCTACTGCAGGCAGGATACCTGGCTGGCTGAATGTCGCTGAGAAGCTCACAGAGACCGCCATAAGCAACAGTTTAACAGAATGCCACAGACTAATCAACCAAACTTTTTGGGTTGGGTTCTCTTTTATAGTCTGCAGGCATTAAATGAAAGAAGTCAGTGTTCCAGCAGAAGGAGACAACGTTTCAGAAAAGGCATTGTAGCAAACCAAAAAAGAAATTTTAAGCGCAGCAGAGTAACCAGCGCACATACCTGTTAGCTCAGGTGAGTTTAAAAGGCTGCTGTTGATAACAAGGGCATTTGCTAAATAGATGGTGTGTGTGCAACAATATACTGAAAGGTCAATTATATTGTGCAGCTTATCTCACCACCTGTAGTTATTTAGGTGAAAGCTCCAAAATGCTTGCCTAATATGTCTGTTTATCCAAAAGGAAGTAAAAAGGGAGAGCTAGAAAGATAGCATTGCATCACATTACATGGCAATGCAATGCACAGTTGCTGAAGTTGAACCAAAATGAGCTTGTAATCTGGCTTCTGCAACTTTGAACATGAAAAATCCAATGAGGAGAAGAAAAGCAAAGCCAAAGAGTCCATCCCAAAATCCGACAAACAAGCAAAATGAACAAAAAACATTGAATTCAATTCTTTCTGATTTTAGAAACTGCATTAAAGAAGGGGTGCACCGGTCCTGGAGATACTGCAATACCAGGTCAATGCGTGGAGTGGACAGAGCAAGCTCTTTTTCCATCTCCCTGTTCTAAAAATCCATTTAATATATGGTCCCCAGATAGGGGACGTATCAGATATTAAACTGATAAGAACAGATACTACACTTGATCTTAGCCAAAAGGCCGAGAAGCGATAACCAGAATTGGTTTCAAACTACGGAGCCACCCAAGGATCCTGAAAAGTCCATTTGTGGAGATGAGCTCCTGGACTCCCGTTAAGAAGACATGTTGTCAACCTCTAGATCCCTTACATGCCTGCACTTTTCGGCTTGCTGCTGCTGCAATCCACGCGTTTTAGATCTGCATAACTCCACCTCTTTAAACACAGCACCTTCACCCCCTGCTGTTCCCACCCGCCTCAACACCGTTGGAAGGGAGGAGAACCAATTAAGGCGGGGGGTGGGGTGGAACGAGCAGCTGTCTACCCTTAGCAGGAGGGCTCCTGATTACATACCTCTCCTGCTGCTGCTGCTGCTGGCTGTCCAGCAGCAGACTGAAGGTGGCTGCTGCTGTGCACAGGTATATAAAGGCTCAGAGCCTATTATGACACGCGCAGCCAGCGTTCCATTGCCACATTCCATCTACTGCAGGCAGGATACCTGGCTGGCTGAATGTCGCTGAGAAGCTCACAGAGACCGCCATAAGCAACAGTTTAACAGAATGCCACAGACTAATCAACCAAACTTTTTGGGTTGGGTTCTCTTTT
Organism: Phyllobates terribilis; assembly: GCF_046119375.1. Lineage (NCBI taxonomy): Eukaryota > Metazoa > Chordata > Amphibia > Anura > Dendrobatidae > Phyllobates > Phyllobates terribilis. Next base: position 651,920,885 of record NW_027362765.1, read on the forward strand.
ATAGTCTGCAGGCATTAAATGAAAGAAGTCAGTGTTCCAGCAGAAGGAGACAACGTTTCAGAAAAGGCATTGTAGCAAACCAAAAAAGAAATTTTAAGCGCAGCAGAGTAACCAGCGCACATACCTGTTAGCTCAGGTGAGTTTAAAAGGCTGCTGTTGATAACAAGGGCATTTGCTAAATAGATGGTGTGTGTGCAACAATATACTGAAAGGTCAATTATATTGTGCAGCTTATCTCACCACCTGTAGTTATTTAGGTGAAAGCTCCAAAATGCTTGCCTAATATGTCTGTTTATCCAAAAGGAAGTAAAAAGGGAGAGCTAGAAAGATAGCATTGCATCACATTACATGGCAATGCAATGCACAGTTGCTGAAGTTGAACCAAAATGAGCTTGTAATCTGGCTTCTGCAACTTTGAACATGAAAAATCCAATGAGGAGAAGAAAAGCAAAGCCAAAGAGTCCATCCCAAAATCCGACAAACAAGCAAAATGAACAAAAAACATTGAATTCAATTCTTTCTGATTTTAGAAACTGCATTAAAGAAGGGGTGCACCGGTCCTGGAGATACTGCAATACCAGGTCAATGCGTGGAGTGGACAGAGCAAGCTCTTTTTCCATCTCCCTGTTCTAAAAATCCATTTAATATATGGTCCCCAGATAGGGGACGTATCAGATATTAAACTGATAAGAACAGATACTACACTTGATCTTAGCCAAAAGGCCGAGAAGCGATAACCAGAATTGGTTTCAAACTACGGAGCCACCCAAGGATCCTGAAAAGTCCATTTGTGGAGATGAGCTCCTGGACTCCCGTTAAGAAGACATGTTGTCAACCTCTAGATCCCTTACATGCCTGCACTTTTCGGCTTGCTGCTGCTGCAATCCACGCGTTTTAGATCTGCATAACTCCACCTCTTTAAACACAGCACCTTCACCCCCTGCTGTTCCCACCCGCCTCAACACCGTTGGAAGGGAGGAGAACCAATTAAGGCGGGGGGTGGGGTGGAACGAGCAGCTGTCTACCCTTAGCAGGAGGGCTCCTGATTACATACCTCTCCTGCTGCTGCTGCTGCTGGCTGTCCAGCAGCAGACTGAAGGTGGCTGCTGCTGTGCACAGGTATATAAAGGCTCAGAGCCTATTATGACACGCGCAGCCAGCGTTCCATTGCCACATTCCATCTACTGCAGGCAGGATACCTGGCTGGCTGAATGTCGCTGAGAAGCTCACAGAGACCGCCATAAGCAACAGTTTAACAGAATGCCACAGACTAATCAACCAAACTTTTTGGGTTGGGTTCTCTTTTATAGTCTGCAGGCATTAAATGAAAGAAGTCAGTGTTCCAGCAGAAGGAGACAACGTTTCAGAAAAGGCATTGTAGCAAACCAAAAAAGAAATTTTAAGCGCAGCAGAGTAACCAGCGCACATACCTGTTAGCTCAGGTGAGTTTAAAAGGCTGCTGTTGATAACAAGGGCATTTGCTAAATAGATGGTGTGTGTGCAACAATATACTGAAAGGTCAATTATATTGTGCAGCTTATCTCACCACCTGTAGTTATTTAGGTGAAAGCTCCAAAATGCTTGCCTAATATGTCTGTTTATCCAAAAGGAAGTAAAAAGGGAGAGCTAGAAAGATAGCATTGCATCACATTACATGGCAATGCAATGCACAGTTGCTGAAGTTGAACCAAAATGAGCTTGTAATCTGGCTTCTGCAACTTTGAACATGAAAAATCCAATGAGGAGAAGAAAAGCAAAGCCAAAGAGTCCATCCCAAAATCCGACAAACAAGCAAAATGAACAAAAAACATTGAATTCAATTCTTTCTGATTTTAGAAACTGCATTAAAGAAGGGGTGCACCGGTCCTGGAGATACTGCAATACCAGGTCAATGCGTGGAGTGGACAGAGCAAGCTCTTTTTCCATCTCCCTGTTCTAAAAATCCATTTAATATATGGTCCCCAGATAGGGGACGTATCAGATATTAAACTGATAAGAACAGATACTACACTTGATCTTAGCCAAAAGGCCGAGAAGCGATAACCAGAATTGGTTTCAAACTACGGAGCCACCCAAGGATCCTGAAAAGTCCATTTGTGGAGATGAGCTCCTGGACTCCCGTTAAGAAGACATGTTGTCAACCTCTAGATCCCTTACATGCCTGCACTTTTCGGCTTGCTGCTGCTGCAATCCACGCGTTTTAGATCTGCATAACTCCACCTCTTTAAACACAGCACCTTCACCCCCTGCTGTTCCCACCCGCCTCAACACCGTTGGAAGGGAGGAGAACCAATTAAGGCGGGGGGTGGGGTGGAACGAGCAGCTGTCTACCCTTAGCAGGAGGGCTCCTGATTACATACCTCTCCTGCTGCTGCTGCTGCTGGCTGTCCAGCAGCAGACTGAAGGTGGCTGCTGCTTTGCACAGGTATATAAAGGCTCAGAGCCTATTATGACACGCGCAGCCAGCGTTCCATTGCCACATTCCATCTACTGCAGGCAGGATACCTGGCTGGCTGAATGTCGCTGAGAAGCTCACAGAGACCGCCATAAGCAACAGTTTAACAGAATGCCACAGACTAATCAACCAAACTTTTTGGGTTGGGTTCTCTTTTATAGTCTGCAGGCATTAAATGAAAGAAGTCAGTGTTCCAGCAGAAGGAGACAACGTTTCAGAAAAGGCATTGTAGCAAACCAAAAAAGAAATTTTAAGCGCAGCAGAGTAACCAGCGCACATACCTGTTAGCTCAGGTGAGTTTAAAAGGCTGCTGTTGATAACAAGGGCATTTGCTAAATAGATGGTGTGTGTGCAACAATATACTGAAAGGTCAATTATATTGTGCAGCTTATCTCACCACCTGTAGTTATTTAGGTGAAAGCTCCAAAATGCTTGCCTAATATGTCTGTTTATCCAAAAGGAAGTAAAAAGGGAGAGCTAGAAAGATAGCATTGCATCACATTACATGGCAATGCAATGCACAGTTGCTGAAGTTGAACCAAAATGAGCTTGTAATCTGGCTTCTGCAACTTTGAACATGAAAAATCCAATGAGGAGAAGAAAAGCAAAGCCAAAGAGTCCATCCCAAAATCCGACAAACAAGCAAAATGAACAAAAAACATTGAATTCAATTCTTTCTGATTTTAGAAACTGCATTAAAGAAGGGGTGCACCGGTCCTGGAGATACTGCAATACCAGGTCAATGCGTGGAGTGGACAGAGCAAGCTCTTTTTCCATCTCCCTGTTCTAAAAATCCATTTAATATATGGTCCCCAGATAGGGGACGTATCAGATATTAAACTGATAAGAACAGATACTACACTTGATCTTAGCCAAAAGGCCGAGAAGCGATAACCAGAATTGGTTTCAAACTACGGAGCCACCCAAGGATCCTGAAAAGTCCATTTGTGGAGATGAGCTCCTGGACTCCCGTTAAGAAGACATGTTGTCAACCTCTAGATCCCTTACATGCCTGCACTTTTCGGCTTGCTGCTGCTGCAATCCACGCGTTTTAGATCTGCATAACTCCACCTCTTTAAACACAGCACCTTCACCCCCTGCTGTTCCCACCCGCCTCAACACCGTTGGAAGGGAGGAGAACCAATTAAGGCGGGGGGTGGGGTGGAACGAGCAGCTGTCTACCCTTAGCAGGAGGGCTCCTGATTACATACCTCTCCTGCTGCTGCTGCTGCTGGCTGTCCAGCAGCAGACTGAAGGTGGCTGCTGCTGTGCACAGGTATATAAAGGCTCAGAGCCTATTATGACACGCGCAGCCAGCGTTCCATTGCCACATTCCATCTACTGCAGGCAGGATACCTGGCTGGCTGAATGTCGCTGAGAAGCTCACAGAGACCGCCATAAGCAACAGTTTAACAGAATGCCACAGACTAATCAACCAAACTTTTTGGGTTGGGTTCTCTTTTATAGTCTGCAGGCATTAAATGAAAGAAGTCAGTGTTCCAGCAGAAGGAGACAACGTTTCAGAAAAGGCATTGTAGCAAACCAAAAAAGAAATTTTAAGCGCAGCAGAGTAACCAGCGCACATACCTGTTAGCTCAGGTGAGTTTAAAAGGCTGCTGTTGATAACAAGGGCATTTGCTAAATAGATGGTGTGTGTGCAACAATATACTGAAAGGTCAATTATATTGTGCAGCTTATCTCACCACCTGTAGTTATTTAGGTGAAAGCTCCAAAATGCTTGCCTAATATGTCTGTTTATCCAAAAGGAAGTAAAAAGGGAGAGCTAGAAAGATAGCATTGCATCACATTACATGGCAATGCAATGCACAGTTGCTGAAGTTGAACCAAAATGAGCTTGTAATCTGGCTTCTGCAACTTTGAACATGAAAAATCCAATGAGGAGAAGAAAAGCAAAGCCAAAGAGTCCATCCCAAAATCCGACAAACAAGCAAAATGAACAAAAAACATTGAATTCAATTCTTTCTGATTTTAGAAACTGCATTAAAGAAGGGGTGCACTGGTCCTGGAGATACTGCAATACCAGGTCAATGCGTGGAGTGGACAGAGCAAGCTCTTTTTCCATCTCCCTGTTCTAAAAATCCATTTAATATATGGTCCCCAGATAGGGGACGTATCAGATATTAAACTGATAAGAACAGATACTACACTTGATCTTAGCCAAAAGGCCGAGAAGCGATAACCAGAATTGGTTTCAAACTACGGAGCCACCCAAGGATCCTGAAAAGTCCATTTGTGGAGATGAGCTCCTGGACTCCCGTTAAGAAGACATGTTGTCAACCTCTAGATCCCTTACATGCCTGCACTTTTCGGCTTGCTGCTGCTGCAATCCACGCGTTTTAGATCTGCATAACTCCACCTCTTTAAACACAGCACCTTCACCCCCTGCTGTTCCCACCCGCCTCAACACCGTTGGAAGGGAGGAGAACCAATTAAGGCGGGGGGTGGGGTGGAACGAGCAGCTGTCTACCCTTAGCAGGAGGGCTCCTGATTACATACCTCTCCTGCTGCTGCTGCTGCTGGCTGTCCAGCAGCAGACTGAAGGTGGCTGCTGCTGTGCACAGGTATATAAAGGCTCAGAGCCTATTATGACACGCGCAGCCAGCGTTCCATTGCCACATTCCATCTACTGCAGGCAGGATACCTGGCTGGCTGAATGTCGCTGAGAAGCTCACAGAGACCGCCATAAGCAACAGTTTAACAGAATGCCACAGACTAATCAACCAAACTTTTTGGGTTGGGTTCTCTTTTATAGTCTGCAGGCATTAAATGAAAGAAGTCAGTGTTCCAGCAGAAGGAGACAACGTTTCAGAAAAGGCATTGTAGCAAACCAAAAAAGAAATTTTAAGCGCAGCAGAGTAACCAGCGCACATACCTGTTAGCTCAGGTGAGTTTAAAAGGCTGCTGTTGATAACAAGGGCATTTGCTAAATAGATGGTGTGTGTGCAACAATATACTGAAAGGTCAATTATATTGTGCAGCTTATCTCACCACCTGTAGTTATTTAGGTGAAAGCTCCAAAATGCTTGCCTAATATGTCTGTTTATCCAAAAGGAAGTAAAAAGGGAGAGCTAGAAAGATAGCATTGCATCACATTACATGGCAATGCAATGCACAGTTGCTGAAGTTGAACCAAAATGAGCTTGTAATCTGGCTTCTGCAACTTTGAACATGAAAAATCCAATGAGGAGAAGAAAAGCAAAGCCAAAGAGTCCATCCCAAAATCCGACAAACAAGCAAAATGAACAAAAAACATTGAATTCAATTCTTTCTGATTTTAGAAACTGCATTAAAGAAGGGGTGCACCGGTCCTGGAGATACTGCAATACCAGGTCAATGCGTGGAGTGGACAGAGCAAGCTCTTTTTCCATCTCCCTGTTCTAAAAATCCATTTAATATATGGTCCCCAGATAGGGGACGTATCAGATATTAAACTGATAAGAACAGATACTACACTTGATCTTAGCCAAAAGGCCGAGAAGCGATAACCAGAATTGGTTTCAAACTACGGAGCCACCCAAGGATCCTGAAAAGTCCATTTGTGGAGATGAGCTCCTGGACTCCCGTTAAGAAGACATGTTGTCAACCTCTAGATCCCTTACATGCCTGCACTTTTCGGCTTGCTGCTGCTGCAATCCACGCGTTTTAGATCTGCATAACTCCACCTCTTTAAACACAGCACCTTCACCCCCTGCTGTTCCCACCCGCCTCAACACCGTTGGAAGGGAGGAGAACCAATTAAGGCGGGGGGTGGGGTGGAACGAGCAGCTGTCTACCCTTAGCAGGAGGGCTCCTGATTACATACCTCTCCTGCTGCTGCTGCTGCTGGCTGTCCAGCAGCAGACTGAAGGTGGCTGCTGCTGTGCACAGGTATATAAAGGCTCAGAGCCTATTATGACACGCGCAGCCAGCGTTCCATTGCCACATTCCATCTACTGCAGGCAGGATACCTGGCTGGCTGAATGTTGCTGAGAAGCTCACAGAGACCGCCATAAGCAACAGTTTAACAGAATGCCACAGACTAATCAACCAAACTTTTTGGGTTGGGTTCTCTTTTATAGTCTGCAGGCATTAAATGAAAGAAGTCAGTGTTCCAGCAGAAGGAGACAACGTTTCAGAAAAGGCATTGTAGCAAACCAAAAAAGAAATTTTAAGCGCAGCAGAGTAACCAGCGCACATACCTGTTAGCTCAGGTGAGTTTAAAAGGCTGCTGTTGATAACAAGGGCATTTGCTAAATAGATGGTGTGTGTGCAACAATATACTGAAAGGTCAATTATATTGTGCAGCTTATCTCACCACCTGTAGTTATTTAGGTGAAAGCTCCAAAATGCTTGCCTAATATGTCTGTTTATCCAAAAGGAAGTAAAAAGGGAGAGCTAGAAAGATAGCATTGCATCACATTACATGGCAATGCAATGCACAGTTGCTGAAGTTGAACCAAAATGAGCTTGTAATCTGGCTTCTGCAACTTTGAACATGAAAAATCCAATGAGGAGAAGAAAAGCAAAGCCAAAGAGTCCATCCCAAAATCCGACAAACAAGCAAAATGAACAAAAAACATTGAATTCAATTCTTTCTGATTTTAGAAACTGCATTAAAGAAGGGGTGCACCGGTCCTGGAGATACTGCAATACCAGGTCAATGCGTGGAGTGGACAGAGCAAGCTCTTTTTCCATCTCCCTGTTCTAAAAATCCATTTAATATATGGTCCCCAGATAGGGGACGTATCAGATATTAAACTGATAAGAACAGATACTACACTTGATCTTAGCCAAAAGGCCGAGAAGCGATAACCAGAATTGGTTTCAAACTACGGAGCCACCCAAGGATCCTGAAAAGTCCATTTGTGGAGATGAGCTCCTGGACTCCCGTTAAGAAGACATGTTGTCAACCTCTAGATCCCTTACATGCCTGCACTTTTCGGCTTGCTGCTGCTGCAATCCACGCGTTTTAGATCTGCATAACTCCACCTCTTTAAACACAGCACCTTCACCCCCTGCTGTTCCCACCCGCCTCAACACCGTTGGAAGGGAGGAGAACCAATTAAGGCGGGGGGTGGGGTGGAACGAGCAGCTGTCTACCCTTAGCAGGAGGGCTCCTGATTACATACCTCTCCTGCTGCTGCTGCTGCTGGCTGTCCAGCAGCAGACTGAAGGTGGCTGCTGCTGTGCACAGGTATATAAAGGCTCAGAGCCTATTATGACACGCGCAGCCAGCGTTCCATTGCCACATTCCATCTACTGCAGGCAGGATACCTGGCTGGCTGAATGTCGCTGAGAAGCTCACAGAGACCGCCATAAGCAACAGTTTAACAGAATGCCACAGACTAATCAACCAAACTTTTTGGGTTGGGTTCTCTTTTATAGTCTGCAGGCATTAAATGAAAGAAGTCAGTGTTCCAGCAGAAGGAGACAACGTTTCAGAAAAGGCATTGTAGCAAACCAAAAAAGAAATTTTAAGCGCAGCAGAGTAACCAGCGCACATACCTGTTAGCTCAGGTGAGTTTAAAAGGCTGCTGTTGATAACAAGGGCATTTGCTAAATAGATGGTGTGTGTGCAACAATATACTGAAAGGTCAATTATATTGTGCAGCTTATCTCACCACCTGTAGTTATTTAGGTGAAAGCTCCAAAATGCTTGCCTAATATGTCTGTTTATCCAAAAGGAAGTAAAAAGGGAGAGCTAGAAAGATAGCATTGCATCACATTACATGGCAATGCAATGCACAGTTGCTGAAGTTGAACCAAAATGAGCTTGTAATCTGGCTTCTGCAACTTTGAACATGAAAAATCCAATGAGGAGAAGAAAAGCAAAGCCAAAGAGTCCATCCCAAAATCCGACAAACAAGCAAAATGAACAAAAAACATTGAATTCAATTCTTTCTGATTTTAGAAACTGCATTAAAGAAGGGGTGCACCGGTCCTGGAGATACTGCAATACCAGGTCAATGCGTGGAGTGGACAGAGCAAGCTCTTTTTCCATCTCCCTGTTCTAAAAATCCATTTAATATATGGTCCCCAGATAGGGGACGTATCAGATATTAAACTGATAAGAACAGATACTACACTTGATCTTAGCCAAAAGGCCGAGAAGCGATAACCAGAATTGGTTTCAAACTACGGAGCCACCCAAGGATCCTGAAAAGTCCATTTGTGGAGATGAGCTCCTGGACTCCCGTTAAGAAGACATGTTGTCAACCTCTAGATCCCTTACATGCCTGCACTTTTCGGCTTGCTGCTGCTGCAATCCACGCGTTTTAGATCTGCATAACTCCACCTCTTTAAACACAGCACCTTCACCCCCTGCTGTTCCCACCCGCCTCAACACCGTTGGAAGGGAGGAGAACCAATTAAGGCGGGGGGTGGGGTGGAACGAGCAGCTGTCTACCCTTAGCAGGAGGGCTCCTGATTACATACCTCTCCTGCTGCTGCTGCTGCTGGCTGTCCAGCAGCAGACTGAAGGTGGCTGCTGCTGTGCACAGGTATATAAAGGCTCAGAGCCTATTATGACACGCGCAGCCAGCGTTCCATTGCCACATTCCATCTACTGCAGGCAGGATACCTGGCTGGCTGAATGTCGCTGAGAAGCTCACAGAGACCGCCATAAGCAACAGTTTAACAGAATGCCACAGACTAATCAACCAAACTTTTTGGGTTGGGTTCTCTTTTATAGTCTGCAGGCATTAAATGAAAGAAGTCAGTGTTCCAGCAGAAGGAGACAACGTTTCAGAAAAGGCATTGTAGCAAACCAAAAAAGAAATTTTAAGCGCAGCAGAGTAACCAGCGCACATACCTGTTAGCTCAGGTGAGTTTAAAAGGCTGCTGTTGATAACAAGGGCATTTGCTAAATAGATGGTGTGTGTGCAACAATATACTGAAAGGTCAATTATATTGTGCAGCTTATCTCACCACCTGTAGTTATTTAGGTGAAAGCTCCAAAATGCTTGCCTAATATGTCTGTTTATCCAAAAGGAAGTAAAAAGGGAGAGCTAGAAAGATAGCATTGCATCACATTACATGGCAATGCAATGCACAGTTGCTGAAGTTGAACCAAAATGAGCTTGTAATCTGGCTTCTGCAACTTTGAACATGAAAAATCCAATGAGGAGAAGAAAAGCAAAGCCAAAGAGTCCATCCCAAAATCCGACAAACAAGCAAAATGAACAAAAAACATTGAATTCAATTCTTTCTGATTTTAGAAACTGCATTAAAGAAGGGGTGCACCGGTCCTGGAGATACTGCAATACCAGGTCAATGCGTGGAGTGGACAGAGCAAGCTCTTTTTCCATCTCCCTGTTCTAAAAATCCATTTAATATATGGTCCCCAGATAGGGGACGTATCAGATATTAAACTGATAAGAACAGATTTTTTTTTTTTTTTTTTTTTTTTTTTTTTTTTTTTTTCCTCAGATTAAGACCCACATTAATTTATGCATCATAGCGCATATTCACATAACGGGTTCTCAAATCATCATTCGGAAAAACAAAAACAAAATCCCAAAAAACACAACCCTGCAATTAACTGTTACTTACTGTAAGAAGTCCAATGTGAAAAGTTCCAGAGTGCTTCTGCTGCTGTCTCACCATACTTCTTTTTATCCAATAAATAGGCATAAAACAGTCTAGCAAGAAAAATCTTTCTGCATTCCATGGGGGAAAAAACAATCTTTTTAAAAATCACCAAATTCCGAACGTCCCATAAAACCTCTTTATATATGACAAAAATAATCCAGCTTGCCCGCTTCCTTTGCGAGTACTTAAAATCTAGACCTATTAAAATCCTTTCAAAATCGAAACAATGAAAACCAACTAAAGCAACAAACATACGTGACAACAAGGTAAAAACTTTTTTAGCAAAAAAACAGTCCCAAAAAATATGCTGTATTGTTTCCACCTTATTGCAACCTTCCCTAGGACATAGTTCTTGAACCTTTATCCCCCGGTCATTCAAAAAAGCTCTTGTTGGCAAGCATCCATGCAACGCCATCCAGGTTACATCCTTCTGTCTGTTGCTGATTCCACGCATGAAAAAAAGCTTCCACACCTGTCCAGACTGTGCATTATTACAAAACGGCACATCACATAACATCTCCTTCTTCTTAATACCTGAGACAATCAGTTTTTTGTCCGGTCTAACCATGGAGCTTATCCCATTTTGATCATAGAAGGACCTAAGCACCACATAAAAAAACGGTATCACAAACGAAACTGGTTTTCTTAAATCCTTCTCACACCAGCTCCATTTCTGGAAAAGCCGTCCTGCTAAATATTTGCACATGTCCGCAGTCCTGTTATTGCACTGGGATAATTTATAAATGTTCAAAAAATAATGCATTCTTAAAAATAAGTCAATGTTAGGAAAATCACAACCCCCATTTTCCACAGAACACATAACCATTCCTCTTCTTAGTTTCTCCATTTTGGATCCCCAAAAAAACACAAACAGTTTCCTTGTCACTCTCTTTGTCCAAAGCACAGCAGGTGGGAAAATCAAAGCAGTGTACAGCAGAAGCGGGAGAATCACAGACTTGATTACCAGCACTTTCCCTCTCAGCGACAGGTTCCTTAGTTTCCAAAAGTTCAACTTCTGATCCATTTTGTCTTCTAGAATCTTCAGGCTGCTTTTCCCTTTCAGTTCCTTCTCAAAGATGACACCAAGAACCTCAATTTCCTCCCTACTCTCCACTCCTGCCACGTTAACCTCAACCTGCCTCCCAAAGTTACAAAGCTGGCACTTTCCCCAATTCACCGCCATACCAGCCACACAACAAAAAATCCTTACGTGCAAATTCACTCTATTGAGATCCGCCTGTGAACCACAAGTAAAAACAATATCATCCATATAACTTAAAGACTTGACTGGACCCCCGGATCCCCCAGGAATAAAAACACCAGCCACACACTTGTCAACTTGCACACTTTTTAAAAGGGCCTCCACCACACAGATAAAAAGAATTGGTGACAGGGGACAACCCTGCCTAACTCCCGATAAAATATTAAAACTGGAACTCACATGCCCATTAACTAAAATCTGGCTACTGACCCCACAATAAAAACTCTTAATGACCATCAATAATTTATCCGGAACACCAAGGTGACTTAAAGCAGAGAACAAAAATCTATGTGATATTTTATCAAAGGCTTTCTCCAGGTCCACCGACTGTAACAAAAGAGCATTCTTATTCAAATTAGCCTGATAAATTAAGTCTCTTAGAAGCAGCAAATTATCTGAAATTTTCCTACCAGGCACTGCACATGCCTGATACTCCCCCACCATATCACCTATCACATCTGCCAGTCTACCAGCCACAATTTTAGAAATAATTTTGTAATCACTGTTTAACAATGTTATGGGCCTCCAATTTTTAATATCCCTCATGTCCCCTTTCTTATGAATCAGCGTAACAATCCCCCTACGCATAGAAACCGATAAAATCCCATGAGTAAAACCATATTGCACCACCCGGGAAAACTCCACACCTATAATATCCCAAAATCTAACATAAAATTCAGCAGGAAGACCATCACAGCCTGGCGTCTTGCCTTTCGCCAAGCCATCCACTGCCCGTCTAATTTCATCTTTCCCAACCTCCTCACTTAAAAACCCAATTTTCTCCTCAGGAATATTATTAGTTAATACTTTGCAATAATCATTAATTTCCGCATCACTGGCTCTACTATCGTTAGAGAAGAGTGTTTCATAAAAGGAAAGAATACTGCCAATCATCTCATCCCCAGATACCTCCCCTGCAGGAGAAAAAACAGACTTAAAAACCCCTTTAGGTTTAAAACATTTTTTAAAAAAGTATCTCGAACATTGCTCATTTTCCTCCATGTGCTTTATTTTTGCCTTAAACATAATAGTCTTCCCTTTTTCAATAAGTATCTTCTTCAGTTCGTCCTTCAAATCTGCAATCTCTTTATCCACCTCCATCCCCGCTCTCTTAAACTTATGGAGTACTTCCAATTTTGAAATAACAGCAGCATCATGATCCCTTTTGGCTTTCGCTCTCCTAAAACACACCCCTTTAAAATAACATGCAAATTTCTCCTTAGCCCAGTCCCACCACTCTAGCAAATCTTTAAAAAGGTGCTGTTCAGACACACAAGACAAAAACACTTTATTAAAACCAACCTTAACACTCTCCTCTTCCAGCAGGCTTACGTTCAGCTTCCAGAGTCCCTTTCCAAAAGCCAGGGACTCAGCTATACACAGATCTACCACTATCATCTTGTGGTCAGAAAAAGTCGTCATCACGTGGTTGCACTTGGCCACCTTAATCCCTTCAGACATAAAAACATAGTCAATTCGGGAAACACTACGTCCACTATCTGATATGTATGTGAACTTATCACTTGGCCCAACCATCAGACCAGCATCCGTGTAGCGTAAATCCTGCACAATCTGATTTAAAATATTAGACGTAACATCAGTCCTACCTTCCGTAGAGCTCTTACGATCTTTTGCGGATCTGACACAATTAAAATCTCCAGCCACTATAGTGAAGTCTCTGCCTGGTAAAAACAACTTTAGAGACTCCAAAAACCCAACTCTTGCTTGTTTATCAGCAGGGGCATAAACATTAAAAACCCGTACCCGCTGACCTAAAAAATCCACTAATAAAAACAAACATCTCCCAGGTATGATTACTTTAAACTCTAAAACCTTTAGACTGGAATTACACAGTAAAATGCCCACCCCTTCATTCCTGTTTTCTGAGCATGGGGACCAAAAAGATTGCCCCTTATTCCACTCACTCTCATGCGGAGCAGATTTAATTACACATTCCTGCAGACAGACAATATCTGCATTCACACTCTCAATGTACTCCAGTATCCCTGCTCTCCTACAAGCAGAACCAATCCCTCGTACATTCAGAGAAGCAACACACAACGCCATCATAACAACAGGAAAAAATCTCCACCATACCCGATCCATCATGAACCAGGAGAAGACCCACTCCTGCCACCCACTTTTCTACGTATATCAGGCGACTCAGAACTCGAGTCCCTGTTAGAATAACCTGGTCTTAGGGAGACTGGATCTTCCTGCCCCCCAGACCAACACCCCTCCACCTTACTTCTTTTAATCACGGAGGCATAACTCTCCTCCTTGCCATCATCTTCCTCCTCATTTTCACTCCAATCACTGTTAACCCTATCACGCTGCTGAGGGGTTATAGTTCCATCCGAATCAGAATCCTCCTCCTCCAAAACCTCCATTTCCTCACCCCCATCTCTTCCCAAAACAGGATTCACTGACTCCGCCATATTAGACAAATCCATCCCATCACCCGGGCCATGCACATCAGCTACTTTGTTTATTACTTCCAGCCCCTCCCTCAAACCAACTTTCTTCTGGCTCCGCCCCTTTTCCTCCATCTTGGGCACCGCATGGTCTCTTCCCCTACCACCATCTTGTTTTTGGCTTTCCCCCTCTGAGTCTGAGCCTTCGCCCTCCTCCCCACTTTCCTGCCGAGTCTTCTTCTGCCTCTCTTCAGCGTCCACCTGTGACCTAGGAATCTGAGCCCACAATCTACATTTCCTTGCAAGGTGATCTGCATGTCCACACAAATCACACACCTTATTCATTGGGCAACCACTTGCAACATGCCCAGATTTCCCACAACCTCTACAAACATCACCTTGCACTGGACAATCTTTCTGAACATGTCCAAACTCATGACACTTCCTACAATATTCCATCTGTCCATTATAAAAACAAAATCCCCTTTCTCCTCCGATAGAAAACTGTGCAGGAATGCTCTTGGCACCCCCAATAGCTCTATCATCCGGTCTCAGTTTTACAACATATCTCCTCTTGCCATTTAGATAATTGTATTTGTTCTTCATTCTTCCCAAAAATTTAACCTCACTACAATACCGAGCTAAAAAATTGGAAACAGTCTCATCCGGAACTTTAGGGTTATACATGTGCACAACCACATACTTATATGTCTGCTGGAACAGAGGTTCCAGTGCAATAAACTCTAGGCATTTCAATTCCTTTTCTTCCTTCATTCGTACCAACTCCATGTAGACTCTCTGGCAAATACTCAAAGAAACAAAAGTGATATCATAAATTCCTTGTTTCTGAAAATCCTGCAGTGCCAATACATCCGTTACCTTCAAGCCATTAATGTTCTTCAAGACATCAACGCAAACTTGGTCCAAACCGATTTCTCCTTCATGACCTGCAGCCACCTTCAGACGGACCGAGTCCTCTAATCCACGTGTTTTCTCCACCATTTTTACAGCAGATAAACACAATCGCCGCTCAATCGCACACTAGGGCCCCACAAGGGGGAACCCCAGTCACAACTGCCCTCCAAACAACACCAGCAGCAGAAAACCACCACTGATCTTGCCAAAAGGCCGAGAAGCGATAACCAGAATTGGTTTCAAACTACGGAGCCACCCAAGGATCCTGAAAAGTCCATTTGTGGAGATGAGCTCCTGGACTCCCGTTAAGAAGACATGTTGTCAACCTCTAGATCCCTTACATGCCTGCACTTTTCGGCTTGCTGCTGCTGCAATCCACGCGTTTTAGATCTGCATAACTCCACCTCTTTAAACACAGCACCTTCACCCCCTGCTGTTCCCACCCGCCTCAACACCGTTGGAAGGGAGGAGAACCAATTAAGGCGGGGGGTGGGGTGGAACGAGCAGCTGTCTACCCTTAGCAGGAGGGCTCCTGATTACATACCTCTCCTGCTGCTGCTGCTGCTGGCTGTCCAGCAGCAGACTGAAGGTGGCTGCTGCTGTGCACAGGTATATAAAGGCTCAGAGCCTATTATGACACGCGCAGCCAGCGTTCCATTGCCACATTCCATCTACTGCAGGCAGGATACCTGGCTGGCTGAATGTCGCTGAGAAGCTCACAGAGACCGCCATAAGCAACAGTTTAACAGAATGCCACAGACTAATCAACCAAACTTTTTGGGTTGGGTTCTCTTTTATAGTCTGCAGGCATTAAATGAAAGAAGTCAGTGTTCCAGCAGAAGGAGACAACGTTTCAGAAAAGGCATTGTAGCAAACCAAAAAAGAAATTTTAAGCGCAGCAGAGTAACCAGCGCACATACCTGTTAGCTCAGGTGAGTTTAAAAGGCTGCTGTTGATAACAAGGGCATTTGCTAAATAGATGGTGTGTGTGCAACAATATACTGAAAGGTCAATTATATTGTGCAGCTTATCTCACCACCTGTAGTTATTTAGGTGAAAGCTCCAAAATGCTTGCCTAATATGTCTGTTTATCCAAAAGGAAGTAAAAAGGGAGAGCTAGAAAGATAGCATTGCATCACATTACATGGCAATGCAATGCACAGTTGCTGAAGTTGAACCAAAATGAGCTTGTAATCTGGCTTCTGCAACTTTGAACATGAAAAATCCAATGAGGAGAAGAAAAGCAAAGCCAAAGAGTCCATCCCAAAATCCGACAAACAAGCAAAATGAACAAAAAACATTGAATTCAATTCTTTCTGATTTTAGAAACTGCATTAAAGAAGGGGTGCACCGGTCCTGGAGATACTGCAATACCAGGTCAATGCGTGGAGTGGACAGAGCAAGCTCTTTTTCCATCTCCCTGTTCTAAAAATCCATTTAATATATGGTCCCCAGATAGGGGACGTATCAGATATTAAACTGATAAGAACAGATACTACACTTGATCTTAGCCAAAAGGCCGAGAAGCGATAACCAGAATTGGTTTCAAACTACGGAGCCATACAAGGATCCTGAAAAGTCCATTTGTGGAGATGAGCTCCTGGACTCCCGTTAAGAAGACATGTTGTCAACCTCTAGATCCCTTACATGCCTGCACTTTTCGGCTTGCTGCTGCTGCAATCCACGCGTTTTAGATCTGCATAACTCCACCTCTTTAAACACAGCACCTTCACCCCCTGCTGTTCCCACCCGCCTCAACACCGTTGGAAGGGAGGAGAACCAATTAAGGCGGGGGGTGGGGTGGAACGAGCAGCTGTCTACCCTTAGCAGGAGGGCTCCTGATTACATACCTCTCCTGCTGCTGCTGTGCACAGGTATATAAAGGCTCAGAGCCTATTATGACACGCGCAGCCAGCGTTCCATTGCCACATTCCATCTACTGCAGGCAGGATACCTGGCTGGCTGAATGTCGCTGAGAAGCTCACAGAGACCGCCATAAGCAACAGTTTAACAGAATGCCACAGACTAATCAACCAAACTTTTTGGGTTGGGTTCTCTTTTATAGTCTGCAGGCATTAAATGAAAGAAGTCAGTGTTCCAGCAGAAGGAGACAACGTTTCAGAAAAGGCATTGTAGCAAACCAAAAAAGAAATTTTAAGCGCAGCAGAGTAACCAGCGCACATACCTGTTAGCTCAGGTGAGTTTAAAAGGCTGCTGTTGATAACAAGGGCATTTGCTAAATAGATGGTGTGTGTGCAACAATATACTGAAAGGTCAATTATATTGTGCAGCTTATCTCACCACCTGTAGTTATTTAGGTGAAAGCTCCAAAATGCTTGCCTAATATGTCTGTTTATCCAAAAGGAAGTAAAAAGGGAGAGCTAGAAAGATAGCATTGCATCACATTACATGGCAATGCAGTGCACAGTTGCTGAAGTTGAACCAAAATGAGCTTGTAATCTGGCTTCTGCAACTTTGAACATGAAAAATCCAATGAGGAGAAGAAAAGCAAAGCCAAAGAGTCCATCCCAAAATCCGACAAACAAGCAAAATGAACAAAAAACATTGAATTCAATTCTTTCTGATTTTAGAAACTGCATTAAAGAAGGGGTGCACCGGTCCTGGAGATACTGCAATACCAAGTCAATGCGTGGAGTGGACAGAGCAAGCTCTTTTTCCATCTCCCTGTTCTAAAAATCCATTTAATATATGGTCCCCAGATAGGGGACGTATCAGACATTAAACTGATAAGAGCAGATACTACACTTGATCTTAGCCAAAAGGCCGAGAAGCGATAACCAGAATTGGTTTCAAACTACGGAGCCACCCAAGGATCCTGAAAAGTCCATTTGTGGAGATGAGCTCCTGGACTCCCGTTAAGAAGACATGTTGTCAACCTCTAGATCCCTTACATGCCTGCACTTTTCGGCTTGCTGCTGCTGCAATCCACGCGTTTTAGATCTGCATAACTCCACCTCTTTAAACACAGCACCTTCACCCCCTGCTGTTCCCACCCGCCTCAACACCGTTGGAAGGGAGGAGAACCAATTAAGGCGGGGGGTGGGGTGGAACGAGCAGCTGTCTACCCTTAGCAGGAGGGCTCCTGATTACATACCTCTCCTGCTGCTGCTGCTGCTGGCTGTCCAGCAGCAGACTGAAGGTGGCTGCTGCTGTGCACAGGTATATAAAGGCTCAGAGCCTATTATGACACGCGCAGCCAGCGTTCCATTGCCACATTCCATCTACTGCAGGCAGGATACCTGGCTGGCTGAATGTCGCTGAGAAGCTCACAGAGACCGCCATAAGCAACAGTTTAACAGAATGCCACAGACTAATCAACCAAACTTTTTGGGTTGGGTTCTCTTTTATAGTCTGCAGGCATTAAATGAAAGAAGTCAGTGTTCCAGCAGAAGGAGACAACGTTTCAGAAAAGGCATTGTAGCAAACCAAAAAAGAAATTTTAAGCGCAGCAGAGTAACCAGCGCACATACCTGTTAGCTCAGGTGAGTTTAAAAGGCTGCTGTTGATAACAAGGGCATTTGCTAAATAGATGGTGTGTGTGCAACAATATACTGAAAGGTCAATTATATTGTGCAGCTTATCTCACCACCTGTAGTTATTTAGGTGAAAGCTCCAAAATGCTTGCCTAATATGTCTGTTTATCCAAAAGGAAGTAAAAAGGGAGAGCTAGAAAGATAGCATTGCATCACATTACATGGCAATGCAATGCACAGTTGCTGAAGTTGAACCAAAATGAGCTTGTAATCTGGCTTCTGCAACTTTGAACATGAAAAATCAAATGAGGAGCAGAAAAGCAAAGCCAAAGAGTCCATCCCAAAATCCGACAAACAAGCAAAATGAACAAAAAACATTGAATTCAATTCTTTCTGATTTTAGAAACTGCATTAAAGAAGGGGTGCACCGGTCCTGGAGATACTGCAATACCAGGTCAATGCGTGGAGTGGACAGAGCAAGCTCTTTTTCCATCTCCCTGTTCTAAAAATCCATTTAATATATGGTCCCCAGATAGGGGACGTATCAGATATTAAACTGATAAGAACAGATACTACACTTGATCTTAGCCAAAAGGCCGAGAAGCGATAACCAGAATTGGTTTCAAACTACGGAGCCACCCAAGGATCCTGAAAAGTCCATTTGTGGAGATGAGCTCCTGGACTCCCGTTAAGAAGACATGTTGTCAACCTCTAGATCCCTTACATGCCTGCACTTTTCGGCTTGCTGCTGCTGCAATCCACGCGTTTTAGATCTGCATAACTCCACCTCTTTAAACACAGCACCTTCACCCCCTGCTGTTCCCACCCGCCTCAACACCGTTGGAAGGGAGGAGAACCAATTAAGGCGGGGGGTGGGGTGGAACGAGCAGCTGTCTACCCTTAGCAGGAGGGCTCCTGATTACATACCTCTCCTGCTGCTGCTGCTGCTGGCTGTCCAGCAGCAGACTGAAGGTGGCTGCTGCTGTGCACAGGTATATAAAGGCTCAGAGCCTATTATGACACGCGCAGCCAGCGTTCCATTGCCACATTCCATCTACTGCAGGCAGGATACCTGGCTGGCTGAATGTCGCTGAGAAGCTCACAGAGACCGCCATAAGCAACAGTTTAACAGAATGCCACAGACTAATCAACCAAACTTTTTGGGTTGGGTTCTCTTTTATAGTCTGCAGGCATTAAATGAAAGAAGTCAGTGTTCCAGCAGAAGGAGACAACGTTTCAGAAAAGGCATTGTAGCAAACCAAAAAAGAAATTTTAAGCGCAGCAGAGTAACCAGCGCACATACCTGTTAGCTCAGGTGAGTTTAAAAGGCTGCTGTTGATAACAAGGGCATTTGCTAAATAGATGGTGTGTGTGCAACAATATACTGAAAGGTCAATTATATTGTGCAGCTTATCTCACCACCTGTAGTTATTTAGGTGAAAGCTCCAAAATGCTTGCCTAATATGTCTGTTTATCCAAAAGGAAGTAAAAAGGGAGAGCTAGAAAGATAGCATTGCATCACATTACATGGCAATGCAATGCACAGTTGCTGAAGTTGAACCAAAATGAGCTTGTAATCTGGCTTCTGCAACTTTGAACATGAAAAATCCAATGAGGAGAAGAAAAGCAAAGCCAAAGAGTCCATCCCAAAATCCGACAAACAAGCAAAATGAACAAAAAACATTGAATTCAATTCTTTCTGATTTTAGAAACTGCATTAAAGAAGGGGTGCACCGGTCCTGGAGATACTGCAATACCAGGTCAATGCGTGGAGTGGACAGAGCAAGCTCTTTTTCCATCTCCCTGTTCTAAAAATCCATTTAATATATGGTCCCCAGATAGGGGACGTATCAGATATTAAACTGATAAGAACAGATACTACACTTGATCTTAGCCAAAAGGCCGAGAAGCGATAACCAGAATTGGTTTCAAACTACGGAGCCACCCAAGGATCCTGAAAAGTCCATTTGTGGAGATGAGCTCCTGGACTCCCGTTAAGAAGACATGTTGTCAACCTCTAGATCCCTTACATGCCTGCACTTTTCGGCTTGCTGCTGCTGCAATCCACGCGTTTTAGATCTGCATAACTCCACCTCTTTAAACACAGCACCTTCACCCCCTGCTGTTCCCACCCGCCTCAACACCGTTGGAAGGGAGGAGAACCAATTAAGGCGGGGGGTGGGGTGGAACGAGCAGCTGTCTACCCTTAGCAGGAGGGCTCCTGATTACATACCTCTCCTGCTGCTGCTGCTGCTGGCTGTCCAGCAGCAGACTGAAGGTGGCTGCTGCTGTGCACAGGTATATAAAGGCTCAGAGCCTATTATGACACGCGCAGCCAGCGTTCCATTGCCACATTCCATCTACTGCAGGCAGGATACCTGGCTGGCTGAATGTCGCTGAGAAGCTCACAGAGACCACCATAAGCAACAGTTTAACAGAATGCCACAGACTAATCAACCAAACTTTTTGGGTTGGGTTCTCTTTTATAGTCTGCAGGCATTAAATGAAAGAAGTCAGTGTTCCAGCAGAAGGAGACAACGTTTCAGAAAAGGCATTGTAGCAAACCAAAAAAGAAATTTTAAGCGCAGCAGAGTAACCAGCGCACATACCTGTTAGCTCAGGTGAGTTTAAAAGGCTGCTGTTGATAACAAGGGCATTTGCTAAATAGATGGTGTGTGTGCAACAATATACTGAAAGGTCAATTATATTGTGCAGCTTATCTCACCACCTGTAGTTATTTAGGTGAAAGCTCCAAAATGCTTGCCTAATATGTCTGTTTATCCAAAAGGAAGTAAAAAGGGAGAGCTAGAAAGATAGCATTGCATCACATTACATGGCAATGCAATGCACAGTTGCTGAAGTTGAACCAAAATGAGCTTGTAATCTGGCTTCTGCAACTTTGAACATGAAAAATCCAATGAGGAGAAGAAAAGCAAAGCCAAAGAGTCCATCCCAAAATCCGACAAACAAGCAAAATGAACAAAAAACATTGAATTCAATTCTTTCTGATTTTAGAAACTGCATTAAAGAAGGGGTGCACCGGTCCTGGAGATACTGCAATACCAGGTCAATGCGTGGAGTGGACAGAGCAAGCTCTTTTTCCATCTCCCTGTTCTAAAAATCCATTTAATATATGGTCCCCAGATAGGGGACGTATCAGATATTAAACTGATAAGAACAGATACTACACTTGATCTTAGCCAAAAGGCCGAGAAGCGATAACCAGAATTGGTTTCAAACTACGGAGCCACCCAAGGATCCTGAAAAGTCCATTTGTGGAGATGAGCTCCTGGACTCCCGTTAAGAAGACATGTTGTCAACCTCTAGATCCCTTACATGCCTGCACTTTTCGGCTTGCTGCTGCTGCAATCCACGCGTTTTAGATCTGCGTAACTCCACCTCTTTAAACACAGCACCTTCACCCTCTGCTGTTCCCACCCGCCTCAACACCGTTGGAAGGGAGGAGAACCAATTAAGGCGGGGGGTGGGGTGGAACGAGCAGCTGTCTACCCTTAGCAGGAGGGCTCCTGATTGCATACCTCTCCTGCTGCTGCTGCTGCTGGCTGTCCAGCAGCAGACTGAAGGTGGCTGCTGCTGTGCACAGGTATATAAAGGCTCAGAGCCTATTATGACACGCGCAGCCAGCGTTCCATTGCCACATTCCATCTACTGCAGGCAGGATACCTGGCTGGCTGAATGTCGCTGAGAAGCTCACAGAGACCGCCATAAGCAACAGTTTAACAGAATGCCACAGACTAATCAACCAAACTTTTTGGGTTGGGTTCTCTTTTATAGTCTGCAGGCATTAAATGAAAGAAGTCAGTGTTCCAGCAGAAGGAGACAACGTTTCAGAAAAGGCATTGTAGCAAACCAAAAAAGAAATTTTAAGCGCAGCAGAGTAACCAGCGCACATACCTGTTAGCTCAGGTGAGTTTAAAAGGCTGCTGTTGATAACAAGGGCATTTGCTAAATAGATGGTGTGTGTGCAACAATATACTGAAAGGTCAATTATATTGTGCAGCTTATCTCACCACCTGTAGTTATTTAGGTGAAAGCTCCAAAATGCTTGCCTAATATGTCTGTTTATCCAAAAGGAAGTAAAAAGGGAGAGCTAGAAAGATAGCATTGCATCACATTACATGGCAATGCAATGCACAGTTGCTGAAGTTGAACCAAAATGAGCTTGTAATCTGGCTTCTGCAACTTTGAACATGAAAAATCCAATGAGGAGAAGAAAAGCAAAGCCAAAGAGTCCATCCCAAAATCCGACAAACAAGCAAAATGAACAAAAAACATTGAATTCAATTCTTTCTGATTTTAGAAACTGCATTAAAGAAGGGGTGCACCGGTCCTGGAGATACTGCAATACCAGGTCAATGCGTGGAGTGGACAGAGCAAGCTCTTTTTCCATCTCCCTGTTCTAAAAATCCATTTAATATATGGTCCCCAGATAGGGGACGTATCAGATATTAAACTGATAAGAACAGATACTACACTTGATCTTAGCCAAAAGGCCGAGAAGCGATAACCAGAATTGGTTTCAAACTACGGAGCCACCCAAGGATCCTGAAAAGTCCATTTGTGGAGATGAGCTCCTGGACTCCCGTTAAGAAGACATGTTGTCAACCTCTAGATCCCTTACATGCCTGCACTTTTCGGCTTGCTGCTGCTGCAATCCACGCGTTTTAGATCTGCATAACTCCACCTCTTTAAACACAGCACCTTCACCCCCTGCTGTTCCCACCCGCCTCAACACCGTTGGAAGGGAGGAGAACCAATTAAGGCGGGGGGTGGGGTGGAACGAGCAGCTGTCTACCCTTAGCAGGAGGGCTCCTGATTACATACCTCTCCTGCTGCTGCTGCTGCTGGCTGTCCAGCAGCAGACTGAAGGTGGCTGCTGCTGTGCACAGGTATATAAAGGCTCAGAGCCTATTATGACACGCGCAGCCAGCGTTCCATTGCCACATTCCATCTACTGCAGGCAGGATACCTGGCTGGCTGAATGTCGCTGAGAAGCTCACAGAGACCGCCATAAGCAACAGTTTAACAGAATGCCACAGACTAATCAACCAAACTTTTTGGGTTGGGTTCTCTTTTATAGTCTGCAGGCATTAAATGAAAGAAGTCAGTGTTCCAGCAGAAGGAGACAACGTTTCAGAAAAGGCATTGTAGCAAACCAAAAAAGAAATTTTAAGCGCAGCAGAGTAACCAGCGCACATACCTGTTAGCTCAGGTGAGTTTAAAAGGCTGCTGTTGATAACAAGGGCATTTGCTAAATAGATGGTGTGTGTGCAACAATATACTGAAAGGTCAATTATATTGTGCAGCTTATCTCACCACCTGTAGTTATTTAGGTGAAAGCTCCAAAATGCTTGCCTAATATGTCTGTTTATCCAAAAGGAAGTAAAAAGGGAGAGCTAGAAAGATAGCATTGCATCACATTACATGGCAATGCAATGCACAGTTGCTGAAGTTGAACCAAAATGAGCTTGTAATCTGGCTTCTGCAACTTTGAACATGAAAAATCCAATGAGGAGAAGAAAAGCAAAGCCAAAGAGTCCATCCCAAAATCCGACAAACAAGCAAAATGAACAAAAAACATTGAATTCAATTCTTTCTGATTTTAGAAACTGCATTAAAGAAGGGGTGCACCGGTCCTGGAGATACTGCAATACCAGGTCAATGCGTGGAGTGGACAGAGCAAGCTCTTTTTCCATCTCCCTGTTCTAAAAATCCATTTAATATATGGTCCCCAGATAGGGGACGTATCAGATATTAAACTGATAAGAACAGATACTACACTTGATCTTAGCCAAAAGGCCGAGAAGCGATAACCAGAATTGGTTTCAAACTACGGAGCCACCCAAGGATCCTGAAAAGTCCATTTGTGGAGATGAGCTCCTGGACTCCCGTTAAGAAGACATGTTGTCAACCTCTAGATCCCTTACATGCCTGCACTTTTCGGCTTGCTGCTGCTGCAATCCACGCGTTTTAGATCTGCATAACTCCACCTCTTTAAACACAGCACCTTCACCCCCTGCTGTTCCC
The DNA here is from genome assembly GCF_046119375.1 of Phyllobates terribilis. Lineage (NCBI taxonomy): Eukaryota > Metazoa > Chordata > Amphibia > Anura > Dendrobatidae > Phyllobates > Phyllobates terribilis. The sequence goes on from NW_027362765.1 coordinate 651,945,062, forward strand.
ACCCGCCTCAACACCGTTGGAAGGGAGGAGAACCAATTAAGGCGGGGGGTGGGGTGGAACGAGCAGCTGTCTACCCTTAGCAGGAGGGCTCCTGATTGCATACCTCTCCTGCTGCTGCTGCTGCTGGCTGTCCAGCAGCAGACTGAAGGTGGCTGCTGCTGTGCACAGGTATATAAAGGCTCAGAGCTTATTATGACACGCGCAGCCAGCGTTCCATTGCCACATTCCATCTACTGCAGGCAGGATACCTGGCTGGCTGAATGTCGCTGAGAAGCTCACAGAGACCGCCATAAGCAACAGTTTAACAGAATGCCACAGACTAATCAACCAAACTTTTTGGTTTGGGTTCTCTTTTATAGTCTGCAGGCATTAAATGAAAGAAGTCAGTGTTCCAGCAGAAGGAGACAACGTTTCAGAAAAGGCATTGTAGCAAACCAAAAAAGAAATTTTAAGTGCAGCAGAGTAACCAGCGCACATACCTGTTAGCTCAGGTGAGTTTAAAAGGCTGCTGTTGATAACAAGGGCATTTGCTAAATAGATGGTGTGTGTGCAACAATATACTGAAAGGTCAATTATATTGTGCAGCTTATCTCACCACCTGTAGTTATTTAGGTGAAAGCTCCAAAATGCTTGCCTAATATGTCTGTTTATCCAAAAGGAAGTAAAAAGGGAGAGCTAGAAAGATAGCATTGCATCACATTACATGGCAATGCAATGCACAGTTGCTGAAGTTGAACCAAAATGAGCTTGTAATCTGGCTTCTGCAACTTTGAACATGAAAAATCCAATGAGGAGAAGAAAAGCAAAGCCAAAGAGTCCATCCCAAAATCCGACAAACAAGCAAAATGAACAAAAAACATTGAATTCAATTCTTTCTGATTTTAGAAACTGCATTAAAGAAGGGGTGCACCGGTCCTGGAGATACTGCAATACCAGGTCAATGCGTGGAGTGGACAGAGCAAGCTCTTTTTCCATCTCCCTGTTCTAAAAATCCATTTAATATATGGTCCCCAGATAGGGGACGTATCAGATATTAAACTGATAAGAACAGATACTACACTTGATCTTAGCCAAAAGGCCGAGAAGCGATAACCAGAATTGGTTTCAAACTACGGAGCCACCCAAGGATCCTGAAAAGTCCATTTGTGGAGATGAGCTCCTGGACTCCCGTTAAGAAGACATGTTGTCAACCTCTAGATCCCTTACATGCCTGCACTTTTCGGCTTGCTGCTGCTGCAATCCACGCGTTTTAGATCTGCATAACTCCACCTCTTTAAACACAGCACCTTCACCCCCTGCTGTTCCCACCCGCCTCAACACCGTTGGAAGGGAGGAGAACCAATTAAGGCGGGGGGTGGGGTGGAACGAGCAGCTGTCTACCCTTAGCAGGAGGGCTCCTGATTACATACCTCTCCTGCTGCTGCTGCTGCTGGCTGTCCAGCAGCAGACTGAAGGTGGCTGCTGCTGTGCACAGGTATATAAAGGCTCAGAGCCTATTATGACACGCGCAGCCAGCGTTCCATTGCCACATTCCATCTACTGCAGGCAGGATACCTGGCTGGCTGAATGTCGCTGAGAAGCTCACAGAGACCGCCATAAGCAACAGTTTAACAGAATGCCACAGACTAATCAACCAAACTTTTTGGGTTGGGTTCTCTTTTATAGTCTGCAGGCATTAAATGAAAGAAGTCAGTGTTCCAGCAGAAGGAGACAACGTTTCAGAAAAGGCATTGTAGCAAACCAAAAAAGAAATTTTAAGCGCAGCAGAGTAACCAGCGCACATACCTGTTAGCTCAGGTGAGTTTAAAAGGCTGCTGTTGATAACAAGGGCATTTGCTAAATAGATGGTGTGTGTGCAACAATATACTGAAAGGTCAATTATATTGTGCAGCTTATCTCACCACCTGTAGTTATTTAGGTGAAAGCTCCAAAATGCTTGCCTAATATGTCTGTTTATCCAAAAGGAAGTAAAAAGGGAGAGCTAGAAAGATAGCATTGCATCACATTACATGGCAATGCAATGCACAGTTGCTGAAGTTGAACCAAAATGAGCTTGTAATCTGGCTTCTGCAACTTTGAACATGAAAAATCCAATGAGGAGAAGAAAAGCAAAGCCAAAGAGTCCATCCCAAAATCCGACAAACAAGCAAAATGAACAAAAAACATTGAATTCAATTCTTTCTGATTTTAGAAACTGCATTAAAGAAGGGGTGCACCGGTCCTGGAGATACTGCAATACCAGGTCAATGCGTGGAGTGGACAGAGCAAGCTCTTTTTCCATCTCCCTGTTCTAAAAATCCATTTAATATATGGTCCCCAGATAGGGGACGTATCAGATATTAAACTGATAAGAACAGATACTACACTTGATCTTAGCCAAAAGGCCGAGAAGCGATAACCAGAATTGGTTTCAAACTACGGAGCCACCCAAGGATCCTGAAAAGTCCATTTGTGGAGATGAGCTCCTGGACTCCCGTTAAGAAGACATGTTGTCAACCTCTAGATCCCTTACATGCCTGCACTTTTCGGCTTGCTGCTGCTGCAATCCACGCGTTTTAGATCTGCATAACTCCACCTCTTTAAACACAGCACCTTCACCCCCTGCTGTTCCCACCCGCCTCAACACCGTTGGAAGGGAGGAGAACCAATTAAGGCGGGGGGTGGGGTGGAACGAGCAGCTGTCTACCCTTAGCAGGAGGGCTCCTGATTACATACCTCTCCTGCTGCTGCTGCTGCTGGCTGTCCAGCAGCAGACTGAAGGTGGCTGCTGCTGTGCACAGGTATATAAAGGCTCAGAGCCTATTATGACACGCGCAGCCAGCGTTCCATTGCCACATTCCATCTACTGCAGGCAGGATACCTGGCTGGCTGAATGTCGCTGAGAAGCTCACAGAGACCGCCATAAGCAACAGTTTAACAGAATGCCACAGACTAATCAACCAAACTTTTTGGGTTGGGTTCTCTTTTATAGTCTGCAGGCATTAAATGAAAGAAGTCAGTGTTCCAGCAGAAGGAGACAACGTTTCAGAAAAGGCATTGTAGCAAACCAAAAAAGAAATTTTAAGCGCAGCAGAGTAACCAGCGCACATACCTGTTAGCTCAGGTGAGTTTAAAAGGCTGCTGTTGATAACAAGGGCATTTGCTAAATAGATGGTGTGTGTGCAACAATATACTGAAAGGTCAATTATATTGTGCAGCTTATCTCACCACCTGTAGTTATTTAGGTGAAAGCTCCAAAATGCTTGCCTAATATGTCTGTTTATCCAAAAGGAAGTAAAAAGGGAGAGCTAGAAAGATAGCATTGCATCACATTACATGGCAATGCAATGCACAGTTGCTGAAGTTGAACCAAAATGAGCTTGTAATCTGGCTTCTGCAACTTTGAACATGAAAAATCCAATGAGGAGAAGAAAAGCAAAGCCAAAGAGTCCATCCCAAAATCCGACAAACAAGCAAAATGAACAAAAAACATTGAATTCAATTCTTTCTGATTTTAGAAACTGCATTAAAGAAGGGGTGCACCGGTCCTGGAGATACTGCAATACCAGGTCAATGCGTGGAGTGGACAGAGCAAGCTCTTTTTCCATCTCCCTGTTCTAAAAATCCATTTAATATATGGTCCCCAGATAGGGGACGTATCAGATATTAAACTGATAAGAACAGATACTACACTTGATCTTAGCCAAAAGGCCGAGAAGCGATAACCAGAATTGGTTTCAAACTACGGAGCCACCCAAGGATCCTGAAAAGTCCATTTGTGGAGATGAGCTCCTGGACTCCCGTTAAGAAGACATGTTGTCAACCTCTAGATCCCTTACATGCCTGCACTTTTCGGCTTGCTGCTGCTGCAATCCACGCGTTTTAGATCTGCATAACTCCACCTCTTTAAACACAGCACCTTCACCCCCTGCTGTTCCCACCCGCCTCAACACCGTTGGAAGGGAGGAGAACCAATTAAGGCGGGGGGTGGGGTGGAACGAGCAGCTGTCTACCCTTAGCAGGAGGGCTCCTGATTACATACCTCTCCTGCTGCTGCTGCTGCTGGCTGTCCAGCAGCAGACTGAAGGTGGCTGCTGCTGTGCACAGGTATATAAAGGCTCAGAGCCTATTATGACACGCGCAGCCAGCGTTCCATTGCCACATTCCATCTACTGCAGGCAGGATACCTGGCTGGCTGAATGTCGCTGAGAAGCTCACAGAGACCGCCATAAGCAACAGTTTAACAGAATGCCACAGACTAATCAACCAAACTTTTTGGGTTGGGTTCCCTTTTATAGTCTGCAGGCATTAAATGAAAGAAGTCAGTGTTCCAGCAGAAGGAGACAACGTTTCAGAAAAGGCATTGTAGCAAACCAAAAAAGAAATTTTAAGCGCAGCAGAGTAACCAGCGCACATACCTGTTAGCTCAGGTGAGTTTAAAAGGCTGCTGTTGATAACAAGGGCATTTGCTAAATAGATGGTGTGTGTGCAACAATATACTGAAAGGTCAATTATATTGTGCAGCTTATCTCACCACCTGTAGTTATTTAGGTGAAAGCTCCAAAATGCTTGCCTAATATGTCTGTTTATCCAAAAGGAAGTAAAAAGGGAGAGCTAGAAAGATAGCATTGCATCACATTACATGGCAATGCAATGCACAGTTGCTGAAGTTGAACCAAAATGAGCTTGTAATCTGGCTTCTGCAACTTTGAACATGAAAAATCCAATGAGGAGAAGAAAAGCAAAGCCAAAGAGTCCATCCCAAAATCCGACAAACAAGCAAAATGAACAAAAAACATTGAATTCAATTCTTTCTGATTTTAGAAACTGCATTAAAGAAGGGGTGCACCGGTCCTGGAGATACTGCAATACCAGGTCAATGCGTGGAGTGGACAGAGCAAGCTCTTTTTCCATCTCCCTGTTCTAAAAATCCATTTAATATATGGTCCCCAGATAGGGGACGTATCAGATATTAAACTGATAAGAACAGATTTTTTTTTTTTTTTTTTTTTGAAAGCCCGAATTCGTGTACAAAACCCGAGTGCGCTTAAAAAAGTGACAAGTGCCACAAAAAAAGTGCACTAGGATGCTGGTCTTCTTGAAACCCTCTCCAAAAGGAGAAGGGTCCCCCAAACCATTCCCCGTCCCTCCGAGCCAAAAGGCCACAGCGAGGAACAGGGACAAAAAGCCACCTCCAGCCGAAGCCAGAGGCGACCCAATCTTACCCCCAGCACCTGCCCGAGTTCTCACCCGAGCAAGGCACTGGGAGCCAAAGACTGTGCTCCCCTCCCGGAAGAGGGGAGCCAACAACGCTCTCCTCCCGAAAGAGGAGAGCCAGGGGGGTTTAGGGGGGAGCGGAACCTGATGGCCACACACTCCCCCCCTAGACCTGCCAAGAGAGGAACCCGTAAGGGAACCGCATCCCGACAAAATCCTAGTAGGACGTGACACACGTGAATAAGTGGACACACAGTGACAAAGAAATTAAATAAATAGTGAAGGTTTCACAGTATAATACTGCCCGGACCTTCGACCGGGAATTGAAAAATTCCCCATCCTAAGGCCAGAAGGCCCGGAATAAGGGTGTGTGCGAAGAAAGAAAATTTGAAGTGCTTGTGCAAATGTGCCATAAACTCAAGTGGGGTTCCCAATCCCAGTGAGTTAAGGCACCCCAGGGTCACCACTCCTGGGGCACTTCACACTTCGGGCTTTCGATCTTCCCCGGCCCAATGGCGTCGATCCTGGGGGGCCATGCTTTCCACCAGATGACTATATTAGCCACCTGGCGTACTAACAAGCGCCTAAACCCCAGTGTGCATAATGTATCAATCTACTAGGGCGGCCAACATCCAAAACCGCCTTTTCGAAAGATACTACACTTGATCTTAGCCAAAAGGCCGAGAAGCGATAACCAGAATTGGTTTCAAACTACGGAGCCACCCAAGGATCCTGAAAAGTCCATTTGTGGAGATGAGCTCCTGGACTCCCGTTAAGAAGACATGTTGTCAACCTCTAGATCCCTTACATGCCTGCACTTTTCGGCTTGCTGCTGCTGCAATCCACGCGTTTTAGATCTGCATAACTCCACCTCTTTAAACACAGCACCTTCACCCCCTGCTGTTCCCACCCGCCTCAACACTGTTGGAAGGGAGGAGAACCAATTAAGGCGGGGGGTGGGGTGGAACGAGCAGCTGTCTACCCTTAGCAGGAGGGCTCCTGATTACATACCTCTCCTGCTGCTGCTGCTGCTGGCTGTCCAGCAGCAGACTGAAGGTGGCTGCTGCTGTGCACAGGTATATAAAGGCTCAGAGCCTATTATGACACGCGCAGCCAGCGTTCCATTGCCACATTCCATCTACTGCAGGCAGGATACCTGGCTGGCTGAATGTCGCTGAGAAGCTCACAGAGACCGCCATAAGCAACAGTTTAACAGAATGCCACAGACTAATCAACCAAACTTTTTGGGTTGGGTTCTCTTTTATAGTCTGCAGGCATTAAATGAAAGAAGTCAGTGTTCCAGCAGAAGGAGACAACGTTTCAGAAAAGGCATTGTAGCAAACCAAAAAAGAAATTTTAAGCGCAGCAGAGTAACCAGCGCACATACCTGTTAGCTCAGGTGAGTTTAAAAGGCTGCTGTTGATAACAAGGGCATTTGCTAAATAGATGGTGTGTGTGCAACAATATACTGAAAGGTCAATTATATTGTGCAGCTTATCTCACCACCTGTAGTTATTTAGGTGAAAGCTCCAAAATGCTTGCCTAATATGTCTGTTTATCCAAAAGGAAGTAAAAAGGGAGAGCTAGAAAGATAGCATTGCATCACATTACATGGCAATGCAATGCACAGTTGCTGAAGTTGAACCAAAATGAGCTTGTAATCTGGCTTCTGTAACTTTGAACATGAAAAATCCAATGAGGAGAAGAAAAGCAAAGCCAAAGAGTCCATCCCAAAATCCGACAAACAAGCAAAATGAACAAAAAACATTGAATTCAATTCTTTCTGATTTTAGAAACTGCATTAAAGAAGGGGTGCACCGGTCCTGGAGATACTGCAATACCAGGTCAATGCGTGGAGTGGACAGCGCAAGCTCTTTTTCCATCTCCCTGTTCTAAAAATCCATTTAATATATGGTCCCCAGATAGGGGACGTATCAGATATTAAACTGATAAGAACAGATACTACACTTGATCTTAGCCAAAAGGCCGAGAAGCGATAACCAGAATTGGTTTCAAACTACGGAGCCACCCAAGGATCCTGAAAAGTCCATTTGTGGAGATGAGCTCCTGGACTCCCGTTAAGAAGACATGTTGTCAACCTCTAGATCCCTTACATGCCTGCACTTTTCGGCTTGCTGCTGCTGCAATCCACGCGTTTTAGATCTGCATAACTCCACCTCTTTAAACACAGCACCTTCACCCCCTGCTGTTCCCACCCGCCTCAACACCGTTGGAAGGGAGGAGAACCAATTAAGGCGGGGGGTGGGGTGGAACGAGCAGCTGTCTACCCTTAGCAGGAGGGCTCCTGATTACATACCTCTCCTGCTGCTGCTGCTGCTGGCTGTCCAGCAGCAGACTGAAGGTGGCTGCTGCTGTGCACAGGTATATAAAGGCTCAGAGCATATTATGACACGCGCAGCCAGCGTTCCATTGCCACATTCCATCTACTGCAGGCAGGATACCTGGCTGGCTGAATGTCGCTGAGAAGCTCACAGAGACCGCCATAAGCAACAGTTTAACAGAATGCCACAGACTAATCAACCAAACTTTTTGGGTTGGGTTCTCTTTTATAGTCTGCAGGCATTAAATGAAAGAAGTCAGTGTTCCAGCAGAAGGAGACAACGTTTCAGAAAAGGCATTGTAGCAAACCAAAAAAGAAATTTTAAGTGCAGCAGAGTAACCAGCGCACATACCTGTTAGCTCAGGTGAGTTTAAAAGGCTGCTGTTGATAACAAGGGCATTTGCTAAATAGATGGTGTGTGTGCAACAATATACTGAAAGGTCAATTATATTGTGCAGCTTATCTCACCACCTGTAGTTATTTAGGTGAAAGCTCCAAAATGCTTGCCTAATATGTCTGTTTATCCAAAAGGAAGTAAAAAGGGAGAGCTAGAAAGATAGCATTGCATCACATTACATGGCAATGCAATGCACAGTTGCTGAAGTTGAACCAAAATGAGCTTGTAATCTGGCTTCTGCAACTTTGAACATGAAAAATCCAATGAGGAGAAGAAAAGCAAAGCCAAAGAGTCCATCCCAAAATCCGACAAACAAGCAAAATGAACAAAAAACATTGAATTCAATTCTTTCTGATTTTAGAAACTGCATTAAAGAAGGGGTGCACCGGTCCTGGAGATACTGCAATACCAGGTCAATGCGTGGAGTGGACAGAGCAAGCTCTTTTTCCATCTCCCTGTTCTAAAAATCCATTTAATATATGGTCCCCAGATAGGGGACGTATCAGATATTAAACTGATAAGAACAGATACTACACTTGATCTTAGCCAAAAGGCCGAGAAGCGATAACCAGAATTGGTTTCAAACTACGGAGCCACCCAAGGATCCTGAAAAGTCCATTTGTGGAGATGAGCTCCTGGACTCCCGTTAAGAAGACATGTTGTCAACCTCTAGATCCCTTACATGCCTGCACTTTTCGGCTTGCTGCTGCTGCAATCCACGCGTTTTAGATCTGCATAACTCCACCTCTTTAAACACAGCACCTTCACCCCCTGCTGTTCCCACCCGCCTCAACACCGTTGGAAGGGAGGAGAACCAATTAAGGCGGGGGGTGGGGTGGAACGAGCAGCTGTCTACCCTTAGCAGGAGGGCTCCTGATTACATACCTCTCCTGCTGCTGCTGCTGCTGGCTGTCCAGCAGCAGACTGAAGGTGGCTGCTGCTGTGCACAGGTATATAAAGGCTCAGAGCCTATTATGACACGCGCAGCCAGCGTTCCATTGCCACATTCCATCTACTGCAGGCAGGATACCTGGCTGGCTGAATGTCGCTGAGAAGCTCACAGAGACCGCCATAAGCAACAGTTTAACAGAATGCCACAGACTAATCAACCAAACTTTTTGGGTTGGGTTCTCTTTTATAGTCTGCAGGCATTAAATGAAAGAAGTCAGTGTTCCAGCAGAAGGAGACAACGTTTCAGAAAAGGCATTGTAGCAAACCAAAAAAGAAATTTTAAGCGCAGCAGAGTAACCAGCGCACATACCTGTTAGCTCAGGTGAGTTTAAAAGGCTGCTGTTGATAACAAGGGCATTTGCTAAATAGATGGTGTGTGTGCAACAATATACTGAAAGGTCAATTATATTGTGCAGCTTATCTCACCACCTGTAGTTATTTAGGTGAAAGCTCCAAAATGCTTGCCTAATATGTCTGTTTATCCAAAAGGAAGTAAAAAGGGAGAGCTAGAAAGATAGCATTGCATCACATTACATGGCAATGCAATGCACAGTTGCTGAAGTTGAACCAAAATGAGCTTGTAATCTGGCTTCTGCAACTTTGAACATGAAAAATCCAATGAGGAGAAGAAAAGCAAAGCCAAAGAGTCCATCCCAAAATCCGACAAACAAGCAAAATGAACAAAAAACATTGAATTCAATTCTTTCTGATTTTAGAAACTGCATTAAAGAAGGGGTGCACCGGTCCTGGAGATACTGCAATACCAGGTCAATGCGTGGAGTGGACAGAGCAAGCTCTTTTTCCATCTCCCTGTTCTAAAAATCCATTTAATATATGGTCCCCAGATAGGGGACGTATCAGATATTAAACTGATAAGAACAGATACTACACTTGATCTTAGCCAAAAGGCCGAGAAGCGATAACCAGAATTGGTTTCAAACTACGGAGCCACCCAAGGATCCTGAAAAGTCCATTTGTGGAGATGAGCTCCTGGACTCCCGTTAAGAAGACATGTTGTCAACCTCTAGATCCCTTACATGCCTGCACTTTTCGGCTTGCTGCTGCTGCAATCCACGCGTTTTAGATCTGCATAACTCCACCTCTTTAAACACAGCACCTTCACCCCCTGCTGTTCCCACCCGCCTCAACACCGTTGGAAGGGAGGAGAACCAATTAAGGCGGGGGGTGGGGTGGAACGAGCAGCTGTCTACCCTTAGCAGGAGGGCTCCTGATTACATACCTCTCCTGCTGCTGCTGCTGCTGGCTGTCCAGCAGCAGACTGAAGGTGGCTGCTGCTGTGCACAGGTATATAAAGGCTCAGAGCATATTATGACACGCGCAGCCAGCGTTCCATTGCCACATTCCATCTACTGCAGGCAGGATACCTGGCTGGCTGAATGTCGCTGAGAAGCTCACAGAGACCGCCATAAGCAACAGTTTAACAGAATGCCACAGACTAATCAACCAAACTTTTTGGGTTGGGTTCTCTTTTATAGTCTGCAGGCATTAAATGAAAGAAGTCAGTGTTCCAGCAGAAGGAGACAACGTTTCATAAAAGGCATTGTAGCAAACCAAAAAAGAAATTTTAAGCGCAGCAGAGTAACCAGCGCACATACCTGTTAGCTCAGGTGAGTTTAAAAGGCTGCTGTTGATAACAAGGGCATTTGCTAAATAGATGGTGTGTGTGCAACAATATACTGAAAGGTCAATTATATTGTGCAGCTTATCTCACCACCTGTAGTTATTTAGGTGAAAGCTCCAAAATGCTTGCCTAATATGTCTGTTTATCCAAAAGGAAGTAAAAAGGGAGAGCTAGAAAGATAGCATTGCATCACATTACATGGCAATGCAATGCACAGTTGCTGAAGTTGAACCAAAATGAGCTTGTAATCTGGCTTCTGCAACTTTGAACATGAAAAATCCAATGAGGAGAAGAAAAGCAAAGCCAAAGAGTCCATCCCAAAATCCGACAAACAAGCAAAATGAACAAAAAACATTGAATTCAATTCTTTCTGATTTTAGAAACTGCATTAAAGAAGGGGTGCACCGGTCCTGGAGATACTGCAATACCAGGTCAATGCGTGGAGTGGACAGAGCAAGCTCTTTTTCCATCTCCCTGTTCTAAAAATCCATTTAATATATGGTCCCCAGATAGGGGACGTATCAGATATTAAACTGATAAGAACAGATTTTTTTTTTTTTTTTTTTTTTTTTCTCCTCAGACGAGGAAATTCCGCAGTCTATGGAAACCAGACAAAGGAAAATTCCATCAAAACAGCTGCGTCAAATCCAATACGCAATTTGCTGTCCCCATCATCATCGGAAATATTTATTTCATATTTCAAAACAACAATAACAAAAATCAAGAGGTACTAACAATATATCTCCACTTTTTAACTTTCCATATTCCCTCCGCATCCACTTCCCCTCTCCTCTTTTTGTCCCATAGGAAACACACATACATCTTCCCCAAAATCACCTTCACACTATCCTTTACAGCAATTTCCTTCCTTTTAAACACATACACATTCCTCACATCCCATAACACTTCCTTTATACATGCAAGCATCAACCACAAGACTCTTTCCTTCGTCCCATCACATATTCCCAAACCAAACATAAACAACTCAAAAGACAACAAATTCACACCACACAATTCTTTACACAAAGGCCCCATTCTCCCAATCACATCTCTAGCATACTGGCAATTCCAAAAAACATGCAACACACTTTCCCTTCCACCACAGCCATTTCTTGGACACATTTCACTCCTCACCAAACCTCTATTCCTCTGAAACTCTCTCACAGGTAATACTCCATGTAAAGACTGCCACACAACTTCACTCTGTTTGTTGGTCATACCACTCATCCGCACTTTCTTCCAAACCTTCTGCACATCACCACCCCTAACCATATTTATTCCACATTCTACCTCTCTACATTCAATCATCCTATACACAGCCTTCTTATTCTCCAGCAATCTCACATCTGCATCACACAGTTCATACCTCACCAAAAACTTATAAACCCACACATACCATACAGGCACCTCAAAAGCAATCGGACATCGCAAATCCCTTTCTTGCCACTTTAAACGAAACAAATACGCTCCAAATAAATACCTACACATAGATGAAAACTTTCCATCCGCCCTAATCACTTTCAAAACAAACACAACGATATTCACACCAAAAAACACGTCCAAATTCGGAAAACCCAAACCACCTTTTTCCACTCTTTTAACCAAAATTTCTCTCCTAGCTCTCTCCATTTTCGAGTTCCACAAAAAAACAAATAAAATTCTATTCAAGCTTCTCATACACATATATCCTGGTGGAAATATTACCGCAATATATAAAAATATTGGCAACACCACACTCTTAACAATTAAAATCTTCCCAAAAAAGGATAAACTCCTCAATTTCCAAAAATTCAACTTCTGCTCAACTTTTCCTTTCGCATCATCCCAACTTTCTTTCCCATCCAAACTCTCTGAAAACTTCACACCCAAAGCTTTAATAGGTCCATTCACTACATTCACACCTACATCCCTACTTAAACTTCCGCCTCCAAAACCCTTACACTCACTCTTTTCCCAATTCACTTTAAACGCAGATGCACCACAAAAAATAGACACTAACAACTTCACCCGCCTCACCGAACATTCAGAATCACATAATACACACACGTCATCCATATAACCACTCACCTTCCATTCTTTTCCTCCACCTCCCGGCACTTGCACACCACGAATTACCTTATCTTTCCTCAGCATACACAACAATGGCTCAATTGCACAAATAAATGCTACAGGGGACAAAGGACACCCCTGTCGCACACCCGAAAACACATTCACTTTCCTACCCACATACCCATTCATTAAAACACAGCTATAAACACCCGCATACAAACTTCTCACTCGCCCAACAAAATCAGCCGGAAAACCCATTTTTAACAACACTCTGAACAAAAAACCATGCGACAACCTATCATAAGCCTTTTCAAAATCCAAACTTAACAAAAATACACTCTTCTTACGACCCATGCAATCCCATAGACAATCTCTTAACATACACACACACTCATGAATCCGCCTCCCAGGTACCGCACAACACTGCTCATCCCCAATCACACTCTCTATCACATCACGCATCCTATTAGCCATAAGTTTTGCATAGATTTTATAATCACAATTAAGTAACGTTATTGGCCTCCAATTCCTCAGACTTTTCAAATCCCCTTTCTTAGGAATTAACACAACCATACCTGCACGCATACTCTCAGCCACCTCCATGTTTCCCCACATATACTTACATACATCCACAAAGTCCTTACCAATCACACCCCACATCACACGATAAAATTCTACTGGGAGGCCATCCTCCCCCGGCGTCTTATTCAAAGCCATACTACACATAACCTTCCATACCTCATCACCAGTCACCTCACCCATCACTCTCTCTCTTTCTGCTTCACTCAACTTACTCTCTAACACACTCAAAACATCATTCTCCAAACATTCATCCCTCTGTTTCACTGCATACAGATCCTCATAAAACTTAGCCACCTCTTCACACATATCCTCTCCACTCACCTCACTTCCATCTGCTCCATACACCACGCTCATACTCTGTTTCTTTCCAAAAACTTTTTTAAAGAAAAACCGAGAACATTTCTCATCCTGCTCCATCTTATCAATCTTTGCCCTAAACACTATGCTTCTCCCTCTCTCCAACAAAAACTCACTAATCTCCTTTTTTACCTCTAAAATATCCTCCTCCACCTCAACTCCTCCTTCCCTTAACTTATACAAAACGCTCAACCGCGCGTTCAGTTTAACAAAACTCTCTCTTTTAATTGCTGCATACTTGTATCCTAAATTTTTAAAGAACATTTTTGTTTGTTTCTTCACCCAGTCCCACCACTCACAAACATTCCCAAACTCATTTTTATGCTTACACCATTCTTCATACCGCCTTTCATACTCCTTTCTCACATCTTCATTCTCTAACAGTTTAACATTTAACTTCCACAATCCTCTCCCAAACACTCCATCAACTTTTATATCCAACTCACACAACATACACACATGATCTGAAAAAAGAACGTTTTCCTGCCTATAATTAACAGAAACCATATTTTTAGAAATAAAACAATAATCCAATCTGGATTGTACCCTACCACTCTCAGAAAAGAAAGTGTTCAACAAAGGATTCATGTTACACACGCGCTGCATATCACACAACCCAAAATCATTCACTAACTCCAATAATGCTTTCCCAGACACATCCACATTCACTCTCCCCACATCACAGTTCATATCACCCACAATTACCACAGGTATTCTTCCTGGAACAAAAAGCTTAATTTTTTCAAATAAATTTTTGCGCTCATTTTTTTCAACTGGCGCATAAACATTAATAACACAAAACTTTACATTCTTGTATACAAAATTAGCAAGGATACATCTCCCCACCTCAATAACCAAATAATCACTCAAAACAACCTCCCTTCCTTTAACCAAAATACCCACACCATCATTCTTATTACATGCACTCCCCGACCACACAGACGCTCCATAAGACCATTCATCCCCTTTCACACCATCCACTACCCCACATTCTTGTAAACAAAAAATAGATGCATTTTGCATAGCTAAAAACTCAAAAATAGCAGCTCTTCTTACTTTACTTTTAAACACTCTTACGTTTTGGGACACTATGGTAAATCCCATAATACTTCTACTCCTTCACCAATTACACAAAGAAATAGCCTTTGGCCTAAACCAAAGCTCACAAGAGGACAAAAAGAAAAAACATTTACAATATTATATGGTGACACTATCCAGCACCACCACTATCCTCCTCCGCCATCAGAACAGAACAGCTGGTTTCCGACCCGCTGGCTTCACCAGCCACACTCCTCATTCTGGCAGTTCTGATCTTCCTCTGAGGCTCACTAAAATCTGCATCATCACTGCCCCCACCATCCTCCCTACGACTCTTCTTTGCACCCCTATCATCCTCCGAAGAAAAATCTTCAATGTTTTCAGGACCCGAAGGGTGTTCAGGACTGTCGGGTTCCGAGATTTGCACTTCACATCCTGTTGCGTCCATTGCCTCTCCAAAAGTCATCATCTCAGGCAGCTCTGCTTCCACCACTTTCCTAGATATTCTCGCAGACACTGCCTTTTTCTCCACCTTTGCCACTTCCCTCCAGAACTCCTTTTCTTCCCTCCGCTTCTTCCTCATTTCTTCAGCAGAAGAAGAACATGGTCTCAGGGACACCTCCTCTGGCGCCGTAGAGGGAGAGGCTCTACCAGTTTCCCGCCTCCTTCCCTCTCTCTCCTCCCTCTCCAATCTTTCCAGCACTTTCAGTGCGCTTGCCATCTGCCTCCTCTCCAGCTCCTCCTCCTTCTGTTCTTTATCAGAACGTCTAGGTGCACTCATAGGACAGTCCTTATACATGTGATCACTACTCCCACAGACATCACAGGACTTGGCCTCTGGACACTGGTTGGCCATATGCCCCTCCTTTCTGCAATTTCGGCAACACTGCCCTTTAAGGCATGTTACCATGGTATGTCCGAAAGAAAAGCATCTACGGCAAAACATGGGCTGGCCTGGGTAAAAGAGGAAACCTCTATGGCCTGCAACGGAAAAATTTGATGGAGGGTGTCTAAAGCCCCCCACACTGTCAGGATCCCTTTTCAATTTCACACGGAATTTATACTGACAGTTAAAGATTCCTAGACAATTGACTTGCTTCACTCCCTTCCGCACATATTCACAGTAGCGAGAGAGGAAGCACTCCAGCAGCTCAGGGTCTGTAAAAGGGTTATAGACAGTCACAGTCACCTCCTTTTCTTGCAGACCAAACAAAGGTTCCCATCTAACTCCTTCCAAGCAGGGGTCACTAGAGTGACCACGGAGCCATTCAAAGACATTAAGGCAAACATCCTGGTCCATAAAGGTAACGTCATAATTACCTTGACGTGAAAATTCGTTGACACTGAAGATCTCAGAACGTCTTGCTCCAGCTTTGCCTTCAACGATGTCTTGGACAATGAAAACCACGTTGTTCTTGTTCTGGTCAGATGGATCCACGGACAAACGGATGGTGTTCTTCACAAAAGACATCTTGGATTCTGTCGGTATGGAATACCACAGGAAAAAGCAGAAAATCCTCCACAAAAGGGTCCGGATTCCTCCAGGAGACTCGCACCAATCAAGGTACAGTCATACGATCGCAGCCAAAAGGCCGAGAAGCGATAACCAGAATTGGTTTCAAACTACGGAGCCACCCAAGGATCCTGAAAAGTCCATTTGTGGAGATGAGCTCCTGGACTCCCGTTAAGAAGACATGTTGTCAACCTCTAGATCCCTTACATGCCTGCACTTTTCGGCTTGCTGCTGCTGCAATCCACGCGTTTTAGATCTGCATAACTCCACCTCTTTAAACACAGCACCTTCACCCCCTGCTGTTCCCACCCGCCTCAACACCGTTGGAAGGGAGGAGAACCAATTAAGGCGGGGGGTGGGGTGGAACGAGCAGCTGTCTACCCTTAGCAGGAGGGCTCCTGATTACATACCTCTCCTGCTGCTGCTGCTGCTGGCTGTCCAGCAGCAGACTGAAGGTGGCTGCTGCTGTGCACAGGTATATAAAGGCTCAGAGCCTATTATGACACGCGCAGCCAGCGTTCCATTGCCACATTCCATCTACTGCAGGCAGGATACCTGGCTGGCTGAATGTCGCTGAGAAGCTCACAGAGACCGCCATAAGCAACAGTTTAACAGAATGCCACAGACTAATCAACCAAACTTTTTGGGTTGGGTTCTCTTTTATAGTCTGCAGGCATTAAATGAAAGAAGTCAGTGTTCCAGCAGAAGGAGACAACGTTTCAGAAAAGGCATTGTAGCAAACCAAAAAAGAAATTTTAAGCGCAGCAGAGTAACCAGCGCACATACCTGTTAGCTCAGGTGAGTTTAAAAGGCTGCTGTTGATAACAAGGGCATTTGCTAAATAGATGGTGTGTGTGCAACAATATACTGAAAGATCAATTATATTGTGCAGCTTATCTCACCACCTGTAGTTATTTAGGTGAAAGCTCCAAAATGCTTGCCTAATATGTCTGTTTATCCAAAAGGAAGTAAAAAGGGAGAGCTAGAAAGATAGCATTGCATCACATTACATGGCAATGCAATGCACAGTTGCTGAAGTTGAACCAAAATGAGCTTGTAATCTGGCTTCTGCAACTTTGAACATGAAAAATCCAATGAGGAGAAGAAAAGCAAAGCCAAAGAGTCCATCCCAAAATCCGACAAACAAGCAAAATGAACAAAAAACATTGAATTCAATTCTTTCTGATTTTAGAAACTGCATTAAAGAAGGGGTGCACCGGTCCTGGAGATACTGCAATACCAGGTCAATGCGTGGAGTGGACAGAGCAAGCTCTTTTTCCATCTCCCTGTTCTAAAAATCCATTTAATATATGGTCCCCAGATAGGGGACGTATCAGATATTAAACTGATAAGAACAGATACTACACTTGATCTTAGCCAAAAGGCCGAGAAGCGATAACCAGAATTGGTTTCAAACTACGGAGCCACCCAAGGATCCTGAAAAGTCCATTTGTGGAGATGAGCTCCTGGACTCCCGTTAAGAAGACATGTTGTCAACCTCTAGATCCCTTACATGCCTGCACTTTTCGGCTTGCTGCTGCTGCAATCCACGCGTTTTAGATCTGCATAACTCCACCTCTTTAAACACAGCACCTTCACCCCCTGCTGTTCCCACCCGCCTCAACACCGTTGGAAGGGAGGAGAACCAATTAAGGCGGGGGGTGGGGTGGAACGAGCAGCTGTCTACCCTTAGCAGGAGGGCTCCTGATTACATACCTCTCCTGCTGCTGCTGCTGCTGGCTGTCCAGCAGCAGACTGAAGGTGGCTGCTGCTGTGCACAGGTATATAAAGGCTCAGAGCCTATTATGACACGCGCAGCCAGCGTTCCATTGCCACATTCCATCTACTGCAGGCAGGATACCTGGCTGGCTGAATGTCGCTGAGAAGCTCACAGAGACCGCCATAAGCAACAGTTTAACAGAATGCCACAGACTAATCAACCAAACTTTTTGGGTTGGGTTCTCTTTTATAGTCTGCAGGCATTAAATGAAAGAAGTCAGTGTTCCAGCAGAAGGAGACAACGTTTCAGAAAAGGCATTGTAGCAAACCAAAAAAGAAATTTTAAGCGCAGCAGAGTAACCAGCGCACATACCTGTTAGCTCAGGTGAGTTTAAAAGGCTGCTGTTGATAACAAGGGCATTTGCTAAATAGATGGTGTGTGTGCAACAATATACTGAAAGGTCAATTATATTGTGCAGCTTATCTCACCACCTGTAGTTATTTAGGTGAAAGCTCCAAAATGCTTGCCTAATATGTCTGTTTATCCAAAAGGAAGTAAAAAGGGAGAGCTAGAAAGATAGCATTGCATCACATTACATGGCAATGCAATGCACAGTTGCTGAAGTTGAACCAAAATGAGCTTGTAATCTGGCTTCTGCAACTTTGAACATGAAAAATCCAATGAGGAGAAGAAAAGCAAAGCCAAAGAGTCCATCCCAAAATCCGACAAACAAGCAAAATGAACAAAAAACATTGAATTCAATTCTTTCTGATTTTCGAAACTGCATTAAAGAAGGGGTGCACCGGTCCTGGAGATACTGCAATACCAGGTCAATGCGTGGAGTGGACAGAGCAAGCTCTTTTTCCATCTCCCTGTTCTAAAAATCCATTTAATATATGGTCCCCAGATAGGGGACGTATCAGATATTAAACTGATAAGAACAGATTTTTTTTGATTGAATATATCTTTTATTAGCACAAAAAATAAGTTAACAGACAGTGTACAGTGCCGCAGCCCAGTACACACAGAATTCTACATCATATTTACATAGCATGAGGATACGACGCACTAACTAGACACATCACACCCCTATGCTACACAAAACACTCAATCTGAAAGAAAAAGCATGTCAATCAATACAGTACGACGAACCGTGATAAGGGATGGGGATTGGGAAAAAGGGGATGGGGAGGGGAAAATCACAGGCCCGAAGCTTTATTGAAAGACAAGACACATAACGGGAGAGGGGGAGGAGGGGTTTAGTCCTCGTCCTCGTCCGCCGGACCGTCCATGATGGAATAGTCTCTGAGCAGGCTGTGGATCAGCCTGCGGCAGTCCTGGATGGACATCCTCTCCCTCCTCAAGATGAGCCGGTTCCTGGCGACCCAAACGGCATCCTTGAAGCAGTTCATAAGGCGCCAAGCCTCCTGGATGGCTCCGACGGTATGAACCCCAGGGAAGAGTCCGTAAAGCACAGAATGGTGCGATAGGCTCGCCCTGGGGACAGAGTTCCTCAGGTCGTCCTCAAGTGCAGTCAATAGGCGCTGTGCAAATCCGCAGTCCCAAAAAGTGTGCAAAGATGTTTCCTCCACGAAGGGGCACCTTGGGCAGTACCGGGTCTTGCACAGGTTCCGGGCATGCATGAATGACCGGACGGGCAGTCCGCCCTGAATCGCCATCCACGACAAGTCCTTGTGCCCGTTGGTCAGCCTGTCAGACGACACATTTGTCCACACAGTCTCCAGCGTGTCCTGGTGAAGTCCTGTGATGTTCTCCACGTCATCCTTGGCTCTGATTAGCTTGTGGATAGTTTTGGGCTTCCACAAGTCGGGCTTGAGTCCCTCCAGTTGATGCTCCCCCACAAATCGAACGACGTCTCCGTAGAACCATGGCGTCGTCCAGTTGTAGGGGAAGGAGCTGTCCCACTTGTCCCAGCCGAGTCGCCTCCAAAGAGGAAGCAGGAAGAAGCGAGACATGGACCTGCCCGCGGAGCCATTCTTGACTTGCAAAGTCCGGCGGACACAATCACACACAAAAGAGGATCGCAGGAGGGTGGGGATATCTGGAACGCCCTTCCCACCCTTGCGAGGCTCCTTGTACATGACGGCCCGCCTGACTCTGTCCATCTTGGATCCCCAGACAAAGTGAAACACTGTCCTGGTAATGGCCCTGCACACAGTGACGTGTGGGGGCCAGGCCTGCGCCGTGTACTGCAAGACGGGCAGGACCTCATTACGCAGGACGAGTGCCTTACCCTCACAAGTGAGGTGTCTGAGGCTCCAGAGTCCGATCCGTTGCTTCACCTTGGCCAAGCGTTCTTGCCAGGACTTGAGGGCCGCTCCTTCCTTCCCGAACCAGACTCCCAGCACCTTGAGGAAATCCGGTTGAATGTTGAAGGGGAAGGGGGCGGAGGAGGCCGGCTGCCAATCCCCGAAGAGCATGGCTTCCGACTTCCTGCAGTTGACTTTGGCCCCTGAAGCCCGGCCGAACCTCTCACACGTCTGGACGAGGGCGTCGACTGAACCACGATCAGCGCAGAAGACGGTGACGTCGTCCATGTAGAGCGAGCACTTGACCTCGTGTCGTCCCGGACCCGGTGCGGTGATCCCTCTGATCTCTCCATTCTGCCGGATAGCCTCTGCGAAGAGTTCTATAACACAAACAAAAAGAAGAGGTGATAGAGGGCAGCCTTGTCTGACCCCAGAGAGGACAGGGAAGGGGTCAGTCTTCCAGCCGTTCACCAACACCGAGCTGTGGATATCAAAATACATCAGACGGACATACGAACAAAACATGTTACCCAAACCTAACCGGTGCAGAGCTCGGCCCATGAACTCGTGGGAAACCCGGTCGAAGGCCTTCTCCTGATCCAAGGAGACCAGGGCCGCGTGTGCGCGGCGGACCTTGATGTACTCGACCGTGTCCCGCACGAGAGCGAGGCTGTCTGCGATGCGACGTCCAGGGATGCCGCAGGTCTGGTCCGGGTGGATGATCCGTCCGATGACCGTCTTAAGTCGTGTCGCCATCGTCTTGGCCAGGATCTTGTAGTCCACGTTGAGCAGAGTGATGGGACGCCAATTCCTCAGGTCGCACCTCTCTCCCTTCCGCTTGTACAGGATCGTGACCATTCCTTCCCTCAAAGATGGAGGCATTCTACCCTCCACCACCATCTCCTCGTACAGGTCCAACAGGTCCGGACAGATGAGGTCTCCCAGCGCTACATAGAGCTCCGCTGGAAGACCATCACTGCCCGGGGTCCTGCCGGTCCTAAAGGATTTAGCGGCAGAGAGCAATTCGCCCACCATCAGAGGTTTGTCCAAGGCTGCCGTGCCTGCAGGATCAAGATGGTTAGTGATACCTGACAGGAACTTATCAGCAGCGTCGGGGTCGGTAGTCTTGTGGGAGTAGAGTTCGCTGTAGAAGTCGCTGACGACCCTCATCACGTCCTCCTTCCCACGTCGCATGTTTCCGCTCTCGTCTCGCAGCTCGTTCAGGGGCGTGTGACCGGCATGAAGTTTCCTGAAAAAGAATGAGTTACATTTCTCACCCTTCTCCAGATTCTCCACTTTGGAACGGAAGATGATTCGCTTGGACTCCTCCTCAAAGTGCCTTTTCAGGCTCTTCTTGGTCTCCTCCAGCTCCTCCCTCACGTCCCAGCCGCAGTGAAGAAGGTCCTGCAGCGACCGCAGCTCGCGCTGCAGCCCTCTGAAGTCCCTCCTCTTCTCACACGCCTGTTGTCGACCCTTGGCCTGAAAGAAACAGCGAAACTCAAGTTTAACATATTCCCACCAATCAGAGACTGTTTGGAAGCTACCCTTGTAGGACTGCCACATTGCGTAGGCTGCTCTCAGCTCCTCCACGACTTCATCCTGAGCCAGCAGAGCACAATTCAGCTTCCAGGAGCCGGGGCCGGACGGAAAACCGTCGCCGAGGACACCTTGTAAGTGAATGGCTCTGTGGTCGGAGAAGAAGCAGGAGACCATCGAGTGCCTACTCTGCCTGACTGCCCGAGAGGTGAACACAAAGTCAATCCTGGAGCGGAGTGAGCCATCGGGTCGGCTCCACGAATAGTTCGTGGAGCCTCTCCCCATGGAGCCCACCACGTCCTGAAGAGAGGCCTCGGTTACCATCTCGATGAGCAGCTTGGACGTGATGTCCAACTTGGCAGATGTGCCAGAACTACGACCGTCCTCCTCGATGGGGCAGTTGAAATCCCCGGCCATCACTAAGGTCCTGGTGGTGGCAAGCTGAAGCTGCAGGGTCTGGAAAAGCTCCAAACGCTCATTCTTCAGTGGGGACGCATACACGTTGATGAACCTGACAGGTTCTCCCGCCCAGTTGCCATCTACAACAAGAGCCCTGCCGCAGATGAGCTCCTGGACGGACTCAAGCGTGAATGCGCCCCCCCTGATCAGAATTGCGACCCCCGCAGACTTGCAGTCACCCCCACCGGACCAGTAGGATGGACCGTGGGACCACTCCCTGGCCAGATGTTTGAAGGACCTAGAGGAGGGAAGGGAACATTCCTGCAACATATAAACATCACACAACTGGGAAGTAAGGAAGGCATAAATAGTCTGACGTCTGAACTTGTCCTTGATGCTCCTGACATTAATGGAAAATAAGTTAATATTAGCCATCATGTAGGGAAAAAAGAAAAAGTTAGCGCAGGCAATACACCTTAGTTACCACTCCGGTCGGGTGGTCCCTCGTCGGTGTTGACTGCTGGTGACGGGATCACCAGCAGGCCCTCTTCCTCCATCTGGTCAAGCAGCGCGGCCTCAATCTCGGCGACCACCAGTTCCTCCTCTTCTGGCTCGGCCACCAGGGTCTCAACCATGTGCTCCATCTCTTCTGGCTCAGGGAGGGTATCCTCCTTTTCGCCTACGAAATCCAGAATCTTCTTTTTGGAGGATTCAGTAGCAGGGCTGTCCTCCACCTTCCTCTTTCCCCGGGTTGGAACTGGGGAGACAAGAAGGGGAAAATCCTCCTCGGAATAGATAGCGGCGGGTGGAGGAAAGGTTAATTCCACCGCTACCATGGTCTGGGGAGGGAGAGTGGCTGCCGGGGCAGGGGAAAGGACACCTGCTGAGGAGTAGGGGAAGGAGGAAGAGGAAGTGGAATCCTCAGCAGGGGTGGCCGGGGTGGGGGGGGATTGGACGGGGGTGGCAGGGGGAGGGATCGAGAGAGGGGTGACAGAACTCTTACCCTCCTTTGACTTTTTCTTCTGCTTCGGAGCTGCTGGGACCGTCGCTGGGGCTTTGGCCACCGACTCCTTGACCGCTTTGGCCTTGGTCGTCTCGGCCTTGGCCGCTGGGGCCTTGGTCGTCGCGTCCTTGACCTTCACAGGCCTGGTCGTCGGGGCCTTGTCCTCCGTAGCTGGGGTCGTCGCAACCACCGATGCCCAGGATCTCTCACGCCTGGGGCAATCCTTGTACAGATGAGCCGCCAGCCCACACAGGTTGCAGGACGTCTTCTTCGGGCAGTCCTTCGAGCTGTGTCCCGTCACTCGACAAATCCTGCAGGCATCCTCCTTGCAGTCCTTCATCTCGTGGCCGTTCTTGCCGCATCTCCTGCAGTTCCGCGGCATGTCCGGGTAATAGATGAGGCCGTAGGAGTTGCCCAGGGAGAATGTCGGGGGCAGGTGCCGAAGTCCGTCTGAGTACGCCAGGTCCCTGTGAAGTCTAACGGTCACCGACCACTTACCTGTCCAGAAGCCGAGTCCATTCAGGATGTGAGAGGGTTCCTTCACAACCAAACAGAAGCGTCTCAGGAAGGTACAGATGTCTTGGCCTGGGGTGTGCGGGTTGCGCATGGAGACCGTGATCCTCCTTTCATCCCTCTGGATAGGGCAGCTACCTGTAAAGGCAGAGAAAGAATTATCCGGTCCTTTTGCGCTTACCATTTCCCAGAACCTCCTGCAGGTGTTCACAGTGGCGAAGGTGACGAAGAAGATCCCCGTCAAGAAGGTCTGGATGCTGAGGGTGTCCGACCTGGAGAAGCCTCGATCCAGCAGCATCTTCTGGCAGAACACGTCCGAGGACATGTCCGGCACCCTCCCATCCACTTCCTTCAGCTTCAGGGCCACCGTCTGCCGCATCCATGGCTCCAGGGCTGGAGCTTCGTGGCGGGGCTTCTGGGGTCCCTTCTGCTGGCCAGTCGTGGAGGCAGAGTCCTTGGGGTCAGAATCGGCTCCTGGCTGGGCCCTCCTGGCTGTCCCCAGCTCCAGGCTCTTCTTTTCGGCCTTCCTCGCAGCGCTTGCCATGGCTTTCCTCCTGCAGTTACTTCTTGGAGCTGGATCTGGAACTCTTCCCGGAATGGGTGGAGCTATGTAGATTCTTCTCCCGTCGTGTTCTGGACAAATTCCCCGAAAGGTCTTTGTCTCGATGATTTTCTTCCTCGAAGATTCCACAGGACAGCCCGATTCTTCTCCGAGTCTTCGTCTTCTTCTGGATTCTTTAGAGCTTCTTCCTCCCACCGATATCCGCCTTCGTTCTCTGATGTCAGCTGGGCTCCGAAGCTCTTCTCCTTCCGAGTTCGATCGCTCTCGTCAAGTGTAGATCGTAGCTCTTGTGTTCTTAAAAGAACAGATACTACACTTGATCTTAGCCAAAAGGCCGAGAAGCGATAACCAGAATTGGTTTCAAACTACGGAGCCACCCAAGGATCCTGAAAAGTCCATTTGTGGAGATGAGCTCCTGGACTCCCGTTAAGAAGACATGTTGTCAACCTCTAGATCCCTTACATGCCTGCACTTTTCGGCTTGCTGCTGCTGCAATCCACGCGTTTTAGATCTGCATAACTCCACCTCTTTAAACACAGCACCTTCACCAACTGCTGTTCCCACCCGCCTCAACACCGTTGGAAGGGAGGAGAACCAATTAAGGCGGGGGGTGGGGTGGAACGAGCAGCTGTCTACCCTTAGCAGGAGGGCTCCTGATTACATACCTCTCCTGCTGCTGCTGCTGGCTGTCCAGCAGCAGACTGAAGGTGGCTGCTGCTGTGCACAGGTATATAAAGGCTCAGAGCCTATTATGACACGCGCAGCCAGCGTTCCATTGCCACATTCCATCTACTGCAGGCAGGATACCTGGCTGGCTGAATGTCGCTGAGAAGCTCACAGAGACCGCCATAAGCAACAGTTTAACAGAATGCCACAGACTAATCAACCAAACTTTTTGGGTTGGGTTCTCTTCTATAGTCTGCAGGCATTAAATGAAAGAAGTCAGTGTTCCAGCAGAAGGAGACAACGTTTCAGAAAAGGCATTGTAGCAAACCAAAAAAAGAAATTTTAAGCGCAGCAGAGTAACCAGCGCACATACCTGTTAGCTCAGGTGAGTTTAAAAGGCTGCTGTTGATAACAAGGGCATTTGCTAAATAGATGGTGTGTGTGCAACAATATACTGAAAAGTCAATTATATTGTGCAGCTTATCTCACCACCTGTAGTTATTTAGGTGAAAGCTCCAAAATGCTTGCCTAATATGTCTGTTTATCCAAAAGGAAGTAAAAAGGGAGAGCTAGAAAGATAGCATTGCATCACATTACATGGCAATGCAATGCACAGTTGCTGAAGTTGAACCAAAATGAGCTTGTAATCTGGCTTCTGCAACTTTGAACATGAAAAATCCAATGAGGAGAAGAAAAGCAAAGCCAAAGAGTCCATCCCAAAATCCGACAAACAAGCAAAATGAACAAAAAACATTGAATTCAATTCTTTCTGATTTTAGAAACTGCATTAAAGAAGGGGTGCACCGGTCCTGGAGATACTGCAATACCAGGTCAATGCGTGGAGTGGACAGAGCAAGCTCTTTTTCCATCTCCCTGTTCTAAAAATCCATTTAATATATGGTCCCCAGATAGGGGACGTATCAGATATTAAACTGATAAGAACAGATACTACACTTGATCTTAGCCAAAAGGCCGAGAAGTGATAACCAGAATTGGTTTCAAACTACGGAGCCACCCAAGGATCCTGAAAAGTCCATTTGTGGAGATGAGCTCCTGGACTCCCGTTAAGAAGACATGTTGTCAACCTCTAGATCCCTTACATGCCTGCACTTTTCGGCTTGCTGCTGCTGCAATCCACGCGTTTTAGATCTGCATAACTCCACCTCTTTAAACACAGCACCTTCACCCCCTGCTGTTCCCACCCGCCTCAACACCGTTGGAAGGGAGGAGAACCAATTAAGGCGGGGGGTGGGGTGGAACGAGCAGCTGTCTACCCTTAGCAGGAGGGCTCCTGATTACATACCTCTCCTGCTGCTGCTGCTGCTGGCTGTCCAGCAGCAGACTGAAGGTGGCTGCTGCTGTGCACAGGTATATAAAGGCTCAGAGCCTATTATGACACGCGCAGCCAGCGTTCCATTGCCACATTCCATCTACTGCAGGCAGGATACCTGGCTGGCTGAATGTTGCTGAGAAGCTCACAGAGACCGCCATAAGCAACAGTTTAACAGAATGCCACAGACTAATCAACCAAACTTTTTGGGTTGGGTTCTCTTTTATAGTCTGCAGGCATTAAATGAAAGAAGTCAGTGTTCCAGCAGAAGGAGACAACGTTTCAGAAAAGGCATTGTAGCAAACCAAAAAAGAAATTTTAAGCGCAGCAGAGTAACCAGCGCACATACCTGTTAGCTCAGGTGAGTTTAAAAGGCTGCTGTTGATAACAAGGGCATTTGCTAAATAGATGGTGTGTGTGCAACAATATACTGAAAGGTCAATTATATTGTGCAGCTTATCTCACCACCTGTAGTTATTTAGGTGAAAGCTCCAAAATGCTTGCCTAATATGTCTGTTTATCCAAAAGGAAGTAAAAAGGGAGAGCTAGAAAGATAGCATTGCATCACATTACATGGCAATGCAATGCACAGTTGCTGAAGTTGAACCAAAATGAGCTTGTAATCTGGCTTCTGCAACTTTGAACATGAAAAATCCAATGAGGAGAAGAAAAGCAAAGCCAAAGAGTCCATCCCAAAATCCGACAAACAAGCAAAATGAACAAAAAACATTGAATTCAATTCTTTCTGATTTTAGAAACTGCATTAAAGAAGGGGTGCACTGGTCCTGGAGATACTGCAATACCAGGTCAATGCGTGGAGTGGACAGAGCAAGCTCTTTTTCCATCTCCCTGTTCTAAAAATCCATTTAATATATGGTCCCCAGATAGGGGACGTATCAGATATTAAACTGATAAGAACAGATACTACACTTGATCTTAGCCAAAAGGCCGAGAAGCGATAACCAGAATTGGTTTCAAACTACGGAGCCACCCAAGGATCCTGAAAAGTCCATTTGTGGAGATGAGCTCCTGGACTCCCGTTAAGAAGACATGTTGTCAACCTCTAGATCCCTTACATGCCTGCACTTTTCGGCTTGCTGCTGCTGCAATCCACGCGTTTTAGATCTGCATAACTCCACCTCTTTAAACACAGCACCTTCACCCCCTGCTGTTCCCACCCGCCTCAACACCGTTGGAAGGGAGGAGAACCAATTAAGGCGGGGGGTGGGGTGGAACGAGCAGCTGTCTACCCTTAGCAGGAGGGCTCCTGATTACATACCTCTCCTGCTGCTGCTGCTGCTGGCTGTCCAGCAGCAGACTGAAGGTGGCTGCTGCTGTGCACAGGTATATAAAGGCTCAGAGCCTATTATGACACGCGCAGCCAGCGTTCCATTGCCACATTCCATCTACTGCAGGCAGGATACCTGGCTGGCTGAATGTCGCTGAGAAGCTCACAGAGACCGCCATAAGCAACAGTTTAACAGAATGCCACAGACTAATCAACCAAACTTTTTGGGTTGGGTTCTCTTTTATAGTCTGCAGGCATTAAATGAAAGAAGTCAGTGTTCCAGCAGAAGGAGACAACGTTTCAGAAAAGGCATTGTAGCAAACCAAAAAAGAAATTTTAAGCGCAGCAGAGTAACCAGCGCACATACCTGTTAGCTCAGGTGAGTTTAAAAGGCTGCTGTTGATAACAAGGGCATTTGCTAAATAGATGGTGTGTGTGCAACAATATACTGAAAGGTCAATTATATTGTGCAGCTTATCTCACCACCTGTAGTTATTTAGGTGAAAGCTCCAAAATGCTTGCCTAATATGTCTGTTTATCCAAAAGGAAGTAAAAAGGGAGAGCTAGAAAGATAGCATTGCATCACATTACATGGCAATGCAATGCACAGTTGCTGAAGTTGAACCAAAATGAGCTTGTAATCTGGCTTCTGCAACTTTGAACATGAAAAATCCAATGAGGAGAAGAAAAGCAAAGCCAAAGAGTCCATCCCAAAATCCGACAAACAAGCAAAATGAACAAAAAACATTGAATTCAATTCTTTCTGATTTTAGAAACTGCATTAAAGAAGGGGTGCACCGGTCCTGGAGATACTGCAATACCAGGTCAATGCGTGGAGTGGACAGAGCAAGCTCTTTTTCCATCTCCCTGTTCTAAAAATCCATTTAATATATGTTCCCCTGATAGGGGACGTATCAGATATTAAACTGATAAGAACAGATTTTTTATTTTTTTTTTTTCTTAACACTCAGATTACAAGTACCATCTCGATTCCATACTTCTGAAAACGGTGATGGACCAAATCCATCATCGTGTCATTTTAAAACAAAAAAACATTATTTAATGCATATACAAAAAAAACAAAACAACAACCAGTATTTCCTCTCAGACACATAATATATAGAGGAAGGAAACAAAACACATTACTGCATTCCTCCCTTCAACGCATAATATGTTAGATACTCCAACAGTCCTTTCTCTTGCGAGAAAGATTCAAAGTTTGTATTCACATAATCTATCCATGTCCTTCCCACCTTATAGGTTTCAAAAAACCTCTCTTTATTTGCCTTCACACTTGCGATTACCTTTGGAAAAAAAGCTTCAAAACACACACCACTTCCCTTCATTTCCGCAATTCCTTTTTTAACTTTGTCCATTTCTTTATCAGCTTCCTCCTCTTCTGTTTGCCTCTGAACCTCTACCGTCTTCTTTTTTTCTTTCTTTTCCGCCTTTGCACTTTCCATCTTCTCCTTATTACTCTTTCTCTTTGGGCATTCCTTAAACCTATGCCCAATTTCCATACACAGGTTACACTTATTCCTTTCTACTGGACATGATTTAGAAACATGTCCTTCCGCTTTACACTTCCAACACTTTTCTGCAGTACAGTCTTCACGTTTATGACCATATACCTCACAAATTGAACAAAAGGAATCCATCCCATTAAAGAATAAATTCCCACTTACTTTACCAAGCTTAAACCTTTGAGGCGGGTAGGAAAAACTCCTATCCTTGTTCATGTTAAATTCCACAAAAAATTTCCACTTTCCCGTCCATACTCCGAATTCATTCATTACTTTACCTTTTGATACTACAGACTTGGCAAAACCACTCAAAAACGTGACAATGTCCTCTTCTGGAACCAGTGGTGAAAACATCTTCACTGTCACCATCTTTTCACTACTAAATACGTGACGTTGAAACCGAATTCCAACAAACTTCTCATGTCTCAATTCATCAAAAGAATCCATATAGTTCTCCAAAATCTTCCTAGACTCAAAAAACACGTCATAGACACCCTTTTGGGGATAATCCATAACTGCCACGATGTCTTCTTTTTTCACCTTTGCGACACCCAAGATGATCTCCTTCATAATAAACCGAAAGTCCTTAACCTTCTGACAGTCTCTCCGGACAAAAATCCGGAAAGCGGTCTCCACACGTGCATGTTCTGGAACCTCCAACTTCGGCCACAACTCCGCCTCTGTTGCCATGATTCTCCAACAGAATGAGCGTAATCTCCACTCCAACACACAGAAGGAGCGAGTATGATCGCTTCCCGTTGTCTGGGGACTAAGCCGACACGCCTATAGCAGCAAGGGGGTGAAGTCCCCACAATTAAGTAAGGACGATCCCCCAAGGCCGACGAGCCAGGTACCCCAGACACCTCCAACCAAAACCAAGGCAGCAATCGCTAAATCACTGCACTTGATCTTAGCCAAAAGGCCGAGAAGCGATAACCAGAATTGGTTTCAAACTACGGAGCCACCCAAGGATCCTGAAAAGTCCATTTGTGGAGATGAGCTCCTGGACTCCCGTTAAGAAGACATGTTGTCAACCTCTAGATCCCTTACATGCCTGCACTTTTCGGCTTGCTGCTGCTGCAATCCACGCGTTTTAGATCTGCATAACTCCACCTCTTTAAACACAGCACCTTCACCCCCTGCTGTTCCCACCCGCCTCAACACCGTTGGAAGGGAGGAGAACCAATTAAGGCGGGGGGTGGGGTGGAACGAGCAGCTGTCTACCCTTAGCAGGAGGGCTCCTGATTACATACCTCTCCTGCTGCTGCTGCTGCTGGCTGTCCAGCAGCAGACTGAAGGTGGCTGCTGCTGTGCACAGGTATATAAAGGCTCAGAGCCTATTATGACACGCGCAGCCAGCGTTCCATTGCCACATTCCATCTACTGCAGGCAGGATACCTGGCTGGCTGAATGTCGCTGAGAAGCTCACAGAGACCGCCATAAGCAACAGTTTAACAGAATGCCACAGACTAATCAACCAAACTTTTTGGGTTGGGTTCTCTTTTATAGTCTGCAGGCATTAAATGAAAGAAGTCAGTGTTCCAGCAGAAGGAGACAACGTTTCAGAAAAGGCATTGTAGCAAACCAAAAAAGAAATTTTAAGCGCAGCAGAGTAACCAGCGCACATACCTGTTAGCTCAGGTGAGTTTAAAAGGCTGCTGTTGATAACAAGGGCATTTGCTAAATAGATGGTGTGTGTGCAACAATATACTGAAAGGTCAATTATATTGTGCAGCTTATCTCACCACCTGTAGTTATTTAGGTGAAAGCTCCAAAATGCTTGCCTAATATGTCTGTTTATCCAAAAGGAAGTAAAAAGGGAGAGCTAGAAAGATAGCATTGCATCACATTACATGGCAATGCAATGCACAGTTGCTGAAGTTGAACCAAAATGAGCTTGTAATCTGGCTTCTGCAACTTTGAACATGAAAAATCCAATGAGGAGAAGAAAAGCAAAGCCAAAGAGTCCATCCCAAAATCCGACAAACAAGCAAAATGAACAAAAAACATTGAATTCAATTCTTTCTGATTTTAGAAACTGCATTAAAGAAGGGGTGCACCGGTCCTGGAGATACTGCAATACCAGGTCAATGCGTGGAGTGGACAGAGCAAGCTCTTTTTCCATCTCCCTGTTCTAAAAATCCATTTAATATATGTTCCCCTGATAGGGGACGTATCAGATATTAAACTGATAAGAACAGATTTTTTATTTTTTTTTTTTCTTAACACTCAGATTACAAGTACCATCTCGATTCCATACTTCTGAAAACGGTGATGGACCAAATCCATCATCGTGTCATTTTAAAACAAAAAAACATTATTTAATGCATATACAAAAAAAACAAAACAACAACCAGTATTTCCTCTCAGACACATAATATATAGAGGAAGGAAACAAAACACATTACTGCATTCCTCCCTTCAACGCATAATATGTTAGATACTCCAACAGTCCTTTCTCTTGCGAGAAAGATTCAAAGTTTGTATTCACATAATCTATCCATGTCCTTCCCACCTTATAGGTTTCAAAAAACCTCTCTTTATTTGCCTTCACACTTGCGATTACCTTTGGAAAAAAAGCTTCAAAACACACACCACTTCCCTTCATTTCCGCAATTCCTTTTTTAACTTTGTCCATTTCTTTATCAGCTTCCTCCTCTTCTGTTTGCCTCTGAACCTCTACCGTCTTCTTTTTTTCTTTCTTTTCCGCCTTTGCACTTTCCATCTTCTCCTTATTACTCTTTCTCTTTGGGCATTCCTTAAACCTATGCCCAATTTCCATACACAGGTTACACTTATTCCTTTCTACTGGACATGATTTAGAAACATGTCCTTCCGCTTTACACTTCCAACACTTTTCTGCAGTACAGTCTTCACGTTTATGACCATATACCTCACAAATTGAACAAAAGGAATCCATCCCATTAAAGAATAAATTCCCACTTACTTTACCAAGCTTAAACCTTTGAGGCGGGTAGGAAAAACTCCTATCCTTGTTCATGTTAAATTCCACAAAAAATTTCCACTTTCCCGTCCATACTCCGAATTCATTCATTACTTTACCTTTTGATACTACAGACTTGGCAAAACCACTCAAAAACGTGACAATGTCCTCTTCTGGAACCAGTGGTGAAAACATCTTCACTGTCACCATCTTTTCACTACTAAATACGTGACGTTGAAACCGAATTCCAACAAACTTCTCATGTCTCAATTCATCAAAAGAATCCATATAGTTCTCCAAAATCTTCCTAGACTCAAAAAACACGTCATAGACACCCTTTTGGGGATAATCCATAACTGCCACGATGTCTTCTTTTTTCACCTTTGCGACACCCAAGATGATCTCCTTCATAATAAACCGAAAGTCCTTAACCTTCTGACAGTCTCTCCGGACAAAAATCCGGAAAGCGGTCTCCACACGTGCATGTTCTGGAACCTCCAACTTCGGCCACAACTCCGCCTCTGTTGCCATGATTCTCCAACAGAATGAGCGTAATCTCCACTCCAACACACAGAAGGAGCGAGTATGATCGCTTCCCGTTGTCTGGGGACTAAGCCGACACGCCTATAGCAGCAAGGGGGTGAAGTCCCCACAATTAAGTAAGGACGATCCCCCAAGGCCGACGAGCCAGGTACCCCAGACACCTCCAACCAAAACCAAGGCAGCAATCGCTAAATCACTGCACTTGATCTTAGCCAAAAGGCCGAGAAGCGATAACCAGAATTGGTTTCAAACTACGGAGCCACCCAAGGATCCTGAAAAGTCCATTTGTGGAGATGAGCTCCTGGACTCCCGTTAAGAAGACATGTTGTCAACCTCTAGATCCCTTACATGCCTGCACTTTTCGGCTTGCTGCTGCTGCAATCCACGCGTTTTAGATCTGCATAACTCCACCTCTTTAAACACAGCACCTTCACCCCCTGCTGTTCCCACCCGCCTCAACACCGTTGGAAGGGAGGAGAACCAATTAAGGCGGGGGGTGGGGTGGAACGAGCAGCTGTCTACCCTTAGCAGGAGGGCTCCTGATTACATACCTCTCCTGCTGCTGCTGCTGCTGGCTGTCCAGCAGCAGACTGAAGGTGGCTGCTGCTGTGCACAGGTATATAAAGGCTCAGAGCCTATTATGACACGCGCAGCCAGCGTTCCATTGCCACATTCCATCTACTGCAGGCAGGATACCTGGCTGGCTGAATGTCGCTGAGAAGCTCACAGAGACCGCCATAAGCAACAGTTTAACAGAATGCCACAGACTAATCAACCAAACTTTTTGGGTTGGGTTCTCTTTTATAGTCTGCAGGCATTAAATGAAAGAAGTCAGTGTTCCAGCAGAAGGAGACAACGTTTCAGAAAAGGCATTGTAGCAAACCAAAAAAGAAATTTTAAGCGCAGCAGAGTAACCAGCGCACATACCTGTTAGCTCAGGTGAGTTTAAAAGGCTGCTGTTGATAACAAGGGCATTTGCTAAATAGATGGTGTGTGTGCAACAATATACTGAAAGGTCAATTATATTGTGCAGCTTATCTCACCACCTGTAGTTATTTAGGTGAAAGCTCCAAAATGCTTGCCTAATATGTCTGTTTATCCAAAAGGAAGTAAAAAGGGAGAGCTAGAAAGATAGCATTGCATCACATTACATGGCAATGCAATGCACAGTTGCTGAAGTTGAACCAAAATGAGCTTGTAATCTGGCTTCTGCAACTTTGAACATGAAAAATCCAATGAGGAGAAGAAAAGCAAAGCCAAAGAGTCCATCCCAAAATCCGACAAACAAGCAAAATGAACAAAAAACATTGAATTCAATTCTTTCTGATTTTAGAAACTGCATTAAAGAAGGGGTGCACCGGTCCTGGAGATACTGCAATACCAGGTCAATGCGTGGAGTGGACAGAGCAAGCTCTTTTTCCATCTCCCTGTTCTAAAAATCCATTTAATATATGGTCCCCAGATAGGGGACGTATCAGATATTAAACTGATAAGAACAGATACTACACTTGATCTTAGCCAAAAGGCCGAGAAGCGATAACCAGAATTGGTTTCAAACTACGGAGCCACCCAAGGATCCTGAAAAGTCCATTTGTGGAGATGAGCTCCTGGACTCCCGTTAAGAAGACATGTTGTCAACCTCTAGATCCCTTACATGCCTGCACTTTTCGGCTTGCTGCTGCTGCAATCCACGCGTTTTAGATCTGCATAACTCCACCTCTTTAAACACAGCACCTTCGCCCCCTGCTGTTCCCACCCGCCTCAACACCGTTGGAAGGGAGGAGAACCAATTAAGGCGGGGGGTGGGGTGGAACGAGCAGCTGTCTACCCTTAGCAGGAGGGCTCCTGATTACATACCTCTCCTGCTGCTGCTGCTGCTGGCTGTCCAGCAGCAGACTGAAGGTGGCTGCTGCTGTGCACAGGTATATAAAGGCTCAGAGCCTATTATGACACGCGCAGCCAGCGTTCCATTGCCACATTCCATCTACTGCAGGCAGGATACCTGGCTGGCTGAATGTCGCTGAGAAGCTCACAGAGACCGCCATAAGCAACAGTTTAACAGAATGCCACAGACTAATCAACCAAACTTTTTGGGTTGGGTTCTCTTTTATAGTCTGCAGGCATTAAATGAAAGAAGTCAGTGTTCCAGCAGAAGGAGACAACGTTTCAGAAAAGGCATTGTAGCAAACCAAAAAAGAAATTTTAAGCGCAGCAGAGTAACCAGCGCACATACCTGTTAGCTCAGGTGAGTTTAAAAGGCTGCTGTTGATAACAAGGGCATTTGCTAAATAGATGGTGTGTGTGCAACAATATACTGAAAGGTCAATTATATTGTGCAGCTTATCTCACCACCTGTAGTTATTTAGGTGAAAGCTCCAAAATGCTTGCCTAATATGTCTGTTTATCCAAAAGGAAGTAAAAAGGGAGAGCTAGAAAGATAGCATTGCATCACATTACATGGCAATGCAATGCACAGTTGCTGAAGTTGAACCAAAATGAGCTTGTAATCTGGCTTCTGCAACTTTGAACATGAAAAATCCAATGAGGAGAAGAAAAGCAAAGCCAAAGAGTCCATCCCAAAATCCGACAAACAAGCAAAATGAACAAAAAACATTGAATTCAATTCTTTCTGATTTTAGAAACTGCATTAAAGAAGGGGTGCACCGGTCCTGGAGATACTGCAATACCAGGTCAATGCGTGGAGTGGACAGAGCAAGCTCTTTTTCCATCTCCCTGTTCTAAAAATCCATTTAATATATGGTCCCCAGATAGGGGACGTATCAGATATTAAACTGATAAGAACAGATACTACACTTGATCTTAGCCAAAAGGCCGAGAAGCGATAACCAGAATTGGTTTCAAACTACGGAGCCACCCAAGGATCCTGAAAAGTCCATTTGTGGAGATGAGCTCCTGGACTCCCGTTAAGAAGACATGTTGTCAACCTCTAGATCCCTTACATGCCTGCACTTTTCGGCTTGCTGCTGCTGCAATCCACGCGTTTTAGATCTGCATAACTCCACCTCTTTAAACACAGCACCTTCACCCCCTGCTGTTCCCACCCGCCTCAACACCGTTGGAAGGGAGGAGAACCAATTAAGGCGGGGGGTGGGGTGGAACGAGCAGCTGTCTACCCTTAGCAGGAGGGCTCCTGATTACATACCTCTCCTGCTGCTGCTGCTGCTGGCTGTCCAGCAGCAGACTGAAGGTGGCTGCTGCTGTGCACAGGTATATAAAGGCTCAGAGCCTATTATGACACGCGCAGCCAGCGTTCCATTGCCACATTCCATCTACTGCAGGCAGGATACCTGGCTGGCTGAATGTCGCTGAGAAGCTCACAGAGACCGCCATAAGCAACAGTTTAACAGAATGCCACAGACTAATCAACCAAACTTTTTGGGTTGGGTTCTCTTTTATAGTCTGCAGGCATTAAATGAAAGAAGTCAGTGTTCCAGCAGAAGGAGACAACGTTT
Source organism: Phyllobates terribilis (assembly GCF_046119375.1). Classification (NCBI taxonomy): domain Eukaryota; kingdom Metazoa; phylum Chordata; class Amphibia; order Anura; family Dendrobatidae; genus Phyllobates; species Phyllobates terribilis. The sequence goes on from NW_027362765.1 coordinate 651,980,898, forward strand.
CAGAAAAGGCATTGTAGCAAACCAAAAAAGAAATTTTAAGCGCAGCAGAGTAACCAGCGCACATACCTGTTAGCTCAGGTGAGTTTAAAAGGCTGCTGTTGATAACAAGGGCATTTGCTAAATAGATGGTGTGTGTGCAACAATATACTGAAAGGTCAATTATATTGTGCAGCTTATCTCACCACCTGTAGTTATTTAGGTGAAAGCTCCAAAATGCTTGCCTAATATGTCTGTTTATCCAAAAGGAAGTAAAAAGGGAGAGCTAGAAAGATAGCATTGCATCACATTACATGGCAATGCAATGCACAGTTGCTGAAGTTGAACCAAAATGAGCTTGTAATCTGGCTTCTGCAACTTTGAACATGAAAAATCCAATGAGGAGAAGAAAAGCAAAGCCAAAGAGTCCATCCCAAAATCCGACAAACAAGCAAAATGAACAAAAAACATTGAATTCAATTCTTTCTGATTTTAGAAACTGCATTAAAGAAGGGGTGCACCGGTCCTGGAGATACTGCAATACCAGGTCAATGCGTGGAGTGGACAGAGCAAGCTCTTTTTCCATCTCCCTGTTCTAAAAATCCATTTAATATATGGTCCCCAGATAGGGGACGTATCAGATATTAAACTGATAAGAACAGATTTTTTTTTTAATTTGGCTATCCCCTGCAGAGGGATAAAACCGTTTATTAAAATTTTAACAAATTACAAGCATAATTACACAAATACCAAACGTTAAAAGACAAATGAAATTTCCAAAACAAAAAAATACAAAGATTTTAAATAATTAGGTTCCATTGGTCAACAAGCCATTTTTTGGAAATATGTATATTCTTCTTTTTGTCAATTAAATAATAAGTATACATTTCACATAAACATAAACTTAAAACATCATTCACTGATAAAACATCTTGTTTAAAAATAGCAATGTTGCGCGCTTTCCAGAGAGATGACTTGGCGCAGTTCACTGTCTTCCAAGCCATTGTGTACTGGTCCATTGTGGGGCATTCCATAAGTCCGTATAGCACAGTTTTATATGTAAAGTCCTTGAGGTCTGCCACCCTTTCCAGTAGGGGGAGCAGTCTTCTCCAGAAATCCTTTGCAAAATTACATGTCCATAATAGATGTTCCACCGTTTCCTCGTCTTGGCATCCGGCTCTTGGGCAGATGGCAGACCTCACAAATCCTCTTCTGTATTGGAATGCCCGGCAAGGAAGACAGCGGTGCATGCAACTCCAAGCCAGATCTCTCTGTTCATTAAAAAGATAAAAAACGTTAATCATTTTCCAGATAGACATAGATTTGTCATCATCATTTCTGTCAACATTACATATTTCCTCACTTTTACGTATTTCTTTAATTAGTTTCTTACTATTTCTTAATTCCTCTATTTTCTTAGTCCCTAAATTAAAATCGGACACTATTTTCCTTAAAATCTCATAATGCGTCGACAAATTAAAAGCATGGGGCACAGATATATTAACTTCATACCATCCAAACTTTCTCATAAAAAATCCTGTATTAAAACGCATAAAAAAGGACCAATAGTGATTCTTAAAAAGGGCATTAAAACAGTAAACGAACAGATGGATTAAAAGAAACCTATTAAAATCTGGAAAATCTTTACCACCTTTTACTTTTGATTTCATCACGATTTCTCTTTTCAGCTTTTCCATTTTTGAGTTCCAAAAGAAGGTAAAACAGGTTTTGGTTATCTTTTTTAAAACATTAACAGGCGTGGGGAAAACCATGCTAAGATACAATAAAAGAGGTAAAATCACCATCTTTAAAACCAATACTTTACCCTCCATTGTAAGTCTCCTCATGTTCCACATACATATTTTCATATTTACTTTCTGTGTAATTGTTTCCCAACTATTATAACCATCATTATTTTCAGTGAATGATATACCTAAAATGGAAATGGATTCGGAGACATTAATTGGTACATCACGTAAAATCATCCCCCCAACACTTAAAATGTTACACTTATTAAAATTGATTTTAAAACCAGAAGCTAGGCAAAAGGATTGCACTTGATGGAGAGTGGCCGTAAGTGATGGTGCATCTGTACACAAGACCGCCACGTCATCCATGTAGCCTACAACCTTGGCCTCCAAACCACCGCTTCCAGGCAGAGGGACACCGCATATCTGTTTATTTTGGCGTATTGCACATAACATTGGTTCCAGTGCACAGATAAACAGTAGGGGGGACAGAGGGCATCCCTGTTTCACCCCTGACCGTAAAAATACCTCTTGTGTCTTAAAACCATTCACTAAAATCTTACTTGTACAATCCTTGTAAAATGCTTTAAGCGATAGTAAAAACCCTTCTGGTATGCCCATTTTCTCTAAAACTTTAAAAAGATAAAAGTGTGAGACACGGTCAAATGCTTTTTCAAAATCAATAGATAAAATCGCCATTTTCCCCTTTCTGTCTTTCACATCCTCAATACAGTCTTTCACTAAATTCAGATTGTCCCATATACTGCGCCCCGGCACCCCACACACTTGATTAGAATGAATAACTTTGCTGATGACTTCTTTTAGACGATTTGCACAAATTTTAGCCATTATTTTATAGTCACAATTTAAAAGTGTTATTGGTCTCCAGTTTTCTAATTTTGATTTATCGCCTTTTTTGTATAGGAGGGAGACTTCACCTTTCTTCCAGGAATTTAATAAAACCTTATTATTAAAAACCTCAGTAAACAAATAAAACAAATCATCTTTTAAAATATCATAAAAACATACATAAAATTCTATTGGGATGCCATCAGGACCAGGGACCTTTCCAGTTTTAAAACTTTTAATAGTTTTTAACACTTCTTGTTCCGTTAAAACTTGGGATAAAAACTCTTGGGATGCGGGATCTAAAACAGCTGTTAGTCCTTGCAGCGAATCATCCATTAATTTATTATCTATATTTTTTCCATTAAAAAGATTAGAAAAAAAAACCTCAACTTTACCCAGCATATTTTTTATATTATTCTCACCATCTATATGGTCAATTATCACTTTTTCTTTTTTACTTTTCCTAAAAAAATATCTGGAACACTTTTCATTTTCTTCTATATGTTGTACTCTAGAACGAAAAATTATCTCTTTTCCTTTTTGTTCTAGCCATTTTGAAATCTCTTCTTTTAAGTTTGAAATATCAACTTGTACATCTATCCCATTGTCTCTGAGCTTAAATAATGTTTGTAGGCGGGTATTTAAAATTCTATATTCTTCATATTTTTCTTTGGCTCTACATATACTCTTTTTAATAAAAAAGTCTTTTATTTTTACTTTCATTCTATCCCACCATACACTCATAGTCTCATTTGTTTTTTTCCCTTTTCTACATTTCCTATAAAACTCAATAAAATCTGATAAAATCTGCGGGTCGGTTAAAAGGGATACGTTCATTTTCCAGCTTTTCTTACCACATTTTTTGTTGTCATTTACTTTTATGGTAAAGGATAAAAGTTTATGGTCTGAAAATATATTAGTTAAAACTTCACATTTGGCAGGTATTGTTTTATCTGAACCAAAAATAAAATCAATCCTAGAGCTACAATTAGCATTGCTCCAAGTGAAACCGGCGTCCTCTGGGCTATCACTATGACACTCTTTATATATGTCTATCAATTTAGCATCTTTGACTATATCATGTAGCATACCTGAGGTTTTATCGTAGTTCCTGCTTACAGAGCTGGAGCGCCGGTTTTCACCTTTTAAAACACAATTAAAATCCCCTGCTAAGATAAAAGGTTCAGAGTTATTAATAAATAATGGTAAAAGATCAAGCATTTCGGCTCTTTCATTTTTCTCTGTTGATCCATAAAAATTTAAAAACTGCCATCTAATACCATCAATAAAAGCTTTCACTAATAAAATACGACCTGGTAAAATTTCCTGAATAAAATCAATTAAAACGTTCCCTTTAAAAAGTATGGCTACACCCGCTGATCCTGCAGCATTCGATCCGGACCAGACAGATGGCCCACACTTCCACTCATCTTTATATTTTTGATATGACATTTCATGTGGGATATTACATTCTTGCAGAAAAAATACAGATGCAGTAAAACACGTAAAAAAATTAAAAAGAGCAGTTCTTCTCGTGTTAGATTTTATGCCTCTCACGTTGAGGGAAATACCTTTGAGTTCAGCCATCATTAGAAAATGTAGAAATTTTACTTAGGTAACTAAGAGCAACGGATTTACCTGTCCGATGAACCTGATCAGACCACTGGGCTTGCGCCTCCCTCCTCATCTGATAGTATCGTCACGAGAGTCTCCGTGGAGGAGGAAAGATTACCACATTTATATAAACCCGACGCTACACTGGCATAGCTCGGAGGGCTGGCTGGCAGAACCCGCTGGGTCTCCATTGGCTGGCCATGCAGTTCCTCATCAGGTGGGTCTCCGAGGGGTTCCGCCGCCCCTGTTTGACCTGTAGAAGGTCGTCCTATAGGAGGAGGTTGCGCACAAGGCAGAGCCTCTGACTCTTCAGAGGCAGCAAGATCCCGGTCCCCACCTGTAGCAGCGGAGACCGAAACCCCTGAGGGTCCAGCGTCCACGTCCCCTTCTGGAGAAGTGTCCATCTGTTCACCTCCTGCTGCCTCCTCCGAACCACCCTTTTTCTTTTTCTTAGGACCCACCTTTATCCACTCAGCGCCCTCAGCACTAGGAGACCCAGACTGGGCATGGGCTTCTGTGTCGGCCTTTTGCCGGTCCCTTTTGACCTTACCAGTAGTGCCCTTCTGCTCCTTCTCAGCCCTCCTTTTGGACTCCCGCAGGTCCTGCAGCCAGGTTTTGGGATTTGGTATTTTACCTGTCATAGACTCTGGAGACACTTCACTATTTGGTACGCCCTTATTGTCTCCAGAGGCTCCAGGTTGTTGTTCCTCCTCCTGAGGGGTGGTCTGATCTTTTGGTCCTTGGTCGGACGTCTTGGACTTCCCATTTTGCTCATCTTCCCGAAATCTGTGAGGGCAAGAAAAATAAAAGTGACCTGGAGTCTGGCAAAAACTGCATTTCTTTTCCTTAGGGCATTCTTTTGTCTCATGTTCTTCACTAGCACAATTTCTACATGATACATGACAGTTTTCTTTTGAATGACCATAGCGCCCACAATTTCTGCAATATACTGGCATCCCAGAAAAGAAGAAATCCCCATTTGTTTGCCCAATTTTGAAACGGGCAGGGGGGAGCCGTATACCACCTGGTGTATTTGGATCTCTTGTACACTTCACAAGGAATTTCCACTTAGATGTCCATATGTTATATTCGTTTAATATCTTCCCAATACATTTAACACTTTTAAAATAAATTGCTAGAAATGACATTACTTCTGGAGCAGAAACAAAGGGCGAAAATATTTTTACAATAACCAGTCTTACCTCATCCAGGACGTGCTCAACAATTTGTATCCCTTTCAAAACAGGACTATTTTCAACTTTTTTTAACTTTTCTAGTACATCTCTAAAAATACCTTCTCCGGTGAATGTGATGTCATAGTCACCTCTTCTGGGATAATCCTGGATGGAGAGAATTTCATTACTTTGTACGCCAAGAAGGTTCCTGAGCACGTCCTGGACTACATACCCTAATTTCCTCATATCCGAGCCACCCGCCGTGAAGTGAACTCGGATAGAGTTTTTTAGCCTCGCATAAAGAGGCACGAGGTTAGGGTCAACCTCCATGGAAAAACGCAACAAGGTTGCAAATTGCAGCCGCTTGCAATCTGCGCTCCCAGTGTTCTTGCAGCGAAAAACACCTGGAAGCTGGGGGATCGCAACTCGTTACCCTGGGACTAAGCCCTCTCCCTAATAGCAGCAAGCAGGTTAAGTCCACCAAAGTGGACGATCCTGCCAGGCCAAGGAGAGGGGTACCCGAGTGCCCTTCAACCACAATCTCCTGCAATAAAGCACTTGATCTTAGCCAAAAGGCCGAGAAGCGATAACCAGAATTGGTTTCAAACTACGGAGCCACCCAAGGATCCTGAAAAGTCCATTTGTGGAGATGAGCTCCTGGACTCCCGTTAAGAAGACATGTTGTCAACCTCTAGATCCCTTACATGCCTGCACTTTTCGGCTTGCTGCTGCTGCAATCCACGCGTTTTAGATCTGCATAACTCCACCTCTTTAAACACAGCACCTTCACCCCCTGCTGTTCCCACCCGCCTCAACACCGTTGGAAGGGAGGAGAACCAATTAAGGCGGGGGGTGGGGTGGAACGAGCAGCTGTCTACCCTTAGCAGGAGGGCTCCTGATTACATACCTCTCCTGCTGCTGCTGCTGCTGGCTGTCCAGCAGCAGACTGAAGGTGGCTGCTGCTGTGCACAGGTATATAAAGGCTCAGAGCCTATTATGACACGCGCAGCCAGCGTTCCATTGCCACATTCCATCTACTGCAGGCAGGATACCTGGCTGGCTGAATGTCGCTGAGAAGCTCACAGAGACCGCCATAAGCAACAGTTTAACAGAATGCCACAGACTAATCAACCAAACTTTTTGGGTTGGGTTCTCTTTTATAGTCTGCAGGCATTAAATGAAAGAAGTCAGTGTTCCAGCAGAAGGAGACAACGTTTCAGAAAAGGCATTGTAGCAAACCAAAAAAGAAATTTTAAGCGCAGCAGAGTAACCAGCGCACATACCTGTTAGCTCAGGTGAGTTTAAAAGGCTGCTGTTGATAACAAGGGCATTTGCTAAATAGATGGTGTGTGTGCAACAATATACTGAAAGGTCAATTATATTGTGCAGCTTATCTCACCACCTGTAGTTATTTAGGTGAAAGCTCCAAAATGCTTGCCTAATATGTCTGTTTATCCAAAAGGAAGTAAAAAGGGAGAGCTAGAAAGATAGCATTGCATCACATTACATGGCAATGCAATGCACAGTTGCTGAAGTTGAACCAAAATGAGCTTGTAATCTGGCTTCTGCAACTTTGAACATGAAAAATCCAATGAGGAGAAGAAAAGCAAAGCCAAAGAGTCCATCCCAAAATCCGACAAACAAGCAAAATGAACAAAAAACATTGAATTCAATTCTTTCTGATTTTAGAAACTGCATTAAAGAAGGGGTGCACCGGTCCTGGAGATACTGCAATACCAGGTCAATGCGTGGAGTGGACAGAGCAAGCTCTTTTTCCATCTCCCTGTTCTAAAAATCCATTTAATATATGGTCCCCAGATAGGGGACGTATCAGATATTAAACTGATAAGAACAGATACTACACTTGATCTTAGCCAAAAGGCCGAGAAGCGATAACCAGAATTGGTTTCAAACTACGGAGCCACCCAAGGATCCTGAAAAGTCCATTTGTGGAGATGAGCTCCTGGACTCCCGTTAAGAAGACATGTTGTCAACCTCTAGATCCCTTACATGCCTGCACTTTTCGGCTTGCTGCTGCTGCAATCCACGCGTTTTAGATCTGCATAACTCCACCTCTTTAAACACAGCACCTTCACCCCCTGCTGTTCCCACCCGCCTCAACACCGTTGGAAGGGAGGAGAACCAATTAAGGCGGGGGGTGGGGTGGAACGAGCAGCTGTCTACCCTTAGCAGGAGGGCTCCTGATTACATACCTCTCCTGCTGCTGCTGCTGCTGGCTGTCCAGCAGCAGACTGAAGGTGGCTGCTGCTGTGCACAGGTATATAAAGGCTCAGAGCCTATTATGACACGCGCAGCCAGCGTTCCATTGCCACATTCCATCTACTGCAGGCAGGATACCTGGCTGGCTGAATGTCGCTGAGAAGCTCACAGAGACCGCCATAAGCAACAGTTTAACAGAATGCCACAGACTAATCAACCAAACTTTTTGGGTTGGGTTCTCTTTTATAGTCTGCAGGCATTAAATGAAAGAAGTCAGTGTTCCAGCAGAAGGAGACAACGTTTCAGAAAAGGCATTGTAGCAAACCAAAAAAGAAATTTTAAGCGCAGCAGAGTAACCAGCGCACATACCTGTTAGCTCAGGTGAGTTTAAAAGGCTGCTGTTGATAACAAGGGCATTTGCTAAATAGATGGTGTGTGTGCAACAATATACTGAAAGGTCAATTATATTGTGCAGCTTATCTCACCACCTGTAGTTATTTAGGTGAAAGCTCCAAAATGCTTGCCTAATATGTCTGTTTATCCAAAAGGAAGTAAAAAGGGAGAGCTAGAAAGATAGCATTGCATCACATTACATGGCAATGCAATGCACAGTTGCTGAAGTTGAACCAAAATGAGCTTGTAATCTGGCTTCTGCAACTTTGAACATGAAAAATCCAATGAGGAGAAGAAAAGCAAAGCCAAAGAGTCCATCCCAAAATCCGACAAACAAGCAAAATGAACAAAAAACATTGAATTCAATTCTTTCTGATTTTAGAAACTGCATTAAAGAAGGGGTGCACCGGTCCTGGAGATACTGCAATACCAGGTCAATGCGTGGAGTGGACAGAGCAAGCTCTTTTTCCATCTCCCTGTTCTAAAAATCCATTTAATATATGGTCCCCAGATAGGGGACGTATCAGATATTAAACTGATAAGAACAGATACTACACTTGATCTTAGCCAAAAGGCCGAGAAGCGATAACCAGAATTGGTTTCAAACTACGGAGCCACCCAAGGATCCTGAAAAGTCCATTTGTGGAGATGAGCTCCTGGACTCCCGTTAAGAAGACATGTTGTCAACCTCTAGATCCCTTACATGCCTGCACTTTTCGGCTTGCTGCTGCTGCAATCCACGCGTTTTAGATCTGCATAACTCCACCTCTTTAAACACAGCACCTTCACCCCCTGCTGTTCCCACCCGCCTCAACACCGTTGGAAGGGAGGAGAACCAATTAAGGCGGGGGGTGGGGTGGAACGAGCAGCTGTCTACCCTTAGCAGGGGGGCTCCTGATTACATACCTCTCCTGCTGCTGCTGCTGGCTGTCCAGCAGCAGACTGAAGGTGGCTGCTGCTGTGCACAGGTATATAAAGGCTCAGAGCCTATTATGACACGCGCAGCCAGCGTTCCATTGCCACATTCCATCTACTGCAGGCAGGATACCTGGCTGGCTGAATGTCGCTGAGAAGCTCACAGAGACCGCCATAAGCAACAGTTTAACAGAATGCCACAGACTAATCAACCAAACTTTTTGGGTTGGGTTCTCTTTTATAGTCTGCAGGCATTAAATGAAAGAAGTCAGTGTTCCAGCAGAAGGAGACAACGTTTCAGAAAAGGCATTGTAGCAAACCAAAAAAGAAATTTTAAGCGCAGCAGAGTAACCAGCGCACATACCTGTTAGCTCAGGTGAGTTTAAAAGGCTGCTGTTGATAACAAGGGCATTTGCTAAATAGATGGTGTGTGTGCAACAATATACTGAAAGGTCAATTATATTGTGCAGCTTATCTCACCACCTGTAGTTATTTAGGTGAAAGCTCCAAAATGCTTGCCTAATATGTCTGTTTATCCAAAAGGAAGTAAAAAGGGAGAGCTAGAAAGATAGCATTGCATCACATTACATGGCAATGCAATGCACAGTTGCTGAAGTTGAACCAAAATGAGCTTGTAATCTGGCTTCTGCAACTTTGAACATGAAAAATCCAATGAGGAGAAGAAAAGCAAAGCCAAAGAGTCCATCCCAAAATCCGACAAACAAGCAAAATGAACAAAAAACATTGAATTCAATTCTTTCTGATTTTAGAAACTGCATTAAAGAAGGGGTGCACCGGTCCTGGAGATACTGCAATACCAGGTCAATGCGTGGAGTGGACAGAGCAAGCTCTTTTTCCATCTCCCTGTTCTAAAAATCCATTTAATATATGGTCTCCAGATAGGGGACGTATCAGATATTAAACTGATAAGAACAGATACTACACTTGATCTTAGCCAAAAGGCCGAGAAGCGATAACCAGAATTGGTTTCAAACTACGGAGCCACCCAAGGATCCTGAAAAGTCCATTTGTGGAGATGAGCTCCTGGACTCCCGTTAAGAAGACATGTTGTCAACCTCTAGATCCCTTACATGCCTGCACTTTTCGGCTTGCTGCTGCTGCAATCCACGCGTTTTAGATCTGCATAACTCCACCTCTTTAAACACAGCACCTTCACCCCCTGCTGTTCCCACCCGCCTCAACACCGTTGGAAGGGAGGAGAACCAATTAAGGCGGGGGGTGGGGTGGAACGAGCAGCTGTCTACCCTTAGCAGGAGGGCTCCTGATTACATACCTCTCCTGCTGCTGCTGCTGGCTGTCCAGCAGCAGACTGAAGGTGGCTGCTGCTGTGCACAGGTATATAAAGGCTCAGAGCCTATTATGACACGCGCAGCCAGCGTTCCATTGCCACATTCCATCTACTGCAGGCAGGATACCTGGCTGGCTGAATGTCGCTGAGAAGCTCACAGAGACCGCCATAAGCAACAGTTTAACAGAATGCCACAGACTAATCAACCAAACTTTTTGGGTTGGGTTCCCTTTTATAGTCTGCAGGCATTAAATGAAAGAAGTCAGTGTTCCAGCAGAAGGAGACAACGTTTCAGAAAAGGCATTGTAGCAAACCAAAAAAGAAATTTTAAGCGCAGCAGAGTAACCAGCGCACATACCTGTTAGCTCAGGTGAGTTTAAAAGGCTGCTGTTGATAACAAGGGCATTTGCTAAATAGATGGTGTGTGTTCAACAATATACTGAAAGGTCAATTATATTGTGCAGCTTATCTCACCACCTGTAGTTATTTAGGTGAAAGCTCCAAAATGCTTGCCTAATATGTCTGTTTATCCAAAAGGAAGTAAAAAGGGAGAGCTAGAAAGATAGCATTGCATCACATTACATGGCAATGCAATGCACAGTTGCTGAAGTTGAACCAAAATGAGCTTGTAATCTGGCTTCTGCAACTTTGAACATGAAAAATCCAATGAGGAGAAGAAAAGCAAAGCCAAAGAGTCCATCCCAAAATCCGACAAACAAGCAAAATGAACAAAAAACATTGAATTCAATTCTTTCTGATTTTAGAAACTGCATTAAAGAAGGGGTGCACCGGTCCTGGAGATACTGCAATACCAGGTCAATGCGTGGAGTGGACAGAGCAAGCTCTTTTTCCATCTCCCTGTTCTAAAAATCCATTTAATATATGGTCCCCAGATAGGGGACGTATCAGATATTAAACTGATAAGAACAGATACTACACTTGATCTTAGCCAAAAGGCCGAGAAGCGATAACCAGAATTGGTTTCAAACTACGGAGCCACCCAAGGATCCTGAAAAGTCCATTTGTGGAGATGAGCTCCTGGACTCCCGTTAAGAAGACATGTTGTCAACCTCTAGATCCCTTACATGCCTGCACTTTTCGGCTTGCTGCTGCTGCAATCCACGCGTTTTAGATCTGCATAACTCCACCTCTTTAAACACAGCACCTTCACCCCCTGCTGTTCCCACCCGCCTCAACACCGTTGGAAGGGAGGAGAACCAATTAAGGCGGGGGGTGGGGTTGAACGAGCAGCTGTCTACCCTTAGCAGGAGGGCTCCTGATTACATACCTCTCCTGCTGCTGCTGCTGCTGGCTGTCCAGCAGCAGACTGAAGGTGGCTGCTGCTGTGCACAGGTATATAAAGGCTCAGAGCCTATTATGACACGCGCAGCCAGCGTTCCATTGCCACATTCCATCTACTGCAGGCAGGATACCTGGCTGGCTGAATGTCGCTGAGAAGCTCACAGAGACCGCCATAAGCAACAGTTTAACAGAATGCCACAGACTAATCAACCAAACTTTTTGGGTTGGGTTCTCTTTTATAGTCTGCAGGCATTAAATGAAAGAAGTCAGTGTTCCAGCAGAAGGAGACAACGTTTCAGAAAAGGCATTGTAGCAAACCAAAAAAGAAATTTTAAGCGCAGCAGAGTAACCAGCGCACATACCTGTTAGCTCAGGTGAGTTTAAAAGGCTGCTGTTGATAACAAGGGCATTTGCTAAATAGATGGTGTGTGTGCAACAATATACTGAAAGGTCAATTATATTGTGCAGCTTATCTCACCACCTGTAGTTATTTAGGTGAAAGCTCCAAAATGCTTGCCTAATATGTCTGTTTATCCAAAAGGAAGTAAAAAGGGAGAGCTAGAAAGATAGCATTGCATCACATTACATGGCAATGCAATGCACAGTTGCTGAAGTTGAACCAAAATGAGCTTGTAATCTGGCTTCTGCAACTTTGAACATGAAAAATCCAATGAGGAGAAGAAAAGCAAAGCCAAAGAGTCCATCCCAAAATCCGACAAACAAGCAAAATGAACAAAAAACATTGAATTCAATTCTTTCTGATTTTAGAAACTGCATTAAAGAAGGGGTGCACCGGTCCTGGAGATACTGCAATACCAGGTCAATGCGTGGAGTGGACAGAGCAAGCTCTTTTTCCATCTCCCTGTTCTAAAAATCCATTTAATATATGGTCCCCAGATAGGGGACGTATCAGATATTAAACTGATAAGAACAGATACTACACTTGATCTTAGCCAAAAGGCCGAGAAGCGATAACCAGAATTGGTTTCAAACTACGGAGCCACCCAAGGATCCTGAAAAGTCCATTTGTGGAGATGAGCTCCTGGACTCCCGTTAAGAAGACATGTTGTCAACCTCTAGATCCCTTACATGCCTGCACTTTTCGGCTTGCTGCTGCTGCAATCCACGCGTTTTAGATCTGCATAACTCCACCTCTTTAAACACAGCACCTTCACCCCTTGCTGTTCCCACCCGCCTCAACACCGTTGGAAGGGAGGAGAACCAATTAAGGCGGGGGGTGGGGTGGAACGAGCAGCTGTCTACCCTTAGCAGGAGGGCTCCTGATTACATACCTCTCCTGCTGCTGCTGCTGCTGGCTGTCCAGCAGCAGACTGAAGGTGGCTGCTGCTGTGCACAGGTATATAAAGGCTCAGAGCCTATTATGACACGCGCAGCCAGCGTTCCATTGCCACATTCCATCTACTGCAGGCAGGATACCTGGCTGGCTGAATGTCGCTGAGAAGCTCACAGAGACCGCCATAAGCAACAGTTTAACAGAATGCCACAGACTAATCAACCAAACTTTTTGGGTTGGGTTCTCTTTTATAGTCTGCAGGCATTAAATGAAAGAAGTCAGTGTTCCAGCAGAAGGAGACAACGTTTCAGAAAAGGCATTGTAGCAAACCAAAAAAGAAATTTTAAGCGCAGCAGAGTAACCAGCGCACATACCTGTTAGCTCAGGTGAGTTTAAAAGGCTGCTGTTGATAACAAGGGCATTTGCTAAATAGATGGTGTGTGTGCAACAATATACTGAAAGGTCAATTATATTGTGCAGCTTATCTCACCACCTGTAGTTATTTAGGTGAAAGCTCCAAAATGCTTGCCTAATATGTCTGTTTATCCAAAAGGAAGTAAAAAGGGAGAGCTAGAAAGATAGCATTGCATCACATTACATGGCAATGCAATGCACAGTTGCTGAAGTTGAACCAAAATGAGCTTGTAATCTGGCTTCTGCAACTTTGAACATGAAAAATCCAATGAGGAGAAGAAAAGCAAAGCCAAAGAGTCCATCCCAAAATCCGACAAACAAGCAAAATGAACAAAAAACATTGAATTCAATTCTTTCTGATTTTAGAAACTGCATTAAAGAAGGGGTGCACCGGTCCTGGAGATACTGCAATACCAGGTCAATGCGTGGAGTGGACAGAGCAAGCTCTTTTTCCATCTCCCTGTTCTAAAAATCCATTTAATATATGGTCCCCAGATAGGGGACGTATCAGATATTAAACTGATAAGAACAGATACTACACTTGATCTTAGCCAAAAGGCCGAGAAGCGATAACCAGAATTGGTTTCAAACTACGGAGCCACCCAAGGATCCTGAAAAGTCCATTTGTGGAGATGAGCTCCTGGACTCCCGTTAAGAAGACATGTTGTCAACCTCTAGATCCCTTACATGCCTGCACTTTTCGGCTTGCTGCTGCTGCAATCCACGCGTTTTAGATCTGCATAACTCCACCTCTTTAAACACAGCACCTTCACCCCCTGCTGTTCCCACCCGCCTCAACACCGTTGGAAGGGAGGAGAACCAATTAAGGCGGGGGGTGGGGTGGAACGAGCAGCTGTCTACCCTTAGCAGGAGGGCTCCTGATTACATACCTCTCCTGCTGCTGCTGCTGCTGGCTGTCCAGCAGCAGACTGAAGGTGGCTGCTGCTGTGCACAGGTATATAAAGGCTCAGAGCCTATTATGACACGCGCAGCCAGCGTTCCATTGCCACATTCCATCTACTGCAGGCAGGATACCTGGCTGGCTGAATGTCGCTGAGAAGCTCACAGAGACCGCCATAAGCAACAGTTTAACAGAATGCCACAGACTAATCAACCAAACTTTTTGGGTTGGGTTCTCTTTTATAGTCTGCAGGCATTAAATGAAAGAAGTCAGTGTTCCAGCAGAAGGAGACAACGTTTCAGAAAAGGCATTGTAGCAAACCAAAAAAGAAATTTTAAGCGCAGCAGAGTAACCAGCGCACATACCTGTTAGCTCAGGTGAGTTTAAAAGGCTGCTGTTGATAACAAGGGCATTTGCTAAATAGATGGTGTGTGTGCAACAATATACTGAAAGGTCAATTATATTGTGCAGCTTATCTCACCACCTGTAGTTATTTAGGTGAAAGCTCCAAAATGCTTGCCTAATATGTCTGTTTATCCAAAAGGAAGTAAAAAGGGAGAGCTAGAAAGATAGCATTGCATCACATTACATGGCAATGCAATGCACAGTTGCTGAAGTTGAACCAAAATGAGCTTGTAATCTGGCTTCTGCAACTTTGAACATGAAAAATCCAATGAGGAGAAGAAAAGCAAAGCCAAAGAGTCCATCCCAAAATCCGACAAACAAGCAAAATGAACAAAAAACATTGAATTCAATTCTTTCTGATTTTAGAAACTGCATTAAAGAAGGGGTGCACCGGTCCTGGAGATACTGCAATACCAGGTCAATGCGTGGAGTGGACAGAGCAAGCTCTTTTTCCATCTCCCTGTTCTAAAAATCCATTTAATATATGGTCCCCAGATAGGGGACGTATCAGATATTAAACTGATAAGAACAGATACTACACTTGATCTTAGCCAAAAGGCCGAGAAGCGATAACCAGAATTGGTTTCAAACTACGGAGCCACCCAAGGATCCTGAAAAGTCCATTTGTGGAGATGAGCTCCTGGACTCCCGTTAAGAAGACATGTTGTCAACCTCTAGATCCCTTACATGCCTGCACTTTTCGGCTTGCTGCTGCTGCAATCCACGCGTTTTAGATCTGCATAACTCCACCTCTTTAAACACAGCACCTTCACCCCCTGCTGTTCCCACCCGCCTCAACACCGTTGGAAGGGAGGAGAACCAATTAAGGCGGGGGGTGGGGTGGAACGAGCAGCTGTCTACCCTTAGCAGGAGGGCTCCTGATTACATACCTCTCCTGCTGCTGCTGCTGCTGGCTGTCCAGCAGCAGACTGAAGGTGGCTGCTGCTGTGCACAGGTATATAAAGGCTCAGAGCCTATTATGACACGCGCAGCCAGCGTTCCATTGCCACATTCCATCTACTGCAGGCAGGATACCTGGCTGGCTGAATGTCGCTGAGAAGCTCACAGAGACCGCCATAAGCAACAGTTTAACAGAATGCCACAGACTAATCAACCAAACTTTTTGGGTTGGGTTCTCTTTTATAGTCTGCAGGCATTAAATGAAAGAAGTCAGTGTTCCAGCAGAAGGAGACAACGTTTCAGGAAAGGCATTGTAGCAAACCAAAAAAGAAATTTTAAGCGCAGCAGAGTAACCAGCGCACATACCTGTTAGCTCAGGTGAGTTTAAAAGGCTGCTGTTGATAACAAGGGCATTTGCTAAATAGATGGTGTGTGTGCAACAATATACTGAAAGGTCAATTATATTGTGCAGCTTATCTCACCACCTGTAGTTATTTAGGTGAAAGCTCCAAAATGCTTGCCTAATATGTCTGTTTATCCAAAAGGAAGTAAAAAGGGAGAGCTAGAAAGATAGCATTGCATCACATTACATGGCAATGCAATGCACAGTTGCTGAAGTTGAACCAAAATGAGCTTGTAATCTGGCTTCTGCAACTTTGAACATGAAAAATCCAATGAGGAGAAGAAAAGCAAAGCCAAAGAGTCCATCCCAAAATCCGACAAACAAGCAAAATGAACAAAAAACATTGAATTCAATTCTTTCTGATTTTAGAAACTGCATTAAAGAAGGGGTGCACCGGTCCTGGAGATACTGCAATACCAGGTCAATGCGTGGAGTGGACAGAGCAAGCTCTTTTTCCATCTCCCTGTTCTAAAAATCCATTTAATATATGGTCCCCAGATAGGGGACGTATCAGATATTAAACTGATAAGAACAGATTTTTTTTTTTTTTCTTTTTCATAACACTCAGATTACAAGTACCATCTCGATTCCATACTTCTGAAAACGGTGATGGACCAAATCCATCATCGTGTCATTTTAAAACAAAAAAACATTATTTAATGCATATACAAAAAAAACAAAACAACAACCAGTATTTCCTCTCAGACACATAATATATAGAGGAAGGAAACAAAACACATTACTGCATTCCTCCCTTCAACGCATAATATGTTAGATACTCCAACAGTCCTTTCTCTTGCGAGAAAGATTCAAAGTTTGTATTCACATAATCTATCCATGTCCTTCCCACCTTATAGGTTTCAAAAAACCTCTCTTTATTTGCCTTCACACTTGCGATTACCTTTGGAAAAAAAGCTTCAAAACACACACCACTTCCCTTCATTTCCGCAATTCCTTTTTTAACTTTGTCCATTTCTTTATCAGCTTCCTCCTCTTCTGTTTGCCTCTGAACCTCTACCGTCTTCTTTTTTTCTTTCTTTTCCGCCTTTGCACTTTCCATCTTCTCCTTATTACTCTTTCTCTTTGGGCATTCCTTAAACCTATGCCCAATTTCCATACACAGGTTACACTTATTCCTTTCTACTGGACATGATTTAGAAACATGTCCTTCCGCTTTACACTTCCAACACTTTTCTGCAGTACAGTCTTCACGTTTATGACCATATACCTCACAAATTGAACAAAAGGAATCCATCCCATTAAAGAATAAATTCCCACTTACTTTACCAAGCTTAAACCTTTGAGGCGGGTAGGAAAAACTCCTATCCTTGTTCATGTTAAATTCCACAAAAAATTTCCACTTTCCCGTCCATACTCCGAATTCATTCATTACTTTACCTTTTGATACTACAGACTTGGCAAAACCACTCAAAAACGTGACAATGTCCTCTTCTGGAACCAGTGGTGAAAACATCTTCACTGTCACCATCTTTTCACTACTAAATACGTGACGTTGAAACCGAATTCCAACAAACTTCTCATGTCTCAATTCATCAAAAGAATCCATATAGTTCTCCAAAATCTTCCTAGACTCAAAAAACACGTCATAGACACCCTTTTGGGGATAATCCATAACTGCCACGATGTCTTCTTTTTTCACCTTTGCGACACCCAAGATGATCTCCTTCATAATAAACCGAAAGTCCTTAACCTTCTGACAGTCTCTCCGGACAAAAATCCGGAAAGCGGTCTCCACACGTGCATGTTCTGGAACCTCCAACTTCGGCCACAACTCCGCCTCTGTTGCCATGATTCTCCAACAGAATGAGCGTAATCTCCACTCCAACACACAGAAGGAGCGAGTATGATCGCTTCCCGTTGTCTGGGGACTAAGCCGACACGCCTATAGCAGCAAGGGGGTGAAGTCCCCACAATTAAGTAAGGACGATCCCCCAAGGCCGACGAGCCAGGTACCCCAGACACCTCCAACCAAAACCAAGGCAGCAATCGCTAAATCACTGCACTTGATCTTAGCCAAAAGGCCGAGAAGCGATAACCAGAATTGGTTTCAAACTACGGAGCCACCCAAGGATCCTGAAAAGTCCATTTGTGGAGATGAGCTCCTGGACTCCCGTTAAGAAGACATGTTGTCAACCTCTAGATCCCTTACATGCCTGCACTTTTCGGCTTGCTGCTGCTGCAATCCACGCGTTTTAGATCTGCATAACTCCACCTCTTTAAACACAGCACCTTCACCCCCTGCTGTTCCCACCCGCCTCAACACCGTTGGAAGGGAGGAGAACCAATTAAGGCGGGGGGTGGGGTGGAACGAGCAGCTGTCTACCCTTAGCAGGAGGGCTCCTGATTACATACCTCTCCTGCTGCTGCTGCTGCTGGCTGTCCAGCAGCAGACTGAAGGTGGCTGCTGCTGTGCACAGGTATATAAAGGCTCAGAGCCTATTATGACACGCGCAGCCAGCGTTCCATTGCCACATTCCATCTACTGCAGGCAGGATACCTGGCTGGCTGAATGTCGCTGAGAAGCTCACAGAGACCGCCATAAGCAACAGTTTAACAGAATGCCACAGACTAATCAACCAAACTTTTTGGGTTGGGTTCTCTTTTATAGTCTGCAGGCATTAAATGAAAGAAGTCAGTGTTCCAGCAGAAGGAGACAACGTTTCAGAAAAGGCATTGTAGCAAACCAAAAAAGAAATTTTAAGCGCAGCAGAGTAACCAGCGCACATACCTGTTAGCTCAGGTGAGTTTAAAAGGCTGCTGTTGATAACAAGGGCATTTGCTAAATAGATGGTGTGTGTGCAACAATATACTGAAAGGTCAATTATATTGTGCAGCTTATCTCACCACCTGTAGTTATTTAGGTGAAAGCTCCAAAATGCTTGCCTAATATGTCTGTTTATCCAAAAGGAAGTAAAAAGGGAGAGCTAGAAAGATAGCATTGCATCACATTACATGGCAATGCAATGCACAGTTGCTGAAGTTGAACCAAAATGAGCTTGTAATCTGGCTTCTGCAACTTTGAACATGAAAAATCCAATGAGGAGAAGAAAAGCAAAGCCAAAGAGTCCATCCCAAAATCCGACAAACAAGCAAAATGAACAAAAAACATTGAATTCAATTCTTTCTGATTTTAGAAACTGCATTAAAGAAGGGGTGCACCGGTCCTGGAGATACTGCAATACCAGGTCAATGCGTGGAGTGGACAGAGCAAGCTCTTTTTCCATCTCCCTGTTCTAAAAATCCATTTAATATATGGTCCCCAGATAGGGGACGTATCAGATATTAAACTGATAAGAACAGATACTACACTTGATCTTAGCCAAAAGGCCGAGAAGCGATAACCAGAATTGGTTTCAAACTACGGAGCCACCCAAGGATCCTGAAAAGTCCATTTGTGGAGATGAGCTCCTGGACTCCCGTTAAGAAGACATGTTGTCAACCTCTAGATCCCTTACATGCCTGCACTTTTCGGCTTGCTGCTGCTGCAATCCACGCGTTTTAGATCTGCATAACTCCACCTCTTTAAACACAGCACCTTCACCCCCTGCTGTTCCCACCCGCCTCAACACCGTTGGAAGGGAGGAGAACCAATTAAGGCGGGGGGTGGGGTGGAACGAGCAGCTGTCTACCCTTAGCAGGAGGGCTCCTGATTACATACCTCTCCTGCTGCTGCTGCTGCTGGCTGTCCAGCAGCAGACTGAAGGTGGCTGCTGCTGTGCACAGGTATATAAAGGCTCAGAGCCTATTATGACACGCGCAGCCAGCGTTCCATTGCCACATTCCATCTACTGCAGGCAGGATACCTGGCTGGCTGAATGTCGCTGAGAAGCTCACAGAGACCGCCATAAGCAACAGTTTAACAGAATGCCACAGACTAATCAACCAAACTTTTTGGGTTGGGTTCTCTTTTATAGTCTGCAGGCATTAAATGAAAGAAGTCAGTGTTCCAGCAGAAGGAGACAACGTTTCAGAAAAGGCATTGTAGCAAACCAAAAAAGAAATTTTAAGCGCAGCAGAGTAACCAGCGCACATACCTGTTAGCTCAGGTGAGTTTAAAAGGCTGCTGTTGATAACAAGGGCATTTGCTAAATAGATGGTGTGTGTGCAACAATATACTGAAAGGTCAATTATATTGTGCAGCTTATCTCACCACCTGTAGTTATTTAGGTGAAAGCTCCAAAATGCTTGCCTAATATGTCTGTTTATCCAAAAGGAAGTAAAAAGGGAGAGCTAGAAAGATAGCATTGCATCACATTACATGGCAATGCAATGCACAGTTGCTGAAGTTGAACCAAAATGAGCTTGTAATCTGGCTTCTGCAACTTTGAACATGAAAAATCCAATGAGGAGAAGAAAAGCAAAGCCAAAGAGTCCATCCCAAAATCCGACAAACAAGCAAAATGAACAAAAAACATTGAATTCAATTCTTTCTGATTTTAGAAACTGCATTAAAGAAGGGGTGCACCGGTCCTGGAGATACTGCAATACCAGGTCAATGCGTGGAGTGGACAGAGCAAGCTCTTTTTCCATCTCCCTGTTCTAAAAATCCATTTAATATATGGTCCCCAGATAGGGGACGTATCAGATATTAAACTGATAAGAACAGATTTTTTGATTGAAGCTGCATCCAAGGCACTGAAAAATGTGACCGAAGTCACACCAAAACAGCGCACGAGGCGAGGATTCATGTGGACCATTCCCGGAGGAGAGGGTCCCCAATAAACCATCCCCATCCCTCCGAGCCAGAAGGCCACAGCGAGGGTCAGGAATCTCCGATGCTCTCCCTAGCCGAAGCCGGAGAAGAGCCGTTTTCGTGCTCCCAGCTTCCATCTAGGCTGCCACCCTAGTGGAGCTGGAGCCTGTGTTGGTTTCTCAGCCCAAAGCTGACCGGACCTCCGACCGGGTTTATAAAAATTCCCCTTCCTAGCCCGGAGGCCAGGAATAGGGGGGGGTTGCTCAGAAAGTATGATTGGCAAAGGTGCAGCGTGCTACGAAGCCAAGTCTTTCTGGGGTTCCCAGTCCCAGTAAGCTTGAACTCCCACCAGGGCGCCTACTCCTGGGGCACATTGCTCCAAAGCCCTCACACTTACCCAGCCTAGTGACTTCGATCCTGGAGGGCCATGTTTTCCATCAGATAACTCTATGAGCCACCTGGCGTACTAACAAGTGCACCAAACCAGTGTGTAAAATGCATCAATTTACTAGGGCAGCCCAAGGAAAAAACTGCCTTTTCAAAAGATACTACACTTGATCTTAGCCAAAATGCCGAGAAGCGATAACCAGAATTGGTTTCAAACTACGGAGCCACCCAAGGATCCTGAAAAGTCCATTTGTGGAGATGAGCTCCTGGACTCCCGTTAAGAAGACATGTTGTCAACCTCTAGATCCCTTACATGCCTGCACTTTTCGGCTTGCTGCTGCTGCAATCCACGCGTTTTAGATCTGCATAACTCCACCTCTTTAAACACAGCACCTTCACCCCCTGCTGTTCCCACCCGCCTCAACACCGTTGGAAGGGAGGAGAACCAATTAAGGCGGGGGGTGGGGTGGAACGAGCAGCTGTCTACCCTTAGCAGGAGGGCTCCTGATTACATACCTCTCCTGCTGCTGCTGCTGCTGGCTGTCCAGCAGCAGACTGAAGGTGGCTGCTGCTGTGCACAGGTATATAAAGGCTCAGAGCCTATTATGACACGCGCAGCCAGCGTTCCATTGCCACATTCCATCTACTGCAGGCAGGATACCTGGCTGGCTGAATGTCGCTGAGAAGCTCACAGAGACCGCCATAAGCAACAGTTTAACAGAATGCCACAGACTAATCAACCAAACTTTTTGGGTTGGGTTCTCTTTTATAGTCTGCAGGCATTAAATGAAAGAAGTCAGTGTTCCAGCAGAAGAAGACAACGTTTCAGAAAAGGCATTGTAGCAAACCAAAAAAGAAATTTTAAGCGCAGCAGAGTAACCAGCGCACATACCTGTTAGCTCAGGTGAGTTTAAAAGGCTGCTGTTGATAACAAGGGCATTTGCTAAATAGATGGTGTGTGTGCAACAATATACTGAAAGGTCAATTATATTGTGCAGCTTATCTCACCACCTGTAGTTATTTAGGTGAAAGCTCCAAAATGCTTGCCTAATATGTCTGTTTATCCAAAAGGAAGTAAAAAGGGAGAGCTAGAAAGATAGCATTGCATCACATTACATGGCAATGCAATGCACAGTTGCTGAAGTTGAACCAAAATGAGCTTGTAATCTGGCTTCTGCAACTTTGAACATGAAAAATCCAATGAGGAGAAGAAAAGCAAAGCCAAAGAGTCCATCCCAAAATCCGACAAACAAGCAAAATGAACAAAAAACATTGAATTCAATTCTTTCTGATTTTAGAAACTGCATTAAAGAAGGGGTGCACCGGTCCTGGAGATACTGCAATACCAGGTCAATGCGTGGAGTGGACAGAGCAAGCTCTTTTTCCATCTCCCTGTTCTAAAAATCCATTTAATATATGGTCCCCAGATAGGGGACGTATCAGATATTAAACTGATAAGAACAGATACTACACTTGATCTTAGCCAAAAGGCCGAGAAGCGATAACCAGAATTGGTTTCAAACTACGGAGCCACCCAAGGATCCTGAAAAGTCCATTTGTGGAGATGAGCTCCTGGACTCCCGTTAAGAAGACATGTTGTCAACCTCTAGATCCCTTACATGCCTGCACTTTTCGGCTTGCTGCTGCTGCAATCCACGCGTTTTAGATCTGCATAACTCCACCTCTTTAAACACAGCACCTTCACCCCCTGCTGTTCCCACCCGCCTCAACACCGTTGGAAGGGAGGAGAACCAATTAAGGCGGGGGGTGGGGTGGAACGAGCAGCTGTCTACCCTTAGCAGGAGGGCTCCTGATTACATACCTCTCCTGCTGCTGCTGCTGCTGGCTGTCCAGCAGCAGACTGAAGGTGGCTGCTGCTGTGCACAGGTATATAAAGGCTCAGAGCCTATTATGACACGCGCAGCCAGCGTTCCATTGCCACATTCCATCTACTGCAGGCAGGATACCTGGCTGGCTGAATGTCGCTGAGAAGCTCACAGAGACCGCCATAAGCAACAGTTTAACAGAATGCCACAGACTAATCAACCAAACTTTTTGGGTTGGGTTCTCTTTTATAGTCTGCAGGCATTAAATGAAAGAAGTCAGTGTTCCAGCAGAAGGAGACAACGTTTCAGAAAAGGCATTGTAGCAAACCAAAAAAGAAATTTTAAGCGCAGCAGAGTAACCAGCGCACATACCTGTTAGCTCAGGTGAGTTTAAAAGGCTGCTGTTGATAACAAGGGCATTTGCTAAATAGATGGTGTGTGTGCAGCAATATACTGAAAGGTCAATTATATTGTGCAGCTTATCTCACCACCTGTAGTTATTTAGGTGAAAGCTCCAAAATGCTTGCCTAATATGTCTGTTTATCCAAAAGGAAGTAAAAAGGGAGAGCTAGAAAGATAGCATTGCATCACATTACATGGCA
The DNA here is from genome assembly GCF_046119375.1 of Phyllobates terribilis. Classification (NCBI taxonomy): domain Eukaryota; kingdom Metazoa; phylum Chordata; class Amphibia; order Anura; family Dendrobatidae; genus Phyllobates; species Phyllobates terribilis. Next base: position 652,004,245 of record NW_027362765.1, read on the forward strand.
ATGCAATGCACAGTTGCTGAAGTTGAACCAAAATGAGCTTGTAATCTGGCTTCTGCAACTTTGAACATGAAAAATCCAATGAGGAGAAGAAAAGCAAAGCCAAAGAGTCCATCCCAAAATCCGACAAACAAGCAAAATGAACAAAAAACATTGAATTCAATTCTTTCTGATTTTAGAAACTGCATTAAAGAAGGGGTGCACCGGTCCTGGAGATACTGCAATACCAGGTCAATGCGTGGAGTGGACAGAGCAAGCTCTTTTTCCATCTCCCTGTTCTAAAAATCCATTTAATATATGGTCCCCTGATAGGGGACGTATCAGATATTAAACTGATAAGAACAGATACTACACTTGATCTTAGCCAAAAGGCCGAGAAGCGATAACCAGAATTGGTTTCAAACTACGGAGCCACCCAAGGATCCTGAAAAGTCCATTTGTGGAGATGAGCTCCTGGACTCCCGTTAAGAAGACATGTTGTCAACCTCTAGATCCCTTACATGCCTGCACTTTTCGGCTTGCTGCTGCTGCAATCCACGCGTTTTAGATCTGCATAACTCCACCTCTTTAAACACAGCACCTTCACCCCCTGCTGTTCCCACCCGCCTCAACACCGTTGGAAGGGAGGAGAACCAATTAAGGCGGGGGGTGGGGTGGAACGAGCAGCTGTCTACCCTTAGCAGGAGGGCTCCTGATTACATACCTCTCCTGCTGCTGCTGCTGCTGGCTGTCCAGCAGCAGACTGAAGGTGGCTGCTGCTGTGCACAGGTATATAAAGGCTCAGAGCCTATTATGACACGCGCAGCCAGCGTTCCATTGCCACATTCCATCTACTGCAGGCAGGATACCTGGCTGGCTGAATGTCGCTGAGAAGCTCACAGAGACCGCCATAAGCAACAGTTTAACAGAATGCCACAGACTAATCAACCAAACTTTTTGGGTTGGGTTCTCTTTTATAGTCTGCAGGCATTAAATGAAAGAAGTCAGTGTTCCAGCAGAAGGAGACAACGTTTCAGAAAAGGCATTGTAGCAAACCAAAAAAGAAATTTTAAGCGCAGCAGAGTAACCAGCGCACATACCTGTTAGCTCAGGTGAGTTTAATAGGCTGCTGTTGATAACAAGGGCATTTGCTAAATAGATGGTGTGTGTGCAACAATATACTGAAAGGTCAATTATATTGTGCAGCTTATCTCACCACCTGTAGTTATTTAGGTGAAAGCTCCAAAATGCTTGCCTAATATGTCTGTTTATCCAAAAGGAAGTAAAAAGGGAGAGCTAGAAAGATAGCATTGCATCACATTACATGGCAATGCAATGCACAGTTGCTGAAGTTGAACCAAAATGAGCTTGTAATCTGGCTTCTGCAACTTTGAACATGAAAAATCCAATGAGGAGAAGAAAAGCAAAGCCAAAGAGTCCATCCCAAAATCCGACAAACAAGCAAAATGAACAAAAAACATTGAATTCAATTCTTTCTGATTTTAGAAACTGCATTAAAGAAGGGGTGCACCGGTCCTGGAGATACTGCAATACCAGGTCAATGCGTGGAGTGGACAGAGCAAGCTCTTTTTCCATCTCCCTGTTCTAAAAATCCATTTAATATATGGTCCCCTGATAGGGGACGTATCAGATATTAAACTGATAAGAACAGATTTTTTTTTTTTTTTTTTTTTCTTAACACTCAGATTACAAGTACCATCTCGATTCCATACTTCTGAAAACGGTGATGGACCAAATCCATCATCGTGTCATTTTAAAACAAAAAAACATTATTTAATGCATATACAAAAAAAACAAAACAACAACAAGTATTTCCTCTCAGACACATAATATATAGAGGAAGGAAACAAAACACATTACTGCATTCCTCCCTTCAACGCATAATATGTTAGATACTCCAACAGTCCTTTCTCTTGCGAGAAAGATTCAAAGTTTGTATTCACATAATCTATCCATGTCCTTCCCACCTTATAGGTTTCAAAAAACCTCTCTTTATTTGCCTTCACACTTGCGATTACCTTTGGAAAAAAAGCTTCAAAACACACACCACTTCCCTTCATTTCCGCAATTCCTTTTTTAACTTTGTCCATTTCTTTATCAGCTTCCTCCTCTTCTGTTTGCCTCTGAACCTCTACCGTCTTCTTTTTTTCTTTCTTTTCCGCCTTTGCACTTTCCATCTTCTCCTTATTACTCTTTCTCTTTGGGCATTCCTTAAACCTATGCCCAATTTCCATACACAGGTTACACTTATTCCTTTCTACTGGACATGATTTAGAAACATGTCCTTCCGCTTTACACTTCCAACACTTTTCTGCAGTACAGTCTTCACGTTTATGACCATATACCTCACAAATTGAACAAAAGGAATCCATCCCATTAAAGAATAAATTCCCACTTACTTTACCAAGCTTAAACCTTTGAGGCGGGTAGGAAAAACTCCTATCCTTGTTCATGTTAAATTCCACAAAAAATTTCCACTTTCCCGTCCATACTCCGAATTCATTCATTACTTTACCTTTTGATACTACAGACTTGGCAAAACCACTCAAAAACGTGACAATGTCCTCTTCTGGAACCAGTGGTGAAAACATCTTCACTGTCACCATCTTTTCACTACTAAATACGTGACGTTGAAACCGAATTCCAACAAACTTCTCATGTCTCAATTCATCAAAAGAATCCATATAGTTCTCCAAAATCTTCCTAGACTCAAAAAACACGTCATAGACACCCTTTTGGGGATAATCCATAACTGCCACGATGTCTTCTTTTTTCACCTTTGCGACACCCAAGATGATCTCCTTCATAATAAACCGAAAGTCCTTAACCTTCTGACAGTCTCTCCGGACAAAAATCCGGAAAGCGGTCTCCACACGTGCATGTTCTGGAACCTCCAACTTCGGCCACAACTCCGCCTCTGTTGCCATGATTCTCCAACAGAATGAGCGTAATCTCCACTCCAACACACAGAAGGAGCGAGTATGATCGCTTCCCGTTGTCTGGGGACTAAGCCGACACGCCTATAGCAGCAAGGGGGTGAAGTCCCCACAATTAAGTAAGGACGATCCCCCAAGGCCGACGAGCCAGGTACCCCAGACACCTCCATCCAAAACCAAGGCAGCAATCGCTAAATCACTGCACTTGATCTTAGCCAAAAGGCCGAGAAGCGATAACCAGAATTGGTTTCAAACTACGGAGCCACCCAAGGATCCTGAAAAGTCCATTTGTGGAGATGAGCTCCTGGACTCCCGTTAAGAAGACATGTTGTCAACCTCTAGATCCCTTACATGCCTGCACTTTTCGGCTTGCTGCTGCTGCAATCCACGCGTTTTAGATCTGCATAACTCCACCTCTTTAAACACAGCACCTTCACCCCCTGCTGTTCCCACCCGCCTCAACACCGTTGGAAGGGAGGAGAACCAATTAAGGCGGGGGGTGGGGTGGAACGAGCAGCTGTCTACCCTTAGCAGGAGGGCTCCTGATTACATACCTCTCCTGCTGCTGCTGCTGCTGGCTGTCCAGCAGCAGACTGAAGGTGGCTGCTGCTGTGCACAGGTATATAAAGGCTCAGAGCCTATTATGACACGCGCAGCCAGCGTTCCATTGCCACATTCCATCTACTGCAGGCAGGATACCTGGCTGGCTGAATGTCGCTGAGAAGCTCACAGAGACCGCCATAAGCAACAGTTTAACAGAATGCCACAGACTAATCAACCAAACTTTTTGGGTTGGGTTCTCTTTTATAGTCTGCAGGCATTAAATGAAAGAAGTCAGTGTTCCAGCAGAAGGAGACAACGTTTCAGAAAAGGCATTGTAGCAAACCAAAAAAGAAATTTTAAGCGCAGCAGAGTAACCAGCGCACATACCTGTTAGCTCAGGTGAGTTTAAAAGGCTGCTGTTGATAACAAGGGCATTTGCTAAATAGATGGTGTGTGTGCAGCAATATACTGAAAGGTCAATTATATTGTGCAGCTTATCTCACCACCTGTAGTTATTTAGGTGAAAGCTCCAAAATGCTTGCCTAATATGTCTGTTTATCCAAAAGGAAGTAAAAAGGGAGAGCTAGAAAGATAGCATTGCATCACATTACATGGCAATGCAATGCACAGTTGCTGAAGTTGAACCAAAATGAGCTTGTAATCTGGCTTCTGCAACTTTGAACATGAAAAATCCAATGAGGAGAAGAAAAGCAAAGCCAAAGAGTCCATCCCAAAATCCGACAAACAAGCAAAATGAACAAAAAACATTGAATTCAATTCTTTCTGATTTTAGAAACTGCATTAAAGAAGGGGTGCACCGGTCCTGGAGATACTGCAATACCAGGTCAATGCGTGGAGTGGACAGAGCAAGCTCTTTTTCCATCTCCCTGTTCTAAAAATCCATTTAATATATGGTCCCCAGATAGGGGACGTATCAGATATTAAACTGATAAGAACAGATTTTTTTTTTTTATCGAAAGCCCGAATTCGTGTACAAAACCCGAGTGCGCTTAAAAAAGTGACAAGTGCCACAAAAAAAAGTGCACTAGGATGCTGGTCTTCTTGAAACCCTCTCCAAAAGGAGAAGGGTCCCCCAAACCATTCCCCGTCCCTCCGAGCCAGAAGGCCACAGCGAGGAACAGGGACAAATAGCCACCTCCAGCCGGAGCCAGAGGCGACCCAATCTTACCCCCAATACCTGCCCGAGTTCTCACCCGAGCAAGGCACTGGAAGCCAAAGACTGTGCTCCCCTCCCGGAAGAGGGGAGCCAACAATGCTCTCCTCCCGAAAGAGGAGAGCCAGTGGGGTTCAGGGGGGAGCGGAACCTGATGGCCACACACTCCCCCCCTAGACCTGCCAAAAGAGGAACCCGTAAGGGAACCGCATCCCGACAAAATCCTAGTAAGGACGTGGACACACGTGAAAAAGTGGACACACAGTGACAAAAAAAAATTAAATAAATAGTGAAGGTTTCACAGTATAATACTGCCCGGACCTTCGACCGGGAATTGAAAAATTCCCCATCCTAAGGCCAGAAGACCCGGAATAAGGGTGTGTGTGAAGAAAGAAATATTGAAGTGCTAGTGCAAATGTGCCATAAACTCAAGTGGGGTTCCCAATCCCAGTGAGTTAAGGCACCCCAGGGTCACCACTCCTGGGGCACTTCACACTTCGGGCTTTCGATCTTCCCCGGCCCAATGGCGTCGATCCTGGGGGGCCATGCTTTCCACCAGATGACTATATTAGCCACCTGGCGTACTAACAAGCGCCTAAACCCCAGTGTGCATAATGTATCAATCTACTAGGGCGGCCAACATCCAAAACCGCCTTTTCGAAAGATACTACACTTGATCTTAGCCAAAAGGCCGAGAAGCGATAACCAGAATTGGTTTCAAACTACGGAGCCACCCAAGGATCCTGAAAAGTCCATTTGTGGAGATGAGCTCCTGGACTCCCGTTAAGAAGACATGTTGTCAACCTCTAGATCCCTTACATGCCTGCACTTTTCGGCTTGCTGCTGCTGCAATCCACGCGTTTTAGATCTGCATAACTCCACCTCTTTAAACACAGCACCTTCACCCCCTGCTGTTCCCACCCGCCTCAACACCGTTGGAAGGGAGGAGAACCAATTAAGGCGGGGGGTGGGGTGGAACGAGCAGCTGTCTACCCTTAGCAGGAGGGCTCCTGATTACATACCTCTCCTGCTGCTGCTGCTGCTGGCTGTCCAGCAGCAGACTGAAGGTGGCTGCTGCTGTGCACAGGTATATAAAGGCTCAGAGCCTATTATGACACGCGCAGCCAGCGTTCCATTGCCACATTCCATCTACTGCAGGCAGGATACCTGGCTGGCTGAATGTCGCTGAGAAGCTCACAGAGACCGCCATAAGCAACAGTTTAACAGAATGCCACAGACTAATCAACCAAACTTTTTGGGTTGGGTTCTCTTTTATAGTCTGCAGGCATTAAATGAAAGAAGTCAGTGTTCCAGCAGAAGGAGACAACGTTTCAGAAAAGGCATTGTAGCAAACCAAAAAAGAAATTTTAAGCGCAGCAGAGTAACCAGCGCACATACCTGTTAGCTCAGGTGAGTTTAAAAGGCTGCTGTTGATAACAAGGGCATTTGCTAAATAGATGGTGTGTGTGCAACAATATACTGAAAGGTCAATTATATTGTGCAGCTTATCTCACCACCTGTAGTTATTTAGGTGAAAGCTCCAAAATGCTTGCCTAATATGTCTGTTTATCCAAAAGGAAGTAAAAAGGGAGAGCTAGAAAGATAGCATTGCATCACATTACATGGCAATGCAATGCACAGTTGCTGAAGTTGAACCAAAATGAGCTTGTAATCTGGCTTCTGCAACTTTGAACATGAAAAATCCAATGAGGAGAAGAAAAGCAAAGCCAAAGAGTCCATCCCAAAATCCGACAAACAAGCAAAATGAACAAAAAACATTGAATTCAATTCTTTCTGATTTTAGAAACTGCATTAAAGAAGGGGTGCACCGGTCCTGGAGATACTGCAATACCAGGTCAATGCGTGGAGTGGACAGAGCAAGCTCTTTTTCCATCTCCCTGTTCTAAAAATCCATTTAATATATGGTCCCCAGATAGGGAACGTATCAGATATTAAACTGATAAGAACAGATACTACACTTGATCTTAGCCAAAAGGCCGAGAAGCGATAACCAGAATTGGTTTCAAACTACGGAGCCACCCAAGGATCCTGAAAAGTCCATTTGTGGAGATGAGCTCCTGGACTCCCGTTAAGAAGACATGTTGTCAACCTCTAGATCCCTTACATGCCTGCACTTTTCGGCTTGCTGCTGCTGCAATCCACGCGTTTTAGATCTGCATAACTCCACCTCTTTAAACACAGCACCTTCACCCCCTGCTGTTCCCACCCGCCTCAACACCGTTGGAAGGGAGGAGAACCAATTAAGGCGGGGGGTGGGGTGGAACGAGCAGCTGTCTACCCTTAGCAGGAGGGCTCCTGATTACATACCTCTCCTGCTGCTGCTGCTGCTGGCTGTCCAGCAGCAGACTGAAGGTGGCTGCTGCTGTGCACAGGTATATAAAGGCTCAGAGCCTATTATGACACGCGCAGCCAGCGTTCCATTGCCACATTCCATCTACTGCAGGCAGGATACCTGGCTGGCTGAATGTCGCTGAGAAGCTCACAGAGACCGCCATAAGCAACAGTTTAACAGAATGCCACAGACTAATCAACCAAACTTTTTGGGTTGGGTTCTCTTTTATAGTCTGCAGGCATTAAATGAAAGAAGTCAGTGTTCCAGCAGAAGGAGACAACGTTTCAGAAAAGGCATTGTAGCAAACCAAAAAAGAAATTTTAAGCGCAGCAGAGTAACCAGCGCACATACCTGTTAGCTCAGGTGAGTTTAAAAGGCTGCTGTTGATAACAAGGGCATTTGCTAAATAGATGGTGTGTGTGCAACAATATACTGAAAGGTCAATTATATTGTGCAGCTTATCTCACCACCTGTAGTTATTTAGGTGAAAGCTCCAAAATGCTTGCCTAATATGTCTGTTTATCCAAAAGGAAGTAAAAAGGGAGAGCTAGAAAGATAGCATTGCATCACATTACATGGCAATGCAATGCACAGTTGCTGAAGTTGAACCAAAATGAGCTTGTAATCTGGCTTCTGCAACTTTGAACATGAAAAATCCAATGAGGAGAAGAAAAGCAAAGCCAAAGAGTCCATCCCAAAATCCGACAAACAAGCAAAATGAACAAAAAACATTGAATTCAATTCTTTCTGATTTTAGAAACTGCATTAAAGAAGGGGTGCACCGGTCCTGGAGATACTGCAATACCAGGTCAATGCGTGGAGTGGACAGAGCAAGCTCTTTTTCCATCTCCCTGTTCTAAAAATCCATTTAATATATGGTCCCCAGATAGGGGACGTATCAGATATTAAACTGATAAGAACAGATACTACACTTGATCTTAGCCAAAAGGCCGAGAAGCGATAACCAGAATTGGTTTCAAACTACGGAGCCACCCAAGGATCCTGAAAAGTCCATTTGTGGAGATGAGCTCCTGGACTCCCGTTAAGAAGACATGTTGTCAACCTCTAGATCCCTTACATGCCTGCACTTTTCGGCTTGCTGCTGCTGCAATCCACGCGTTTTAGATCTGCATAACTCCACCTCTTTAAACACAGCACCTTCACCCCCTGCTGTTCCCACCTGCCTCAACACCGTTGGAAGGGAGGAGAACCAATTAAGGCGGGGGGTGGGGTGGAACGAGCAGCTGTCTACCCTTAGCAGGAGGGCTCCTGATTACATACCTCTCCTGCTGCTGCTGCTGCTGGCTGTCCAGCAGCAGACTGAAGGTGGCTGCTGCTGTGCACAGGTATATAAAGGCTCAGAGCCTATTATGACACGCGCAGCCAGCGTTCCATTGCCACATTCCATCTACTGCAGGCAGGATACCTGGCTGGCTGAATGTCGCTGAGAAGCTCACAGAGACCGCCATAAGCAACAGTTTAACAGAATGCCACAGACTAATCAACCAAACTTTTTGGGTTGGGTTCTCTTTTATAGTCTGCAGGCATTAAATGAAAGAAGTCAGTGTTCCAGCAGAAGGAGACAACGTTTCAGAAAAGGCATTGTAGCAAACCAAAAAAGAAATTTTAAGCGCAGCAGAGTAACCAGCGCACATACCTGTTAGCTCAGGTGAGTTTAAAAGGCTGCTGTTGATAACAAGGGCATTTGCTAAATAGATGGTGTGTGTGCAACAATATACTGAAAGGTCAATTATATTGTGCAGCTTATCTCACCACCTGTAGTTATTTAGGTGAAAGCTCCAAAATGCTTGCCTAATATGTCTGTTTATCCAAAAGGAAGTAAAAAGGGAGAGCTAGAAAGATAGCATTGCATCACATTACATGGCAATGCAATGCACAGTTGCTGAAGTTGAACCAAAATGAGCTTGTAATCTGGCTTCTGCAACTTTGAACATGAAAAATCCAATGAGGAGAAGAAAAGCAAAGCCAAAGAGTCCATCCCAAAATCCGACAAACAAGCAAAATGAACAAAAAACATTGAATTCAATTCTTTCTGATTTTAGAAACTGCATTAAAGAAGGGGTGCACCGGTCCTGGAGATACTGCAATACCAGGTCAATGCGTGGAGTGGACAGAGCAAGCTCTTTTTCCATCTCCCTGTTCTAAAAATCCATTTAATATATGGTCCCCAGATAGGGGACGTATCAGATATTAAACTGATAAGAACAGATACTACACTTGATCTTAGCCAAAAGGCCGAGAAGCGATAACCAGAATTGGTTTCAAACTACGGAGCCACCCAAGGATCCTGAAAAGTCCATTTGTGGAGATGAGCTCCTGGACTCCCGTTAAGAAGACATGTTGTCAACCTCTAGATCCCTTACATGCCTGCACTTTTCGGCTTGCTGCTGCTGCAATCCACGCGTTTTAGATCTGCATAACTCCACCTCTTTAAACACAGCACCTTCACCCCCTGCTGTTCCCACCCGCCTCAACACCGTTGGAAGGGAGGAGAACCAATTAAGGCGGGGGGTGGGGTGGAACGAACAGCTGTCTACCCTTAGCAGGAGGGCTCCTGATTACATACCTCTCCTGCTGCTGCTGCTGCTGGCTGTCCAGCAGCAGACTGAAGGTGGCTGCTGCTGTGCACAGGTATATAAAGGCTCAGAGCCTATTATGACACGCGCAGCCAGCGTTCCATTGCCACATTCCATCTACTGCAGGCAGGATACCTGGCTGGCTGAATGTCGCTGAGAAGCTCACAGAGACCGCCATAAGCAACAGTTTAACAGAATGCCACAGACTAATCAACCAAACTTTTTGGGTTGGGTTCTCTTTTATAGTCTGCAGGCATTAAATGAAAGAAGTCAGTGTTCCAGCAGAAGGAGACAACGTTTCAGAAAAGGCATTGTAGCAAACCAAAAAAGAAATTTTAAGCGCAGCAGAGTAACCAGCGCACATACCTGTTAGCTCAGGTGAGTTTAAAAGGCTGCTGTTGATAACAAGGGCATTTGCTAAATAGATGGTGTGTGTGCAACAATATACTGAAAGGTCAATTATATTGTGCAGCTTATCTCACCACCTGTAGTTATTTAGGTGAAAGCTCCAAAATGCTTGCCTAATATGTCTGTTTATCCAAAAGGAAGTAAAAAGGGAGAGCTAGAAAGATAGCATTGCATCACATTACATGGCAATGCAATGCACAGTTGCTGAAGTTGAACCAAAATGAGCTTGTAATCTGGCTTCTGCAACTTTGAACATGAAAAATCCAATGAGGAGAAGAAAAGCAAAGCCAAAGAGTCCATCCCAAAATCCGACAAACAAGCAAAATGAACAAAAAACATTGAATTCAATTCTTTCTGATTTTAGAAACTGCATTAAAGAAGGGGTGCACCGGTCCTGGAGATACTGCAATACCAGGTCAATGCGTGGAGTGGACAGAGCAAGCTCTTTTTCCATCTCCCTGTTCTAAAAATCCATTTAATATATGGTCCCCAGATAGGGGACGTATCAGATATTAAACTGATAAGAACAGATACTACACTTGATCTTAGCCAAAAGGCCGAGAAGCGATAACCAGAATTGGTTTCAAACTACGGAGCCACCCAAGGATCCTGAAAAGTCCATTTGTGGAGATGAGCTCCTGGACTCCCGTTAAGAAGACATGTTGTCAACCTCTAGATCCCTTACATGCCTGCACTTTTCGGCTTGCTGCTGCTGCAATCCACGCGTTTTAGATCTGCATAACTCCACCTCTTTAAACACAGCACCTTCACCCCCTGCTGTTCCCACCCGCCTCAACACCGTTGGAAGGGAGGAGAACCAATTAAGGCGGGGGGTGGGGTGGAACGAGCAGCTGTCTACCCTTAGCAGGAGGGCTCCTGATTACATACCTCTCCTGCTGCTGCTGCTGCTGGCTGTCCAGCAGCAGACTGAAGGTGGCTGCTGCTGTGCACAGGTATATAAAGGCTCAGAGCCTATTATGACACGCGCAGCCAGCGTTCCATTGCCACATTCCATCTACTGCAGGCAGGATACCTGGCTGGCTGAATGTTGCTGAGAAGCTCACAGAGACCGCCATAAGCAACAGTTTAACAGAATGCCACAGACTAATCAACCAAACTTTTTGGGTTGGGTTCTCTTTTATAGTCTGCAGGCATTAAATGAAAGAAGTCAGTGTTCCAGCAGAAGGAGACGTTTCAGAAAAGGCATTGTAGCAAACCAAAAAAGAAATTTTAAGCGCAGCAGAGTAACCAGCGCACATACCTGTTAGCTCAGGTGAGTTTAAAAGGCTGCTGTTGATAACAAGGGCATTTGCTAAATAGATGGTGTGTGTGCAACAATATACTGAAAGGTCAATTATATTGTGCAGCTTATCTCACCACCTGTAGTTATTTAGGTGAAAGCTCCAAAATGCTTGCCTAATATGTCTGTTTATCCAAAAGGAAGTAAAAAGGGAGAGCTAGAAAGATAGCATTGCATCACATTACATGGCAATGCAATGCACAGTTGCTGAAGTTGAACCAAAATGAGCTTGTAATCTGGCTTCTGCAACTTTGAACATGAAAAATCCAATGAGGAGAAGAAAAGCAAAGCCAAAGAGTCCATCCCAAAATCCGACAAACAAGCAAAATGAACAAAAAACATTGAATTCAATTCTTTCTGATTTTAGAAACTGCATTAAAGAAGGGGTGCACCGGTCCTGGAGATACTGCAATACCAGGTCAATGCGTGGAGTGGACAGAGCAAGCTCTTTTTCCATCTCCCTGTTCTAAAAATCCATTTAATATATGGTCCCCAGATAGGGGACGTATCAGATATTAAACTGATAAGAACAGATACTACACTTGATCTTAGCCAAAAGGCCGAGAAGCGATAACCAGAATTGGTTTCAAACTACGGAGCCACCCAAGGATCCTGAAAAGTCCATTTGTGGAGATGAGCTCCTGGACTCCCGTTAAGAAGACATGTTGTCAACCTCTAGATCCCTTACATGCCTGCACTTTTCGGCTTGCTGCTGCTGCAATCCACGCGTTTTAGATCTGCATAACTCCACCTCTTTAAACACAGCACCTTCACCCCCTGCTGTTCCCACCCGCCTCAACACCGTTGGAAGGGAGGAGAACCAATTAAGGCGGGGGGTGGGGTGGAACGAGCAGCTGTCTACCCTTAGCAGGAGGGCTCCTGATTACATACCTCTCCTGCTGCTGCTGCTGCTGGCTGTCCAGCAGCAGACTGAAGGTGGCTGCTGCTGTGCACAGGTATATAAAGGCTCAGAGCCTATTATGACACGCGCAGCCAGCGTTCCATTGCCACATTCCATCTACTGCAGGCAGGATACCTGGCTGGCTGAATGTCGCTGAGAAGCTCACAGAGACCGCCATAAGCAACAGTTTAACAGAATGCCACAGACTAATCAACCAAACTTTTTGGGTTGGGTTCTCTTTTATAGTCTGCAGGCATTAAATGAAAGAAGTCAGTGTTCCAGCAGAAGGAGACAACGTTTCAGAAAAGGCATTGTAGCAAACCAAAAAAGAAATTTTAAGCGCAGCAGAGTAACCAGCGCACATACCTGTTAGCTCAGGTGAGTTTAAAAGGCTGCTGTTGATAACAAGGGCATTTGCTAAATAGATGGTGTGTGTGCAACAATATACTGAAAGGTCAATTATATTGTGCAGCTTATCTCACCACCTGTAGTTATTTAGGTGAAAGCTCCAAAATGCTTGCCTAATATGTCTGTTTATCCAAAAGGAAGTAAAAAGGGAGAGCTAGAAAGATAGCATTGCATCACATTACATGGCAATGCAATGCACAGTTGCTGAAGTTGAACCAAAATGAGCTTGTAATCTGGCTTCTGCAACTTTGAACATGAAAAATCCAATGAGGAGAAGAAAAGCAAAGCCAAAGAGTCCATCCCAAAATCCGACAAACAAGCAAAATGAACAAAAAACATTGAATTCAATTCTTTCTGATTTTAGAAACTGCATTAAAGAAGGGGTGCACCGGTCCTGGAGATACTGCAATACCAGGTCAATGCGTGGAGTGGACAGAGCAAGCTCTTTTTCCATCTCCCTGTTCTAAAAATCCATTTAATATATGGTCCCCAGATAGGGGACGTATCAGATATTAAACTGATAAGAACAGATTTTTTTTCTTTTTTTTTTTCTTTTCATCGAAAGCCCGAATTCGTGTACAAAACCCGAGTGCGCTTAAAAAAGTGACAAGTGCCATAAAAAAAGTGCACTAGGATGCTGGTCTTCTTGAAACCCTCTCCAAAAGGAGAAGGGTCCCCCAAACCATTCCCCGTCCCTCCGAGCCAAAAGGCCACAGCGAGGAACAGGGACAAAAAGCCACCTCCAGCCGAAGCCAGAGGCGACCCAATCATACCCCCAGCACCTGCCCGAGTTCTCACCCGAGCAAGGCACTGGGAGCCAAAGACTGTGCTCCCCTCCCGGAAGAGGGGAGCCAACAACGCTCTCCTCCCGAAAGAGGAGAGCCAGGGGGGTTCAGGGGGGAGCGGAACCTGATGGCCACACACTCCCCCCCTAGACCTGCCAAGAGAGGAACCCGTAAGGGAACCGCATCCCGACAAAATCCTAGTAGGACGTGACACACGTGAATAAGTGGACACACAGTGACAAAGAAATTAAATAAATAGTGAAGGTTTCACAGTATAATACTGCCCGGACCTTCAACCGGGAATTGAAAAATTCCCCATCCTAAGGCCAGAAGGCCCGGAATAAGGGTGTGTGCGAAGAAAGAAAATTTGAAGTGCTTGTGCAAATGTGCCATAAACTCAAGTGGGGTTCCCAATTCCAGTGAGTTAAGGCACCCCAGGGTCACCACTCCTGGGGCACTTCACACTTCGGGCTTTCGATCTTCCCCGGCCCAATGGCGTCGATCCTGGGGGACCATGCTTTCCACCAGATGACTATATTAGCCACCTGGCGTACTAACAAGCGCCTAAACCCCAGTGTGCATAATGTATCAATCTACTAGGGCGGCCAACATCCAAAACCGCCTTTTCGAAAGATACTACACTTGATCTTAGCCAAAAGGCCGAGAAGCGATAACCAGAATTGGTTTCAAACTACGGAGCCACCCAAGGATCCTGAAAAGTCCATTTGTGGAGATGAGCTCCTGGACTCCCGTTAAGAAGACATGTTGTCAACCTCTAGATCCCTTACATGCCTGCACTTTTCGGCTTGCTGCTGCTGCAATCCACGCGTTTTAGATCTGCATAACTCCACCTCTTTAAACACAGCACCTTCACCCCCTGCTGTTCCCACCCGCCTCAACACCGTTGGAAGGGAGGAGAACCAATTAAGGCGGGGGGTGGGGTGGAACGAGCAGCTGTCTACCCTTAGCAGGAGGGCTCCTGATTACATACCTCTCCTGCTGCTGCTGCTGCTGGCTGTCCAGCAGCAGACTGAAGGTGGCTGCTGCTGTGCACAGGTATATAAAGGCTCAGAGCCTATTATGACACGCGCAGCCAGCGTTCCATTGCCACATTCCATCTACTGCAGGCAGGATACCTGGCTGGCTGAATGTCGCTGAGAAGCTCACAGAGACCGCCATAAGCAACAGTTTAACAGAATGCCACAGACTAATCAACCAAACTTTTTGGGTTGGGTTCTCTTTTATAGTCTGCAGGCATTAAATGAAAGAAGTCAGTGTTCCAGCAGAAGGAGACAACGTTTCAGAAAAGGCATTGTAGCAAACCAAAAAAGAAATTTTAAGCGCAGCAGAGTAACCAGCGCACATACCTGTTAGCTCAGGTGAGTTTAAAAGGCTGCTGTTGATAACAAGGGCATTTGCTAAATAGATGGTGTGTGTGCAACAATATACTGAAAGGTCAATTATATTGTGCAGCTTATCTCACCACCTGTAGTTATTTAGGTGAAAGCTCCAAAATGCTTGCCTAATATGTCTGTTTATCCAAAAGGAAGTAAAAAGGGAGAGCTAGAAAGATAGCATTGCATCACATTACATGGCAATGCAATGCACAGTTGCTGAAGTTGAACCAAAATGAGCTTGTAATCTGGCTTCTGCAACTTTGAACATGAAAAATCCAATGAGGAGAAGAAAAGCAAAGCCAAAGAGTCCATCCCAAAATCCGACAAACAAGCAAAATGAACAAAAAACATTGAATTCAATTCTTTCTGATTTTAGAAACTGCATTAAAGAAGGGGTGCACCGGTCCTGGAGATACTGCAATACCAGGTCAATGCGTGGAGTGGACAGAGCAAGCTCTTTTTCCATCTCCCTGTTCTAAAAATCCATTTAATATATGGTCCCCAGATAGGGGACGTATCAGATATTAAACTGATAAGAACAGATACTACACTTGATCTTAGCCAAAAGGCCGAGAAGCGATAACCAGAATTGGTTTCAAACTACGGAGCCACCCAAGGATCCTGAAAAGTCCATTTGTGGAGATGAGCTCCTGGACTCCCGTTAAGAAGACATGTTGTCAACCTCTAGATCCCTTACATGCCTGCACTTTTCGGCTTGCTGCTGCTGCAATCCACGCGTTTTAGATCTGCATAACTCCACCTCTTTAAACACAGCACCTTCACCCCCTGCTGTTCCCACCCGCCTCAACACCGTTGGAAGGGAGGAGAACCAATTAAGGCGGGGGGTGGGGTGGAACGAGCAGCTGTCTACCCTTAGCAGGAGGGCTCCTGATTACATACCTCTCCTGCTGCTGCTGCTGCTGGCTGTCCAGCAGCAGACTGAAGGTGGCTGCTGCTGTGCACAGGTATATAAAGGCTCAGAGCCTATTATGACACGCGCAGCCAGCGTTCCATTGCCACATTCCATCTACTGCAGGCAGGATACCTGGCTGGCTGAATGTCGCTGAGAAGCTCACAGAGACCGCCATAAGCAACAGTTTAACAGAATGCCACAGACTAATCAACCAAACTTTTTGGGTTGGGTTCTCTTTTATAGTCTGCAGGCATTAAATGAAAGAAGTCAGTGTTCCAGCAGAAGGAGACAACGTTTCAGAAAAGGCATTGTAGCAAACCAAAAAAGAAATTTTAAGCGCAGCAGAGTAACCAGCGCACATACCTGTTAGCTCAGGTGAGTTTAAAAGGCTGCTGTTGATAACAAGGGCATTTGCTAAATAGATGGTGTGTGTGCAACAATATACTGAAAGGTCATTTATATTGTGCAGCTTATCTCACCACCTGTAGTTATTTAGGTGAAAGCTCCAAAATGCTTGCCTAATATGTCTGTTTATCCAAAAGGAAGTAAAAAGGGAGAGCTAGAAAGATAGCATTGCATCACATTACATGGCAATGCAATGCACAGTTGCTGAAGTTGAACCAAAATGAGCTTGTAATCTGGCTTCTGCAACTTTGAACATGAAAAATCCAATGAGGAGAAGAAAAGCAAAGCCAAAGAGTCCATCCCAAAATCCGACAAACAAGCAAAATGAACAAAAAACATTGAATTCAATTCTTTCTGATTTTAGAAACTGCATTAAAGAAGGGGTGCACCGGTCCTGGAGATACTGCAATACCAGGTCAATGCGTGGAGTGGACAGAGCAAGCTCTTTTTCCATCTCCCTGTTCTAAAAATCCATTTAATATATGGTCCCCAGATAGGGGACGTATCAGATATTAAACTGATAAGAACAGATACTACACTTGATCTTAGCCAAAAGGCCGAGAAGCGATAACCAGAATTGGTTTCAAACTACGGAGCCACCCAAGGATCCTGAAAAGTCCATTTGTGGAGATGAGCTCCTGGACTCCCGTTAAGAAGACATGTTGTCAACCTCTAGATCCCTTACATGCCTGCACTTTTCGGCTTGCTGCTGCTGCAATCCACGCGTTTTAGATCTGCATAACTCCACCTCTTTAAACACAGCACCTTCACCCCCTGCTGTTCCCACCCGCCTCAACACCGTTGGAAGGGAGGAGAACCAATTAAGGCGGGGGGTGGGGTGGAACGAGCAGCTGTCTACCCTTAGCAGGAGGGCTCCTGATTACATACCTCTCCTGCTGCTGCTGCTGCTGGCTGTCCAGCAGCAGACTGAAGGTGGCTGCTGCTGTGCACAGGTATATAAAGGCTCAGAGCCTATTATGACACGCGCAGCCAGCGTTCCATTGCCACATTCCATCTACTGCAGGCAGGATACCTGGCTGGCTGAATGTCGCTGAGAAGCTCACAGAGACCGCCATAAGCAACAGTTTAACAGAATGCCACAGACTAATCAACCAAACTTTTTGGGTTGGGTTCTCTTTTATAGTCTGCAGGCATTAAATGAAAGAAGTCAGTGTTCCAGCAGAAGGAGACAACGTTTCAGAAAAGGCATTGTAGCAAACCAAAAAAGAAATTTTAAGCGCAGCAGAGTAACCAGCGCACATACCTGTTAGCTCAGGTGAGTTTAAAAGGCTGCTGTTGATAACAAGGGCATTTGCTAAATAGATGGTGTGTGTGCAACAATATACTGAAAGGTCAATTATATTGTGCAGCTTATCTCACCACCTGTAGTTATTTAGGTGAAAGCTCCAAAATGCTTGCCTAATATGTCTGTTTATCCAAAAGGAAGTAAAAAGGGAGAGCTAGAAAGATAGCATTGCATCACATTACATGGCAATGCAATGCACAGTTGCTGAAGTTGAACCAAAATGAGCTTGTAATCTGGCTTCTGCAACTTTGAACATGAAAAATCCAATGAGGAGAAGAAAAGCAAAGCCAAAGAGTCCATCCCAAAATCCGACAAACAAGCAAAATGAACAAAAAACATTGAATTCAATTCTTTCTGATTTTAGAAACTGCATTAAAGAAGGGGTGCACCGGTCCTGGAGATACTGCAATACCAGGTCAATGCGTGGAGTGGACAGAGCAAGCTCTTTTTCCATCTCCCTGTTCTAAAAATCCATTTAATATATGGTCCCCAGATAGGGGACGTATCAGATATTAAACTGATAAGAACAGATACTACACTTGATCTTAGCCAAAAGGCCGAGAAGCGATAACCAGAATTGGTTTCAAACTACGGAGCCACCCAAGGATCCTGAAAAGTCCATTTGTGGAGATGAGCTCCTGGACTTCCGTTAAGAAGACATGTTGTCAACCTCTAGATCCCTTACATGCCTGCACTTTTCGGCTTGCTGCTGCTGCAATCCACGCGTTTTAGATCTGCATAACTCCACCTCTTTAAACACAGCACCTTCACCCCCTGCTGTTCCCACCCGCCTCAACACCGTTGGAAGGGAGGAGAACCAATTAAGGCGGGGGGTGGGGTGGAACGAGCAGCTGTCTACCCTTAGCAGGAGGGCTCCTGATTACATACCTCTCCTGCTGCTGCTGCTGCTGGCTGTCCAGCAGCAGACTGAAGGTGGCTGCTGCTGTGCACAGGTATATAAAGGCTCAGAGCCTATTATGACACGCGCAGCCAGCGTTCCATTGCCACATTCCATCTACTGCAGGCAGGATACCTGGCTGGCTGAATGTCGCTGAGAAGCTCACAGAGACCGCCATAAGCAACAGTTTAACAGAATGCCACAGACTAATCAACCAAACTTTTTGGGTTGGGTTCTCTTTTATAGTCTGCAGGCATTAAATGAAAGAAGTCAGTGTTCCAGCAGAAGGAGACAACGTTTCAGAAAAGGCATTGTAGCAAACCAAAAAAGAAATTTTAAGCGCAGCAGAGTAACCAGCGCACATACCTGTTAGCTCAGGTGAGTTTAAAAGGCTGCTGTTGATAACAAGGGCATTTGCTAAATAGATGGTGTGTGTGCAACAATATACTGAAAGGTCAATTATATTGTGCAGCTTATCTCACCACCTGTAGTTATTTAGGTGAAAGCTCCAAAATGCTTGCCTAATATGTCTGTTTATCCAAAAGGAAGTAAAAAGGGAGAGCTAGAAAGATAGCATTGCATCACATTACATGGCAATGCAATGCACAGTTGCTGAAGTTGAACCAAAATGAGCTTGTAATCTGGCTTCTGCAACTTTGAACATGAAAAATCCAATGAGGAGAAGAAAAGCAAAGCCAAAGAGTCCATCCCAAAATCCGACAAACAAGCAAAATGAACAAAAAACATTGAATTCAATTCTTTCTGATTTTAGAAACTGCATTAAAGAAGGGGTGCACCGGTCCTGGAGATACTGCAATACCAGGTCAATGCGTGGAGTGGACAGAGCAAGCTCTTTTTCCATCTCCCTGTTCTAAAAATCCATTTAATATATGGTCCCCAGATAGGGGACGTATCAGATATTAAACTGATAAGAACAGATACTACACTTGATCTTAGCCAAAAGGCCGAGAAGCGATAACCAGAATTGGTTTCAAACTACGGAGCCACCCAAGGATCCTGAAAAGTCCATTTGTGGAGATGAGCTCCTGGACTTCCGTTAAGAAGACATGTTGTCAACCTCTAGATCCCTTACATGCCTGCACTTTTCGGCTTGCTGCTGCTGCAATCCACGCGTTTTAGATCTGCATAACTCCACCTCTTTAAACACAGCACCTTCACCCCCTGCTGTTCCCACCCGCCTCAACACCGTTGGAAGGGAGGAGAACCAATTAAGGCGGGGGGTGGGGTGGAACGAGCAGCTGTCTACCCTTAGCAGGAGGGCTCCTGATTACATACCTCTCCTGCTGCTGCTGCTGCTGGCTGTCCAGCAGCAGACTGAAGGTGGCTGCTGCTGTGCACAGGTATATAAAGGCTCAGAGCCTATTATGACACGCGCAGCCAGCGTTCCATTGCCACATTCCATCTACTGCAGGCAGGATACCTGGCTGGCTGAATGTCGCTGAGAAGCTCACAGAGACCGCCATAAGCAACAGTTTAACAGAATGCCACAGACTAATCAACCAAACTTTTTGGGTTGGGTTCTCTTTTATAGTCTGCAGGCATTAAATGAAAGAAGTCAGTGTTCCAGCAGAAGGAGACAACGTTTCAGAAAAGGCATTGTAGCAAACCAAAAAAGAAATTTTAAGCGCAGCAGAGTAACCAGCGCACATACCTGTTAGCTCAGGTGAGTTTAAAAGGCTGCTGTTGATAACAAGGGCATTTGCTAAATAGATGGTGTGTGTGCAACAATATACTGAAAGGTCAATTATATTGTGCAGCTTATCTCACCACCTGTAGTTATTTAGGTGAAAGCTCCAAAATGCTTGCCTAATATGTCTGTTTATCCAAAAGGAAGTAAAAAGGGAGAGCTAGAAAGATAGCATTGCATCACATTACATGGCAATGCAATGCACAGTTGCTGAAGTTGAACCAAAATGAGCTTGTAATCTGGCTTCTGCAACTTTGAACATGAAAAATCCAATGAGGAGAAGAAAAGCAAAGCCAAAGAGTCCATCCCAAAATCCGACAAACAAGCAAAATGAACAAAAAACATTGAATTCAATTCTTTCTGATTTTAGAAACTGCATTAAAGAAGGGGTGCACCGGTCCTGGAGATACTGCAATACCAGGTCAATGCGTGGAGTGGACAGAGCAAGCTCTTTTTCCATCTCCCTGTTCTAAAAATCCATTTAATATATGGTCCCCAGATAGGGGACGTATCAGATATTAAACTGATAAGAACAGATACTACACTTGATCTTAGCCAAAAGGCCGAGAAGCGATAACCAGAATTGGTTTCAAACTACGGAGCCACCCAAGGATCCTGAAAAGTCCATTTGTGGAGATGAGCTCCTGGACTCCCGTTAAGAAGACATGTTGTTAACCTCTAGATCCCTTACATGCCTGCACTTTTCGGCTTGCTGCTGCTGCAATCCACGCGTTTTAGATCTGCATAACTCCACCTCTTTAAACACAGCACCTTCACCCCCTGCTGTTCCCACCCGCCTCAACACCATTGGAAGGGAGGAGAACCAATTAAGGCGGGGGGTGGGGTGGAACGAGCAGCTGTCTACCCTTAGCAGGAGGGCTCCTGATTACATACCTCTCCTGCTGCTGCTGCTGCTGGCTGTCCAGCAGCAGACTGAAGGTGGCTGCTGCTGTGCACAGGTATATAAAGGCTCAGAGCCTATTATGACACGCGCAGCCAGCGTTCCATTGCCACATTCCATCTACTGCAGGCAGGATACCTGGCTGGCTGAATGTCGCTGAGAAGCTCACAGAGACCGCCATAAGCAACAGTTTAACAGAATGCCACAGACTAATCAACCAAACTTTTTGGGTTGGGTTCTCTTTTATAGTCTGCAGGCATTAAATGAAAGAAGTCAGTGTTCCAGCAGAAGGAGACAACGTTTCAGAAAAGGCATTGTAGCAAACCAAAAAAGAAATTTTAAGCGCAGCAGAGTAACCAGCGCACATACCTGTTAGCTCAGGTGAGTTTAAAAGGCTGCTGTTGATAACAAGGGCATTTGCTAAATAGATGGTGTGTGTGCAACAATATACTGAAAGGTCAATTATATTGTGCAGCTTATCTCACCACCTGTAGTTATTTAGGTGAAAGCTCCAAAATGCTTGCCTAATATGTCTGTTTATCCAAAAGGAAGTAAAAAGGGAGAGCTAGAAAGATAGCATTGCATCACATTACATGGCAATGCAATGCACAGTTGCTGAAGTTGAACCAAAATGAGCTTGTAATCTGGCTTCTGCAACTTTGAACATGAAAAATCCAATGAGGAGAAGAAAAGCAAAGCCAAAGAGTCCATCCCAAAATCCGACAAACAAGCAAAATGAACAAAAAACATTGAATTCAATTCTTTCTGATTTTAGAAACTGCATTAAAGAAGGGGTGCACCGGTCCTGGAGATACTGCAATACCAGGTCAATGCGTGGAGTGGACAGAGCAAGCTCTTTTTCCATCTCCCTGTTCTAAAAATCCATTTAATATATGGTCCCCAGATAGGGGACGTATCAGATATTAAACTGATAAGAACAGATTTTTTTTTTTTTTTTTTTTTCTTAACACTCAGATTACAAGTACCATCTCGATTCCATACTTCTGAAAACGGTGATGGACCAAATCCATCATCGTGTCATTTTAAAACAAAAAAACATTATTTAATGCATATACAAAAAAAACAAAACAACAACAAGTATTTCCTCTCAGACACATAATATATAGAGGAAGGAAACAAAACACATTACTGCATTCCTCCCTTCAACGCATAATATGTTAGATACTCCAACAGTCCTTTCTCTTGCGAGAAAGATTCAAAGTTTGTATTCACATAATCTATCCATGTCCTTCCCACCTTATAGGTTTCAAAAAACCTCTCTTTATTTGCCTTCACACTTGCGATTACCTTTGGAAAAAAAGCTTCAAAACACACACCACTTCCCTTCATTTCCGCAATTCCTTTTTTAACTTTGTCCATTTCTTTATCAGCTTCCTCCTCTTCTGTTTGCCTCTGAACCTCTACCGTCTTCTTTTTTTCTTTCTTTTCCGCCTTTGCACTTTCCATCTTCTCCTTATTACTCTTTCTCTTTGGGCATTCCTTAAACCTATGCCCAATTTCCATACACAGGTTACACTTATTCCTTTCTACTGGACATGATTTAGAAACATGTCCTTCCGCTTTACACTTCCAACACTTTTCTGCAGTACAGTCTTCACGTTTATGACCATATACCTCACAAATTGAACAAAAGGAATCCATCCCATTAAAGAATAAATTCCCACTTACTTTACCAAGCTTAAACCTTTGAGGCGGGTAGGAAAAACTCCTATCCTTGTTCATGTTAAATTCCACAAAAAATTTCCACTTTCCCGTCCATACTCCGAATTCATTCATTACTTTACCTTTTGATACTACAGACTTGGCAAAACCACTCAAAAACGTGACAATGTCCTCTTCTGGAACCAGTGGTGAAAACATCTTCACTGTCACCATCTTTTCACTACTAAATACGTGACGTTGAAACCGAATTCCAACAAACTTCTCATGTCTCAATTCATCAAAAGAATCCATATAGTTCTCCAAAATCTTCCTAGACTCAAAAAACACGTCATAGACACCCTTTTGGGGATAATCCATAACTGCCACGATGTCTTCTTTTTTCACCTTTGCGACACCCAAGATGATCTCCTTCATAATAAACCGAAAGTCCTTAACCTTCTGACAGTCTCTCCGGACAAAAATCCGGAAAGCGGTCTCCACACGTGCATGTTCTGGAACCTCCAACTTCGGCCACAACTCCGCCTCTGTTGCCATGATTCTCCAACAGAATGAGCGTAATCTCCACTCCAACACACAGAAGGAGCGAGTATGATCGCTTCCCGTTGTCTGGGGACTAAGCCGACACGCCTATAGCAGCAAGGGGGTGAAGTCCCCACAATTAAGTAAGGACGATCCCCCAAGGCCGACGAGCCAGGTACCCCAGACACCTCCATCCAAAACCAAGGCAGCAATCGCTAAATCACTGCACTTGATCTTAGCCAAAAGGCCGAGAAGCGATAACCAGAATTGGTTTCAAACTACGGAGCCACCCAAGGATCCTGAAAAGTCCATTTGTGGAGATGAGCTCCTGGACTCCCGTTAAGAAGACATGTTGTCAACCTCTAGATCCCTTACATGCCTGCACTTTTCGGCTTGCTGCTGCTGCAATCCACGCGTTTTAGATCTGCATAACTCCACCTCTTTAAACACAGCACCTTCACCCCCTGCTGTTCCCACCCACCTCAACACCGTTGGAAGGGAGGAGAACCAATTAAGGCGGGGGGTGGGGTGGAACGAGCAGCTGTCTACCCTTAGCAGGAGGGCTCCTGATTACATACCTCTCCTGCTGCTGCTGCTGCTGGCTGTCCAGCAGCAGACTGAAGGTGGCTGCTGCTGTGCACAGGTATATAAAGGCTCAGAGCCTATTATGACACGCGCAGCCAGCGTTCCATTGCCACATTCCATCTACTGCAGGCAGGATACCTGGCTGGCTGAATGTCGCTGAGAAGCTCACAGAGACCGCCATAAGCAACAGTTTAACAGAATGCCACAGACTAATCAACCAAACTTTTTGGGTTGGGTTCTCTTTTATAGTCTGCAGGCATTAAATGAAAGAAGTCAGTGTTCCAGCAGAAGGAGACAACGTTTCAGAAAAGGCATTGTAGCAAACCAAAAAAGAAATTTTAAGCGCAGCAGAGTAACCAGCGCACATACCTGTTAGCTCAGGTGAGTTTAAAAGGCTGCTGTTGATAACAAGGGCATTTGCTAAATAGATGGTGTGTGTGCAACAATATACTGAAAGGTCAATTATATTGTGCAGCTTATCTCACCACCTGTAGTTATTTAGGTGAAAGCTCCAAAATGCTTGCCTAATATGTCTGTTTATCCAAAAGGAAGTAAAAAGGGAGAGCTAGAAAGATAGCATTGCATCACATTACATGGCAATGCAATGCACAGTTGCTGAAGTTGAACCAAAATGAGCTTGTAATCTGGCTTCTGCAACTTTGAACATGAAAAATCCAATGAGGAGAAGAAAAGCAAAGCCAAAGAGTCCATCCCAAAATCCGACAAACAAGCAAAATGAACAAAAAACATTGAATTCAATTCTTTCTGATTTTAGAAACTGCATTAAAGAAGGGGTGCACCGGTCCTGGAGATACTGCAATACCAGGTCAATGCGTGGAGTGGACAGAGCAAGCTCTTTTTCCATCTCCCTGTTCTAAAAATCCATTTAATATATGGTCCCCAGATAGGGGACGTATCAGATATTAAACTGATAAGAACAGATTTTTTTTTTTTTTTTTTTTTCTTAACACTCAGATTACAAGTACCATCTCGATTCCATACTTCTGAAAACGGTGATGGACCAAATCCATCATCGTGTCATTTTAAAACAAAAAAACATTATTTAATGCATATACAAAAAAAACAAAACAACAACAAGTATTTCCTCTCAGACACATAATATATAGAGGAAGGAAACAAAACACATTACTGCATTCCTCCCTTCAACGCATAATATGTTAGATACTCCAACAGTCCTTTCTCTTGCGAGAAAGATTCAAAGTTTGTATTCACATAATCTATCCATGTCCTTCCCACCTTATAGGTTTCAAAAAACCTCTCTTTATTTGCCTTCACACTTGCGATTACCTTTGGAAAAAAAGCTTCAAAACACACACCACTTCCCTTCATTTCCGCAATTCCTTTTTTAACTTTGTCCATTTCTTTATCAGCTTCCTCCTCTTCTGTTTGCCTCTGAACCTCTACCGTCTTCTTTTTTTCTTTCTTTTCCGCCTTTGCACTTTCCATCTTCTCCTTATTACTCTTTCTCTTTGGGCATTCCTTAAACCTATGCCCAATTTCCATACACAGGTTACACTTATTCCTTTCTACTGGACATGATTTAGAAACATGTCCTTCCGCTTTACACTTCCAACACTTTTCTGCAGTACAGTCTTCACGTTTATGACCATATACCTCACAAATTGAACAAAAGGAATCCATCCCATTAAAGAATAAATTCCCACTTACTTTACCAAGCTTAAACCTTTGAGGCGGGTAGGAAAAACTCCTATCCTTGTTCATGTTAAATTCCACAAAAAATTTCCACTTTCCCGTCCATACTCCGAATTCATTCATTACTTTACCTTTTGATACTACAGACTTGGCAAAACCACTCAAAAACGTGACAATGTCCTCTTCTGGAACCAGTGGTGAAAACATCTTCACTGTCACCATCTTTTCACTACTAAATACGTGACGTTGAAACCGAATTCCAACAAACTTCTCATGTCTCAATTCATCAAAAGAATCCATATAGTTCTCCAAAATCTTCCTAGACTCAAAAAACACGTCATAGACACCCTTTTGGGGATAATCCATAACTGCCACGATGTCTTCTTTTTTCACCTTTGCGACACCCAAGATGATCTCCTTCATAATAAACCGAAAGTCCTTAACCTTCTGACAGTCTCTCCGGACAAAAATCCGGAAAGCGGTCTCCACACGTGCATGTTCTGGAACCTCCAACTTCGGCCACAACTCCGCCTCTGTTGCCATGATTCTCCAACAGAATGAGCGTAATCTCCACTCCAACACACAGAAGGAGCGAGTATGATCGCTTCCCGTTGTCTGGGGACTAAGCCGACACGCCTATAGCAGCAAGGGGGTGAAGTCCCCACAATTAAGTAAGGACGATCCCCCAAGGCCGACGAGCCAGGTACCCCAGACACCTCCATCCAAAACCAAGGCAGCAATCGCTAAATCACTGCACTTGATCTTAGCCAAAAGGCCGAGAAGCGATAACCAGAATTGGTTTCAAACTACGGAGCCACCCAAGGATCCTGAAAAGTCCATTTGTGGAGATGAGCTCCTGGACTCCCGTTAAGAAGACATGTTGTCAACCTCTAGATCCCTTACATGCCTGCACTTTTCGGCTTGCTGCTGCTGCAATCCACGCGTTTTAGATCTGCATAACTCCACCTCTTTAAACACAGCACCTTCACCCCCTGCTGTTCCCACCCACCTCAACACCGTTGGAAGGGAGGAGAACCAATTAAGGCGGGGGGTGGGGTGGAACGAGCAGCTGTCTACCCTTAGCAGGAGGGCTCCTGATTACATACCTCTCCTGCTGCTGCTGCTGCTGGCTGTCCAGCAGCAGACTGAAGGTGGCTGCTGCTGTGCACAGGTATATAAAGGCTCAGAGCCTATTATGACACGCGCAGCCAGCGTTCCATTGCCACATTCCATCTACTGCAGGCAGGATACCTGGCTGGCTGAATGTCGCTGAGAAGCTCACAGAGACCGCCATAAGCAACAGTTTAACAGAATGCCACAGACTAATCAACCAAACTTTTTGGGTTGGGTTCTCTTTTATAGTCTGCAGGCATTAAATGAAAGAAGTCAGTGTTCCAGCAGAAGGAGACAACGTTTCAGAAAAGGCATTGTAGCAAACCAAAAAAGAAATTTTAAGCGCAGCAGAGTAACCAGCGCACATACCTGTTAGCTCAGGTGAGTTTAAAAGGCTGCTGTTGATAACAAGGGCATTTGCTAAATAGATGGTGTGTGTGCAGCAATATACTGAAAGGTCAATTATATTGTGCAGCTTATCTCACCACCTGTAGTTATTTAGGTGAAAGCTCCAAAATGCTTGCCTAATATGTCTGTTTATCCAAAAGGAAGTAAAAAGGGAGAGCTAGAAAGATAGCATTGCATCACATTACATGGCAATGCAATGCACAGTTGCTGAAGTTGAACCAAAATGAGCTTGTAATCTGGCTTCTGCAACTTTGAACATGAAAAATCCAATGAGGAGAAGAAAAGCAAAGCCAAAGAGTCCATCCCAAAATCCGACAAACAAGCAAAATGAACAAAAAACATTGAATTCAATTCTTTCTGATTTTAGAAACTGCATTAAAGAAGGGGTGCACCGGTCCTGGAGATACTGCAATACCAGGTCAATGCGTGGAGTGGACAGAGCAAGCTCTTTTTCCATCTCCCTGTTCTAAAAATCCATTTAATATATGGTCCCCAGATAGGGGACGTATCAGATATTAAACTGATAAGAACAGATTTTTTTTTTTTATCGAAAGCCCGAATTCGTGTACAAAACCCGAGTGCGCTTAAAAAAGTGACAAGTGCCACAAAAAAAAGTGCACTAGGATGCTGGTCTTCTTGAAACCCTCTCCAAAAGGAGAAGGGTCCCCCAAACCATTCCCCGTCCCTCCGAGCCAGAAGGCCACAGCGAGGAACAGGGACAAATAGCCACCTCCAGCCGGAGCCAGAGGCGACCCAATCTTACCCCCAATACCTGCCCGAGTTCTCACCCGAGCAAGGCACTGGGAGCCAAAGACTGTGCTCCCCTCCCGGAAGAGGGGAGCCAACAATGCTCTCCTCCCGAAAGAGGAGAGCCAGTGGGGTTCAGGGGGGAGCGGAACCTGATGGCCACACACTCCCCCCCTAGACCTGCCAAAAGAGGAACCCGTAAGGGAACCGCATCCCGACAAAATCCTAGTAAGGACGTGGACACACGTGAAAAAGTGGACACACAGTGACAAAAAAAAATTAAATAAATAGTGAAGGTTTCACAGTATAATACTGCCCGGACCTTCGACCGGGAATTGAAAAATTCCCCATCCTAAGGCCAGAAGACCCGGAATAAGGGTGTGTGTGAAGAAAGAAATATTGAAGTGCTAGTGCAAATGTGCCATAAACTCAAGTGGGGTTCCCAATCCCAGTGAGTTAAGGCACCCCAGGGTCACCACTCCTGGGGCACTTCACACTTCGGGCTTTCGATCTTCCCCGGCCCAATGGCGTCGATCCTGGGGGGCCATGCTTTCCACCAGATGACTATATTAGCCACCTGGCGTACTAACAAGCGCCTAAACCCCAGTGTGCATAATGTATCAATCTACTAGGGCGGCCAACATCCAAAACCGCCTTTTCGAAAGATACTACACTTGATCTTAGCCAAAAGGCCGAGAAGCGATAACCAGAATTGGTTTCAAACTACGGAGCCACCCAAGGATCCTGAAAAGTCCATTTGTGGAGATGAGCTCCTGGACTCCCGTTAAGAAGACATGTTGTCAACCTCTAGATCCCTTACATGCCTGCACTTTTCGGCTTGCTGCTGCTGCAATCCACGCGTTTTAGATCTGCATAACTCCACCTCTTTAAACACAGCACCTTCACCCCCTGCTGTTCCCACCCGCCTCAACACCGTTGGAAGGGAGGAGAACCAATTAAGGCGGGGGGTGGGGTGGAACGAGCAGCTGTCTACCCTTAGCAGGAGGGCTCCTGATTACATACCTCTCCTGCTGCTGCTGCTGGCTGTCCAGCAGCAGACTGAAGGTGGCTGCTGCTGTGCACAGGTATATAAAGGCTCAGAGCCTATTATGACACGCGCAGCCAGCGTTCCATTGCCACATTCCATCTACTGCAGGCAGGATACCTGGCTGGCTGAATGTCGCTGAGAAGCTCACAGAGACCGCCATAAGCAACAGTTTAACAGAATGCCACAGACTAATCAACCAAACTTTTTGGGTTGGGTTCTCTTTTATAGTCTGCAGGCATTAAATGAAAGAAGTCAGTGTTCCAGCAGAAGGAGACAACGTTTCAGAAAAGGCATTGTAGCAAACCAAAAAAGAAATTTTAAGCGCAGCAGAGTAACCAGCGCACATACCTGTTAGCTCAGGTGAGTTTAAAAGGCTGCTGTTGATAACAAGGGCATTTGCTAAATAGATGGTGTGTGTGCAACAATATACTGAAAGGTCAATTATATTGTGCAGCTTATCTCACCACCTGTAGTTATTTAGGTGAAAGCTCCAAAATGCTTGCCTAATATGTCTGTTTATCCAAAAGGAAGTAAAAAGGGAGAGCTAGAAAGATAGCATTGCATCACATTACATGGCAATGCAATGCACAGTTGCTGAAGTTGAACCAAAATGAGCTTGTAATCTGGCTTCTGCAACTTTGAACATGAAAAATCCAATGAGGAGAAGAAAAGCAAAGCCAAAGAGTCCATCCCAAAATCCGACAAACAAGCAAAATGAACAAAAAACATTGAATTCAATTCTTTCTGATTTTAGAAACTGCATTAAAGAAGGGGTGCACCGGTCCTGGAGATACTGCAATACCAGGTCAATGCGTGGAGTGGACAGAGCAAGCTCTTTTTCCATCTCCCTGTTCTAAAAATCCATTTAATATATGGTCCCCAGATAGGGGACGTATCAGATATTAAACTGATAAGAACAGATACTACACTTGATCTTAGCCAAAAGGCCGAGAAGCGATAACCAGAATTGGTTTCAAACTACGGAGCCACCCAAGGATCCTGAAAAGTCCATTTGTGGAGATGAGCTCCTGGACTCCCGTTAAGAAGACATGTTGTCAACCTCTAGATCCCTTACATGCCTGCACTTTTCGGCTTGCTGCTGCTGCAATCCACGCGTTTTAGATCTGCATAACTCCACCTCTTTAAACACAGCACCTTCACCCCCTGCTGTTCCCACCCGCCTCAACACTGTTGGAAGGGAGGAGAACCAATTAAGGCGGGGGGTGGGGTGGAACGAGCAGCTGTCTACCCTTAGCAGGAGGGCTCCTGATTACATACCTCTCCTGCTGCTGCTGCTGCTGGCTGTCCAGCAGCAGACTGAAGGTGGCTGCTGCTGTGCACAGGTATATAAAGGCTCAGAGCCTATTATGACACGCGCAGCCAGCGTTCCATTGCCACATTCCATCTACTGCAGGCAGGATACCTGGCTGGCTGAATGTCGCTGAGAAGCTCACAGAGACCGCCATAAGCAACAGTTTAACAGAATGCCACAGACTAATCAACCAAACTTTTTGGGTTGGGTTCTCTTTTATAGTCTGCAGGCATTAAATGAAAGAAGTCAGTGTTCCAGCAGAAGGAGACAACGTTTCAGAAAAGGCATTGTAGCAAACCAAAAAAGAAATTTTAAGCGCAGCAGAGTAACCAGCGCACATACCTGTTAGCTCAGGTGAGTTTAAAAGGCTGCTGTTGATAACAAGGGCATTTGCTAAATAGATGGTGTGTGTGCAACAATATACTGAAAGGTCAATTATATTGTGCAGCTTATCTCACCACCTGTAGTTATTTAGGTGAAAGCTCCAAAATGCTTGCCTAATATGTCTGTTTATCCAAAAGGAAGTAAAAAGGGAGAGCTAGAAAGATAGCATTGCATCACATTACATGGCAATGCAATGCACAGTTGCTGAAGTTGAACCAAAATGAGCTTGTAATCTGGCTTCTGCAACTTTGAACATGAAAAATCCAATGAGGAGAAGAAAAGCAAAGCCAAAGAGTCCATCCCAAAATCCGACAAACAAGCAAAATGAACAAAAAACATTGAATTCAATTCTTTCTGATTTTAGAAACTGCATTAAAGAAGGGGTGCACCGGTCCTGGAGATACTGCAATACCAGGTCAATGCGTGGAGTGGACAGAGCAAGCTCTTTTTCCATCTCCCTGTTCTAAAAATCCATTTAATATATGGTCCCCAGATAGGGGACGTATCAGATATTAAACTGATAAGAACAGATACTACACTTGATCTTAGCCAAAAGGCCGAGAAGCGATAACCAGAATTGGTTTCAAACTACGGAGCCACCCAAGGATCCTGAAAAGTCCATTTGTGGAGATGAGCTCCTGGACTCCCGTTAAGAAGACATGTTGTCAACCTCTAGATCCCTTACATGCCTGCACTTTTCGGCTTGCTGCTGCTGCAATCCACGCGTTTTAGATCTGCATAACTCCACCTCTTTAAACACAGCACCTTCACCCCCTGCTGTTCCCACCCGCCTCAACACCGTTGGAAGGGAGGAGAACCAATTAAGGCGGGGGGTGGGGTGGAACGAGCAGCTGTCTACCCTTAGCAGGAGGGCTCCTGATTACATACCTCTCCTGCTGCTGCTGCTGCTGGCTGTCCAGCAGCAGACTGAAGGTGGCTGCTGCTGTGCACAGGTATATAAAGGCTCAGAGCCTATTATGACACGCGCAGCCAGCGTTCCATTGCCACATTCCATCTACTGCAGGCAGGATACCTGGCTGGCTGAATGTTGCTGAGAAGCTCACAGAGACCGCCATAAGCAACAGTTTAACAGAATGCCACAGACTAATCAACCAAACTTTTTGGGTTGGGTTCTCTTTTATAGTCTGCAGGCATTAAATGAAAGAAGTCAGTGTTCCAGCAGAAGGAGACGTTTCAGAAAAGGCATTGTAGCAAACCAAAAAAGAAATTTTAAGCGCAGCAGAGTAACCAGCGCACATACCTGTTAGCTCAGGTGAGTTTAAAAGGCTGCTGTTGATAACAAGGGCATTTGCTAAATAGATGGTGTGTGTGCAACAATATACTGAAAGGTCAATTATATTGTGCAGCTTATCTCACCACCTGTAGTTATTTAGGTGAAAGCTCCAAAATGCTTGCCTAATATGTCTGTTTATCCAAAAGGAAGTAAAAAGGGAGAGCTAGAAAGATAGCATTGCATCACATTACATGGCAATGCAATGCACAGTTGCTGAAGTTGAACCAAAATGAGCTTGTAATCTGGCTTCTGCAACTTTGAACATGAAAAATCCAATGAGGAGAAGAAAAGCAAAGCCAAAGAGTCCATCCCAAAATCCGACAAACAAGCAAAATGAACAAAAAACATTGAATTCAATTCTTTCTGATTTTAGAAACTGCATTAAAGAAGGGGTGCACCGGTCCTGGAGATACTGCAATACCAGGTCAATGCGTGGAGTGGACAGAGCAAGCTCTTTTTCCATCTCCCTGTTCTAAAAATCCATTTAATATATGGTCCCCTGATAGGGGACGTATCAGATATTAAACTGATAAGAACAGATTTTTTATTTTTTTTTTTTCTTAACACTCAGATTACAAGTACCATCTCGATTCCATACTTCTGAAAACGGTGATGGACCAAATCCATCATCGTGTCATTTTAAAACAAAAAAACATTATTTAATGCATATACAAAAAAAACAAAACAACAACCAGTATTTCCTCTCAGACACATAATATATAGAGGAAGGAAACAAAACACATTACTGCATTCCTCCCTTCAACGCATAATATGTTAGATACTCCAACAGTCCTTTCTCTTGCGAGAAAGATTCAAAGTTTGTATTCACATAATCTATCCATGTCCTTCCCACCTTATAGGTTTCAAAAAACCTCTCTTTATTTGCCTTCACACTTGCGATTACCTTTGGAAAAAAAGCTTCAAAACACACACCACTTCCCTTCATTTCCGCAATTCCTTTTTTAACTTTGTCCATTTCTTTATCAGCTTCCTCCTCTTCTGTTTGCCTCTGAACCTCTACCGTCTTCTTTTTTTCTTTCTTTTCCGCCTTTGCACTTTCCATCTTCTCCTTATTACTCTTTCTCTTTGGGCATTCCTTAAACCTATGCCCAATTTCCATACACAGGTTACACTTATTCCTTTCTACTGGACATGATTTAGAAACATGTCCTTCCGCTTTACACTTCCAACACTTTTCTGCAGTACAGTCTTCACGTTTATGACCATATACCTCACAAATTGAACAAAAGGAATCCATCCCATTAAAGAATAAATTCCCACTTACTTTACCAAGCTTAAACCTTTGAGGCGGGTAGGAAAAACTCCTATCCTTGTTCATGTTAAATTCCACAAAAAATTTCCACTTTCCCGTCCATACTCCGAATTCATTCATTACTTTACCTTTTGATACTACAGACTTGGCAAAACCACTCAAAAACGTGACAATGTCCTCTTCTGGAACCAGTGGTGAAAACATCTTCACTGTCACCATCTTTTCACTACTAAATACGTGACGTTGAAACCGAATTCCAACAAACTTCTCATGTCTCAATTCATCAAAAGAATCCATATAGTTCTCCAAAATCTTCCTAGACTCAAAAAACACGTCATAGACACCCTTTTGGGGATAATCCATAACTGCCACGATGTCTTCTTTTTTCACCTTTGCGACACCCAAGATGATCTCCTTCATAATAAACCGAAAGTCCTTAACCTTCTGACAGTCTCTCCGGACAAAAATCCGGAAAGCGGTCTCCACACGTGCATGTTCTGGAACCTCCAACTTCGGCCACAACTCCGCCTCTGTTGCCATGATTCTCCAACAGAATGAGCGTAATCTCCACTCCAACACACAGAAGGAGCGAGTATGATCGCTTCCCGTTGTCTGGGGACTAAGCCGACACGCCTATAGCAGCAAGGGGGTGAAGTCCCCACAATTAAGTAAGGACGATCCCCCAAGGCCGACGAGCCAGGTACCCCAGACACCTCCAACCAAAACCAAGGCAGCAATCGCTAAATCACTGCACTTGATCTTAGCCAAAAGGCCGAGAAGCGATAACCAGAATTGGTTTCAAACTACGGAGCCACCCAAGGATCCTGAAAAGTCCATTTGTGGAGATGAGCTCCTGGACTCCCGTTAAGAAGACATGTTGTCAACCTCTAGATCCCTTACATGCCTGCACTTTTCGGCTTGCTGCTGCTGCAATCCACGCGTTTTAGATCTGCATAACTCCACCTCTTTAAACACAGCACCTTCACCCCCTGCTGTTCCCACCCGCCTCAACACCGTTGGAAGGGAGGAGAACCAATTAAGGCGGGGGGTGGGGTGGAACGAGCAGCTGTCTACCCTTAGCAGGAGGGCTCCTGATTACATACCTCTCCTGCTGCTGCTGGCTGTCCAGCAGCAGACTGAAGGTGGCTGCTGCTGTGCACAGGTATATAAAGGCTCAGAGCCTATTATGACACGCGCAGCCAGCGTTCCATTGCCACATTCCATCTACTGCAGGCAGGATACCTGGCTGGCTGAATGTCGCTGAGAAGCTCACAGAGACCGCCATAAGCAACAGTTTAACAGAATGCCACAGACTAATCAACCAAACTTTTTGGGTTGGGTTCTCTTTTATAGTCTGCAGGCATTAAATGAAAGAAGTCAGTGTTCCAGCAGAAGGAGACAACGTTTCAGAAAAGGCATTGTAGCAAACCAAAAAAGAAATTTTAAGCGCAGCAGAGTAACCAGCGCACATACCTGTTAGCTCAGGTGAGTTTAAAAGGCTGCTGTTGATAACAAGGGCATTTGCTAAATAGATGGTGTGTGTGCAACAATATACTGAAAGGTCAATTATATTGTGCAGCTTATCTCACCACCTGTAGTTATTTAGGTGAAAGCTCCAAAATGCTTGCCTAATATGTCTGTTTATCCAAAAGGAAGTAAAAAGGGAGAGCTAGAAAGATAGCATTGCATCACATTACATGGCAATGCAATGCACAGTTGCTGAAGTTGAACCAAAATGA
The DNA here is from genome assembly GCF_046119375.1 of Phyllobates terribilis. Lineage (NCBI taxonomy): Eukaryota > Metazoa > Chordata > Amphibia > Anura > Dendrobatidae > Phyllobates > Phyllobates terribilis. The sequence continues at coordinate 652,038,954 of NW_027362765.1, forward strand.
GCTTGTAATCTGGCTTCTGCAACTTTGAACATGAAAAATCCAATGAGGAGAAGAAAAGCAAAGCCAAAGAGTCCATCCCAAAATCCGACAAACAAGCAAAATGAACAAAAAACATTGAATTCAATTCTTTCTGATTTTAGAAACTGCATTAAAGAAGGGGTGCACCGGTCCTGGAGATACTGCAATACCAGGTCAATGCGTGGAGTGGACAGAGCAAGCTCTTTTTCCATCTCCCTGTTCTAAAAATCCATTTAATATATGGTCCCCAAATAGGGGACGTATCAGATATTAAACTGATAAGAACAGATACTACACTTGATCTTAGCCAAAAGGCCGAGAAGCGATAACCAGAATTGGTTTCAAACTACGGAGCCACCCAAGGATCCTGAAAAGTCCATTTGTGGAGATGAGCTCCTGGACTCCCGTTAAGAAGACATGTTGTCAACCTCTAGATCCCTTACATGCCTGCACTTTTCGGCTTGCTGCTGCTGCAATCCACGCGTTTTAGATCTGCATAACTCCACCTCTTTAAACACAGCACCTTCACCCCCTGCTGTTCCCACCCGCCTCAACACCGTTGGAAGGGAGGAGAACCAATTAAGGCGGGGGGTGGGGTGGAACGAGCAGCTGTCTACCCTTAGCAGGAGGGCTCCTGATTACATACCTCTCCTGCTGCTGCTGCTGCTGGCTGTCCAGCAGCAGACTGAAGGTGGCTGCTGCTGTGCACAGGTATATAAAGGCTCAGAGCCTATTATGACACGCGCAGCCAGCGTTCCATTGCCACATTCCATCTACTGCAGGCAGGATACCTGGCTGGCTGAATGTCGCTGAGAAGCTCACAGAGACCGCCATAAGCAACAGTTTAACAGAATGCCACAGACTAATCAACCAAACTTTTTGGGTTGGGTTCTCTTTTATAGTCTGCAGGCATTAAATGAAAGAAGTCAGTGTTCCAGCAGAAGGAGACAACGTTTCAGAAAAGGCATTGTAGCAAACCAAAAAAGAAATTTTAAGCGCAGCAGAGTAACCAGCGCACATACCTGTTAGCTCAGGTGAGTTTAAAAGGCTGCTGTTGATAACAAGGGCATTTGCTAAATAGATGGTGTGTGTGCAACAATATACTGAAAGGTCAATTATATTGTGCAGCTTATCTCACCACCTGTAGTTATTTAGGTGAAAGCTCCAAAATGCTTGCCTAATATGTCTGTTTATCCAAAAGGAAGTAAAAAGGGAGAGCTAGAAAGATAGCATTGCATCACATTACATGGCAATGCAATGCACAGTTGCTGAAGTTGAACCAAAATGAGCTTGTAATCTGGCTTCTGCAACTTTGAACATGAAAAATCCAATGAGGAGAAGAAAAGCAAAGCCAAAGAGTCCATCCCAAAATCCGACAAACAAGCAAAATGAACAAAAAACATTGAATTCAATTCTTTCTGATTTTAGAAACTGCATTAAAGAAGGGGTGCACCGGTCCTGGAGATACTGCAATACCAGGTCAATGCGTGGAGTGGACAGAGCAAGCTCTTTTTCCATCTCCCTGTTCTAAAAATCCATTTAATATATGGTCCCCAGATAGGGGACGTATCAGATATTAAACTGATAAGAACAGATACTACACTTGATCTTAGCCAAAAGGCCGAGAAGCGATAACCAGAATTGGTTTCAAACTACGGAGCCACCCAAGGATCCTGAAAAGTCCATTTGTGGAGATGAGCTCCTGGACTCCCGTTAAGAAGACATGTTGTCAACCTCTAGATCCCTTACATGCCTGCACTTTTCGGCTTGCTGCTGCTGCAATCCACGCGTTTTAGATCTGCATAACTCCACCTCTTTAAACACAGCACCTTCACCCCCTGCTGTTCCCACCCGCCTCAACACCGTTGGAAGGGAGGAGAACCAATTAAGGCGGGGGGTGGGGTGGAACGAGCAGCTGTCTACCCTTAGCAGGAGGGCTCCTGATTACATACCTCTCCTGCTGCTGCTGCTGCTGGCTGTCCAGCAGCAGACTGAAGGTGGCTGCTGCTGTGCACAGGTATATAAAGGCTCAGAGCCTATTATGACACGCGCAGCCAGCGTTCCATTGCCACATTCCATCTACTGCAGGCAGGATACCTGGCTGGCTGAATGTCGCTGAGAAGCTCACAGAGACCGCCATAAGCAACAGTTTAACAGAATGCCACAGACTAATCAACCAAACTTTTTGGGTTGGGTTCTCTTTTATAGTCTGCAGGCATTAAATGAAAGAAGTCAGTGTTCCAGCAGAAGGAGACAACGTTTCAGAAAAGGCATTGTAGCAAACCAAAAAAGAAATTTTAAGCGCAGCAGAGTAACCAGCACACATACCTGTTAGCTCAGGTGAGTTTAAAAGGCTGCTGTTGATAACAAGGGCATTTGCTAAATAGATGGTGTGTGTGCAACAATATACTGAAAGGTCAATTATATTGTGCAGCTTATCTCACCACCTGTAGTTATTTAGGTGAAAGCTCCAAAATGCTTGCCTAATATGTCTGTTTATCCAAAAGGAAGTAAAAAGGGAGAGCTAGAAAGATAGCATTGCATCACATTACATGGCAATGCAATGCACAGTTGCTGAAGTTGAACCAAAATGAGCTTGTAATCTGGCTTCTGCAACTTTGAACATGAAAAATCCAATGAGGAGAAGAAAAGCAAAGCCAAAGAGTCCATCCCAAAATCCGACAAACAAGCAAAATGAACAAAAAACATTGAATTCAATTCTTTCTGATTTTAGAAACTGCATTAAAGAAGGGGTGCACCGGTCCTGGAGATACTGCAATACCAGGTCAATGCGTGGAGTGGACAGAGCAAGCTCTTTTTCCATCTCCCTGTTCTAAAAATCCATTTAATATATGGTCCCCAGATAGGGGACGTATCAGATATTAAACTGATAAGAACAGATACTACACTTGATCTTAGCCAAAAGGCCGAGAAGCGATAACCAGAATTGGTTTCAAACTACGGAGCCACCCAAGGATCCTGAAAAGTCCATTTGTGGAGATGAGCTCCTGGACTCCCGTTAAGAAGACATGTTGTCAACCTCTAGATCCCTTACATGCCTGCACTTTTCGGCTTGCTGCTGCTGCAATCCACGCGTTTTAGATCTGCATAACTCCACCTCTTTAAACACAGCACCTTCACCCCCTGCTGTTCCCACCCGCCTCAACACCGTTGGAAGGGAGGAGAACCAATTAAGGCGGGGGGTGGGGTGGAACGAGCAGCTGTCTACCCTTAGCAGGAGGGCTCCTGATTACATACCTCTCCTGCTGCTGCTGCTGCTGGCTGTCCAGCAGCAGACTGAAGGTGGCTGCTGCTGTGCACAGGTATATAAAGGCTCAGAGCCTATTATGACACGCGCAGCCAGCGTTCCATTGCCACATTCCATCTACTGCAGGCAGGATACCTGGCTGGCTGAATGTTGCTGAGAAGCTCACAGAGACCGCCATAAGCAACAGTTTAACAGAATGCCACAGACTAATCAACCAAACTTTTTGGGTTGGGTTCTCTTTTATAGTCTGCAGGCATTAAATGAAAGAAGTCAGTGTTCCAGCAGAAGGAGACGTTTCAGAAAAGGCATTGTAGCAAACCAAAAAAGAAATTTTAAGCGCAGCAGAGTAACCAGCGCACATACCTGTTAGCTCAGGTGAGTTTAAAAGGCTGCTGTTGATAACAAGGGCATTTGCTAAATAGATGGTGTGTGTGCAACAATATACTGAAAGGTCAATTATATTGTGCAGCTTATCTCACCACCTGTAGTTATTTAGGTGAAAGCTCCAAAATGCTTGCCTAATATGTCTGTTTATCCAAAAGGAAGTAAAAAGGGAGAGCTAGAAAGATAGCATTGCATCACATTACATGGCAATGCAATGCACAGTTGCTGAAGTTGAACCAAAATGAGCTTGTAATCTGGCTTCTGCAACTTTGAACATGAAAAATCCAATGAGGAGAAGAAAAGCAAAGCCAAAGAGTCCATCCCAAAATCCGACAAACAAGCAAAATGAACAAAAAACATTGAATTCAATTCTTTCTGATTTTAGAAACTGCATTAAAGAAGGGGTGCACCGGTCCTGGAGATACTGCAATACCAGGTCAATGCGTGGAGTGGACAGAGCAAGCTCTTTTTCCATCTCCCTGTTCTAAAAATCCATTTAATATATGGTCCCCAGATAGGGGACGTATCAGATATTAAACTGATAAGAACAGATACTACACTTGATCTTAGCCAAAAGGCCGAGAAGCGATAACCAGAATTGGTTTCAAACTACGGAGCCACCCAAGGATCCTGAAAAGTCCATTTGTGGAGATGAGCTCCTGGACTCCCGTTAAGAAGACATGTTGTCAACCTCTAGATCCCTTACATGCCTGCACTTTTCGGCTTGCTGCTGCTGCAATCCACGCGTTTTAGATCTGCATAACTCCACCTCTTTAAACACAGCACCTTCACCCCCTGCTGTTCCCACCCGCCTCAACACCGTTGGAAGGGAGGAGAACCAATTAAGGCGGGGGGTGGGGTGGAACGAGCAGCTGTCTACCCTTAGCAGGAGGGCTCCTGATTACATACCTCTCCTGCTGCTGCTGCTGCTGGCTGTCCAGCAGCAGACTGAAGGTGGCTGCTGCTGTGCACAGGTATATAAAGGCTCAGAGCCTATTATGACACGCGCAGCCAGCGTTCCATTGCCACATTCCATCTACTGCAGGCAGGATACCTGGCTGGCTGAATGTCGCTGAGAAGCTCACAGAGACCGCCATAAGCAACAGTTTAACAGAATGCCACAGACTAATCAACCAAACTTTTTGGGTTGGGTTCTCTTTTATAGTCTGCAGGCATTAAATGAAAGAAGTCAGTGTTCCAGCAGAAGGAGACAACGTTTCAGAAAAGGCATTGTAGCAAACCAAAAAAGAAATTTTAAGCGCAGCAGAGTAACCAGCGCACATACCTGTTAGCTCAGGTGAGTTTAAAAGGCTGCTGTTGATAACAAGGGCATTTGCTAAATAGATGGTGTGTGTGCAACAATATACTGAAAGGTCAATTATATTGTGCAGCTTATCTCACCACCTGTAGTTATTTAGGTGAAAGCTCCAAAATGCTTGCCTAATATGTCTGTTTATCCAAAAGGAAGTAAAAAGGGAGAGCTAGAAAGATAGCATTGCATCACATTACATGGCAATGCAATGCACAGTTGCTGAAGTTGAACCAAAATGAGCTTGTAATCTGGCTTCTGCAACTTTGAACATGAAAAATCCAATGAGGAGAAGAAAAGCAAAGCCAAAGAGTCCATCCCAAAATCCGACAAACAAGCAAAATGAACAAAAAACATTGAATTCAATTCTTTCTGATTTTAGAAACTGCATTAAAGAAGGGGTGCACCGGTCCTGGAGATACTGCAATACCAGGTTAATGCGTGGAGTGGACAGAGCAAGCTCTTTTTCCATCTCCCTGTTCTAAAAATCCATTTAATATATGGTCCCCAGATAGGGGACGTATCAGATATTAAACTGATAAGAACAGATTTTTTTTCTTTTTTTTTTTCTTTTCATCGAAAGCCCGAATTCGTGTACAAAACCCGAGTGCGCTTAAAAAAGTGACAAGTGCCATAAAAAAAGTGCACTAGGATGCTGGTCTTCTTGAAACCCTCTCCAAAAGGAGAAGGGTCCCCCAAACCATTCCCCGTCCCTCCGAGCCAAAAGGCCACAGCGAGGAACAGGGACAAAAAGCCACCTCCAGCCGAAGCCAGAGGCGACCCAATCATACCCCCAGCACCTGCCCGAGTTCTCACCCGAGCAAGGCACTGGGAGCCAAAGACTGTGCTCCCCTCCCGGAAGAGGGGAGCCAACAACGCTCTCCTCCCGAAAGAGGAGAGCCAGGGGGGTTCAGGGGGGAGCGGAACCTGATGGCCACACACTCCCCCCCTAGACCTGCCAAGAGAGGAACCCGTAAGGGAACCGCATCCCGACAAAATCCTAGTAGGACGTGACACACGTGAATAAGTGGACACACAGTGACAAAGAAATTAAATAAATAGTGAAGGTTTCACAGTATAATACTGCCCGGACCTTCAACCGGGAATTGAAAAATTCCCCATCCTAAGGCCAGAAGGCCCGGAATAAGGGTGTGTGCGAAGAAAGAAAATTTGAAGTGCTTGTGCAAATGTGCCATAAACTCAAGTGGGGTTCCCAATTCCAGTGAGTTAAGGCACCCCAGGGTCACCACTCCTGGGGCACTTCACACTTCGGGCTTTCGATCTTCCCCGGCCCAATGGCGTCGATCCTGGGGGACCATGCTTTCCACCAGATGACTATATTAGCCACCTGGCGTACTAACAAGCGCCTAAACCCCAGTGTGCATAATGTATCAATCTACTAGGGCGGCCAACATCCAAAACCGCCTTTTCGAAAGATACTACACTTGATCTTAGCCAAAAGGCCGAGAAGCGATAACCAGAATTGGTTTCAAACTACGGAGCCACCCAAGGATCCTGAAAAGTCCATTTGTGGAGATGAGCTCCTGGACTCCCGTTAAGAAGACATGTTGTCAACCTCTAGATCCCTTACATGCCTGCACTTTTCGGCTTGCTGCTGCTGCAATCCACGCGTTTTAGATCTGCATAACTCCACCTCTTTAAACACAGCACCTTCACCCCCTGCTGTTCCCACCCGCCTCAACACCGTTGGAAGGGAGGAGAACCAATTAAGGCGGGGGGTGGGGTGGAACGAGCAGCTGTCTACCCTTAGCAGGAGGGCTCCTGATTACATACCTCTCCTGCTGCTGCTGCTGCTGGCTGTCCAGCAGCAGACTGAAGGTGGCTGCTGCTGTGCACAGGTATATAAAGGCTCAGAGCCTATTATGACACGCGCAGCCAGCGTTCCATTGCCACATTCCATCTACTGCAGGCAGGATACCTGGCTGGCTGAATGTCGCTGAGAAGCTCACAGAGACCGCCATAAGCAACAGTTTAACAGAATGCCACAGACTAATCAACCAAACTTTTTGGGTTGGGTTCTCTTTTATAGTCTGCAGGCATTAAATGAAAGAAGTCAGTGTTCCAGCAGAAGGAGACAACGTTTCAGAAAAGGCATTGTAGCAAACCAAAAAAGAAATTTTAAGCGCAGCAGAGTAACCAGCGCACATACCTGTTAGCTCAGGTGAGTTTAAAAGGCTGCTGTTGATAACAAGGGCATTTGCTAAATAGATGGTGTGTGTGCAACAATATACTGAAAGGTCAATTATATTGTGCAGCTTATCTCACCACCTGTAGTTATTTAGGTGAAAGCTCCAAAATGCTTGCCTAATATGTCTGTTTATCCAAAAGGAAGTAAAAAGGGAGAGCTAGAAAGATAGCATTGCATCACATTACATGGCAATGCAATGCACAGTTGCTGAAGTTGAACCAAAATGAGCTTGTAATCTGGCTTCTGCAACTTTGAACATGAAAAATCCAATGAGGAGAAGAAAAGCAAAGCCAAAGAGTCCATCCCAAAATCCGACAAACAAGCAAAATGAACAAAAAACATTGAATTCAATTCTTTCTGATTTTAGAAACTGCATTAAAGAAGGGGTGCACCGGTCCTGGAGATACTGCAATACCAGGTCAATGCGTGGAGTGGACAGAGCAAGCTCTTTTTCCATCTCCCTGTTCTAAAAATCCATTTAATATATGGTCCCCAGATAGGGGACGTATCAGATATTAAACTGATAAGAACAGATACTACACTTGATCTTAGCCAAAAGGCCGAGAAGCGATAACCAGAATTGGTTTCAAACTACGGAGCCACCCAAGGATCCTGAAAAGTCCATTTGTGGAGATGAGCTCCTGGACTCCCGTTAAGAAGACATGTTGTCAACCTCTAGATCCCTTACATGCCTGCACTTTTCGGCTTGCTGCTGCTGCAATCCACGCGTTTTAGATCTGCATAACTCCACCTCTTTAAACACAGCACCTTCACCCCCTGCTGTTCCCACCCGCCTCAACACCGTTGGAAGGGAGGAGAACCAATTAAGGCGGGGGGTGGGGTGGAACGAGCAGCTGTCTACCCTTAGCAGGAGGGCTCCTGATTACATACCTCTCCTGCTGCTGCTGCTGCTGGCTGTCCAGCAGCAGACTGAAGGTGGCTGCTGCTGTGCACAGGTATATAAAGGCTCAGAGCCTATTATGACACGCGCAGCCAGCGTTCCATTGCCACATTCCATCTACTGCAGGCAGGATACCTGGCTGGCTGAATGTCGCTGAGAAGCTCACAGAGACCGCCATAAGCAACAGTTTAACAGAATGCCACAGACTAATCAACCAAACTTTTTGGGTTGGGTTCTCTTTTATAGTCTGCAGGCATTAAATGAAAGAAGTCAGTGTTCCAGCAGAAGGAGACAACGTTTCAGAAAAGGCATTGTAGCAAACCAAAAAAGAAATTTTAAGCGCAGCAGAGTAACCAGCGCACATACCTGTTAGCTCAGGTGAGTTTAAAAGGCTGCTGTTGATAACAAGGGCATTTGCTAAATAGATGGTGTGTGTGCAACAATATACTGAAAGGTCAATTATATTGTGCAGCTTATCTCACCACCTGTAGTTATTTAGGTGAAAGCTCCAAAATGCTTGCCTAATATGTCTGTTTATCCAAAAGGAAGTAAAAAGGGAGAGCTAGAAAGATAGCATTGCATCACATTACATGGCAATGCAATGCACAGTTGCTGAAGTTGAACCAAAATGAGCTTGTAATCTGGCTTCTGCAACTTTGAACATGAAAAATCCAATGAGGAGAAGAAAAGCAAAGCCAAAGAGTCCATCCCAAAATCCGACAAACAAGCAAAATGAACAAAAAACATTGAATTCAATTCTTTCTGATTTTAGAAACTGCATTAAAGAAGGGGTGCACCGGTCCTGGAGATACTGCAATACCAGGTCAATGCGTGGAGTGGACAGAGCAAGCTCTTTTTCCATCTCCCTGTTCTAAAAATCCATTTAATATATGGTCCCCAGATAGGGGACGTATCAGATATTAAACTGATAAGAACAGATACTACACTTGATCTTAGCCAAAAGGCCGAGAAGCGATAACCAGAATTGGTTTCAAACTACGGAGCCACCCAAGGATCCTGAAAAGTCCATTTGTGGAGATGAGCTCCTGGACTTCCGTTAAGAAGACATGTTGTCAACCTCTAGATCCCTTACATGCCTGCACTTTTCGGCTTGCTGCTGCTGCAATCCATGCGTTTTAGATCTGCATAACTCCACCTCTTTAAACACAGCACCTTCACCCCCTGCTGTTCCCACCCGCCTCAACACCGTTGGAAGGGAGGAGAACCAATTAAGGCGGGGGGTGGGGTGGAACGAGCAGCTGTCTACCCTTAGCAGGAGGGCTCCTGATTACATACCTCTCCTGCTGCTGCTGCTGCTGGCTGTCCAGCAGCAGACTGAAGGTGGCTGCTGCTGTGCACAGGTATATAAAGGCTCAGAGCCTATTATGACATGCGCAGCCAGCGTTCCATTGCCACATTCCATCTACTGCAGGCAGGATACCTGGCTGGCTGAATGTCGCTGAGAAGCTCACAGAGACCGCCATAAGCAACAGTTTAACAGAATGCCACAGACTAATCAACCAAACTTTTTGGGTTGGGTTCTCTTTTATAGTCTGCAGGCATTAAATGAAAGAAGTCAGTGTTCCAGCAGAAGGAGACAACGTTTCAGAAAAGGCATTGTAGCAAACCAAAAAAGAAATTTTAAGCGCAGCAGAGTAACCAGCGCACATACCTGTTAGCTCAGGTGAGTTTAAAAGGCTGCTGTTGATAACAAGGGCATTTGCTAAATAGATGGTGTGTGTGCAACAATATACTGAAAGGTCAATTATATTGTGCAGCTTATCTCACCACCTGTAGTTATTTAGGTGAAAGCTCCAAAATGCTTGCCTAATATGTCTGTTTATCCAAAAGGAAGTAAAAAGGGAGAGCTAGAAAGATAGCATTGCATCACATTACATGGCAATGCAATGCACAGTTGCTGAAGTTGAACCAAAATGAGCTTGTAATCTGGCTTCTGCAACTTTGAACATGAAAAATCCAATGAGGAGAAGAAAAGCAAAGCCAAAGAGTCCATCCCAAAATCCGACAAACAAGCAAAATGAACAAAAAACATTGAATTCAATTCTTTCTGATTTTAGAAACTGCATTAAAGAAGGGGTGCACCGGTCCTGGAGATACTGCAATACCAGGTCAATGCGTGGAGTGGACAGAGCAAGCTCTTTTTCCATCTCCCTGTTCTAAAAATCCATTTAATATATGGTCCCCAGATAGGGGACGTATCAGATATTAAACTGATAAGAACAGATACTACACTTGATCTTAGCCAAAAGGCCGAGAAGCGATAACCAGAATTGGTTTCAAACTACGGAGCCACCCAAGGATCCTGAAAAGTCCATTTGTGGAGATGAGCTCCTGGACTTCCGTTAAGAAGACATGTTGTCAACCTCTAGATCCCTTACATGCCTGCACTTTTCGGCTTGCTGCTGCTGCAATCCACGCGTTTTAGATCTGCATAACTCCACCTCTTTAAACACAGCACCTTCACCCCCTGCTGTTCCCACCCGCCTCAACACCGTTGGAAGGGAGGAGAACCAATTAAGGCGGGGGGTGGGGTGGAACGAGCAGCTGTCTACCCTTAGCAGGAGGGCTCCTGATTACATACCTCTCCTGCTGCTGCTGCTGCTGGCTGTCCAGCAGCAGACTGAAGGTGGCTGCTGCTGTGCACAGGTATATAAAGGCTCAGAGCCTATTATGACACGCGCAGCCAGCGTTCCATTGCCACATTCCATCTACTGCAGGCAGGATACCTGGCTGGCTGAATGTCGCTGAGAAGCTCACAGAGACCGCCATAAGCAACAGTTTAACAGAATGCCACAGACTAATCAACCAAACTTTTTGGGTTGGGTTCTCTTTTATAGTCTGCAGGCATTAAATGAAAGAAGTCAGTGTTCCAGCAGAAGGAGACAACGTTTCAGAAAAGGCATTGTAGCAAACCAAAAAAGAAATTTTAAGCGCAGCAGAGTAACCAGCGCACATACCTGTTAGCTCAGGTGAGTTTAAAAGGCTGCTGTTGATAACAAGGGCATTTGCTAAATAGATGGTGTGTGTGCAACAATATACTGAAAGGTCAATTATATTGTGCAGCTTATCTCACCACCTGTAGTTATTTAGGTGAAAGCTCCAAAATGCTTGCCTAATATGTCTGTTTATCCAAAAGGAAGTAAAAAGGGAGAGCTAGAAAGATAGCATTGCATCACATTACATGGCAATGCAATGCACAGTTGCTGAAGTTGAACCAAAATGAGCTTGTAATCTGGCTTCTGCAACTTTGAACATGAAAAATCCAATGAGGAGAAGAAAAGCAAAGCCAAAGAGTCCATCCCAAAATCCGACAAACAAGCAAAATGAACAAAAAACATTGAATTCAATTCTTTCTGATTTTAGAAACTGCATTAAAGAAGGGGTGCACCGGTCCTGGAGATACTGCAATACCAGGTCAATGCGTGGAGTGGACAGAGCAAGCTCTTTTTCCATCTCCCTGTTCTAAAAATCCATTTAATATATGGTCCCCAGATAGGGGACGTATCAGATATTAAACTGATAAGAACAGATACTACACTTGATCTTAGCCAAAAGGCCGAGAAGCGATAACCAGAATTGGTTTCAAACTACGGAGCCACCCAAGGATCCTGAAAAGTCCATTTGTGGAGATGAGCTCCTGGACTCCCGTTAAGAAGACATGTTGTTAACCTCTAGATCCCTTACATGCCTGCACTTTTCGGCTTGCTGCTGCTGCAATCCACGCGTTTTAGATCTGCATAACTCCACCTCTTTAAACACAGCACCTTCACCCCCTGCTGTTCCCACCCGCCTCAACACCATTGGAAGGGAGGAGAACCAATTAAGGCGGGGGGTGGGGTGGAACGAGCAGCTGTCTACCCTTAGCAGGAGGGCTCCTGATTACATACCTCTCCTGCTGCTGCTGCTGCTGGCTGTCCAGCAGCAGACTGAAGGTGGCTGCTGCTGTGCACAGGTATATAAAGGCTCAGAGCCTATTATGACACGCGCAGCCAGCGTTCCATTGCCACATTCCATCTACTGCAGGCAGGATACCTGGCTGGCTGAATGTCGCTGAGAAGCTCACAGAGACCGCCATAAGCAACAGTTTAACAGAATGCCACAGACTAATCAACCAAACTTTTTGGGTTGGGTTCTCTTTTATAGTCTGCAGGCATTAAATGAAAGAAGTCAGTGTTCCAGCAGAAGGAGACAACGTTTCAGAAAAAGCATTGTAGCAAACCAAAAAAGAAATTTTAAGCGCAGCAGAGTAACCAGCGCACATACCTGTTAGCTCAGGTGAGTTTAAAAGGCTGCTGTTGATAACAAGGGCATTTGCTAAATAGATGGTGTGTGTGCAACAATATACTGAAAGGTCAATTATATTGTGCAGCTTATCTCACCACCTGTAGTTATTTAGGTGAAAGCTCCAAAATGCTTGCCTAATATGTCTGTTTATCCAAAAGGAAGTAAAAAGGGAGAGCTAGAAAGATAGCATTGCATCACATTACATGGCAATGCAATGCACAGTTGCTGAAGTTGAACCAAAATGAGCTTGTAATCTGGCTTCTGCAACTTTGAACATGAAAAATCCAATGAGGAGAAGAAAAGCAAAGCCAAAGAGTCCATCCCAAAATCCGACAAACAAGCAAAATGAACAAAAAACATTGAATTCAATTCTTTCTGATTTTAGAAACTGCATTAAAGAAGGGGTGCACCGGTCCTGGAGATACTGCAATACCAGGTCAATGCGTGGAGTGGACAGAGCAAGCTCTTTTTCCATCTCCCTGTTCTAAAAATCCATTTAATATATGGTCCCCAGATAGGGGACGTATCAGATATTAAACTGATAAGAACAGATTTTTTTTTTTTTTTTTTTTTTCTCCTCAGACGAGGAAATTCCACAGTCTATGAAAACCAGACAAAGGAAAATTCCATCAAAACAGCTGCGTCAAATCCAATACGCAATTTGCTGTCCCCATCATCATCGGAAATATTTATTTCATATTTCAAAACAACAATAACAAAAATCAAGAGGTACTAACAATATATCTCCACTTTTTAACTTTCCATATTCCCTCCGCATCCACTTCCCCTCTCCTCTTTTTGTCCCATAGGAAACACACATGCATCTTCCCCAAAATCACCTTCACACTATCCTTTACAGCAATTTCCTTCCTTTTAAACACATACACATTCCTCACATCCCATAACACTTCCTTTATACATGCAAGCATCAACCACAAGACTCTTTCCTTCGTCCCATCACATATTCCCAAACCAAACATAAACAACTCAAAAGACAACAAATTCACACCACACAATTCTTTACACAAAGGCCCCATTCTCCCAATCACATCTCTAGCATACTGGCAATTCCAAAAAACATGCAACACACTTTCCCTTCCACCACAGCCATTTCTTGGACACATTTCACTCCTCACCAAACCTCTATTCCTCTGAAACTCTCTCACAGGTAATACTCCATGTAAAGACTGCCACACAACTTCACTCTGTTTGTTGGTCATACCACTCATCCGCACTTTCTTCCAAACCTTCTGCACATCACCACCCCTAACCATATTTATTCCACATTCTACCTCTCTACATTCAATCATCCTATACACAGCCTTCTTATTCTCCAGCAATCTCACATCTGCATCACACAGTTCATACCTCACCAAAAACTTATAAACCCACACATACCATACAGGCACCTCAAAAGCAATCGGACATCGCAAATCCCTTTCTTGCCACTTTAAACGAAACAAATACGCTCCAAATAAATACCTACACATAGATGAAAACTTTCCATCCGCCCTAATCACTTTCAAAACAAACACAACGATATTCACACCAAAAAACACGTCCAAATTCGGAAAACCCAAACCACCTTTTTCCACTCTTTTAACCAAAATTTCTCTCCTAGCTCTCTCCATTTTCGAGTTCCACAAAAAAACAAATAAAATTCTATTCAAGCTTCTCATACACATATATCCTGGTGGAAATACTACCGCAATATATAAAAATATTGGCAACACCACACTCTTAACAATTAAAATCTTCCCAAAAAAGGATAAACTCCTCAATTTCCAAAAATTCAACTTCTGCTCAACTTTTCCTTTCGCATCATCCCAACTTTCTTTCCCATCCAAACTCTCTGAAAACTTCACACCCAAAACTTTAATAGGTCCATTCACTACATTCACACCTACATCCCTACTTAAACTTCCGCCTCCAAAACCCTTACACTCACTCTTTTCCCAATTCACTTTAAACGCAGATGCACCACAAAAAATAGACACTAACAACTTCACCCGCCTCACCGAACATTCAGAATCACATAATACACACACGTCATCCATATAACCACTCACCTTCCATTCTTTTCCTCCACCTCCCGGCACTTGCACACCACGAATTACCTTATCTTTCCTCAGCATACACAACAATGGCTCAATTGCACAAATAAATGCTACAGGGGACAAAGGACACCCCTGTCGCACACCCGAAAACACATTCACTTTCCTACCCACATACCCATTCATTAAAACACAGCTATAAACACCCGCATACAAACTTCTCACTCGCCCAACAAAATCAGCCGGAAAACCCATTTTTAACAACACTCTGAACAAAAAACCATGCGACAACCTATCATAAGCCTTTTCAAAATCCAAACTTAACAAAAATACACTCTTCTTACGACCCATGCAATCCCATAGACAATCTCTTAACATACACACACACTCATGAATCCGCCTCCCAGGTACCGCACAACACTGCTCATCCCCAATCACACTCTCTATCACATCACGCATCCTATTAGCCATAAGTTTTGCATAGATTTTATAATCACAATTAAGTAACGTTATTGGCCTCCAATTCCTCAGACTTTTCAAATCCCCTTTCTTAGGAATTAACACAACCATACCTGCACGCATACTCTCAGTCACCTCCATGTTTCCCCACATATACTTACATACATCCACAAAGTCCTTACCAATCACACCCCACATCACACGATAAAATTCTACTGGGAGGCCATCCTCCCCCGGCGTCTTATT
This sequence comes from Phyllobates terribilis, assembly GCF_046119375.1. Classification (NCBI taxonomy): domain Eukaryota; kingdom Metazoa; phylum Chordata; class Amphibia; order Anura; family Dendrobatidae; genus Phyllobates; species Phyllobates terribilis. The sequence continues at coordinate 652,054,107 of NW_027362765.1, forward strand.
CAAAGCCATACTACACATAACCTTCCATACCTCATCACCAGTCACCTCACCCATCACTCTCTCTCTTTCTGCTTCACTCAACTTACTCTCTAACACACTCAAAACATCATTCTCCAAACATTCATCCCTCTGTTTCACTGCATACAGATCCTCATAAAACTTAGCCACCTCTTCACACATATCCTCTCCACTCACCTCACTTCCATCTGCTCCATACACCACGCTCATACTCTGTTTCTTTCCAAAAACTTTTTTAAAGAAAAACCGAGAACATTTCTCATCCTGCTCCATCTTATCAATCTTTGCCCTAAACACTATGCTTCTCCCTCTCTCCAACAAAAACTCACTAATCTCCTTTTTTACCTCTAAAATATCCTCCTCCACCTCAACTCCTCCTTCCCTTAACTTATACAAAACGCTCAACCGCGCGTTCAGTTTAACAAAACTCTCTCTTTTAATTGCTGCATACTTGTATCCTAAATTTTTAAAGAACATTTTTGCTTGTTTCTTCACCCAGTCCCACCACTGACAAACATTCCTGAACTCATTTTTATGCTTACACCATTCTTCATACCGCCTTTCATACTCCTTTCTCACATCTTCATTCTCTAACAGTTTAACATTTAACTTCCACAATCCTCTCCCAAACACTCCATCAACTTTTATATCCAACTCACACAACATACACACATGATCTGAAAAAAGAACGTTTTCCTGCCTATAATTAACAGAAACCATATTTTTAGAAATAAAACAATAATCCAATCTGGATTGTACCCTACCACTCTCAGAAAAGAAAGTGTTCAACAAAGGATTCATGTTACACACGCGCTGCATATCACACAACCCAAAATCATTCACTAACTCCAATAATGCTTTCCCAGACACATCCACATTCACTCTCCCCACATCACAGTTCATATCACCCACAATTACCACAGGTATTCTTCCTGGAACAAAAAGCTTAATTTTTTCAAATAAATTTTTGCGCTCATTTTTTTCAACTGGCGCATAAACATTAATAACACAAAACTTTACATTCTTGTATACAAAACTAGCAAGGATACATCTCCCCACCTCAATAACCAAATAATCACTCAAAACAACCTCCCTTCCTTTAACCAAAATACCCACACCATCATTCTTATTACATGCACTCCCCGACCACACAGACGCTCCATAAGACCATTCATCCCCTTTCACACCATCCACTACCCCACATTCTTGTAAACAAAAAATAGATGCATTTTGCATAGCTAAAAACTCAAAAATAGCAGCTCTTCTTACTTTACTTTTAAACACTCTTACGTTTTGGGACACTATGGTAAATCCCATAATACTTCTACTCCTTCACCAATTACACAAAGAAATAGCCTTTGGCCTAAACCAAAGCTCACAAGAGGACAAAAAGAAAAAACATTTACAATATTATATGGTGACACTATCCAGCACCACCACTATCCTCCTCCGCCATCAGAACAGAACAGCTGGTTTCCGACCCGCTGGCTTCACCAGCCACACTCCTCATTCTGGCAGTTCTGATCTTCCTCTGAGGCTCACTAAAATCTGCATCATCACTGCCCCCACCATCCTCCCTACGACTCTTCTTTGCACCCCTATCATCCTCCGAAGAAAAATCTTCAATGTTTTCAGGACCCGAAGGGTGTTCAGGACTGTCGGGTTCCGAGATTTGCACTTCACATCCTGTTGCGTCCATTGCCTCTCCAAAAGTCATCATCTCAGGCAGCTCTGCTTCCACCACTTTCCTAGATATTCTCGCAGACACTGCCTTTTTCTCCACCTTTGCCACTTCCCTCCAGAACTCCTTTTCTTCCCTCCGCTTCTTCCTCATTTCTTCAGCAGAAGAAGAACATGGTCTCAGGGACACCTCCTCTGGCGCCGTAGAGGGAGAGGCTCTACCAGTTTCCCGCCTCCTTCCCTCTCTCTCCTCCCTCTCCAATCTTTCCAGCACTTTCAGTGCGCTTGCCATCTGCCTCCTCTCCAGCTCCTCCTCCTTCTGTTCTTTATCAGAACGTCTAGGTGCACTCATAGGACAGTCCTTATACATGTGATCACTACTCCCACAGACATCACAGGACTTGGCCTCTGGACACTGGTTGGCCATATGCCCCTCCTTTCTGCAATTTCGGCAACACTGCCCTTTAAGGCATGTTACCATGGTATGTCCGAAAGAAAAGCATCTACGGCAAAACATGGGCTGGCCTGGGTAAAAGAGGAAACCTCTATGGCCTGCAACGGAAAAATTTGATGGAGGGTGTCTAAAGCCCCCCACACTGTCAGGATCCCTTTTCAATTTCACACGGAATTTATACTGACAGTTAAAGATTCCTAGACAATTGACTTGCTTCACTCCCTTCCGCACATATTCACAGTAGCGAGAGAGGAAGCACTCCAGCAGCTCAGGGTCTGTAAAAGGGTTATAGACAGTCACAGTCACCTCCTTTTCTTGCAGACCAAACAAAGGTTCCCATCTAACTCCTTCCAAGCAGGGGTCACTAGAGTGACCACGGAGCCATTCAAAGACATTAAGGCAAACATCCTGGTCCATAAAGGTAACGTCATAATTACCTTGACGTGAAAATTCGTTGACACTGAAGATCTCAGAACGTCTTGCTCCAGCTTTGCCTTCAACGATGCCTTGGACAATGAAAACCACGTTGTTCTTGTTCTGGTCAGATGGATCCACGGACAAACGGATGGTGTTCTTCACAAAAGACATCTTGGATTCTGTCGGTATGGAATACCACAGGAAAAAGCAGAAAATCCTCCACAAAAGGGTCCGGATTCCTCCAGGAGACTCGCACCAATCAAGGTACAGTCATACGATCGCAGCCAAAAGGCCGAGAAGCGATAACCAGAATTGGTTTCAAACTACGGAGCCACCCAAGGATCCTGAAAAGTCCATTTGTGGAGATGAGCTCCTGGACTCCCGTTAAGAAGACATGTTGTCAACCTCTAGATCCCTTACATGCCTGCACTTTTCGGCTTGCTGCTGCTGCAATCCACGCGTTTTAGATCTGCATAACTCCACCTCTTTAAACACAGCACCTTCACCCCCTGCTGTTCCCACCCGCCTCAACACCGTTGGAAGGGAGGAGAACCAATTAAGGCGGGGGGTGGGGTGGAACGAGCAGCTGTCTACCCTTAGCAGGAGGGCTCCTGATTACATACCTCTCCTGCTGCTGCTGCTGCTGGCTGTCCAGCAGCAGACTGAAGGTGGCTGCTGCTGTGCACAGGTATATAAAGGCTCAGAGCCTATTATGACACGCGCAGCCAGCGTTCCATTGCCACATTCCATCTACTGCAGGCAGGATACCTGGCTGGCTGAATGTCGCTGAGAAGCTCACAGAGACCGCCATAAGCAACAGTTTAACAGAATGCCACAGACTAATCAACCAAACTTTTTGGGTTGGGTTCTCTTTTATAGTCTGCAGGCATTAAATGAAAGAAGTCAGTGTTCCAGCAGAAGGAGACAACGTTTCAGAAAAGGCATTGTAGCAAACCAAAAAAGAAATTTTAAGCGCAGCAGAGTAACCAGCGCACATACCTGTTAGCTCAGGTGAGTTTAAAAGGCTGCTGTTGATAACAAGGGCATTTGCTAAATAGATGGTGTGTGTGCAACAATATACTGAAAGGTCAATTATATTGTGCAGCTTATCTCACCACCTGTAGTTATTTAGGTGAAAGCTCCAAAATGCTTGCCTAATATGTCTGTTTATCCAAAAGGAAGTAAAAAGGGAGAGCTAGAAAGATAGCATTGCATCACATTACATGGCAATGCAATGCACAGTTGCTGAAGTTGAACCAAAATGAGCTTGTAATCTGGCTTCTGCAACTTTGAACATGAAAAATCCAATGAGGAGAAGAAAAGCAAAGCCAAAGAGTCCATCCCAAAATCCGACAAACAAGCAAAATGAACAAAAAACATTGAATTCAATTCTTTCTGATTTTAGAAACTGCATTAAAGAAGGGGTGCACCGGTCCTGGAGATACTGCAATACCAGGTCAATGCGTGGAGTGGACAGAGCAAGCTCTTTTTCCATCTCCCTGTTCTAAAAATCCATTTAATATATGGTCCCCAGATAGGGGACGTATCAGATATTAAACTGATAAGAACAGATACTACACTTGATCTTAGCCAAAAGGCCGAGAAGCGATAACCAGAATTGGTTTCAAACTACAGAGCCACCCAAGGATCCTGAAAAGTCCATTTGTGGAGATGAGCTCCTGGACTCCCGTTAAGAAGACATGTTGTCAACCTCTAGATCCCTTACATGCCTGCACTTTTCGGCTTGCTGCTGCTGCAATCCACGCGTTTTAGATCTGCATAACTCCACCTCTTTAAACACAGCACCTTCACCCCCTGCTGTTCCCACCCGCCTCAACACCGTTGGAAGGGAGGAGAACCAATTAAGGCGGGGGGTGGGGTGGAACGAGCAGCTGTCTACCCTTAGCAGGAGGGCTCCTGATTACATACCTCTCCTGCTGCTGCTGCTGCTGGCTGTCCAGCAGCAGACTGAAGGTGGCTGCTGCTGTGCACAGGTATATAAAGGCTCAGAGCCTATTATGACACGCGCAGCCAGCGTTCCATTGCCACATTCCATCCACTGCAGGCAGGATACCTGGCTGGCTGAATGTCGCTGAGAAGCTCACAGAGACCGCCATAAGCAACAGTTTAACAGAATGCCACAGACTAATCAACCAAACTTTTTGGGTTGGGTTCTCTTTTATAGTCTGCAGGCATTAAATGAAAGAAGTCAGTGTTCCAGCAGAAGGAGACAACGTTTCAGAAAAGGCATTGTAGCAAACCAAAAAAGAAATTTTAAGCGCAGCAGAGTAACCAGCGCACATACCTGTTAGCTCAGGTGAGTTTAAAAGGCTGCTGTTGATAACAAGGGCATTTGCTAAATAGATGGTGTGTGTGCAACAATATACTGAAAGGTCAATTATATTGTGCAGCTTATCTCACCACCTGTAGTTATTTAGGTGAAAGCTCCAAAATGCTTGCCTAATATGTCTGTTTATCCAAAAGGAAGTAAAAAGGGAGAGCTAGAAAGATAGCATTGCATCACATTACATGGCAATGCAATGCACAGTTGCTGAAGTTGAACCAAAATGAGCTTGTAATCTGGCTTCTGCAACTTTGAACATGAAACATCCAATGAGGAGAAGAAAAGCAAAGCCAAAGAGTCCATCCCAAAATCCGACAAACAAGCAAAATGAACAAAAAACATTGAATTCAATTCTTTCTGATTTTAGAAACTGCATTAAAGAAGGGGTGCACCGGTCCTGGAGATACTGCAATACCAGGTCAATGCGTGGAGTGGACAGAGCAAGCTCTTTTTCCATCTCCCTGTTCTAAAAATCCATTTAATATATGGTCCCCAGATAGGGGACGTATCAGATATTAAACTGATAAGAACAGATTTTTTTTTTTTTTTTTCTTTTCTTTTTTTTAACCAAATCAGATAGGCCGGAGCATAAGCTCAATCAAATCGACTTACAAAAGCCTTTCATTGACACTTAGCCTTTCATCACACTTGGTATATAATCAAAAATAAAACCAAACCTTATCATCAGGTACATTATACACTACTAATTAAACTTTACCAAAAACCTCCACTTTTTAAACTTCCAGATCCCTTCAGCATCTATAATACTTCCACGTTCCTGATCCCAGAGGTATATTACATACATACGTGACAGAATCAATCTCAAACATTCATTAACTGACATTTTCTTCCTTTTAAAAACTAACAAATTCCTCGCATCCCACAAACTTTCAATTACACACACCACCAACAACCATAAAATCCTATCCTTAATTCTACTACATGCACCCATCCCAAACATAGCAAGTTTCCAATTAACATACTTTACACCCACCAATTCCTTGCAAAGTCCCCCTATACCCTTCCATACATCATATGCAAAATCACAATCCCATACCATATGTCTAACATGCTCTCTCAAACCACATCCATCCCTCGGGCATACCTCAGATTTAACTAAATCCCTCTTCTTTTGCACATCTCTAACAGGCAAAATGTCATGCAATATCATCCAAGCGATATCTCTCTGTCTGTTAGTCACACCATCTATACTTAATTTTCTCCACATCTCGGTTACTTCCTCCCCTCTCAACCCATTGATATTACATACCACCTCACGCTCACGCACCATCCTAATGACTTTCTTCTTTTGCCTAAAATCACTCATGTTAACGGACAACAAATCATACTTCCTTACAAATTTCTCAACACAACCATACCATACAGGACACTTAAAAGCAACAGGCACTCTAGCATCCCTTTTGACCCACTTTAAGCCATAAAGCATCCATCCAGCCGAATACTTCATCATATAAGCACACTTATTACTTTTCCCTAGAACCACCACCACCATTTTCACGTAACTAATCCCTAAAAAGAAATCAATATTTGGAAAATCCAAACCACCATTTACACATAACTTATAGACATATTCCCGTTTCAATTTCTCCATGCGACTTCCCCAAAGAAAATTAAAGATGAATTTCTCAGTTTTCCTAATTTTCTTAAAAGCAGCAGGATATACATTCGCAACAAACAACAAAATAGGCAAAATAACCGCCTTAATAATCAGAACTTTCCCAGTCAGAGTTAGTTCTCTCATTCGCCAAAAATTCAACTTGCGCACCACTCTCACCCCACAATCTTCCCAACTCTCATTTCCTTTCAAATCATCATTAAACTTAATCCCAAGCACCTTTATTGCACCATCCTCACACCTCACACCATCCATCCGTACATTCCTCTCACCAAAACATTTAAAGGAACTCTTAGTCCAATTGACCTTAAAAGCTGAGACACTACAAAACAAACTTAATATCAACCTTGCCCTACTCATCGCAGCCATATTCCCACTCACAATCACTACATCATCCATGTAACCTAGAATTCTCACATCCTTTCCATTACTCCCAGGAATCATCACACCTCTCATAACCTTATCCTTCCTAACCATACACATCAACACTTCAATCACACTAATAAACAAAAAAGGGGACATAGGGCACCCCTGACGCACTCCTGATTTAATTCTCACTTTCTCACTCAACCACCCATTCACCAAAAATTCACTTGAAACATTACAATACAAACTCCTAACACAGTTTACAAAATTCCTGGAATAACCCATCTTAGACAAAACCTTAAACATAAAGCTATGTGACACACGGTCAAAAGCTTTTTCAAAATCAACCGAAAACAACAAACATTTCTGCTTACGACTCATACAATCCCCAATCACATCACGCAACAACACCAAATTTTCAGTCATACTTCTCCCAGGCACTGCACACACTTGATCTTCATCCACCACACCGCCAATCACTTCCCGCATCCGGCTAGCCAACAATTTACTAAACACCTTATAGTCTGCATTCAAAAGGGTGATTGGCCTCCAATTCCCCAAATCCTTTTTATCACCTTTCTTATGAACCAAAACCACCACCCCATCTCTCATAGATTCACTCAACATATTCTCCGTGAACATATACTGGCACACCTCCAATAAGTCATTTCCCATCGTGTCCCATTCCTTAACATATAACTCCACGGGCAGTCCATCCTTCCCAGGTGTTTTATTCTTACTCGCAGACATCACCACTTTTTTAACTTCATCCAACACAATTACATCATCCAATATTTCACGTTCATCCTCACCCAAACAACCTTCTAAACACCCCAAAGCATCAGTCAACATCCTATCATCAACCCATTTTTCCCCATACAACTCCTTATAAAACAACACCACCTCCTGCATCACATCCTTCCCACTCACACACACCCCATCACCATTCACCACCTCATCCATATCTACTTTCTTCCCAAAAACTTTTTTGAAAAAAAACCTTGTGCATTTCTCATTTTTCTCCAAATGTTCAATCTTAGAACGGTAAATAATTTCTTTCCCTTTACCCTCAATATATTTCTTAATCTCTTCTTTCACTTGACACATCAAAACATCCACATCCACTCCAATCATCCTTAACTTCCTCAGCCACTCCAGTCTAGAGCTTAAATCATTAAATTTTGCTCTATTCATTGCTGCTTTCCTCCTGCCCCTTTTTCTAAAGAAAAAAACAATCTCACTCTTCATCCAGTCCCACCACTCAAGCACATTCCTGAAATCACTTTTTTTATCCCTCCACCTAACATACATTCGCCTAAAATCACGCATGATCCTATTATCTTCCAGCAAACGCACATTAAGTTTCCACACGCCACCACCATATACAAAGGAAATCTTACCTTCTAGACGTGCCCTCAAACACACATGGTCAGAGAAGGGAACATCTTCCTGCTGGAAATTCCTACAAATAACATTTTGTGAAGAAAAGAAGATACGGTCTATTCTAGACTCTATGCCTCCCCTGTCGGCCTTATAGGTCGCAGGAGGTGGATTACCTAAAAAAACTTCCGCAGCATCCTGTAAGGAAAAATCCGCCACAAGACTCTTGAGTCTTTTACCTGTAACATCCATCTTATCCCCCTCCGTCACACAATTGAAATCTCCAACAAAAATTATTGGCATTTTGCCAGATAAAAAAAAACATAATTTCTCAAAAATTTCCAGCCTCTCCCCTTTATCTATTGGTGCATACATATTTACCACCCTAACCCTCCACCCCCTACAATTTAACTCACATATTACACACCTCCCCGCCTCCACCACCATGTAACTTTCTATCTTAACACTATAACCCTTCACCAAAACACCTACCCCACAATTTTTATTACATACAGAACCAGACCACACACTTTGACCTAAAGGCCATGCATTTTCACTTAAGGGATCGGAGATCCCACACTCCTGGACACAGTATACGTCCGCATCCAAGTTGCTCAAGTAGTCCAAAATTGCCACTCTTCTCGACTCAGATTTAATCAGCCTAACATTTAGCGACAAGATGCTGAGAGCAACTTGGGCACCCATCTATTAATTTGATGTGGCAGGTCACGACAACATGCCCACCTGTACATCATCCTAACCCTTCTGGGGGTAGGACGCTGGACGTGCAGATATCGTAGTTTGTGCCTTCCCCCAAAAAAGACACATCTTGGGGATCGGATGCAGTAGGGTACACCCGGGCTGGACTCACACTGCAGTCACTTAAAGGGGAAAAGGATGGTTCAGTTTTCTTCTTTTTCTTCACTGAAGCGCCTCCATCTTCATCTGAACTATAATCCCGCCGCTGGGGGTCAAAGTCCCCCTGACCTCCCTCCTCCTCAAGGTCAGAAACGACATCGCTCCAGGCCACATGCGGTGTTCTGGTCAGATCAGACTCCTCTTCCCCCTGCAATGTAACCATCATGTCTGGAATTTCAGCCTCCAGATCCTCCACCGGGGCCACTTCCATGCCTATACGATCATCAGTTATCGTCTCAGACTCACTGACATCTGAAGCCACAGACACGGCCCTCTGCACCGGTGGCTCAGGTGCCAGCTCCATATTTCCTCTTACATTCACACGAACCAGTTCTGGAAAAGCAACCCGAGCCTCCTCCTCATCCAGGAAAGCCAGAGTAGATATCGGAGCAGTCGGAGTTGCAGCAGTCGGAGTTGTAGCTGTGGGTGCAGGAGATTCATTTCTTCTCCTTCCCCTTCCCGCTGCCCCCGCATATGAACCAGGATGGAATATACAGTCTCTGAAGGCATGCCCCTTCTCTCCGCAGAGATTACAGACTATTTCATTTTTGCAATTATTGGAAGAATGACCCACCTCATTGCACTTCCTGCAAATAATCTGTCTGATGTCGCATGCTTCCTGAGTATGGCCATACCTCCTACAATGACGACAAAACCTGGGCGCATTGGGGAAGAACAGGTAACCCCGCTCACTCCCAATGGAAAAATTTGATGGAGGATAATGTATACCCCCTGGTTCATCAGGACTTTCCCGGAACTTGACCATGAAACGATATTTACCGGTCCATAGTTCCTCCTCATTCATGACTTTTACTGCCACCTTGGTAATATAGCAGTGCCTATTTAGAAAGGCATAAATCAAAGCCAAGTCCACATGTGGGTTGTACATGAAAACAGTCAGAGGTACCTCTTTGGAGCAATACAAGATGACAAAAGTCAGCCCATCCAAATATTGATTGTCCAGATTCTTTTTCAAACAATCATAGAAATTGTTGCAAACAGCCATAGAAGTAAATACAAGATTATACTTGCTTTTGAATTGCTGGAGGCACAAGATTTCTTCCTTCTTCACTTCAAGGAGTCCAAACAAAATCTCCTTCACCACGAAGCTGAGGGTAAAGATTCCTTCTTTGCCTTCTTCCACATCAATCTGGATTCCAAACTTCACTCGAGCCTCACCGGGCCCAGCGTATCGAATGCGTCCCATTATCGCTAGTCGTGTCTACTGGCCAACTCCTTATAGCAGCAAGTGGCTTAAGCCATAAAATGGCGATGCCACAGGGCCAAGAGTTAACGCACAGACAGCCAAATGACTAGACCCATTACAGATCTGAGCCAAAAGGCCGAGAAGCGATAACCAGAATTGGTTTCAAACTACGGAGCCACCCAAGGATCCTGAAAAGTCCATTTGTGGAGATGAGCTCCTGGACTCCCGTTAAGAAGACATGTTGTCAACCTCTAGATCCCTTACATGCCTGCACTTTTCGGCTTGCTGCTGCTGCAATCCACGCGTTTTAGATCTGCATAACTCCACCTCTTTAAACACAGCACCTTCACCCCCTGCTGTTCCCACCCGCCTCAACACCGTTGGAAGGGAGGAGAACCAATTAAGGCGGGGGGTGGGGTGGAACGAGCAGCTGTCTACCCTTAGCAGGAGGGCTCCTGATTACATACCTCTCCTGCTGCTGCTGCTGCTGGCTGTCCAGCAGCAGACTGAAGGTGGCTGCTGCTGTGCACAGGTATATAAAGGCTCAGAGCCTATTATGACACGCGCAGCCAGCGTTCCATTGCCACATTCCATCTACTGCAGGCAGGATACCTGGCTGGCTGAATGTCGCTGAGAAGCTCACAGAGACCGCCATAAGCAACAGTTTAACAGAATGCCACAGACTAATCAACCAAACTTTTTGGGTTGGGTTCTCTTTTATAGTCTGCAGGCATTAAATGAAAGAAGTCAGTGTTCCAGCAGAAGGAGACAACGTTTCAGAAAAGGCATTGTAGCAAACCAAAAAAGAAATTTTAAGCGCAGCAGAGTAACCAGCGCACATACCTGTTAGCTCAGGTGAGTTTAAAAGGCTGCTGTTGATAACAAGGGCATTTGCTAAATAGATGGTGTGTGTGCAACAATATACTGAAAGGTCAATTATATTGTGCAGCTTATCTCACCACCTGTAGTTATTTAGGTGAAAGCTCCAAAATGCTTGCCTAATATGTCTGTTTATCCAAAAGGAAGTAAAAAGGGAGAGCTAGAAAGATAGCATTGCATCACATTACATGGCAATGCAATGCACAGTTGCTGAAGTTGAACCAAAATGAGCTTGTAATCTGGCTTCTGCAACTTTGAACATGAAAAATCCAATGAGGAGAAGAAAAGCAAAGCCAAAGAGTCCATCCCAAAATCCGACAAACAAGCAAAATGAACAAAAAACATTGAATTCAATTCTTTCTGATTTTAGAAACTGCATTAAAGAAGGGGTGCACCGGTCCTGGAGATACTGCAATACCAGGTCAATGCGTGGAGTGGACAGAGCAAGCTCTTTTTCCATCTCCCTGTTCTAAAAATCCATTTAATATATGGTCCCCAGATAGGGGACGTATCAGATATTAAACTGATAAGAACAGATACTACACTTGATCTTAGCCAAAAGGACGAGAAGCGATAACCAGAATTGGTTTCAAACTACGGAGCCACCCAAGGATCCTGAAAAGTCCATTTGTGGAGATGAGCTCCGGGACTCCCGTTAAGAAGACATGTTGTCAACCTCTAGATCCCTTACATGCCTGCACTTTTCGGCTTGCTGCTGCTGCAATCCACGCGTTTTAGATCTGCATAACTCCACCTCTTTAAACACAGCACCTTCACCCCCTGCTGTTCCCACCCGCCTCAACACCGTTGGAAGGGAGGAGAACCAATTAAGGCGGGGGGTGGGGTGGAACGAGCAGCTGTCTACCCTTAGCAGGAGGGCTCCTGATTACATACCTCTCCTGCTGCTGCTGCTGCTGGCTGTCCAGCAGCAGACTGAAGGTGGCTGCTGCTGTGCACAGGTATATAAAGGCTCAGAGCCTATTATGACACGCGCAGCCAGCGTTCCATTGCCACATTCCATCTACTGCAGGCAGGATACCTGGCTGGCTGAATGTCGCTGAGAAGCTCACAGAGACCGCCATAAGCAACAGTTTAACAGAATGCCACAGACTAATCAACCAAACTTTTTGGGTTGGGTTCTCTTTTATAGTCTGCAGGCATTAAATGAAAGAAGTCAGTGTTCCAGCAGAAGGAGACAACGTTTCAGAAAAGGCATTGTAGCAAGCCAAAAAAGAAATTTTAAGCGCAGCAGAGTAACCAGCGCACATACCTGTTAGCTCAGGTGAGTTTAAAAGGCTGCTGTTGATAACAAGGGCATTTGCTAAATAGATGGTGTGTGTGCAACAATATACTGAAAGGTCAATTATATTGTGCAGCTTATCTCACCACCTGTAGTTATTTAGGTGAAAGCTCCAAAATGCTTGCCTAATATGTCTGTTTATCCAAAAGGAAGTAAAAAGGGAGAGCTAGAAAGATAGCATTGCATCACATTACATGGCAATGCAATGCACAGTTGCTGAAGTTGAACCAAAATGAGCTTGTAATCTGGCTTCTGCAACTTTGAACATGAAAAATCCAATGAGGAGAAGAAAAGCAAAGCCAAAGAGTCCATCCCAAAATCCGACAAACAAGCAAAATGAACAAAAAACATTGAATTCAATTCTTTCTGATTTTAGAAACTGCATTAAAGAAGGGGTGCACCGGTCCTGGAGATACTGCAATACCAGGTCAATGCGTGGAGTGGACAGAGCAAGCTCTTTTTCCATCTCCCTGTTCTAAAAATCCATTTAATATATGGTCCCCAGATAGGGGACGTATCAGATATTAAACTGATAAGAACAGATACTACACTTGATCTTAGCCAAAAGGCCGAGAAGCGATAACCAGAATTGGTTTCAAACTACGGAGCCACCCAAGGATCCTGAAAAGTCCATTTGTGGAGATGAGCTCCTGGACTCCCGTTAAGAAGACATGTTGTCAACCTCTAGATCCCTTACATGCCTGCACTTTTCGGCTTGCTGCTGCTGCAATCCACGCGTTTTAGATCTGCATAACTCCACCTCTTTAAACACAGCACCTTCACCCCCTGCTGTTCCCACCCGCCTCAACACCGTTGGAAGGGAGGAGAACCAATTAAGGCGGGGGGTGGGGTGGAACGAGCAGCTGTCTACCCTTAGCAGGAGGGCTCCTGATTACATACCTCTCCTGCTGCTGCTGCTGCTGGCTGTCCAGCAGCAGACTGAAGGTGGCTGCTGCTGTGCACAGGTATATAAAGGCTCAGAGCCTATTATGACACGCGCAGCCAGCGTTCCATTGCCACATTCCATCTACTGCAGGCAGGATACCTGGCTGGCTGAATGTCGCTGAGAAGCTCACAGAGACCGCCATAAGCAACAGTTTAACAGAATGCCACAGACTAATCAACCAAACTTTTTGGGTTGGGTTCTCTTTTATAGTCTGCAGGCATTAAATGAAAGAAGTCAGTGTTCCAGCAGAAGGAGACAACGTTTCAGAAAAGGCATTGTAGCAAACCAAAAAAGAAATTTTAAGCGCAGCAGAGTAACCAGCGCACATACCTGTTAGCTCAGGTGAGTTTAAAAGGCTGCTGTTGATAACAAGGGCATTTGCTAAATAGATGGTGTGTGTGCAACAATATACTGAAAGGTCAATTATATTGTGCAGCTTATCTCACCACCTGTAGTTATTTAGGTGAAAGCTCCAAAATGCTTGCCTAATATGTCTGTTTATCCAAAAGGAAGTAAAAAGGGAGAGCTAGAAAGATAGCATTGCATCACATTACATGGCAATGCAATGCACAGTTGCTGAAGTTGAACCAAAATGAGCTTGTAATCTGGCTTCTGCAACTTTGAACATGAAAAATCCAATGAGGAGAAGAAAAGCAAAGCCAAAGAGTCCATCCCAAAATCCGACAAACAAGCAAAATGAACAAAAAACATTGAATTCAATTCTTTCTGATTTTAGAAACTGCATTAAAGAAGGGGTGCACCGGTCCTGGAGATACTGCAATACCAGGTCAATGCGTGGAGTGGACAGAGCAAGCTCTTTTTCCATCTCCCTGTTCTAAAAATCCATTTAATATATGGTCCCCAGATAGGGGACGTATCAGATATTAAACTGATAAGAACAGATACTACACTTGATCTTAGCCAAAAGGCCGAGAAGCGATAACCAGAATTGGTTTCAAACTACGGAGCCACCCAAGGATCCTGAAAAGTCCATTTGTGGAGATGAGCTCCTGGACTCCCGTTAAGAAGACATGTTGTCAACCTCTAGATCCCTTACATGCCTGCACTTTTCGGCTTGCTGCTGCTGCAATCCACGCGTTTTAGATCTGCATAACTCCACCTCTTTAAACACAGCACCTTCACCCCCTGCTGTTCCCACCCGCCTCAACACCGTTGGAAGGGAGGAGAACCAATTAAGGCGGGGGGTGGGGTGGAACGAGCAGCTGTCTACCCTTAGCAGGAGGGCTCCTGATTACATACCTCTCCTGCTGCTGCTGCTGCTGGCTGTCCAGCAGCAGACTGAAGGTGGCTGCTGCTGTGCACAGGTATATAAAGGCTCAGAGCCTATTATGACACGCGCAGCCAGCGTTCCATTGCCACATTCCATCTACTGCAGGCAGGATACCTGGCTGGCTGAATGTCGCTGAGAAGCTCACAGAGACCGCCATAAGCAACAGTTTAACAGAATGCCACAGACTAATCAACCAAACTTTTTGGGTTGGGTTCTCTTTTATAGTCTGCAGGCATTAAATGAAAGAAGTCAGTGTTCCAGCAGAAGGAGACAACGTTTCAGAAAAGGCATTGTAGCAAACCAAAAAAGAAATTTTAAGCGCAGCAGAGTAACCAGCGCACATACCTGTTAGCTCAGGTGAGTTTAAAAGGCTGCTGTTGATAACAAGGGCATTTGCTAAATAGATGGTGTGTGTGCAACAATATACTGAAAGGTCAATTATATTGTGCAGCTTATCTCACCACCTGTAGTTATTTAGGTGAAAGCTCCAAAATGCTTGCCTAATATGTCTGTTTATCCAAAAGGAAGTAAAAAGGGAGAGCTAGAAAGATAGCATTGCATCACATTACATGGCAATGCAATGCACAGTTGCTGAAGTTGAACCAAAATGAGCTTGTAATCTGGCTTCTGCAACTTTGAACATGAAAAATCCAATGAGGAGAAGAAAAGCAAAGCCAAAGAGTCCATCCCAAAATCCGACAAACAAGCAAAATGAACAAAAAACATTGAATTCAATTCTTTCTGATTTTAGAAACTGCATTAAAGAAGGGGTGCACCGGTCCTGGAGATACTGCAATACCAGGTCAATGCGTGGAGTGGACAGAGCAAGCTCTTTTTCCATCTCCCTGTTCTAAAAATCCATTTAATATATGGTCCCCAGATAGGGGACGTATCAGATATTAAACTGATAAGAACAGATACTACACTTGATCTTAGCCAAAAGGCCGAGAAGCGATAACCAGAATTGGTTTCAAACTACGGAGCCACCCAAGGATCCTGAAAAGTCCATTTGTGGAGATGAGCTCCTGGACTCCCGTTAAGAAGACATGTTGTCAACCTCTAGATCCCTTACATGCCTGCACTTTTCGGCTTGCTGCTGCTGCAATCCACGCGTTTTAGATCTGCATAACTCCACCTCTTTAAACACAGCACCTTCACCCCCTGCTGTTCCCACCCGCCTCAACACCGTTGGAAGGGAGGAGAACCAATTAAGGCGGGGGGTGGGGTGGAACGAGCAGCTGTCTACCCTTAGCAGGAGGGCTCCTGATTACATACCTCTCCTGCTGCTGCTGCTGGCTGTCCAGCAGCAGACTGAAGGTGGCTGCTGCTGTGCACAGGTATATAAAGGCTCATAGCCTATTATGACACGCGCAGCCAGCGTTCCATTGCCACATTCCATCTACTGCAGGCAGGATACCTGGCTGGCTGAATGTCGCTGAGAAGCTCACAGAGACCGCCATAAGCAACAGTTTAACAGAATGCCACAGACTAATCAACCAAACTTTTTGGGTTGGGTTCTCTTTTATAGTCTGCAGGCATTAAATGAAAGAAGTCAGTGTTCCAGCAGAAGGAGACAACGTTTCAGAAAAGGCATTGTAGCAAACCAAAAAAGAAATTTTAAGCGCAGCAGAGTAACCAGCGCACATACCTGTTAGCTCAGGTGAGTTTAAAAGGCTGCTGTTGATAACAAGGGCATTTGCTAAATAGATGGTGTGTGTGCAACAATATACTGAAAGGTCAATTATATTGTGCAGCTTATCTCACCACCTGTAGTTATTTAGGTGAAAGCTCCAAAATGCTTGCCTAATATGTCTGTTTATCCAAAAGGAAGTAAAAAGGGAGAGCTAGAAAGATAGCATTGCATCACATTACATGGCAATGCAATGCACAGTTGCTGAAGTTGAACCAAAATGAGCTTGTAATCTGGCTTCTGCAACTTTGAACATGAAAAATCCAATGAGGAGAAGAAAAGCAAAGCCAAAGAGTCCATCCCAAAATCCGACAAACAAGCAAAATGAACAAAAAACATTGAATTCAATTCTTTCTGATTTTAGAAACTGCATTAAAGAAGGGGTGCACCGGTCCTGGAGATACTGCAATACCAGGTCAATGCGTGGAGTGGACAGAGCAAGCTCTTTTTCCATCTCCCTGTTCTAAAAATCCATTTAATATATGGTCCCCAGATAGGGGACGTATCAGATATTAAACTGATAAGAACAGATACTACACTTGATCTTAGCCAAAAGGCCGAGAAGCGATAACCAGAATTGGTTTCAAACTACGGAGCCACCCAAGGATCCTGAAAAGTCCATTTGTGGAGATGAGCTCCTGGACTCCCGTTAAGAAGACATGTTGTCAACCTCTAGATCCCTTACATGCCTGCACTTTTCGGCTTGCTGCTGCTGCAATCCACGCGTTTTAGATCTGCATAACTCCACCTCTTTAAACACAGCACCTTCACCCCCTGCTGTTCCCACCCGCCTCAACACCGTTGGAAGGGAGGAGAACCAATTAAGGCGGGGGGTGGGGTGGAACGAGCAGCTGTCTACCCTTAGCAGGAGGGCTCCTGATTACATACCTCTCCTGCTGCTGCTGTTGGCTGTCCAGCAGCAGACTGAAGGTGGCTGCTGCTGTGCACAGGTATATAAAGGCTCATAGCCTATTATGACACGCGCAGCCAGCGTTCCATTGCCACATTCCATCTACTGCAGGCAGGATACCTGGCTGGCTGAATGTCGCTGAGAAGCTCACAGAGACCGCCATAAGCAACAGTTTAACAGAATGCCACAGACTAATCAACCAAACTTTTTGGGTTGGGTTCTCTTTTATAGTCTGCAGGCATTAAATGAAAGAAGTCAGTGTTCCAGCAGAAGGAGACAACGTTTCAGAAAAGGCATTGTAGCAAACCAAAAAAGAAATTTTAAGCGCAGCAGAGTAACCAGCGCACATACCTGTTAGCTCAGGTGAGTTTAAAAGGCTGCTGTTGATAACAAGGGCATTTGCTAAATAGATGGTGTGTGTGCAACAATATACTGAAAGGTCAATTATATTGTGCAGCTTATCTCACCACCTGTAGTTATTTAGGTGAAAGCTCCAAAATGCTTGCCTAATATGTCTGTTTATCCAAAAGGAAGTAAAAAGGGAGAGCTAGAAAGATAGCATTGCATCACATTACATGGCAATGCAATGCACAGTTGCTGAAGTTGAACCAAAATGAGCTTGTAATCTGGCTTCTGCAACTTTGAACATGAAAAATCCAATGAGGAGAAGAAAAGCAAAGCCAAAGAGTCCATCCCAAAATCCGACAAACAAGCAAAATGAACAAAAAACATTGAATTCAATTCTTTCTGATTTTAGAAACTGCATTAAAGAAGGGGTGCACCGGTCCTGGAGATACTGCAATACCAGGTCAATGCGTGGAGTGGACAGAGCAAGCTCTTTTTCCATCTCCCTGTTCTAAAAATCCATTTAATATATGGTCCCCAGATAGGGGACGTATCAGATATTAAACTGATAAGAACAGATACTACACTTGATCTTAGCCAAAAGGCCGAGAAGCGATAACCAGAATTGGTTTCAAACTACGGAGCCACCCAAGGATCCTGAAAAGTCCATTTGTGGAGATGAGCTCCTGGACTCCCGTTAAGAAGACATGTTGTCAACCTCTAGATCCCTTACATGCCTGCACTTTTCGGCTTGCTGCTGCTGCAATCCACGCGTTTTAGATCTGCATAACTCCACCTCTTTAAACACAGCACCTTCACCCCCTGCTGTTCCCACCCGCCTCAACACCGTTGGAAGGGAGGAGAACCAATTAAGGCGGGGGGTGGGGTGGAACGAGCAGCTGTCTACCCTTAGCAGGAGGGCTCCTGATTACATACCTCTCCTGCTGCTGCTGCTGGCTGTCCAGCAGCAGACTGAAGGTGGCTGCTGCTGTGCACAGGTATATAAAGGCTCATAGCCTATTATGACACGCGCAGCCAGCGTTCCATTGCCACATTCCATCTACTGCAGGCAGGATACCTGGCTGGCTGAATGTCGCTGAGAAGCTCACAGAGA
Source organism: Phyllobates terribilis (assembly GCF_046119375.1). Lineage (NCBI taxonomy): Eukaryota > Metazoa > Chordata > Amphibia > Anura > Dendrobatidae > Phyllobates > Phyllobates terribilis. The sequence goes on from NW_027362765.1 coordinate 652,073,002, forward strand.
CCGCCATAAGCAACAGTTTAACAGAATGCCACAGACTAATCAACCAAACTTTTTGGGTTGGGTTCTCTTTTATAGTCTGCAGGCATTAAATGAAAGAAGTCAGTGTTCCAGCAGAAGGAGACAACGTTTCAGAAAAGGCATTGTAGCAAACCAAAAAAGAAATTTTAAGCGCAGCAGAGTAACCAGCGCACATACCTGTTAGCTCAGGTGAGTTTAAAAGGCTGCTGTTGATAACAAGGGCATTTGCTAAATAGATGGTGTGTGTGCAACAATATACTGAAAGGTCAATTATATTGTGCAGCTTATCTCACCACCTGTAGTTATTTAGGTGAAAGCTCCAAAATGCTTGCCTAATATGTCTGTTTATCCAAAAGGAAGTAAAAAGGGAGAGCTAGAAAGATAGCATTGCATCACATTACATGGCAATGCAATGCACAGTTGCTGAAGTTGAACCAAAATGAGCTTGTAATCTGGCTTCTGCAACTTTGAACATGAAAAATCCAATGAGGAGAAGAAAAGCAAAGCCAAAGAGTCCATCCCAAAATCCGACAAACAAGCAAAATGAACAAAAAACATTGAATTCAATTCTTTCTGATTTTAGAAACTGCATTAAAGAAGGGGTGCACCGGTCCTGGAGATACTGCAATACCAGGTCAATGCGTGGAGTGGACAGAGCAAGCTCTTTTTCCATCTCCCTGTTCTAAAAATCCATTTAATATATGGTCCCCAGATAGGGGACGTATCAGATATTAAACTGATAAGAACAGATACTACACTTGATCTTAGCCAAAAGGCCGAGAAGCGATAACCAGAATTGGTTTCAAACTACGGAGCCACCCAAGGATCCTGAAAAGTCCATTTGTGGAGATGAGCTCCTGGACTCCCGTTAAGAAGACATGTTGTCAACCTCTAGATCCCTTACATGCCTGCACTTTTCGGCTTGCTGCTGCTGCAATCCACGCGTTTTAGATCTGCATAACTCCACCTCTTTAAACACAGCACCTTCACCCCCTGCTGTTCCCACCCGCCTCAACACCGTTGGAAGGGAGGAGAACCAATTAAGGCGGGGGGTGGGGTGGAACGAGCAGCTGTCTACCCTTAGCAGGAGGGCTCCTGATTACATACCTCTCCTGCTGCTGCTGCTGGCTGTCCAGCAGCAGACTGAAGGTGGCTGCTGCTGTGCACAGGTATATAAAGGCTCATAGCCTATTATGACACGCGCAGCCAGCGTTCCATTGCCACATTCCATCTACTGCAGGCAGGATACCTGGCTGGCTGAATGTCGCTGAGAAGCTCACAGAGACCGCCATAAGCAACAGTTTAACAGAATGCCACAGACTAATCAACCAAACTTTTTGGGTTGGGTTCTCTTTTATAGTCTGCAGGCATTAAATGAAAGAAGTCAGTGTTCCAGCAGAAGGAGACAACGTTTCAGAAAAGGCATTGTAGCAAACCAAAAAAGAAATTTTAAGCGCAGCAGAGTAACCAGCGCACATACCTGTTAGCTCAGGTGAGTTTAAAAGGCTGCTGTTGATAACAAGGGCATTTGCTAAATAGATGGTGTGTGTGCAACAATATACTGAAAGGTCAATTATATTGTGCAGCTTATCTCACCACCTGTAGTTATTTAGGTGAAAGCTCCAAAATGCTTGCCTAATATGTCTGTTTATCCAAAAGGAAGTAAAAAGGGAGAGCTAGAAAGATAGCATTGCATCACATTACATGGCAATGCAATGCACAGTTGCTGAAGTTGAACCAAAATGAGCTTGTAATCTGGCTTCTGCAACTTTGAACATGAAAAATCCAATGAGGAGAAGAAAAGCAAAGCCAAAGAGTCCATCCCAAAATCCGACAAACAAGCAAAATGAACAAAAAACATTGAATTCAATTCTTTCTGATTTTAGAAACTGCATTAAAGAAGGGGTGCACCGGTCCTGGAGATACTGCAATACCAGGTCAATGCGTGGAGTGGACAGAGCAAGCTCTTTTTCCATCTCCCTGTTCTAAAAATCCATTTAATATATGGTCCCCAGATAGGGGACGTATCAGATATTAAACTGATAAGAACAGATTTTTTTTAATTTGGCTATCCCCTGCAGAGGGATAAAACCGTTTATTAAAACTTTAACAAATTACAAGCATAATTACACAAATACCAAACGTTAAAAGACAAATGAAATTTACAAAACAAAAAAATACAAAGATTTTAAATAATTAGGTTCCATTGGTCAACAAGCCATTTTTTGGAAATATGTACATTCTTCTTTTTGTCAATTAAATAATAAGTATACATTTCACATAAACATAAACTTAAAACATCATTCACTGATAAAACATCTTGTTTAAAAATAGCAATGTTGCGCGCTTTCCAGAGAGATGACTTGGCGCAGTTCACTGTCTTCCAAGCCATTGTGTACTGGTCCATTGTGGGGCATTCCATAAGTCCGTATAGCACAGTTTTATATGTAAAGTCCTTGAGGTCTGCCACCCTTTCCAGTAGGGGGAGCAGTCTTCTCCAGAAATCCTTTGCAAAATTACATGTCCATAATAGATGTTCCACCGTTTCCTCGTCTTGGCATCCGGCTCTTGGGCAGATGGCAGACCGCACAAATCCTCTTCTGTATTGGAATGCCCGGCAAGGAAGACAGCGGTGCATGCAACTCCAAGCCAGATCTCTCTGTTCATTAAAAAGATAAAAAACGTTAATCATTTTCCAGATAGACATAGATTTGTCATCATCATATCTGTCAACATTACATATTTCCTCACTTTTACGTATTTCTTTAATTAGTTTCTTACTATTTCTTAATTCCTCTATTTTCTTAGTCCCTAAATTAAAATCGGACACTATTTTCCTTAAAATCTCATAATGCGTCGACAAATTAAAAGCATGGGGCACAGATATATTAACTTCATACCATCCAAACTTTCTCATAAAAAATCCTGTATTAAAACGCATAAAAAAGGACCAATAGTGATTCTTAAAAAGGGCATTAAAACAGTAAACGAACAGATGGATTAAAAGAAACCTATTAAAATCTGGAAAATCTTTACCACCTTTTACTTTTGATTTCATCACGATTTCTCTTTTCAGCTTTTCCATTTTTGAGTTCCAAAAGAAGGTAAAACAGGTTTTGGTTATCTTTTTTAAAACATTAACAGGCGGGGGGAAAACCATGCTAAGATACAATAAAAGAGGTAAAATCACCATCTTTAAAACCAATACTTTACCCTCCATTGTAAGTCTCCTCATGTTCCACATACATATTTTCGTATTTACTTTCTGTGTAACTGTTTCCCAACTATTATAACCATCATTATTTTCAGTGAATGATATACCTAAAATGGAAATGGATTCGGAGACATTAATTGGTACATCACGTAAAATCATCCCCCCAACACTTAAAATGTTACACTTATTAAAATTGATTTTAAAACCAGAAGCTAGACAAAAGGATTGCACTTGATGGAGAGTGGCCGTAAGTGATGGTGCATCTGTACACAAGACCGCCACGTCATCCATGTAGCCTACAACCTTGGCCTCCAAACCACCGCTTCCAGGCAGAGGGACACCGCATATCTGTTTATTTTGGCGTATTGCACATAACATTGGTTCCAGTGCACAGATAAACAGTAGCAGGGACAGAGGGCATCCCTGTTTCACCCCTGACCGTAAAAATACCTCTTGTGTCTTAAAACCATTCACTAAAATCTTACTTGTACAATCCTTGTAAAATGCTTTAAGCGATAGTAAAAACCCTTCTGGTATGCCCATTTTCTCTAAAACTTTAAAAAGATAAAAGTGTGAGACACGGTCAAATGCTTTTTCAAAATCAATAGATAAAATCGCCATTTTCCCCTTTCTGTCTTTCACATCCTCAATACAGTCTTTCACTAAATTCAGATTGTCCCATATACTGCGCCCCGGCACCCCACACACTTGATTAGAATGAATAACTTTGCTGATGACTTCTTTTAGACGATTTGCACAAATTTTAGCCATTATTTTATAGTCACAATTTAAAAGTGTTATTGGTCTCCAGTTTTCTAATTTTGATTTATCGCCTTTTTTGTATAGGAGGGAGACTTCACCTTTCTTCCAGGAATTTAATAAAACCTTATTATTAAAAACCTCAGTAAACAAATAAAACAAATCATCTTTTAAAATATCATAAAAACATACATAAAATTCTATTGGGATGCCTTCAGGACCAGGGACCTTTCCAGTTTTAAAACTTTTAATAGTTTTTAACACTTCTTGTTCCGTTAAAACTTGGGATAAAAACTCTTGGGATGCGGGATCTAAAACAGCTGTTAGTCCTTGCAGCGAATCATCCATTAATTTATTATCTATATTTTTTCCATTAAAAAGATTAGAAAAAAAAACCTCAACTTTACCCAGCATATTTTTTATATTATTCTCACCATCTATATGGTCAATTATCACTTTTTCTTTTTTATTTTTCCTAAAAAAATATCTGGAACACTTTTCATTTTCTTCTATATGTTGTACTCTAGAACGAAAAATTATCTCTTCCTTTTTGTTCTAGCCATTTTGAAATCTCTTCTTTTAAGTTTGAAATATCAACTTGTACATCTATCCCATTGTCTCTGAGCTTAAACAATGTTTGTAGGCGGGTATTTAAAATTCTATATTCTTCATATTTTTCTTTGGCTCTACATATACTCTTTTTAATAAAAAAGTCTTTTATTTTTACTTTCATTCTATCCCACCATACACTCATAGTCTCATTTGTTTTTTTCCCTTTTCTACATTTCCTATAAAACTCAATAAAATCTGATAAAATCTGCGGGTCGGTTAAAAGGGATACGTTCATTTTCCAGCTTTTCTTACCACATTTTTTGTTGTCATTTACTTTTATGGTAAAGGATAAAAGTTTATGGTCTGAAAATATATTAGTTAAAACTTCACATTTGGCAGGTATTGTTTTAACTGAACCAAAAATAAAATCAATCCTAGAGCTACAATTAGCATTGCTCCAAGTGAAACCGGCATCCTCTGGGCTGTCACTATGACACTCTTTATATATGTCTATCAATTTAGCATCTTTGACTATATCATGTAGCATACCTGAGGTTTTATCGTAGTTCCTGCTTACAGAGCTGGAGCGCCGGTTTTCACCTTTTAAAACACAATTAAAATCCCCTGCTAAGATAAAAGGTTCAGAGTTATTAATAAATAATGGTAAAAGATCAAGCATTTCGGCTCTTTCATTTTTCTCTGGGGATCCATAAAAATTTAAAAACTGCCATCTAATACCATCAATAAAAGCTTTCACTAATAAAATACGACCTGGTAAAATTTCCTGAATAAAATCAATTAAAACGTTCCCTTTAAAAAGTATGGCTACACCCGCTGATCCTGCAGCATTCGATCCGGACCAGACAGATGGCCCACACTTCCACTCATCTTTATATTTTTGATATGACATTTCATGTGGGATATTACATTCTTGCAGAAAAAATACAGATGCAGTAAAACATGTAAAAAAATTAAAAAGAGCAGTTCTTCTCGTGTTAGATTTTATGCCTCTCACGTTGAGGGAAATACCTTTGAGTTCAGCCATCATTAGAAAATGTAGAAATTTTACTTAGGTAACTAAGAGCAACGGATTTACCTGTCCGATGAACCAGATCAGACCACTGGGCTTGCGCCTCCCTCCTCATCTGATAGTATCGTCACGAGAGTCTCCGTGGAGGAGGAAAGATTACCACATTTATATAAACCCGACGCTACACTGGCATAGCTCGGAGGGCTGGCTGGCAGAACCCGCTGGGTCTCCATTGGCTGGCCATGCAGTTCCTCATCAGGTGGGTCCCCGAGGGGTTCCGCCGCCCCTGTTTGACCTGTAGAAGGTCGTCCTATAGGAGGAGGTTGCGCACAAGGCAGAGCCTCTGACTCTTCAGAGGCAGCAAGATCCCGGTCCCCACCTGTAGCAGCGGAGACCGAAACCCCTGAGGGTCCAGCGTCCACGTCCCCTTCTGGAGAAGTGTCCATCTGTCCACCTCCTGCTGCCTCCTCCGAACCACCCTTTTTCTTTTTCTTAGGACCCACCTTTATCCACTCAGCGCCCTCAGCACTAGGAGACCCAGACTGGGCATGGGCTTCTGTGTCGGCCTTTTGTCGGTCCCTTTTGACCTTACCAGTAGTGCCCTTCTGCTCCTTCTCAGCCCTCCTTTTGGACTCCCGCAGGTCCTGCAGCCAGGTTTTGGGATTTGGTATTTTACCTGTCATAGACTCTGGAGACACTTCACTATTTGGTACGCCCTTATTGTCTCCAGAGGCTCCAGGTTGTTGTTCCTCCTCCTGAGGGGTGGTCTGATCTTTTGGTCCTTGGTCGGACGTCTTGGACTTCCCCTTTTGCTCATCTTCCCGAAATCTGTGAGGGCAAGAAAAATAAAAGTGACCTGGAGTCTGGCAAAAACTGCATTTCTTTTCCTTAGGGCATTCTTTTGTCTCATGTTCTTCACTAGCACAATTTCTACAAGATACATGACAGTTTTCTTTTGAATGACCATAGCGCCCACAATTTCTGCAATATACTGGCATCCCAGAAAAGAAGAAATCCCCATTTGTTTGCCCAATTTTGAAACGGGCAGGGGGGAGCCGTATACCACCTGGTGTATTTGGATCTCTTGTACACTTCACAAGGAATTTCCACTTAGATGTCCATATGTTATATTCGTTTAATATCTTCCCAATACATTTAACACTTTTAAAATAAATTGCTAGAAATGACATTACTTCTGGAGCAGAAACAAAGGGCGAAAATATTTTTACAATAACCAGTCTTACCTCATCCAGGACGTGCTCAACAATTTGTATCCCTTTCAAAACAGGACTATTTTCAACTTTTTTTAAATTTTCTAGTACATCTCTAAAAATACCTTCTCCAGTGAATGTGATGTCATAGTCACCTCTTCTGGGATAATCCTGGATGGAGAGAATTTCATTCCTTTGTACACCAAGAAGGTTCCTGAGCACGTCCTGGACTACATACCCTAATTTCCTCATATCCGAGCCACCCGCCGTGAAGTGAACTCGGATAGAGTTTTTTAGCCTCGCATAAAGAGGCACCAGGTTAGGGTCAACCTCCATGGAAAAACGCAACAAGGTTGCAAATTGCAGCCGCTTGCAATCTGCGCTCCCAGTGTTCTTGCAGCGAAAAACACCTGGAAGCTGGGGGATCGCAACTCGTTACCCTGGGACTAAGCCCTCTCCCTAATAGCAGCAAGCAGGTTAAGTCCACCAAAGTGGACGATCCTGCCAGGCCAAGGAGATGGGTACCCGAGTGACCTTCAACCACAATCTCTTGCAATAAAGCACTTGATCGTAGCCAAAAGGCCGAGAAGCGATAACCAGAATTGGTTTCAAACTACGGAGCCACCCAAGGATCCTGAAAAGTCCATTTGTGGAGATGAGCTCCTGGACTCCCGTTAAGAAGACATGTTGTCAACCTCTAGATCCCTTACATGCCTGCACTTTTCGGCTTGCTGCTGCTGCAATCCACGCGTTTTAGATCTGCATAACTCCACCTCTTTAAACACAGCACCTTCACCCCCTGCTGTTCCCACCCGCCTCAACACCGTTGGAAGGGAGGAGAACCAATTAAGGCGGGGGGTGGGGTGGAACGAGCAGCTGTCTACCCTTAGCAGGAGGGCTCCTGATTACATACCTCTCCTGCTGCTGCTGCTGCTGGCTGTCCAGCAGCAGACTGAAGGTGGCTGCTGCTGTGCACAGGTATATAAAGGCTCAGAGCCTATTATGACACGCGCAGCCAGCGTTCCATTGCCACATTCCATCTACTGCAGGCAGGATACCTGGCTGGCTGAATGTCGCTGAGAAGCTCACAGAGACCGCCATAAGCAACAGTTTAACAGAATGCCACAGACTAATCAACCAAACTTTTTGGGTTGGGTTCTCTTTTATAGTCTGCAGGCATTAAATGAAAGAAGTCAGTGTTCCAGCAGAAGGAGACAACGTTTCAGAAAAGGCATTGTAGCAAACCAAAAAAGAAATTTTAAGTGCAGCAGAGTAACCAGCGCACATACCTGTTAGCTCAGGTGAGTTTAAAAGGCTGCTGTTGATAACAAGGGCATTTGCTAAATAGATGGTGTGTGTGCAACAATATACTGAAAGGTCAATTATATTGTGCAGCTTATCTCACCACCTGTAGTTATTTAGGTGAAAGCTCCAAAATGCTTGCCTAATATGTCTGTTTATCCAAAAGGAAGTAAAAAGGGAGAGCTAGAAAGATAGCATTGCATCACATTACATGGCAATGCAATGCACAGTTGCTGAAGTTGAACCAAAATGAGCTTGTAATCTGGCTTCTGCAACTTTGAACATGAAAAATCCAATGAGGAGAAGAAAAGCAAAGCCAAAGAGTCCATCCCAAAATCCGACAAACAAGCAAAATGAACAAAAAACATTGAATTCAATTCTTTCTGATTTTAGAAACTGCATTAAAGAAGGGGTGCACCGGTCCTGGAGATACTGCAATACCAGGTCAATGCGTGGAGTGGACAGAGCAAGCTCTTTTTCCATCTCCCTGTTCTAAAAATCCATTTAATATATGGTCCCCAGATAGGGGACGTATCAGATATTAAACTGATAAGAACAGATACTACACTTGATCTTAGCCAAAAGGCCGAGAAGCGATAACCAGAATTGGTTTCAAACTACGGAGCCACCCAAGGATCCTGAAAAGTCCATTTGTGGAGATGAGCTCCTGGACTCCCGTTAAGAAGACATGTTGTCAACCTCTAGATCCCTTACATGCCTGCACTTTTCGGCTTGCTGCTGCTGCAATCCACGCGTTTTAGATCTGCATAACTCCACCTCTTTAAACACAGCACCTTCACCCCCTGCTGTTCCCACCCGCCTCAACACCGTTGGAAGGGAGGAGAACCAATTAAGGCGGGGGGTGGGGTGGAACGAGCAGCTGTCTACCCTTAGCAGGAGGGCTCCTGATTACATACCTCTCCTGCTGCTGCTGCTGCTGGCTGTCCAGCAGCAGACTGAAGGTGGCTGCTGCTGTGCACAGGTATATAAAGGCTCAGAGCCTATTATGACACGCGCAGCCAGCGTTCCATTGCCACATTCCATCTACTGCAGGCAGGATACCTGGCTGGCTGAATGTCGCTGAGAAGCTCACAGAGACCGCCATAAGCAACAGTTTAACAGAATGCCACAGACTAATCAACCAAACTTTTTGGGTTGGGTTCTCTTTTATAGTCTGCAGGCATTAAATGAAAGAAGTCAGTGTTCCAGCAGAAGGAGACAACGTTTCAGAAAAGGCATTGTAGCAAACCAAAAAAGAAATTTTAAGCGCAGCAGAGTAACCAGCGCACATACCTGTTAGCTCAGGTGAGTTTAAAAGGCTGCTGTTGATAACAAGGGCATTTCCTAAATAGATGGTGTGTGTGCAACAATATACTGAAAGGTCAATTATATTGTGCAGCTTATCTCACCACCTGTAGTTATTTAGGTGAAAGCTCCAAAATGCTTGCCTAATATGTCTGTTTATCCAAAAGGAAGTAAAAAGGGAGAGCTAGAAAGATAGCATTGCATCACATTACATGGCAATGCAATGCACAGTTGCTGAAGTTGAACCAAAATGAGCTTGTAATCTGGCTTCTGCAACTTTGAACATGAAAAATCCAATGAGGAGAAGAAAAGCAAAGCCAAAGAGTCCATCCCAAAATCCGACAAACAAGCAAAATGAACAAAAAACATTGAATTCAATTCTTTCTGATTTTAGAAACTGCATTAAAGAAGGGGTGCACCGGTCCTGGAGATACTGCAATACCAGGTCAATGCGTGGAGTGGACAGAGCAAGCTCTTTTTCCATCTCCCTGTTCTAAAAATCCATTTAATATATGGTCCCCAGATAGGGGACGTATCAGATATTAAACTGATAAGAACAGATACTACACTTGATCTTAGCCAAAAGGCCGAGAAGCGATAACCAGAATTGGTTTCAAACTACGGAGCCACCCAAGGATCCTGAAAAGTCCATTTGTGGAGATGAGCTCCTGGACTCCCGTTAAGAAGACATGTTGTCAACCTCTAGATCCCTTACATGCCTGCACTTTTCGGCTTGCTGCTGCTGCAATCCACGCGTTTTAGATCTGCATAACTCCACCTCTTTAAACACAGCACCTTCACCCCCTGCTGTTCCCACCCGCCTCAACACCGTTGGAAGGGAGGAGAACCAATTAAGGCGGGGGGTGGGGTGGAACGAGCAGCTGTCTACCCTTAGCAGGAGGGCTCCTGATTACATACCTCTCCTGCTGCTGCTGCTGCTGGCTGTCCAGCAGCAGACTGAAGGTGGCTGCTGCTGTGCACAGGTATATAAAGGCTCAGAGCCTATTATGACACGCGCAGCCAGCGTTCCATTGCCACATTCCATCTACTGCAGGCAGGATACCTGGCTGGCTGAATGTCGCTGAGAAGCTCACAGAGACCGCCATAAGCAACAGTTTAACAGAATGCCACAGACTAATCAACCAAACTTTTTGGGTTGGGTTCTCTTTTATAGTCTGCAGGCATTAAATGAAAGAAGTCAGTGTTCCAGCAGAAGGAGACAACGTTTCAGAAAAGGCATTGTAGCAAACCAAAAAAGAAATTTTAAGCGCAGCAGAGTAACCAGCGCACATACCTGTTAGCTCAGGTGAGTTTAAAAGGCTGCTGTTGATAACAAGGGCATTTGCTAAATAGATGGTGTGTGTGCAACAATATACTGAAAGGTCAATTATATTGTGCAGCTTATCTCACCACCTGTAGTTATTTAGGTGAAAGCTCCAAAATGCTTGCCTAATATGTCTGTTTATCCAAAAGGAAGTAAAAAGGGAGAGCTAGAAAGATAGCATTGCATCACATTACATGGCAATGCAATGCACAGTTGCTGAAGTTGAACCAAAATGAGCTTGTAATCTGGCTTTTGCAACTTTGAACATGAAAAATCCAATGAGGAGAAGAAAAGCAAAGCCAAAGAGTCCATCCCAAAATCCGACAAACAAGCAAAATGAACAAAAACATTGAATTCAATTCTTTCTGATTTTAGAAACTGCATTAAAGAAGGGGTGCACCGGTCCTGGAGATACTGCAATACCAGGTCAATGCGTGGAGTGGACAGAGCAAGCTCTTTTTCCATCTCCCTGTTCTAAAAATCCATTTAATATATGGTCCCCAGATAGGGGACGTATCAGATATTAAACTGATAAGAACAGATACTACACTTGATCTTAGCCAAAAGGCCGAGAAGCGATAACCAGAATTGGTTTCAAACTACGGAGCCACCCAAGGATCCTGAAAAGTCCATTTGTGGAGATGAGCTCCTGGACTCCCGTTAAGAAGACATGTTGTCAACCTCTAGATCCCTTACATGCCTGCACTTTTCGGCTTGCTGCTGCTGCAATCCACGCGTTTTAGATCTGCATAACTCCACCTCTTTAAACACAGCACCTTCACCCCCTGCTGTTCCCACCCGCCTCAACACCGTTGGAAGGGAGGAGAACCAATTAAGGCGGGGGGTGGGGTGGAACGAGCAGCTGTCTACCCTTAGCAGGAGGGCTCCTGATTACATACCTCTCCTGCTGCTGCTGCTGCTGGCTGTCCAGCAGCAGACTGAAGGTGGCTGCTGCTGTGCACAGGTATATAAAGGCTCAGAGCCTATTATGACACGCGCAGCCAGCGTTCCATTGCCACATTCCATCTACTGCAGGCAGGATACCTGGCTGGCTGAATGTCGCTGAGAAGCTCACAGAGACCGCCATAAGCAACAGTTTAACAGAATGCCACAGACTAATCAACCAAACTTTTTGGGTTGGGTTCTCTTTTATAGTCTGCAGGCATTAAATGAAAGAAGTCAGTGTTCCAGCAGAAGGAGACAACGTTTCAGAAAAGGCATTGTAGCAAACCAAAAAAGAAATTTTAAGCGCAGCAGAGTAACCAGCGCACATACCTGTTAGCTCAGGTGAGTTTAAAAGGCTGCTGTTGATAACAAGGGCATTTGCTAAATAGATGGTGTGTGTGCAACAATATACTGAAAGGTCAATTATATTGTGCAGCTTATCTCACCACCTGTAGTTATTTAGGTGAAAGCTCCAAAATGCTTGCCTAATATGTCTGTTTATCCAAAAGGAAGTAAAAAGGGAGAGCTAGAAAGATAGCATTGCATCACATTACATGGCAATGCAATGCACAGTTGCTGAAGTTGAACCAAAATGAGCTTGTAATCTGGCTTCTGCAACTTTGAACATGAAAAATCCAATGAGGAGAAGAAAAGCAAAGCCAAAGAGTCCATCCCAAAATCCGACAAACAAGCAAAATGAACAAAAAACATTGAATTCAATTCTTTCTGATTTTAGAAACTGCATTAAAGAAGGGGTGCACCGGTCCTGGAGATACTGCAATACCAGGTCAATGCGTGGAGTGGACAGAGCAAGCTCTTTTTCCATCTCCCTGTTCTAAAAATCCATTTAATATATGGTCCCCAGATAGGGGACGTATCAGATATTAAACTGATAAGAACAGATTTTTTTGATTGAAGCTGCATCCAAGGCACTGAAAAATGTGACCGAAGTCACACCAAAACAGCGCACGAGGCGAGGATTCATGTGCACCCTTCCCGGAGGAGAGGGTCCCCAATAAACCATCCCCATCCCTCCGAGCCAGAAGGCCACAGCGAGGGTCAGGGATCTCCGATGCTCTCCCTAGCCGAAGCCGGAGAAGAGCCGTTTTTGTGCTCCCAGCTTCCATCTAGGCTGCCACCCTAGTGGAGCTGGAGCCTGTGTTGGTTTCTCAGCCCAAAGCTGACCGGACCTCCGACCGGGTTTATAAAAATTCCCCTTCCTAGCCCGGAGGCCAGGAATAGGGGGGGTTGCTCAGAAAGTATGATTGGCAAAGGTGCGGCGTGCTACGAAGCCAAGTCTTTCTGGGGTTCCCAGTCCCAGTAAGCTTGGACTCCCACCAGGGCGCCTACTCCTGGGGCACATTGCTCCAAAGCCCTCACACTTACCCAGCCTAGTGACTTCGATCCTGGAGGGCCATGTTTTCCATCAGATAACTCTATGAGCCACCTGGCGTACTAACAAGTGCACCAAACCAGTGTGTAATATGCATCAATTTACTAGGGCAGCCCAAGGACAAAACTGCCTTTTCAAAAGATACTACACTTGATCTTAGCCAAAAGGCCGAGAAGCGATAACCAGAATTGGTTTCAAACTACGGAGCCACCCAAGGATCCTGAAAAGTCCATTTGTGGAGATGAGCTCCTGGACTCCCGTTAAGAAGACATGTTGTCAACCTCTAGATCCCTTACATGCCTGCACTTTTCGGCTTGCTGCTGCTGCAATCCACGCGTTTTAGATCTGCATAACTCCACCTCTTTAAACACAGCACCTTCACCCCCTGCTGTTCCCACCCGCCTCAACACCGTTGGAAGGGAGGAGAACCAATTAAGGCGGGGGGTGGGGTGGAACGAGCAGCTGTCTACCCTTAGCAGGAGGGCTCCTGATTACATACCTCTCCTGCTGCTGCTGCTGCTGGCTGTCCAGCAGCAGACTGAAGGTGGCTGCTGCTGTGCACAGGTATATAAAGGCTCAGAGCCTATTATGACACGCGCAGCCAGCGTTCCATTGCCACATTCCATCTACTGCAGGCAGGATACCTAGCTGGCTGAATGTCGCTGAGAAGCTCACAGAGACCGCCATAAGCAACAGTTTAACAGAATGCCACAGACTAATCAACCAAACTTTTTGGGTTGGGTTCTCTTTTATAGTCTGCAGGCATTAAATGAAAGAAGTCAGTGTTCCAGCAGAAGGAGACAACGTTTCAGAAAAGGCATTGTAGCAAACCAAAAAAGAAATTTTAAGCGCAGCAGAGTAACCAGCGCACATACCTGTTAGCTCAGGTGAGTTTAAAAGGCTGCTGTTGATAACAAGGGCATTTGCTAAATAGATGGTGTGTGTGCAACAATATACTGAAAGGTCAATTATATTGTGCAGCTTATCTCACCACCTGTAGTTATTTAGGTGAAAGCTCCAAAATGCTTGCCTAATATGTCTGTTTATCCAAAAGGAAGTAAAAAGGGAGAGCTAGAAAGATAGCATTGCATCACATTACATGGCAATGCAATGCACAGTTGCTGAAGTTGAACCAAAATGAGCTTGTAATCTGGCTTCTGCAACTTTGAACATGAAAAATCCAATGAGGAGAAGAAAAGCAAAGCCAAAGAGTCCATCCCAAAATCCGACAAACAAGCAAAATGAACAAAAAACATTGAATTCAATTCTTTCTGATTTTAGAAACTGCATTAAAGAAGGGGTGCACCGGTCCTGGAGATACTGCAATACCAGGTCAATGTGTGGAGTGGACAGAGCAAGCTCTTTTTCCATCTCCCTGTTCTAAAAATCCATTTAATATATGGTCCCCAGATAGGGGACGTATCAGATATTAAACTGATAAGAACAGATACTACACTTGATCTTAGCCAAAAGGCCGAGAAGCGATAACCAGAATTGGTTTCAAACTACGGAGCCACCCAAGGATCCTGAAAAGTCCATTTGTGGAGATGAGCTCCTGGACTCCCGTTAAGAAGACATGTTGTCAACCTCTAGATCCCTTACATGCCTGCACTTTTCGGCTTGCTGCTGCTGCAATCCACGCGTTTTAGATCTGCATAACTCCACCTCTTTAAACACAGCACCTTCACCCCCTGCTGTTCCCACCCGCCTCAACACCGTTGGAAGGGAGGAGAACCAATTAAGGCGGGGGGTGGGGTGGAACGAGCAGCTGTCTACCCTTAGCAGGAGGGCTCCTGATTACATACCTCTCCTGCTGCTGCTGCTGCTGGCTGTCCAGCAGCAGACTGAAGGTGGCTGCTGCTGTGCACAGGTATATAAAGGCTCAGAGCCTATTATGACACGCGCAGCCAGCGTTCCATTGCCACATTCCATCTACTGCAGGCAGGATACCTGGCTGGCTGAATGTCGCTGAGAAGCTCACAGAGACCGCCATAAGCAACAGTTTAACAGAATGCCACAGACTAATCAACCAAACTTTTTGGGTTGGGTTCTCTTTTATAGTCTGCAGGCATTAAATGAAAGAAGTCAGTGTTCCAGCAGAAGGAGACAACGTTTCAGAAAAGGCATTGTAGCAAACCAAAAAAGAAATTTTAAGTGCAGCAGAGTAACCAGCGCACATACCTGTTAGCTCAGGTGAGTTTAAAAGGCTGCTGTTGATAACAAGGGCATTTGCTAAATAGATGGTGTGTGTGCAACAATATACTGAAAGGTCAATTATATTGTGCAGCTTATCTCACCACCTGTAGTTATTTAGGTGAAAGCTCCAAAATGCTTGCCTAATATGTCTGTTTATCCAAAAGGAAGTAAAAAGGGAGAGCTAGAAAGATAGCATTGCATCACATTACATGGCAATGCAATGCACAGTTGCTGAAGTTGAACCAAAATGAGCTTGTAATCTGGCTTCTGCAACTTTGAACATGAAAAATCCAATGAGGAGAAGAAAAGCAAAGCCAAAGAGTCCATCCCAAAATCCGACAAACAAGCAAAATGAACAAAAAACATTGAATTCAATTCTTTCTGATTTTAGAAACTGCATTAAAGAAGGGGTGCACCGGTCCTGGAGATACTGCAATACCAGGTCAATGCGTGGAGTGGACAGAGCAAGCTCTTTTTCCATCTCCCTGTTCTAAAAATCCATTTAATATATGGTCCCCAGATAGGGGACGTATCAGATATTAAACTGATAAGAACAGATACTACACTTGATCTTAGCCAAAAGGCCGAGAAGCGATAACCAGAATTGGTTTCAAACTACGGAGCCACCCAAGGATCCTGAAAAGTCCATTTGTGGAGATGAGCTCCTGGACTCCCGTTAAGAAGACATGTTGTCAACCTCTAGATCCCTTACATGCCTGCACTTTTCGGCTTGCTGCTGCTGCAATCCACGCGTTTTAGATCTGCATAACTCCACCTCTTTAAACACAGCACCTTCACCCCCTGCTGTTCCCACCCGCCTCAACACCGTTGGAAGGGAGGAGAACCAATTAAGGCGGGGGGTGGGGTGGAACGAGCAGCTGTCTACCCTTAGCAGGAGGGCTCCTGATTACATACCTCTCCTGCTGCTGCTGCTGGCTGTCCAGCAGCAGACTGAAGGTGGCTGCTGCTGTGCACAGGTATATAAAGGCTCAGAGCCTATTATGACACGCGCAGCCAGCATTCCATTGCCACATTCCATCTACTGCAGGCAGGATACCTGGCTGGCTGAATGTCGCTGAGAAGCTCAAAGAGACCGCCATAAGCAACAGTTTAACAGAATGCCACAGACTAATCAACCAAACTTTTTGGGTTGGGTTCTCTTTTATAGTCTGCAGGCATTAAATGAAAGAAGTCAGTGTTCCAGCAGAAGGAGACAACGTTTCAGAAAAGGCATTGTAGCAAACCAAAAAAGAAATTTTAAGCGCAGCAGAGTAACCAGCGCACATACCTGTTAGCTCAGGTGAGTTTAAAAGGCTGCTGTTGATAACAAGGGCATTTGCTAAATAGATGGTGTGTGTGCAACAATATACTGAAAGGTCAATTATATTGTGCAGCTTATCTCACCACCTGTAGTTATTTAGGTGAAAGCTCCAAAATGCTTGCCTAATATGTCTGTTTATCCAAAAGGAAGTAAAAAGGGAGAGCTAGAAAGATAGCATTGCATCACATTACATGGCAATGCAATGCACAGTTGCTGAAGTTGAACCAAAATGAGCTTGTAATCTGGCTTCTGCAACTTTGAACATGAAAAATCCAATGAGGAGAAGAAAAGCAAAGCCAAAGAGTCCATCCCAAAATCCGACAAACAAGCAAAATGAACAAAAAACATTGAATTCAATTCTTTCTGATTTTAGAAACTGCATTAAAGAAGGGGTGCACCGGTCCTGGAGATACTGCAATACCAGGTCAATGCGTGGAGTGGACAGAGCAAGCTCTTTTTCCATCTCCCTGTTCTAAAAATCCATTTAATATATGGTCCCCAGATAGGGGACGTATCAGATATTAAACTGATAAGAACAGATACTACACTTGATCTTAGCCAAAAGGCCGAGAAGCGATAACCAGAATTGGTTTCAAACTACGGAGCCACCCAAGGATCCTGAAAAGTCCATTTGTGGAGATGAGCTCCTGGACTCCCGTTAAGAAGACATGTTGTCAACCTCTAGATCCCTTACATGCCTGCACTTTTCGGCTTGCTGCTGCTGCAATCCACGCGTTTTAGATCTGCATAACTCCACCTCTTTAAACACAGCACCTTCACCCCCTGCTGTTCCCACCCGCCTCAACACTGTTGGAAGGGAGGAGAACCAATTAAGGCGGGGGGTGGGGTGGAACGAGCAGCTGTCTACCCTTAGCAGGAGGGCTCCTGATTACATACCTCTCCTGCTGCTGCTGCTGCTGGCTGTCCAGCAGTAGACTGAAGGTGGCTGCTGCTGTGCACAGGTATATAAAGGCTCAGAGCCTATTATGACACGCGCAGCCAGCGTTCCATTGCCACATTCCATCTACTGCAGGCAGGATACCTGGCTGGCTGAATGTCGCTGAGAAGCTCACAGAGACCGCCATAAGCAACAGTTTAACAGAATGCCACAGACTAATCAACCAAACTTTTTGGGTTGGGTTCTCTTTTATAGTCTGCAGGCATTAAATGAAAGAAGTCAGTGTTCCAGCAGAAGGAGACAACGTTTCAGAAAAGGCATTGTAGCAAACCAAAAAAGAAATTTTAAGCGCAGCAGAGTAACCAGCGCACATACCTGTTAGCTCAGGTGAGTTTAAAAGGCTGCTGTTGATAACAAGGGCATTTGCTAAATAGATGGTGTGTGTGCAACAATATACTGAAAGGTCAATTATATTGTGCAGCTTATCTCACCACCTGTAGTTATTTAGGTGAAAGCTCCAAAATGCTTGCCTAATATGTCTGTTTATCCAAAAGGAAGTAAAAAGGGAGAGCTAGAAAGATAGCATTGCATCACATTACATGGCAATGCAATGCACAGTTGCTGAAGTTGAACCAAAATGAGCTTGTAATCTGGCTTCTGCAACTTTGAACATGAAAAATCCAATGAGGAGAAGAAAAGCAAAGCCAAAGAGTCCATCCGAAAATCCGACAAACAAGCAAAATGAACAAAAAACATTGAATTCAATTCTTTCTGATTTTAGAAACTGCATTAAAGAAGGGGTGCACCGGTCCTGGAGATACTGCAATACCAGGTCAATGCGTGGAGTGGACAGAGCAAGCTCTTTTTCCATCTCCCTGTTCTAAAAATCCATTTAATATATGGTCCCCAGATAGGGGACGTATCAGATATTAAACTGATAAGAACAGATACTACACTTGATCTTAGCCAAAAGGCCGAGAAGCGATAACCAGAATTGGTTTCAAACTACGGAGCCACCCAAGGATCCTGAAAAGTCCATTTGTGGAGATGAGCTCCTGGACTCCCGTTAAGAAGACATGTTGTCAACCTCTAGATCCCTTACATGCCTGCACTTTTCGGCTTGCTGCTGCTGCAATCCACGCGTTTTAGATCTGCATAACTCCACCTCTTTAAACACAGCACCTTCACCCCCTGCTGTTCCCACCCGCCTCAACACCGTTGGAAGGGAGGAGAACCAATTAAGGCGGGGGGTGGGGTGGAACGAGCAGCTGTCTACCCTTAGCAGGAGGGCTCCTGATTACATACCTCTCCTGCTGCTGCTGCTGCTGGCTGTCCAGCAGCAGACTGAAGGTGGCTGCTGCTGTGCACAGGTATATAAAGGCTCAGAGCATATTATGACACGCGCAGCCAGCGTTCCATTGCCACATTCCATCTACTGCAGGCAGGATACCTGGCTGGCTGAATGTCGCTGAGAAGCTCACAGAGACCGCCATAAGCAACAGTTTAACAGAATGCCACAGACTAATCAACCAAACTTTTTGGGTTGGGTTCTCTTTTATAGTCTGCAGGCATTAAATGAAAGAAGTCAGTGTTCCAGCAGAAGGAGACAACGTTTCAGAAAAGGCATTGTAGCAAACCAAAAAAGAAATTTTAAGCGCAGCAGAGTAACCAGCGCACATACCTGTTAGCTCAGGTGAGTTTAAAAGGCTGCTGTTGATAACAAGGGCATTTGCTAAATAGATGGTGTGTGTGCAACAATATACTGAAAGGTCAATTATATTGTGCAGCTTATCTCACCACCTGTAGTTATTTAGGTGAAAGCTCCAAAATGCTTGCCTAATATGTCTGTTTATCCAAAAGGAAGTAAAAAGGGAGAGCTAGAAAGATAGCATTGCATCACATTACATGGCAATGCAATGCACAGTTGCTGAAGTTGAACCAAAATGAGCTTGTAATCTGGCTTCTGCAACTTTGAACATGAAAAATCCAATGAGGAGAAGAAAAGCAAAGCCAAAGAGTCCATCCCAAAATCCGACAAACAAGCAAAATGAACAAAAAACATTGAATTCAATTCTTTCTGATTTTAGAAACTGCATTAAAGAAGGGGTGCACCGGTCCTGGAGATACTGCAATACCAGGTCAATGCGTGGAGTGGACAGAGCAAGCTCTTTTTCCATCTCCCTGTTCTAAAAATCCATTTAATATATGGTCCCCAGATAGGGGACGTATCAGATATTAAACTGATAAGAACAGATACTACACTTGATCTTAGCCAAAAGGCCGAGAAGCGATAACCAGAATTGGTTTCAAACTACGGAGCCACCCAAAGATCCTGAAAAGTCCATTTGTGGAGATGAGCTCCTGGACTCCCGTTAAGAAGACATGTTGTCAACCTCTAGATCCCTTACATGCCTGCACTTTTCGGCTTGCTGCTGCTGCAATCCACGCGTTTTAGATCTGCATAACTCCACCTCTTTAAACACAGCACCTTCACCCCCTGCTGTTCCCACCCGCCTCAACACCGTTGGAAGGGAGGAGAACCAATTAAGGCGGGGGGTGGGGTGGAACGAGCAGCTGTCTACCCTTAGCAGGAGGGCTCCTGATTACATACCTCTCCTGCTGCTGCTGCTGCTGGCTGTCCAGCAGCAGACTGAAGGTGGCTGCTGCTGTGCACAGGTATATAAAGGCTCAGAGCCTATTATGACACGCGCAGCCAGCGTTCCATTGCCACATTCCATCTACTGCAGGCAGGATACCTGGCTGGCTGAATGTCGCTGAGAAGCTCACAGAGACCGCCATAAGCAACAGTTTAACAGAATGCCACAGACTAATCAACCAAACTTTTTGGGTTGGGTTCTCTTTTATAGTCTGCAGGCATTAAATGAAAGAAGTCAGTGTTCCAGCAGAAGGAGACAACGTTTCAGAAAAGGCATTGTAGCAAACCAAAAAAGAAATTTTAAGCGCAGCAGAGTAACCAGCGCACATACCTGTTAGCTCAGGTGAGTTTAAAAGGCTGCTGTTGATAACAAGGGCATTTGCTAAATAGATGGTGTGTGTGCAACAATATACTGAAAGGTCAATTATATTGTGCAGCTTATCTCACCACCTGTAGTTATTTAGGTGAAAGCTCCAAAATGCTTGCCTAATATGTCTGTTTATCCAAAAGGAAGTAAAAAGGGAGAGCTAGAAAGATAGCATTGCATCACATTACATGGCAATGCAATGCACAGTTGCTGAAGTTGAACCAAAATGAGCTTGTAATCTGGCTTCTGCAACTTTGAACATGAAAAATCCAATGAGGAGAAGAAAAGCAAAGCCAAAGAGTCCATCCCAAAATCCGACAAACAAGCAAAATGAACAAAAAACATTGAATTCAATTCTTTCTGATTTTAGAAACTGCATTAAAGAAGGGGTGCACCGGTCCTGGAGATACTGCAATACCAGGTCAATGCGTGGAGTGGACAGAGCAAGCTCTTTTTCCATCTCCCTGTTCTAAAAATCCATTTAATATATGGTCCCCAGATAGGGGACGTATCAGATATTAAACTGATAAGAACAGATACTACACTTGATCTTAGCCAAAAGGCCGAGAAGCGATAACCAGAATTGGTTTCAAACTACGGAGCCACCCAAGGATCCTGAAAAGTCCATTTGTGGAGATGAGCTCCTGGACTCCCGTTAAGAAGACATGTTGTCAACCTCTAGATCCCTTACATGCCTGCACTTTTCGGCTTGCTGCTGCTGCAATCCACGCGTTTTAGATCTGCATAACTCCACCTCTTTAAACACAGCACCTTCACCCCCTGCTGTTCCCACCCGCCTCAACACCGTTGGAAGGGAGGAGAACCAATTAAGGCGGGGGGTGGGGTGGAACGAGCAGCTGTCTACCCTTAGCAGGAGGGCTCCTGATTACATACCTCTCCTGCTGCTGCTGCTGCTGGCTGTCCAGCAGCAGACTGAAGGTGGCTGCTGCTGTGCACAGGTATATAAAGGCTCAGAGCCTATTATGACACGCGCAGCCAGCGTTCCATTGCCACATTCCATCTACTGCAGGCAGGATACCTGGCTGGCTGAATGTCGCTGAGAAGCTCACAGAGACCGCCATAAGCAACAGTTTAACAGAATGCCACAGACTAATCAACCAAACTTTTTGGGTTGGGTTCTCTTTTATAGTCTGCAGGCATTAAATGAAAGAAGTCAGTGTTCCAGCAGAAGGAGACAACGTTTCAGAAAAGGCATTGTAGCAAACCAAAAAAGAAATTTTAAGCGCAGCAGAGTAACCAGCGCACATACCTGTTAGCTCAGGTGAGTTTAAAAGGCTGCTGTTGATAACAAGGGCATTTGCTAAATAGATGGTGTGTGTGCAACAATATACTGAAAGGTCAATTATATTGTGCAGCTTATCTCACCACCTGTAGTTATTTAGGTGAAAGCTCCAAAATGCTTGCCTAATATGTCTGTTTATCCAAAAGGAAGTAAAAAGGGAGAGCTAGAAAGATAGCATTGCATCACATTACATGGCAATGCAATGCACAGTTGCTGAAGTTGAACCAAAATGAGCTTGTAATCTGGCTTCTGCAACTTTGAACATGAAAAATCCAATGAGGAGAAGAAAAGCAAAGCCAAAGAGTCCATCCCAAAATCCGACAAACAAGCAAAATGAACAAAAAACATTGAATTCAATTCTTTCTGATTTTAGAAACTGCATTAAAGAAGGGGTGCACCGGTCCTGGAGATACTGCAATACCAGGTCAATGCGTGGAGTGGACAGAGCAAGCTCTTTTTCCATCTCCCTGTTCTAAAAATCCATTTAATATATGGTCCCCAGATAGGGGACGTATCAGATATTAAACTGATAAGAACAGATACTACACTTGATCTTAGCCAAAAGGCCGAGAAGCGATAACCAGAATTGGTTTCAAACTACGGAGCCACCCAAGGATCCTGAAAAGTCCATTTGTGGAGATGAGCTCCTGGACTCCCGTTAAGAAGACATGTTGTCAACCTCTAGATCCCTTACATGCCTGCACTTTTCGGCTTGCTGCTGCTGCAATCCACGCGTTTTAGATCTGCATAACTCCACCTCTTTAAACACAGCACCTTCACCCCCTGCTGTTCCCACCCGCCTCAACACCGTTGGAAGGGAGGAGAACCAATTAAGGCGGGGGGTGGGGTGGAACGAGCAGCTGTCTACCCTTAGCAGGAGGGCTCCTGATTACATACCTCTCCTGCTGCTGCTGCTGCTGGCTGTCCAGCAGCAGACTGAAGGTGGCTGCTGCTGTGCACAGGTATATAAAGGCTCAGAGCCTATTATGACACGCGCAGCCAGCGTTCCATTGCCACATTCCATCTACTGCAGGCAGGATACCTGGCTGGCTGAATGTTGCTGAGAAGCTCACAGAGACCGCCATAAGCAACAGTTTAACAGAATGCCACAGACTAATCAACCAAACTTTTTGGGTTGGGTTCTCTTTTATAGTCTGCAGGCATTAAATGAAAGAAGTCAGTGTTCCAGCAGAAGGAGACGTTTCAGAAAAGGCATTGTAGCAAACCAAAAAAGAAATTTTAAGCGCAGCAGAGTAACCAGCGCACATACCTGTTAGCTCAGGTGAGTTTAAAAGGCTGCTGTTGATAACAAGGGCATTTGCTAAATAGATGGTGTGTGTGCAACAATATACTGAAAGGTCAATTATATTGTGCAGCTTATCTCACCACCTGTAGTTATTTAGGTGAAAGCTCCAAAATGCTTGCCTAATATGTCTGTTTATCCAAAAGGAAGTAAAAAGGGAGAGCTAGAAAGATAGCATTGCATCACATTACATGGCAATGCAATGCACAGTTGCTGAAGTTGAACCAAAATGAGCTTGTAATCTGGCTTCTGCAACTTTGAACATGAAAAATCCAATGAGGAGAAGAAAAGCAAAGCCAAAGAGTCCATCCCAAAATCCGACAAACAAGCAAAATGAACAAAAAACATTGAATTCAATTCTTTCTGATTTTAGAAACTGCATTAAAGAAGGGGTGCACCGGTCCTGGAGATACTGCAATACCAGGTCAATGCGTGGAGTGGACAGAGCAAGCTCTTTTTCCATCTCCCTGTTCTAAAAATCCATTTAATATATGGTCCCCAGATAGGGGACGTATCAGATATTAAACTGATAAGAACAGATACTACACTTGATCTTAGCCAAAAGGCCGAGAAGCGATAACCAGAATTGGTTTCAAACTACGGAGCCACCCAAGGATCCTGAAAAGTCCATTTGTGGAGATGAGCTCCTGGACTCCCGTTAAGAAGACATGTTGTCAACCTCTAGATCCCTTACATGCCTGCACTTTTCGGCTTGCTGCTGCTGCAATCCACGCGTTTTAGATCTGCATAACTCCACCTCTTTAAACACAGCACCTTCACCCCCTGCTGTTCCCACCCGCCTCAACACCGTTGGAAGGGAGGAGAACCAATTAAGGCGGGGGGTGGGGTGGAACGAGCAGCTGTCTACCCTTAGCAGGAGGGCTCCTGATTACATACCTCTCCTGCTGCTGCTGCTGCTGGCTGTCCAGCAGCAGACTGAAGGTGGCTGCTGCTGTGCACAGGTATATAAAGGCTCAGAGCCTATTATGACACGCGCAGCCAGCGTTCCATTGCCACATTCCATCTACTGCAGGCAGGATACCTGGCTGGCTGAATGTCGCTGAGAAGCTCACAGAGACCGCCATAAGCAACAGTTTAACAGAATGCCACAGACTAATCAACCAAACTTTTTGGGTTGGGTTCTCTTTTATAGTCTGCAGGCATTAAATGAAAGAAGTCAGTGTTCCAGCAGAAGGAGACAACGTTTCAGAAAAGGCATTGTAGCAAACCAAAAAAGAAATTTTAAGCGCAGCAGAGTAACCAGCGCACATACCTGTTAGCTCAGGTGAGTTTAAAAGGCTGCTGTTGATAACAAGGGCATTTGCTAAATAGATGGTGTGTGTGCAACAATATACTGAAAGGTCAATTATATTGTGCAGCTTATCTCACCACCTGTAGTTATTTAGGTGAAAGCTCCAAAATGCTTGCCTAATATGTCTGTTTATCCAAAAGGAAGTAAAAAGGGAGAGCTAGAAAGATAGCATTGCATCACATTACATGGCAATGCAATGCACAGTTGCTGAAGTTGAACCAAAATGAGCTTGTAATCTGGCTTCTGCAACTTTGAACATGAAAAATCCAATGAGGAGAAGAAAAGCAAAGCCAAAGAGTCCATCCCAAAATCCGACAAACAAGCAAAATGAACAAAAAACATTGAATTCAATTCTTTCTGATTTTAGAAACTGCATTAAAGAAGGGGTGCACCGGTCCTGGAGATACTGCAATACCAGGTCAATGCGTGGAGTGGACAGAGCAAGCTCTTTTTCCATCTCCCTGTTCTAAAAATCCATTTAATATATGGTCCCCAGATAGGGGACGTATCAGATATTAAACTGATAAGAACAGATACTACACTTGATCTTAGCCAAAAGGCCGAGAAGCGATAACCAGAATTGGTTTCAAACTACGGAGCCACCCAAGGATCCTGAAAAGTCCATTTGTGGAGATGAGCTCCTGGACTCCCGTTAAGAAGACATGTTGTCAACCTCTAGATCCCTTACATGCCTGCACTTTTCGGCTTGCTGCTGCTGCAATCCACGCGTTTTAGATCTGCATAACTCCACCTCTTTAAACACAGCACCTTCACCCCCTGCTGTTCCCACCCGCCTCAACACCGTTGGAAGGGAGGAGAACCAATTAAGGCGGGGGGTGGGGTGGAACGAGCAGCTGTCTACCCTTAGCAGGAGGGCTCCTGATTACATACCTCTCCTGCTGCTGCTGCTGCTGGCTGTCCAGCAGCAGACTGAAGGTGGCTGCTGCTGTGCACAGGTATATAAAGGCTCAGAGCCTATTATGACACGCGCAGCCAGCGTTCCATTGCCACATTCCATCTACTGCAGGCAGGATACCTGGCTGGCTGAATGTCGCTGAGAAGCTCACAGAGACCGCCATAAGCAACAGTTTAACAGAATGCCACAGACTAATCAACCAAACTTTTTGGGTTGGGTTCTCTTTTATAGTCTGCAGGCATTAAATGAAAGAAGTCAGTGTTCCAGCAGAAGGAGACAACATTTCAGAAAAGGCATTGTAGCAAACCAAAAAAGAAATTTTAAGCGCAGCAGAGTAACCAGCGCACATACCTGTTAGCTCAGGTGAGTTTAAAAGGCTGCTGTTGATAACAAGGGCATTTGCTAAATAGATGGTGTGTGTGCAACAATATACTGAAAGGTCAATTATATTGTGCAGCTTATCTCACCACCTGTAGTTATTTAGGTGAAAGCTCCAAAATGCTTGCCTAATATGTCTGTTTATCCAAAAGGAAGTAAAAAGGGAGAGCTAGAAAGATAGCATTGCATCACATTACATGGCAATGCAATGCACAGTTGCTGAAGTTGAACCAAAATGAGCTTGTAATCTGGCTTCTGCAACTTTGAACATGAAAAATCCAATGAGGAGAAGAAAAGCAAAGCCAAAGAGTCCATCCCAAAATCCGACAAACAAGCAAAATGAACAAAAAACATTGAATTCAATTCTTTCTGATTTTAGAAACTGCATTAAAGAAGGGGTGCACCGGTCCTGGAGATACTGCAATACCAGGTCAATGCGTGGAGTGGACAGAGCAAGCTCTTTTTCCATCTCCCTGTTCTAAAAATCCATTTAATATATGGTCCCCAGATAGGGGACGTATCAGATATTAAACTGAGAAGAACAGATACTACACTTGATCTTAGCCAAAAGGCCGAGAAGCGATAACCAGAATTGGTTTCAAACTACGGAGCCACCCAAGGATCCTGAAAAGTCCATTTGTGGAGATGAGCTCCTGGACTCCCGTTAAGAAGACATGTTGTCAACCTCTAGATCCCTTACATGCCTGCACTTTTCGGCTTGCTGCTGCTGCAATCCACGCGTTTTAGATCTGCATAACTCCACCTCTTTAAACACAGCACCTTCACCCCCTGCTGTTCCCACCCGCCTCAACACCGTTGGAAGGGAGGAGAACCAATTAAGGCGGGGGGTGGGGTGGAACGAGCAGCTGTCTACCCTTAGCAGGAGGGCTCCTGATTACATACCTCTCCTGCTGCTGCTGCTGCTTCTGCTGGCTGTCCAGCAGCAGACTGAAGGTGGCTGCTGCTGTGCACAGGTATATAAAGGCTCAGAGCCTATTATGACACGCGCAGCCAGCGTTCCATTGCCACATTCCATCTACTGCAGGCAGGATACCTGGCTGGCTGAATGTCGCTGAGAAGCTCACAGAGACCGCCATAAGCAACAGTTTAACAGAATGCCACAGACTAATCAACCAAACTTTTTGGGTTGGGTTCTCTTTTATAGTCTGCAGGCATTAAATGAAAGAAGTCAGTGTTCCAGCAGAAGGAGACAACGTTTCAGAAAAGGCATTGTAGCAAACCAAAAAAGAAATTTTAAGCGCAGCAGAGTAACCAGCGCACATACCTGTTAGCTCAGGTGAGTTTAAAAGGCTGCTGTTGATAACAAGGGCATTTGCTAAATAGATGGTGTGTGTGCAACAATATACTGAAAGGTCAATTATATTGTGCAGCTTATCTCACCACCTGTAGTTATTTAGGTGAAAGCTCCAAAATGCTTGCCTAATATGTCTGTTTATCCAAAAGGAAGTAAAAAGGGAGAGCTAGAAAGATAGCATTGCATCACATTACATGGCAATGCAATGCACAGTTGCTGAAGTTGAACCAAAATGAGCTTGTAATCTGGCTTCTGCAACTTTGAACATGAAAAATCCAATGAGGAGAAGAAAAGCAAAGCCAAAGAGTCCATCCCAAAATCCGACAAACAAGCAAAATGAACAAAAAACATTGAATTCAATTCTTTCTGATTTTAGAAACTGCATTAAAGAAGGGGTGCACCGGTCCTGGAGATACTGCAATACCAGGTCAATGCGTGGAGTGGACAGAGCAAGCTCTTTTTCCATCTCCCTGTTCTAAAAATCCATTTAATATATGGTCCCCAGATAGGGGACGTATCAGATATTAAACTGATAAGAACAGATACTACACTTGATCTTAGCCAAAAGGCCGAGAAGCGATAACCAGAATTGGTTTCAAACTACGGAGCCACCCAAGGATCCTGAAAAGTCCATTTGTGGAGATGAGCTCCTGGACTCCCGTTAAGAAGACATGTTGTCAACCTCTAGATCCCTTACATGCCTGCACTTTTCGGCTTGCTGCTGCTGCAATCCACGCGTTTTAGATCTGCATAACTCCACCTCTTTAAACACAGCACCTTCACCCCCTGCTGTTCCCACCCGCCTCAACACCGTTGGAAGGGAGGAGAACCAATTAAGGCGGGGGGTGGGGTGGAACGAGCAGCTGTCTACCCTTAGCAGGAGGGCTCCTGATTACATACCTCTCCTGCTGCTGCTGCTGCTGGCTGTCCAGCAGCAGACTGAAGGTGGCTGCTGCTGTGCACAGGTATATAAAGGCTCAGAGCCTATTATGACACGCGCAGCCAGCGTTCCATTGCCACATTCCATCTACTGCAGGCAGGATACCTGGCTGGCTGAATGTCGCTGAGAAGCTCACAGAGACCGCCATAAGCAACAGTTTAACAGAATGCCACAGACTAATCAACCAAACTTTTTGGGTTGGGTTCTCTTTTATAGTCTGCAGGCATTAAATGAAAGAAGTCAGTGTTCCAGCAGAGGGAGACAACGTTTCAGAAAAGGCATTGTAGCAAACCAAAAAAGAAATTTTAAGCGCAGCAGAGTAACCAGCGCACATACCTGTTAGCTCAGGTGAGTTTAAAAGGCTGCTGTTGATAACAAGGGCATTTGCTAAATAGATGGTGTGTGTGCAACAATATACTGAAAGGTCAATTATATTGTGCAGCTTATCTCACCACCTGTAGTTATTTAGGTGAAAGCTCCAAAATGCTTGCCTAATATGTCTGTTTATCCAAAAGTAAGTAAAAAGGGAGAGCTAGAAAGATAGCATTGCATCACATTACATGGCAATGCAATGCACAGTTGCTGAAGTTGAACCAAAATGAGCTTGTAATCTGGCTTCTGCAACTTTGAACATGAAAAATCCAATGAGGAGAAGAAAAGCAAAGCCAAAGAGTCCATCCCAAAATCCGACAAACAAGCAAAATGAACAAAAAACATTGAATTCAATTCTTTCTGATTTTAGAAACTGCATTAAAGAAGGGGTGCACCGGTCCTGGAGATACTGCAATACCAGGTCAATGCGTGGAGTGGACAGAGCAAGCTCTTTTTCCATCTCCCTGTTCTAAAAATCCATTTAATATATGGTCCCCAGATAGGGGACGTATCAGATATTAAACTGATAAGAACAGATTTTTTTTTTTTTGATTGAATATATCTTTTATTAGCACAAAAAATAAGTTAACAGACAGTGTACAGTGCCGCAGCCCAGTACTCACAGAATTCTACATCATATTTACATAGCATGAGGATACGACGCACTAACTAGACACATCACACCCCTATGCTACACAAAACACTCAATCTGAAAGAAAAAGCATGTCAATCAATACAGTACGACGAACCGTGATAAGGGATGGGGATTGGGAAAAAGGGGATGGGGAGGGGAAAATCACAGGCCCGAAGCTTTATTGAAAGACAAGACACATAAGGGGAGAGGGGGAGGAGGGGTTTAGTCCTCATCCTCGTCCTCCGGACCGTCCATGATGGAATAGTCTCTGAGCAGGCTGTGGATCAGCCTGCGGCAGTCCTGGATGGACATCCTCTCCCTCCTCAAGATGAGCCGGTTCCTGGCGACCCAAACGGCATCCTTGAAGCAGTTCATAAGGCGCCAAGCCTCCTGGATGGCTCCGACGGTATGAACCCCAGGGAAGAGTCCGTAAAGCACAGAATGGTGCGATAGGCTCGCCCTGGGGACAGAGTTCCTCAGGTCGTCCTCAAGTGCAGTCAATAGGCGCTGTGCAAATCCGCAGTCCCAAAAAGTGTGCAAAGATGTTTCCTCCACGAAGGGGCACCTTGGGCAGTACCGGGTCTTGCACAGGTTCCGGGCATGCATGAATGACCGGACGGGCAGTCCGCCCTGAATCGCCATCCACGACAAGTCCTTGTGCCCGTTGGTCAGCCTGTCAGACGACACATTTGTCCACACAGTCTCCAGCGTGTCCTGGTGAAGTCCTGTGATGTTCTCCACGTCATCCTTGGCTCTGATTAGCTTGTGGATAGTTTTGGGCTTCCACAAGTCGGGCTTGAGTCCCTCCAGTTGATGCTCCCCCACAAATCGAACGACGTCTCCGTAGAACCATGGCGTCGTCCAGTTGTAGGGGAAGGAGCTGTCCCACTTGTCCCAGCCGAGTCGCCTCCAAAGAGGAAGCAGGAAGAAGCGAGACATGGACCTGCCCGCAGAGCCATTCTTGACTTGCAAAGTCCGGCGGACACAATCACACACAAAAGAGGATCGCAGGAGGGTGGGGATATCTGGAACGCCCTTCCCACCCTTGCGAGGCTCCTTGTACATGACGGCCCGCCTGACTCTGTCCATCTTGGATCCCCAGACAAAGTGAAACACTGTCCTGGTAATGGCCCTGCACACAGTGATGTGTGGGGGCCAGGCCTGCGCCGTGTACTGCAAGACGGGCAGGACCTCATTACGCAGGACGAGTGCCTTACCCTCACAAGTGAGGTGTCTGAGGCTCCAGAGTCCGATCCGTTGCTTCACCTTGGCCAAGCGTTCTTGCCAGGACTTGAGGGCCGCTCCTTCCTTCCCGAACCAGACTCCCAGCACCTTGAGGAAATCCGGTTGAATGTTGAAGGGGAAGGGGGCGGAGGAGGCCGGCTGCCAATCCCCGAAGAGCATGGCTTCCGACTTCCTGCAGTTGACTTTGGCCCCTGAAGCCCGGCCGAACCTCTCACACGTCTGGACGAGGGCGTCGACTGAACCACGATCAGCGCAGAAGACGGTGACGTCGTCCATGTAGAGCGAGCACTTGACCTCGTGTCGTCCCGGACCCGGTGCGGTGATCCCTCTGATCTCTCCATTCTGCCGGATAGCCTCTGCGAAGAGTTCTATAACACAAACAAAAAGAAGAGGTGATAGAGGGCAGCCTTGTCTGACCCCAGAGAGGACAGGGAAGGGGTCAGTCTTCCAGCCGTTCACCAACACCGAGCTGTGGATATCAAAATACATCAGACGGACATACGAACAAAACATGTTACCCAAACCTAACCGGTGCAGAGCTCGGCCCATGAACTCGTGGGAAACCCGGTCGAAGGCCTTCTCCTGATCCAAGGAGACCAGGGCCGCGTGTGCGCGGCGGACCTTGATGTACTCGACCGTGTCCCGCACGAGAGCGAGGCTGTCTGCGATGCGACGTCCAGGGATGCCGCAGGTCTGGTCCGGGTGGATGATCCGTCCGATGACCGTCTTAAGTCGTGTCGCCATCGTCTTGGCCAGGATCTTGTAGTCCACGTTGAGCAGAGTGATGGGACGCCAATTCCTCAGGTCGCACCTCTCTCCCTTCCGCTTGTACAGGATCGTGACCATTCCTTCCCTCAAAGATGGAGGCATTCTACCCTCCACCACCATCTCCTCGTACAGGTCCAACAGGTCCGGACAGATGAGGTCTCCCAGCGCTACATAGAGCTCCGCTGGAAGACCATCACTGCCCGGGGTCCTGCCGGTCCTAAAGGATTTAGCGGCAGAGAGCAATTCGCCCACCATCAGAGGTTTGTCCAAGGCTGCCGTGCCTGCAGGATCAAGATGGTTAGTGATACCTGACAGGAACTTATCAGCAGCGTCAGGGTCGGTAGTCTTGTGGGAGTAGAGTTCGCTGTAGAAGTCGCTGACGACCCTCATCACGTCCTCCTTCCCACGTCGCATGTTTCCGCTCTCGTCTCGCAGCTCGTTCAGGGGCGTGTGACCGGCATGAAGTTTCCTGAAAAAGAATGAGTTACATTTCTCACCCTTCTCCAGATTCTCCACTTTGGAACGGAAGACGATTCGCTTGGACTCCTCCTCAAAGTGCCTTTTCAGGCTCTTCTTGGTCTCCTCCAGCTCCTCCCTCACGTCCCAGCCGCAGTGAAGAAGGTCCTGCAGCGACCGCAGCTCGCGCTGCAGCCCTCTGAAGTCCCTCCTCTTCTCACACGCCTGTTGTCGACCCTTGGCCTGAAAGAAACAGCGAAACTCAAGTTTAACATATTCCCACCAATCAGAGACTGTTTGGAAGCTACCCTTGTAGGACTGCCACATTGCGTAGGCTGCTCTCAGCTCCTCCACGACTTCATCCTGAGCCAGCAGAGCACAATTCAGCTTCCAGGAGCCGGGGCCGGACGGAAAACCGTCGCCGAGGACACCTTGTAAGTGAATGGCTCTGTGGTCGGAGAAGAAGCAGGAGACCATCGAGTGCCTACTCTGCCTGACTGCCCGAGAGGTGAACACAAAGTCAATCCTGGAGCGGAGTGAGCCATCGGGTCGGCTCCACGAATAGTTCGTGGAGCCTCTCCCCATGGAGCCCACCACGTCCTGAAGAGAGGCCTCGGTTACCATCTCGATGAGCAGCTTGGACGTGATGTCCAACTTGGCAGATGTGCCAGAACTACGACCATCCTCCTCGATGGGGCAGTTGAAATCCCCGGCCATCACTAAGGTCCTGGTGGTGGCAAGCTGAAGCCGCAGGGTCTGGAAAAGCTCCAAACGCTCATTCTTCAGTGGGGACGCATACACGTTGATGAACCTGACAGGTTCTCCCGCCCAGTTGCCATCTACAACAAGAGCCCTGCCGCAGATGAGCTCCTGGACGGACTCAAGCGTGAATGCGCCCCCCCTGATCAGAATTGCGACCCCCGCAGACTTGCAGTCACCCCCACCGGACCAGTAGGATGGACCGTGGGACCACTCCCTGGCCAGATGTTTGAAGGACCTAGAGGAGGGAAGGGAACATTCCTGCAACATATAAACATCACACAACTGGGAAGTAAGGAAGGCATAAATAGTCTGACGTCTGAACTTGTCCTTGATGCTCCTGACATTAATGGAAAATAAGTTAATATTAGCCATCATGTAGGGAAAAAAGAAAAAGTTAGCGCAGGCAATACACCTTAGTTACCACTCCGGTCGGGTGGTCCCTCGTCGGTGTTGACTGCTGGTGACGGGATCACCAGCAGGCCCTCTTCCTCCATCTGGTAAAGCAGCGCGGCCTCGATCTCGGCGACCACCAGTTCCTCCTCTTCTGGCTCGGCCACCAGGGTCTCAACCATGTGCTCCATCTCTTCTGGCTCAGGGAGGGTATCCTCCTTTTCGCCTACGAAATCCAGAATCTTCTTTTTGGAGGATTCAGTAGCAGGGCTGTCCTCCACCTTCCTCTTTCCCCGGGTTGGAACTGGGGAGACAAGAAGGGGAAAATCCTCCTCGGAATAGATAGCGGCGGGTGGAGGAAAGGTTAATTCCACCGCTACCATGGTCTGGGGAGGGAGAGTGGCTGCCGGGGCAGGGGAAAGGACACCTGCTGAGGAGTAGGGGAAGGAGGAAGAGGAAGTGGAATCCTCAGCAGGGGTGGCCGGGGTGGGGGGGAATTGGACGGGGGTGGCAGGGGGAGGGATCGAGAGAGGGGTGACAGAACTCTTACCCTCCTTTGACTTTTTCTTCTGCTTCGGAGCTGCTGGAAC
This sequence comes from Phyllobates terribilis, assembly GCF_046119375.1. NCBI lineage: Eukaryota > Metazoa > Chordata > Amphibia > Anura > Dendrobatidae > Phyllobates > Phyllobates terribilis. The sequence goes on from NW_027362765.1 coordinate 652,106,177, forward strand.
CGTCGCTGGGGCTTTGGCCACCGACTCCTTGACCGCTTTGGCCTTGGTCGTCTCGGCCTTGGCCGCTGGGGCCTTGGTCGTCGCGTCCTTGACCTTCACAGGCCTGGTCGTCGGGGCCTTGTCCTCCGTAGCTGGGGTCGTCGCAACCACCGATGCCCAGGATCTCTCACGCTTGGGGCAATCCTTGTACAGATGAGCCGCCAGCCCACACAGGTTGCAGGATGTCTTCTTCGGGCAGTCCTTCGAGCTGTGTCCCGTCACTCGACAAATCCTGCAGGCATCCTCCTTGCAGTCCTTCATCTCGTGGCCGTTCTTGCCGCATCTCCTGCAGTTCCGCGGCATGTCCGGGTAATAGATGAGGCCGTAGGAGTTGCCCAGGGAGAATGTCGGGGGCAGGTGCCGAAGTCCGTCTGAGTACGCCAGGTCCCTGTGAAGTCTAACGGTCACCGACCACTTACCTGTCCAGAAGCCGAGTCCATTCAGGATGTGAGAGGGTTCCTTCACAACCAAACAGAAGCGTCTCAGGAAGGTACAGATGTCTTGGCCTGGGGTGTGCGGGTTGCGCATGGAGACCGTGATCCTCCTTTCGTCCCTCTGGATAGGGCAGCTACCTGTAAAGGCAGAGAAAGAATTATCCGGTCCTTTTGCGCTTACCATTTCCCAGAACCTCCTGCAGGTGTTCACAGTGGCGAAGGTGACGAAGAAGATCCCCGTCAAGAAGGTCTGGATGCTGAGGGTGTCCGACCTGGAGAAGCCTCGATCCAGCAGCATCTTCTGGCAGAACACGTCCGAGGACATGTCCGGCACCCTCCCATCCACTTCCTTCAGCTTCAGGGCCACCGTCTGCCGCATCCATGGCTCCAGGGCTGGAGCTTCGTGGCGGGGCTTCTGGGGTCCCTTCTGCTGGCCAGTCGTGGAGGCAGAGTCCTTGGGGTCAGAATCGGCTCCTGGCTGGGCCCTCCTGGCTGTCCCCTGCTCCAGGCTCTTCTTTTCGGCCTTCCTCGCAGCGCTTGCCATGGCTTTCCTCCTGCAGTTACTTCTTGGAGCTGGATCTGGAACTCTTCCCAGAATGGGTGGAGCTATGCAGATTCTTCTCCCGTCGTGTTCTGGACAAATTCCCCGAAAGGTCTTTGTCTCGATGATTTTCTTCCTCGAAGATTCCACAGGACAGCCCGATTCTTCTCCGAGTCTTCGTCTTCTTCTGGATTCTTTAGAGCTTCTTCCTCCCACCGATATCCGCCTTCCTTCTCCGATGTCAGCTGGGCTCCGAAGCTCTTCTCCTTCCGAGTTCGATCGCTCTCGTCAAGTGTAGATCGTAGCTCTTGTGTTCTTAAAAGAACAGATACTACACTTGATCTTAGCCAAAAGGCCGAGAAGCGATAACCAGAATTGGTTTCAAACTACGGAGCCACCCAAGGATCCTGAAAAGTCCATTTGTGGAGATGAGCTCCTGGACTCCCGTTAAGAAGACATGTTGTCAACCTCTAGATCCCTTACATGCCTGCACTTTTCGGCTTGCTGCTGCTGCAATCCACGCGTTTTAGATCTGCATAACTCCACCTCTTTAAACACAGCACCTTCACCCCCTGCTGTTCCCACCCGCCTCAACACCATTGGAAGGGAGGAGAACCAATTAAGGCGGGGGGTGGGGTGAAACGAGCAGCTGTCTACCCTTAGCAGGAGGGCTCCTGATTACATACCTCTCCTGCTGCTGCTGCTGCTGGCTGTCCAGCAGCAGACTGAAGGTGGCTGCTGCTGTGCACAGGTATATAAAGGCTCAGAGCCTATTATGACACGCGCAGCCAGCATTCCATTGCCACATTCCATCTACTGCAGGCAGGATACCTGGCTGGCTGAATGTCGCTGAGAAGCTCACAGAGACCGCCATAAGCAACAGTTTAACAGAATGCCACAGACTAATCAACCAAACTTTTTGGGTTGGGTTCTCTTTTATAGTCTGCAGGCATTAAATGAAAGAAGTCAGTGTTCCAGCAGAAGGAGACAACGTTTCAGAAAAGGCATTGTAGCAAACCAAAAAAGAAATTTTAAGCGCAGCAGAGTAACCAGCGCACATACCTGTTAGCTCAGGTGAGTTTAAAAGGCTGCTGTTGATAACAAGGGCATTTGCTAAATAGATGGTGTGTGTGCAACAATATACTGAAAGGTCAATTATATTGTGCAGCTTATCTCACCACCTGTAGTTATTTAGGTGAAAGCTCCAAAATGCTTGCCTAATATGTCTGTTTATCCAAAAGGAAGTAAAAAGGGAGAGCTAGAAAGATAGCATTGCATCACATTACATGGCAATGCAATGCACAGTTGCTGAAGTTGAACCAAAATGAGCTTGTAATCTGGCTTCTGCAACTTTGAACATGAAAAATCCAATGAGGAGAAGAAAAGCAAAGCCAAAGAGTCCATCCCAAAATCCGACAAACAAGCAAAATGAACAAAAAACATTGAATTCAATTCTTTCTGATTTTAGAAACTGCATTAAAGAAGGGGTGCACCGGTCCTGGAGATACTGCAATACCAGGTCAATGCGTGGAGTGGACAGAGCAAGCTCTTTTTCCATCTCCCTGTTCTAAAAATCCATTTAATATATGGTCCCCAGATAGGGGACGTATCAGATATTAAACTGATAAGAACAGATACTACACTTGATCTTAGCCAAAAGGCCGAGAAGCGATAACCAGAATTGGTTTCAAACTACGGAGCCACCCAAGGATCCTGAAAAGTCCATTTGTGGAGATGAGCTCCTGGACTCCCGTTAAGAAGACATGTTGTCAACCTCTAGATCCCTTACATGCCTGCACTTTTCGGCTTGCTGCTGCTGCAATCCACGCGTTTTAGATCTGCATAACTCCACCTCTTTAAACACAGCACCTTCACCCCCTGCTGTTCCCACCCGCCTCAACACCGTTGGAAGGGAGGAGAACCAATTAAGGTGGGGGGTGGGGTGGAACGAGCAGCTGTCTACCCTTAGCAGGAGGGCTCCTGATTACATACCTCTCCTGCTGCTGCTGCTGCTGGCTGTCCAGCAGCAGACTGAAGGTGGCTGCTGCTGTGCACAGGTATATAAAGGCTCAGAGCCTATTATGACACGCGCAGCCAGCGTTCCATTGCCACATTCCATCTACTGCAGGCAGGATACCTGGCTGGCTGAATGTCGCTGAGAAGCTCACAGAGACCGCCATAAGCAACAGTTTAACAGAATGCCACAGACTAATCAACCAAACTTTTTGGGTTGGGTTCTCTTTTATAGTCTGCAGGCATTAAATGAAAGAAGTCAGTGTTCCAGCAGAAGGAGACAACGTTTCAGAAAAGGCATTGTAGCAAACCAAAAAAGAAATTTTAAGCGCAGCAGAGTAACCAGCGCACATACCTGTTAGCTCAGGTGAGTTTAAAAGGCTGCTGTTGATAACAAGGGCATTTGCTAAATAGATGGTGTGTGTGCAACAATATACTGAAAGGTCAATTATATTGTGCAGCTTATCTCACCACCTGTAGTTATTTAGGTGAAAGCTCCAAAATGCTTGCCTAATATGTCTGTTTATCCAAAAGGAAGTAAAAAGGGAGAGCTAGAAAGATAGCATTGCATCACATTACATGGCAATGCAATGCACAGTTGCTGAAGTTGAACCAAAATGAGCTTGTAATCTGGCTTCTGCAACTTTGAACATGAAAAATCCAATGAGGAGAAGAAAAGCAAAGCCAAAGAGTCCATCCCAAAATCCGACAAACAAGCAAAATGAACAAAAAACATTGAATTCAATTCTTTCTGATTTTAGAAACTGCATTAAAGAAGGGGTGCACCGGTCCTGGAGATACTGCAATACCAGGTCAATGCGTGGAGTGGACAGAGCAAGCTCTTTTTCCATCTCCCTGTTCTAAAAATCCATTTAATATATGGTCCCCAGATAGGGGACGTATCAGATATTAAACTGATAAGAACAGATACTACACTTGATCTTAGCCAAAAGGCCGAGAAGCGATAACCAGAATTGGTTTCAAACTACGGAGCCACCCAAGGATCCTGAAAAGTCCATTTGTGGAGATGAGCTCCTGGACTCCCGTTAAGAAGACATGTTGTCAACCTCTAGATCCCTTACATGCCTGCACTTTTCGGCTTGCTGCTGCTGCAATCCACGCGTTTTAGATCTGCATAACTCCACCTCTTTAAACACAGCACCTTCACCCCCTGCTGTTCCCACCCGCCTCAACACCGTTGGAAGGGAGGAGAACCAATTAAGGCGGGGGGTGGGGTGGAACGAGCAGCTGTCTACCCTTAGCAGGAGGGCTCCTGATTACATACCTCTCCTGCTGCTGCTGCTGCTGGCTGTCCAGCAGCAGACTGAAGGTGGCTGCTGCTGTGCACAGGTATATAAAGGCTCAGAGCCTATTATGACACGCGCAGCCAGCGTTCCATTGCCACATTCCATCTACTGCAGGCAGGATACCTGGCTGGCTGAATGTCGCTGAGAAGCTCACAGAGACCGCCATAAGCAACAGTTTAACAGAATGCCACAGACTAATCAACCAAACTTTTTGGGTTGGGTTCTCTTTTATAGTCTGCAGGCATTAAATGAAAGAAGTCAGTGTTCCAGCAGAAGGAGACAACGTTTCAGAAAAGGCATTGTAGCAAACCAAAAAAGAAATTTTAAGCGCAGCAGAGTAACCAGCGCACATACCTGTTAGCTCAGGTGAGTTTAAAAGGCTGCTGTTGATAACAAGGGCATTTGCTAAATAGATGGTGTGTGTGCAACAATATACTGAAAGGTCAATTATATTGTGCAGCTTATCTCACCACCTGTAGTTATTTAGGTGAAAGCTCCAAAATGCTTGCCTAATATGTCTGTTTATCCAAAAGGAAGTAAAAAGGGAGAGCTAGAAAGATAGCATTGCATCACATTACATGGCAATGCAATGCACAGTTGCTGAAGTTGAACCAAAATGAGCTTGTAATCTGGCTTCTGCAACTTTGAACATGAAAAATCCAATGAGGAGAAGAAAAGCAAAGCCAAAGAGTCCATCCCAAAATCCGACAAACAAGCAAAATGAACAAAAAACATTGAATTCAATTCTTTCTGATTTTAGAAACTGCATTAAAGAAGGGGTGCACCGGTCCTGGAGATACTGCAATACCAGGTCAATGCGTGGAGTGGACAGAGCAAGCTCTTTTTCCATCTCCCTGTTCTAAAAATCCATTTAATATATGGTCCCCAGATAGGGGACGTATCAGATATTAAACTGATAAGAACAGATACTACACTTGATCTTAGCCAAAAGGCCGAGAAGCGATAACCAGAATTGGTTTCAAACTACGGAGCCACCCAAGGATCCTGAAAAGTCCATTTGTGGAGATGAGCTCCTGGACTCCCGTTAAGAAGACATGTTGTCAACCTCTAGATCCCTTACATGCCTGCACTTTTCGGCTTGCTGCTGCTGCAATCCACGCGTTTTAGATCTGCATAACTCCACCTCTTTAAACACAGCACCTTCACCCCCTGCTGTTCCCACCCGCCTCAACACCGTTGGAAGGGAGGAGAACCAATTAAGGCGGGGGGTGGGGTGGAACGAGCAGCTGTCTACCCTTAGCAGGAGGGCTCCTGATTACATACCTCTCCTGCTGCTGCTGCTGCTGGCTGTCCAGCAGCAGACTGAAGGTGGCTGCTGCTGTGCACAGGTATATAAAGGCTCAGAGCCTATTATGACACGCGCAGCCAGCGTTCCATTGCCACATTCCATCTACTGCAGGCAGGATACCTGGCTGGCTGAATGTTGCTGAGAAGCTCACAGAGACCGCCATAAGCAACAGTTTAACAGAATGCCACAGACTAATCAACCAAACTTTTTGGGTTGGGTTCTCTTTTATAGTCTGCAGGCATTAAATGAAAGAAGTCAGTGTTCCAGCAGAAGGAGACGTTTCAGAAAAGGCATTGTAGCAAACCAAAAAAGAAATTTTAAGCGCAGCAGAGTAACCAGCGCACATACCTGTTAGCTCAGGTGAGTTTAAAAGGCTGCTGTTGATAACAAGGGCATTTGCTAAATAGATGGTGTGTGTGCAACAATATACTGAAAGGTCAATTATATTGTGCAGCTTATCTCACCACCTGTAGTTATTTAGGTGAAAGCTCCAAAATGCTTGCCTAATATGTCTGTTTATCCAAAAGGAAGTAAAAAGGGAGAGCTAGAAAGATAGCATTGCATCACATTACATGGCAATGCAATGCACAGTTGCTGAAGTTGAACCAAAATGAGCTTGTAATCTGGCTTCTGCAACTTTGAACATGAAAAATCCAATGAGGAGAAGAAAAGCAAAGCCAAAGAGTCCATCCCAAAATCCGACAAACAAGCAAAATGAACAAAAAACATTGAATTCAATTCTTTCTGATTTTAGAAACTGCATTAAAGAAGGGGTGCACCGGTCCTGGAGATACTGCAATACCAGGTCAATGCGTGGAGTGGACAGAGCAAGCTCTTTTTCCATCTCCCTGTTCTAAAAATCCATTTAATATATGGTCCCCAGATAGGGGACGTATCAGATATTAAACTGATAAGAACAGATACTACACTTGATCTTAGCCAAAAGGCCGAGAAGCGATAACCAGAATTGGTTTCAAACTACGGAGCCACCCAAGGATCCTGAAAAGTCCATTTGTGGAGATGAGCTCCTGGACTCCCGTTAAGAAGACATGTTGTCAACCTCTAGATCCCTTACATGCCTGCACTTTTCGGCTTGCTGCTGCTGCAATCCACGCGTTTTAGATCTGCATAACTCCACCTCTTTAAACACAGCACCTTCACCCCCTGCTGTTCCCACCCGCCTCAACACCGTTGGAAGGGAGGAGAACCAATTAAGGCGGGGGGTGGGGTGGAACGAGCAGCTGTCTACCCTTAGCAGGAGGGCTCCTGATTACATACCTCTCCTGCTGCTGCTGCTGCTGGCTGTCCAGCAGCAGACTGAAGGTGGCTGCTGCTGTGCACAGGTATATAAAGGCTCAGAGCCTATTATGACACGCGCAGCCAGCGTTCCATTGCCACATTCCATCTACTGCAGGCAGGATACCTGGCTGGCTGAATGTCGCTGAGAAGCTCAGAGAGACCGCCATAAGCAACAGTTTAACAGAATGCCACAGACTAATCAACCAAACTTTTTGGGTTGGGTTCTCTTTTATAGTCTGCAGGCATTAAATGAAAGAAGTCAGTGTTCCAGCAGAAGGAGACAACGTTTCAGAAAAGGCATTGTAGCAAACCAAAAAAGAAATTTTAAGCGCAGCAGAGTAACCAGCGCACATACCTGTTAGCTCAGGTGAGTTTAAAAGGCTGCTGTTGATAACAAGGGCATTTGCTAAATAGATGGTGTGTGTGCAACAATATACTGAAAGGTCAATTATATTGTGCAGCTTATCTCACCACCTGTAGTTATTTAGGTGAAAGCTCCAAAATGCTTGCCTAATATGTCTGTTTATCCAAAAGGAAGTAAAAAGGGAGAGCTAGAAAGATAGCATTGCATCACATTACATGGCAATGCAATGCACAGTTGCTGAAGTTGAACCAAAATGAGCTTGTAATCTGGCTTCTGCAACTTTGAACATGAAAAATCCAATGAGGAGAAGAAAAGCAAAGCCAAAGAGTCCATCCCAAAATCCGACAAACAAGCAAAATGAACAAAAAACATTGAATTCAATTCTTTCTGATTTTAGAAACTGCATTAAAGAAGGGGTGCACCGGTCCTGGAGATACTGCAATACCAGGTCAATGCGTGGAGTGGACAGAGCAAGCTCTTTTTCCATCTCCCTGTTCTAAAAATCCATTTAATATATGGTCCCCAGATAGGGGACGTATCAGATATTAAACTGATAAGAACAGATTTTTTTTTATTTTTTTTTAATTTGGCTATCCCCTGCAGAGGGATAAAACCGTTTATTAAAACTTTAACAAATTACAAGCATAATTTAACAAATACCAAACGTTAAAAGACAAATGAAATTTACAAAACAAAAAAATACAAAGATTTTAAATAATTAGGTTCCATTGGTCAACAAGCCATTTTTTGGAAATATGTACATTCTTCTTTTTGTCAATTAAATAATAAGTATACATTTCACATAAACATAAACTTAAAACATCATTCACTGATAAAACATCTTGTTTAAAAATAGCAATGTTGCGCGCTTTCCAGAGAGATGACTTGGCGCAGTTCACTGTCTTCCAAGCCATTGTGTACTGGTCCATTGTGGGGCATTCCATAAGTCCGTATAGCACAGTTTTATATGTAAAGTCCTTGAGGTCTGCCACCCTTTCCAGTAGGGGGAGCAGTCTTCTCCAGAAATCCTTTGCAAAATTACATGTCCATAATAGATGTTCCACCGTTTCCTCGTCTTGGCATCCGGCTCTTGGGCAGATGGCAGACCTCACAAATCCTCTTCTGTATTGGAATGCCCGGCAAGGAAGACAGCGGTGCATGCAACTCCAAGCCAGATCTCTCTGTTCATTAAAAAGATAAAAAAACGTTAATCATTTTCCAGATAGACATAGATTTGTCATCATCATATCTGTCAACATTACATATTTCCTCACTTTTACGTATTTCTTTAATTAGTTTCTTACTATTTCTTAATTCCTCTATTTTCTTAGTCCCTAAATTAAAATCGGACACTATTTTCCTTAAAATCTCATAATGCGTCGACAAATTAAAAGCATGGGGCACAGATATATTAACTTCATACCATCCAAACTTTCTCATAAAAAATCCTGTATTAAAACGCATAAAAAAGGACCAATAGTGATTCTTAAAAAGGGCATTAAAACAGTAAACGAACAGATGGATTAAAAGAAACCTATTAAAATCTGGAAAATCTTTACCACCTTTTACTTTTGATTTCATCACGATTTCTCTTTTCAGCTTTTCCATTTTTGAGTTCCAAAAGAAGGTAAAACAGGTTTTGGTTATCTTTTTTAAAACATTAACAGGCGGGGGGAAAACCATGCTAAGATACAATAAAAGAGGTAAAATCACCATCTTTAAAACCAATACTTTACCCTCCATTGTAAGTCTCCTCATGTTCCACATACATATTTTCGTATTTACTTTCTGTGTAACTGTTTCCCAACTATTATAACCATCATTATTTTCAGTGAATGATATACCTAAAATGGAAATGGATTCGGAGACATTAATTGGTACATCACGTAAAATCATCCCCCCAACACTTAAAATGTTACACTTATTAAAATTGATTTTAAAACCAGAAGCTAGGCAAAAGGATTGCACTTGATGGAGAGTGGCCGTAAGTGATGGTGCATCTGTACACAAGACCGCCACGTCATCCATGTAGGCTACAACCTTGGCCTCCAAACCACCGCTTCCAGGCAGAGGGACACCGCATATCTGTTTATTTTGGCGTATTGCACATAACATTGGTTCCAGTGCACAGATAAACAGTAGGGGGGACAGAGGGCATCCCTGTTTCACCCCTGACCGTAAAAATACCTCTTGTGTCTTAAAACCATTCACTAAAATCTTACTTGTACAATCCTTGTAAAATGCTTTAAGCGATAGTAAAAACCCTTCTGGTATGCCCATTTTCTCTAAAACTTTAAAAAGATAAAAGTGTGAGACACGGTCAAATGCTTTTTCAAAATCAATAGATAAAATCGCCATTTTCCCCTTTCTGTCTTTCACATCCTCAATACAGTCTTTCACTAAATTCAGATTGTCCCATATACTGCGCCCCGGCACCCCACACACTTGATTAGAATGAATAACTTTGCTGATGACTTCTTTTAGACGATTTGCACAAATTTTAGCCATTATTTTATAGTCACAATTTAAAAGTGTTATTGGTCTCCAGTTTTCTAATTTTGATTTATCACCTTTTTTGTATAGGAGGGAGACTTCACCTTTCTTCCAGGAATTTAATAAAACCTTATTATTAAAAACCTCAGTAAACAAATAAAACAAATCATCTTTTAAAATATCATAAAAACATACATAAAATTCTATTGGGATGCCATCAGGACCAGGGACCTTTCCAGTTTTAAAACTTTTAATAGTTTTTAACACTTCTTGTTCCGTTAAAACTTGGGATAAAAACTCTTGGGATGCGGGATCTAAAACAGCTGTTAGTCCTTGCAGCGAATCATCCATTAATTTATTATCTATATTTTTTCCATTAAAAAGATTAGAAAAAAAAACCTCAACTTTACCCAGCATATTTTTTATATTATTCTCACCATCTATATGGTCAATTATCACTTTTTCTTTTTTATTTTTCCTAAAAAAATATCTGGAACACTTTTCATTTTCTTCTTTATGTTGTACTCTAGAACGAAAAATTATCTCTTTTCCTTTTTGTTCTAGCCATTTTGAAATCTCTTCTTTTAAGTTTGAAATATCAAGTTGTACATCTATCCCATTGTCTCTGAGCTTAAATAATGTTTGTAGGCGGGTATTTAAAATTCTATATTCTTCATATTTTTCTTTGGCTCTACATATACTCTTTTTAATAAAAAAGTCTTTTATTTTTACTTTCATTCTATCCCACCATACACTCATAGTCTCATTTGTTTTTTTCCCTTTTCTACATTTCCTATAAAACTCAATAAAATCTGATAAAATCTGCGGGTCGGTTAAAAGGGATACGTTCATTTTCCAGCTTTTCTGACCACATTTTTTGTTATCATTTACTTTTATGGTAAAGGATAAAAGTTTATGGTCTGAAAATATATTAGTTAAAACTTCACATTTGGCAGGTATTGTTTTATCTGAACCAAAAATAAAATCAATCCTAGAGCTACAATTAGCATTGCTCCAAGTGAAACCGGCGTCCTCTGGGCTGTCACTATGACACTCTTTATATATGTCTATCAATTTAGCATCTTTGACTATATCATGTAGCATACCTGAGGTTTTATCGTAGTTCCTGCTTACAGAGCTGGAGCGCCGGTTTTCACCTTTTAAAACACAATTAAAATCCCCTGCTAAGATAAAAGGTTCAAAGTTATTAATAAATAATGGTAAAAGATCAAGCATTTCGGCTCTTTCATTTTTCTCTGGGGATCCATAAAAATTTAAAAACTGCCATCTAATACCATCAATAAAAGCTTTCACTAATAAAATACGACCTGGTAAAATTTCCTGAATAAAATCAATTAAAACGTTCCCTTTAAAAAGTATGGCTACACCCGCTGATCCTGCAGCATTTGATCCGGACCAGACAGATGGCCCACACTTCCACTCATCTTTATATTTTTGATATGACATTTCATGTGGGATATTACATTCTTGCAGAAAAAATACAGATGCAGTAAAACACGTAAAAAAATTAAAAAGAGCAGTTCTTCTCATGTTAGATTTTATGCCTCTCACGTTGAGGGAAATACCTTTGAGTTCAGCCATCATTAGAAAATGTAAAAATTTTACTTAGGTAACTAAGAGCAACGGATTTACCTGTCCGATGAACCTGATCAGACCACTGGGCTTGCGCCTCCCTCCTCATCTGATAGTATCGTCACGAGAGTCTCCGTGGAGGAGGAAAGATTACCACATTTATATAAACCCGACGCTACACTGGCATAGCTCGGAGGGCTGGCTGGCAGAACCCGCTGGGTCTCCATTGGCTGGCCATGCAGTTCCTCATCAGGTGGGTCCCCGAGGGGTTCCGCCGCCCCTGTTTGACCTGTAGAAGGTCGTCCTATAGGAGGAGGTTGCGCACAAGGCAGAGCCTCTGACTCTTCAGAGGCAGCAAGATCCCGTTCCCCACCTGTAGCAGTGGAGACCGAAACCTCTGAGGGTCCAGCGTCCACGTCCCCTTCTGGAGAAGTGTCCATCTGTTCACCTCCTGCTGCCTCCTCCGAACCACCCTTTTTCTTTTTCTTAGGACCCACCTTTATCCACTCAGCGCCCTCAGCCCTAGGAGACCCAGACTGGGCATGGGCTTCTGTGTCGGCCTTTTGCCGGTCCCTTTTGACCTTACCAGTAGTGCCCTTCTGCTCCTTCTCAGCCCTCCTTTTGGACTCCCGCAGGTCCTGCAGCCAGGTTTTGGGATTTGGTATTTTACCTGTCATAGACTCTGGAGACACTTCACTATTTGGTACGCCCTTATTGTCTCCAGAGGCTCCAGGTTGTTGTTCCTCCTCCTGAGGGGTGGTCTGATCTTTTGGTCCTTGGTCGGACGTCTTGGACTTCCCCTTTTGCTCATCTTCCCGAAATCTGTGAGGGCAAGAAAAATAAAAGTGACCTGGAGTCTGGCAAAAACTGCATTTCTTTTCCTTAGGGCATTCTTTTGTCTCATGTTCTTCACTAGCACAATTTCTACATGATACATGACAGTTTTCTTTTGAATGACCATAGCGCCCACAATTTCTGCAATATACTGGCATCCCAGAAAAGAAGAAATCCCCATTTGTTTGCCCAATTTTGAAACGGGCAGGGGGGAGCCGTATACCACCTGGTGTATTTGGATCTCTTGTACACTTCACAAGGAATTTCCACTTAGATGTCCATATGTTATATTCGTTTAATATCTTCCCAATACATTTAACACTTTTAAAATAAATTGCTAGAAATGACATTACTTCTGGAGCAGAAACAAAGGGCGAAAATACTTTTACAATAACCAGTCTTACCTCATCCAGGACGTGCTCAACAATTTGTATCCCTTTCAAAACAGGACTATTTTCAACTTTTTTTAACTTTACTAGTACATCTCTAAAAATACCTTCTCCGGTGAATGTGATGTCATAGTCACCTCTTCTGGGATAATCCTGGATGGAGAGAATTTCATTCCTTTGTACGCCAAGAAGGTTCCTGAGCACGTCCTGGACTACATACCCTAATTTCCTCATATCCGAGCCACCCGCCGTGAAGTGAACTCGGATAGAGTTTTTTAGCCTCGCATAAAGAGGCACGAGGTTAGGGTCAACCTCCATGGAAAAACGCAACAAGGTTGCAAATTGCAGCCGCTTGCAATCTGCGCTCCCAGTGTTCTTGCAGCGAAAAACACCTGGAAGCTGGGGGATCGCAACTCGTTACCCTGGGACTAAGCCCTCTCCCTAATAGCAGCAAGCAGGTTAAGTCCACCAAAGTGGACGATCCTGCCAGGCCAAGGAGAGGGGTACCCGAGTGCCCTTCAACCACAATCTCCTGCAATAAAGCACTTGATCGTAGCCAAAAGGCCGAGAAGCGATAACCAGAATTGGTTTCAAACTACGGAGCCACCAAAGGATCCTGAAAAGTCCATTTGTGGAGATGAGCTCCTGGACTCCCGTTAAGAAGACATGTTGTCAACCTCTAGATCCCTTACATGCCTGCACTTTTCGGCTTGCTGCTGCTGCAATCCACGCGTTTTAGATCTGCATAACTCCACCTCTTTAAACACAGCACCTTCACCCCCTGCTGTTCCCACCCGCCTCAACACCGTTGGAAGGGAGGAGAACCAATTAAGGCGGGGGGTGGGGTGGAACGAGCAGCTGTCTACCCTTAGCAGGAGGGCTCCTGATTACATACCTCTCCTGCTGCTGCTGCTGCTGGCTGTCCAGCAGCAGACTGAAGGTGGCTGCTGCTGTGCACAGGTATATAAAGGCTCAGAGCCTATTATGACATGCGCAGCCAGCGTTCCATTGCCACATTCCATCTACTGCAGGCAGGATACCTGGCTGGCTGAATGTCGCTGAGAAGCTCACAGAGACCGCCATAAGCAACAGTTTAACAGAATGCCACAGACTAATCAACCAAACTTTTTGGGTTGGGTTCTCTTTTATAGTCTGCAGGCATTAAATGAAAGAAGTCAGTGTTCCAGCAGAAGGAGACAACGTTTCAGAAAAGGCATTGTAGCAAACCAAAAAAGAAATTTTAAGCGCAGCAGAGTAACCAGCGCACATACCTGTTAGCTCAGGTGAGTTTAAAAGGCTGCTGTTGATAACAAGGGCATTTGCTAAATAGATGGTGTGTGTGCAACAATATACTGAAAGGTCAATTATATTGTGCAGCTTATCTCACCACCTGTAGTTATTTAGGTGAAAGCTCCAAAATGCTTGCCTAATATGTCTGTTTATCCAAAAGGAAGTAAAAAGGGAGAGCTAGAAAGATAGCATTGCATCACATTACATGGCAATGCAATGCACAGTTGCTGAAGTTGAACCAAAATGAGCTTGTAATCTGGCTTCTGCAACTTTGAACATGAAACATCCAATGAGGAGAAGAAAAGCAAAGCCAAAGAGTCCATCCCAAAATCCGACAAACAAGCAAAATGAACAAAAAACATTGAATTCAATTCTTTCTGATTTTAGAAACTGCATTAAAGAAGGGGTGCACCGCTCCTGGAGATACTGCAATACCAGGTCAATGCGTGGAGTGGACAGAACAAGCTCTTTTTCCATCTCCCTGTTCTAAAAATCCATTTAATATATGGTCCCCAGATAGGGGACGTATCAGATATTAAACTGATAAGAACAGATACTACACTTGATCTTAGCCAAAAGGCCGAGAAGCGATAACCAGAATTGGTTTCACACTACGGAGCCACCCAAGGATCCTGAAAAGTCCATTTGTGGAGATGAGCTCCTGGACTCCCGTTAAGAAGACATGTTGTCAACCTCTAGATCCCTTACATGCCTGCACTTTTCGGCTTGCTGCTGCTGCAATCCACGCGTTTTAGATCTGCATAACTCCACCTCTTTAAACACAGCACCTTCACCCCCTGCTGTTCCCACCCGCCTCAACACCGTTGGAAGGGAGGAGAACCAATTAAGGCGGGGGGTGGGGTGGAACGAGCAGCTGTCTACCCTTAGCAGGAGGGCTCCTGATTACATACCTCTCCTGCTGCTGCTGCTGCTGGCTGTCCAGCAGCAGACTGAAGGTGGCTGCTGCTGTGCACAGGTATATAAAGGCTCAGAGCCTATTATGACACGCGCAGCCAGCGTTCCATTGCCACATTCCATCTACTGCAGGCAGGATACCTGGCTGGCTGAATGTCGCTGAGAAGCTCACAAAGACCGCCATAAGCAACAGTTTAACAGAATGCCACAGACTAATCAACCAAACTTTTTGGGTTGGGTTCTCTTTTATAGTCTGCAGGCATTAAATGAAAGAAGTCAGTGTTCCAGCAGAAGGAGACAACGTTTCAGAAAAGGCATTGTAGCAAACCAAAAAAGAAATTTTAAGCGCAGCAGAGTAACCAGCGCACATACCTGTTAGCTCAGGTGAGTTTAAAAGGCTGCTGTTGATAACAAGGGCATTTGCTAAATAGATGGTGTGTGTGCAACAATATACTGAAAGGTCAATTATATTGTGCAGCTTATCTCACCACCTGTAGTTATTTAGGTGAAAGCTCCAAAATGCTTGCCTAATATGTCTGTTTATCCAAAAGGAAGTAAAAAGGGAGAGCTAGAAAGATAGCATTGCATCACATTACATGGCAATGCAATGCACAGTTGCTGAAGTTGAACCAAAATGAGCTTGTAATCTGGCTTCTGCAACTTTGAACATGAAACATCCAATGAGGAGAAGAAAAGCAAAGCCAAAGAGTCCATCCCAAAATCCGACAAACAAGCAAAATGAACAAAAAACATTGAATTCAATTCTTTCTGATTTTAGAAACTGCATTAAAGAAGGGGTGCACCGGTCCTGGAGATACTGCAATACCAGGTCAATGCGTGGAGTGGACAGAGCAAGCTCTTTTTCCATCTCCCTGTTCTAAAAATCCATTTAATATATGGTCCCCAGATAGGGGACGTATCAGATATTAAACTGATAAGAACAGATACTACACTTGATCTTAGCCAAAAGGCCGAGAAGCGATAACCAGAATTGGTTTCAAACTACGGAGCCACCCAAGGATCCTGAAAAGTCCATTTGTGGAGATGAGCTCCTGGACTCCCGTTAAGAAGACATGTTGTCAACCTCTAGATCCCTTACATGCCTGCACTTTTCGGCTTGCTGCTGCTGCAATCCACGCGTTTTAGATCTGCATAACTCCACCTCTTTAAACACAGCACCTTCACCCCCTGCTGTTCCCACCCGCCTCAACACCGTTGGAAGGGAGGAGAACCAATTAAGGCGGGGGGTGGGGTGGAACGAGCAGCTGTCTACCCTTAGCAGGAGGGCTCCTGATTACATACCTCTCCTGCTGCTGCTGCTGCTGGCTGTCCAGCAGCAGACTGAAGGTGGCTGCTGCTGTGCACAGGTATATAAAGGCTCAGAGCCTATTATGACACGCGCAGCCAGCGTTCCATTGCCACATTCCATCTACTGCAGGCAGGATACCTGGCTGGCTGAATGTCGCTGAGAAGCTCACAGAGACCGCCATAAGCAACAGTTTAACAGAATGCCACAGACTAATCAACCAAACTTTTTGGGTTGGGTTCTCTTTTATAGTCTGCAGGCATTAAATGAAAGAAGTCAGTGTTCCAGCAGAAGGAGACAACGTTTCAGAAAAGGCATTGTAGCAAACCAAAAAAGAAATTTTAAGCGCAGCAGAGTAACCAGCGCACATACCTGTTAGCTCAGGTGAGTTTAAAAGGCTGCTGTTGATAACAAGGGCATTTGCTAAATAGATGGTGTGTGTGCAACAATATACTGAAAGGTCAATTATATTGTGCAGCTTATCTCACCACCTGTAGTTATTTAGGTGAAAGCTCCAAAATGCTTGCCTAATATGTCTGTTTATCCAAAAGGAAGTAAAAAGGGAGAGCTAGAAAGATAGCATTGCATCACATTACATGGCAATGCAATGCACAGTTGCTGAAGTTGAACCAAAATGAGCTTGTAATCTGACTTCTGCAACTTTGAACACGAAAAATCCAATGAGGAGAAGAAAAGCAAAGCCAAAGAGTCCATCCCAAAATCCGACAAACAAGCAAAATGAACAAAAAACATTGAATTCAATTCTTTCTGATTTTAGAAACTGCATTAAAGAAGGGGTGCACCGGTCCTGGAGATACTGCAATACCAGGTCAATGCGTGGAGTGGACAGAGCAAGCTCTTTTTCCATCTCCCTGTTCTAAAAATCCATTTAATATATGGTCCCCAGATAGGGGACGTATCAGATATTAAACTGATAAGAACAGATACTACACTTGATCTTAGCCAAAAGGCCGAGAAGCGATAACCAGAATTGGTTTCAAACTACGGAGCCACCCAAGGATCCTGAAAAGTCCATTTGTGGAGATGAGCTCCTGGACTCCCGTTAAGAAGACATGTTGTCAACCTCTAGATCCCTTACATGCCTGCACTTTTCGGCTTGCTGCTGCTGCAATCCACGCGTTTTAGATCTGCATAACTCCACCTCTTTAAACACAGCACCTTCACCCCCTGCTGTTCCCACCCGCCTCAACACCGTTGGAAGGGAGGAGAACCAATTAAGGCGGGGGGTGGGGTGGAACGAGCAGCTGTCTACCCTTAGCAGGAGGGCTCCTGATTACATACCTCTCCTGCTGCTGCTGCTGCTGGCTGTCCAGCAGCAGACTGAAGGTGGCTGCTGCTGTGCACAGGTATATAAAGGCTCAGAGCCTATTATGACACGCGCAGCCAGCGTTCCATTGCCACATTCCATCTACTGCAGGCAGGATACCTGGCTGGCTGAATGTCGCTGAGAAGCTCACAGAGACCGCCATAAGCAACAGTTTAACAGAATGCCACAGACTAATCAACCAAACTTTTTGGGTTGGGTTCTCTTTTATAGTCTGCAGGCATTAAATGAAAGAAGTCAGTGTTCCAGCAGAAGGAGACAACGTTTCAGAAAAGGCATTGTAGCAAACCAAAAAAGAAATTTTAAGTGCAGCAGAGTAACCAGCGCACATACCTGTTAGCTCAGGTGAGTTTAAAAGGCTGCTGTTGATAACAAGGGCATTTGCTAAATAGATGGTGTGTGTGCAACAATATACTGAAAGGTCAATTATATTGTGCAGCTTATCTCACCACCTGTAGTTATTTAGGTGAAAGCTCCAAAATGCTTGCCTAATATGTCTGTTTATCCAAAAGGAAGTAAAAAGGGAGAGCTAGAAAGATAGCATTGCATCACATTACATGGCAATGCAATGCACAGTTGCTGAAGTTGAACCAAAATGAGCTTGTAATCTGGCTTCTGCAACTTTGAACACGAAAAATCCAATGAGGAGAAGAAAAGCAAAGCCAAAGAGTCCATCCCAAAATCCGACAAACAAGCAAAATGAACAAAAAACATTGAATTCAATTCTTTCTGATTTTAGAAACTGCATTAAAGAAGGGGTGCACCGGTCCTGGAGATACTGCAATACCAGGTCAATGCGTGGAGTGGACAGAGCAAGCTCTTTTTCCATCTCCCTGTTCTAAAAATCCATTTAATATATGGTCCCCAGATAGGGGACGTATCAGATATTAAACTGATAAGAACAGATACTACACTTGATCTTAGCCAAAAGGCCGAGAAGCGATAACCAGAATTGGTTTCAAACTACGGAGCCACCCAAGGATCCTGAAAAGTCCATTTGTGGAGATGAGCTCCTGGACTCCCGTTAAGAAGACATGTTGTCAACCTCTAGATCCCTTACATGCCTGCACTTTTCGGCTTGCTGCTGCTGCAATCCACGCGTTTTAGATCTGCATAACTCCACCTCTTTAAACACAGCACCTTCACCCCCTGCTGTTCCCACCCGCCTCAACACCGTTGGAAGGGAGGAGAACCAATTAAGGCGGGGGGTGGGGTGGAACGAGCAGCTGTCTACCCTTAGCAGGAGGGCTCCTGATTACATACCTCTCCTGCTGCTGCTGCTGCTGGCTGTCCAGCAGCAGACTGAAGGTGGCTGCTGCTGTGCACAGGTATATAAAGGCTCAGAGCCTATTATGACACGCGCAGCCAGCGTTCCATTGCCACATTCCATCTACTGCAGGCAGGATACCTGGCTGGCTGAATGTCGCTGAGAAGCTCACAGAGACCGCCATAAGCAACAGTTTAACAGAATGCCACAGACTAATCAACCAAACTTTTTGGGTTGGGTTCTCTTTTATAGTCTGCAGGCATTAAATGAAAGAAGTCAGTGTTCCAGCAGAAGGAGACAACGTTTCAGAAAAGGCATTGTAGCAAACCAAAAAAGAAATTTTAAGCGCAGCAGAGTAACCAGCGCACATACCTGTTAGCTCAGGTGAGTTTAAAAGGCTGCTGTTGATAACAAGGGCATTTGCTAAATAGATGGTGTGTGTGCAACAATATACTGAAAGGTCAATTATATTGTGCAGCTTATCTCACCACCTGTAGTTATTTAGGTGAAAGCTCCAAAATGCTTGCCTAATATGTCTGTTTATCCAAAAGGAAGTAAAAAGGGAGAGCTAGAAAGATAGCATTGCATCACATTACATGGCAATGCAATGCACAGTTGCTGAAGTTGAACCAAAATGAGCTTGTAATCTGGCTTCTGCAACTTTGAACACGAAAAATCCAATGAGGAGAAGAAAAGCAAAGCCAAAGAGTCCATCCCAAAATCCGACAAACAAGCAAAATGAACAAAAAACATTGAATTCAATTCTTTCTGATTTTAGAAACTGCATTAAAGAAGGGGTGCACCGGTCCTGGAGATACTGCAATACCAGGTCAATGCGTGGAGTGGACAGAGCAAGCTCTTTTTCCATCTCCCTGTTCTAAAAATCCATTTAATATATGGTCCCCAGATAGGGGACGTATCAGATATTAAACTGATAAGAACAGATACTACACTTGATCTTAGCCAAAAGGCCGAGAAGCGATAACCAGAATTGGTTTCAAACTACGGAGCCACCCAAGGATCCTGAAAAGTCCATTTGTGGAGATGAGCTCCTGGACTCCCGTTAAGAAGACATGTTGTCAACCTCTAGATCCCTTACATGCCTGCACTTTTCGGCTTGCTGCTGCTGCAATCCACGCGTTTTAGATCTGCATAACTCCACCTCTTTAAACACAGCACCTTCACCCCCTGCTGTTCCCACCCGCCTCAACACCGTTGGAAGGGAGGAGAACCAATTAAGGCGGGGGGTGGGGTGGAACGAGCAGCTGTCTACCCTTAGCAGGAGGGCTCCTGATTACATACCTCTCCTGCTGCTGCTGCTGCTGGCTGTCCAGCAGCAGACTGAAGGTGGCTGCTGCTGTGCACAGGTATATAAAGGCTCAGAGCCTATTATGACACGCGCAGCCAGCGTTCCATTGCCACATTCCATCTACTGCAGGCAGGATACCTGGCTGGCTGAATGTCGCTGAGAAGCTCACAGAGACCGCCATAAGCAACAGTTTAACAGAATGCCACAGACTAATCAACCAAACTTTTTGGGTTGGGTTCTCTTTTATAGTCTGCAGGCATTAAATGAAAGAAGTCAGTGTTCCAGCAGAAGGAGACAACGTTTCAGAAAAGGCATTGTAGCAAACCAAAAAAGAAATTTTAAGCGCAGCAGAGTAACCAGCGCACATACCTGTTAGCTCAGGTGAGTTTAAAAGGCTGCTGTTGATAACAAGGGCATTTGCTAAATAGATGGTGTGTGTGCAACAATATACTGAAAGGTCAATTATATTGTGCAGCTTATCTCACCACCTGTAGTTATTTAGGTGAAAGCTCCAAAATGCTTGCCTAATATGTCTGTTTATCCAAAAGGAAGTAAAAAGGGAGAGCTAGAAAGATAGCATTGCATCACATTACATGGCAATGCAATGCACAGTTGCTGAAGTTGAACCAAAATGAGCTTGTAATCTGGCTTCTGCAACTTTGAACATGAAAAATCCAATGAGGAGAAGAAAAGCAAAGCCAAAGAGTCCATCCCAAAATCCGACAAACAAGCAAAATGAACAAAAAACATTGAATTCAATTCTTTCTGATTTTAGAAACTGCATTAAAGAAGGGGTGCACCGGTCCTGGAGATACTGCAATACCAGGTCAATGCGTGGAGTGGACAGAGCAAGCTCTTTTTCCATCTCCCTGTTCTAAAAATCCATTTAATATATGGTCCCCAGATAGGGGACGTATCAGATATTAAACTGATAAGAACAGATTTTTTTGATTGAAGCTGCATCCAAGGCACTGAAAAATGTGACCGAAGTCACACCAAAACAGCGCACGAGGCGAGGATTCATGTGGACCCTTCCCGGAGGAGAGGGTCCCCAATAAACCATCCCCATCCCTCCGAGCCAGAAGGCCACAGCGAGGGTCAGGGATCTCCGATGCTCTCCCTAGCCGAAGCCGGAGAAGAGCCGTTTTCGTGCTCCCAGCTTCCATCTAGGCTGCCACCCTAGTGGAGCTGGAGCCTGTGTTGGTTTCTCAGCCCAAAGCTGACCGGACCTCCGACCGGGTTTATAAAAATTCCCCTTCCTAGCCCGGAGGCCAGGAATAGGGGGGGTTGCTCAGAAAGTATGATTGGCAAAGGTGCGGCGTGCTACGAAGCCAAGTCTTTCTGGGGTTCCCAGTCCCAGTAAGCTTGGACTCCCACCAGGGCGCCTACTCCTGGGGCACATTGCTCCAAAGCCCTCACACTTACCCAGCCTAGTGACTTCGATCCTGGAGGGCCATGTTTTCCATCAGATAACTCTATGAGCCACCTGGCGTACTAACAAGTGCACCAAACCAGTGTGTAATATGCATCAATTTACTAGGGCAGCCCAAGGACAAAACTGCCTTTTCAAAAGATACCACACTTGATCTTAGCCAAAAGGCCGAGAAGCGATAACCAGAATTGGTTTCAAACTACGGAGCCACCCAAGGATCCTGAAAAGTCCATTTGTGGAGATGAGCTCCTGGACTCCCGTTAAGAAGACATGTTGTCAACCTCTAGATCCCTTACATGCCTGCACTTTTCGGCTTGCTGCTGCTGCAATCCACGCGTTTTAGATCTGCATAACTCCACCTCTTTAAACACAGCACCTTCACCCCCTGCTGTTCCCACCCGCCTCAACACCGTTGGAAGGGAGGAGAACCAATTAAGGCGGGGGGTGGGGTGGAACGAGCAGCTGTCTACCCTTAGCAGGAGGGCTCCTGATTACATACCTCTCCTGCTGCTGCTGCTGCTGGCTGTCCAGCAGCAGACTGAAGGTGGCTGCTGCTGTGCACAGGTATATAAAGGCTCAGAGCCTATTATGACACGCGCAGCCAGCGTTCCATTGCCACATTCCATCTACTGCAGGCAGGATACCTGGCTGGCTGAATGTCGCTGAGAAGCTCACAGAGACCGCCATAAGCAACAGTTTAACAGAATGCCACAGACTAATCAACCAAACTTTTTGGGTTGGGTTCTCTTTTATAGTCTGCAGGCATTAAATGAAAGAAGTCAGTGTTCCAGCAGAAGGAGACAACGTTTCAGAAAATGCATTGTAGCAAACCAAAAAAGAAATTTTAAGTGCAGCAGAGTAACCAGCGCACATACCTGTTAGCTCAGGTGAGTTTAAAAGGCTGCTGTTGATAACAAGGGCATTTGCTAAATAGATGGTGTGTGTGCAACAATATACTGAAAGGTCAATTATATTGTGCAGCTTATCTCACCACCTGTAGTTATTTAGGTGAAAGCTCCAAAATGCTTGCCTAATATGTCTGTTTATCCAAAAGGAAGTAAAAAGGGAGAGCTAGAAAGATAGCATTGCATCACATTACATGGCAATGCAATGCACAGTTGCTGAAGTTGAACCAAAATGAGCTTGTAATCTGGCTTCTGCAACTTTGAACATGAAAAATCCAATGAGGAGAAGAAAAGCAAAGCCAAAGAGTCCATCCCAAAATCCGACAAACAAGCAAAATGAACAAAAAACATTGAATTCAATTCTTTCTGATTTTAGAAACTGCATTAAAGAAGGGGTGCACCGGTCCTGGAGATACTGCAATACCAGGTCAATGCGTGGAGTGGACAGAGCAAGCTCTTTTTCCATCTCCCTGTTCTAAAAATCCATTTAATATATGGTCCCCAGATAGGGGACGTATCAGATATTAAACTGATAAGAACAGATACTACACTTGATCTTAGCCAAAAGGCCGAGAAGCGATAACCAGAATTGGTTTCAAACTACGGAGCCACCCAAGGATCCTGAAAAGTCCATTTGTGGAGATGAGCTCCTGGACTCCCGTTAAGAAGACATGTTGTCAACCTCTAGATCCCTTACATGCCTGCACTTTTCGGCTTGCTGCTGCTGCAATCCACGCGTTTTAGATCTGCATAACTCCACCTCTTTAAACACAGCACCTTCACCCCCTGCTGTTCCCACCCGCCTCAACACCGTTGGAAGGGAGGAGAACCAATTAAGGCGGGGGGTGGGGTGGAACGAGCAGCTGTCTACCCTTAGCAGGAGGGCTCCTGATTACATACCTCTCCTGCTGCTGCTGCTGCTGGCTGTCCAGCAGCAGACTGAAGGTGGCTGCTGCTGTGCACAGGTATATAAAGGCTCAGAGCCTATTATGACACGCGCAGCCAGCGTTCCATTGCCACATTCCATCTACTGCAGGCAGGATACCTGGCTGGCTGAATGTCGCTGAGAAGCTCACAGAGACCGCCATAAGCAACAGTTTAACAGAATGCCACAGACTAATCAACCAAACTTTTTGGGTTGGGTTCTCTTTTATAGTCTGCAGGCATTAAATGAAAGAAGTCAGTGTTCCAGCAGAAGGAGACAACGTTTCAGAAAAGGCATTGTAGCAAACCAAAAAAGAAATTTTAAGCGCAGCAGAGTAACCAGCGCACATACCTGTTAGCTCAGGTGAGTTTAAAAGGCTGCTGTTGATAACAAGGGCATTTGCTAAATAGATGGTGTGTGTGCAACAATATACTGAAAGGTCAATTATATTGTGCAGCTTATCTCACCACCTGTAGTTATTTAGGTGAAAGCTCCAAAATGCTTGCCTAATATGTCTGTTTATCCAAAAGGAAGTAAAAAGGGAGAGCTAGAAAGATAGCATTGCATCACATTACATGGCAATGCAATGCACAGTTGCTGAAGTTGAACCAAAATGAGCTTGTAATCTGGCTTCTGCAACTTTGAACATGAAAAATCCAATGAGGAGAAGAAAAGCAAAGCCAAAGAGTCCATCCCAAAATCCGACAAACAAGCAAAATGAACAAAAAACATTGAATTCAATTCTTTCTGATTTTAGAAACTGCATTAAAGAAGGGGTGCACCGGTCCTGGAGATACTGCAATACCAGGTCAATGCGTGGAGTGGACAGAGCAAGCTCTTTTTCCATCTCCCTGTTCTAAAAATCCATTTAATATATGGTCCCCAGATAGGGGACGTATCAGATATTAAACTGATAAGAACAGATTTTTTTGATTGAAGCTGCATCCAAGGCACTGAAAAATGTGACCGAAGTCACACCAAAACAGCGCACGAGGCGAGGATTCATGTGGACCCTTCCCGGAGGAGAGGGTCCCCAATAAACCATCCCCATCCCTCCGAGCCAGAAGGCCACAGCGAGGGTCAGGGATCTCCGATGCTCTCCCTAGCCGAAGCCGGAGAAGAGCCGTTTTCGTGCTCCCAGCTTCCATCTAGGCTGCCACCCTAGTGGAGCTGGAGCCTGTGTTGGTTTCTCAGCCCAAAGCTGACCGGACCTCCGACCGGGTTTATAAAAATTCCCCTTCCTAGCCCGGAGGCCAGGAATAGGGGGGGTTGCTCAGAAAGTATGATTGGCAAAGGTGCGGCGTGCTACGAAGCCAAGTCTTTCTGGGGTTCCCAGTCCCAGTAAGCTTGGACTCCCACCAGGGCGCCTACTCCTGGGGCACATTGCTCCAAAGCCCTCACACTTACCCAGCCTAGTGACTTCGATCCTGGAGGGCCATGTTTTCCATCAGATAACTCTATGAGCCACCTGGCGTACTAACAAGTGCACCAAACCAGTGTGTAATATGCATCAATTTACTAGGGCAGCCCAAGGACAAAACTGCCTTTTCAAAAGATACCACACTTGATCTTAGCCAAAAGGCCGAGAAGCGATAACCAGAATTGGTTTCAAACTACGGAGCCACCCAAGGATCCTGAAAAGTCCATTTGTGGAGATGAGCTCCTGGACTCCCGTTAAGAAGACATGTTGTCAACCTCTAGATCCCTTACATGCCTGCACTTTTCGGCTTGCTGCTGCTGCAATCCACGCGTTTTAGATCTGCATAACTCCACCTCTTTAAACACAGCACCTTCACCCCCTGCTGTTCCCACCCGCCTCAACACCGTTGGAAGGGAGGAGAACCAATTAAGGCGGGGGGTGGGGTGGAACGAGCAGCTGTCTACCCTTAGCAGGAGGGCTCCTGATTACATACCTCTCCTGCTGCTGCTGCTGCTGGCTGTCCAGCAGCAGACTGAAGGTGGCTGCTGCTGTGCACAGGTATATAAAGGCTCAGAGCCTATTATGACACGCGCAGCCAGCGTTCCATTGCCACATTCCATCTACTGCAGGCAGGATACCTGGCTGGCTGAATGTCGCTGAGAAGCTCACAGAGACCGCCATAAGCAACAGTTTAACAGAATGCCACAGACTAATCAACCAAACTTTTTGGGTTGGGTTCTCTTTTATAGTCTGCAGGCATTAAATGAAAGAAGTCAGTGTTCCAGCAGAAGGAGACAACGTTTCAGAAAAGGCATTGTAGCAAACCAAAAAAGAAATTTTAAGTGCAGCAGAGTAACCAGCGCACATACCTGTTAGCTCAGGTGAGTTTAAAAGGCTGCTGTTGATAACAAGGGCATTTGCTAAATAGATGGTGTGTGTGCAACAATATACTGAAAGGTCAATTATATTGTGCAGCTTATCTCACCACCTGTAGTTATTTAGGTGAAAGCTCCAAAATGCTTGCCTAATATGTCTGTTTATCCAAAAGGAAGTAAAAAGGGAGAGCTAGAAAGATAGCATTGCATCACATTACATGGCAATGCAATGCACAGTTGCTGAAGTTGAACCAAAATGAGCTTGTAATCTGGCTTCTGCAACTTTGAACATGAAAAATCCAATGAGGAGAAGAAAAGCAAAGCCAAAGAGTCCATCCCAAAATCCGACAAACAAGCAAAATGAACAAAAAACATTGAATTCAATTCTTTCTGATTTTAGAAACTGCATTAAAGAAGGGGTGCACCGGTCCTGGAGATACTGCAATACCAGGTCAATGCGTGGAGTGGACAGAGCAAGCTCTTTTTCCATCTCCCTGTTCTAAAAATCCATTTAATATATGGTCCCCAGATAGGGGACGTATCAGATATTAAACTGATAAGAACAGATACTACACTTGATCTTAGCCAAAAGGCCGAGAAGCGATAACCAGAATTGGTTTCAAACTACGGAGCCACCCAAGGATCCTGAAAAGTCCATTTGTGGAGATGAGCTCCTGGACTCCCGTTAAGAAGACATGTTGTCAACCTCTAGATCCCTTACATGCCTGCACTTTTCGGCTTGCTGCTGCTGCAATCCACGCGTTTTAGATCTGCATAACTCCACCTCTTTAAACACAGCACCTTCACCCCCTGCTGTTCCCACCCGCCTCAACACCGTTGGAAGGGAGGAGAACCAATTAAGGCGGGGGGTGGGGTGGAACGAGCAGCTGTCTACCCTTAGCAGGAGGGCTCCTGATTACATACCTCTCCTGCTGCTGCTGCTGCTGGCTGTCCAGCAGCAGACTGAAGGTGGCTGCTGCTGTGCACAGGTATATAAAGGCTCAGAGCCTATTATGACACGCGCAGCCAGCGTTCCATTGCCACATTCCATCTACTGCAGGCAGGATACCTGGCTGGCTGAATGTCGCTGAGAAGCTCACAGAGACCGCCATAAGCAACAGTTTAACAGAATGCCACAGACTAATCAACCAAACTTTTTGGGTTGGGTTCTCTTTTATAGTCTGCAGGCATTAAATGAAAGAAGTCAGTGTTCCAGCAGAAGGAGACAACGTTTCAGAAAAGGCATTGTAGCAAACCAAAAAAGAAATTTTAAGCGCAGCAGAGTAACCAGCGCACATACCTGTTAGCTCAGGTGAGTTTAAAAGGCTGCTGTTGATAACAAGGGCATTTCCTAAATAGATGGTGTGTGTGCAACAATATACTGAAAGGTCAATTATATTGTGCAGCTTATCTCACCACCTGTAGTTATTTAGGTGAAAGCTCCAAAATTCTTGCCTAATATGTCTGTTTATCCAAAAGGAAGTAAAAAGGGAGAGCTAGAAAGATAGCATTGCATCACATTACATGGCAATGCAATGCACAGTTGCTGAAGTTGAACCAAAATGAGCTTGTAATCTGGCTTCTGCAACTTTGAACATGAAAAATCCAATGAGGAGAAGAAAAGCAAAGCCAAAGAGTCCATCCCAAAATCCGACAAACAAGCAAAATGAACAAAAAACATTGAATTCAATTCTTTCTGATTTTAGAAACTGCATTAAAGAAGGGGTGCACCGGTCCTGGAGATACTGCAATACCAGGTCAATGCGTGGAGTGGACAGAGCAAGCTCTTTTTCCATCTCCCTGTTCTAAAAATCCATTTAATATATGGTCCCCAGATAGGGGACGTATCAGATATTAAACTGATAAGAACAGATACTACACTTGATCTTAGCCAAAAGGCCGAGAAGCGATAACCAGAATTGGTTTCAAACTACGGAGCCACCCAAGGATCCTGAAAAGTCCATTTGTGGAGATGAGCTCCTGGACTCCCGTTAAGAAGACATGTTGTCAACCTCTAGATCCCTTACATGCCTGCACTTTTCGGCTTGCTGCTGCTGCAATCCACGCGTTTTAGATCTGCATAACTCCACCTCTTTAAACACAGCACCTTCACCCCCTGCTGTTCCCACCCGCCTCAACACCGTTGGAAGGGAGGAGAACCAATTAAGGCGGGGGGTGGGGTGGAACGAGCAGCTGTCTACCCTTAGCAGGAGGGCTCCTGATTACATACCTCTCCTGCTGCTGCTGCTGCTGGCTGTCCAGCAGCAGACTGAAGGTGGCTGCTGCTGTGCACAGGTATATAAAGGCTCAGAGCCTATTATGACACGCGCAGCCAGCGTTCCATTGCCACATTCCATCTACTGCAGGCAGGATACCTGGCTGGCTGAATGTCGCTGAGAAGCTCACAGAGACTGCCATAAGCAACAGTTTAACAGAATGCCACAGACTAATCAACCAAACTTTTTGGGTTGGGTTCTCTTTTATAGTCTGCAGGCATTAAATGAAAGAAGTCAGTGTTCCAGCAGAAGGAGACAACGTTTCAGAAAAGGCATTGTAGCAAACCAAAAAAGAAATTTTAAGCGCAGCAGAGTAACCAGCGCACATACCTGTTAGCTCAGGTGAGTTTAAAAGGCTGCTGTTGATAACAAGGGCATTTGCTAAATAGATGGTGTGTGTGCAACAATATACTGAAAGGTCAATTATATTGTGCAGCTTATCTCACCACCTGTAGTTATTTAGGTGAAAGCTCCAAAATGCTTGCCTAATATGTCTGTTTATCCAAAAGGAAGTAAAAAGGGAGAGCTAGAAAGATAGCATTGCATCACATTACATGGCAATGCAATGCACAGTTGCTGAAGTTGAACCAAAATGAGCTTGTAATCTGGCTTCTGCAACTTTGAACATGAAAAATCCAATGAGGAGAAGAAAAGCAAAGCCAAAGAGTCCATCCCAAAATCCGACAAACAAGCAAAATGAACAAAAAACATTGAATTCAATTCTTTCTGATTTTAGAAACTGCATTAAAGAAGGGGTGCACCGGTCCTGGAGATACTGCAATACCAGGTCAATGCGTGGAGTGGACAGAGCAAGCTCTTTTTCCATCTCCCTGTTCTAAAAATCCATTTAATATATGGTCCCCAGATAGGGGACGTATCAGATATTAAACTGATAAGAACAGATACTACACTTGATCTTAGCCAAAAGGCCGAGAAGCGATAACCAGAATTGGTTTCAAACTACGGAGCCACCCAAGGATCCTGAAAAGTCCATTTGTGGAGATGAGCTCCTGGACTCCCGTTAAGAAGACATGTTGTCAACCTCTAGATCCCTTACATGCCTGCACTTTTCGGCTTGCTGCTGCTGCAATCCACGCGTTTTAGATCTGCATAACTCCACCTCTTTAAACACAGCACCTTCACCCCCTGCTGTTCCCACCCGCCTCAACACCGTTGGAAGGGAGGAGAACCAATTAAGGCGGGGGGTGGGGTGGAACGAGCAGCTGTCTACCCTTAGCAGGAGGGCTCCTGATTACATACCTCTCCTGCTGCTGCTGCTGCTGGCTGTCCAGCAGCAGACTGAAGGTGGCTGCTGCTGTGCACAGGTATATAAAGGCTCAGAGCCTATTATGACACGCGCAGCCAGCGTTCCATTGCCACATTCCATCTACTGCAGGCAGGATACCTGGCTGGCTGAATGTCGCTGAGAAGCTCACAGAGACCGCCATAAGCAACAGTTTAACAGAATGCCACAGACTAATCAACCAAACTTTTTGGGTTGGGTTCTCTTTTATAGTCTGCAGGCATTAAATGAAAGAAGTCAGTGTTCCAGCAGAAGGAGACAACGTTTCAGAAAAGGCATTGTAGCAAACCAAAAAAGAAATTTTAAGCGCAGCAGAGTAACCAGCGCACATACCTGTTAGCTCAGGTGAGTTTAAAAGGCTGCTGTTGATAACAAGGGCATTTGCTAAATAGATGGTGTGTGTGCAACAATATACTGAAAGGTCAATAATATTGTGCAGCTTATCTCACCACCTGTAGTTATTTAGGTGAAAGCTCCAAAATGCTTGCCTAATATGTCTGTTTATCCAAAAGGAAGTAAAAAGGGAGAGCTAGAAAGATAGCATTGCATCACATTACATGGCAATGCAATGCACAGTTGCTGAAGTTGAACCAAAATGAGCTTGTAATCTGGCTTCTGCAACTTTGAACATGAAAAATCCAATGAGGAGAAGAAAAGCAAAGCCAAAGAGTCCATCCCAAAATCCGACAAACAAGCAAAATGAACAAAAAACATTGAATTCAATTCTTTCTGATTTTAGAAACTGCATTAAAGAAGGGGTGCACCGGTCCTGGAGATACTGCAATACCAGGTCAATGCGTGGAGTGGACAGAGCAAGCTCTTTTTCCATCTCCCTGTTCTAAAAATCCATTTAATATATGGTCCCCAGATAGGGGACGTATCAGATATTAAACTGATAAGAACAGATACTACACTTGATCTTAGCCAAAAGGCCGAGAAGCGATAACCAGAATTGGTTTCAAACTACGGAGCCACCCAAGGATCCTGAAAAGTCCATTTGTGGAGATGAGCTCCTGGACTCCCGTTAAGAAGACATGTTGTCAACCTCTAGATCCCTTACATGCCTGCACTTTTCGGCTTGCTGCTGCTGCAATCCACGCGTTTTAGATCTGCATAACTCCACCTCTTTAAACACAGCACCTTCACCCCCTGCTGTTCCCACCCGCCTCAACACCGTTGGAAGGGAGGAGAACCAATTAAGGCGGGGGGTGGGGTGGAACGAGCAGCTGTCTACCCTTAGCAGGAGGGCTCCTGATTACATACCTCTCCTGCTGCTGCTGCTGCTGGCTGTCCAGCAGCAGACTGAAGGTGGCTGCTGCTGTGCACAGGTATATAAAGGCTCAGAGCCTATTATGACACGCGCAGCCAGCGTTCCATTGCCACATTCCATCTACTGCAGGCAGGATACCTGGCTGGCTGAATGTCGCTGAGAAGCTCACAGAGACCGCCATAAGCAACAGTTTAACAGAATGCCACAGACTAATCAACCAAACTTTTTGGGTTGGGTTCTCTTTTATAGTCTGCAGGCATTAAATGAAAGAAGTCAGTGTTCCAGCAGAAGGAGACAACGTTTCAGAAAAGGCATTGTAGCAAACCAAAAAAGAAATTTTAAGCGCAGCAGAGTAACCAGCGCACATACCTGTTAGCTCAGGTGAGTTTAAAAGGCTGCTGTTGATAACAAGGGCATTTGCTAAATAGATGGTGTGTGTGCAACAATATACTGAAAGGTCAATTATATTGTGCAGCTTATCTCACCACCTGTAGTTATTTAGGTGAAAGCTCCAAAATGCTTGCCTAATATGTCTGTTTATCCAAAAGGAAGTAAAAAGGGAGAGCTAGAAAGATAGCATTGCATCACATTACATGGCAATGCAATGCACAGTTGCTGAAGTTGAACCAAAATGAGCTTGTAATCTGGCTTCTGCAACTTTGAACATGAAAAATCCAATGAGGAGAAGAAAAGCAAAGCCAAAGAGTCCATCCCAAAATCCGACAAACAAGCAAAATGAACAAAAAACATTGAATTCAATTCTTTCTGATTTTAGAAACTGCATTAAAGAAGGGATGCACCGGTCCTGGAGATACTGCAATACCAGGTCAATGCGTGGAGTGGACAGAGCAAGCTCTTTTTCCATCTCCCTGTTCTAAAAATCCATTTAATATATGGTCCCCAGATAGGGGACGTATCAGATATTAAACTGATAAGAACAGATACTACACTTGATCTTAGCCAAAAGGCCGAGAAGCGATAACCAGAATTGGTTTCAAACTACGGAGCCACCCAAGGATCCTGAAAAGTCCATTTGTGGAGATGAGCTCCTGGACTCCCGTTAAGAAGACATGTTGTCAACCTCTAGATCCCTTACATGCCTGCACTTTTCGGCTTGCTGCTGCTGCAATCCACGCGTTTTAGATCTGCATAACTCCACCTCTTTAAACACAGCACCTTCACCCCCTGCTGTTCCCACCCGCCTCAACACCGTTGGAAGGGAGGAGAACCAATTAAGGCGGGGGGTGGGGTGGAACGAGCAGCTGTCTACCCTTAGCAGGAGGGCTCCTGATTACATACCTCTCCTGCTGCTGCTGCTGCTGGCTGTCCAGCAGCAGACTGAAGGTGGCTGCTGCTGTGCACAGGTATATAAAGGCTCAGAGCCTATTATGACACGCGCAGCCAGCGTTCCATTGCCACATTCCATCTACTGCAGGCAGGATACCTGGCTGGCTGAATGTCGCTGAGAAGCTCACAGAGACCGCCATAAGCAACAGTTTAACAGAATGCCACAGACTAATCAACCAAACTTTTTGGGTTGGGTTCTCTTTTATAGTCTGCAGGCATTAAATGAAAGAAGTCAGTGTTCCAGCAGAAGGAGACAACGTTTCAGAAAAGGCATTGTAGCAAACCAAAAAAGAAATTTTAAGCGCAGCAGAGTAACCAGCGCACATACCTGTTAGCTCAGGTGAGTTTAAAAGGCTGCTGTTGATAACAAGGGCATTTGCTAAATAGATGGTGTGTGTGCAACAATATACTGAAAGGTCAATTATATTGTGCAGCTTATCTCACCACCTGTAGTTATTTAGGTGAAAGCTCCAAAATGCTTGCCTAATATGTCTGTTTATCCAAAAGGAAGTAAAAAGGGAGAGCTAGAAAGATAGCATTGCATCACATTACATGGCAATGCAATGCACAGTTGCTGAAGTTGAACCAAAATGAGCTTGTAATCTGGCTTCTGCAACTTTGAACATGAAAAATCCAATGAGGAGAAGAAAAGCAAAGCCAAAGAGTCCATCCCAAAATCCAACAAACAAGCAAAATGAACAAAAAACATTGAATTCAATTCTTTCTGATTTTAGAAACTGCATTAAAGAAGGGGTGCACCGGTCCTGGAGATACTGCAATACCAGGTCAATGCGTGGAGTGGACAAAGCAAGCTCTTTTTCCATCTCCCTGTTCTAAAAATCCATTTAATATATGGTCCCCAGATAGGGGACGTATCAGATATTAAACTGATAAGAACAGATTTTTTTTTTTTTTCCTCAGATTAAGACCCACATTAATTTATGCATCATAGCGCATATTCACATAACGGGTTCTCAAATCATCATTCGGAAAAACAAAAACAAAATCCCAAAAAACACAACCCTGCAATTAACTGTTACTTACTGTAAGAAGTCCAATGTGAAAAGTTCCAGAGTGCTTCTGCTGCTGTCTCACCATACTTCTTTTTATCCAATAAATAGGCATAAAACAGTCTAGCAAGAAAAATCTTTCTGCATTCCATGGGGGAAAAAACAATCTTTTTAAAAATCACCAAATTCCGAACGTCCCATAAAACCTCTTTATATATGACAAAAATAATCCAGCTTGCCCGCTTCCTTTGCGAGTACTTAAAATCTTGACCTATTAAAATCCTTTCAAAATCGAAACAATGAAAACCAACTAAAGCAACAAACATACGTGACAACAAGGTAAAAACTTTTTAGCAAAAAAACAGTCCCAAAAAATATGCTGTATTGTTTCCACCTTATTGCAACCTTCCCTAGGACATAGTTCTTGAACCTTTATCCCCCGGTCATTCAAAAAAGCCCTTGTTGGCAAGCATCCATGCAACGCCATCCAGGTTACATCCTTCTGTCTGTTGCTGATTCCACGCATGAAAAAAAGCTTCCACACCTGTCCAGACTGTGCATTATTACAAAACGGCACATCACATAACATCTCCTTCTTCTTAATACCTGAGACAATCAGTTTTTTGTCCGGTCTAACCATGGAGCTTATCCCATTTTGATCATAGAAGGACCTAAGCACCACATAAAAAAACGGTATCACAAACGAAACTGGTTTTCTTAAATCCTTCTCACACCAGCTCCATTTCTGGAAAAGCCGTCCTGCTAAATATTTGCACATGTCCGCAGTCCTGTTATTGCACTGGGATAATTTATAAATGTTCAAAAAATAATGCATTCTTAAAAATAAGTCAATGTTAGGAAAATCACAACCCCCATTTTCCACAGAACACATAACCATTCCTCTTCTTAGTTTCTCCATTTTGGATCCCCAAAAAAACACAAACAGTTTCCTTGTCACTCTCTTTGTCCAAAGCACAGCAGGTGGGAAAATCAAAGCAGTGTACAGCAGAAGCGGGAGAATCACAGACTTGATTACCAGCACTTTCCCTCTCAGCGACAGGTTCCTTAGTTTCCAAAAGTTCAACTTCTGATCCATTTTGTCTTCTAGAATCTTCAGGCTGCTTTTCCCTTTCAGTTCCTTCTCAAAGATGACACCAAGAACCTCAATTTCCTCCCTACTCTCCACTCCTGCCACGTTAACCTCAACCTGCCTCCCAAAATTACAAAGCTGGCACTTTCCCCAATTCACCGCCATACCAGCCACACAACAAAAAATCCTTACGTGCAAATTCACTCTATTGAGATCCGCCTGTGAACCACAAGTAAAAACAATATCATCCATATAACTTAAAGACTTGACTGGACCCCCGGATCCCCCAGGAATAAAAACACCAGCCACACACTTGTCAACTTGCACACTTTTTAAAAGGGCCTCCACCACACAGATAAAAAGAATTGGTGACAGGGGACAACCCTGCCTAACTCCCGATAAAATATTAAAACTGGAACTCACATGCCCATTAACTAAAATCTGGCTACTGACCCCACAATAAAAACTCTTAATGACCATCAATAATTTATCCGGAACACCAAGGTGACTTAAAGCAGAGAACAAAAATCTATGTGATATTTTATCAAAGGCTTTCTCCAGGTCCACCGACTGTAACAAAAGAGCATTCTTATTCAAATTAGCCTGATAAATTAAGTCTCTTAGAAGCAGCAAATTATCTGAAATTTTCCTACCAGGCACTGCACATGCCTGATACTCCCCCACCATATCACCTATCACATCTGCCAGTCTACCAGCCACAATTTTAGAAATAATTTTGTAATCACTGTTTAACAATGTTATGGGCCTCCAATTTTTAATATCCCTCATGTCCCCTTTCTTATGAATCAGCGTAACAATCCCCCTACGCATAGAAACCGATAAAATCCCATGAGTAAAACCATATTGCACCACCCGGGAAAACTCCACACCTATAATATCCCAAAATCTAACATAAAATTCAGCAGGAAGACCATCACAGCCTGGCGTCTTGCCTTTCGCCAAGCCATCCACTGCCCGTCTAATTTCATCTTTCCCAACCTCCTCACTTAAAAACCCAATTTTCTCCTCAGGAATATTATTAGTTAATACTTTGCAATAATCATTAATTTCCGCATCACTGGCTCTACTATCGTTAGAGAAGAGTGTTTCATAAAAGGAAAGAATACTGCCAATCATCTCATCCCCAGATACCTCCCCTGCAGGAGAAAAAACAGACTTAAAAACCCCTTTAGGTTTAAAACATTTTTTAAAAAAGTATCTCGAACATTGCTCATTTTCCTCCATGTGCTTTATTTTTGCCTTAAACATAATAGTCTTCCCTTTTTCAATAAGTATCTTCTTCAGTTCGTCCTTCAAATCTGCAATCTCTTTATCCACCTCCATCCCCGCTCTCTTAAACTTATGGAGTACTTCCAATTTTGAAATAACAGCAGCATCATGATCCCTTTTGGCTTTCGCTCTCCTAAAACACACCCCTTTAAAATAACATGCAAATTTCTCTTTAGCCCAGTCCCACCACTCTAGCAAATCTTTAAAAAGGTGCTGTTCAGACACACAAGACAAAAACACTTTATTAAAACCAACCTTAACACTCTCCTCTTCCAGCAGGCTTACGTTCAGCTTCCAGAGTCCCTTTCCAAAAGCCAGGGACTCAGCTATACACAGATCTACCACTATCATCTTGTGGTCAGAAAAAGTCGTCATCACGTGGTTGCACTTGGCCACCTTAATCCCTTCAGACATAAAAACATAGTCAATTCGGGAAACACTACGTCCACTGTCTGATATGTATGTGAACTTATCACTTGGCCCAACCATCAGACCAGCATCCGTGTAGCGTAAATCCTGCACAATCTGATTTAAAATATTAGACGTAACATCAGTCCTACCTTCCGTAGAGCTCTTACGATCTTTTGCGGATCTGACACAATTAAAATCTCCAGCCACTATAGTGAAGTCTCTGCCTGGTAAAAACAACTTTAGAGACTCCAAAAACCCAACTCTTGCTTGTTTATCAGCAGGGGCATAAACATTAAAAACCCGTACCCGCTGACCTAAAAAATCCACTAATAAAAACAAACATCTCCCAGGTATGATTACTTTAAACTCTAAAACCTTTAGACTGGAATTACACAGTAAAATGCCCACCCCTTCATTCCTGTTTTCTGAGCATGGGGACCAAAAAGATTGCCCCTTATTCCACTCACTCTCATGCGGGGCAGATTTAATTACACATTCCTGCAGACAGACAATATCTGCATTCACACTCTCAATGTAATCCAGTATCCCTGCTCTCCTACAAGCAGAACCAATCCCTCGTACATTCAGAGAAGCAACACACAACGCCATCATAACAACAGGAAAAAATCTCCACCATACCCGATCCATCATGAACCAGGAGAAAACCCACTCCTGCCACCCACTTTTCTACGTATATCAGGCGACTCAGAACTCGAGTCCCTGTTAGAATAACCTGGTCTTAGGGAGACTGGATCTTCCTGCCCCCCAGACCAACACCCCTCCACCTTACTTCTTTTAATCACGGAGGCATAACTCTCCTCCTTGCCATCATCTTCCTCCTCATTTTCACTCCAATCACTGTTAACCCTATCACGCTGCTGAGGGGTTATAGTTCCATCCGAATCAGAATCCTCCTCCTCCAAAACCTCCATTTCCTCACCCCCATCTCTTCCCAAAACAGGATTCACTGACTCCGCCATATTAGACAAATCCATCCCATCACCTGGGCCATGCACATCAGCTACTTTGTTTATTACTTCCAGCCCCTCCCTCAAACCAACTTTCTTCTGGCTCCGCCCCTTTTCCTCCATCTTGGGCACCGCATGGTCTCTTCCCCTACCACCATCTTGTTTTTGGCTTTCCCCCTCTGAGTCTGAGCCTTCGCCCTCCTCCCCACTTTCCTGCCGAGTCTTCTTCTGCCTCTCTTCAGCGTCCACCTGTGACCTAGGAATCTGAGCCCACAATCTACATTTCCTTGCAAGGTGATCTGCATGTCCACACAAATCACACACCTTATTCATTGGGCAACCACTTGCAACATGCCCAGATTTCCCACAACCTCTACAAACATCACCTTGCACTGGACAATCTTTCTGAACATGTCCAAACTCATGACACTTCCTACAATATTCCATCTGTCCATTATAAAAACAAAATCCCCTTTCTCCTCCGATAGAAAACTGTGCAGGAATGCTCTTGGCACCCCCAATAGCTCTATCATCCGGTCTCAGTTTTACAACATATCTCCTCTTGCCATTTAGATAATTGTATTTGTTCTTCATTCTTCCCAAAAATTTAACCTCACTACAATACCGAGCTAAAAAATTGGAAACAGTCTCATCCGGAACTTTAGGGTTATACATGTGCACAACCACATACTTATATGTCTGCTGGAACAGAGGTTCCAGTGCAATAAACTCTAGGCATTTCAATTCCTTTTCTTCCTTCATTCGTACCAACTCCATGTAGACTCTCTGGCAAATACTCAAAGAAACAAAAGTGATATCATAAATTCCTTGTTTCTGAAAATCCTGCAGTGCCAATACATCCGTTACCTTCAAGCCATTAATGTTCTTCAAGACATCAACGCAAACTTGGTCCAAACCGATTTCTCCTTCATGACCTGCAGCCACCTTCAGACGGACCGAGTCCTCTAATCCACGTGTTTTCTCCACCATTTTTACAGCAGATAAACACAATCGCCGCTCAATCGCACACTAGGGCCCCACAAGGGGGAACCCCAGTCACAACTGCCCTCCAAACAACACCAGCAGCAGAAAACCACCACTGATCTTGCCAAAAGGCCGAGAAGCGATAACCAGAATTGGTTTCAAACTATGGAGCCACCCAAGGATCCTGAAAAGTCCATTTGTGGAGATGAGCTCCTGGACTCCCGTTAAGAAGACATGTTGTCAACCTCTAGATCCCTTACATGCCTGCACTTTTCGGCTTGCTGCTGCTGCAATCCACGCGTTTTAGATCTGCATAACTCCACCTCTTTAAACACAGCACCTTCACCCCCTGCTGTTCCCACCCGCCTCAACACCGTTGGAAGGGAGGAGAACCAATTAAGGCGGGGGGTGGGGTGGAACGAGCAGCTGTCTACCCTTAGCAGGAGGGCTCCTGATTACATACCTCTCCTGCTGCTGCTGCTGCTGGCTGTCCAGCAGCAGACTGAAGGTGGCTGCTGCTGTGCACAGGTATATAAAGGCTCAGAGCCTATTATGACACGCGCAGCCAGCGTTCCATTGCCACATTCCATCTACTGCAGGCAGGATACCTGGCTGGCTGAATGTCGCTGAGAAGCTCACAGAGACCGCCATAAGCAACAGTTTAACAGAATGCCACAGACTAATCAACCAAACTTTTTGGGTTGGGTTCTCTTTTATAGTCTGCAGGCATTAAATGAAAGAAGTCAGTGTTCCAGCAGAAGGAGACAACGTTTCAGAAAAGGCATTGTAGCAAACCAAAAAAGAAATTTTAAGTGCAGCAGAGTAACCAGCGCACATACCTGTTAGCTCAGGTGAGTTTAAAAGGCTGCTGTTGATAACAAGGGCATTTGCTAAATAGATGGTGTGTGTGCAACAATATACTGAAAGGTCAATTATATTGTGCAGCTTATCTCACCACCTGTAGTTATTTAGGTGAAAGCTCCAAAATGCTTGCCTAATATGTCTGTTTATCCAAAAGGAAGTAAAAAGGGAGAGCTAGAAAGATAGCATTGCATCACATTACATGGCAATGCAATGCACAGTTGCTGAAGTTGAACCAAAATGAGCTTGTAATCTGGCTTCTGCAACTTTGAACATGAAAAATCCAATGAGGAGAAGAAAAGCAAAGCCAAAGAGTCCATCCCAAAATCCGACAAACAAGCAAAATGAACAAAAAACATTGAATTCAATTCTTTCTGATTTTAGAAACTGCATTAAAGAAGGGGTGCACCGGTCCTGGAGATACTGCAATACCAGGTCAATGCATGGAGTGGACAGAGCAAGCTCTTTTTCCATCTCCCTGTTCTAAAAATCCATTTAATATATGGTCCCCAGATAGGGGACGTATCAGATATTAAACTGATAAGAACAGATACTACACTTGATCTTAGCCAAAAGGCCGAGAAGCGATAACCAGAATTGGTTTCAAACTACGGAGCCACCCAAGGATCCTGAAAAGTCCATTTGTGGAGATGAGCTCCTGGACTCCCGTTAAGAAGACATGTTGTCAACCTCTAGATCCCTTACATGCCTGCACTTTTCGGCTTGCTGCTGCTGCAATCCACGCGTTTTAGATCTGCATAACTCCACCTCTTTAAACACAGCACCTTCACCCCCTGCTGTTCCCACCCGCCTCAACACCGTTGGAAGGGAGGAGAACCAATTAAGGCGGGGGGTGGGGTGGAACGAGCAGCTGTCTACCCTTAGCAGGAGGGCTCCTGATTACATACCTCTCCTGCTGCTGCTGCTGGCTGTCCAGCAGCAGACTGAAGGTGGCTGCTGCTGTGCACAGGTATATAAAGGCTCAGAGCCTATTATGACACGCGCAGCCAGCGTTCCATTGCCACATTCCATCTACTGCAGGCAGGATACCTGGCTGGCTGAATGTCGCTGAGAAGCTCACAGAGACCGCCATAAGCAACAGTTTAACAGAATGCCACAGACTAATCAACCAAACTTTTTGGGTTGGGTTCTCTTTTATAGTCTGCAGGCATTAAATGAAAGAAGTCAGTGTTCCAGCAGAAGGAGACAACGTTTCAGAAAAGGCATTGTAGCAAACCAAAAAAGAAATTTTAAGCGCAGCAGAGTAACCAGCGCACATACCTGTTAGCTCAGGTGAGTTTAAAAGGCTGCTGTTGATAACAAGGGCATTTGCTAAATAGATGGTGTGTGTGCAACAATATACTGAAAGGTCAATTATATTGTGCAGCTTATCTCACCACCTGTAGTTATTTAGGTGAAAGCTCCAAAATGCTTGCCTAATATGTCTGTTTATCCAAAAGGAAGTAAAAAGGGAGAGCTAGAAAGATAGCATTGCATCACATTACATGGCAATGCAATGCACAGTTGCTGAAGTTGAACCAAAATGAGCTTGTAATCTGGCTTCTGCAACTTTGAACATGAAAAATCCAATGAGGAGAAGAAAAGCAAAGCCAAAGAGTCCATCCCAAAATCCGACAAACAAGCAAAATGAACAAAAAACATTGAATTCAATTCTTTCTGATTTTAGAAACTGCATTAAAGAAGGGATGCACCGGTCCTGGAGATACTGCAATACCAGGTCAATGCGTGGAGTGGACAGAGCAAGCTCTTTTTCCATCTCCCTGTTCTAAAAATCCATTTAATATATGGTCCCCAGATAGGGGACGTATCAGATATTAAACTGATAAGAACAGATACTACACTTGATCTTAGCCAAAAGGCCGAGAAGCGATAACCAGAATTGGTTTCAAACTACGGAGCCACCCAAGGATCCTGAAAAGTCCATTTGTGGAGATGAGCTCCTGGACTCCCGTTAAGAAGACATGTTGTCAACCTCTAGATCCCTTACATGCCTGCACTTTTCGGCTTGCTGCTGCTGCAATCCACGCGTTTTAGATCTGCATAACTCCACCTCTTTAAACACAGCACCTTCACCCCCTGCTGTTCCCACCCGCCTCAACACCGTTGGAAGGGAGGAGAACCAATTAAGGCGGGGGGTGGGGTGGAACGAGCAGCTGTCTACCCTTAGCAGGAGGGCTCCTGATTACATACCTCTCCTGCTGCTGCTGCTGCTGGCTGTCCAGCAGCAGACTGAAGGTGGCTGCTGCTGTGCACAGGTATATAAAGGCTCAGAGCCTATTATGACACGCGCAGCCAGCGTTCCATTGCCACATTCCATCTACTGCAGGCAGGATACCTGGCTGGCTGAATGTCGCTGAGAAGCTCACAGAGACCGCCATAAGCAACAGTTTAACAGAATGCCACAGACTAATCAACCAAACTTTTTGGGTTGGGTTCTCTTTTATAGTCTGCAGGCATTAAATGAAAGAAGTCAGTGTTCCAGCAGAAGGAGACAACGTTTCAGAAAAGGCATTGTAGCAAACCAAAAAAGAAATTTTAAGCGCAGCAGAGTAACCAGCGCACATACCTGTTAGCTCAGGTGAGTTTAAAAGGCTGCTGTTGATAACAAGGGCATTTGCTAAATAGATGGTGTGTGTGCAACAATATACTGAAAGGTCAATTATATTGTGCAGCTTATCTCACCACCTGTAGTTATTTAGGTGAAAGCTCCAAAATGCTTGCCTAATATGTCTGTTTATCCAAAAGGAAGTAAAAAGGGAGAGCTAGAAAGATAGCATTGCATCACATTACATGGCAATGCAATGCACAGTTGCTGAAGTTGAACCAAAATGAGCTTGTAATCTGGCTTCTGCAACTTTGAACATGAAAAATCCAATGAGGAGAAGAAAAGCAAAGCCAAAGAGTCCATCCCAAAATCCAACAAACAAGCAAAATGAACAAAAAACATTGAATTCAATTCTTTCTGATTTTAGAAACTGCATTAAAGAAGGGGTGCACCGGTCCTGGAGATACTGCAATACCAGGTCAATGCGTGGAGTGGACAGAGCAAGCTCTTTTTCCATCTCCCTGTTCTAAAAATCCATTTAATATATGGTCCCCAGATAGGGGACGTATCAGATATTAAACTGATAAGAACAGATACTACACTTGATCTTAGCCAAAAGGCCGAGAAGCGATAACCAGAATTGGTTTCAAACTACGGAGCCACCCAAGGATCCTGAAAAGTCCATTTGTGGAGATGAGCTCCTGGACTCCCGTTAAGAAGACATGTTGTCAACCTCTAGATCCCTTACATGCCTGCACTTTTCGGCTTGCTGCTGCTGCAATCCACGCGTTTTAGATCTGCATAACTCCACCTCTTTAAACACAGCACCTTCACCCCCTGCTGTTCCCACCCGCCTCAACACCGTTGGAAGGGAGGAGAACCAATTAAGGCGGGGGGTGGGGTGGAACGAGCAGCTGTCTACCCTTAGCAGGAGGGCTCCTGATTACATACCTCTCCTGCTGCTGCTGCTGCTGGCTGTCCAGCAGCAGACTGAAGGTGGCTGCTGCTGTGCACAGGTATATAAAGGCTCAGAGCCTATTATGACACGCGCAGCCAGCGTTCCATTGCCACATTCCATCTACTGCAGGCAGGATACCTGGCTGGCTGAATGTCGCTGAGAAGCTCACAGAGACCGCCATAAGCAACAGTTTAACAGAATGCCACAGACTAATCAACCAAACTTTTTGGGTTGGGTTCTCTTTTATAGTCTGCAGGCATTAAATGAAAGAAGTCAGTGTTCCAGCAGAAGGAGACAACGTTTCAGAAAAGGCATTGTAGCAAACCAAAAAAGAAATTTTAAGCGCAGCAGAGTAACCAGCGCACATACCTGTTAGCTCAGGTGAGTTTAAAAGGCTGCTGTTGATAACAAGGGCATTTGCTAAATAGATGGTGTGTGTGCAACAATATACTGAAAGGTCAATTATATTGTGCAGCTTATCTCACCACCTGTAGTTATTTAGGTGAAAGCTCCAAAATGCTTGCCTAATATGTCTGTTTATCCAAAAGGAAGTAAAAAGGGAGAGCTAGAAAGATAGCATTGCATCACATTACATGGCAATGCAATGCACAGTTGCTGAAGTTGAACCAAAATGAGCTTGTAATCTGGCTTCTGCAACTTTGAACATGAAAAATCCAATGAGGAGAAGAAAAGCAAAGCCAAAGAGTCCATCCCAAAATCCGACAAACAAGCAAAATGAACAAAAAACATTGAATTCAATTCTTTCTGATTTTAGAAACTGCATTAAAGAAGGGGTGCACCGGTCCTGGAGATACTGCAATACCAGGTCAATGCGTGGAGTGGACAGAGCAAGCTCTTTTTCCATCTCCCTGTTCTAAAAATCCATTTAATATATGGTCCCCAGATAGGGGACGTATCAGATATTAAACTGATAAGAACAGATACTACACTTGATCTTAGCCAAAAGGCCGAGAAGCGATAACCAGAATTGGTTTCAAACTACGGAGCCACCCAAGGATCCTGAAAAGTCCATTTGTGGAGATGAGCTCCTGGACTCCCGTTAAGAAGACATGTTGTCAACCTCTAGATCCCTTACATGCCTGCACTTTTCGGCTTGCTGCTGCTGCAATCCACGCGTTTTAGATCTGCATAACTCCACCTCTTTAAACACAGCACCTTCACCCCCTGCTGTTCCCACCCGCCTCAACACCGTTGGAAGGGAGGAGAACCAATTAAGGCGGGGGGTGGGGTGGAACGAGCAGCTGTCTACCCTTAGCAGGAGGGCTCCTGATTACATACCTCTCCTGCTGCTGCTGCTGCTGGCTGTCCAGCAGCAGACTGAAGGTGGCTGCTGCTGTGCACAGGTATATAAAGGCTCAGAGCCTATTATGACACGCGCAGCCAGCGTTCCATTGCCACATTCCATCTACTGCAGGCAGGATACCTGGCTGGCTGAATGTCGCTGAGAAGCTCACAGAGACCGCCATAAGCAACAGTTTAACAGAATGCCACAGACTAATCAACCAAACTTTTTGGGCTGGGTTCTCTTTTATAGTCTGCAGGCATTAAATGAAAGAAGTCAGTGTTCCAGCAGAATGAGACAACGTTTCAGAAAAGGCATTGTAGCAAACCAAAAAAGAAATTTTAAGCGCAGCAGAGTAACCAGCGCACATACCTGTTAGCTCAGGTGAGTTTAAAAGGCTGCTGTTGATAACAAGGGCATTTGCTAAATAGATGGTGTGTGTGCAACAATATACTGAAAGGTCAATTATATTGTGCAGCTTATCTCACCACCTGTAGTTATTTAGGTGAAAGCTCCAAAATGCTTGCCTAATATGTCTGTTTATCCAAAAGGAAGTAAAAAGGGAGAGCTAGAAAGATAGCATTGCATCACATTACATGGCAATGCAATGCACAGTTGCTGAAGTTGAACCAAAATGAGCTTGTAATCTGGCTTCTGCAACTTTGAACATGAAACATCCAATGAGGAGAAGAAAAGCAAAGCCAAAGAGTCCATCCCAAAATCCGACAAACAAGCAAAATGAACAAAAAACATTGAATTCAATTCTTTCTGATTTTAGAAACTGCATTAAAGAAGGGGTGCACCGGTCCTGGAGATACTGCAATACCAGGTCAATGCGTGGAGTGGACAGAGCAAGCTCTTTTTCCATCTCCCTGTTCTAAAAATCCATTTAATATATGGTCCCCAGATAGGGGACGTATCAGATATTAAACTGATAAGAATAGATACTACACTTGATCTTAGCCAAAAGGCCGAGAAGCGATAACCAGAATTGGTTTCAAACTACGGAGCCACCCAAGGATCCTGAAAAGTCCATTTGTGGAGATGAGCTCCTGGACTCCCGTTAAGAAGACATGTTGTCAACCTCTAGATCCCTTACATGCCTGCACTTTTCGGCTTGCTGCTGCTGCAATCCACGCGTTTTAGATCTGCATAACTCCACCTCTTTAAACACAGCACCTTCACCCCCTGCTGTTCCCACCCGCCTCAACACCGTTGGAAGGGAGGAGAACCAATTAAGGCGGGGGGTGGGGTGGAACGAGCAGCTGTCTACCCTTAGCAGGAGGGCTCCTGATTACATACCTCTCCTGCTGCTGCTGCTGCTGGCTGTCCAGCAGCAGACTGAAGGTGGCTGCTGCTGTGCACAGGTATATAAAGGCTCAGAGCCTATTATGACACGCGCAGCCAGCGTTCCATTGCCACATTCCATCTACTGCAGGCAGGATACCTGGCTGGCTGAATGTCGCTGAGAAGCTCACAGAGACCGCCATAAGCAACAGTTTAACAGAATGCCACAGACTAATCAACCAAACTTTTTGGGTTGGGTTCTCTTTTATAGTCTGCAGGCATTAAATGAAAGAAGTCAGTGTTCCAGCAG
This sequence comes from Phyllobates terribilis, assembly GCF_046119375.1. Lineage (NCBI taxonomy): Eukaryota > Metazoa > Chordata > Amphibia > Anura > Dendrobatidae > Phyllobates > Phyllobates terribilis. The sequence continues at coordinate 652,151,015 of NW_027362765.1, forward strand.
AAGGAGACAACGTTTCAGAAAAGGCATTGTAGCAAACCAAAAAAGAAATTTTAAGCGCAGCAGAGTAACCAGCGCACATACCTGTTAGCTCAGGTGAGTTTAAAAGGCTGCTGTTGATAACAAGGGCATTTGCTAAATAGATGGTGTGTGTGCAACAATATACTGAAAGGTCAATTATATTGTGCAGCTTATCTCACCACCTGTAGTTATTTAGGTGAAAGCTCCAAAATGCTTGCCTAATATGTCTGTTTATCCAAAAGGAAGTAAAAAGGGAGAGCTAGAAAGATAGCATTGCATCACATTACATGGCAATGCAATGCACAGTTGCTGAAGTTGAACCAAAATGAGCTTGTAATCTGGCTTCTGCAACTTTGAACACGAAAAATCCAATGAGGAGAAGAAAAGCAAAGCCAAAGAGTCCATCCCAAAATCCGACAAACAAGCAAAATGAACAAAAAACATTGAATTCAATTCTTTCTGATTTTAGAAACTGCATTAAAGAAGGGGTGCACCGGTCCTGGAGATACTGCAATACCAGGTCAATGCGTGGAGTGGACAGAGCAAGCTCTTTTTCCATCTCCCTGTTCTAAAAATCCATTTAATATATGGTCCCCAGATAGGGGACGTATCAGATATTAAACTGATAAGAACAGATTTTGCGTTTATATTTAAAATATCGTAGTCTTTATCTTTTCTTCAGAGCTTTAAAATAACATCTTCCATAGGTGATAGTTCCATATACTCAGGGCTCTTTTCTTTCCAAGCTTCTTCATATCCATTAGGTAGTACATATAAATTTCACTTAATGCCAGTCTTATACAATCCTTGACTTCTATATAGTCTCTTTTAAACAACAATATGTTTCTGGTCTTCCATAGAGCACTTTTAACACAACTCAAAGTGCACCATAAAACTCTCTCTTTTTCTTTCGTCATGTTTGGTAAAATCCCATATAAAACCACTTCATGGCTTAAAAAATTAAGACCAGATAAAAATTTTAAAAGCTCACCACAGTCTTTCCACACTTGCTGTGCAAAATCACAATTCCAAATAAGGTGCATAGTAGTCTCATCATTATTGCACTGATGCCTCGGGCAGGTTTGTATAGTGCTAAGTCTTCTTTTATACTGGAAATCACGAGTCGGTAAACATTCCTGCACAATCATCCAAGCTAAGTCTTTATGTTGATTCATCAGGTAAGGTGCATTTGTTAAATTCCATATTTTAGTGACTCTGCTATATGAATAATGGCTTATGGGCGTCAAAGTTTCTTTCTTTTTTAATTGCTGCAGCAGCTTCCTTGCATTCTTCAATGTCTCCATCTCAAAAGAATCTAGGCCATATAATCTGATAACTTTCTCCAGGATGGCATATTGTTGTGGAGGTGATAACAACACTGGGCTTGTTAAAGAAATGGATATCCACTTTCGCCTCCTAAAAATGTGGCCAGCTGCATATCTTAAAAAATGTGCCCAAGGGCTTGAAGCAAACATATATTTAAAACAGAGGCTAAAAAACTTGGAGTATAAAAACAGTTTGACGTTGGGAACATCCTTACCACCAAGGTGGTGCATCTTGTACATTGTTTCTCTCTTCACCTTTTCGAACTTAGAGTTCCACACAAATTCAAACAGCATTCTCTGTAATCTTCTCGCTGTAAGGTCACTTGGGGGATAAACATAACTGAGATATAACATGACAGGAAGCAGAAGGGCCTTAATAATTAAAACTTTACCTTCGATTGTTAATTTTCTTAATTTCCAAAAGTCAATCTTCTTTTGTATTTTGTCCCTTACTCCATCCCAGCTCTTCATTCCATCATTCTGTCGATCAAAAATCACGCCCAGAATTTTAATCTTCTCTGACTGCATCGGGAGATCAGGGATGGACACATCCGCCCAATTGCCACGGACAAAACAATCACATTTCTCAATGTTTAACTTAAAACCTGAGGCTTCACAAAAAAAATTGGTCGTTCTTATAGCTCTCCTGAGAGCGGCAGGTGATGAACAAAAAATAGTAATATCATCCATGTAGCCCATTACCTTCACATCTCTTCCATGTCCTCCAGGGATAGGGACACCTTTAATCACTTTATCCTCTCGTAGCATAGATAAAAGAGGCTCTATTGCACATATAAATAGCACTGGGGACAAAGGGCAGCCTTGCTTCACACCTGAATGCAAAAACACTTCATTAGACAAAAATCCATTGATTAAAATTTTACTAAAAGAGTTCTTATATAAAAGTGCCACTTGCTTGATAAAAATTTCAGGGAAGCCCATTTTTTTTAAAACCAACCATAAAAAACAATGAGAGACACGATCAAAAGCCTTTTGAAAATCCAACGATAAAATTGCTAAGTCTTGCTTCCTGGATTGCTGGTACCATATGACATCGCGGATGGTATTGAGATGCTCCGCAACTCCTCTTCCTGGCACCCCACATACCTGGTCTTCATAAATAACTTTGGATAAAACTTTTTTAAAACGGTTCACTAAAATTTTGGACATCAACTTGTAATCAACATTCAACAGTGTGATTGGTCTCCAGTTTGCCAGATGGGATTTGGCTCCTTTTTTAAAAATCAGGGAGACCAGACCACTTCTCCAAGATATAGGCAGGATATCACACTTAAAAGCTTCTTTGATTACTAAAAACAAGTCGGGTTTTAAAAAATTCCAAAATTCACGATAAAATTCAACAGGCAAACCGTCAGAACCAGGGGTTTTCCCATAGGAAAAACTTTTGATAGCAGCATCTACTTCCGACAAGGTGACTTCAGTGCATAACAATTCTTGGTCTTCGCGGCTCAGACTATTTTTTAATGAATTAAGGGCATCTTCAGTAAAAGACTGGTCTATAGTTTTCTCATTAAAAAGCTGCTGATAAAACTGGTGAGCTTGGTTGAGCATACCTTCAGTTGTAGTTTCACCCTCTAATTCTGTTATCATTTCCTTAGCAGCAACTACTTTTTTAAAAAAAAATCTTGAGCACTTTTCATTTTTCTCCATCACTTCAATTTTTGAGTTATAAATTATTTCCTTACCCTTCGACTCTATACTCTTTTTAATTTCTTTTTTTGTTGCTTCAATTAAATCGTCCATTTCAAGTCCCACATCTCTTAGTTGATAACAGGTCTGCAATTTAGTAATAAGCCTTTTATGCCAAGCGGACTTTTCTCTTGCATTGGCTATGCTGACCTTGATAAAAAAACTTTTTATCTTCATCTTGCTGTATTCCCACCATTCTAGCAGAGTTAAAAATTTTTGTTGTTTTGTTCTTAAATAATTAAAAAACGCTTTAAAATCTGTTCTTACCTTAGGATCTTGTAACAATGTTGTATTTAGCCTCCAAACTCCTCTTGCCTTGACAAGCCCAGGTAATTCTAACTCTGATAGCAACATCTTATGATCTGAAAAAATGTTTGGGATTAAGACAACAGATTTGACATTCACATATTGGGACATGAAAATAAAATCAATACGAGATTTAGAAGAAGAGTTCTCCCAAGTATAACCGGGATCATTACTACGGATCTCTTTCCAGGAGTCTCTAAGAAAAAAATCAGTTAACAAATCCTTTAGTTGTTTCTCTGTTTTGTCTTTTTTAGGAACGGTGGAACTCCCGCTTCTCCCTTCACCAGGCAAGACACAATTGAAATCCCCACAGAACATCAGAGGCGATGAACCAGGTAGGTAATATTGCACATCTTCAAACAACTGATGTCTCTCTTCCTTCACCGGAGAAGCATAAATGTTCAAAAGTCTAAAGTCCACACCTTTAAAACTAATATTTAAGAAAAGAGCACGTCCAGAAGAAATGTCCACAAAAGAGTTGATTTTAAAGTCATGCGACCTAAACAGCACTCCAATGCCAGAGGAACGATTTTCATTATCTCCGGACCAGATAGAGGGCCCATGAGGCCAATCTTTTCTTAAATCTGCATAATTCATATCAAAGTCAATGTTACATTCTTGCAAACAAAAGACATCACAGTCCACTGTTGACAGGTAGGAAAACAAAGCAGCCCTTCTTGTAGAGCCCCTTATACTCCTCACATTGAGCGAGGCTACTTTAATTGATGAGGTCATGATAGGTTAGTTCAGGTCACACTACTGTCAGAATCAGACATAAAGCCCACCGATGTTAACGGGCTCTGCACTTCTGAGTCCGAAAAAGAAATGTTTATAGGGTCTGAAGGCCTTGGCTCCTCAGGAGGGGCAGCGGGAGCCATTGGCTTGTATTGCAGAAGACTTGGTTTTAATGGACACTTCTTGGAAGTCTCCCTGGCCACATTCTCATCAGACCTATCATCTGTTTTCCTTTTCCTACGAGTTTCCAGCTCCATTGCTTCTTCCTCCGAGCTAAATGTCCCGATTTCAGCAGAGGGACTCCCCTCCACCACCATATCACCCGGATCAGAATCAGCAGCCCAGTCCTTAGATGAAGCTTCCCTCCTCTCAGGACGGACAGGTTTCTCAGCTGGAGGTTTCTGCATAGACGTGGGCTTATGCGCAGCAGGAATAGGAGAACTGGCAGGTTTTCCCTGCGCAGCAGGCACTGAAGTGCTTGTGGACCCGCCTACAGGGGGTTGTGTTCGCACAGTAGATACAGGAGCACCGGTGGGACCCCCCTTAGCAGCAGGAGCAGGAGGGTTGGTTGGCTTCCTCTGTGCAGCAGGTGCAGACGTACCACCTGATGTACTAGCAGGCTTGGTCTGTGGAGCAGGTACTGGAGAGCTAGAAGACTGCCCCCGCGCTGTAGACGCACCCGCAGGAGCAGGAACAGCAGAGGGTTGCCTCTGCCCCCCGGGAGCAGATGGAGGCACACGGGCAGGTTGCTTTGCCAGCGTTTCAGCATAGGTTTCCGCCTTTTTCTTCAAAGGACACTCCCGGAAGGAGTGACCTGGGACCCGGCAGATGTTGCACACCATCTCATTGGTACAGTCCATTGTGGCATGTCCATGCTTGTAGCACTTCTTACAGATTGCCACCTCCTCCTTGCAGTTCTCATAAGTGTGACCGAAACACATGCATTTCCGGCAGAAGAGGGGCATGTCCGGGTAGAAGAGGCGCCCCCGCTCCCTACCGATCAGGAAACTTGACGGAGGATGACGCTGACCACCAATGCCATTTGGATCTTCACAAAATTTAACAAAAAATTTATGCTTTCCCGTCCAGAGGTTTTCCTCATTCATGACCTTGTGGGAATACCGCAGTTCTGGGAAATAGTTTTGAAGAAAGCAAATAATATTAACTAAGGGAACATGAGGGTTGCTCATCTGAACCACGAGCGGCTTCTCTCCACCGGAGTAAAGGATGACAAAGGTGAGTCCTTTAAGATCCTCATCTGAAAGGTGCAGGTGAATCTGGCGGAAGAGGTTCTGGCACGCATACTCCGACTCCAGAGTCAAAGTGAAGGAACCGGGGCGATCTTGAAGGGCCAGGATGTCTTCCCTCTTTACTCCTAGGATCTCCAGCAGCACTCTCCTCACGAAAAACTTCAAGGTCATCTTCTCCTTGGATGCATCGTCCACTTCGATCTTGAAAGAGTTCTTGATGCGAAGGTCACCAGCTCTGGCATAGCGCACTGCGGCCGCTACTGCTGATGCCATCTTCAAAAGGTAGATAGGGTCGATCGCCTTCTTGGTTTCTTTGCGTATCTGCCCCCTAAAGCAGCATGAGGCTTAAGACGGCTTTTACACCGCCGATGCCTCAAGGCCAAGGGCACGATTGGCTTAGAATCCTTCTGGCAAGATGTGGTATCTTAGCCAAAAGGCCGAGAAGCGATAACCAGAATTGGTTTCAAACTACGGAGCCACCCAAGGATCCTGAAAAGTCCATTTGTGGAGATGAGCTCCTGGACTCCCGTTAAGAAGACATGTTGTCAACCTCTAGATCCCTTACATGCCTGCACTTTTCGGCTTGCTGCTGCTGCAATCCACGCGTTTTAGATCTGCATAACTCCACCTCTTTAAACACAGCACCTTCACCCCCTGCTGTTCCCACCCGCCTCAACACCGTTGGAAGGGAGGAGAACCAATTAAGGCGGGGGGTGGGGTGGAACGAGCAGCTGTCTACCCTTAGCAGGAGGGCTCCTGATTACATACCTCTCCTGCTGCTGCTGCTGCTGGCTGTCCAGCAGCAGACTGAAGGTGGCTGCTGCTGTGCACAGGTATATAAAGGCTCAGAGCCTATTATGACACGCGCAGCCAGCGTTCCATTGCCACATTCCATCTACTGCAGGCAGGATACCTGGCTGGCTGAATGTCGCTGAGAAGCTCACAGAGACCGCCATAAGCAACAGTTTAACAGAATGCCACAGACTAATCAACCAAACTTTTTGGGTTGGGTTCTCTTTTATAGTCTGCAGGCATTAAATGAAAGAAGTCAGTGTTCCAGCAGAAGGAGACAACGTTTCAGAAAAGGCATTGTAGCAAACCAAAAAAGAAATTTTAAGTGCAGCAGAGTAACCAGCGCACATACCTGTTAGCTCAGGTGAGTTTAAAAGGCTGCTGTTGATAACAAGGGCATTTGCTAAATAGATGGTGTGTGTGCAACAATATACTGAAAGGTCAATTATATTGTGCAGCTTATCTCACCACCTGTAGTTATTTAGGTGAAAGCTCCAAAATGCTTGCCTAATATGTCTGTTTATCCAAAAGGAAGTAAAAAGGGAGAGCTAGAAAGATAGCATTGCATCACATTACATGGCAATGCAATGCACAGTTGCTGAAGTTGAACCAAAATGAGCTTGTAATCTGGCTTCTGCAACTTTGAACACGAAAAATCCAATGAGGCGAAGAACAGCAAAGCCAAAGAGTCCATCCCAAAATCCGACAAACAAGCAAAATGAACAAAAAACATTGAATTCAATTCTTTCTGATTTTAGAAACTGCATTAAAGAAGGGGTGCACCGGTCCTGGAGATACTGCAATACCAGGTCAATGCGTGGAGTGGACAGAGCAAGCTCTTTTTCCATCTCCCTGTTCTAAAAATCCATTTAATATATGGTCCCCAGATAGGGGACGTATCAGATATTAAACTGATAAGAACAGATTTTTTTTTTTTTTTTTTTCCTCAGATTAAGACCCACATTAATTTATGCATCATAGCGCATATTCACATAACGGGTTCTCAAATCATCATTCGGAAAAACAAAAACAAAATCCCAAAAAACACAACCCTGCAATTAACTGTTACTTACTGTAAGAAGTCCAATGTGAAAAGTTCCAGAGTGCTTCTGCTGCTGTCTCACCATACTTCTTTTTATCCAATAAATAGGCATAAAACAGTCTAGCAAGAAAAATCTTTCTGCATTCCATGGGGGAAAAAACAATCTTTTTAAAAATCACCAAATTCCGAACGTCCCATAAAACCTCTTTATATATGACAAAAATAATCCAGCTTGCCCGCTTCCTTTGCGAGTACTTAAAATCTTGACCTATTAAAATCCTTTCAAAATCGAAACAATGAAAACCAACTAAAGCAACAAACATACGTGACAACAAGGTAAAAACTTTTTTAGCAAAAAAACAGTCCCAAAAAATATGCTGTATTGTTTCCACCTTATTGCAACCTTCCCTAGGACATAGTTCTTGAACCTTTATCCCCCGGTCATTCAAAAAAGCCCTTGTTGGCAAGCATCCATGCAACGCCATCCAGGTTACATCCTTCTGTCTGTTGCTGATTCCACGCATGAAAAAAAGCTTCCACACCTGTCCAGACTGTGCATTATTACAAAACGGCACATCACATAACATCTCCTTCTTCTTAATACCTGAGACAATCAGTTTTTTGTCCGGTCTAACCATGGAGCTTATCCCATTTTGATCATAGAAGGACCTAAGCACCACATAAAAAAACGGTATCACAAACGAAACTGGTTTTCTTAAATCCTTCTCACACCAGCTCCATTTCTGGAAAAGCCGTCCTGCTAAATATTTGCACATGTCCGCAGTCCTGTTATTGCACTGGGATAATTTATAAATGTTCAAAAAATAATGCATTCTTAAAAATAAGTCAATGTTAGGAAAATCACAACCCCCATTTTCCACAGAACACATAACCATTCCTCTTCTTAGTTTCTCCATTTTGGATCCCCAAAAAACACAAACAGTTTCCTTGTCACTCTCTTTGTCCAAAGCACAGCAGGTGGGAAAATCAAAGCAGTGTACAGCAGAAGCGGGAGAATCACAGACTTGATTACCAGCACTTTCCCTCTCAGCGACAGGTTCCTTAGTTTCCAAAAGTTCAACTTCTGATCCATTTTGTCTTCTAGAATCTTCAGGCTGCTTTTCCCTTTCAGTTCCTTCTCAAAGATGACACCAAGAACCTCAATTTCCTCCCTACTCTCCACTCCTGCCACGTTAACCTCAACCTGCCTCCCAAAATTACAAAGCTGGCACTTTCCCCAATTCACCGCCATACCAGCCACACAACAAAAAATCCTTACGTGCAAATTCACTCTATTGAGATCCGCCTGTGAACCACAAGTAAAAACAATATCATCCATATAACTTAAAGACTTGACTGGACCCCCGGATCCCCCAGGAATAAAAACACCAGCCACACACTTGTCAACTTGCACACTTTTTAAAAGGGCCTCCACCACACAGATAAAAAGAATTGGTGACAGGGGACAACCCTGCCTAACTCCCGATAAAATATTAAAACTGGAACTCACATGCCCATTAACTAAAATCTGGCTACTGACCCCACAATAAAAACTCTTAATGACCATCAATAATTTATCCGGAACACCAAGGTGACTTAAAGCAGAGAACAAAAATCTATGTGATATTTTATCAAAGGCTTTCTCCAGGTCCACCGACTGTAACAAAAGAGCATTCTTATTCAAATTAGCCTGATAAATTAAGTCTCTTAGAAGCAGCAAATTATCTGAAATTTTCCTACCAGGCACTGCACATGCCTGATACTCCCCCACCATATCACCTATCACATCTGCCAGTCTACCAGCCACAATTTTAGAAATAATTTTGTAATCACTGTTTAACAATGTTATGGGCCTCCAATTTTTAATATCCCTCATGTCCCCTTTCTTATGAATCAGCGTAACAATCCCCCTACGCATAGAAACCGATAAAATCCCATGAGTAAAACCATATTGCACCACCCGGGAAAACTCCACACCTATAATATCCCAAAATCTAACATAAAATTCAGCAGGAAGACCATCACAGCCTGGCGTCTTGCCTTTCGCCAAGCCATCCACTGCCCGTCTAATTTCATCTTTCCCAACCTCCTCACTTAAAAACCCAATTTTCTCCTCAGGAATATTATTAGTTAATACTTTGCAATAATCATTAATTTCCGCATCACTGGCTCTACTATCGTTAGAGAAGAGTGTTTCATAAAAGGAAAGAATACTGCCAATCATCTCATCCCCAGATACCTCCCCTGCAGGAGAAAAAACAGACTTAAAAACCCCTTTAGGTTTAAAACATTTTTTAAAAAAGTATCTCGAACATTGCTCATTTTCCTCCATGTGCTTTATTTTTGCCTTAAACATAATAGTCTTCCCTTTTTCAATAAGTATCTTCTTCAGTTCGTCCTTCAAATCTGCAATCTCTTTATCCACCTCCATCCCCGCTCTCTTAAACTTATGGAGTACTTCCAATTTTGAAATAACAGCAGCATCATGATCCCTTTTGGCTTTCGCTCTCCTAAAACACACCCCTTTAAAATAACATGCAAATTTCTCTTTAGCCCAGTCCCACCACTCTAGCAAATCTTTAAAAAGGTGCTGTTCAGACACACAAGACAAAAACACTTTATTAAAACCAACCTTAACACTCTCCTCTTCCAGCAGGCTTACGTTCAGCTTCCAGAGTCCCTTTCCAAAAGCCAGGGACTCAGCTATACACAGATCTACCACTATCATCTTGTGGTCAGAAAAAGTCGTCATCACGTGGTTGCACTTGGCCACCTTAATCCCTTCAGACATAAAAACATAGTCAATTCGGGAAACACTACGTCCACTGTCTGATATGTATGTGAACTTATCACTTGGCCCAACCATCAGACCAGCATCCGTGTAGCGTAAATCCTGCACAATCTGATTTAAAATATTAGACGTAACATCAGTCCTACCTTCCGTAGAGCTCTTACGATCTTTTGCGGATCTGACACAATTAAAATCTCCAGCCACTATAGTGAAGTCTCTGCCTGGTAAAAACAACTTTAGAGACTCCAAAAACCCAACTCTTGCTTGTTTATCAGCAGGGGCATAAACATTAAAAACCCGTACCCGCTGACCTAAAAAATCCACTAATAAAAACAAACATCTCCCAGGTATGATTACTTTAAACTCTAAAACCTTTAGACTGGAATTACACAGTAAAATGCCCACCCCTTCATTCCTGTTTTCTGAGCATGGGGACCAAAAAGATTGCCCCTTATTCCACTCACTCTCATGCGGGGCAGATTTAATTACACATTCCTGCAGACAGACAATATCTGCATTCACACTCTCAATGTACTCCAGTATCCCTGCTCTCCTACAAGCAGAACCAATCCCTCGTACATTCAGAGAAGCAACACACAACGCCATCATAACAACAGGAAAAAATCTCCACCATACCCGATCCATCATGAACCAGGAGAAAACCCACTCCTGCCACCCACTTTTCTACGTATATCAGGCGACTCAGAACTCGAGTCCCTGTTAGAATAACCTGGTCTTAGGGAGACTGGATCTTCCTGCCCCCCAGACCAACACCCCTCCACCTTACTTCTTTTAATCACGGAGGCATAACTCTCCTCCTTGCCATCATCTTCCTCCTCATTTTCACTCCAATCACTGTTAACCCTATCACGCTGCTGAGGGGTTATAGTTCCATCCGAATCAGAATCCTCCTCCTCCAAAACCTCCATTTCCTCACCCCCATCTCTTCCCAAAACAGGATTCACTGACTCCGCCATATTAGACAAATCCATCCCATCACCCGGGCCATGCACATCAGCTACTTTGTTTATTACTTCCAGCCCCTCCCTCAAACCAACTTTCTTCTGGCTCCGCCCCTTTTCCTCCATCTTGGGCACCGCATGGTCTCTTCCCCTACCACCATCTTGTTTTTGGCTTTCCCCCTCTGAGTCTGAGCCTTCGCCCTCCTCCCCACTTTCCTGCCGAGTCTTCTTCTGCCTCTCTTCAGCGTCCACCTGTGACCTAGGAATCTGAGCCCACAATCTACATTTCCTTGCAAGGTGATCTGCATGTCCACACAAATCACACACCTTATTCATTGGGCAACCACTTGCAACATGCCCAGATTTCCCACAACCTCTACAAACATCACCTTGCACTGGACAATCTTTCTGAACATGTCCAAACTCATGACACTTCCTACAATATTCCATCTGTCCATTATAAAAACAAAATCCCCTTTCTCCTCCGATAGAAAACTGTGCAGGAATGCTCTTGGCACCCCCAATAGCTCTATCATCCGGTCTCAGTTTTACAACATATCTCCTCTTGCCATTTAGATAATTGTATTTGTTCTTCATTCTTCCCAAAAATTTAACCTCACTACAATACCGAGCTAAAAAATTGGAAACAGTCTCATCCGGAACTTTAGGGTTATACATGTGCACAACCACATACTTATATGTCTGCTGGAACAGAGGTTCCAGTGCAATAAACTCTAGGCATTTCAATTCCTTTTCTTCCTTCATTCGTACCAACTCCATGTAGACTCTCTGGCAAATACTCAAAGAAACAAAAGTGATATCATAAATTCCTTGTTTCTGAAAATCCTGCAGTGCCAATACATCCGTTACCTTCAAGCCATTAATGTTCTTCAAGACATCAACGCAAACTTGGTCCAAACCGATTTCTCCTTCATGACCTGCAGCCACCTTCAGACGGACCGAGTCCTCTAATCCACGTGTTTTCTCCACCATTTTTACAGCAGATAAACACAATCGCCGCTCAATCGCACACTAGGGCCCCACAAGGGGGAACCCCAGTCACAACTGCCCTCCAAACAACACCAGCAGCAGAAAACCACCACTGATCTTGCCAAAAGGCCGAGAAGCGATAACCAGAATTGGTTTCAAACTACGGAGCCACCCAAGGATCCTGAAAAGTCCATTTGTGGAGATGAGCTCCTGGACTCCCGTTAAGAAGACATGTTGTCAACCTCTAGATCCCTTACATGCCTGCACTTTTCGGCTTGCTGCTGCTGCAATCCACGCGTTTTAGATCTGCATAACTCCACCTCTTTAAACACAGCACCTTCACCCCCTGCTGTTCCCACCCGCCTCAACACCGTTGGAAGGGAGGAGAACCAATTAAGGCGGGGGGTGGGGTGGAACGAGCAGCTGTCTACCCTTAGCAGGAGGGCTCCTGATTACATACCTCTCCTGCTGCTGCTGCTGCTGGCTGTCCAGCAGCAGACTGAAGGTGGCTGCTGCTGTGCACAGGTATATAAAGGCTCAGAGCCTATTATGACACGCGCAGCCAGCGTTCCATTGCCACATTCCATCTACTGCAGGCAGGATACCTGGCTGGCTGAATGTCACTGAGAAGCTCACAGAGACCGCCATAAGCAACAGTTTAACAGAATGCCACAGACTAATCAACCAAACTTTTTGGGTTGGGTTCTCTTTTATAGTCTGCAGGCATTAAATGAAAGAAGTCAGTGTTCCAGCAGAAGGAGACAACGTTTCAGAAAAGGCATTGTAGCAAACCAAAAAAGAAATTTTAAGCGCAGCAGAGTAACCAGCGCACATACCTGTTAGCTCAGGTGAGTTTAAAAGGCTGCTGTTGATAACAAGGGCATTTGCTAAATAGATGGTGTGTGTGCAACAATATACTGAAAGGTCAATTATATTGTGCAGCTTATCTCACCACCTGTAGTTATTTAGGTGAAAGCTCCAAAATGCTTGCCTAATATGTCTGTTTATCCAAAAGGAAGTAAAAAGGGAGAGCTAGAAAGATAGCATTGCATCACATTACATGGCAATGCAATGCACAGTTGCTGAAGTTGAACCAAAATGAGCTTGTAATCTGGCTTCTGCAACTTTGAACATGAAAAATCCAATGAGGAGAAGAAAAGCAAAGCCAAAGAGTCCATCCCAAAATCCGACAAACAAGCAAAATGAACAAAAAACATTGAATTCAATTCTTTCTGATTTTAGAAACTGCATTAAAGAAGGGGTGCACCGGTCCTGGAGATACTGCAATACCAGGTCAATGCGTGGAGTGGACAGAGCAAGCTCTTTTTCCATCTCCCTGTTCTAAAAATCCATTTAATATATGGTCCCCAGATAGGGGACGTATCAGATATTAAACTGATAAGAACAGATACTACACTTGATCTTAGCCAAAAGGCCGAGAAGCGATAACCAGAATTGGTTTCAAACTACGGAGCCACCCAAGGATCCTGAAAAGTCCATTTGTGGAGATGAGCTCCTGGACTCCCGTTAAGAAGACATGTTGTCAACCTCTAGATCCCTTACATGCCTGCACTTTTCGGCTTGCTACTGCTGCAATCCACGCGTTTTAGATCTGCATAACTCCACCTCTTTAAACACAGCACCTTCACCCCCTGCTGTTCCCACCCGCCTCAACACCGTTGGAAGGGAGGAGAACCAATTAAGGCGGGGGGTGGGGTGGAACGAGCAGCTGTCTACCCTTAGCAGGAGGGCTCCTGATTACATACCTCTCCTGCTGCTGCTGCTGCTGGCTGTCCAGCAGCAGACTGAAGGTGGCTGCTGCTGTGCACAGGTATATAAAGGCTCAGAGCCTATTATGACACGCGCAGCCAGCGTTCCATTGCCACATTCCATCTACTGCAGGCAGGATACCTGGCTGGCTGAATGTCGCTGAGAAGCTCACAGAGACCGCCATAAGCAACAGTTTAACAGAATGCCACAGACTAATCAACCAAACTTTTTGGGTTGGGTTCTCTTTTATAGTCTGCAGGCATTAAATGAAAGAAGTCAGTATTCCAGCAGAAGGAGACAACGTTTCAGAAAAGGCATTGTAGCAAACCAAAAAAGAAATTTTAAGCGCAGCAGAGTAACCAGCGCACATACCTGTTAGCTCAGGTGAGTTTAAAAGGCTGCTGTTGATAACAAGGGCATTTGCTAAATAGATGGTGTGTGTGCAACAATATACTGAAAGGTCAATTATATTGTGCAGCTTATCTCACCACCTGTAGTTATTTAGGTGAAAGCTCCAAAATGCTTGCCTAATATGTCTGTTTATCCAAAAGGAAGTAAAAAGGGAGAGCTAGAAAGATAGCATTGCATCACATTACATGGCAATGCAATGCACAGTTGCTGAAGTTGAACCAAAATGAGCTTGTAATCTGGCTTCTGCAACTTTGAACATGAAAAATCCAATGAGGAGAAGAAAAGCAAAGCCAAAGAGTCCATCCCAAAATCCGACAAACAAGCAAAATGAACAAAAAACATTGAATTCAATTCTTTCTGATTTTAGAAACTGCATTAAAGAAGGGGTGCACCGGTCCTGGAGATACTGCAATACCAGGTCAATGCGTGGAGTGGACAGAGCAAGCTCTTTTTCCATCTCCCTGTTCTAAAAATCCATTTAATATATGGTCCCCAGATAGGGGACGTATCAGATATTAAACTGATAAGAACAGATACTACACTTGATCTTAGCCAAAAGGCCGAGAAGCGATAACCAGAATTGGTTTCAAACTACGGAGCCACCCAAGGATCCTGAAAAGTCCATTTGTGGAGATGAGCTCCTGGACTCCCGTTAAGAAGACATGTTGTCAACCTCTAGATCCCTTACATGCCTGCACTTTTCGGCTTGCTGCTGCTGCAATCCACGCGTTTTAGATCTGCATAACTCCACCTCTTTAAACACAGCACCTTCACCCCCTGCTGTTCCCACCCGCCTCAACACCGTTGGAAGGGAGGAGAACCAATTAAGGCGGGGGGTGGGGTGGAACGAGCAGCTGTCTACCCTTAGCAGGAGGGCTCCTGATTACATACCTCTCCTGCTGCTGCTGCTGCTGCTGGCTGTCCAGCAGCAGACTGAAGGTGGCTGCTGCTGTGCACAGGTATATAAAGGCTCAGAGCCTATTATGACACGCGCAGCCAGCGTCCATTGCCACATTCCATCTACTGCAGGCAGGATACCTGGCTGGCTGAATGTCGCTGAGAAGCTCACAGAGACCGCCATAAGCAACAGTTTAACAGAATGCCACAGACTAATCAACCAAACTTTTTGGGTTGGGTTCTCTTTTATAGTCTGCAGGCATTAAATGAAAGAAGTCAGTGTTCCAGCAGAAGGAGACAACGTTTCAGAAAAGGCATTGTAGCAAACCAAAAAAGAAATTTTAAGCGCAGCAGAGTAACCAGCGCACATACCTGTTAGCTCAGGTGAGTTTAAAAGGCTGCTGTTGATAACAAGGGCATTTGCTAAATAGATGGTGTGTGTGCAACAATATACTGAAAGGTCAATTATATTGTGCAGCTTATCTCACCACCTGTAGTTATTTAGGTGAAAGCTCCAAAATGCTTGCCTAATATGTCTGTTTATCCAAAAGGAAGTAAAAAGGGAGAGCTAGAAAGATAGCGTTGCATCACATTACATGGCAATGCAATGCACAGTTGCTGAAGTTGAACCAAAATGAGCTTGTAATCTGGCTTCTGCAACTTTGAACATGAAAAATCCAATGAGGAGAAGAAAAGCAAAGCCAAAGAGTCCATCCCAAAATCCGACAAACAAGCAAAATGAACAAAAAACATTGAATTCAATTCTTTCTGATTTTAAAAACTGCATTAAAGAAGGGGTGCACCGGTCCTGGAGATACTGCAATACCAGGTCAATGCGTGGAGTGGACAGAGCAAGCTCTTTTTCCATCTCCCTGTTCTAAAAATCCATTTAATATATGGTCCCCAGATAGGGGACGTATCAGATATTAAACTGATAAGAACAGATACTACACTTGATCTTAGCCAAAAGGCCGAGAAGCGATAACCAGAATTGGTTTCAAACTACGGAGCCACCCAAGGATCCTGAAAAGTCCATTTGTGGAGATGAGCTCCTGGACTCCCGTTAAGAAGACATGTTGTCAACCTCTAGATCCCTTACATGCCTGCACTTTTCGGCTTGCTGCTGCTGCAATCCACGCGTTTTAGATCTGCATAACTCCACCTCTTTAAACACAGCACCTTCACCCCCTGCTGTTCCCACCCGCCTCAACACCGTTGGAAGGGAGGAGAACCAATTAAGGCGGGGGGTGGGGTGGAACGAGCAGCTGTCTACCCTTAGCAGGAGGGCTCCTGATTACATACCTCTCCTGCTGCTGCTGCTGCTGGCTGTCCAGCAGCAGACTGAAGGTGGCTGCTGCTGTGCACAGGTATATAAAGGCTCAGAGCCTATTATGACACGCGCAGCCAGCGTTCCATTGCCACATTCCATCTACTGCAGGCAGGATACCTGGCTGGCTGAATGTCGCTGAGAAGCTCACAGAGACCGCCATAAGCAACAGTTTAACAGAATGCCACAGACTAATCAACCAAACTTTTTGGGTTGGGTTCTCTTTTATAGTCTGCAGGCATTAAATGAAAGAAGTCAGTGTTCCAGCAGAAGGAGACAACGTTTCAGAAAAGGCATTGTAGCAAACCAAAAAAGAAATTTTAAGCGCAGCAGAGTAACCAGCGCACATACCTGTTAGCTCAGGTGAGTTTAAAAGGCTGCTGTTGATAACAAGGGCATTTGCTAAATAGATGGTGTGTGTGCAACAATATACTGAAAGGTCAATTATATTGTGCAGCTTATCTCACCACCTGTAGTTATTTAGGTGAAAGCTCCAAAATGCTTGCCTAATATGTCTGTTTATCCAAAAGGAAGTAAAAAGGGAGAGCTAGAAAGATAGCATTGCATCACATTACATGGCAATGCAATGCACAGTTGCTGAAGTTGAACCAAAATGAGCTTGTAATCTGGCTTCTGCAACTTTGAACATGAAAAATCCAATGAGGAGAAGAAAAGCAAAGCCAAAGAGTCCATCCCAAAATCCGACAAACAAGCAAAATGAACAAAAAACATTGAATTCAATTCTTTCTGATTTTAGAAACTGCATTAAAGAAGGGGTGCACCGGTCCTGGAGATACTGCAATACCAGGTCAATGCGTGGAGTGGACAGAGCAAGCTCTTTTTCCATCTCCCTGTTCTAAAAATCCATTTAATATATGGTCCCCAGATAGGGGACGTATCAGATATTAAACTGATAAGAACAGATACTACACTTGATCTTAGCCAAAAGGCCGAGAAGCGTTAACCAGAATTGGCTTCAAACTACGGAGCCACCCAAGGATCCTGAAAAGTCCATTTGTGGAGATGAGCTCCTGGACTCCCGTTAAGAAGACATGTTGTCAACCTCTAGATCCCTTACATGCCTGCACTTTTCGGCTTGCTGCTGCTGCAATCCACGCGTTTTAGATCTGCATAACTCCACCTCTTTAAACACAGCACCTTCACCCCCTGCTGTTCCCACCCGCCTCAACACCGTTGGAAGGGAGGAGAACCAATTAAGGCGGGGGGTGGGGTGGAACGAGCAGCTGTCTACCCTTAGCAGGAGGGCTCCTGATTACATACCTCTCCTGCTGCTGCTGCTGCTGGCTGTCCAGCAGCAGACTGAAGGTGGCTGCTGCTGTGCACAGGTATATAAAGGCTCAGAGCCTATTATGACACGCGCAGCCAGCGTTCCATTGCCACATTCCATCTACTGCAGGCAGGATACCTGGCTGGCTGAATGTCGCTGAGAAGCTCACAGAGACCGCCATAAGCAACAGTTTAACAGAATGCCACAGACTAATCAACCAAACTTTTTGGGTTGGGTTCTCTTTTATAGTCTGCAGGCATTAAATGAAAGAAGTCAGTGTTCCAGCAGAAGGAGACAACGTTTCAGAAAAGGCATTGTAGCAAACCAAAAAAGAAATTTTAAGCGCAGCAGAGTAACCAGCGCACATACCTGTTAGCTCAGGTGAGTTTAAAAGGCTGCTGTTGATAACAAGGGCATTTGCTAAATAGATGGTGTGTGTGCAACAATATACTGAAAGGTCAATTATATTGTGCAGCTTATCTCACCACCTGTAGTTATTTAGGTGAAAGCTCCAAAATGCTTGCCTAATATGTCTGTTTATCCAAAAGGAAGTAAAAAGGGAGAGCTAGAAAGATAGCATTGCATCACATTACATGGCAATGCAATGCACAGTTGCTGAAGTTGAACCAAAATGAGCTTGTAATCTGGCTTCTGCAACTTTGAACATGAAAAATCCAATGAGGAGAAGAAAAGCAAAGCCAAAGAGTCCATCCCAAAATCCGACAAACAAGCAAAATGAACAAAAAACATTGAATTCAATTCTTTCTGATTTTAGAAACTGCATTAAAGAAGGGGTGCACCGGTCCTGGAGATACTGCAATACCAGGTCAATGCGTGGAGTGGACAGAGCAAGCTCTTTTTCCATCTCCCTGTTCTAAAAATCCATTTAATATATGGTCCCCAGATAGGAGACGTATCAGATATTAAACTGATAAGAACAGATACTACACTTGATCTTAGCCAAAAGGCCGAGAAGCGATAACCAGAATTGGTTTCAAACTACGGAGCCACCCAAGGATCCTGAAAAGTCCATTTGTGGAGATGAGCTCCTGGACTCCCGTTAAGAAGACATGTTGTCAACCTCTAGATCCCTTACATGCCTGCACTTTTCGGCTTGCTGCTGCTGCATTCCACGCGTTTTAGATCTGCATAACTCCACCTCTTTAAACACAGCACCTTCACCCCCTGCTGTTCCCACCCGCCTCAACACCGTTGGAAGGGAGGAGAACCAATTAAGGCGGGGGGTGGGGTGGAACGAGCAGCTGTCTACCCTTAGCAGGAGGGCTCCTGATTACATACCTCTCCTGCTGCTGCTGGCTGTCCAGCAGCAGACTGAAGGTGGCTGCTGCTGTGCACAGGTATATAAAGGCTCAGAGCCTATTATGACACGCGCAGCCAGCGTTCCATTGCCACATTCCATCTACTGCAGGCAGGATACCTGGCTGGCTGAATGTCGCTGAGAAGCTCACAGAGACCGCCATAAGCAACAGTTTAACAGAATGCCACAGACTAATCAACCAAACTTTTTGGGTTGGGTTCTCTTTTATAGTCTGCAGGCATTAAATGAAAGAAGTCAGTGTTCCAGCAGAAGGAGACAACGTTTCAGAAAAGGCATTGTAGCAAACCAAAAAAGAAATTTTAAGCGCAGCAGAGTAACCAGCGCACATACCTGTTAGCTCAGGTGAGTTTAAAAGGCTGCTGTTGATAACAAGGGCATTTGCTAAATAGATGGTGTGTGTGCAACAATATACTGAAAGGTCAATTATATTGTGCAGCTTATCTCACCACCTGTAGTTATTTAGGTGAAAGCTCCAAAATGCTTGCCTAATATGTCTGTTTATCCAAAAGGAAGTAAAAAGGGAGAGCTAGAAAGATAGCATTGCATCACATTACATGGCAATGCAATGCACAGTTGCTGAAGTTGAACCAAAATGAGCTTGTAATCTGGCTTCTGCAACTTTGAACATGAAAAATCCAATGAGGAGAAGAAAAGCAAAGCCAAAGAGTCCATCCCAAAATCCGACAAACAAGCAAAATGAACAAAAAACATTGAATTCAATTCTTTCTGATTTTAGAAACTGCATTAAAGAAGGGGTGCACCGGTCCTGGAGATACTGCAATACCAGGTCAATGCGTGGAGTGGACAGAGCAAGCTCTTTTTCCATCTCCCTGTTCTAAAAATCCATTTAATATATGGTCCC
Organism: Phyllobates terribilis; assembly: GCF_046119375.1. Lineage (NCBI taxonomy): Eukaryota > Metazoa > Chordata > Amphibia > Anura > Dendrobatidae > Phyllobates > Phyllobates terribilis. The sequence continues at coordinate 652,170,830 of NW_027362765.1, forward strand.
CAGATAGGGGACGTATCAGATATTAAACTGATAAGAACAGATACTACACTTGATCTTAGCCAAAAGGCCGAGAAGCGATAACCAGAATTGGTTTCAAACTACGGAGCCACCCAAGGATCCTGAAAAGTCCATTTGTGGAGATGAGCTCCTGGACTCCCGTTAAGAAGACATGTTGTCAACCTCTAGATCCCTTACATGCCTGCACTTTTCGGCTTGCTGCTGCTGCAATCCACGCGTTTTAGATCTGCATAACTCCACCTCTTTAAACACAGCACCTTCACCCCCTGCTGTTCCCACCCGCCTCAACACCGTTGGAAGGGAGGAGAACCAATTAAGGCGGGGGGTGGGGTGGAACGAGCAGCTGTCTACCCTTAGCAGGAGGGCTCCTGATTACATACCTCTCCTGCTGCTGCTGCTGCTGGCTGTCCAGCAGCAGACTGAAGGTGGCTGCTGCTGTGCACAGGTATATAAAGGCTCAGAGCCTATTATGACACGCGCAGCCAGCGTTCCATTGCCACATTCCATCTACTGCAGGCAGGATACCTGGCTGGCTGAATGTCGCTGAGAAGCTCACAGAGACCGCCATAAGCAACAGTTTAACAGAATGCCACAGACTAATCAACCAAACTTTTTGGGTTGGGTTCTCTTTTATAGTCTGCAGGCATTAAATGAAAGAAGTCAGTGTTCCAGCAGAAGGAGACAACGTTTCAGAAAAGGCATTGTAGCAAACCAAAAAAGAAATTTTAAGCGCAGCAGAGTAACCAGCGCACATACCTGTTAGCTCAGGTGAGTTTAAAAGGCTGCTGTTGATAACAAGGGCATTTGCTAAATAGATGGTGTGTGTGCAACAATATACTGAAAGGTCAATTATATTGTGCAGCTTATCTCACCACCTGTAGTTATTTAGGTGAAAGCTCCAAAATGCTTGCCTAATATGTCTGTTTATCCAAAAGGAAGTAAAAAGGGAGAGCTAGAAAGATAGCATTGCATCACATTACATGGCAATGCAATGCACAGTTGCTGAAGTTGAACCAAAATGAGCTTGTAATCTGGCTTCTGCAACTTTGAACATGAAAAATCCAATGAGGAGAAGAAAAGCAAAGCCAAAGAGTCCATCCCAAAATCCGACAAACAAGCAAAATGAACAAAAAACATTGAATTCAATTCTTTCTGATTTTAGAAACTGCATTAAAGAAGGGGTGCACCGGTCCTGGAGATACTGCAATACCAGGTCAATGCGTGGAGTGGACAGAGCAAGCTCTTTTTCCATCTCCCTGTTCTAAAAATCCATTTAATATATGGTCCCCAGATAGGGGACGTATCAGATATTAAACTGATAAGAACAGATACTACACTTGATCTTAGCCAAAAGGCCGAGAAGCGATAACCAGAATTGGTTTCAAACTACGGAGCCACCCAAGGATCCTGAAAAGTCCATTTGTGGAGATGAGCTCCTGGACTCCCGTTAAGAAGACATGTTGTCAACCTCTAGATCCCTTACATGCCTGCACTTTTCGGCTTGCTGCTGCTGCAATCCACGCGTTTTAGATCTGCATAACTCCACCTCTTTAAACACAGCACCTTCACCCCCTGCTGTTCCCACCCGCCTCAACACCGTTGGAAGGGAGGAGAACCAATTAAGGCGGGGGGTGGGGTGGAACGAGCAGCTGTCTACCCTTAGCAGGAGGGCTCCTGATTACATACCTCTCCTGCTGCTGCTGCTGCTGGCTGTCCAGCAGCAGACTGAAGGTGGCTGCTGCTGTGCACAGGTATATAAAGGCTCAGAGCCTATTATGACACGCGCAGCCAGCATTCCATTGCCACATTCCATCTACTGCAGGCAGGATACCTGGCTGGCTGAATGTCGCTGAGAAGCTCACAGAGACCGCCATAAGCAACAGTTTAACAGAATGCCACAGACTAATCAATCAAACTTTTTGGGTTGGGTTCTCTTTTATAGTCTGCAGGCATTAAATGAAAGAAGTCAGTGTTCCAGCAGAAGGAGACAACGTTTCAGAAAAGGCATTGTAGCAAACCAAAAAAGAAATTTTAAGTGCAGCAGAGTAACCAGCGCACATACCTGTTAGCTCAGGTGAGTTTAAAAGGCTGCTGTTGATAACAAGGGCATTTGCTAAATAGATGGTGTGTGTGCAACAATATACTGAAAGGTCAATTATATTGTGCAGCTTATCTCACCACCTGTAGTTATTTAGGTGAAAGCTCCAAAATGCTTGCCTAATATGTCTGTTTATCCAAAAGGAAGTAAAAAGGGAGAGCTAGAAAGATAGCATTGCATCACATTACATGGCAATGCAATGCACAGTTGCTGAAGTTGAACCAAAATGAGCTTGTAATCTGGCTTCTGCAACTTTGAACATGAAAAATCCAATGAGGAGAAGAAAAGCAAAGCCAAAGAGTCCATCCCAAAATCCGACAAACAAGCAAAATGAACAAAAAACATTGAATTCAATTCTTTCTGATTTTAGAAACTGCATTAAAGAAGGGGTGCACCGGTCCTGGAGATACTGCAATACCAGGTCAATGCGTGGAGTGGACAGAGCAAGCTCTTTTTCCATCTCCCTGTTCTAAAAATCCATTTAATATATGGTCCCCAGATAGGGGACGTATCAGATATTAAACTGATAAGAACAGATACTACACTTGATCTTAGCCAAAAGGCCGAGAAGCGATAACCAGAATTGGTTTCAAACTACGGAGCCACCCAAGGATCCTGAAAAGTCCATTTGTGGAGATGAGCTCCTGGACTCCCGTTAAGAAGACATGTTGTCAACCTCTAGATCCCTTACATGCCTGCACTTTTCGGCTTGCTGCTGCTGCAATCCACGCGTTTTAGATCTGCATAACTCCACCTCTTTAAACACAGCACCTTCACCCCCTGCTGTTCCCACCCGCCTCAACACCGTTGGAAGGGAGGAGAACCAATTAAGGCGGGGGGTGGGGTGGAACGAGCAGCTGTCTACCCTTAGCAGGAGGGCTCCTGATTACATACCTCTCCTGCTGCTGCTGCTGCTGGCTGTCCAGCAGCAGACTGAAGGTGGCTGCTGCTGTGCACAGGTATATAAAGGCTCAGAGCCTATTATGACACGCGCAGCCAGCGTTCCATTGCCACATTCCATCTACTGCAGGCAGGATACCTGGCTGGCTGAATGTCGCTGAGAAGCTCACAGAGACCGCCATAAGCAACAGTTTAACAGAATGCCACAGACTAATCAACCAAACTTTTTGGGTTGGGTTCTCTTTTATAGTCTGCAGGCATTAAATGAAAGAAGTCAGTGTTCCAGCAGAAGGAGACAACGTTTCAGAAAAGGCATTGTAGCAAACCAAAAAAGAAATTTTAAGCGCAGCAGAGTAACCAGCGCACATACCTGTTAGCTCAGGTGAGTTTAAAAGGCTGCTGTTGATAACAAGGGCATTTGCTAAATAGATGGTGTGTGTGCAACAATATACTGAAAGGTCAATTATATTGTGCAGCTTATCTCACCACCTGTAGTTATTTAGGTGAAAGCTCCAAAATGCTTGCCTAATATGTCTGTTTATCCAAAAGGAAGTAAAAAGGGAGAGCTAGAAAGATAGCATTGCATCACATTACATGGCAATGCAATGCACAGTTGCTGAAGTTGAACCAAAATGAGCTTGTAATCTGGCTTCTGCAACTTTGAACATGAAAAATCCAATGAGGAGAAGAAAAGCAAAGCCAAAGAGTCCATCCCAAAATCCGACAAACAAGCAAAATGAACAAAAAACATTGAATTCAATTCTTTCTGATTTTAGAAACTGCATTAAAGAAGGGGTGCACCGGTCCTGGAGATACTGCAATACCAGGTCAATGCGTGGAGTGGACAGAGCAAGCTCTTTTTCCATCTCCCTGTTCTAAAAATCCATTTAATATATGGTCCCCAGATAGGGGACGTATCAGATATTAAACTGATAAGAACAGATACTACACTTGATCTTAGCCAAAAGGCCGAGAAGCGATAACCAGAATTGGTTTCAAACTACGGAGCCACCCAAGGATCCTGAAAAGTCCATTTGTGGAGATGAGCTCCTGGACTCCCGTTAAGAAGACATGTTGTCAACCTCTAGATCCCTTACATGCCTGCACTTTTCGGCTTGCTGCTGCTGCAATCCACGCGTTTTAGATCTGCATAACTCCACCTCTTTAAACACAGCACCTTCACCCCCTGCTGTTCCCACCCGCCTCAACACCGTTGGAAGGGAGGAGAACCAATTAAGGCGGGGGGTGGGGTGGAACGAGCAGCTGTCTACCCTTAGCAGGAGGGCTCCTGATTACATACCTCTCCTGCTGCTGCTGCTGCTGGCTGTCCAGCAGCAGACTGAAGGTGGCTGCTGCTGTGCACAGGTATATAAAGGCTCAGAGCCTATTATGACACGCGCAGCCAGCGTTCCATTGCCACATTCCATCTACTGCAGGCAGGATACCTGGCTGGCTGAATGTCGCTGAGAAGCTCACAGAGACCGCCATAAGCAACAGTTTAACAGAATGCCACAGACTAATCAACCAAACTTTTTGGGTTGGGTTCTCTTTTATAGTCTGCAGGCATTAAATGAAAGAAGTCAGTGTTCCAGCAGAAGGAGACAACGTTTCAGAAAAGGCATTGTAGCAAACCAAAAAAGAAATTTTAAGCGCAGCAGAGTAACCAGCGCACATACCTGTTAGCTCAGGTGAGTTTAAAAGGCTGCTGTTGATAACAAGGGCATTTGCTAAATAGATGGTGTGTGTGCAACAATATACTGAAAGGTCAATTATATTGTGCAGCTTATCTCACCACCTGTAGTTATTTAGGTGAAAGCTCCAAAATGCTTGCCTAATATGTCTGTTTATCCAAAAGGAAGTAAAAAGGGAGAGCTAGAAAGATAGCATTGCATCACATTACATGGCAATGCAATGCACAGTTGCTGAAGTTGAACCAAAATGAGCTTGTAATCTGGCTTCTGCAACTTTGAACATGAAAAATCCAATGAGGAGAAGAAAAGCAAAGCCAAAGAGTCCATCCCAAAATCCGACAAACAAGCAAAATGAACAAAAAACATTGAATTCAATTCTTTCTGATTTTAGAAACTGCATTAAAGAAGGGGTGCACCGGTCCTGGAGATACTGCAATACCAGGTCAATGCGTGGAGTGGACAGAGCAAGCTCTTTTTCCATCTCCCTGTTCTAAAAATCCATTTAATATATGGTCCCCAGATAGGGGACGTATCAGATATTAAACTGATAAGAACAGATACTACACTTGATCTTAGCCAAAAGGCCGAGAAGCGATAACCAGAATTGGTTTCAAACTACGGAGCCACCCAAGGATCCTGAAAAGTCCATTTGTGGAGATGAGCTCCTGGACTCCCGTTAAGAAGACATGTTGTCAACCTCTAGATCCCTTACATGCCTGCACTTTTCGGCTTGCTGCTGCTGCAATCCACGCGTTTTAGATCTGCATAACTCCACCTCTTTAAACACAGCACCTTCACCCCCTGCTGTTCCCACCCGCCTCAACACCGTTGGAAGGGAGGAGAACCAATTAAGGCGGGGGGTGGGGTGGAACGAGCAGCTGTCTACCCTTAGCAGGAGGGCTCCTGATTACATACCTCTCCTGCTGCTGCTGCTGCTGGCTGTCCAGCAGCAGACTGAAGGTGGCTGCTGCTGTGCACAGGTATATAAAGGCTCAGAGCCTATTATGACACGCGCAGCCAGCGTTCCATTGCCACATTCCATCTACTGCAGGCAGGATACCTGGCTGGCTGAATGTCGCTGAGAAGCTCACAGAGACCGCCATAAGCAACAGTTTAACAGAATGCCACAGACTAATCAACCAAACTTTTTGGGTTGGGTTCTCTTTTATAGTCTGCAGGCATTAAATGAAAGAAGTCAGTGTTCCAGCAGAAGGAGACAACGTTTCAGAAAAGGCATTGTAGCAAACCAAAAAAGAAATTTTAAGCGCAGCAGAGTAACCAGCGCACATACCTGTTAGCTCAGGTGAGTTTAAAAGGCTGCTGTTGATAACAAGGGCATTTGCTAAATAGATGGTGTGTGTGCAACAATATACTGAAAGGTCAATTATATTGTGCAGCTTATCTCACCACCTGTAGTTATTTAGGTGAAAGCTCCAAAATGCTTGCCTAATATGTCTGTTTATCCAAAAGGAAGTAAAAAGGGAGAGCTAGAAAGATAGCATTGCATCACATTACATGGCAATGCAATGCACAGTTGCTGAAGTTGAACCAAAATGAGCTTGTAATCTGGCTTCTGCAACTTTGAACATGAAAAATCCAATGAGGAGAAGAAAAGCAAAGCCAAAGAGTCCATCCCAAAATCCGACAAACAAGCAAAATGAACAAAAAACATTGAATTCAATTCTTTCTGATTTTAGAAACTGCATTAAAGAAGGGGTGCACCGGTCCTGGAGATACTGCAATACCAGGTCAATGCGTGGAGTGGACAGAGCAAGCTCTTTTTCCATCTCCCTGTTCTAAAAATCCATTTAATATATGGTCCCCAGATAGGGGACGTATCAGATATTAAACTGATAAGAACAGATACTACACTTGATCTTAGCCAAAAGGCCGAGAAGCGATAACCAGAATTGGTTTCAAACTACGGAGCCACCCAAGGATCCTGAAAAGTCCATTTGTGGAGATGAGCTCCTGGACTCCCGTTAAGAAGACATGTTGTCAACCTCTAGATCCCTTACATGCCTGCACTTTTCGGCTTGCTGCTGCTGCAATCCACGCGTTTTAGATCTGCATAACTCCACCTCTTTAAACACAGCACCTTCACCCCCTGCTGTTCCCACCCGCCTCAACACCGTTGGAAGGGAGGAGAACCAATTAAGGCGGGGGGTGGGGTGGAACGAGCAGCTGTCTACCCTTAGCAGGAGGGCTCCTGATTACATACCTCTCCTGCTGCTGCTGCTGCTGGCTGTCCAGCAGCAGACTGAAGGTGGCTGCTGCTGTGCACAGGTATATAAAGGCTCAGAGCCTATTATGACACGCGCAGCCAGCGTTCCATTGCCACATTCCATCTACTGCAGGCAGGATACCTGGCTGGCTGAATGTCGCTGAGAAGCTCACAGAGACCGCCATAAGCAACAGTTTAACAGAATGCCACAGACTAATCAACCAAACTTTTTGGGTTGGGTTCTCTTTTATAGTCTGCAGGCATTAAATGAAAGAAGTCAGTGTTCCAGCAGAAGGAGACAACGTTTCAGAAAAGGCATTGTAGCAAACCAAAAAAGAAATTTTAAGCGCAGCAGAGTAACCAGCGCACATACCTGTTAGCTCAGGTGAGTTTAAAAGGCTGCTGTTGATAACAAGGGCATTTGCTAAATAGATGGTGTGTGTGCAACAATATACTGAAAGGTCAATTATATTGTGCAGCTTATCTCACCACCTGTAGTTATTTAGGTGAAAGCTCCAAAATGCTTGCCTAATATGTCTGTTTATCCAAAAGGAAGTAAAAAGGGAGAGCTAGAAAGATAGCATTGCATCACATTACATGGCAATGCAATGCACAGTTGCTGAAGTTGAACCAAAATGAGCTTGTAATCTGGCTTCTGCAACTTTGAACATGAAAAATCCAATGAGGAGAAGAAAAGCAAAGCCAAAGAGTCCATCCCAAAATCCGACAAACAAGCAAAATGAACAAAAAACATTGAATTCAATTCTTTCTGATTTTAGAAACTGCATTAAAGAAGGGGTGCACCGGTCCTGGAGATACTGCAATACCAGGTCAATGCGTGGAGTGGACAGAGCAAGCTCTTTTTCCATCTCCCTGTTCTAAAAATCCATTTAATATATGGTCCCCAGATAGGGGACGTATCAGATATTAAACTGATAAGAACAGATACTACACTTGATCTTAGCCAAAAGGCCGAGAAGCGATAACCAGAATTGGTTTCAAACTACGGAGCCACCCAAGGATCCTGAAAAGTCCATTTGTGGAGATGAGCTCCTGGACTCCCGTTAAGAAGACATGTTGTCAACCTCTAGATCCCTTACATGCCTGCACTTTTCGGCTTGCTGCTGCTGCAATCCACGCGTTTTAGATCTGCATAACTCCACCTCTTTAAACACAGCACCTTCACCCCCTGCTGTTCCCACCCGCCTCAACACCGTTGGAAGGGAGGAGAACCAATTAAGGCGGGGGGTGGGGTGGAACGAGCAGCTGTCTACCCTTAGCAGGAGGGCTCCTGATTACATACCTCTCCTGCTGCTGCTGCTGCTGGCTGTCCAGCAGCAGACTGAAGGTGGCTGCTGCTGTGCACAGGTATATAAAGGCTCAGAGCCTATTATGACACGCGCAGCCAGCGTTCCATTGCCACATTCCATCTACTGCAGGCAGGATACCTGGCTGGCTGAATGTCGCTGAGAAGCTCACAGAGACCGCCATAAGCAACAGTTTAACAGAATGCCACAGACTAATCAACCAAACTTTTTGGGTTGGGTTCTCTTTTATAGTCTGCAGGCATTAAATGAAAGAAGTCAGTGTTCCAGCAGAAGGAGACAACGTTTCAGAAAAGGCATTGTAGCAAACCAAAAAAGAAATTTTAAGCGCAGCAGAGTAACCAGCGCACATACCTGTTAGCTCAGGTGAGTTTAAAAGGCTGCTGTTGATAACAAGGGCATTTGCTAAATAGATGGTGTGTGTGCAACAATATACTGAAAGGTCAATTATATTGTGCAGCTTATCTCACCACCTGTAGTTATTTAGGTGAAAGCTCCAAAATGCTTGCCTAATATGTCTGTTTATCCAAAAGGAAGTAAAAAGGGAGAGCTAGAAAGATAGCATTGCATCACATTACATGGCAATGCAATGCACAGTTGCTGAAGTTGAACCAAAATGAGCTTGTAATCTGGCTTCTGCAACTTTGAACATGAAAAATCCAATGAGGAGAAGAAAAGCAAAGCCAAAGAGTCCATCCCAAAATCCGACAAACAAGCAAAATGAACAAAAAACATTGAATTCAATTCTTTCTGATTTTAGAAACTGCATTAAAGAAGGGGTGCACCGGTCCTGGAGATACTGCAATACCAGGTCAATGCGTGGAGTGGACAGAGCAAGCTCTTTTTCCATCTCCCTGTTCTAAAAATCCATTTAATATATGGTCCCCAGATAGGGGACGTATCAGATATTAAACTGATAAGAACAGATTTTTTGATTGAATATATCTTTTATTAGCACAAAAAATAAGTTAACAGACAGTGTACAGTGCCGCAGCCCAGTACACACAGAATTCTACATCATATTTACATAGCATGAGGATACGACGCACTAACTAGACACATCGCACCCCTATGCTACACAAAACACTCAATCTGAAAGAAAAAGCATGTCAATCAATACAGTACGACGAACCGTGATAAGGGATAGGGATTGGGAAAAAGGGGATGGGGAGGGGAAAATCACAGGCCCGAAGCTTTATTGAAAGACAAGACACATAAGGGGAGAGGGGGAGGAGGGGTTTAGTCCTCATCCTCGTCCTCCGGACCGTCCATGATGGAATAGTCTCTGAGCAGGCTGTGGATCAGCCTGCGGCAGTCCTGGATGGACATCCTCTCCCTCCTCAAGATGAGCCGGTTCCTGGCGACCCAAACGGCATCCTTGAAGCAGTTCATAAGGCGCCAAGCCTCCTGGATGGCTCCGACGGTATGAACCCCAGGGAATAGTCCATAAAGCACAGAATGGTGCGATAGGCTCGCCCTGGGGACAGAGTTCCTCAGGTCGTCCTCAAGTGCAGTCAATAGGCGCTGTGCAAATCCGCAGTCCCAAAAAGTGTGCAAAGATGTTTCCTCCACGAAGGGGCACCTTGGGCAGTACCGGGTCTTGCACAGGTTCCGGGCATGCATGAATGACCGGACGGGCAGTCCGCCCTGAATCGCCATCCACGACAAGTCCTTGTGCCCGTTGGTCAGCCTGTCAGACGACACATTTGTCCACACAGTCTCCAGCGTGTCCTGGTGAAGTCCTGTGATGTTCTCCACGTCATCCTTGGCTCTGATTAGCTTGTGGATAGTTTTGGGCTTCCACAAGTCGGGCTTGAGTCCCTCCAGTTGATGCTCCCCCACAAATCGAACGACGTCTCCGTAGAACCATGGCGTCGTCCAGTTGTAGGGGAAGGAGCTGTCCCACTTGTCCCAGCCGAGTCGCCTCCAAAGAGGAAGCAGGAAGAAGTGAGACATGGACCTGCCCGCGGAGCCATTCTTGACTTGCAAAGTCCGGCGGACACAATCACACACAAAAGAGGATCGCAGGAGGGTGGGGATATCTGGAACGCCCTTCCCACCCTTGCGAGGCTCCTTGTACATGACGGCCCGCCTGACTCTGTCCATCTTGGATCCCCAGACAAAGTGAAACACTGTCTTGGAAATGGCCCTGCACACAGTGACGTGTGGGGGCCAGGCCTGCGCCGTGTACTGCAAGACGGGCAGGACCTCATTACGCAGGACGAGTGCCTTACCCTCACAAGTGAGGTGTCTGAGGCTCCAGAGTCCGATCCGTTGCTTCACCTTGGCCAAGCGTTCTTGCCAGGACTTGAGGGCCGCTCCTTCCTTCCCGAACCAGACTCCCAGCACCTTGAGGAAATCCGGTTGAATGTTGAAGGGGAAGGGGGCAGAGGAGGCCGGCTGCCAATCCCCGAAGAGCATGGCTTCCGACTTCCTGCAGTTGACTTTGGCCCCTGAAGCCCGGCCGAACCTCTCACACGTCTGGACGAGGGCGTCGACTGAACCACGATCAGCGCAGAAGACGGTGACGTCGTCCATGTAGAGCGAGCACTTGACCTCGTGTCGTCCCGGACCCGGTGCGGTGATCCCTCTGATCTCTCCATTCTGCCGGATAGCCTCTGCGAAGAGTTCTATAACACAAACAAAAAGAAGAGGTGATAGAGGGCAGCCTTGTCTGACCCCAGAGAGGACAGGGAAGGGGTCAGTCTTCCAGCCGTTCACCAACACCGAGCTGTGGATATCAAAATACATCAGACGGACATACGAACAAAACATGTTACCCAAACCTAACCGGTGCAGAGCTCGGCCCATGAACTCGTGGGAAACCCGGTCGAAGGCCTTCTCCTGATCCAAGGAGACCAGGGCCACGTGTGCGCGGCGGACCTTGATGTACTCGACCGTGTCCCGCACGAGAGCGAGGCTGTCTGCGATGCGACGTCCAGGGATGCCGCAGGTCTGGTCCGGGTGGATGATCCGTCCGATGACCGTCTTAAGTCGTGTCGCCATCGTCTTGGCCAGGATCTTGTAGTCCACGTTGAGCAGAGTGATGGGACGCCAATTCCTCAGGTCGCACCTCTCTCCCTTCCGCTTGTACAGGATCGTGACCATTCCTTCCCTCAAAGATGGAGGCATTCTACCCTCCACCACCATCTCCTCGTACAGGTCCAACAGGTCCGGACAGATGAGGTCTCCCAGCGCTACATAGAGCTCCGCTGGAAGACCATCACTGCCCGGGGTCCTGCCGGTCCTAAAGGATTTAGCGGCAGAGAGCAATTCGCCCACCATCAGAGGTTTGTCCAAGGCTGCCGTGCCTGCAGGATCAAGATGGTTAGTGATACCTGACAGGAACTTATCAGCAGCGTCGGGGTCGGTAGTCTTGTGGGAGTAGAGTTCGCTGTAGAAGTCGCTGACGACCCTCATCACGTCCTCCTTCCCACGTCGCATGTTTCCGCTCTCGTCTCGCAGCTCGTTCAGGGGCGTGTGACCGGCATGAAGTTTCCTGAAAAAGAATGAGTTACATTTCTCACCCTTCTCCAGATTCTCCACTTTGGAACGGAAGACGATTCGCTTGGACTCCTCCTCAAAGTGCCTTTTCAGGCTCTTCTTGGTCTCCTCCAGCTCCTCCCTCACGTCCCAGCCGCAGTGAAGAAGGTCCTGCAGCGACCGCAGCTCGCGCTGCAGCCCTCTGAAGTCCCTCCTCTTCTCACACGCCTGTTGTCGACCCTTGGCCTGAAAGAAACAGCGAAACTCAAGTTTAACATATTCCCACCAATCAGAGACTGTTTGGAAGCTACCCTTGTAGGACTGCCACATTGCGTAGGCTGCTCTCAGCTCCTCCACGACTTCATCCTGAGCCAGCAGAGCGCAATTCAGCTTCCAGGAGCCGGGGCCGGACGGAAAACCATCGCCGAGGACACCTTGTAAGTGAATGGCTCTGTGGTCGGAGAAGAAGCAGGAGACCATCGAGTGCCTACTCTGCCTGACTGCCCGAGAGGTGAACACAAAGTCAATCCTGGAGCGGAGTGAGCCATCGGGTCGGCTCCACGAATAGTTCGTGGAGCCTCTCCCCATGGAGCCCACCACGTCCTGAAGAGAGGCCTCGGTTACCATCTCGATGAGCAGCTTGGACGTGATGTCCAACTTGGCAGATGTGCCAGAACTACGACCATCCTCCTCGATGGGGCAGTTGAAATCCCCGGCCATCACTAAGGTCCTGGTGGTGGCAAGCTGAAGCCGCAGGGTCTGGAAAAGCTCCAAACGCTCATTCTTCAGTGGGGACGCATACACGTTGATGAACCTGACAGGTTCTCCCGCCCAGTTGCCATCTACAACAAGAGCCCTGCCGCAGATGAGCTCCTGGACGGACTCAAGCGTGAATGCGCCCCCCCTGATCAGAATTGCGACCCCCGCAGACTTGCAGTCACCCCCACCGGACCAGTAGGATGGACCGTGGGACCACTCCCTGGCCAGATGTTTGAAGGACCTAGAGGAGGGAAGGGAACATTCCTGCAACATATAAACATCACACAACTGGGAAGTAAGGAAGGCATAAATAGTCTGACGTCTGAACTTGTCCTTGATGCTCCTGACATTAATGGAAAATAAGTTAATATTAGCCATCATGTAGGGAAAAAAGAAAAAGTTAGCGCAGGCAATACACCTTAGTTACCACTCCGGTCGGGTGGTCCCTCGTCGGTGTTGACTGCTGGTGACGGGATCACCAGCAGGCCCTCTTCCTCCATCTGGTCAAGCAGCGCGGCCTCGATCTCGGCGACCACCAGTTCCTCCTCTTCTGGCTCGGCCACCAGGGTCTCAACCATGTGCTCCATCTCTTCTGGCTCAGGGAGGGTATCCTCCTTTTCGCCTACGAAATCCAGAATCTTCTTTTTGGAGGATTCAGTAGCAGGGCTGTCCTCCACCTTCCTCTTTCCCCGGGTTGGAACTGGGGAGACAAGAAGGGGAAAATCCTCCTCGGAATAGATAGCGGCGGGTGGAGGAAAGGTTAATTCCACCGCTACCATGGTCTGGGGAGGGAGAGTGGCTGCCGGGGCAGGGGAAAGGACACCTGCTGAGGAGTAGGGGAAGGAGGAAGAGGAAGTGGAATCCTCAGCAGGGGTGGCCGGGGTGGGGGGGGATTGGACGGGGGTGGCAGGGGGAGGGATCGAGAGAGGGGTGACAGAACTCTTACCCTCCTTTGACTTTTTCTTCTGCTTCGGAGCTGCTGGGACCGTCGCTGGGGCTTTGGCCACCGACTCCTTGACCGCTTTGGCCTTGGTCGTCTCGGCCTTGGCCGCTGGGGCCTTGGTCGTCGCGTCCTTGAACTTCACAGGCCTGGTCATCGGGTCCTTGTCCTCCGTAGCTGGGGTCGTCGCAACCACCGATGCCCAGGATCTCTCACGCTTGGGGCAATCCTTGTACAGATGAGCCGCCAGCCCACACAGGTTGCAGGACGTCTTCTTCGGGCAGTCCTTCGAGCTGTGTCCCGTCACTCGACAAATCCTGCAGGCATCCTCCTTGCAGTCCTTCATCTCGTGGCCGTTCTTGCCGCATCTCCTGCAGTTCCGCGGCATGTCCGGGTAATAGATGAGGCCGTAGGAGTTGCCCAGGGAGAATGTCGGGGGCAGGTGCCGAAGTCCGTCTGAGTACGCCAGGTCCCTGTGAAGTCTAACGGTCACCGACCACTTACCTGTCCAGAAGCCGAGTCCATTCAGGATGTGAGAAGGTTCCTTCACAACCAAACAGAAGCGTCTCAGGAAGGTACAGATGTCTTGGCCTGGGGTGTGCGGGTTGCGCATGGAGACCGTGATCCTCCTTTCGTCCCTCTGGATAGGGCAGCTACCTGTAAAGGCAGAGAAAGAATTATCTGGTCCTTTTGCGCTTACCATTTCCCAGAACCTCCTGCAGGTGTTCACAGTGGCGAAGGTGACGAAGAAGATCCCCGTCAAGAAGGTCTGGATGCTGAGGGTGTCCGACCTGGAGAAGCCTCGATCCAGCAGCATCTTCTGGCAGAACACGTCCGAGGACATGTCCGGCACCCTCCCATCCACTTCCTTCAGCTTCAGGGCCACCGTCTGCCGCATCCATGGCTACAGGGCTGGAGCTTCGTGGCGGGGCTTCTGGGGTCCCTTCTGCTGGCCATTCGTGGAGGCAGAGTCCTTGGGGTCAGAATCGGCTCCTGGCTGGGCCCTCCTGGCTGTCCCCGGCTCCAGGCTCTTCTTTTCGGCCTTCCTCGCAGCGCTTGCCATGGCTTTCCTCCTGCAGTTACTTCTTGGAGCTGGATCTGGAACTCTTCCCGGAATGGGTGGAGCTATGCAGATTCTTCTCCCGTCGTGTTCTGGACAAATTCCCCGAAAGGTCTTTGTCTCGATGATTTTCTTCCTCGAAGATTCCACAGGACAGCCCAATTCTTCTCCGAGTCTTCGTCTTCTTCTGGATTCTTTAGAGCTTCTTCCTCCCACCGATATCCGCCTTCCTTCTCCGATGTCAGCTGGGCTCCGAAGCTCTTCTCCTTCTGAGTTCGATCGCTCTCGTCAAGTGTAGATCGTAGCTCTTGTGTTCTTAAAAGAACAGATACTACACTTGATCTTAGCCAAAAGGCCGAGAAGCGATAACCAGAATTGGTTTCAAACTACGGAGCCACCCAAGGATCCTGAAAAGTCCATTTGTGGAGATGAGCTCCTGGACTCCCGTTAAGAAGACATGTTGTCAACCTCTAGATCCCTTACATGCCTGCACTTTTCGGCTTGCTGCTGCTGCAATCCACGCGTTTTAGATCTGCATAACTCCACCTCTTTAAACACAGCACCTTCACCCCCTGCTGTTCCCACCCGCCTCAACACGGTTGGAAGGGAGGAGAACCAATTAAGGCGGGGGGTGGGGTGGAACGAGCAGCTGTCTACCCTTAGCAGGAGGGCTCCTGATTACATACCTCTCCTGCTGCTGCTGCTGCTGGCTGTCCAGCAGCAGACTGAAGGTGGCTGCTGCTGTGCACAGGTATATAAAGGCTCAGAGCCTATTATGACATGCGCAGCCAGCGTTCCATTGCCACATTCCATCTACTGCAGGCAGGATACCTGGCTGGCTGAATGTCGCTGAGAAGCTCACAGAGACCGCCATAAGCAACAGTTTAACAGAATGCCACAGACTAATCAACCAAACTTTTTGGGTTGGGTTCTCTTTTATAGTCTGCAGGCATTAAATGAAAGAAGTCAGTGTTCCAGCAGAAGGAGACAACGTTTCAGAAAAGGCATTGTAGCAAACCAAAAAAGAAATTTTAAGCGCAGCAGAGTAACCAGCGCACATACCTGTTAGCTCAGGTGAGTTTAAAAGGCTGCTGTTGATAACAAGGGCATTTGCTAAATAGATGGTGTGTGTGCAACAATATACTGAAAGGTCAATGATATTGTGCAGCTTATCTCACCACCTGTAGTTATTTAGGTGAAAGCTCCAAAATGCTTGCCTAATATGTCTGTTTATCCAAAAGGAAGTAAAAAGGGAGAGCTAGAAAGATAGCATTGCATCACATTACATGGCAATGCAATGCACAGTTGCTGAAGTTGAACCAAAATGAGCTTGTAATCTGGCTTCTGCAACTTTGAACATGAAAAATCCAATGAGGAGAAGAAAAGCAAAGCCAAAGAGTCCATCCCAAAATCCGACAAACAAGCAAAATGAACAAAAAACATTGAATTCAATTCTTTCTGATTTTAGAAACTGCATTAAAGAAGGGGTGCACCGATCCTGGAGATACTGCAATACCAGGTCAATGCGTGGAGTGGACAGAGCAAGCTCTTTTTCCATCTCCCTGTTCTAAAAATCCATTTAATATATGGTCCCCAGATAGGGGACGTATCAGATATTAAACTGATAAGAACAGATACTACACTTGATCTTAGCCAAAAGGCCGAGAAGCGATAACCAGAATTGGTTTCAAACTACGGAGCCACCCAAGGATCCTGAAAAGTCCATTTGTGGAGATGAGCTCCTGGACTCCCGTTAAGAAGACATGTTGTCAACCTCTAGATCCCTTACATGCCTGCACTTTTCGGCTTGCTGCTGCTGCAATCCACGCGTTTTAGATCTGCATAACTCCACCTCTTTAAACACAGCACCTTCACCCCCTGCTGTTCCCACCCGCCTCAACACCGTTGGAAGGGAGGAGAACCAATTAAGGCGGGGGGTGGGGTGGAACGAGCAGCTGTCTACCCTTAGCAGGAGGGCTCCTGATTACATACCTCTCCTGCTGCTGCTGCTGCTGGCTGTCCAGCAGCAGACTGAAGGTGGCTGCTGCTGTGCACAGGTATATAAAGGCTCAGAGCCTATTATGACACGCGCAGCCAGCGTTCCATTGCCACATTCCATCTACTGCAGGCAGGATACCTGGCTGGCTGAATGTCGCTGAGAAGCTCACAGAGACCGCCATAAGCAACAGTTTAACAGAATGCCACAGACTAATCAACCAAACTTTTTGGGTTGGGTTCTCTTTTATAGTCTGCAGGCATTAAATGAAAGAAGTCAGTGTTCCAGCAGAAGGAGACAACGTTTCAGAAAAGGCATTGTAGCAAACCAAAAAAGAAATTTTAAGCGCAGCAGAGTAACCAGCGCACATACCTGTTAGCTCAGGTGAGTTTAAAAGGCTGCTGTTGATAACAAGGGCATTTGCTAAATAGATGGTGTGTGTGCAACAATATACTGAAAGGTCAATTATATTGTGCAGCTTATCTCACCACCTGTAGTTATTTAGGTGAAAGCTCCAAAATGCTTGCCTAATATGTCTGTTTATCCAAAAGGAAGTAAAAAGGGAGAGCTAGAAAGATAGCATTGCATCACATTACATGGCAATGCAATGCACAGTTGCTGAAGTTGAACCAAAATGAGCTTGTAATCTGGCTTCTGCAACTTTGAACATGAAAAATCCAATGAGGAGAAGAAAAGCAAAGCCAAAGAGTCCATCCCAAAATCCGACAAACAAGCAAAATGAACAAAAAACATTGAATTCAATTCTTTCTGATTTTAGAAACTGCATTAAAGAAGGGGTGCACCGGTCCTGGAGATACTGCAATACCAGGTCAATGCGTGGAGTGGACAGAGCAAGCTCTTTTTCCATCTCCCTGTTCTAAAAATCCATTTAATATATGGTCCCCAGATAGGGGACGTATCAGATATTAAACTGATAAGAACAGATACTACACTTGATCTTAGCCAAAAGGCCGAGAAGCGATAACCAGAATTGGTTTCAAACTACGGAGCCACCCAAGGATCCTGAAAAGTCCATTTGTGGAGATGAGCTCCTGGACTCCCGTTAAGAAGACATGTTGTCAACCTCTAGATCCCTTACATGCCTGCACTTTTCGGCTTGCTGCTGCTGCAATCCACGCGTTTTAGATCTGCATAACTCCACCTCTTTAAACACAGCACCTTCACCCCCTGCTGTTCCCACCCGCCTCAACACCGTTGGAAGGGAGGAGAACCAATTAAGGCGGGGGGTGGGGTGGAACGAGCAGCTGTCTACCCTTAGCAGGAGGGCTCCTGATTACATACCTCTCCTGCTGCTGCTGCTGCTGGCTGTCCAGCAGCAGACTGAAGGTGGCTGCTGCTGTGCACAGGTATATAAAGGCTCAGAGCCTATTATGACACGCGCAGCCAGCGTTCCATTGCCACATTCCATCTACTGCAGGCAGGATACCTGGCTGGCTGAATGTCGCTGAGAAGCTCACAGAGACCGCCATAAGCAACAGTTTAACAGAATGCCACAGACTAATCAACCAAACTTTTTGGGTTGGGTTCTCTTTTATAGTCTGCAGGCATTAAATGAAAGAAGTCAGTGTTCCAGCAGAAGGAGACAACGTTTCAGAAAAGGCATTGTAGCAAACCAAAAAAGAAATTTTAAGCGCAGCAGAGTAACCAGCGCACATACCTGTTAGCTCAGGTGAGTTTAAAAGGCTGCTGTTGATAACAAGGGCATTTGCTAAATAGATGGTGTGTGTGCAACAATATACTGAAAGGTCAATTATATTGTGCAGCTTATCTCACCACCTGTAGTTATTTAGGTGAAAGCTCCAAAATGCTTGCCTAATATGTCTGTTTATCCAAAAGGAAGTAAAAAGGGAGAGCTAGAAAGATAGCATTGCATCACATTACATGGCAATGCAATGCACAGTTGCTGAAGTTGAACCAAAATGAGCTTGTAATCTGGCTTCTGCAACTTTGAACATGAAAAATCCAATGAGGAGAAGAAAAGCAAAGCCAAAGAGTCCATCCCAAAATCCAACAAACAAGCAAAATGAACAAAAAACATTGAATTCAATTCTTTCTGATTTTAGAAACTGCATTAAAGAAGGGGTGCACCGGTCCTGGAGATACTGCAATACCAGGTCAATGCGTGGAGTGGACAGAGCAAGCTCTTTTTCCATCTCCCTGTTCTAAAAATCCATTTAATATATGGTCCCCAGATAGGGGACGTATCAGATATTAAACTGATAAGAACAGATACTACACTTGATCTTAGCCAAAAGGCCGAGAAGCGATAACCAGAATTGGTTTCAAACTACGGAGCCACCCAAGGATCCTGAAAAGTCCATTTGTGGAGATGAGCTCCTGGACTCCCGTTAAGAAGACATGTTGTCAACCTCTAGATCCCTTACATGCCTGCACTTTTCGGCTTGCTGCTGCTGCAATCCACGCGTTTTAGATCTGCATAACTCCACCTCTTTAAACACAGCACCTTCACCCCCTGCTGTTCCCACCCGCCTCAACACCGTTGGAAGGGAGGAGAACCAATTAAGGCGGGGGGTGGGGTGGAACGAGCAGCTGTCTACCCTTAGCAGGAGGGCTCCTGATTACATACCTCTCCTGCTGCTGCTGCTGCTGGCTGTCCAGCAGCAGACTGAAGGTGGCTGCTGCTGTGCACAGGTATATAAAGGCTCAGAGCCTATTATGACACGCGCAGCCAGCGTTCCATTGCCACATTCCATCTACTGCAGGCAGGATACCTGGCTGGCTGAATGTCGCTGAGAAGCTCACAGAGACCGCCATAAGCAACAGTTTAACAGAATGCCACAGACTAATCAACCAAACTTTTTGGGTTGGGTTCTCTTTTATAGTCTGCAGGCATTAAATGAAAGAAGTCAGTGTTCCAGCAGAAGGAGACAACGTTTCAGAAAAGGCATTGTAGCAAACCAAAAAAGAAATTTTAAGCGCAGCAGAGTAACCAGCGCACATACCTGTTAGCTCAGGTGAGTTTAAAAGGCTGCTGTTGATAACAAGGGCATTTGCTAAATAGATGGTGTGTGTGCAACAATATACTGAAAGGTCAATTATATTGTGCAGCTTATCTCACCACCTGTAGTTATTTAGGTGAAAGCTCCAAAATGCTTGCCTAATATGTCTGTTTATCCAAAAGGAAGTAAAAAGGGAGAGCTAGAAAGATAGCATTGCATCACATTACATGGCAATGCAATGCACAGTTGCTGAAGTTGAACCAAAATGAGCTTGTAATCTGGCTTCTGCAACTTTGAACATGAAAAATCCAATGAGGAGAAGAAAAGCAAAGCCAAAGAGTCCATCCCAAAATCCGACAAACAAGCAAAATGAACAAAAAACATTGAATTCAATTCTTTCTGATTTTAGAAACTGCATTAAAGAAGGGGTGCACCGGTCCTGGAGATACTGCAATACCAGGTCAATGCGTGGAGTGGACAGAGCAAGCTCTTTTTCCATCTCCCTGTTCTAAAAATCCATTTAATATATGGTCCCCAGATAGGGGACGTATCAGATATTAAACTGATAAGAACAGATACTACACTTGATCTTAGCCAAAAGGCCGAGAAGCGATAACCAGAATTGGTTTCAAACTACGGAGCCACCCAAGGATCCTGAAAAGTCCATTTGTGGAGATGAGCTCCTGGACTCCCGTTAAGAAGACATGTTGTCAACCTCTAGATCCCTTACATGCCTGCACTTTTCGGCTTGCTGCTGCTGCAATCCACGCGTTTTAGATCTGCATAACTCCACCTCTTTAAACACAGCACCTTCACCCCCTGCTGTTCCCACCCGCCTCAACACCGTTGGAAGGGAGGAGAACCAATTAAGGCGGGGGGTGGGGTGGAACGAGCAGCTGTCTACCCTTAGCAGGAGGGCTCCTGATTACATACCTCTCCTGCTGCTGCTGCTGCTGGCTGTCCAGCAGCAGACTGAAGGTGGCTGCTGCTGTGCACAGGTATATAAAGGCTCAGAGCCTATTATGACACGCGCAGCCAGCGTTCCATTGCCACATTCCATCTACTGCAGGCAGGATACCTGGCTGGCTGAATGTCGCTGAGAAGCTCACAGAGACCGCCATAAGCAACAGTTTAACAGAATGCCACAGACTAATCAACCAAACTTTTTGGGTTGGGTTCTCTTTTATAGTCTGCAGGCATTAAATGAAAGAAGTCAGTGTTCCAGCAGAAGGAGACAACGTTTCAGAAAAGGCATTGTAGCAAACCAAAAAAGAAATTTTAAGCGCAGCAGAGTAACCAGCGCACATACCTGTTAGCTCAGGTGAGTTTAAAAGGCTGCTGTTGATAACAAGGGCATTTGCTAAATAGATGGTGTGTGTGCAACAATATACTGAAAGGTCAATTATATTGTGCAGCTTATCTCACCACCTGTAGTTATTTAGGTGAAAGCTCCAAAATGCTTGCCTAATATGTCTGTTTATCCAAAAGGAAGTAAAAAGGGAGAGCTAGAAAGATAGCATTGCATCACATTACATGGCAATGCAATGCACAGTTGCTGAAGTTGAACCAAAATGAGCTTGTAATCTGGCTTCTGCAACTTTGAACATGAAAAATCCAATGAGGAGAAGAAAAGCAAAGCCAAAGAGTCCATCCCAAAATCCGACAAACAAGCAAAATGAACAAAAAACATTGAATTCAATTCTTTCTGATTTTAGAAACTGCATTAAAGAAGGGGTGCACCGGTCCTGGAGATACTGCAATACCAGGTCAATGCGTGGAGTGGACAGAGCAAGCTCTTTTTCCATCTCCCTGTTCTAAAAATCCATTTAATATATGGTCCCCAGATAGGGGACGTATCAGATATTAAACTGATAAGAACAGATACTACACTTGATCTTAGCCAAAAGGCCGAGAAGCGATAACCAGAATTGGTTTCAAACTACGGAGCCACCCAAGGATCCTGAAAAGTCCATTTGTGGAGATGAGCTCCTGGACTCCCGTTAAGAAGACATGTTGTCAACCTCTAGATCCCTTACATGCCTGCACTTTTCGGCTTGCTGCTGCTGCAATCCACGCGTTTTAGATCTGCATAACTCCACCTCTTTAAACACAGCACCTTCACCCCCTGCTGTTCCCACCCGCCTCAACACCGTTGGAAGGGAGGAGAACCAATTAAGGCGGGGGGTGGGGTGGAACGAGCAGCTGTCTACCCTTAGCAGGAGGGCTCCTGATTACATACCTCTCCTGCTGCTGCTGCTGCTGGCTGTCCAGCAGCAGACTGAAGGTGGCTGCTGCTGTGCACAGGTATATAAAGGCTCAGAGCCTATTATGACACGCGCAGCCAGCGTTCCATTGCCACATTCCATCTACTGCAGGCAGGATACCTGGCTGGCTGAATGTCGCTGAGAAGCTCACAGAGACCGCCATAAGCAACAGTTTAACAGAATGCCACAGACTAATCAACCAAACTTTTTGGGTTGGGTTCTCTTTTATAGTCTGCAGGCATTAAATGAAAGAAGTCAGTGTTCCAGCAGAAGGAGACAACGTTTCAGAAAAGGCATTGTAGCAAACCAAAAAAGAAATTTTAAGCGCAGCAGAGTAACCAGCGCACATACCTGTTAGCTCAGGTGAGTTTAAAAGGCTGCTGTTGATAACAAGGGCATTTGCTAAATAGATGGTGTGTGTGCAACAATATACTGAAAGGTCAATTATATTGTGCAGCTTATCTCACCACCTGTAGTTATTTAGGTGAAAGCTCCAAAATGCTTGCCTAATATGTCTGTTTATCCAAAAGGAAGTAAAAAGGGAGAGCTAGAAAGATAGCATTGCATCACATTACATGGCAATGCAATGCACAGTTGCTGAAGTTGAACCAAAATGAGCTTGTAATCTGGCTTCTGCAACTTTGAACATGAAAAATCCAATGAGGAGAAGAAAAGCAAAGCCAAAGAGTCCATCCCAAAATCCGACAAACAAGCAAAATGAACAAAAAACATTGAATTCAATTCTTTCTGATTTTAGAAACTGCATTAAAGAAGGGGTGCACCGGTCCTGGAGATACTGCAATACCAGGTCAATGCGTGGAGTGGACAGAGCAAGCTCTTTTTCCATCTCCCTGTTCTAAAAATCCATTTAATATATGGTCCCCAGATAGGGGACGTATCAGATATTAAACTGATAAGAACAGATACTACACTTGATCTTAGCCAAAAGGCCGAGAAGCGATAACCAGAATTGGTTTCAAACTACGGAGCCACCCAAGGATCCTGAAAAGTCCATTTGTGGAGATGAGCTCCTGGACTCCCGTTAAGAAGACATGTTGTCAACCTCTAGATCCCTTACATGCCTGCACTTTTCGGCTTGCTGCTGCTGCAATCCACGCGTTTTAGATCTGCATAACTCCACCTCTTTAAACACAGCACCTTCACCCCCTGCTGTTCCCACCCGCCTCAACACCGTTGGAAGGGAGGAGAACCAATTAAGGCGGGGGGTGGGGTGGAACGAGCAGCTGTCTACCCTTAGCAGGAGGGCTCCTGATTACATACCTCTCCTGCTGCTGCTGCTGCTGGCTGTCCAGCAGCAGACTGAAGGTGGCTGCTGCTGTGCACAGGTATATAAAGGCTCAGAGCCTATTATGACACGCGCAGCCAGCGTTCCATTGCCACATTCCATCTACTGCAGGCAGGATACCTGGCTGGCTGAATGTCGCTGAGAAGCTCACAGAGACCGCCATAAGCAACAGTTTAACAGAATGCCACAGACTAATCAACCAAACTTTTTGGGTTGGGTTCTCTTTTATAGTCTGCAGGCATTAAATGAAAGAAGTCAGTGTTCCAGCAGAAGGAGACAACGTTTCAGAAAAGGCATTGTAGCAAACCAAAAAAGAAATTTTAAGCGCAGCAGAGTAACCAGCGCACATACCTGTTAGCTCAGGTGAGTTTAAAAGGCTGCTGTTGATAACAAGGGCATTTGCTAAATAGATGGTGTGTGTGCAACAATATACTGAAAGGTCAATTATATTGTGCAGCTTATCTCACCACCTGTAGTTATTTAGGTGAAAGCTCCAAAATGCTTGCCTAATATGTCTGTTTATCCAAAAGGAAGTAAAAAGGGAGAGCTAGAAAGATAGCATTGCATCACATTACATGGCAATGCAATGCACAGTTGCTGAAGTTGAACCAAAATGAGCTTGTAATCTGGCTTCTGCAACTTTGAACATGAAAAATCCAATGAGGAGAAGAAAAGCAAAGCCAAAGAGTCCATCCCAAAATCCGACAAACAAGCAAAATGAACAAAAAACATTGAATTCAATTCTTTCTGATTTTAGAAACTGCATTAAAGAAGGGGTGCACCGGTCCTGGAGATACTGCAATACCAGGTCAATGCGTGGAGTGGACAGAGCAAGCTCTTTTTCCATCTCCCTGTTCTAAAAATCCATTTAATATATGGTCCCCAGATAGGGGACGTATCAGATATTAAACTGATAAGAACAGATACTACACTTGATCTTAGCCAAAAGGCCGAGAAGCGATAACCAGAATTGGTTTCAAACTACGGAGCCACCCAAGGATCCTGAAAAGTCCATTTGTGGAGATGAGCTCCTGGACTCCCGTTAAGAAGACATGTTGTCAACCTCTAGATCCCTTACATGCCTGCACTTTTCGGCTTGCTGCTGCTGCAATCCACGCGTTTTAGATCTGCATAACTCCACCTCTTTAAACACAGCACCTTCACCCCCTGCTGTTCCCACCCGCCTCAACACCGTTGGAAGGGAGGAGAACCAATTAAGGCGGGGGGTGGGGTGGAACGAGCAGCTGTCTACCCTTAGCAGGAGGGCTCCTGATTACATACCTCTCCTGCTGCTGCTGCTGCTGGCTGTCCAGCAGCAGACTGAAGGTGGCTGCTGCTGTGCACAGGTATATAAAGGCTCAGAGCCTATTATGACACGCGCAGCCAGCGTTCCATTGCCACATTCCATCTACTGCAGGCAGGATACCTGGCTGGCTGAATGTCGCTGAGAAGCTCACAGAGACCGCCATAAGCAACAGTTTAACAGAATGCCACAGACTAATCAACCAAACTTTTTGGGTTGGGTTCTCTTTTATAGTCTGCAGGCATTAAATGAAAGAAGTCAGTGTTCCAGCAGAAGGAGACAACGTTTCAGAAAAGGCATTGTAGCAAACCAAAAAAGAAATTTTAAGCGCAGCAGAGTAACCAGCGCACATACCTGTTAGCTCAGGTGAGTTTAAAAGGCTGCTGTTGATAACAAGGGCATTTGCTAAATAGATGGTGTGTGTGCAACAATATACTGAAAGGTCAATTATATTGTGCAGCTTATCTCACCACCTGTAGTTATTTAGGTGAAAGCTCCAAAATGCTTGCCTAATATGTCTGTTTATCCAAAAGGAAGTAAAAAGGGAGAGCTAGAAAGATAGCATTGCATCACATTACATGGCAATGCAATGCACAGTTGCTGAAGTTGAACCAAAATGAGCTTGTAATCTGGCTTCTGCAACTTTGAACATGAAAAATCCAATGAGGAGAAGAAAAGCAAAGCCAAAGAGTCCATCCCAAAATCCGACAAACAAGCAAAATGAACAAAAAACATTGAATTCAATTCTTTCTGATTTTAGAAACTGCATTAAAGAAGGGGTGCACCGGTCCTGGAGATACTGCAATACCAGGTCAATGCGTGGAGTGGACAGAGCAAGCTCTTTTTCCATCTCCCTGTTCTAAAAATCCATTTAATATATGGTCCCCAGATAGGGGACGTATCAGATATTAAACTGATAAGAACAGATACTACACTTGATCTTAGCCAAAAGGCCGAGAAGCGATAACCAGAATTGGTTTCAAACTACGGAGCCACCCAAGGATCCTGAAAAGTCCATTTGTGGAGATGAGCTCCTGGACTCCCGTTAAGAAGACATGTTGTCAACCTCTAGATCCCTTACATGCCTGCACTTTTCGGCTTGCTGCTGCTGCAATCCACGCGTTTTAGATCTGCATAACTCCACCTCTTTAAACACAGCACCTTCACCCCCTGCTGTTCCCACCCGCCTCAACACCGTTGGAAGGGAGGAGAACCAATTAAGGCGGGGGGTGGGGTGGAACGAGCAGCTGTCTACCCTTAGCAGGAGGGCTCCTGATTACATACCTCTCCTGCTGCTGCTGCTGCTGGCTGTCCAGCAGCAGACTGAAGGTGGCTGCTGCTGTGCACAGGTATATAAAGGCTCAGAGCCTATTATGACACGCGCAGCCAGCGATCCATTGCCACATTCCATCTACTGCAGGCAGGATACCTGGCTGGCTGAATGTCGCTGAGAAGCTCACAGAGACCGCCATAAGCAACAGTTTAACAGAATGCCACAGACTAATCAACCAAACTTTTTGGGTTGGGTTCTCTTTTATTGTCTGCAGGCATTAAATGAAAGAAGTCAGTGTTCCAGCAGAAGGAGACAACGTTTCAGAAAAGGCATTGTAGCAAACCAAAAAAGAAATTTTAAGCGCAGCAGAGTAACCAGCGCACATACCTGTTAGCTCAGGTGAGTTTAAAAGGCTGCTGTTGATAACAAGGGCATTTGCTAAATAGATGGTGTGTGTGCAACAATATACTGAAAGGTCAATTATATTGTGCAGCTTATCTCACCACCTGTAGTTATTTAGGTGAAAGCTCCAAAATGCTTGCCTAATATGTCTGTTTATCCAAAAGGAAGTAAAAAGGGAGAGCTAGAAAGATAGCATTGCATCACATTACATGGCAATGCAATGCACAGTTGCTGAAGTTGAACCAAAATGAGCTTGTAATCTGGCTTCTGCAACTTTGAACATGAAAAATCCAATGAGGAGAAGAAAAGCAAAGCCAAAGAGTCCATCCCAAAATCCGACAAACAAGCAAAATGAACAAAAAACATTGAATTCAATTCTTTCTGATTTTAGAAACTGCATTAAAGAAGGGGTGCACCGGTCCTGGAGATACTGCAATACCAGGTCAATGCGTGGAGTGGACAGAGCAAGCTCTTTTTCCATCTCCCTGTTCTAAAAATCCATTTAATATATGGTCCCCAGATAGGGGACGTATCAGATATTAAACTGATAAGAACAGATACTACACTTGATCTTAGCCAAAAGGCCGAGAAGCGATAACCAGAATTGGTTTCAAACTACGGAGCCACCCAAGGATCCTGAAAAGTCCATTTGTGGAGATGAGCTCCTGGACTCCCGTTAAGAAGACATGTTGTCAACCTCTAGATCCCTTACATGCCTGCACTTTTCGGCTTGCTGCTGCTGCAATCCACGCGTTTTAGATCTGCATAACTCCACCTCTTTAAACACAGCACCTTCACCCCCTGCTGTTCCCACCCGCCTCAACACCGTTGGAAGGGAGGAGAACCAATTAAGGCGGGGGGTGGGGTGGAACGAGCAGCTGTCTACCCTTAGCAGGAGGGCTCCTGATTACATACCTCTCCTGCTGCTGCTGCTGCTGGCTGTCCAGCAGCAGACTGAAGGTGGCTGCTGCTGTGCACAGGTATATAAAGGCTCAGAGCCTATTATGACACGCGCAGCCAGCGTTCCATTGCCACATTCCATCTACTGCAGGCAGGATACCTGGCTGGCTGAATGTCGCTGAGAAGCTCACAGAGACCGCCATAAGCAACAGTTTAACAGAATGCCACAGACTAATCAACCAAACTTTTTGGGTTGGGTTCTCTTTTATAGTCTGCAGGCATTAAATGAAAGAAGTCAGTGTTCCAGCAGAAGGAGACAACGTTTCAGAAAAGGCATTGTAGCAAACCAAAAAAGAAATTTTAAGCGCAGCAGAGTAACCAGCGCACATACCTGTTAGCTCAGGTGAGTTTAAAAGGCTGCTGTTGATAACAAGGGCATTTGCTAAATAGATGGTGTGTGTGCAACAATATACTGAAAGGTCAATTATATTGTGCAGATTATCTCACCACCTGTAGTTATTTAGGTGAAAGCTCCAAAATGCTTGCCTAATATGTCTGTTTATCCAAAAGGAAGTAAAAAGGGAGAGCTAGAAAGATAGCATTGCATCACATTACATGGCAATGCAATGCACAGTTGCTGAAGTTGAACCAAAATGAGCTTGTAATCTGGCTTCTGCAACTTTGAACATGAAAAATCCAATGAGGAGAAGAAAAGCAAAGCCAAAGAGTCCATCCCAAAATCCGACAAACAAGCAAAATGAACAAAAAACATTGAATTCAATTCTTTCTGATTTTAGAAACTGCATTAAAGAAGGGGTGCACCGGTCCTGGAGATACTGCAATACCAGGTCAATGTGTGGAGTGGACAGAGCAAGCTCTTTTTCCATCTCCCTGTTCTAAAAATCCATTTAATATATGGTCCCCAGATAGGGGAGGTATCAGATATTAAACTGATAAGAACAGATACTACACTTGATCTTAGCCAAAAGGCCGAGAAGCGATAACCAGAATTGGTTTCAAACTACGGAGCCACCCAAGGATCCTGAAAAGTCCATTTGTGGAGATGAGCTCCTGGACTCCCGTTAAGAAGACATGTTGTCAACCTCTAGATCCCTTACATGCCTGCACTTTTCGGCTTGCTGCTGCTGCAATCCACGCGTTTTAGATCTGCATAACTCCACCTCTTTAAACACAGCACCTTCACCCCCTGCTGTTCCCACCCGCCTCAACACCGTTGGAAGGGAGGAGAACCAATTAAGGCGGGGGGTGGGGTGGAACGAGCAGCTGTCTACCCTTAGCAGGAGGGCTCCTGATTACATACCTCTCCTGCTGCTGCTGCTGCTGGCTGTCCAGCAGCAGACTGAAGGTGGCTGCTGCTGTGCACAGGTATATAAAGGCTCAGAGCCTATTATGACACGCGCAGCCAGCGTTCCATTGCCACATTCCATCTACTGCAGGCAGGATACCTGGCTGGCTGAATGTCGCTGAGAAGCTCACAGAGACCGCCATAAGCAACAGTTTAACAGAATGCCACAGACTAATCAACCAAACTTTTTTGGTTGGGTTCTCTTTTATAGTCTGCAGGCATTAAATGAAAGAAGTCAGTGTTCCAGCAGAAGGAGACAACGTTTCAGAAAAGGCATTGTAGCAAACCAAAAAAGAAATTTTAAGCGCAGCAGAGTAACCAGCGCACATACCTGTTAGCTCAGGTGAGTTTAAAAGGCTGCTGTTGATAACAAGGGCATTTGCTAAATAGATGGTGTGTGTGCAACAATATACTGAAAGGTCAATTATATTGTGCAGCTTATCTCACCACCTGTAGTTATTTAGGTGAAAGCTCCAAAATGCTTGCCTAATATGTCTGTTTATCCAAAAGGAAGTAAAAAGGGAGAGCTAGAAAGATAGCATTGCATCACATTACATGGCAATGCAATGCACAGTTGCTGAAGTTGAACCAAAATGAGCTTGTAATCTGGCTTCTGCAACTTTGAACATGAAAAATCCAATGAGGAGAAGAAAAGCAAAGCCAAAGAGTCCATCCCAAAATCCGACAAACAAGCAAAATGAACAAAAAACATTGAATTCAATTCTTTCTGATTTTAGAAACTGCATTAAAGAAGGGGTGCACCGGTCCTGGAGATACTGCAATACCAGGTCAATGCGTGGAGTGGACAGAGCAAGCTCTTTTTCCATCTCCCTGTTCTAAAAATCCATTTAATATATGGTCCCCAGATAGGGGACGTATCAGATATTAAACTGATAAGAACAGATACTACACTTGATCTTAGCCAAAAGGCCGAGAAGCGATAACCAGAATTGGTTTCAAACTACGGAGCCACCCAAGGATCCTGAAAAGTCCATTTGTGGAGATGAGCTCCTGGACTCCCGTTAAGAAGACATGTTGTCAACCTCTAGATCCCTTACATGCCTGCACTTTTCGGCTTGCTGCTGCTGCAATCCACGCGTTTTAGATCTGCATAACTCCACCTCTTTAAACACAGCACCTTCACCCCCTGCTGTTCCCACCCGCCTCAACACCGTTGGAAGGGAGGAGAACCAATTAAGGCGGGGGGTGGGGTGGAACGAGCAGCTGTCTACCCTTAGCAGGAGGGCTCCTGATTACATACCTCTCCTGCTGCTGCTGCTGCTGGCTGTCCAGCAGCAGACTGAAGGTGGCTGCTGCTGTGCACAGGTATATAAAGGCTCAGAGCCTATTATGACACGCGCAGCCAGCGTTCCATTGCCACATTCCATCTACTGCAGGCAGGATACCTGGCTGGCTGAATGTCGCTGAGAAGCTCACAGAGACCGCCATAAGCAACAGTTTAACAGAATGCCACAGACTAATCAACCAAACTTTTTGGGTTGGGTTCTCTTTTATAGTCTGCAGGCATTAAATGAAAGAAGTCAGTGTTCCAGCAGAAGGAGACAACGTTTCAGAAAAGGCATTGTAGCAAACCAAAAAAGAAATTTTAAGCGCAGCAGAGTAACCAGCGCACATACCTGTTAGCTCAGGTGAGTTTAAAAGGCTGCTGTTGATAACAAGGGCATTTGCTAAATAGATGGTGTGTGTGCAACAATATACTGAAAGGTCAATTATATTGTGCAGCTTATCTCACCACCTGTAGTTATTTAGGTGAAAGCTCCAAAATGCTTGCCTAATATGTCTGTTTATCCAAAAGGAAGTAAAAAGGGAGAGCTAGAAAGATAGCATTGCATCACATTACATGGCAATGCAATGCACAGTTCCTGAAGTTGAACCAAAATGAGCTTGTAATCTGGCTTCTGCAACTTTGAACATGAAAAATCCAATGAGGAGAAGAAAAGCAAAGCCAAAGAGTCCATCCCAAAATCCGACAAACAAGCAAAATGAACAAAAAACATTGAATTCAATTCTTTCTGATTTTAGAAACTGCATTAAAGAAGGGGTGCACCGGTCCTGGAGATACTGCAATACCAGGTCAATGCGTGGAGTGGACAGAGCAAGCTCTTTTTCCATCTCCCTGTTCTAAAAATCCATTTAATATATGGTCCCCAGATAGGGGACGTATCAGATATTAACCTGATAAGAACAGATACTACACTTGATCTTAGCCAAAAGGCCGAGAAGCGATAACCAGAATTGGTTTCAAACTACGGAGCCACCCAAGGATCCTGAAAAGTCCATTTGTGGAGATGAGCTCCTGGACTCCCGTTAAGAAGACATGTTGTCAACCTCTAGATCCCTTACATGCCTGCACTTTTCGGCTTGCTGCTGCTGCAATCCACGCGTTTTAGATCTGCATAACTCCACCTCTTTAAACACAGCACCTTCACCCCCTGCTGTTCCCACCCGCCTCAACACCGTTGGAAGGGAGGAGAACCAATTAAGGCGGGGGGTGGGGTGGAACGAGCAGCTGTCTACCCTTAGCAGGAGGGCTCCTGATTACATACCTCTCCTGCTGCTGCTGCTGCTGGCTGTCCAGCAGCAGACTGAAGGTGGCTGCTGCTGTGCACAGGTATATAAAGGCTCAGAGCCTATTATGACACGCGCAGCCAGCGATCCATTGCCACATTCCATCTACTGCAGGCAGGATACCTGGCTGGCTGAATGTCGCTGAGAAGCTCACAGAGACCGCCATAAGCAACAGTTTAACAGAATGCCACAGACTAATCAACCAAACTTTTTGGGTTGGGTTCTCTTTTATTGTCTGCAGGCATTAAATGAAAGAAGTCAGTGTTCCAGCAGAAGGAGACAACGTTTCAGAAAAGGCATTGTAGCAAACCAAAAAAGAAATTTTAAGCGCAGCAGAGTAACCAGCGCACATACCTGTTAGCTCAGGTGAGTTTAAAAGGCTGCTGTTGATAACAAGGGCATTTGCTAAATAGATGGTGTGTGTGCAACAATATACTGAAAGGTCAATTATATTGTGCAGCTTATCTCACCACCTGTAGTTATTTAGGTGAAAGCTCCAAAATGCTTGCCTAATATGTCTGTTTATCCAAAAGGAAGTAAAAAGGGAGAGCTAGAAAGATAGCATTGCATCACATTACATGGCAATGCAATGCACAGTTGCTGAAGTTGAACCAAAATGAGCTTGTAATCTGGCTTCTGCAACTTTGAACATGAAAAATCCAATGAGGAGAAGAAAAGCAAAGCCAAAGAGTCCATCCCAAAATCCGACAAACAAGCAAAATGAACAAAAAACATTGAATTCAATTCTTTCTGATTTTAGAAACTGCATTAAAGAAGGGGTGCACCGGTCCTGGAGATACTGCAATACCAGGTCAATGCGTGGAGTGGACAGAGCAAGCTCTTTTTCCATCTCCCTGTTCTAAAAATCCATTTAATATATGGTCCCCAGATAGGGGACGTATCAGATATTAAACTGATAAGAACAGATACTACACTTGATCTTAGCCAAAAGGCCGAGAAGCGATAACCAGAATTGGTTTCAAACTACGGAGCCACCCAAGGATCCTGAAAAGTCCATTTGTGGAGATGAGCTCCTGGACTCCCGTTAAGAAGACATGTTGTCAACCTCTAGATCCCTTACATGCCTGCACTTTTCGGCTTGCTGCTGCTGCAATCCACGCGTTTTAGATCTGCATAACTCCACCTCTTTAAACACAGCACCTTCACCCCCTGCTGTTCCCACCCGCCTCAACACCGTTGGAAGGGAGGAGAACCAATTAAGGCGGGGGGTGGGGTGGAACGAGCAGCTGTCTACCCTTAGCAGGAGGGCTCCTGATTACATACCTCTCCTGCTGCTGCTGCTGCTGGCTGTCCAGCAGCAGACTGAAGGTGGCTGCTGCTGTGCACAGGTATATAAAGGCTCAGAGCCTATTATGACACGCGCAGCCAGCGTTCCATTGCCACATTCCATCTACTGCAGGCAGGATACCTGGCTGGCTGAATGTCGCTGAGAAGCTCACAGAGACCGCCATAAGCAACAGTTTAACAGAATGCCACAGACTAATCAACCAAACTTTTTGGGTTGGGTTCTCTTTTATAGTCTGCAGGCATTAAATGAAAGAAGTCAGTGTTCCAGCAGAAGGAGACAACGTTTCAGAAAAGGCATTGTAGCAAACCAAAAAAGAAATTTTAAGCGCAGCAGAGTAACCAGCGCACATACCTGTTAGCTCAGGTGAGTTTAAAAGGCTGCTGTTGATAACAAGGGCATTTGCTAAATAGATGGTGTGTGTGCAACAATATACTGAAAGGTCAATTATATTGTGCAGCTTATCTCACCACCTGTAGTTATTTAGGTGAAAGCTCCAAAATGCTTGCCTAATATGTCTGTTTATCCAAAAGGAAGTAAAAAGGGAGAGCTAGAAAGATAGCATTGCATCACATTACATGGCAATGCAATGCACAGTTGCTGAAGTTGAACCAAAATGAGCTTGTAATCTGGCTTCTGCAACTTTGAACATGAAAAATCCAATGAGGAGAAGAAAAGCAAAGCCAAAGAGTCCATCCCAAAATCCGACAAACAAGCAAAATGAACAAAAAACATTGAATTCAATTCTTTCTGATTTTAGAAACTGCATTAAAGAAGGGGTGCACCGGTCCTGGAGATACTGCAATACCAGGTCAATGCGTGGAGTGGACAGAGCAAGCTCTTTTTCCATCTCCCTGTTCTAAAAATCCATTTAATATATGGTCCCCAGATAGGGGACGTATCAGATATTAAACTGATAAGAACAGATTTTTTTTTTTTTCTTCCAAACACTCAGAAATTAAGTTTTATAATCTTAAATCATATATCACTAAACTCAAGATTTTAGTTCCATCATCGTGTTTAGATATTATATTTATATTTTTTCATTTGAATTAATATATATAAAGTTAAACATAACAATTCCTTTACAGTTTCAACAGTTTCCAAACAAATCACAACTGACATTACTTCACCCGGTTTCCCAAACTAAATATCCCCTTTTTCCCTTTTACTTTCCTCCCAACAAAACCCCTTAACTTCTTTTCTTCCTCCTCATGCTCTAACCGCATCTGTTCCCAATCATACTCTTCCTCATCATCTCTGAAAGTCACCACCTTCTCCAAAACTTTACCCTTTTCCTCTTTTACTTCTTTCTTTTCACCAGATACTTTCCTTGATCCACAATTTTCCTGTACCGTTACCTTTTTCTTCACCTTTAAACTTTCAACTTCTTTTCCCTGCTTATTCTCCTCTATAATTATCGCATCAACTTCCTTCTTCATTTTATCACCAATATCTTCCTTTTGTCCTCCAAAGTTCTTTTCAAAAGTTCCTTTGCTGCTTTCCATGTAACAATAGCCAGAACTCCCGTTTACCATAATCCTCCCATTATGCAAATTTTCTTCTCCTGTTGTCCACACCAAAAAACGTCTCTTTCCGTTCCAAATACCAACTTTGTTCCTGTATAATTTCTGAAACTTTACCATCTTACATTTAGATTCCAAAAAAACCATTATCTCCTCTATTTCCACAAACGGATTGTCCATGTAAATTATCACACTCTTCGGTTTCCCCATGAATGATGCACTTACTCCAATTTTCCCAGAATCCTCTTCACTCCAGCATTTGAAAAAATGAATGCACTTTTCCTCAGAAACTAGAGTCACATCACAAACTTTACCTTGCTTTATTTCTTGCATACAGTAGATATCCTTCTCCAAAACTTCATGTTTCCTCAAAATTTCCAGAATCCATTTTTCTTCCAAAAAAGTTTCTTCCGTCTCCCGTTTCACAAAAAAACGTAAGCATCTCTTCTTTTTCCAAAACTCCATCTCAACAATCCGTTTTCCTTCCGTTTTTCCTTTTAATCCTCCAAATGTTGCCACCACAGCTATGTGTGGCGACAGTTGCCCCCCACAGCTATGTGTGGTGACAAGGTGATCGCCTCTCGTTGCCCAGGGACTAATCCGACTCCCTAATAGCAGCAGGGGGGTTTAGCTCCACCGAAGAGTGTAGCGATCCCCCCAGGCCAAGGAGCCGGGTACCCCAAGCACCTCCCAGTCAAGACCAAGGCAGCAACCGCTAGATCACTGCACTTGATCTTAGCCAAAAGGCCGAGAAGCGATAACCAGAATTGGTTTCAAACTACGGAGCCACCCAAGGATCCTGAAAAGTCCATTTGTGGAGATGAGCTCCTGGACTCCCGTTAAGAAGACATGTTGTCAACCTCTAGATCCCTTACATGCCTGCACTTTTCGGCTTGCTGCTGCTGCAATCCACGCGTTTTAGATCTGCATAACTCCACCTCTTTAAACACAGCACCTTCACCCCCTGCTGTTCCCACCCGCCTCAACACCGTTGGAAGGGAGGAGAACCAATTAAGGCGGGGGGTGGGGTGGAACGAGCAGCTGTCTACCCTTAGCAGGAGGGCTCCTGATTACATACCTCTCCTGCTGCTGCTGCTGCTGGCTGTCCAGCAGCAGACTGAAGGTGGCTGCTGCTGTGCACAGGTATATAAAGGCTCAGAGCCTATTATGACACGCGCAGCCAGCGTTCCATTGCCACATTCCATCTACTGCAGGCAGGATACCTGGCTGGCTGAATGTCGCTGAGAAGCTCACAGAGACCGCCATAAGCAACAGTTTAACAGAATGCCACAGACTAATCAACCAAACTTTTTGGGTTGGGTTCTCTTTTATAGTCTGCAGGCATTAAATGAAAGAAGTCAGTGTTCCAGCAGAAGGAGACAACGTTTCAGAAAAGGCATTGTAGCAAACCAAAAAAGAAATTTTAAGCGCAGCAGAGTAACCAGCGCACATACCTGTTAGCTCAGGTGAGTTTAAAAGGCTGCTGTTGATAACAAGGGCATTTGCTAAATAGATGGTGTGTGTGCAACAATATACTGAAAGGTCAATTATATTGTGCAGATTATCTCACCACCTGTAGTTATTTAGGTGAAAGCTCCAAAATGCTTGCCTAATATGTCTGTTTATCCAAAAGGAAGTAAAAAGGGAGAGCTAGAAAGATAGCATTGCATCACATTACATGGCAATGCAATGCACAGTTGCTGAAGTTGAACCAAAATGAGCTTGTAATCTGGCTTCTGCAACTTTGAACATGAAAAATCCAATGAGGAGAAGAAAAGCAAAGCCAAAGAGTCCATCCCAAAATCCGACAAACAAGCAAAATGAACAAAAAACATTGAATTCAATTCTTTCTGATTTTAGAAACTGCATTAAAGAAGGGGTGCACCGGTCCTGGAGATACTGCAATACCAGGTCAATGTGTGGAGTGGACAGAGCAAGCTCTTTTTCCATCTCCCTGTTCTAAAAATCCATTTAATATATGGTCCCCAGATAGGGGAGGTATCAGATATTAAACTGATAAGAACAGATACTACACTTGATCTTAGCCAAAAGGCCGAGAAGCGATAACCAGAATTGGTTTCAAACTACGGAGCCACCCAAGGATCCTGAAAAGTCCATTTGTGGAGATGAGCTCCTGGACTCCCGTTAAGAAGACATGTTGTCAACCTCTAGATCCCTTACATGCCTGCACTTTTCGGCTTGCTGCTGCTGCAATCCACGCGTTTTAGATCTGCATAACTCCACCTCTTTAAACACAGCACCTTCACCCCCTGCTGTTCCCACCCGCCTCAACACCGTTGGAAGGGAGGAGAACCAATTAAGGCGGGGGGTGGGGTGGAACGAGCAGCTGTCTACCCTTAGCAGGAGGGCTCCTGATTACATACCTCTCCTGCTGCTGCTGCTGCTGGCTGTCCAGCAGCAGACTGAAGGTGGCTGCTGCTGTGCACAGGTATATAAAGGCTCAGAGCCTATTATGACACGCGCAGCCAGCGTTCCATTGCCACATTCCATCTACTGCAGGCAGGATACCTGGCTGGCTGAATGTCGCTGAGAAGCTCACAGAGACCGCCATAAGCAACAGTTTAACAGAATGCCACAGACTAATCAACCAAACTTTTTGGGTTGGGTTCTCTTTTATAGTCTGCAGGCATTAAATGAAAGAAGTCAGTGTTCCAGCAGAAGGAGACAACGTTTCAGAAAAGGCATTGTAGCAAACCAAAAAAGAAATTTTAAGCGCAGCAGAGTAACCAGCGCACATACCTGTTAGCTCAGGTGAGTTTAAAAGGCTGCTGTTGATAACAAGGGCATTTGCTAAATAGATGGTGTGTGTGCAACAATATACTGAAAGGTCAATTATATTGTGCAGCTTATCTCACCACCTGTAGTTATTTAGGTGAAAGCTCCAAAATGCTTGCCTAATATGTCTGTTTATCCAAAAGGAAGTAAAAAGGGAGAGCTAGAAAGATAGCATTGCATCACATTACATGGCAATGCAATGCACAGTTGCTGAAGTTGAACCAAAATGAGCTTGTAATCTGGCTTCTGCAACTTTGAACATGAAAAATCCAATGAGGAGAAGAAAAGCAAAGCCAAAGAGTCCATCCCAAAATCCGACAAACAAGCAAAATGAACAAAAAACATTGAATTCAATTCTTTCTGATTTTAGAAACTGCATTAAAGAAGGGGTGCACCGGTCCTGGAGATACTGCAATACCAGGTCAATGCGTGGAGTGGACAGAGCAAGCTCTTTTTCCATCTCCCTGTTCTAAAAATCCATTTAATATATGGTCCCCAGATAGGGGACGTATCAGATATTAAACTGATAAGAACAGATCAGGTTTCAACATATTTTATTATGTGCGTAAAAGATGGTTTACAATCAAAAACAGCAACACAAATACATTAATAAAACACAGAATTCCACCCATAAAAACCCCATATACGATTAGCATCCCTTCTCCCAATACATTTGACATCCCTCAAGTAATAAATATACATCTGACTAAAAGCAATTTTAAGACAATCCTTCACAGAAATAGCATCACGTTTAAAAAGTAAAATATTGCGTGCCTTCCAAAGGGCGTCTTTAAAACAGTTAATCATACACCAACATATACAATACTGTTGAGGGGTCGGACATTTAAAAAGGCCATATAAAACATATTCATGGTTAAAATCTCTTAAACCGCAAGTCCATTTTAAAAGAATCCCAACTTTGTGCCAAAGTTCCTGTGCAAATGGGCAATTCCACATAAGGTGCAAGGTGGTTTCGTCATTAACACATGAGTCTCTGGGGCATTTGGCTCTGGCCACCAGGCCTCTCCTGTGTTGAAACTCTCTGGTGGGGAGGCACTGGTGGACCACCATCCATGCGATGTCCTTATGTCCATTTGCTAAAAATTTTCCGAAGACATTCTTCCAAACTTGCTTCGACCTCTCTTCTGAGAAATTTACTATGGGGGTCACATCTTAATTCCTCCTCAGAAAAGATAAAAGCTTCTTGCGGTCTTTAAAAATGTCCATATTAAAATCACCAAGGCTATAAAATCGAACAGTCTTTTCTAAGATTGCTTGGTGTTTGGGGGGGCATAGTAAAACAGGGGAATTCAACGACAACTTAAACCATCTTTTAAAAATCATCCCACAAGTATATTTTAAAAAATAACTTAGCGCACTATTACCATTAAAATGTTTGAAACAAAAGCAGAAATAATTTAAATACAAATAAATATGTAAGTCGGGGACATCCCTTCCGCCGTTCATTTTATTCTTCCTCATTATTTCTCGCCTTAATTTTTCCATTTTGGAGTTCCATAAAAACATAAAGATCATCCTAGTCATTTTTTTAATTAAAACATCAGAGGGGGGGTACACCATAGCTATATACAGTATGAGGGGTAACAACACTGATTTTATAATTAAAATTTTCCCCTCCATTGTTAGGGACCTCAAACCCCAAAATGATATTTTCTTTGACATTTTTTCTATGACATTCTCCCAGCTTTGAGTTCCCACATTCTCCTCGTTAAAAACAACTCCAAGAATTTTTACATTGTCTCGTTTTATAGTGAGCTGCGGGAGTTGGGCGGTGTCCCAGGATCCCAAAGTCAGACATTCAGATTTATTTAAATTAAGTTTAAAACCGGATGCCTGGGAAAAAAAATCAATGCGCAACACCGCCCTCCGGAGGGAAGCAGGGTCCACGCACACAACCGTCACGTCATCCATGTAGCCAAAGACTCTCACATCACTGCCACCTCCGCCAGGAACAGGAACCCCTCTAATCACTTTGTCTTTCCTTATTGCGCTCAGCAGGGGCTCCATGGCGCAGATGAATAGGATGGGCGACAAGGGGCATCCCTGCTTCACTCCGGACTCAAGGGGAACTCCATCTGTTAAAAAGCCATTAAGAGAAATTTGACTAAAACAATTTTTATATAAAATCTTAATACAATTTAAAAGCATATTAGGGATACCCATTCTTTTTAAAACTCTAAAAAGAAATCTATGAGAGACTCTATCGAAAGCTTTTTCAAAATCTAGGGCTAAAAGAGCTACATTTTGACCCCGGTCTCTGGAATACCAAATTACATCCCTTAATACGTTTAAAACCTCTGAAATACTTCTGCCTGGTACACTACATACCTGCTCAGGCTGGATTAGTTTGGCAATGACATTCCTGAGCCGGTTTGCAATCACCTTAGCAAGTACCTTGTAATCGACGTTTAGGAGAGTTATGGGTCTCCAATTCGCTAGAGCACTGCGATCACCTTTTTTATATATCAAAGACACCACTCCTCTCCTCCACGAAAATGGCAACTGTTCACAAATAAAAACTTCTTTAAAAAGCATAAAAAGGTCCTCTTTTAAAATGTCCCAAAAAGTAAGATAAAACTCTACAGGTAGTCCATCACACCCAGGTGCATTGCCCTTAGAGAAACTTTTAAAAACATAAAATAATTCCTCTAAAACAATATCGCGTTCTAAAAACTCCTGGTCTGTAAAATTTAACTTAAAATCGAGATCATTAAGAGCATCAGATAAAAAGGACTCATCTATACACTTTTTACTAAAAAGATGCTTATAAAAGTTAAAAGTAGCATTCAACATTCCCTGCATAGATGTTTCACCCTCTAGATTTGTGATCACTTCTCTTTTATCCATGACTTTTTTGAAGAAGAAGCGAGAGCACTTCTCCCCCTCCTCCAAGTGCTGCACTCTAGAGTTAAAAATAACCTCTTTCCCCTTTGTGTCTATGCAGTTCTGAATTTCAGTTTTTAGGCTAGCAATATCATCTCCCACCTCCACCCCTAGCTCTTTGAATTTAAAAAGTGTTTGTAGTTTGGTGTTAAGATCACTAAAACATCTTTTTTTCTCTCTAGCTTTACGTCTCCCTGCTTTTATAAAAAACATTCTGACTTTTTTTTTCAAATTTTCCCACCAGGTTACCATAGGGGCATCAGAAGGTTTTTGTCGCCGCCAGGCTTGATAGGCTTTACCAAAGTCTTGTCGAATCAGAGGGTCCTCCAGCAGGTAAGTACTTAGACGCCAGAGGCCCCTGTTGACCCTCTGTTCATCCCGGTATTCTAGGTGCACCTCCAAGCCCTTATGGTCAGAAAATATATTTGATGTTAAAACACATTTTACAGGGTTAAAATCATCTGATAGGAAAATAAAATCGATCCTGGAGGACACCCCTCTTCCGGACCACGTATAACCAGGGTCCGTCGGCAGGAGTGACCTCCACGCATCGCATAATTTAAAATCAGTTATAAAATCTTTCAATAGATGACATGACTTATCCAATTTGCGTAAAGGGTCACCCCCCGCTCGTTGTTCACTAGCACAAAGACAATTAAAATCACCCCCTACGATCAGGGGAGATGACCCAGTACAGTACAATGGCAATATCCCAAATAAATTAATTCTCTCTTGCTTATCAGGGGAAGCATAAACATTCATTACACGTAGGGTAAAACCATTAAATTTAAAATGCACTAAAACCACTCTGCCTGGTACTATTTCTGTGACAGTATTTATAGCAATATTTCTCCCACGACAGAGGAAGCCCACCCCCGCTGACTTGTTGTCATTGGAGCCAGACCAGATGGAGGGCCCCAGTCTCCAATCTGTCTTGATGTCATTATAATTTAGTGCATGTTGTATCCCGCATTCCTGTAATAAACATATGTCAAAGTCAGTGGTTTCTAAGTACTTAAATAGAGCAGCCCTACGAACTGGGCTCTTTAATGACCTCACATTCAGTGAGACAAGTCTTAATGTGGGCATTCATAGGTCAGGGTGGTGGATCTTCCATGAGGACACCTGACTCAAAGCCCTGTATGCCAAATTGCTCCAGGACATCCGGGCTAGAGGACCCAAATGACTCGATATTCTGTGAGCCGGCGGTTGCCCCCTCGTAGGTCACGGTTCCCAGCCACATTCCAGGAGACGCTGGGGCTTCGACATTCCGTCTCTTTTTCGGGGCAGACTCCACTAGGTCACTGGTGCAGTCCTCCTCTTCCTCCACCTCCTCCAGGGGGAGAGACTGGTTCATCAGGATAAGATCACCAACACAGATTCCCTGATGTTCGCCACCTAGAAGCAAAGCCCCCTCATCTGGCTGGCTAATCGCCCTGGAAGATCCTGAGGCCATCGCTGCGTGGTCCCCTGTAGCCAACCGCACAGGGGCACCACCCTCCAGCCCAACAGGATCGGTATCGGGAACCATCGACACGGAGGATACCCTCCCAGAAGGAGGACCCCTCCGCTCCGGTCCATGCGAGGTCCGCCCATCATTAAGGGACTTCGATGCAGGGGCCGCCCCAGAGGGGCCTCCGGCTCCCTGCTCCATCCCAGCCTTCTCGCCCTTCGAACCGCCCTCCGACGCCGGCCCGCCAGTGAAGACCGGCGGGCGCATCGGCTCAGCTGCAGAAGATGCAGCTTCTGCGTAAGTCCTGGTCCTGGTCCTGTTGGGGCATCCTCGGAACATGTGCCCCGCCTCACCACAAAGATTGCATTTCCTCCCAGCGGGACAGTCCTTCATTAAATGTCCGTAACAGCTGCAATTATTGCAGCGGTCTACTTTCCTGCCCGTGCAGGACGTTTGGGTATGACCCATTTGTCCACAGTTCCTGCAACATACCGGCATTCCAGGGTAAAATAAGTAGCCTCTGCTCTTACCGATCACAAATGTTGAGGGAGGGTGTAGCATTCCTCCCACTCCGCTTGGGTCCCTCTTTAGACGGGCCATGTACCTCCTCTTGCCGCACCAGAAGCCTACCGCGTTCTTCACAGTGCCCAGGTATCTCAGATCATCACAATAACGGATAAGGTAGGTCGAGATGTCTGCAGCCTCCACAAAGGGGTTCGGGAAATGCACCACGATAGGGATCTCGTCATAGGCATACAAGAGACAAAAGGTTAGTCCATCCAATTCATCTAAGTAGTTTTTCTCATTTACCTTTTGTACGAGTTGGTGACAGCATCCCTGGCTCTTGAAGGTGATGGTGTAAGTCCCCTTGTACTCATTGTCCTGGAAGCAGAATATGTCTTCCCGCCGAAACTCCAGAACTCCAAGCAGAATCCTATGGCAGATGTAGTCCAAGTTCTTCTCCGTCCTCGATCCTGCTCCAACTTCAATCCTCACGGTGTTCCGCATCCGGGCATCACCCGATGAATATGTGAGCGTTGCCGGCATCCTTCACTCAGGAACGTACCGACTCTTCTCTCTGAAAGGCGCAAGCCTTCATGGGATCCCTTCCCGTTGCTCCCGGACTAATCCTTCCTCCCAATAGCAGCAGGGGGGTTAAGTCCCTCCGAAGAGGAACGATCCCCCCAGGCCGAGAGAAAGGGTACCAAGAGCACCTCACAGGCAAGACCACACAGGTAAACCTGATAGATCGTGCCAAAAGGCCGAGAAGCGATAACCAGAATTGGTTTCAAACTACGGAGCCACCCAAGGATCCTGAAAAGTCCATTTGTGGAGATGAGCTCCTGGACTCCCGTTAAGAAGACATGTTGTCAACCTCTAGATCCCTTACATGCCTGCACTTTTCGGCTTGCTGCTGCTGCAATCCACGCGTTTTAGATCTGCATAACTCCACCTCTTTAAACACAGCACCTTCACCCCCTGCTGTTCCCACCCGCCTCAACACCGTTGGAAGGGAGGAGAACCAATTAAGGCGGGGGGTGGGGTGGAACGAGCAGCTGTCT
This sequence comes from Phyllobates terribilis, assembly GCF_046119375.1. Taxonomy (NCBI): domain Eukaryota; kingdom Metazoa; phylum Chordata; class Amphibia; order Anura; family Dendrobatidae; genus Phyllobates; species Phyllobates terribilis. The sequence goes on from NW_027362765.1 coordinate 652,213,255, forward strand.
ACCCTTAGCAGGAGGGCTCCTGATTACATACCTCTCCTGCTGCTGCTGCTGCTGGCTGTCCAGCAGCAGACTGAAGGTGGCTGCTGCTGTGCACAGGTATATAAAGGCTCAGAGCCTATTATGACACGCGCAGCCAGCGTTCCATTGCCACATTCCATCTACTGCAGGCAGGATACCTGGCTGGCTGAATGTCGCTGAGAAGCTCACAGAGACCGCCATAAGCAACAGTTTAACAGAATGCCACAGACTAATCAACCAAACTTTTTGGGTTGGGTTCTCTTTTATAGTCTGCAGGCATTAAATGAAAGAAGTCAGTGTTCCAGCAGAAGGAGACAACGTTTCAGAAAAGGCATTGTAGCAAACCAAAAAAGAAATTTTAAGCGCAGCAGAGTAACCAGCGCACATACCTGTTAGCTCAGGTGAGTTTAAAAGGCTGCTGTTGATAACAAGGGCATTTGCTAAATAGATGGTGTGTGTGCAACAATATACTGAAAGGTCAATTATATTGTGCAGCTTATCTCACCACCTGTAGTTATTTAGGTGAAAGCTCCAAAATGCTTGCCTAATATGTCTGTTTATCCAAAAGGAAGTAAAAAGGGAGAGCTAGAAAGATAGCATTGCATCACATTACATGGCAATGCAATGCACAGTTGCTGAAGTTGAACCAAAATGAGCTTGTAATCTGGCTTCTGCAACTTTGAACATGAAAAATCCAATGAGGAGAAGAAAAGCAAAGCCAAAGAGTCCATCCCAAAATCCGACAAACAAGCAAAATGAACAAAAAACATTGAATTCAATTCTTTCTGATTTTAGAAACTGCATTAAAGAAGGGGTGCACCGGTCCTGGAGATACTGCAATACCAGGTCAATGCGTGGAGTGGACAGAGCAAGCTCTTTTTCCATCTCCCTGTTCTAAAAATCCATTTAATATATGGTCCCCAGATAGGGGACGTATCAGATTGTAGCGCTGGCGTCCCTGCCCTCTGCTAGGCAGGGACGCTGCTCCCCTCACCGCTCTGCTGTCAGCGCGCGCTCCGTCCCGGCGTCCTCTCCCCGCTCTGCTGTCAGCACGCGCTCCGTCCCGGCGTCCTCCTCCTGCTCTGCTCTCAGCGCGCGCTCCTTCCCGGTCCCTGTGCTTAGGGCGCGCGCGCGCGCGCTCCCCTCCTCTTAAAGGGGCCGCGCGCGCCGCCCTAAAGAGTCCCCGGCCAATGGCCGGAGGACTTCATCATATATAAGGCACCTCCTCCAAAATGGAGGTGCCCGAGCAATGTTGTTTGCACCTGTGTCTCACCTGTGCTTCAGCCCTCAGGTCCCGTTGCCAGTTACCTGCCAGTTTCCTGCCAGTTACCTGCCAGTTACCTGCCTGATTCCTGCCTGAATACTTGTTACCTGTCTGCCAGTCTGAGGTCCGACGGTCTGCCTTACTACTCCTGTCAGTCTGTCTAAAGGACCAGCCTGCCCGCTCACCTGGGAGCGCATATCAGCTACCTGCCTGCTTGCCTGAGGTCCGACGGTCTGCCTTACTACTCCGGTCAGTCTGTCTATGGACCAGCTTGCCCGCTCACCTGGGAGCGCATCTCCGTTACCTGCCTGCTTGCCAGCCCGGAGGCTCCGTTGTCACGTGCTGTGACCACCAGCTATCTCAGAGACTCTTGCCCGCTCACCTGGGAGCGCATCTCCGTTACCTGCCTGCTTGCCAGCCCGGAGGTCCCGTTGTCACGTGCGGTGACCACCAGCTATTCCAGAGACTCTTGCCCGCTCACCTGGGAGCGCTTCTCCGTTACCTACCTGCCTGCCAGTCCGGAGGTTCCGCCGTCACGTGCCGTGACCACCTGCTATTCCAGAGACTCTCGCTTGCTCACCTGGGAGCACACATCTACCATCTGCCTGCTAGCCTACCCGGAGGCTCTGCCATCACAGGTCGTACCTACCCCTTACCCAGAGACTGCCCTGATCACTTGCCGTAACTCCCTGTCCGTTCACCCAGAGACTGCCACCCGCTCCCTTACAAGGGCCGCCCCCTTGTATAGTAGCTCAGAGGTTCCGCCTCCCGGACCCGTTACAGTTTGCTCGGGCCATGGAACCCGGTGGCACCCAAGCTCCCTCGCTCACGGACCTGTGTCATGAACTGTCCCGTCAAAGGTCCCAACAGGAGTCCATCCTGGGTCACCTGCGGAATGTCAATACTCGCCTGGATACTCTGACAACACCACCTGCAACTACGGCCAGTACCATGGTATCCTTTTCCGGACCCCGGCTCTCTGCACCTCCTCGCTTCGGAGGCGACTCCGTCCTGGCTCGGGGCTTCATAAATCAGTGCACCCTGCATTTTGAACTATTGTCCCACCAGTTTAACTCCGACCGAGCCAAAATTGCATTCATCATGTCCCATCTCACCGGGGAGGCTCTGGCCTGGCTAAATCCTCTATGGGAGAGAGGAGACCCCCTGGTGTCCGACTTGCCTGCCTTTCTCACGGCTTTCCGGAAAGCCTTCGACGAACCCGGACGGAGGACCTCATCCGCATCATCTCTGCTACGCCTCCGTCAGGGAAGCCTCACCGTGGGTCAATATGCCATACGGTTCCGTACCCTTGCCTCGGAGCTGGCCTGGGATAACGAAGCTCTGGTATCCGTCTTCTGGGAGGGTCTGTCCGGCCGTATTAAAGATGAACTTGCTGGTCGGGACATTCCTACCACTCTCGATGACCTAATAACTCTTGCCACCCGGATTGACCTACGGTTCCAGGAACGTGCCAAAGAGGTCACCCGTGAAAAGGGGCTTCCACGTCTGGTTCCTACTTTTCTGAAACCCGTCACTCCTTCCGTTTCTCCCCAGGTACACTCTCCTGAGCCTATGCAGGTCGACCAGACCAAGATGGTCAAATCCCGTCAGGACTTTCGCCGTGCCGAGGGGAGCTGCTTCTACTGTGGCAGTAAGGAGCATCGGATCCGTGCCTGCCCGGAGAGGTCGGGAGAACGCCTGTGTCTAGGTTCGCTCAGAGGACTTGATCTAGACAAAAATAAATCCTCTCCATCCCTGCTGCTGTCTGTCTCAATCATCTGCGGGGAGAATCGTTATTCCGAACTAGCCCAACTTGACTCTGGAGCAGCCGGAAATCTTATTTCACTGTCCCTGGTGGAGAAATACCGCATCCCCACCAAACCTCTGGCTGTACCCTTGTCTGTTGTTGCCGTGGATGGGGGCCTCTTATCTCGCCCCATCCAATTCATCACCGAATCCATTACTCTGCAAGTGGGTATGCTGCATTCAGAGAGTATCTCCCTTCACGTTCTGCCTGGACTCTCTCACGCCCTCTTGCTAGGTCTGCCTTGGCTCCAGAGACATGCACCCGTGCTTGACTGGCAAACCGGAGAAGTCCTTCGCTGGGGACAAGACTGTCATAAAACCTGTCTGGTTCCCGTCCATTCCATCCGTCCCTCTCCTATCCCAGCTAATCTACCTGGACTTCCGATTCCTTATTGGTCTTGTGCTGATGTCTTTGATATGGAGGAGGCAGAGACATTACCACCTCATAGACCATGTGACTGCCCCATCGATCCCGCCAGAGTAATGCAGGTGGCTCCCGTGAGTCTAAATTGTCTCCCTCCTGGTAAGACGTTCGTATCGGTACCTGATCGGGAGAGGATCCTACACTGGGGTCATTCGTCTAAACTAGCTGGCCACGCCGGTCAGAAAAAGACCCTCCAGCTTATTACCCGGCACTACTGGTGGCCTAACCTGCACAAGGATGTTATGGACTTTGTTTCTGCCTGTGTGTCCTGCGCCCGCAACAAGGTTCCGAGACACCTGTCGGCCGGCCGCCTTCTTCCTCTGCCAGCACCTGCTGCCCCCTGGCAGCATATAGCGATGGACTTCGTAACTGATCTGCCCGTCTCTGCCGGTTGTACGGTCATTTGGGTGGTCGCTGACCGCTTTTCCAAGATGGCTCACTTCATTCCCCTGCCAGGTCTTCCGTCTGCACCCGAGCTGGCTAGAGTCTTTATCCGCCACATCTTCCGTCTTCATGGCCTGCCCCGTCACATCGTGTCGGATCGAGGAGTACAGTTCACTTCTCGTTTCTGGAGAGCCACTTGTAAATTGCTAGACGTCACTCTGGACTTCTCCTCCGCTTACCACCCACAGTCTAATGGTCAAGTGGAGCGGATCAATCAGAACCTGACCAGTTACCTCCGGCACTTCGTTAATGCTCACCATTCTGACTGGGTGGATCTCCTGCCATGGGCCGAATTCTCGTACAACAATCACGAGAGCGAGTGTTCCTCCATATGGGAGAGTACCCGGTCCGCACTCCTTCTGTCATCCGAGCGTATGAAAAGGCACGCTGACAAAGGACGTCTGGATCCTCCTCAATTCCGTCCTGGGGATAAAGTCTGGCTCTCGTCCAAATATGTCCGGCTCAAGATCCCTTCCTATAAGTTGGGGCCTCGGTTCATCGGCCCACTGGAGGTTATCAGTCAGATCAACCCGGTGGCCTATAAATTGAAACTCCCGGCCAACTTACGGATCCCTAACTCCTTCCATGTATCTCTCCTCAAACCTGTGGTACTTAACTCTTTTTCTAAGTCTACAGGTACGCCTCTTGCTCCAGTTTCTGCTGAGGACGAGTTTGAGGTAGAGAACATTCTTGCCACCAAAAGGGTAAGAGGAAAGACCTTTTTCTTGGTAGATTGGAGGGGGTTTGGTCCTGAGGAGAGAACGTGGGAGCCCCGGGAGAATATCCATGCCCCTCTCATCCTAGCTAAATTTCTGTCTGGCCTAAAAAAGGGGGGGCCTAAAGGGGGGGGTACTGTAGCGCTGGCGTCCCTGCCCTCTGCTAGGCAGGGACGCTGCTCCCCTCACCGCTCTGCTGTCAGCGCGCGCTCCGTCCCGGCATCCTCTCCCCGCTCTGCTGTCAGCACGCGCTCCGTCCCGGCGTCCTCCTCCTGCTCTGCTCTCAGCGCGCGCTCCTTCCCGGTCCCTGTGCTTAGGGCGCGCGCGCGCGCGCTCCCCTCCTCTTAAAGGGGCCGCGCGCGCCGCTCTAAAGAGTCCCCGGCCAATGGCCGGAGGACTTCATCATATATAAGGCACCTCCTCCAAAATGGAGGTGCCCGAGCAATGTTGTTTGCACCTGTGTCTCACCTGTGCTTCAGCCCTCAGGTCCCGTTGCCAGTTACCTGCCAGTTTCCTGCCAGTTACCTGCCAGTTACCTGCCTGATTCCTGCCTGAATACTTGTTACCTGTCTGCCAGTCTGAGGTCCGACGGTCTGCCTTACTACTCCTGTCAGTCTGTCTAAAGGACCAGCCTGCCCGCTCACCTGGGAGCGCATATCAGCTACCTGCCTGCTTGCCTGAGGTCCGACGGTCTGCCTTACTACTCCGGTCAGTCTGTCTATGGACCAGCTTGCCCGCTCACCTGGGAGCGCATCTCCGTTACCTGCCTGCTTGCCAGCCCGGAGGCTCCGTTGTCACGTGCTGTGACCACCAGCTATCTCAGAGACTCTTGCCCGCTCACCTGGGAGCGCATCTCCGTTACCTGCCTGCTTGCCAGCCCGGAGGTCCCGTTGTCACGTGCGGTGACCACCAGCTATTCCAGAGACTCTTGCCAGCTCACCTGGGAGCGCTTCTCCGTTACCTACCTGCCTGCCAGTCCGGAGGTTCCGCCGTCACGTGCCGTGACCACCTGCTATTCCAGAGACTCTCGCTTGCTCACCTGGGAGCACACATCTACCATCTGCCTGCTAGCCTACCCGGAGGCTCTGCCATCACAGGTCGTACCTACCCCTTACCCAGAGACTGCCCTGATCACTTGCCGTAACTCCCTGTCCGTTCACCCAGAGACTGCCACCCGCTCCCTTACAAGGGCCGCCCCCTTGTATAGTAGCTCAGAGGTTCCGCCTCCCGGACCCGTTACACAGATATTAAACTGATAAGAACAGATACTACACTTGATCTTAGCCAAAAGGCCGAGAAGCGATAACCAGAATTGGTTTCAAACTACGGAGCCACCCAAGGATCCTGAAAAGTCCATTTGTGGAGATGAGCTCCTGGACTCCCGTTAAGAAGACATGTTGTCAACCTCTAGATCCCTTACATGCCTGCACTTTTCGGCTTGCTGCTGCTGCAATCCACGCGTTTTAGATCTGCATAACTCCACCTCTTTAAACACAGCACCTTCACCCCCTGCTGTTCCCACCCGCCTCAACACCGTTGGAAGGGAGGAGAACCAATTAAGGCGGGGGGTGGGGTGGAACGAGCAGCTGTCTACCCTTAGCAGGAGGGCTCCTGATTACATACCTCTCCTGCTGCTGCTGCTGCTGGCTGTCCAGCAGCAGACTGAAGGTGGCTGCTGCTGTGCACAGGTATATAAAGGCTCAGAGCCTATTATGACACGCGCAGCCAGCGTTCCATTGCCACATTCCATCTACTGCAGGCAGGATACCTGGCTGGCTGAATGTCGCTGAGAAGCTCACAGAGACCGCCATAAGCAACAGTTTAACAGAATGCCACAGACTAATCAACCAAACTTTTTGGGTTGGGTTCTCTTTTATAGTCTGCAGGCATTAAATGAAAGAAGTCAGTGTTCCAGCAGAAGGAGACAACGTTTCAGAAAAGGCATTGTAGCAAACCAAAAAAGAAATTTTAAGCGCAGCAGAGTAACCAGCGCACATACCTGTTAGCTCAGGTGAGTTTAAAAGGCTGCTGTTGATAACAAGGGCATTTGCTAAATAGATGGTGTGTGTGCAACAATATACTGAAAGGTCAATTATATTGTGCAGCTTATCTCACCACCTGTAGTTATTTAGGTGAAAGCTCCAAAATGCTTGCCTAATATGTCTGTTTATCCAAAAGGAAGTAAAAAGGGAGAGCTAGAAAGATAGCATTGCATCACATTACATGGCAATGCAATGCACAGTTGCTGAAGTTGAACCAAAATGAGCTTGTAATCTGGCTTCTGCAACTTTGAACATGAAAAATCCAATGAGGAGAAGAAAAGCAAAGCCAAAGAGTCCATCCCAAAATCCGACAAACAAGCAAAATGAACAAAAAACATTGAATTCAATTCTTTCTGATTTTAGAAACTGCATTAAAGAAGGGGTGCACCGGTCCTGGAGATACTGCAATACCAGGTCAATGCGTGGAGTGGACAGAGCAAGCTCTTTTTCCATCTCCCTGTTCTAAAAATCCATTTAATATATGGTCCCCAGATAGGGGACGTATCAGATATTAAACTGATAAGAACAGATACTACACTTGATCTTAGCCAAAAGGCCGAGAAGCGATAACCAGAATTGGTTTCAAACTACGGAGCCACCCAAGGATCCTGAAAAGTCCATTTGTGGAGATGAGCTCCTGGACTCCCGTTAAGAAGACATGTTGTCAACCTCTAGATCCCTTACATGCCTGCACTTTTCGGCTTGCTGCTGCTGCAATCCACGCGTTTTAGATCTGCATAACTCCACCTCTTTAAACACAGCACCTTCACCCCCTGCTGTTCCCACCCGCCTCAACACCGTTGGAAGGGAGGAGAACCAATTAAGGCGGGGGGTGGGGTGGAACGAGCAGCTGTCTACCCTTAGCAGGAGGGCTCCTGATTACATACCTCTCCTGCTGCTGCTGCTGCTGGCTGTCCAGCAGCAGACTGAAGGTGGCTGCTGCTGTGCACAGGTATATAAAGGCTCAGAGCCTATTATGACACGCGCAGCCAGCGTTCCATTGCCACATTCCATCTACTGCAGGCAGGATACCTGGCTGGCTGAATGTCGCTGAGAAGCTCACAGAGACCGCCATAAGCAACAGTTTAACAGAATGCCACAGACTAATCAACCAAACTTTTTGGGTTGGGTTCTCTTTTATAGTCTGCAGGCATTAAATGAAAGAAGTCAGTGTTTCAGCAGAAGGAGACAACGTTTCAGAAAAGGCATTGTAGCAAACCAAAAAAGAAATTTTAAGCGCAGCAGAGTAACCAGCGCACATACCTGTTAGCTCAGGTGAGTTTAAAAGGCTGCTGTTGATAACAAGGGCATTTGCTAAATAGATGGTGTGTGTGCAACAATATACTGAAAGGTCAATTATATTGTGCAGCTTATCTCACCACCTGTAGTTATTTAGGTGAAAGCTCCAAAATGCTTGCCTAATATGTCTGTTTATCCAAAAGGAAGTAAAAAGGGAGAGCTAGAAAGATAGCATTGCATCACATTACATGGCAATGCAATGCACAGTTGCTGAAGTTGAACCAAAATGAGCTTGTAATCTGGCTTCTGCAACTTTGAACATGAAAAATCCAATGAGGAGAAGAAAAGCAAAGCCAAAGAGTCCATCCCAAAATCCGACAAACAAGCAAAATGAACAAAAAACATTGAATTCAATTCTTTCTGATTTTAGAAACTGCATTAAAGAAGGGGTGCACCGGTCCTGGAGATACTGCAATACCAGGTCAATGCGTGGAGTGGACAGAGCAAGCTCTTTTTCCATCTCCCTGTTCTAAAAATCCATTTAATATATGGTCCCCAGATAGGGGACGTATCATATATTAAACTGATAAGAACAGATACTGCACTTGATCTTAGCCAAAAGGCCGAGAAGCGATAACCAGAATTGGTTTCAAACTACGGAGCCACCCAAGGATCCTGAAAAGTCCATTTGTGGAGATGAGCTCCTGGACTCCCGTTAAGAAGACATGTTGTCAACCTCTAGATCCCTTACATGCCTGCACTTTTTGGCTTGCTGCTGCTGCAATCCACGCGTTTTAGATCTGCATAACTCCACCTCTTTAAACACAGCACCTTCACCCCCTGCTGTTCCCACCCGCCTCAACACCGTGGGAAGGGAGGAGAACCAATTAAGGCGGGGGGTGGGGTGGAACGAGCAGCTGTCTACCCTTAGCAGGAGGGCTCCTGATTACATACCTCTCCTGCTGCTGCTGCTGCTGGCTGTCCAGCAGCAGACTGAAGGTGGCTGCTGCTGTGCACAGGTATATAAAGGCTCAGAGCCTATTATGACACGCGCAGCCAGCGTTCCATTGCCACATTCCATCTACTGCAGGCAGGATACCTGGCTGGCTGAATGTCGCTGAGAAGCTCACAGAGACCGCCATAAGCAACAGTTTAACAGAATGCCACAGACTAATCAACCAAACTTTTTGGGTTGGGTTCTCTTTTATAGTCTGCAGGCATTAAATGAAAGAAGTCAGTGTTCCAGCAGAAGGAGACAACGTTTCAGAAAAGGCATTGTAGCAAACCAAAAAAGAAATTTTAAGCGCAGCAGAGTAACCAGCGCACATACCTGTTAGCTCAGGTGAGTTTAAAAGGCTGCTGTTGATAACAAGGGCATTTGCTAAATAGATGGTGTGTGTGCAACAATATACTGAAAGGTCAATTATATTGTGCAGCTTATCTCACCACCTGTAGTTATTTAGGTGAAAGCTCCAAAATGCTTGCCTAATATGTCTGTTTATCCAAAAGGAAGTAAAAAGGGAGAGCTAGAAAGATAGCATTGCATCACATTACATGGCAATGCAATGCACAGTTGCTGAAGTTGAACCAAAATGAGCTTGTAATCTGGCTTCTGCAACTTTGAACATGAAAAATCCAATGAGGAGAAGAAAAGCAAAGCCAAAGAGTCCATCCCAAAATCCGACAAACAAGCAAAATGAACAAAAAACATTGAATTCAATTCTTTCTGATTTTAGAAACTGCATTAAAGAAGGGGTGCACCGGTCCTGGAGATACTGCAATACCAGGTCAATGCGTGGAGTGGACAGAGCAAGCTCTTTTTCCATCTCCCTGTTCTAAAAATCCATTTAATATATGGTCCCCAGATAGGGGACGTATCAGATATTAAACTGATAAGAACAGATACTACACTTGATCTTAGCCAAAAGGCCGAGAAGCGATAACCAGAATTGGTTTCAAACTACGGAGCCACCCAAGGATCCTGAAAAGTCCATTTGTGGAGATGAGCTCCTGGACTCCCGTTAAGAAGACATGTTGTCAACCTCTAGATCCCTTACATGCCTGCACTTTTCGGCTTGCTGCTGCTGCAATCCACGCGTTTTAGATCTGCATAACTCCACCTCTTTAAACACAGCACCTTCACCCCCTGCTGTTCCCACCCGCCTCAACACCGTTGGAAGGGAGGAGAACCAATTAAGGCGGGGGGTGGGGTGGAACGAGCAGCTGTCTACCCTTAGCAGGAGGGCTCCTGATTACATACCTCTCCTGCTGCTGCTGCTGCTGGCTGTCCAGCAGCAGACTGAAGGTGGCTGCTGCTGTGCACAGGTATATAAAGGCTCAGAGCCTATTATGACACGCGCAGCCAGCGTTCCATTGCCACATTCCATCTACTGCAGGCAGGATACCTGGCTGGCTGAATGTCGCTGAGAAGCTCACAGAGACCGCCATAAGCAACAGTTTAACAGAATGCCACAGACTAATCAACCAAACTTTTTGGGTTGGGTTCTCTTTTATAGTCTGCAGGCATTAAATGAAAGAAGTCAGTGTTCCAGCAGAAGGAGACAACGTTTCAGAAAAGGCATTGTAGCAAACCAAAAAAGAAATTTTAAGCGCAGCAGAGTAACCAGCGCACATACCTGTTAGCTCAGGTGAGTTTAAAAGGCTGCTGTTGATAACAAGGGCATTTGCTTAATAGATGGTGTGTGTGCAACAATATACTGAAAGGTCAATTATATTGTGCAGCTTATCTCACCACCTGTAGTTATTTAGGTGAAAGCTCCAAAATGCTTGCCTAATATGTCTGTTTATCCAAAAGGAAGTAAAAAGGGAGAGCTAGAAAGATAGCATTGCATCACATTACATGGCAATGCAATGCACAGTTGCTGAAGTTGAACCAAAATGAGCTTGTAATCTGGCTTCTGCAACTTTGAACATGAAAAATCCAATGAGGAGAAGAAAAGCAAAGCCAAAGAGTCCATCCCAAAATCCGACAAACAAGCAAAATGAACAAAAAACATTGAATTCAATTCTTTCTGATTTTAGAAACTGCATTAAAGAAGGGGTGCACCGGTCCTGGAGATACTGCAATACCAGGTCAATGCGTGGAGTGGACAGAGCAAGCTCTTTTTCCATCTCCCTGTTCTAAAAATCCATTTAATATATGGTCCCCAGATAGGGGACGTATCAGATATTAAACTGATAAGAACAGATTTTTTGATTGAAGCTGCATCCAAGGCACTGAAAAATGTGACCGAAGTCACACCAAAACAGCGCACGAGGCGAGGATTCATGTGGACCCTTCCCGGAGGAGAGGGTCCCCAATAAACCATCCCCATCCCTCCGAGCCAGAAGGCCACAGCGAGGGTCAGGGATCTCCGATGCTCTCCCTAGCCGAAGCCGGAGAAGAGCCGTTTTCGTGCTCCCAGCTTCCATCTAGGCTGCCACCCTAGTGGAGCTGGAGCCTGTGTTGGTTTCTCAGCCCAAAGCTGACCGGACCTCCGACCGGGTTTATAAAAATTCCCCTTCCTAGCCCGGAGGCCAGGAATAGGGGGGGTTGCTCAGAAAGTATGATTGGCAAAGGTGCGGCGTGCTACGAAGCCAAGTCTTTCTGGGGTTCCCAGTCCCAGTAAGCTTGGACTCCCACCAGGGCGCCTACTCCTGGGGCACATTGCTCCAAAGCCCTCACACTTACCCAGCCTAGTGACTTCGATCCTGGAGGGCCATGTTTTCCATCAGATAACTCTATGAGCCACCAGCCGTACTAACAAGTGCACCAAACCAGTGTGTAATATGCATCAATTTACTAGGGCAGCCCAAGGACAAAACTGCCTTTTCAAAAGATACTACACTTGATCTTAGCCAAAAGGCCGAGAAGCGATAACCAGAATTGGTTTCAAACTACGGAGCCACCCAAGGATCCTGAAAAGTCCATTTGTGGAGATGAGCTCCTGGACTCCCGTTAAGAAGACATGTTGTCAACCTCTAGATCCCTTACATGCCTGCACTTTTCGGCTTGCTGCTGCTGCAATCCACGCGTTTTAGATCTGCATAACTCCACCTCTTTAAACACAGCACCTTCACCCCCTGCTGTTCCCACCCGCCTCAACACCGTTGGAAGGGAGGAGAACCAATTAAGGCGGGGGGTGGGGTGGAACGAGCAGCTGTCTACCCTTAGCAGGAGGGCTCCTGATTACATACCTCTCCTGCTGCTGCTGCTGGCTGTCCAGCAGCAGACTGAAGGTGGCTGCTGCTGTGCACAGGTATATAAAGGCTCAGAGCCTATTATGACACGCGCAGCCAGCGTTCCATTGCCACATTCCATCTACTGCAGGCAGGATACCTGGCTGGCTGAATGTCGCTGAGAAGCTCACAGAGACCGCCATAAGCAACAGTTTAACAGAATGCCACAGACTAATCAACCAAACTTTTTGGGTTGGGTTCTCTTTTATAGTCTGCAGGCATTAAATGAAAGAAGTCAGTGTTCCAGCAGAAGGAGACAACGTTTCAGAAAAGGCATTGTAGCAAACCAAAAAAGAAATTTTAAGCGCAGCAGAGTAACCAGCGCACATACCTGTTAGCTCAGGTGAGTTTAAAAGGCTGCTGTTGATAACAAGGGCATTTGCTAAATAGATGGTGTGTGTGCAACAATATACTGAAAGGTCAATTATATTGTGCAGCTTATCTCACCACCTGTAGTTATTTAGGTGAAAGCTCCAAAATGCTTGCCTAATATGTCTGTTTATCCAAAAGGAAGTAAAAAGGGAGAGCTAGAAAGATAGCATTGCATCACATTACATGGCAATGCAATGCACAGTTGCTGAAGTTGAACCAAAATGAGCTTGTAATCTGGCTTCTGCAACTTTGAACATGAAAAATCCAATGAGGAGAAGAAAAGCAAAGCCAAAGAGTCCATCCCAAAATCCGACAAACAAGCAAAATGAACAAAAAACATTGAATTCAATTCTTTCTGATTTTAGAAACTGCATTAAAGAAGGGGTGCACCGGTCCTGGAGATACTGCAATACCAGGTCAATGCGTGGAGTGGACAGAGCAAGCTCTTTTTCCATCTCCCTGTTCTAAAAATCCATTTAATATATGGTCCCCAGATAGGGGACGTATCAGATATTAAACTGATAAGAACAGATACTACACTTGATCTTAGCCAAAAGGCCGAGAAGCGATAACCAGAATTGGTTTCAAACTACGGAGCCACCCAAGGATCCTGAAAAGTCCATTTGTGGAGATGAGCTCCTGGACTCCCGTTAAGAAGACATGTTGTCAACCTCTAGATCCCTTACATGCCTGCACTTTTCGGCTTGCTGCTGCTGCAATCCACGCGTTTTAGATCTGCATAACTCCACCTCTTTAAACACAGCACCTTCACCCCCTGCTGTTCCCACCCGCCTCAACACCGTTGGAAGGGAGGAGAACCAATTAAGGCGGGGGGTGGGGTGGAACGAGCAGCTGTCTACCCTTAGCAGGAGGGCTCCTGATTACATACCTCTCCTGCTGCTGCTGCTGCTGGCTGTCCAGCAGCAGACTGAAGGTGGCTGCTGCTGTGCACAGGTATATAAAGGCTCAGAGCCTATTATGACACGCGCAGCCAGCGTTCCATTGCCACATTCCATCTACTGCAGGCAGGATACCTGGCTGGCTGAATGTCGCTGAGAAGCTCACAGAGACCGCCATAAGCAACAGTTTAACAGAATGCCACAGACTAATCAACCAAACTTTTTGGGTTGGGTTCTCTTTTATAGTCTGCAGGCATTAAATGAAAGAAGTCAGTGTTCCAGCAGAAGGAGACAACGTTTCAGAAAAGGCATTGTAGCAAACCAAAAAAGAAATTTTAAGCGCAGCAGAGTAACCAGCGCACATACCTGTTAGCTCAGGTGAGTTTAAAAGGCTGCTGTTGATAACAAGGGCATTTGCTAAATAGATGGTGTGTGTGCAACAATATACTGAAAGGTCAATTATATTGTGCAGCTTATCTCACCACCTGTAGTTATTTAGGTGAAAGCTCCAAAATGCTTGCCTAATATGTCTGTTTATCCAAAAGGAAGTAAAAAGGGAGAGCTAGAAAGATAGCATTGCATCACATTACATGGCAATGCAATGCACAGTTGCTGAAGTTGAACCAAAATGAGCTTGTAATCTGGCTTCTGCAACTTTGAACATGAAAAATCCAATGAGGAGAAGAAAAGCAAAGCCAAAGAGTCCATCCCAAAATCCGACAAACAAGCAAAATGAACAAAAAACATTGAATTCAATTCTTTCTGATTTTAGAAACTGCATTAAAGAAGGGGTGCACCGGTCCTGGAGATACTGCAATACCAGGTCAATGCGTGGAGTGGACAGAGCAAGCTCTTTTTCCATCTCCCTGTTCTAAAAATCCATTTAATATATGGTCCCCAGATAGGGGACGTATCAGATATTAAACTGATAAGAACAGATACTACACTTGATCTTAGCCAAAAGGCCGAGAAGCGATAACCAGAATTGGTTTCAAACTACGGAGCCACCCAAGGATCCTGAAAAGTCCATTTGTGGAGATGAGCTCCTGGACTCCCGTTAAGAAGACATGTTGTCAACCTCTAGATCCCTTACATGCCTGCACTTTTCGGCTTGCTGCTGCTGCAATCCACGCGTTTTAGATCTGCATAACTCCACCTCTTTAAACACAGCACCTTCACCCCCTGCTGTTCCCACCCGCCTCAACACCGTTGGAAGGGAGGAGAACCAATTAAGGCGGGGGGTGGGGTGGAACGAGCAGCTGTCTACCCTTAGCAGGAGGGCTCCTGATTACATACCTCTCCTGCTGCTGCTGCTGCTGGCTGTCCAGCAGCAGACTGAAGGTGGCTGCTGCTGTGCACAGGTATATAAAGGCTCAGAGCCTATTATGACACGCGCAGCCAGCGTTCCATTGCCACATTCCATCTACTGCAGGCAGGATACCTGGCTGGCTGAATGTCGCTGAGAAGCTCACAGAGACCGCCATAAGCAACAGTTTAACAGAATGCCACAGACTAATCAACCAAACTTTTTGGGTTGGGTTCTCTTTTATAGTCTGCAGGCATTAAATGAAAGAAGTCAGTGTTCCAGCAGAAGGAGACAACGTTTCAGAAAAGGCATTGTAGCAAACCAAAAAAGAAATTTTAAGCGCAGCAGAGTAACCAGCGCACATACCTGTTAGCTCAGGTGAGTTTAAAAGGCTGCTGTTGATAACAAGGGCATTTGCTAAATAGATGGTGTGTGTGCAACAATATACTGAAAGGTCAATTATATTGTGCAGCTTATCTCACCACCTGTAGTTATTTAGGTGAAAGCTCCAAAATGCTTGCCTAATATGTCTGTTTATCCAAAAGGAAGTAAAAAGGGAGAGCTAGAAAGATAGCATTGCATCACATTACATGGCAATGCAATGCACAGTTGCTGAAGTTGAACCAAAATGAGCTTGTAATCTGGCTTCTGCAACTTTGAACATGAAAAATCCAATGAGGAGAAGAAAAGCAAAGCCAAAGAGTCCATCCCAAAATCCGACAAACAAGCAAAATGAACAAAAAACATTGAATTCAATTCTTTCTGATTTTAGAAACTGCATTAAAGAAGGGGTGCACCGGTCCTGGAGATACTGCAATACCAGGTCAATGCGTGGAGTGGACAGAGCAAGCTCTTTTTCCATCTCCCTGTTCTAAAAATCCATTTAATATATGGTCCCCAGATAGGGGACGTATCAGATATTAAACTGATAAGAACAGATACTACACTTGATCTTAGCCAAAAGGCCGAGAAGCGATAACCAGAATTGGTTTCAAACTACGGAGCCACCCAAGGATCCTGAAAAGTCCATTTGTGGAGATGAGCTCCTGGACTCCCGTTAAGAAGACATGTTGTCAACCTCTAGATCCCTTACATGCCTGCACTTTTCGGCTTGCTGCTGCTGCAATCCACGCGTTTTAGATCTGCATAACTCCACCTCTTTAAACACAGCACCTTCACCCCCTGCTGTTCCCACCCGCCTCAACACCGTTGGAAGGGAGGAGAACCAATTAAGGCGGGGGGTGGGGTGGAACGAGCAGCTGTCTACCCTTAGCAGGAGGGCTCCTGATTACATACCTCTCCTGCTGCTGCTGCTGCTGGCTGTCCAGCAGCAGACTGAAGGTGGCTGCTGCTGTGCACAGGTATATAAAGGCTCAGAGCCTATTATGACACGCGCAGCCAGCGTTCCATTGCCACATTCCATCTACTGCAGGCAGGATACCTGGCTGGCTGAATGTCGCTGAGAAGCTCACAGAGACCGCCATAAGCAACAGTTTAACAGAATGCCACAGACTAATCAACCAAACTTTTTGGGTTGGGTTCTCTTTTATAGTCTGCAGGCATTAAATGAAAGAAGTCAGTGTTCCAGCAGAAGGAGACAACGTTTCAGAAAAGGCATTGTAGCAAACCAAAAAAGAAATTTTAAGCGCAGCAGAGTAAGCAGCGCACATACCTGTTAGCTCAGGTGAGTTTAAAAGGCTGCTGTTGATAACAAGGGCATTTGCTAAATAGATGGTGTGTGTGCAACAATATACTGAAAGGTCAATTATATTGTGCAGCTTATCTCACCACCTGTAGTTATTTAGGTGAAAGCTCCAAAATGCTTGCCTAATATGTCTGTTTATCCAAAAGGAAGTAAAAAGGGAGAGCTAGAAAGATAGCATTGCATCACATTACATGGCAATGCAATGCACAGTTGCTGAAGTTGAACCAAAATGAGCTTGTAATCTGGCTTCTGTAACTTTGAACATGAAAAATCCAATGAGGAGAAGAAAAGCAAAGCCAAAGAGTCCATCCCAAAATCCGACAAACAAGCAAAATGAACAAAAAACATTGAATTCAATTCTTTCTGATTTTAGAAACTGCATTAAAGAAGGGGTGCACCGGTCCTGGAGATACTGCAATACCAGGTCAATGCGTGGAGTGGACAGAGCAAGCTCTTTTTCCATCTCCCTGTTCTAAAAATCCATTTAATATATGGTCCCCAGATAGGGGACGTATCAGATATTAAACTGATAAGAACAGATACTACACTTGATCTAAGCCAAAAGGCCGAGAAGCGATAACCAGAATTGGTTTCAAACTACGGAGCCACCCAAGGATCCTGAAAAGTCCATTTGTGGAGATGAGCTCCTGGACTCCCGTTAAGAAGACATGTTGTCAACCTCTAGATCCCTTACATGCCTGCACTTTTCGGCTTGCTGCTGCTGCAATCCACGCGTTTTAGATCTGCATAACTCCACCTCTTTAAACACAGCACCTTCACCCCCTGCTGTTCCCACCCGCCTCAACACCGTTGGAAGGGAGGAGAACCAATTAAGGCGGGGGGTGGGGTGGAACGAGCAGCTGTCTACCCTTAGCAGGAGGGCTCCTGATTACATACCTCTCCTGCTGCTGCTGCTGCTAGCTGTCCAGCAGCAGACTGAAGGTGGCTGCTGCTGTGCACAGGTATATAAAGGCTCAGAGCCTATTATGACACGCGCAGCCAGCGTTCCATTGCCACATTCCATCTACTGCAGGCAGGATACCTGGCTGGCTGAATGTCGCTGAGAAGCTCACAGAGACCGCCATAAGCAACAGTTTAACAGAATGCCACAGACTAATCAACCAAACTTTTTGGGTTGGGTTCTCTTTTATAGTCTGCAGGCATTAAATGAAAGAAGTCAGTGTTCCAGCAGAAGGAGACAACGTTTCAGAAAAGGCATTGTAGCAAACCAAAAAAGAAATTTTAAGCGCAGCAGAGTAACCAGCGCACATACCTGTTAGCTCAGGTGAGTTTAAAAGGCTGCTGTTGATAACAAGGGCATTTGCTAAATAGATGGTGTGTGTGCAACAATATACTGAAAGGTCAATTATATTATGCAGCTTATCTCACCACCTGTAGTTATTTAGGTGAAAGCTCCAAAATGCTTGCCTAATATGTCTGTTTATCCAAAAGGAAGTAAAAAGGGAGAGCTAGAAAGATAGCATTGCATCACATTACATGGCAATGCAATGCACAGTTGCTGAAGTTGAACCAAAATGAGCTTGTAATCTGGCTTCTGCAACTTTGAACATGAAAAATCCAATGAGGAGAAGAAAAGCAAAGCCAAAGAGTCCATCCCAAAATCCGACAAACAAGCAAAATGAACAAAAAACATTGAATTCAATTCTTTCTGATTTTAGAAACTGCATTAAAGAAGGGGTGCACCGGTCCTGGAGATACTGCAATACCAGGTCAATGCGTGGAGTGGACAGAGCAAGCTCTTTTTCCATCTCCCTGTTCTAAAAATCCATTTAATATATGGTCCCCAGATAGGGGACGTATCAGATATTAAACTGATAAGAACAGATACTACACTTGATCTTAGCCAAAAGGCCGAGAAGCGATAACCAGAATTGGTTTCAAACTACGGAGCCACCCAAGGATCCTGAAAAGTCCATTTGTGGAGATGAGCTCCTGGACTCCCGTTAAGAAGACATGTTGTCAACCTCTAGATCCCTTACATGCCTGCACTTTTCGGCTTGCTGCTGCTGCAATCCACACGTTTTAGATCTGCATAACTCCACCTCTTTAAACACAGCACCTTCACCCCCTGCTGTTCCCACCCGCCTCAACACCTTTGGAAGGGAGGAGAACCAATTAAGGCGGGGGGTGGGGTGGAACGAGCAGCTGTCTACCCTTAGCAGGAGGGCTCCTGATTACATACCTCTCCTGCTGCTGCTGCTGCTAGCTGTCCATCAGCAGACTGAAGGTGGCTGCTGCTGTGCACAGGTATATAAAGGCTCAGAGCCTATTATGACACGCGCAGCCAGCGTTCCATTGCCACATTCCATCTACTGCAGGCAGGATACCTGACTGGCTGAATGTCGCTGAGAAGCTCACAGAGACCGCCATAAGCAACAGTTTAACAGAATGCCACAGACTAATCAACCAAACTTTTTGGGTTGGGTTCTCTTTTATAGTCTGCAGGCATTAAATGAAAGAAGTCAGTGTTCCAGCAGAAGGAGACAACGTTTCAGAAAAGGCATTGTAGCAAACCAAAAAAGAAATTTTAAGCGCAGCAGAGTAACCAGCGCACATACCTGTTAGCTCAGGTGAGTTTAAAAGGCTGCTGTTGATAACAAGGGCATTTGCTAAATAGATGGTGTGTGTGCAACAATATACTGAAAGGTCAATTATATTATGCAGCTTATCTCACCACCTGTAGTTATTTAGGTGAAAGCTCCAAAATGCTTGCCTAATATGTCTGTTTATCCAAAAGGAAGTAAAAAGGGAGAGCTAGAAAGATAGCATTGCATCACATTACATGGCAATGCAATGCACAGTTGCTGAAGTTGAACCAAAATGAGCTTGTAATCTGGCTTCTGCAACTTTGAACATGAAAAATCCAATGAGGAGAAGAAAAGCAAAGCCAAAGAGTCCATCCCAAAATCCGACAAACAAGCAAAATGAACAAAAAACATTGAATTCAATTCTTTCTGATTTTAGAAACTGCATTAAAGAAGGGGTGCACCGGTCCTGGAGATACTGCAATACCAGGTCAATGCGTGGAGTGGACAGAGCAAGCTCTTTTTCCATCTCCCTGTTCTAAAAATCCATTTAATATATGGTCCCCAGATAGGGGACGTATCAGATATTAAACTGATAAGAACAGATACTACACTTGATCTTAGCCAAAAGGCCGAGAAGCGATAACCAGAATTGGTTTCAAACTACGGAGCCACCCAAGGATCCTGAAAAGTCCATTTGTGGAGATGAGCTCCTGGACTCCCGTTAAGAAGACATGTTGTCAACCTCTAGATCCCTTACATGCCTGCACTTTTCGGCTTGCTGCTGCTGCAATCCACACGTTTTAGATCTGCATAACTCCACCTCTTTAAACACAGCACCTTCACCCCCTGCTGTTCCCACCCGCCTCAACACCTTTGGAAGGGAGGAGAACCAATTAAGGCGGGGGGTGGGGTGGAACGAGCAGCTGTCTACCCTTAGCAGGAGGGCTCCTGATTACATACCTCTCCTGCTGCTGCTGCTGCTAGCTGTCCATCAGCAGACTGAAGGTGGCTGCTGCTGTGCACAGGTATATAAAGGCTCAGAGCCTATTATGACACGCGCAGCCAGCGTTCCATTGCCACATTCCATCTACTGCAGGCAGGATACCTGACTGGCTGAATGTCGCTGAGAAGCTCACAGAGACCGCCATAAGCAACAGTTTAACAGAATGCCACAGACTAATCAACCAAACTTTTTGGGTTGGGTTCTCTTTTATAGTCTGCAGGCATTAAATGAAAGAAGTCAGTGTTCCAGCAGAAGGAGACAACGTTTCAGAAAAGGCATTGTAGCAAACCAAAAAAGAAATTTTAAGCGCAGCAGAGTAACCAGCGCACATACCTGTTAGCTCAGGTGAGTTTAAAAGGCTGCTGTTGATAACAAGGGCATTTGCTAAATAGATGGTGTGTGTGCAACAATATACTGAAAGGTCAATTATATTGTGCAGCTTATCTCACCACCTGTAGTTATTTAGGTGAAAGCTCCAAAATGCTTGCCTAATATGTCCGTTTATCCAAAAGGAAGTAAAAAGGGAGAGCTAGAAAGATAGCATTGCATCACATTACATGGCAATGCAATGCACAGTTGCTGAAGTTGAACCAAAATGAGCTTGTAATCTGGCTTCTGCAACTTTGAACATGAAAAATCCAATGAGGAGAAGAAAAGCAAAGCCAAAGAGTCCATCCCAAAATCCGACAAACAAGCAAAATGAACAAAAAACATTGAATTCAATTCTTTCTGATTTTAGAAACTGCATTAAAGAAGGGGTGCACCGGTCCTGGAGATACTGCAATACCAGGTCAATGCGTGGAGTGGACAGAGCAAGCTCTTTTTCCATCTCCCTGTTCTAAAAATCCATTTAATATATGGTCCCCAGATAGGGGACGTATCAGATATTAAACTGATAAGAACAGATACTACACTTGATCTAAGCCAAAAGGCCGAGAAGCGATAACCAGAATTAGTTTCAAACTACGGAGCCACCCAAGGATCCTGAAAAGTCCGTTTGTGGAGATGAGCTCCTGGACTCCCGTTAAGAAGACATGTTGTCAACCTCTAGATCCCTTACATGCCTGCACTTTTCGGCTTGCTGCTGCTGCAATCCACGCGTTTTAGATCTGCATAACTCCACCTCTTTAAACACAGCACCTTCACCCCCTGCTGTTCCCACCCGCCTCAACACCGTTGGAAGGGAGGAGAACCAATTAAGGCGGGGGGTGGGGTGGAACGAGCAGCTGTCTACCCTTAGCAGGAGGGCTCCTGATTACATACCTCTCCTGCTGCTGCTGCTGCTAGCTGTCCAGCAGCAGACTGAAGGTGGCTGCTGCTGTGCACAGGTATATAAAGGCTCAGAGCCTATTATGACACGCGCAGCCAGCGTTCCATTGCCACATTCCATCTACTGCAGGCAGGATACCTGGCTGGCTGAATGTCGCTGAGAAGCTCACAGAGACCGCCATAAGCAACAGTTTAACAGAATGCCACAGACTAATCAACCAAACTTTTTGGGTTGGGTTCTCTTTTATAGTCTGCAGGCATTAAATGAAAGAAGTCAGTGTTCCAGCAGAAGGAGACAACGTTTCAGAAAAGGCATTGTAGCAAACCAAAAAAGAAATTTTAAGCGCAGCAGAGTAACCAGCGCACATACCTGTTAGCTCAGGTGAGTTTAAAAGGCTGCTGTTGATAACAAGGGCATTTGCTAAATAGATGGTGTGTGTGCAACAATATACTGAAAGGTCAATTATATTGTGCAGCTTATCTCACCACCTGTAGTTATTTAGGTGAAAGCTCCAAAATGCTTGCCTAATATGTCTGTTTATCCAAAAGGAAGTAAAAAGGGAGAGCTAGAAAGATAGCATTGCATCACATTACATGGCAATGCAATGCACAGTTGCTGAAGTTGAACCAAAATGAGCTTGTAATCTGGCTTCTGCAACTTTGAACATGAAAAATCCAATGAGGAGAAGAAAAGCAAAGCCAAAGAGTCCATCCCAAAATCCGACAAACAAGCAAAATGAACAAAAAACATTGAATTCAATTCTTTCTGATTTTAGAAACTGCATTAAAGAAGGGGTGCACCGGTCCTGGAGATACTGCAATACCAGGTCAATGCGTGGAGTGGACAGAGCAAGCTCTTTTTCCATCTCCCTGTTCTAAAAATCCATTTAATATATGGTCCCCAGATAGGGGACGTATCAGATATTAAACTGATAAGAACAGATACTACACTTGATCTTAGCCAAAAGGCCGAGAAGCGATAACCAGAATTGGTTTCAAACTACGGAGCCACCCAAGGATCCTGAAAAGTCCATTTGTGGAGATGAGCTCCTGGACTCCCGTTAAGAAGACATGTTGTCAACCTCTAGATCCCTTACATGCCTGCACTTTTCGGCTTGCTGCTGCTGCAATCCACGCGTTTTAGATCTGCATAACTCCACCTCTTTAAACACAGCACCTTCACCTCCTGCTGTTCCCACCCGCCTCAACACCGTTGGAAGGGAGGAGAACCAATTAAGGCGGGGGGTGGGGTGGAACGAGCAGCTGTCTACCCTTAGCAGGAGGGCTCCTGATTACATACCTCTCCTGCTGCTGCTGCTGCTGGCTGTCCAGCAGCAGACTGAAGGTGGCTGCTGCTGTGCACAGGTATATAAAGGCTCAGAGCCTATTATGACACGCGCAGCCAGCGTTCCATTGCCACATTCCATCTACTGCAGGCAGGATACCTGGCTGGCTGAATGTCGCTGAGAAGCTCACAGAGACCGCCATAAGCAACAGTTTAACAGAATGCCACAGACTAATCAACCAAACTTTTTGGGTTGGGTTCTCTTTTATAGTCTGCAGGCATTAAATGAAAGAAGTCAGTGTTCCAGCAGAAGGAGACAACGTTTCAGAAAAGGCATTGTAGCAAACCAAAAAAGAAATTTTAAGCGCAGCAGAGTAACCAGCGCACATACCTGTTAGCTCAGGTGAGTTTAAAAGGCTGCTGTTGATAACAAGGGCATTTGCTAAATAGATGGTGTGTGTGCAACAATATACTGAAAGGTCAATTATATTGTGCAGCTTATCTCACCACCTGTAGTTATTTAGGTGAAAGCTCCAAAATGCTTGCCTAATATGTCTGTTTATCCAAAAGGAAGTAAAAAGGGAGAGCTAGAAAGATAGCATTGCATCACATTACATGGCAATGCAATGCACAGTTGCTGAAGTTGAACCAAAATGAGCTTGTAATCTGGCTTCTGCAACTTTGAACATGAAAAATCCAATGAGGAGAAGAAAAGCAAAGCCAAAGAGTCCATCCCAAAATCCGACAAACAAGCAAAATGAACAAAAAACATTGAATTCAATTCTTTCTGATTTTAGAAACTGCATTAAAGAAGGGGTGCACCGGTCCTGGAGATACTGCAATACCAGGTCAATGCGTGGAGTGGACAGAGCAAGCTCTTTTTCCATCTCCCTGTTCTAAAAATCCATTTAATATATGGTCCCCAGATAGGAGACGTATCAGATATTAAACTGATAAGAACAGATACTACACTTGATCTTAGCCTAAAGGCCGAGAAGCGATAACCAGAATTGGTTTCAAACTACGGAGCCACCCAAGGATCCTGAAAAGTCCATTTGTGGAGATGAGCTCCTGGACTCCCGTTAAGAAGACATGTTGTCAACCTCTAGATCCCTTACATGCCTGCACTTTTCGGCTTGCTGCTGCTGCAATCCACGCGTTTTAGATCTGCATAACTCCACCTCTTTAAACACAGCACCTTCACCCCCTGCTGTTCCCACCCGCCTCAACACCGTTGGAAGGGAGGAGAACCAATTAAGGCGGGGGGTGGGGTGGAACGAGCAGCTGTCTACCCTTAGCAGGAGGGCTCCTGATTACATACCTCTCCTGCTGCTGCTGCTGCTGGCTGTCCAGCAGCAGACTGAAGGTGGCTGCTGCTGTGCACAGGTATATAAAGGCTCAGAGCCTATTATGACATGCGCAGCCAGCGTTCCATTGCCACATTCCATCTACTGCAGGCAGGATACCTGGCTGGCTGAATGTCGCTGAGAAGCTCACAGAGACCGCCATAAGCAACAGTTTAACAGAATGCCACAGACTAATCAACCAAACTTTTTGGGTTGGGTTCTCTTTTATAGTCTGCAGGCATTAAATGAAAGAAGTCAGTGTTCCAGCAGAAGGAGACAACGTTTCAGAAAAGGCATTGTAGCAAACCAAAAAAGAAATTTTAAGCGCAGCAGAGTAACCAGCGCACATACCTGTTAGCTCAGGTGAGTTTAAAAGGCTGCTGTTGATAACAAGGGCATTTGCTAAATAGATGGTGTGTGTGCAACAATATACTGAAAGGTCAATTATATTGTGCAGCTTATCTCACCACCTGTAGTTATTTAGGTGAAAGCTCCAAAATGCTTGCCTAATATGTCTGTTTATCCAAAAGGAAGTAAAAAGGGAGAGCTAGAAAGATAGCATTGCATCACATTACATGGCAATGCAATGCACAGTTGCTGAAGTTGAACCAAAATGAGCTTGTAATCTGGCTTCTGCAACTTTGAACATGAAAAATCCAATGAGGAGAAGAAAAGCAAAGCCAAAGAGTCCATCCCAAAATCCGACAAACAAGCAAAATGAACAAAAAACATTGAATTCAATTCTTTCTGATTTTAGAAACTGCATTAAAGAAGGGGTGCACCGGTCCTGGAGATACTGCAATACCAGGTCAATGCGTGGAGTGGACAGAGCAAGCTCTTTTTCCATCTCCCTGTTCTAAAAATCCATTTAATATATGGTCCCCAGATAGGGGACGTATCAGATATTAAACTGATAAGAACAGATACTACACTTGATCTTAGCCAAAAGGCCGAGAAGCGATAACCAGAATTGGTTTCAAACTACGGAGCCACCCAAGGATCCTGAAAAGTCCATTTGTGGAGATGAGCTCCTGGACTCCCGTTAAGAAGACATGTTGTCAACCTCTAGATCCCTTACATGCCTGCACTTTTCGGCTTGCTGCTGCTGCAATCCACGCGTTTTAGATCTGCATAACTCCACCTCTTTAAACACAGCACCTTCACCCCCTGCTGTTCCCACCCGCCTCAACACCGTGGGAAGGGAGGAGAACCAATTAAGGCGGGGGGTGGGGTGGAACGAGCAGCTGTCTACCCTTAGCAGGAGGGCTCCTGATTACATACCTCTCCTGCTGCTGCTGCTGCTGGCTGTCCAGCAGCAGACTGAAGGTGGCTGCTGCTGTGCACAGGTATATAAAGGCTCAGAGCCTATTATGACACGCGCAGCCAGCGTTCCATTGCCACATTCCATCTACTGCAGGCAGGATACCTGGCTGGCTGAATGTCGCTGAGAAGCTCACAGAGACCGCCATAAGCAACAGTTTAACAGAATGCCACAGACTAATCAACCAAACTTTTTGGGTTGGGTTCTCTTTTATAGTCTGCAGGCATTAAATGAAAGAAGTCAGTGTTCCAGCAGAAGGAGACAACGTTTCAGAAAAGGCATTGTAGCAAACCAAAAAAGAAATTTTAAGCGCAGCAGAGTAACCAGCGCACATACCTGTTAGCTCAGGTGAGTTTAAAAGGCTGCTGTTGATAACAAGGGCATTTGCTAAATAGATGGTGTGTGTGCAACAATATACTGAAAGGTCAATTATATTGTGCAGCTTATCTCACCACCTGTAGTTATTTAGGTGAAAGCTCCAAAATGCTTGCCTAATATGTCTGTTTATCCAAAAGGAAGTAAAAAGGGAGAGCTAGAAAGATAGCATTGCATCACATTACATGGCAATGCAATGCACAGTTGCTGAAGTTGAACCAAAATGAGCTTGTAATCTGGCTTCTGCAACTTTGAACATGAAAAATCCAATGAGGAGAAGAAAAGCAAAGCCAAAGAGTCCATCCCAAAATCCGACAAACAAGCAAAATGAACAAAAAACATTGAATTCAATTCTTTCTGATTTTAGAAACTGCATTAAAGAAGGGGTGCACCGGTCCTGGAGATACTGCAATACCAGGTCAATGCGTGGAGTGGACAGAGCAAGCTCTTTTTCCATCTCCCTGTTCTAAAAATCCATTTAATATATGGTCCCCAGATAGGGGACGTATCAGATATTAAACTGATAAGAACAGATCAGGTTTCAACATATTTTATTAAGTGCGTAAAAGATGGTTTACAATTAAAAACAACAACACAAACAGTACATTATTAAAACACAGAATTCCACCCATAAAAACCCCATATACGATTGGCATCCCTTCTCCCAATACATTTGACATCCCTCAAGTAATAAATATACATCTGGCTAAAAGCAATTTTAAGACAATCCTTCACAGAAATAGCGTCACGTTTAAAAAGTAAAATATTGCGTGCCTTCCAAAGGGCGTCTTTAAAACAGTTAATCATACACCAACATATACAATACTGTTGAGGGGTCGGACATTTAAAAAGGCCATATAAAACATATTCATGGTTAAAATCTCTTAAACCGCAAGTCCATTTTAAAAGAATCCCAACTTTGTGCCAAAGTTCCTGTGCAAATGGGCAATTCCACATAAGGTGCAAGGTGGTTTCGTCATAAACACATGAGTCTCTGGGGCATTTTGCTCTGGCCACCAGGCCTCTCCTGTGTTGAAACTCTCTGGTGGGGAGGCACTGGTGGACCACCATCCATGCGACGTCCTTATGTCCATTTGCTAAGAATTTCCCGAAAACATTCTTCCAAACTTGCTTCGATCTCTCTTCTGAGAAATTTACTATGGGGGTCACATCTTCATTCCTCCTCAGAAAAGATAAAAGCTTCTTACGGTCTTTAAAAATGTCCATTTTAAAATCACCAAGGCTATAAAATCGAACAGTCTTTTCTAAGATTGCTTGGTGTTTGGGGGGGGCATAGTAAAACAGGGGAATTCAACGACAACTTAAACCATCTTTTAAAAATCATCCCACAAGTATATTTTAAAAAATAACTTAGCGCACTATTACCATTAAAATGTTTGAAACAAAAGCAGAAATAATTTAAATACAAATAAATATGTAAGTCGGGGACATCCCTTCCGCCGTTCATTTTATTCTTCCTCATTATTTCTCGCCTTAATTTTTCCATTTTGGAGTTCCATAAAAACATAAAGATCATCCTAGTCATTTTTTTAATTAAAACATCAGAGGGGGGGTACACCATAGCTATATACAGTATGAGGGGTAACAACACTGATTTTATAATTAAAATTTTCCCCTCCATTGTTAGGGACCTCAAACCCCAAAATGATATTTTCTTTGACATTTTTTCTATGACATTCTCCCAGCTTTGAGTTCCCACATTCTCCTCGTTAAAAACAACTCCAAGAATTTTTACATTGTCTCGTTTTATAGTGAGCTGCGGGAGTTGGGCGGTGTCCCAGGATCCCAAAGTCAGACATTCAGATTTATTTAAATTAAGTTTAAAACCGGATGCCTGGGAAAAAAAATCAATGCGCAACACCGCCCTCCGGAGGGAAGCAGGGTCCACGCACACAACCGTCACGTCATCCATGTAGCCAAAGACTCTCACATCACTGCCACCTCCGCCTGGAACAGGAACCCCTCTAATCACTTTGTCTTTCCTTATTGCGCTCAGCAGGGGCTCCATGGCGCAGATGAACAGGATGGGCGACAAGGGGCATCCCTGCTTCACTCCGGACTCAAGGGGAACTCCATCTGTTAAAAAGCCATTAAGAGAAATTTGACTAAAACAATTTTTATATAAAATCTTAATACAATTTAAAAGCATATTAGGGATACCCATTCTTTTTAAAACTCTAAAAAGAAATCTATGAGAGACTCTATCGAAAGCTTTTTCAAAATCTAGGGCTAAAAGAGCTACATTTTGACCCCGGTCTCTGGAATACCAAATTACATCCCTTAATACGTTTAAAACCTCTGAAATACTTCTGCCTGGTACACTACAAACCTGCTCAGGCTGGATTAGTTTGGCAATGACACTCCTGAGCCGGTCTGCAACCACCTTAGCAAGTACCTTGTAATCAACATTTAGGAGAGTTATGGGTCTCCAATTCGCTAGAGTACTGCGGTCACCTTTTTTATATATCAAAGACACCACTCCTCTCCTCCACGAAAATGGCAACTGTTCACAAATAAAAACTTCTTTAAAAAGCATAAAAAGGTCCTCTTTTAAAATGTCCCAAAAAGTAAGGTAAAATTCTACAGGTAGTCCGTCACACCCAGGTGCTTTACCCTTAGAGAAACTTTTAAAAACATAAAATAATTCCTCTAAAACAATATCGCGTTCTAAAAACTCCTGGTCTGTAAAATTTAACTTAAAATCGAGATCATTAAGAGCATCAGATAAAAAGGACTCATCTATACACTTTTTACTAAAAAGATGCTTATAAAAGTTAAAAGTAGCATTCAACATTCCCTGCATAGATGTTTCACCCTCTAGATTTGTGATCACTTCTCTTTTATCCATGACTTTTTTGAAGAAGAAGCGAGAGCACTTCTCCCTCTCCTCCAAGTGCTGCACTCTAGAGTTAAAAATAATCTCTTTCCCTTTTGTGTCTATGCAGTTCTGAATTTCAGTTTTTAGGCTAGCAATATCATCTCCCACCTCCACCCCTAGCTCTTTGAATTTAAAAAGTGTTTGTAGTTTGGTGTTAAGATCACTAAAACATCTTTTTTTCTCTCTAGCTTTACGTCTCCCTGCTTTTATAAAAAACATTCTGACTTTTTTTTTCAAATTTTCCCACCAGGTTGCCATAGGGGCATCAGAAGGTTTTTGTCGCCGCCAGGCTTGATAGGCTTTACCAAAGTCTTGTCGAATCAGAGGGTCCTCCAGCAGGTATGTACTTAGACGCCAGAGGCCCCTGTTGACCCTCTGTTCATCCCGGTATTCTAGATGCACCTCCAAGCCCTTATGGTCAGAAAATATATTTGATGTTAAAACACATTTTACAGGGTTAAAATCATCTGATAGGAAAATAAAATCGATCCTGGAGGACACCCCTCTTCCGGACCACGTATAACCAGGGTCCGTCGGCAGGAGTGACCTCCACGCATCGCATAATTTAAAATCAGTTATAAAATCTTTCAATAGATGACATGACTTATCCAATTTGCGTAAAGGGTCACCCCCTGCTCGTTGTTCACTAGCACAAAGACAATTAAAATCACCCCCTACGATCAGGGGAGATGACCCAGTACAGTACAATGGCAATATCCCAAATAAATTAATTCTCTCTTGCTTATCAGGGGGAGCATAAATATTCATTACACGTAGGGTAAAACCATTAAATTTAAAATGCACTAAAACCACTCTGCCTGGTACTATTTCTGTGACAGCATTTATAGTAATATTTCTCTCACGACAGAGGAAGCCCACCCCCGCTGACTTGTTGTCATTGGAGCCAGACCAGATGGAGGGCCCCAGTCTCCAATCTGTCTTGATGTCATTATAATTTAGTGCATGTTGTATCCCGCATTCCTGTAATAAACATATGTCAAAGTCAGTGGTTTCTAAATACTTGAATAGAGCAGCCCTACGAACTGGGCTCTTTAATGACCTCACATTCAGTGAGACAAGTCTTAATGTGGGCATTCATAGGTCAGGGTGGTGGATCTTCCATGAGGACACCTGACTCAAAGCCCTGTATATCAAATTGCTCCAGGACATCCGGGCTAGAGGACCCAAACGACTCGATATTCTGTGAGCCGGCGGTTGCCCCCTCGTAGGTCACGGTTCCCAGCCACATTCCAGGAGACGCTGGGGCTTCGACATTCCGTCTCTTTTTCGGGGCAGACTCCACTAGGTCACTGGTGCAGTCCTCCTCTTCCTCCACCTCCTCCAGGGGGGGAGACTGGTCCATCAGGACAAGATCAGCAACACAGATTTCCTGATGTTCGCCACCTAGAAGCAAAGCCCCCTCATCTGGCTGGCTAATCGCCCTGGAAGATCCTGAGGCCATCGCTGCGTGGTCCCCTGTAGCCAACCGCACAGGGGCACCACCCTCCAGCCCAACAGGATCGGTATCGGGAACCATCGATACGGAGGATACCCTCCCAGAAGGAGGACCCCCCCGCTCCGGTCCATGCGAGGTCCGCCCATCGTTAAGGGACTTCGATGCAGGTGCCGCCCCAGAGGGGCCTCCGGCTCCCTGCTCCAACCCAGCCTTCTCGCCCTTCGAACCGCCCTCCGACGCCGGCCTGCCAGTGAAGACCGGTGGGCGCATCGGCTCAGCTTCAGAAGATGCAGCTTCTGCGTAGGTCCTGGTCCTGGTCCTGTTGGGGCATCCTCGGAACATGTGCCCCGCCTCACCGCAGAGATTACATTTCCTCCCAGCGGGACAGTCCTTCATTAAATGTCCGTAACAGCTGCAATTATTGCAGCGGTCTACTTTCCTGCCCGTGCAGGACGTTTGGGTATGACCCATTTGTCCACAGTTCCTGCAACATACTGGCATTCCAGGATAAAATAAGTAGCCTCTGCTCTTACCGATTACGAAGGTTGAGGGAGGGTGTAGCATTCCTCCCACTCCACTAAGGTCCCTCTTTAGACGGGCCATATACCTTCTCTTGCCGCACCAGAAGCCTACCGCGTTCTTCACAGTACCCAGGTATCTCAGATCATCACAATAGCGGGTAAGGTAGGTCGAGATGTCTGCAGCTTCCACAAAGGGGTTCGGGAAATGCACCACGATGGGGATCTCGTCATAAGCATACAAGAGACAAAAGGTTAGTCCATCCAATTCATCTAAGTAGTTTTTCTCGTTTACCTTTTGTACGAGTTGCTGACAGCATCCCTGGCTCTTGAAGGTGATGGTGTATGTCCCCTTGTACTCGTTGTCCTGGAAGCAGAATATGTCTTCCCGCCGAAACTCCAGAACTCCAAGAAGAATCCTATGGCAGATGTAGTCCAAATTCTTCTCCATCCTCGATGCTGCTCCAACTTCAATCCTCACGGTGTTCCGCATCCGGGCATCACCCGATGAATATGTGAGCGTTGCCGGCATCCTTCACTCAGGAACGTACCGACTCTTCTCTCTGAAAGGCGCAAGCCTTCATGGGATCCCTTCCCGTTGCTCCCGGACTAATCCTTCCTCCCAATAGCAGCAGGGGGGTTAAGTCCCTCCGAAGAGGAACGATCCCCCAGGCCGAGAGAAAGGGTACCAAGAGCACCTCACAGGCAAGACCACACAGGTAAACCTGATAGATCGTGCCAAAAGGCCGAGAAGCGATAACCAGAATTGGTTTCAAACTACGGAGCCACCCAAGGATCCTGAAAAGTCCATTTGTGGAGATGAGCTCCTGGACTCCCGTTAAGAAGACATGTTGTCAACCTCTAGATCCCTTACATGCCTGCACTTTTCGGCTTGCTGCTGCTGCAATCCACGCATTTTAGATCTGCATAACTCCACCTCTTTAAACACAGCACCTTCACCCCCTGCTGTTCCCACCCGCCTCAACACCGTTGGAAGGGAGGAGAACCAATTAAGGCGGGGGGTGGGGTGGAACGAGCAGCTGTCTACCCTTAGCAGGAGGGCTCCTGATTACATACCTCTCCTGCTGCTGCTGCTGCTGGCTGTCCAGCAGCAGACTGAAGGTGGCTGCTGCTGTGCACAGGTATATAAAGGCTCAGAGCCTATTATGACACGCGCAGCCAGCGTTCCATTGCCACATTCCATCTACTGCAGGCAGGATACCTGGCTGGCTGAATGTCGCTGAGAAGCTCACAGAGACCGCCATAAGCAACAGTTTAACAGAATGCCACAGACTAATCAACCAAACTTTTTGGGTTGGGTTCTCTTTTATAGTCTGCAGGCATTAAATGAAAGAAGTCAGTGTTCCAGCAGAAGGAGACAACGTTTCAGAAAAGGCATTGTAGCAAACCAAAAAAGAAATTTTAAGCGCAGCAGAGTAACCAGCGCACATACCTGTTAGCTCAGGTGAGTTTAAAAGGCTGCTGTTGATAACAAGGGCATTTGCTAAATAGATGGTGTGTGTGCAACAATATACTGAAAGGTCAATTATATTGTGCAGCTTATCTCACCACCTGTAGTTATTTAGGTGAAAGCTCCAAAATGCTTGCCTAATATGTCTGTTTATCCAAAAGGAAGTAAAAAGGGAGAGCTAGAAAGATAGCATTGCATCACATTACATGGCAATGCAATGCACAGTTGCTGAAGTTGAACCAAAATGAGCTTGTAATCTGGCTTCTGCAACTTTGAACATGAAAAATCCAATGAGGAGAAGAAAAGCAAAGCCAAAGAGTCCATCCCAAAATCCGACAAACAAGCAAAATGAACAAAAAACATTGAATTCAATTCTTTCTGATTTTAGAAACTGCATTAAAGAAGGGGTGCACCGGTCCTGGAGATACTGCAATACCAGGTCAATGCGTGGAGTGGACAGAGCAAGCTCTTTTTCCATCTCCCTGTTCTAAAAATCCATTTAATATATGGTCCCCAGATAGGGGACATATCAGATATTAAACTGATAAGAACAGATACTACACTTGATCTTAGCCAAAAGGCCGAGAAGCGATAACCAGAATTGGTTTCAAACTACGGAGCCACCCAAGGATCCTGAAAAGTCCATTTGTGGAGATGAGCTCCTGGACTCCCGTTAAGAAGACATGTTGTCAACCTCTAGATCCCTTACATGCCTGCACTTTTCGGCTTGCTGCTGCTGCAATCCACGCGTTTTAGATCTGCATAACTCCACCTCTTTAAACACAGCACCTTCACCCCCTGCTGTTCCCACCCGCCTCAACACCGTTGGAAGGGAGGAGAACCAATTAAGGCGGGGGGTGGGGTGGAACGAGCAGCTGTCTACCCTTAGCAGGAGGGCTCCTGATTACATACCTCTCCTGCTGCTGCTGCTGCTGGCTGTCCAGCAGCAGACTGAAGGTGGCTGCTGCTGTGCACAGGTATATAAAGGCTCAGAGCCTATTATGACACGCGCAGCCAGCGTTCCATTGCCACATTCCATCTACTGCAGGCAGGATACCTGGCTGGCTGAATGTCGCTGAGAAGCTCACAGAGACCGCCATAAGCAACAGTTTAACAGAATGCCACAGACTAATCAACCAAACTTTTTGGGTTGGGTTCTCTTTTATAGTCTGCAGGCATTAAATGAAAGAAGTCAGTGTTCCAGCAGAAGGAGACAACGTTTCAGAAAAGGCATTGTAGCAAACCAAAAAAGAAATTTTAAGCGCAGCAGAGTAACCAGCGCACATACCTGTTAGCTCAGGTGAGTTTAAAAGGCTGCTGTTGATAACAAGGGCATTTGCTAAATAGATGGTGTGTGTGCAACAATATACTGAAAGGTCAATTATATTGTGCAGCTTATCTCACCACCTGTAGTTATTTAGGTGAAAGCTCCAAAATGCTTGCCTAATATGTCTGTTTATCCAAAAGGAAGTAAAAAGGGAGAGCTAGAAAGATAGCATTGCATCACATTACATGGCAATGCAATGCACAGTTGCTGAAGTTGAACCAAAATGAGCTTGTAATCTGGCTTCTGCAACTTTGAACATGAAAAATCCAATGAGGAGAAGAAAAGCAAAGCCAAAGAGTCCATCCCAAAATCCGACAAACAAGCAAAATGAACAAAAAACATTGAATTCAATTCTTTCTGATTTTAGAAACTGCATTAAAGAAGGGGTGCACCGGTCCTGGAGATACTGCAATACCAGGTCAATGCGTGGAGTGGACAGAGCAAGCTCTTTTTCCATCTCCCTGTTCTAAAAATCCATTTAATATATGGTCCCCAGATAGGGGACGTATCAGATATTAAACTGATAAGAACAGATACTACACTTGATCTTAGCCAAAAGGCCGAGAAGCGATAACCAGAATTGGTTTCAAACTACGGAGCCACCCAAGGATCCTGAAAAGTCCATTTGTGGAGATGAGCTCCTGGACTCCCGTTAAGAAGACATGTTGTCAACCTCTAGATCCCTTACATGCCTGCACTTTTCGGCTTGCTGCTGCTGCAATCCACGCGTTTTAGATCTGCATAACTCCACCTCTTTAAACACAGCACCTTCACCCCCTGCTGTTCCCACCCGCCTCAACACCGTTGGAAGGGAGGAGAACCAATTAAGGCGGGGGGTGGGGTGGAACGAGCAGCTGTCTACCCTTAGCAGGAGGGCTCCTGATTACATACCTCTCCTGCTGCTGCTGCTGCTGGCTGTCCAGCAGCAGACTGAAGGTGGCTGCTGCTGTGCACAGGTATATAAAGGCTCAGAGCCTATTATGACACGCGCAGCCAGCGTTCCATTGCCACATTCCATCTACTGCAGGCAGGATACCTGGCTGGCTGAATGTCGCTGAGAAGCTCACAGAGACCGCCATAAGCAACAGTTTAACAGAATGCCACAGACTAATCAACCAAACTTTTTGGGTTGGGTTCTCTTTTATAGTCTGCAGGCATTAAATGAAAGAAGTCAGTGTTCCAGCAGAAGGAGACAACGTTTCAGAAAAGGCATTGTAGCAAACCAAAAAAGAAATTTTAAGCGCAGCAGAGTAACCAGCGCACATACCTGTTAGCTCAGGTGAGTTTAAAAGGCTGCTGTTGATAACAAGGGCATTTGCTAAATAGATGGTGTGTGTGCAACAATATACTGAAAGGTCAATTATATTGTGCAGCTTATCTCACCACCTGTAGTTATTTAGGTGAAAGCTCCAAAATGCTTGCCTAATATGTCTGTTTATCCAAAAGGAAGTAAAAAGGGAGAGCTAGAAAGATAGCATTGCATCACATTACATGGCAATGCAATGCACAGTTGCTGAAGTTGAACCAAAATGAGCTTGTAATCTGGCTTCTGCAACTTTGAACATGAAAAATCCAATGAGGAGAAGAAAAGCAAAGCCAAAGAGTCCATCCCAAAATCCGACAAACAAGCAAAATGAACAAAAAACATTGAATTCAATTCTTTCTGATTTTAGAAACTGCATTAAAGAAGGGGTGCACCGGTCCTGGAGATACTGCAATACCAGGTCAATGCGTGGAGTGGACAGAGCAAGCTCTTTTTCCATCTCCCTGTTCTAAAAATCCATTTAATATATGGTCCCCAGATAGGGGACGTATCAGATATTAAACTGATAAGAACAGATTTTTTGATTGAAGCTGCATCCAAGGCACTGAAAAATGTGACCGAAGTCACACCAAAACAGCGCACGAGGCGAGGATTCATGTGGACCCTTCCCGGAGGAGAGGGTCCCCAATAAACCATCCCCATCCCTCCGAGCCAGAAGGCCACAGCGAGTGTCAGGGATCTCCGATGCTCTCCCTAGCCGAAGCCGGAGAAGAGCCGTTTTCGTGCTCCCAGCTTCCATCTAGGCTGCCACCCTAGTGGAGCTGGAGCCTGTGTTGGTTTCTCAGCCCAAAGCTGACCGGACCTCCGACCGGGTTTATAAAAATTCCCCTTCCTAGCCCGGAGGCCAGGAATAGGGGGGGTTGCTCAGAAAGTATGATTGGCAAAGGTGCGGCGTGCAACGAAGCCAAGTCTTTCTGGGGTTCCCAGTCCCAGTAAGCTTGGACTCCCACCAGGGCGCCTACTCCTGGGGCACATTGCTCCAAAGCCCTCACACTTACCCAGCCTAGTGACTTCGATCCTGGAGGGCCATGTTTTCCATCAGATAACTCTTTGAGCCACCTGGCGTACTAACAAGTGCACCAAACCAGTGTGTAATATGCATCAATTTACTAGGGCAGCCCAAGGACAAAACTGCCTTTTCAAAAGATACTACACTTGATCTTAGCCAAAAGGCCGAGAAGCGATAACCAGAATTGGTTTCAAACTACGGAGCCACCCAAGGATCCTGAAAAGTCCATTTGTGGAGATGAGCTCCTGGACTCCCGTTAAGAAGACATGTTGTCAACCTCTAGATCCCTTACATGCCTGCACTTTTCGGCTTGCTGCTGCTGCAATCCACTCGTTTTAGATCTGCATAACTCCACCTCTTTAAACACAGCACCTTCACCCCCTGCTGTTCCCACCCGCCTCAACACCGTTGGAAGGGAGGAGAACCAATTAAGGCGGGGGGTGGGGTGGAACGAGCAGCTGTCTACCCTTAGCAGGAGGGCTCCTGATTACATACCTCTCCTGCTGCTGCTTCTGCTGGCTGTCCAGCAGCAGACTGAAGGTGGCTGCTGCTGTGCACAGGTATATAAAGGCTCAGAGCCTATTATGACACGCGCAGCCAGCGTTCCATTGCCACATTCCATCTACTGCAGGCAGGATACCTGGTTGGCTGAATGTCGCTGAGAAGCTCACAGAGACCGCCATAAGCAACAGTTTAACAGAATGCCACAGACTAATCAACCAAACTTTTTGGGTTGGGTTCTCTTTTATAGTCTGCAGGCATTAAATGAAAGAAGTCAGTGTTCCAGCAGAAGGAGACAACGTTTCAGAAAAGGCATTGTAGCAAACCAAAAAAGAAATTTTAAGCGCAGCAGAGTAACCAGCGCACATACCTGTTAGCTCAGGTGAGTTTAAAAGGCTGCTGTTGATAACAAGGGCATTTGCTAAATAGATGGTGTGTGTGCAACAATATACTGAAAGGTCAATTATATTGTGCAGCTTATCTCACCACCTGTAGTTATTTAGGTGAAAGCTCCAAAATGCTTGCCTAATATGTCTGTTTATCCAAAAGGAAGTAAAAAGGGAGAGCTAGAAAGATAGCATTGCATCACATTACATGGCAATGCAATGCACAGTTGCTGAAGTTGAACCAAAATGAGCTTGTAATCTGGCTTCTGCAACTTTGAACATGAAAAATCCAATGAGGAGAAGAAAAGCAAAGCCAAAGAGTCCATCCCAAAATCCGACAAACAAGCAAAATGAACAAAAAACATTGAATTCAATTCTTTCTGATTTTAGAAACTGCATTAAAGAAGGGGTGCACCGGTCCTGGAGATACTGCAATACCAGGTCAATGCGTGGAGTGGACAGAGCAAGCTCTTTTTCCATCTCCCTGTTCTAAAAATCCATTTAATATATGGTCCCCAGATAGGGGACGTATCAGATATTAAACTGATAAGAACAGATACTACACTTGATCTTAGCCAAAAGGCCGAGAAGCGATAACCAGAATTGGTTTCAAACTACGGAGCCACCCAAGGATCCTGAAAAGTCCATTTGTGGAGATGAGCTCCTGGACTCCCGTTAAGAAGACATGTTGTCAACCTCTAGATCCCTTACATGCCTGCACTTTTCGGCTTGCTGCTGCTGCAATCCACGCGTTTTAGATCTGCATAACTCCACCTCTTTAAACACAGCACCTTCACCCCCTGCTGTTCCCACCCGCCTCAACACCGTTGGAAGGGAGGAGAACCAATTAAGGCGGGGGGTGGGGTGGAACGAGCAGCTGTCTACCCTTAGCAGGAGGGCTCCTGATTACATACCTCTCCTGCTGCTGCTGCTGCTGGCTGTCCAGCAGCAGACTGAAGGTGGCTGCTGCTGTGCACAGGTATATAAAGGCTCAGAGCCTATTATGACACGCGCAGCCAGCGTTCCATTGCCACATTCCATCTACTGCAGGCAGGATACCTGGCTGGCTGAATGTCGCTGAGAAGCTCACAGAGACCGCCATAAGCAACAGTTTAACAGAATGCCACAGACTAATCAACCAAACTTTTTGGGTTGGGTTCTCTTTTATAGTCTGCAGGCATTAAATGAAAGAAGTCAGTGTTCCAGCAGAAGGAGACAACGTTTCAGAAAAGGCATTGTAGCAAACCAAAAAAGAAATTTTAAGCGCAGCAGAGTAACCAGCGCACATACCTGTTAGCTCAGGTGAGTTTAAAAGGCTGCTGTTGATAACAAGGGCATTTGCTAAATAGATGGTGTGTGTGCAACAATATACTGAAAGGTCAATTATATTGTGCAGCTTATCTCACCACCTGTAGTTATTTAGGTGAAAGCTCCAAAATGCTTGCCTAATATGTCTGTTTATCCAAAAGGAAGTAAAAAGGGAGAGCTAGAAAGATAGCATTGCATCACATTACATGGCAATGCAATGCACAGTTGCTGAAGTTGAACCAAAATGAGCTTGTAATCTGGCTTCTGCAACTTTGAACATGAAAAATCCAATGAGGAGAAGAAAAGCAAAGCCAAAGAGTCCATCCCAAAATCCGATAAACAAGCAAAATGAACAAAAAACATTGAATTCAATTCTTTCTGATTTTAGAAACTGCATTAAAGAAGGGGTGCACCGGTCCTGGAGATACTGCAATACCAGGTCAATGCGTGGAGTGGACAGAGCAAGCTCTTTTTCCATCTCCCTGTTCTAAAAATCCATTTAATATATGGTCCCCAGATAGGGGACGTATCAGATATTAAACTGATAAGAACAGATACTACACTTGATCTTAGCCAAAAGGCCGAGAAGCGATAACCAGAATTGGTTTCAAACTACGGAGCCACCCAAGGATCCTGAAAAGTCCATTTGTGGAGATGAGCTCCTGGACTCCCGTTAAGAAGACATGTTGTCAACCTCTAGATCCCTTACATGCCTGCACTTTTCGGCTTGCTGCTGCTGCAATCCACGCGTTTTAGATCTGCATAACTCCACCTCTTTAAACACAGCACCTTCACCCCCTGCTGTTCCCACCCGCCTCAACACCGTTGGAAGGGAGGAGAACCAATTAAGGCGGGGGGTGGGGTGGAACGAGCAGCTGTCTACCCTTAGCAGGAGGGCTCCTGATTACATACCTCTCCTGCTGCTGCTTCTGCTGGCTGTCCAGCAGCAGACTGAAGGTGGCTGCTGCTGTGCACAGGTATATAAAGGCTCAGAGCCTATTATGACATGCGCAGCCAGCGTTCCATTGCCACATTCCATCTACTGCAGGCAGGATACCTGGCTGGCTGAATGTCGCTGAGAAGCTCACAGAGACCGCCATAAGCAACAGTTTAACAGAATGCCACAGACTAATCAACCAAACTTTTTGGGTTGGGTTCTCTTTTATAGTCTGCAGGCATTAAATGAAAGAAGTCAGTGTTCCAGCAGAAGGAGACAACGTTTCAGAAAAGGCATTGTAGCAAACGAAAAAAGAAATTTTAAGCGCAGCAGAGTAACCAGCGCACATACCTGTTAGCTCAGGTGAGTTTAAAAGGCTGCTGTTGATAACAAGGGCATTTGCTAAATAGATGGTGTGTGTGCAACAATATACTGAAAGGTCAATTATATTGTGCAGCTTATCTCACCACCTGTAGTTATTTAGGTGAAAGCTCCAAAATGCTTGCCTAATATGTCTGTTTATCCAAAAGGAAGTAAAAAGGGAGAGCTAGAAAGATAGCATTGCATCACATTACATGGCAATGCAATGCACAGTTGCTGAAGTTGAACCAAAATGAGCTTGTAATCTGGCTTCTGCAACTTTGAACATGAAAAATCCAATGAGGAGAAGAAAAGCAAAGCCAAAGAGTCCATCCCAAAATCCGACAAACAAGCAAAATGAACAAAAAACATTGAATTCAATTCTTTCTGATTTTAGAAACTGCATTAAAGAAGGGGTGCACCGGTCCTGGAGATACTGCAATACCAGGTCAATGCGTGGAGTGGACAGAGCAAGCTCTTTTTCCATCTCCCTGTTCTAAAAATCCATTTAATATATGGTCCCCAGATAGGGGACGTATCAGATATTAAACTGATAAGAACAGATACTACACTTGATCTTAGCCAAAAGGCCGAGAAGCGATAACCAGAATTGGTTTCAAACTACGGAGCCACCCAAGGATCCTGAAAAGTCCATTTGTGGAGATGAGCTCCTGGACTCCCGTTAAGAAGACATGTTGTCAACCTCTAGAT
Organism: Phyllobates terribilis; assembly: GCF_046119375.1. Taxonomy (NCBI): domain Eukaryota; kingdom Metazoa; phylum Chordata; class Amphibia; order Anura; family Dendrobatidae; genus Phyllobates; species Phyllobates terribilis. Next base: position 652,253,084 of record NW_027362765.1, read on the forward strand.
CCCTTACATGCCTGCACTTTTCGGCTTGCTGCTGCTGCAATCCACGCGTTTTAGATCTGCATAACTCCACCTCTTTAAACACAGCACCTTCACCCCCTGCTGTTCCCACCCGCCTCAACACCGTTGGAAGGGAGGAGAACCAATTAAGGCGGGGGGTGGGGTGGAACGAGCAGCTGTCTACCCTTAGCAGGAGGGCTCCTGATTACATACCTCTCCTGCTGTTGCTGCTGGCTGTCCAGCAGCAGATTGAAGGTGGCTGCTGCTGTGCACAGGTATATAAAGGCTCAGAGCCTATTATGACACGCGCAGCCAGCGTTCCATTGCCACATTCCATCTACTGCAGGCAGGATACCTGGCTGGCTGAATGTCGCTGAGAAGCTCACAGAGACCGCCATAAGCAACAGTTTAACAGAATGCCACAGACTAATCAACCAAACTTTTTGGGTTGGGTTCTCTTTTATAGTCTGCAGGCATTAAATGAAAGAAGTCAGTGTTCCAGCAGAAGGAGACAACGTTTCAGAAAAGGCATTGTAGCAAACCAAAAAAGAAATTTTAAGCGCAGCAGAGTAACCAGCGCACATACCTGTTAGCTCAGGTGAGTTTAAAAGGCTGCTGTTGATAACAAGGGCATTTGCTAAATAGATGGTGTGTGTGCAACAATATACTGAAAGGTCAATTATATTGTGCAGCTTATCTCACCACCTGTAGTTATTTAGGTGAAAGCTCCAAAATGCTTGCCTAATATGTCTGTTTATCCAAAAGGAAGTAAAAAGGGAGAGCTAGAAAGATAGCATTGCATCACATTACATGGCAATGCAATGCACAGTTGCTGAAGTTGAACCAAAATGAGCTTGTAATCTGGCTTCTGCAACTTTGAACATGAAAAATCCAATGAGGAGAAGAAAAGCAAAGCCAAAGAGTCCATCCCAAAATCCGACAAACAAGCAAAATGAACAAAAAACATTGAATTCAATTCTTTCTGATTTTAGAAACTGCATTAAAGAAGGGGTGCACCGGTCCTGGAGATACTGCAATACCAGGTCAATGCGTGGAGTGGACAGAGCAAGCTCTTTTTCCATCTCCCTGTTCTAAAAATCCATTTAATATATGGTCCCTAGATAGGGGACGTATCAGATATTAAACTGATAAGAACAGATACTACACTTGATCTTAGCCAAAAGGCCGAGAAGCGATAACCAGAATTGGTTTCAAACTACGGAGCCACCCAAGGATCCTGAAAAGTCCATTTGTGGAGATGAGCTCCTGGACTCCCGTTAAGAAGACATGTTGTCAACCTCTAGATCCCTTACATGCCTGCACTTTTCGGCTTGCTGCTGCTGCAATCCACGCGTTTTAGATCTGCATAACTCCACCTCTTTAAACACAGCACCTTCACCCCCTGCTGTTCCCACCCGCCTCAACACCGTTGGAAGGGAGGAGAACCAATTAAGGCGGGGGGTGGGGTGGAACGAGCAGCTGTCTACCCTTAGCAGGAGGGCTCCTGATTACATACCTCTCCTGCTGCTGCTGCTGCTGGCTGTCCAGCAGCAGACTGAAGGTGGCTGCTGCTGTGCACAGGTATATAAAGGCTCAGAGCCTATTATGACACGCGCAGCCAGCGTTCCATTGCCACATTCCATCTACTGCAGGCAGGATACCTGGCTGGCTGAATGTCGCTGAGAAGCTCACAGAGACCGCCATAAGCAACAGTTTAACAGAATGCCACAGACTAATCAACCAAACTTTTTGGGTTGGGTTCTCTTTTATAGTCTGCAGGCATTAAATGAAAGAAGTCAGTGTTCCAGCAGAAGGAGACAATGTTTCAGAAAAGGCATTGTAGCAAACCAAAAAAGAAATTTTAAGCGCAGCAGAGTAACCAGCGCACATACCTGTTAGCTCAGGTGAGTTTAAAAGGCTGCTGTTGATAACAAGGGCATTTGCTAAATAGATGGTGTGTGTGCAACAATATACTGAAAGGTCAATTATATTGTGCAGCTTATCTCACCACCTGTAGTTATTTAGGTGAAAGCTCCAAAATGCTTGCCTAATATGTCTGTTTATCCAAAAGGAAGTAAAAAGGGAGAGCTAGAAAGATAGCATTGCATCACATTACATGGCAATGCAATGCACAGTTGCTGAAGTTGAACCAAAATGAGCTTGTAATCTGGCTTCTGCAACTTTGAACATGAAAAATCCAATGAGGAGAAGAAAAGCAAAGCCAAAGAGTCCATCCCAAAATCCGACAAACAAGCAAAATGAACAAAAAACATTGAATTCAATTCTTTCTGATTTTAGAAACTGCATTAAAGAAGGGGTGCACCGGTCCTGGAGATACTGCAATACCAGGTCAATGCGTGGAGTGGACAGAGCAAGCTCTTTTTCCATCTCCCTGTTCTAAAAATCCATTTAATATATGGTCCCCAGATAGGGGACGTATCAGATATTAAACTGATAAGAACAGATACTACACTTGATCTTAGCCAAAAGGCCGAGAAGCGATAACCAGAATTGGTTTCAAACTACGGAGCCACCCAAGGATCCTGAAAAGTCCATTTGTGGAGATGAGCTCCTGGACTCCCGTTAAGAAGACATGTTGTCAACCTCTAGATCCCTTACATGCCTGCACTTTTCGGCTTGCTGCTGCTGCAATCCACGCGTTTTAGATCTGCATAACTCCACCTCTTTAAACACAGCACCTTCACCCCCTGCTGTTCCCACCCGCCTCAGCACCGTTGGAAGGGAGGAGAACCAATTAAGGCGGGGGGTGGGGTGGAACGAGCAGCTGTCTACCCTTAGCAGGAGGGCTCCTGATTACATACCTCTCCTGCTGCTGCTGCTGCTGGCTGTCCAGCAGCAGACTGAAGGTGGCTGCTGCTGTGCACAGGTATATAAAGGCTCAGAGCCTATTATGACACGCGCAGCCAGCGTTCCATTGCCACATTCCATCTACTGCAGGCAGGATACCTGGCTGGCTGAATGTCGCTGAGAAGCTCACAGAGACCGCCATAAGCAACAGTTTAACAGAATGCCACAGACTAATCAACCAAACTTTTTGGGTTGGGTTCTCTTTTATAGTCTGCAGGCATTAAATGAAAGAAGTCAGTGTTCCAGCAGAAGGAGACAACGTTTCAGAAAAGGCATTGTAGCAAACCAAAAAAGAAATTTTAAGCGCAGCAGAGTAACCAGCGCACATACCTGTTAGCTCAGGTGAGTTTAAAAGGCTGCTGTTGATAACAAGGGCATTTGCTAAATAGATGGTGTGTGTGCAACAATATACTGAAAGGTCAATTATATTGTGCAGCTTATCTCACCACCTGTAGTTATTTAGGTGAAAGCTCCAAAATGCTTGCCTAATATGTCTGTTTATCCAAAAGGAAGTAAAAAGGGAGAGCTAGAAAGATAGCATTGCATCACATTACATGGCAATGCAATGCACAGTTGCTGAAGTTGAACCAAAATGAGCTTGTAATCTGGCTTCTGCAACTTTGAACATGAAAAATCCAATGAGGAGAAGAAAAGCAAAGCCAAAGAGTCCATCCCAAAATCCGACAAACAAGCAAAATGAACAAAAAACATTGAATTCAATTCTTTCTGATTTTAGAAACTGCATTAAAGAAGGGGTGCACCGGTCCTGGAGATACTGCAATACCAGGTCAATGCGTGGAGTGGACAGAGCAAGCTCTTTTTCCATCTCCCTGTTCTAAAAATCCATTTAATATATGGTCCCCAGATAGGGGACGTATCAGATATTAAACTGATAAGAACAGATACTACACTTGATCTTAGCCAAAAGGCCGAGAAGCGATAACCAGAATTGGTTTCAAACTACGGAGCCACCCAAGGATCCTGAAAAGTCCATTTGTGGAGATGAGCTCCTGGACTCCTGTTAAGAAGACATGTTGTCAACCTCTAGATCCCTTACATGCCTGCACTTTTCGGCTTGCTGCTGCTGAAATCCACGCGTTTTAGATCTGCATAACTCCACCTCTTTAAACACAGCACCTTCACCCCCTGCTGTTCCCACCCGCCTCAACACCGTTGGAAGGGAGGAGAACCAATTAAGGCGGGGGGTGGGGTGGAACGAGCAGCTGTCTACCCTTAGCAGGAGGGCTCCTGATTACATACCTCTCCTGCTGCTGCTGCTGCTGGCTGTCCAGCAGCAGACTGAAGGTGGCTGCTGCTGTGCACAGGTATATAAAGGCTCAGAGCCTATTATGACACGCGCAGCCAGCGTTCCATTGCCACATTCCATCTACTGCAGGCAGGATACCTGGCTGGCTGAATGTCGCTGAGAAGCTCACAGAGACCGCCATAAGCAACAGTTTAACAGAATGCCACAGACTAATCAACCAAACTTTTTGGGTTGGGTTCTCTTTTATAGTCTGCAGGCATTAAATGAAAGAAGTCAGTGTTCCAGCAGAAGGAGACAACGTTTCAGAAAAGGCATTGTAGCAAACCAAAAAAGAAATTTTAAGCGCAGCAGAGTAACCAGCGCACATACCTGTTAGCTCAGGTGAGTTTAAAAGGCTGCTGTTGATAACAAGGGCATTTGCTAAATAGATGGTGTGTGTGCAACAATATACTGAAAGGTCAATTATATTGTGCAGCTTATCTCACCACCTGTAGTTATTTAGGTGAAAGCTCCAAAATGCTTGCCTAATATGTCTGTTTATCCAAAAGGAAGTAAAAAGGGAGAGCTAGAAAGATAGCATTGCATCACATTACATGGCAATGCAATGCACAGTTGCTGAAGTTGAACCAAAATGAGCTTGTAATCTGGCTTCTGCAACTTTGAACATGAAAAATCCAATGAGGAGAAGAAAAGCAAAGCCAAAGAGTCCATCCCAAAATCCGACAAACAAGCAAAATGAACAAAAAACATTGAATTCAATTCTTTCTGATTTTAGAAACTGCATTAAAGAAGGGGTGCACCGGTCCTGGAGATACTGCAATACCAGGTCAATGCGTGGAGTGGACAGAGCAAGCTCTTTTTCCATCTCCCTGTTCTAAAAATCCATTTAATATATGGTCCCCAGATAGGGGACGTATCAGATATTAAACTGATAAGAACAGATACTACACTTGATCTTAGCCAAAAGGCCGAGAAGCGATAACCAGAATTGGTTTCAAACTACGGAGCCACCCAAGGATCCTGAAAAGTCCATTTGTGGAGATGAGCTCCTGGACTCCCGTTAAGAAGACATGTTGTCAACCTCTAGATCCCTTACATGCCTGCACTTTTCGGCTTGCTGCTGCTGCAATCCACGCGTTTTAGATCTGCATAACTCCACCTCTTTAAACACAGCACCTTCACCCCCTGCTGTTCCCACCCGCCTCAACACCGTTGGAAGGGAGGAGAACCAATTAAGGCGGGGGGTGGGGTGGAACGAGCAGCTGTCTACCCTTAGCAGGAGGGCTCCTGATTACATACCTCTCCTGCTGCTGCTGCTGCTGGCTGTCCAGCAGCAGACTGAAGGTGGCTGCTGCTGTGCACAGGTATATAAAGGCTCAGAGCCTATTATGACACGCGCAGCCAGCGTTCCATTGCCACATTCCATCTACTGCAGGCAGGATACCTGGCTGGCTGAATGTCGCTGAGAAGCTCACAGAGACCGCCATAAGCAACAGTTTAACAGAATGCCACAGACTAATCAACCAAACTTTTTGGGTTGGGTTCTCTTTTATAGTCTGCAGGCATTAAATGAAAGAAGTCAGTGTTCCAGCAGAAGGAGACAACGTTTCAGAAAAGGCATTGTAGCAAACCAAAAAAGAAATTTTAAGCGCAGCAGAGTAACCAGCGCACATACCTGTTAGCTCAGGTGAGTTTAAAAGGCTGCTGTTGATAACAAGGGCATTTGCTAAATAGATGGTGTGTGTGCAACAATATACTGAAAGGTCAATTATATTGTGCAGCTTATCTCACCACCTGTAGTTATTTAGGTGAAAGCTCCAAAATGCTTGCCTAATATGTCTGTTTATCCAAAAGGAAGTAAAAAGGGAGAGCTAGAAAGATAGCATTGCATCACATTACATGGCAATGCAATGCACAGTTGCTGAAGTTGAACCAAAATGAGCTTGTAATCTGGCTTCTGCAACTTTGAACATGAAAAATCCAATGAGGAGAAGAAAAGCAAAGCCAAAGAGTCCATCCCAAAATCCGACAAACAAGCAAAATGAACAAAAAACATTGAATTCAATTCTTTCTGATTTTAGAAACTGCATTAAAGAAGGGGTGCACCGGTCCTGGAGATACTGCAATACCAGGTCAATGCGTGGAGTGGACAGAGCAAGCTCTTTTTCCATCTCCCTGTTCTAAAAATCCATTTAATATATGGTCCCCAGATAGGGGACGTATCAGATATTAAACTGATAAGAACAGATACTACACTTGATCTTAGCCAAAAGGCCGAGAAGCGATAACCAGAATTGGTTTCAAACTACGGAGCCACCCAAGGATCCTGAAAAGTCCATTTGTGGAGATGAGCTCCTGGACTCCCGTTAAGAAGACATGTTGACAACCTCTAGATCCCTTACATGCCTGCACTTTTCGGCTTGCTGCTGCTGCAATCCACGCGTTTTAGATCTGCATAACTCCACCTCTTTAAACACAGCACCTTCACCCCCTGCTGTTCCCACCCGCCTCAGCACCGTTGGAAGGGAGGAGAACCAATTAAGGCGGGGGGTGGGGTGGAACGAGCAGCTGTCTACCCTTAGCAGGAGGGCTCCTGATTACATACCTCTCCTGCTGCTGCTGCTGCTGGCTGTCCAGCAGCAGACTGAAGGTGGCTGCTGCTGTGCACAGGTATATAAAGGCTCAGAGCCTATTATGACACGCGCAGCCAGCGTTCCATTGCCACATTCCATCTACTGCAGGCAGGATACCTGGCTGGCTGAATGTCGCTGAGAAGCTCACAGAGACCGCCATAAGCAACAGTTTAACAGAATGCCACAGACTAATCAACCAAACTTTTTGGGTTGGGTTCTCTTTTATAGTCTGCAGGCATTAAATGAAAGAAGTCAGTGTTCCAGCAGAAGGAGACAACGTTTCAGAAAAGGCATTGTAGCAAACCAAAAAAGAAATTTTAAGCGCAGCAGAGTAACCAGCGCACATACCTGTTAGCTCAGGTGAGTTTAAAAGGCTGCTGTTGATAACAAGGGCATTTGCTAAATAGATGGTGTGTGTGCAACAATATACTGAAAGGTCAATTATATTGTGCAGCTTATCTCACCACCTGTAGTTATTTAGGTGAAAGCTCCAAAATGCTTGCCTAATATGTCTGTTTATCCAAAAGGAAGTAAAAAGGGAGAGCTAGAAAGATAGCATTGCATCACATTACATGGCAATGCAATGCACAGTTGCTGAAGTTGAACCAAAATGAGCTTGTAATCTGGCTTCTGCAACTTTGAACATGAAAAATCCAATGAGGAGAAGAAAAGCAAAGCCAAAGAGTCCATCCCAAAATCCGACAAACAAGCAAAATGAACAAAAAACATTGAATTCAATTCTTTCTGATTTTAGAAACTGCATTAAAGAAGGGGTGCACCGGTCCTGGAGATACTGCAATACCAGGTCAATGCGTGGAGTGGACAGAGCAAGCTCTTTTTCCATCTCCCTGTTCTAAAAATCCATTTAATATATGGTCCCCAGATAGGGGACGTATCAGATATTAAACTGATAAGAACAGATACTACACTTGATCTTAGCCAAAAGGCCGAGAAGCGATAACCAGAATTGGTTTCAAACTACGGAGCCACCCAAGGATCCTGAAAAGTCCATTTGTGGAGATGAGCTCCTGGACTCCCGTTAAGAAGACATGTTGTCAACCTCTAGATCCCTTACATGCCTGCACTTTTCGGCTTGCTGCTGCTGCAATCCACGCGTTTTAGATCTGCATAACTCCACCTCTTTAAACACAGCACCTTCACCCCCTGCTGTTCCCACCCGCCTCAACACCGTTGGAAGAGAGGAGAACCAATTAAGGCGGGGGGTGGGGTGGAACGAGCAGCTGTCTACCCTTAGCAGGAGGGCTCCTGATTACATACCTCTCCTGCTGCTGCTGCTGCTGGCTGTCCAGCAGCAGACTGAAGGTGGCTGCTGCTGTGCACAGGTATATAAAGGCTCAGAGCCTATTATGACACGCGCAGCCAGCGTTCCATTGCCACATTCCATCTACTGCAGGCAGGATACCTGGCTGGCTGAATGTCGCTGAGAAGCTCACAGAGACCGCCATAAGCAACAGTTTAACAGAATGCCACAGACTAATCAACCAAACTTTTTGGGTTGGGTTCTCTTTTATAGTCTGCAGGCATTAAATGAAAGAAGTCAGTGTTCCAGCAGAAGGAGACAACGTTTCAGAAAAGGCATTGTAGCAAACCAAAAAAGAAATTTTAAGCGCAGCAGAGTAACCAGCGCACATACCTGTTAGCTCAGGTGAGTTTAAAAGGCTGCTGTTGATAACAAGGGCATTTGCTAAATAGATGGTGTGTGTGCAACAATATACTGAAAGGTCAATTATATTGTGCAGCTTATCTCACCACCTGTAGTTATTTAGGTGAAAGCTCCAAAATGCTTGCCTAATATGTCTGTTTATCCAAAAGGAAGTAAAAAGGGAGAGCTAGAAAGATAGCATTGCATCACATTACATGGCAATGCAATGCACAGTTGCTGAAGTTGAACCAAAATGAGCTTGTAATCTGGCTTCTGCAACTTTGAACATGAAAAATCCAATGAGGAGAAGAAAAGCAAAGCCAAAGAGTCCATCCCAAAATCCGACAAACAAGCAAAATGAACAAAAAACATTGAATTCAATTCTTTCTGATTTTAGAAACTGCATTAAAGAAGGGGTGCACCGGTCCTGGAGATACTGCAATACCAGGTCAATGCGTGGAGTGGACAGAGCAAGCTCTTTTTCCATCTCCCTGTTCTAAAAATCCATTTAATATATGGTCCCCAGATAGGGGACGTATCAGATATTAAACTGATAAGAACAGATACTACACTTGATCTTAGCCAAAAGGCCGAGAAGCGATAACCAGAATTGGTTTCAAACTACGGAGCCACCCAAGGATCCTGAAAAGTCCATTTGTGGAGATGAGCTCCTGGACTCCCGTTAAGAAGACATGTTGTCAACCTCTAGATCCCTTACATGCCTGCACTTTTCGGCTTGCTGCTGCTGCAATCCACGCGTTTTAGATCTGCATAACTCCACCTCTTTAAACACAGCACCTTCACCCCCTGCTGTTCCCACCCGCCTCAACACCGTTGGAAGGGAGGAGAACCAATTAAGGCGGGGGGTGGGGTGGAACGAGCAGCTGTCTACCCTTAGCAGGAGGGCTCCTGATTACATACCTCTCCTGCTGCTGCTGCTGCTGGCTGTCCAGCAGCAGACTGAAGGTGGCTGCTGCTGTGCACAGGTATATAAAGGCTCAGAGCCTATTATGACACGCGCAGCCAGCGTTCCATTGCCACATTCCATCTACTGCAGGCAGGATACCTGGCTGGCTGAATGCCGCTGAGAAGCTCACAGAGACCGCCATAAGCAACAGTTTAACAGAATGCCACAGACTAATCAACCAAACTTTTTGGGTTGGGTTCTCTTTTATAGTCTGCAGGCATTAAATGAAAGAAGTCAGTGTTCCAGCAGAAGGAGACAACGTTTCAGAAAAGGCATTGTAGCAAACCAAAAAAGAAATTTTAAGCGCAGCAGAGTAACCAGCGCACATACCTGTTAGCTCAGGTGAGTTTAAAAGGCTGCTGTTTATAACAAGGGCATTTGCTAAATAGATGGTGTGTGTGCAACAATATACTGAAAGGTCAATTATATTGTGCAGCTTATCTCACCACCTGTAGTTATTTAGGTGAAAGCTCCAAAATGCTTGCCTAATATGTCTGTTTATCCAAAAGGAAGTAAAAAGGGAGAGCTAGAAAGATAGCATTGCATCACATTACATGGCAATGCAATGCACAGTTGCTGAAGTTGAACCAAAATGAGCTTGTAATCTGGCTTCTGCAACTTTGAACATGAAAAATCCAATGAGGAGAAGAAAAGCAAAGCCAAAGAGTCCATCCCAAAATCCGACAAACAAGCAAAATGAACAAAAAACATTGAATTCAATTCTTTCTGATTTTAGAAACTGCATTAAAGAAGGGGTGCACCGGTCCTGGAGATACTGCAATACCAGGTCAATGCGTGGAGTGGACAGAGCAAGCTCTTTTTCCATCTCCCTGTTCTAAAAATCCATTTAATATATGGTCCCCAGATAGGGGACGTATCAGATATTAAACTGATAAGAACAGATACTACACTTGATCTTAGCCAAAAGGCCGAGAAGCGATAACCAGAATTGGTTTCAAACTACGGAGCCACCCAAGGATCCTGAAAAGTCCATTTGTGGAGATGAGCTCCTGGACTCCCGTTAAGAAGACATGTTGTCAACCTCTAGATCCCTTACATGCCTGCACTTTTCGGCTTGCTGCTGCTGCAATCCACGCGTTTTAGATCTGCATAACTCCACCTCTTTAAACACAGCACCTTCACCCCCTGCTGTTCCCACCCGCCTCAACACCGTTGGAAGGGAGGAGAACCAATTAAGGCGGGGGGTGGGGTGGAACGAGCAGCTGTCTACCCTTAGCAGGAGGGCTCCTGATTACATACCTCTCCTGCTGCTGCTGCTGCTGGCTGTCCAGCAGCAGACTGAAGGTGGCTGCTGCTGTGCACAGGTATATAAAGGCTCAGAGCCTATTATGACACGCGCAGCCAGCGTTCCATTGCCACATTCCATCTACTGCAGGCAGGATACCTGGCTGGCTGAATGTCGCTGAGAAGCTCACAGAGACCGCCATAAGCAACAGTTTAACAGAATGCCACAGACTAATCAACCAAACTTTTTGGGTTGGGTTCTCTTTTATAGTCTGCAGGCATTAAATGAAAGAAGTCAGTGTTCCAGCAGAAGGAGACAACGTTTCAGAAAAGGCATTGTAGCAAACCAAAAAAGAAATTTTAAGCGCAGCAGAGTAACCAGCGCACATACCTGTTAGCTCAGGTGAGTTTAAAAGGCTGCTGTTGATAACAAGGGCATTTGCTAAATAGATGGTGTGTGTGCAACAATATACTGAAAGGTCAATTATATTGTGCAGCTTATCTCACCACCTGTAGTTATTTAGGTGAAAGCTCCAAAATGCTTGCCTAATATGTCTGTTTATCCAAAAGGAAGTAAAAAGGGAGAGCTAGAAAGATAGCATTGCATCACATTACATGGCAATGCAATGCACAGTTGCTGAAGTTGAACCAAAATGAGCTTGTAATCTGGCTTCTGCAACTTTGAACATGAAAAATCCAATGAGGAGAAGAAAAGCAAAGCCAAAGAGTCCATCCCAAAATCCGACAAACAAGCAAAATGAACAAAAAACATTGAATTCAATTCTTTCTGATTTTAGAAACTGCATTAAAGAAGGGGTGCACCGGTCCTGGAGATACTGCAATACCAGGTCAATGCGTGGAGTGGACAGAGCAAGCTCTTTTTCCATCTCCCTATTCTAAAAATCCATTTAATATATGGTCCCCAGATAGGGGACGTATCAGATATTAAACTGATAAGAACAGATACTACACTTGATCTTAGCCAAAAGGCCGAGAAGCGATAACCAGAATTGGTTTCAAACTACGGAGCCACCCAAGGATCCTGAAAAGTCCATTTGTGGAGATGAGCTCCTGGACTCCCGTTAAGAAGACATGTTGTCAACCTCTAGATCCCTTACATGCCTGCACTTTTCGGCTTACTGCTGCTGCAATCCACGCGTTTTAGATCTGCATAACTCCACCTCTTTAAACACAGCACCTTCACCCCCTGCTGTTCCCACCCGCCTCAACACCGTTGGAAGGGAGGAGAACCAATTAAGGCGGGGGGTGGGGTGGAACGAGCAGCTGTCTACCCTTAGCAGGAGGGCTCCTGATTACATACCTCTCCTGCTGCTGCTGCTGCTGGCTGTCCAGCAGCAGACTGAAGGTGGCTGCTGCTGTGCACAGGTATATAAAGGCTCAGAGCCTATTATGACACGCGCAGCCAGCGTTCCATTGCCACATTCCATCTACTGCAGGCAGGATACCTGGCTGGCTGAATGTCGCTGAGAAGCTCACAGAGACCGCCATAAGCAACAGTTTAACAGAATGCCACAGACTAATCAACCAAACTTTTTGGGTTGGGTTCTCTTTTATAGTCTGCAGGCATTAAATGAAAGAAGTCAGTGTTCCAGCAGAAGGAGACAACGTTTCAGAAAAGGCATTGTAGCAAACCAAAAAAGAAATTTTAAGCGCAGCAGAGTAACCAGCGCACATACCTGTTAGCTCAGGTGAGTTTAAAAGGCTGCTGTTGATAACAAGGGCATTTGCTAAATAGATGGTGTGTGTGCAACAATATACTGAAAGGTCAATTATATTGTGCAGCTTATCTCACCACCTGTAGTTATTTAGGTGAAAGCTCCAAAATGCTTGCCTAATATGTCTGTTTATCCAAAAGGAAGTAAAAAGGGAGAGCTAGAAAGATAGCATTGCATCACATTACATGGCAATGCAATGCACAGTTGCTGAAGTTGAACCAAAATGAGCTTGTAATCTGGCTTCTGCAACTTTGAACATGAAAAATCCAATGAGGAGAAGAAAAGCAAAGCCAAAGAGTCCATCCCAAAATCCGACAAACAAGCAAAATGAACAAAAAACATTGAATTCAATTCTTTCTGATTTTAGAAACTGCATTAAAGAAGGGGTGCACCGGTCCTGGAGATACTGCAATACCAGGTCAATGCGTGGAGTGGACAGAGCAAGCTCTTTTTCCATCTCCCTGCTCTAAAAATCCATTTAATATATGGTCCCCAGATAGGGGACGTATCAGATATTAAACTGATAAGAACAGATACTACACTTGATCTTAGCCAAAAGGCCGAGAAGCGATAACCAGAATTGGTTTCAAACTACGGAGCCACCCAAGGATCCTGAAAAGTCCATTTGTGGAGATGAGCTCCTGGACTCCCGTTAAGAAGACATGTTGTCAACCTCTAGATCCCTTACATGCCTGCACTTTTCGGCTTGCTGCTGCTGCAATCCACGCGTTTTAGATCTGCATAACCCCACCTCTTTAAACACAGCACCTTCACCCCCTGCTGTTCCCACCCGCCTCAACACCGTTGGAAGGGAGGAGAACCAATTAAGGCGGGGGGTGGGGTGGAACGAGCAGCTGTCTACCCTTAGCAGGAGGGCTCCTGATTACATACCTCTCCTGCTGCTGCTGCTGCTGGCTGTCCAGCAGCAGACTGAAGGTGGCTGCTGCTGTGCACAGGTATATAAAGGCTCAGAGCCTATTATGACACGCGCAGCCAGCGTTCCATTGCCACATTCCATCTACTGCAGGCAGGATACCTGGCTGGCTGAATGTCGCTGAGAAGCTCACAGAGACCGCCATAAGCAACAGTTTAACAGAATGCCACAGACTAATCAACCAAACTTTTTGGGTTGGGTTCTCTTTTATAGTCTGCAGGCATTAAATGAAAGAAGTCAGTGTTCCAGCAGAAGGAGACAACGTTTCAGAAAAGGCATTGTAGCAAACCAAAAAAGAAATTTTAAGCGCAGCAGAGTAACCAGCGCACATACCTGTTAGCTCAGGTGAGTTTAAAAGGCTGCTGTTGATAACAAGGGCATTTGCTAAATAGATGGTGTGTGTGCAACAATATACTGAAAGGTCAATTATATTGTGCAGCTTATCTCACCACCTGTAGTTATTTAGGTGAAAGCTCCAAAATGCTTGCCTAATATGTCTGTTTATCCAAAAGGAAGTAAAAAGGGAGAGCTAGAAACATAGCATTGCATCACATTACATGGCAATGCAATGCACAGTTGCTGAAGTTGAACCAAAATGAGCTTGTAATCTGGCTTCTGCAACTTTGAACATGAAAAATCCAATGAGGAGAAGAAAAGCAAAGCCAAAGAGTCCATCCCAAAATCCGACAAACAAGCAAAATGAACAAAAAACATTGAATTCAATTCTTTCTGATTTTAGAAACTGCATTAAAGAAGGGGTGCACCGGTCCTGGAGATACTGCAATACCAGGTCAATGCGTGGAGTGGACAGAGCAAGCTCTTTTTCCATCTCCCTGTTCTAAAAATCCATTTAATATATGGTCTCCAGATAGGGGACGTATCAGATATTAAACTGATAAGAACAGATACTACACTTGATCTTAGCCAAAAGGCCGAGAAGCGATAACCAGAATTGGTTTCAAACTACGGAGCCACCCAAGGATCCTGAAAAGTCCATTTGTGGAGATGAGCTCCTGGACTCCCGTTAAGAAGACATGTTGTCAACCTCTAGATCCCTTACATGCCTGCACTTTTCGGCTTGCTGCTGCTGCAATCCACGCGTTTTAGATCTGCATAACTCCACCTCTTTAAACACAGCACCTTCACCCCCTGCTGTTCCCACCCGCCTCAACACCGTTGGAAGGGAGGAGAACCAATTAAGGCGGGGGGTGGGGTGGAACGAGCAGCTGTCTACCCTTAGCAGGAGGGCTCCTGATTACATACCTCTCCTGCTGCTGCTGCTGCTGGCTGTCCAGCAGCAGACTGAAGGTGGCTGCTGCTGTGCACAGGTATATAAAGGCTCAGAGCCTATTATGACACGCGCAGCCAGCGTTCCATTGCCACATTCCATCTACTGCAGGCAGGATACCTGGCTGGCTGAATGTCGCTGAGAAGCTCACAGAGACCGCCATAAGCAACAGTTTAACAGAATGCCACAGACTAATCAACCAAACTTTTTGGGTTGGGTTCTCTTTTATAGTCTGCAGGCATTAAATGAAAGAAGTCAGTGTTCCAGCAGAAGGAGACAACGTTTCAGAAAAGGCATTGTAGCAAACCAAAAAAGAAATTTTAAGCGCAGCAGAGTAACCAGCGCACATACCTGTTAGCTCAGGTGAGTTTAAAAGGCTGCTGTTGATAACAAGGGCATTTGCTAAATAGATGGTGTGTGTGCAACAATATACTGAAAGGTCAATTATATTGTGCAGCTTATCTCACCACCTGTAGTTATTTAGGTGAAAGCTCCAAAATGCTTGCCTAATATGTCTGTTTATCCAAAAGGAAGTAAAAAGGGAGAGCTAGAAAGATAGCATTGCATCACATTACATGGCAATGCAATGCACAGTTGCTGAAGTTGAACCAAAATGAGCTTGTAATCTGGCTTCTGCAACTTTGAACATGAAAAATCCAATGAGGAGAAGAAAAGCAAAGCCAAAGAGTCCATCCCAAAATCCGACAAACAAGCAAAATGAACAAAAAACATTGAATTCAATTCTTTCTGATTTTAGAAACTGCATTAAAGAAGGGGTGCACCGGTCCTGGAGATACTGCAATACCAGGTCAATGCGTGGAGTGGACAGAGCAAGCTCTTTTTCCATCTCCCTGTTCTAAAAATCCATTTAATATATGGTCCCCAGATAGGGGACGTATCAGATATTAAACTGATAAGAACAGATTTTTTGATTGAATATATCTTTTATTAGCACAAAAAATAAGTTAACAGACAGTGTACAGTGCCGCAGCCCAGTACACACAGAATTCTACATCATATTTACATAGCATGAGGATACGACGCACTAACTAGACACATCACACCCCTATGCTACACAAAACACTCAATCTGAAAGAAAAAGCATGTCAATCAATACAGTACGACGAACCGTGATAAGGGATGGGGATTGGGAAAAAGGGGATGGGGAGGGGAAAATCACAGGCCCGAAGCTTTATTGAAAGACAAGACACATAAGGGGAGAGGGGGAGGAGGGGTTTAGTCCTCGTCCTCGTCCTCCGGACCGTCCATGATGGAATAGTCTCTGAGCAGGCTGTGGATCAGCCTGCGGCAGTCCTGGATGGACATCCTCTCCCTCCTCAAGATGAGCCGGTTCCTGGCGACCCAAACGGCATCCTTGAAGCAGTTCATAAGGCGCCAAGCCTCCTGGATGGCTCCGACGGTATGAACCCCAGGGAAGAGTCCGTAAAGCACAGAATGGTGCGATAGGCTCGCCCTGGGGACAGAGTTCCTCAGGTCGTCCTCAAGTGCAGTCAATAGGCGCTGTGCAAATCCGCAGTCCCAAAAAGTGTGCAAAGATGTTTCCTCCACGAAGGGGCACCTTGGGCAGTACCGGGTCTTGCACAGGTTCCGGGCATGCATGAATGACCGGACGGGCAGTCCGCCCTGAATCGCCATCCACGACAAGTCCTTGTGCCCGTTGGTCAGCCTGTCAGACGACACATTTGTCCACACAGTCTCCAGCGTGTCCTGGTGAAGTCCTGTGATGTTCTCCACGTCATCCTTGGCTCTGATTAGCTTGTGGATAGTTTTGGGCTTCCACAAGTCGGGCTTGAGTCCCTCCAGTTGATGCTCCCCCACAAATCGAACGACGTCTCCGTAGAACCATGGCGTCGTCCAGTTGTAGGGGAAGGAGCTGTCCCACTTGTCCCAGCCGAGTCGCCTCCAAAGAGGAAGCAGGAAGAAGCGAGACATGGACCTGCCCGCGGAGCCATTCTTGACTTGCAAAGTCCGGCGGACACAATCACACACAAAAGAGGATCGCAGGAGGGTGGGGATATCTGGAACGCCCTTCCCACCCTTGCGAGGCTCCTTGTACATGACGGCCCGCCTGACTCTGTCCATCTTGGATCCCCAGACAAAGTGAAACACTGTCCTGGTAATGGCCCTGCACACAGTGACGTGTGGGGGCCAGGCCTGCGCCGTGTACTGCAAGACGGGCAGGACCTCATTACGCAGGACGAGTGCCTTACCCTCACAAGTGAGGTGTCTGAGGCTCCAGAGTCCGATCCGTTGCTTCACCTTGGCCAAGCGTTCTTGCCAGGACTTGAGGGCCGCTCCTTCCTTCCCGAACCAGACTCCCAGCACCTTGAGGAAATCCGGTTGAATGTTGAAGGGGAAGGGGGCGGAGGAGGCTGGCTGCCAATCCCCGAAGAGCATGGCTTCCGACTTCCTGCAGTTGACTTTGGCCCCTGAAGCCCGGCCGAACCTCTCACACGTCTGGACGAGGGCGTCGACTGAACCACGATCAGCGCAGAAGACGGTGACGTCGTCCATGTAGAGCGAGCACTTGACCTCGTGTCGTCCCGGACCCGGTGCGGTGATCCCTCTGATCTCTCCATTCTGCCGGATAGCCTCTGTGAAGAGTTCTATAACACAAACAAAAAGAAGAGGTGATAGAGGGCAGCCTTGTCTGACCCCAGAGAGGACAGGGAAGGGGTCAGTCTTCCAGCCGTTCACCAACACCGAGCTGTGGATATCAAAATACATCAGACGGACATACGAACAAAACATGTTACCCAAACCTAACCGGTGCAGAGCTCGGCCCATGAACTCGTGGGAAACCCGGTCGAAGGCCTTCTCCTGATCCAAGGAGACCAGGGCCGCGTGTGCGCGGCGGACCTTGATGTACTCGACCGTGTCCCGCACGAGAGCGAGGCTGTCTGCGATGCGACGTCCAGGGATGCCGCAGGTCTGGTCCGGGTGGATGATCCGTCCGATGACCGTCTTAAGTCGTGTCGCCATCGTCTTGGCCAGGATCTTGTAGTCCACGTTGAGCAGAGTGATGGGACGCCAATTCCTCAGGTCGCACCTCTCTCCCTTCCGCTTGTACAGGATCGTGACCATTCTACTACACTTGATCTTAGCCAAAAGGCCGAGAAGCGATAACCAGAATTGGTTTCAAACTACGGAGCCACCCAAGGATCCTGAAAAGTCCATTTGTGGAGATGAGCTCCTGAACTCCCGTTAAGAAGACATGTTGTCAACCTCTAGATCCCTTACATGCCTGCACTTTTCGGCTTGCTGCTGCTGCAATCCACGCGTTTTAGATCTGCATAACTCCACCTCTTTAAACACAGCACCTTCACCCCCTGCTGTTCCCACCCGCCTCAACACCGTTGGAAGGGAGGAGAACCAATTAAGGCGGGGGGTGGGGTGGAACGAGCAGCTGTCTACCCTTAGCAGGAGGGCTCCTGATTACATACCTCTCCTGCTGCTGCTGCTGCTGGCTGTCCAGCAGCAGACTGAAGGTGGCTGCTGCTGTGCACAGGTATATAAAGGCTCAGAGCCTATTATGACACGCGCAGCCAGCGTTCCATTGCCACATTCCATCTACTGCAGGCAGGATACCTGGCTGGCTGAATGTCGCTGAGAAGCTCACAGAGACCGCCATAAGCAACAGTTTAACAGAATGCCACAGACTAATCAACCAAACTTTTTGGGTTGGGTTCTCTTTTATAGTCTGCAGGCATTAAATGAAAGAAGTCAGTGTTCCAGCAGAAGGAGACAACGTTTCAGAAAAGGCATTGTAGCAAACCAAAAAAGAAATTTTAAGCGCAGCAGAGTAACCAGCGCACATACCTGTTAGCTCAGGTGAGTTTAAAAGGCTGCTGTTGATAACAAGGGCATTTGCTAAATAGATGGTGTGTGTGCAACAATATACTGAAAGGTCAATTATATTGTGCAGCTTATCTCACCACCTGTAGCTATTTAGGTGAAAGCTCCAAAATGCTTGCCTAATATGTCTGTTTATCCAAAAGGAAGTAAAAGGGAGAGCTAGAAAGATAGCATTGCATCACATTACATGGCAATGCAATGCACAGTTGCTGAAGTTGAACCAAAATGAGCTTGTAATCTGGCTTCTGCAACTTTGAACATGAAAAATCCAATGAGGAGAAGAAAAGCAAAGCCAAAGAGTCCATCCCAAAATCCGACAAACAAGCAAAATGAACAAAAAACATTGAATTCAATTCTTTCTGATTTTAGAAACTGCATTAAAGAAGGGGTGCACCGGTCCTGGAGATACTGCAATACCAGGTCAATGCGTGGAGTGGACAGAGCAAGCTCTTTTTCCATCTCCCTGGTCTAAAAATCCATTTAATATATGGTCCCCAGATAGGGGACGTATCAGATATTAAACTGATAAGAACAGATACTACACTTGATCTTAGCCAAAAGGCCGAGAAGCGATAACCAGAATTGGTTTCAAACTACGGAGCCACCCAAGGATCCTGAAAAGTCCATTTGTGGAGATGAGCTCCTGGACTCCCGTTAAGAAGACATGTTGTCAACCTCTAGATCCCTTACATGCCTGCACTTTTCGGCTTGCTGCTGCTGCAATCCACGCGTTTTAGATCTGCATAACTCCACCTCTTTAAACACAGCACCTTCACCCCCTGCTGTTCCCACCCGCCTCAACACCGTTGGAAGGGAGGAGAACCAATTAAGGCGGGGGGTGGGGTGGAACGAGCAGCTGTCTACCCTTAGCAGGAGGGCTCCTGATTACATACCTCTCCTGCTGCTGCTGCTGCTGGCTGTCCAGCAGCAGACTGAAGGTGGCTGCTGCTGTGCACAGGTATATAAAGGCTCAGAGCCTATTATGACACGCGCAGCCAGCGTTCCATTGCCACATTCCATCTACTGCAGGCAGGATACCTGGCTGGCTGAATGTCGCTGAGAAGCTCACAGAGACCGCCATAAGCAACAGTTTAACAGAATGCCACAGACTAATCAACCAAACTTTTTGGGTTGGGTTCTCTTTTATAGTCTGCAGGCATTAAATGAAAGAAGTCAGTGTTCCAGCAGAAGGAGACAACGTTTCAGAAAAGGCATTGTAGCAAACCAAAAAAGAAATTTTAAGCGCAGCAGAGTAACCAGCGCACATACCTGTTAGCTCAGGTGAGTTTAAAAGGCTGCTGTTGATAACAAGGGCATTTGCTAAATAGATGGTGTGTGTGCAACAATATACTGAAAGGTCAATTATATTGTGCAGCTTATCTCACCACCTGTAGTTATTTAGGTGAAAGCTCCAAAATGCTTGCCTAATATGTCTGTTTATCCAAAAGGAAGTAAAAAGGGAGAGCTAGAAAGATAGCATTGCATCACATTACATGGCAATGCAATGCACAGTTGCTGAAGTTGAACCAAAATGAGCTTGTAATCTGGCTTCTGCAACTTTGAACATGAAAAATCCAATGAGGAGAAGAAAAGCAAAGCCAAAGAGTCCATCCCAAAATCCGACAAACAAGCAAAATGAACAAAAAACATTGAATTCAATTCTTTCTGATTTTAGAAACTGCATTAAAGAAGGGGTGCACCGGTCCTGGAGATACTGCAATACCAGGTCAATGCGTGGAGTGGACAGAGCAAGCTCTTTTTCCATCTCCCTGTTCTAAAAATCCATTTAATATATGGTCCCCAGATAGGGGAGGTATCAGATATTAAACTGATAAGAACAGATACTACACTTGATCTTAGCCAAAAGGCCGAGAAGCGATAACCAGAATTGGTTTCAAACTACGGAGCCACCCAAGGATCCTGAAAAGTCCATTTGTGGAGATGAGCTCCTGGACTCCCGTTAAGAAGACATGTTGTCAACCTCTAGATCCCTTACATGCCTGCACTTTTCGGCTTGCTGCTGCTGCAATCCACGCGTTTTAGATCTGCATAACTCCACCTCTTTAAACACAGCACCTTCACCCCCTGCTGTTCCCACCCGCCTCAACACCGTTGGAAGGGAGGAGAACCAATTAAGGCGGGGGGTGGGGTGGAACGAGCAGCTGTCTACCCTTAGCAGGAGGGCTCCTGATTACATACCTCTCCTGCTGCTGCTGCTGCTGGCTGTCCAGCAGCAGACTGAAGGTGGCTGCTGCTGTGCACAGGTATATAAAGGCTCAGAGCCTATTATGACACGCGCAGCCAGCGTTCCATTGCCACATTCCATCTACTGCAGGCAGGATACCTGGCTGGCTGAATGTCGCTGAGAAGCTCACAGAGACCGCCATAAGCAACAGTTTAACAGAATGCCACAGACTAATCAACCAAACTTTTTGGGTTGGGTTCTCTTTTATAGTCTGCAGGCATTAAATGAAAGAAGTCAGTGTTCCAGCAGAAGGAGACAACGTTTCAGAAAAGGCATTGTAGCAAGCCAAAAAAGAAATTTTAAGCGCAGCAGAGTAACCAGCGCACATACCTGTTAGCTCAGGTGAGTTTAAAAGGCTGCTGTTGATAACAAGGGCATTTGCTAAATAGATGGTGTGTGTGCAACAATATACTGAAAGGTCAATTATATTGTGCAGCTTATCTCACCACCTGTAGTTATTTAGGTGAAAGCTCCAAAATGCTTGCCTAATATGTCTGTTTATCCAAAAGGAAGTAAAAAGGGAGAGCTAGAAAGATAGCATTGCATCACATTACATGGCAATGCAATGCACAGTTGCTGAAGTTGAACCAAAATGAGCTTGTAATCTGGCTTCTGCAACTTTGAACATGAAAAATCCAATGAGGAGAAGAAAAGCAAAGCCAAAGAGTCCATCCCAAAATCCGACAAACAAGCAAAATGAACAAAAAACATTGAATTCAATTCTTTCTGATTTTAGAAACTGCATTAAAGAAGGGGTGCACCGGTCCTGGAGATACTGCAATACCAGGTCAATGCGTGGAGTGGACAGAGCAAGCTCTTTTTCCATCTCCCTGTTCTAAAAATCCATTTAATATATGGTCCCCAGATAGGGGACGTATCAGATATTAAACTGATAAGAACAGATACTACACTTGATCTTAGCCAAAAGGCCGAGAAGCGATAACCAGAATTGGTTTCAAACTACGGAGCCACCCAAGGATCCTGAAAAGTCCATTTGTGGAGATGAGCTCCTGGACTCCCGTTAAGAAGACATGTTGTCAACCTCTAGATCCCTTACATGCCTGCACTTTTCGGCTTGCTGCTGCTGCAATCCACGCGTTTTAGATCTGCATAACTCCACCTCTTTAAACACAGCACCTTCACCCCCTGCTGTTCCCACCCGCCTCAACACCGTTGGAAGGGAGGAGAACCAATTAAGGCGGGGGGTGGGGTGGAACGAGCAGCTGTCTACCCTTAGCAGGAGGGCTCCTGATTACATACCTCTCCTGCTGCTGCTGCTGCTGGCTGTCCAGCAGCAGACTGAAGGTGGCTGCTGCTGTGCACAGGTATATAAAGGCTCAGAGCCTATTATGACACGCGCAGCCAGCGTTCCATTGCCACATTCCATCTACTGCAGGCAGGATACCTGGCTGGCTGAATGTCGCTGAGAAGCTCACAGAGACCGCCATAAGCAACAGTTTAACAGAATGCCACAGACTAATCAACCAAACTTTTTGGGTTGGGTTCTCTTTTATAGTCTGCAGGCATTAAATGAAAGAAGTCAGTGTTCCAGCAGAAGGAGACAACGTTTCAGAAAAGGCATTGTAGCAAACCAAAAAAGAAATTTTAAGCGCAGCAGAGTAACCAGCGCACATACCTGTTAGCTCAGGTGAGTTTAAAAGGCTGCTGTTGATAACAAGGGCATTTGCTAAATAGATGGTGTGTGTGCAACAATATACTGAAAGGTCAATTATATTGTGCAGCTTATCTCACCACCTGTAGTTATTTAGGTGAAAGCTCCAAAATGCTTGCCTAATATGTCTGTTTATCCAAAAGGAAGTAAAAAGGGAGAGCTAGAAAGATAGCATTGCATCACATTACATGGCAATGCAATGCACAGTTGCTGAAGTTGAACCAAAATGAGCTTGTAATCTGGCTTCTGCAACTTTGAACATGAAAAATCCAATGAGGAGAAGAAAAGCAAAGCCAAAGAGTCCATCCCAAAATCCGACAAACAAGCAAAATGAACAAAAAACATTGAATTCAATTCTTTCTGATTTTAGAAACTGCATTAAAGAAGGGGTGCACCGGTCCTGGAGATACTGCAATACCAGGTCAATGCGTGGAGTGGACAGAGCAAGCTCTTTTTTCATCTCCCTGTTCTAAAAATCCATTTAATATATGGTCCCCAGATAGGGGACGTATCAGATATTAAACTGATAAGAACAGATACTACACTTGATCTTAGCCAAAAGGCCGAGAAGCGATAACCAGAATTGGTTTCAAACTACGGAGCCACCCAAGGATCCTGAAAAGTCCATTTGTGGAGATGAGCTCCTGGACTCCCGTTAAGAAGACATGTTGTCAACCTCTAGATCCCTTACATGCCTGCACTTTTCGGCTTGCTGCTGCTGCAATCCACGCGTTTTAGATCTGCATAACTCCACCTCTTTAAACACAGCACCTTCACCCCCTGCTGTTCCCACCCGCCTCAACACCGTTGGAAGGGAGGAGAACCAATTAAGGCGGGGGGTGGGGTGGAACGAGCAGCTGTCTACCCTTAGCAGGAGGGCTCCTGATTACATACCTCTCCTGCTGCTGCTGCTGCTGGCTGTCCAGCAGCAGACTGAAGGTGGCTGCTGCTGTGCACAGGTATATAAAGGCTCAGAGCCTATTATGACACGCGCAGCCAGCGTTCCATTGCCACATTCCATCTACTGCAGGCAGGATACCTGGCTGGCTGAATGTCGCTGAGAAGCTCACAGAGACCGCCATAAGCAACAGTTTAACAGAATGCCACAGACTAATCAACCAAACTTTTTGGGTTGGGTTCTCTTTTATAGTCTGCAGGCATTAAATGAAAGAAGTCAGTGTTCCAGCAGAAGGAGACAACGTTTCAGAAAAGGCATTGTAGCAAACCAAAAAAGAAATTTTAAGCGCAGCAGAGTAACCAGCGCACATACCTGTTAGCTCAGGTGAGTTTAAAAGGCTGCTGTTGATAACAAGGGCATTTGCTAAATAGATGGTGTGTGTGCAACAATATACTGAAAGGTCAATTATATTGTGCAGCTTATCTCACCACCTGTAGTTATTTAGGTGAAAGCTCCAAAATGCTTGCCTAATATGTCTGTTTATCCAAAAGGAAGTAAAAAGGGAGAGCTAGAAAGATAGCATTGCATCACATTACATGGCAATGCAATGCACAGTTGCTGAAGTTGAACCAAAATGAGCTTGTAATCTGGCTTCTGCAACTTTGAACATGAAAAATCCAATGAGGAGAAGAAAAGCAAAGCCAAAGAGTCCATCCCAAAATCCGACAAACAAGCAAAATGAACAAAAAACATTGAATTCAATTCTTTCTGATTTTAGAAACTGCATTAAAGAAGGGGTGCACCGGTCCTGGAGATACTGCAATACCAGGTCAATGCGTGGAGTGGACAGAGCAAGCTCTTTTTCCATCTCCCTGTTCTAAAAATCCATTTAATATATGGTCCCCAGATAGGGGACGTATCAGATATTAAACTGATAAGAACAGATACTACACTTGATCTTAGCCAAAAGGCCGAGAAGCGATAACCAGAATTGGTTTCAAACTACGGAGCCACCCAAGGATCCTGAAAAGTCCATTTGTGGAGATGAGCTCCTGGACTCCCGTTAAGAAGACATGTTGTCAACCTCTAGATCCCTTACATGCCTGCACTTTTCGGCTTGCTGCTGCTGCAATCCACGCGTTTTAGATCTGCATAACTCCACCTCTTTAAACACAGCACCTTCACCCCCTGCTGTTCCCACCCGCCTCAACACCGTTGGAAGGGAGGAGAACCAATTAAGGCGGGGGGTGGGGTGGAACGAGCAGCTGTCTACCCTTAGCAGGAGGGCTCCTGATTACATACCTCTCCTGCTGCTGCTGCTGCTGGCTGTCCAGCAGCAGACTGAAGGTGGCTGCTGCTGTGCACAGGTATATAAAGGCTCAGAGCCTATTATGACACGCGCAGCCAGCGTTCCATTGCCACATTCCATCTACTGCAGGCAGGATACCTGGCTGGCTGAATGTCGCTGAGAAGCTCACAGAGACCGCCATAAGCAACAGTTTAACAGAATGCCACAGACTAATCAACCAAACTTTTTGGGTTGGGTTCTCTTTTATAGTCTGCAGGCATTAAATGAAAGAAGTCAGTGTTCCAGCAGAAGGAGACAACGTTTCAGAAAAGGCATTGTAGCAAACCAAAAAAGAAATTTTAAGCGCAGCAGAGTAACCAGCGCACATACCTGTTAGCTCAGGTGAGTTTAAAAGGCTGCTGTTGATAACAAGGGCATTTGCTAAATAGATGGTGTGTGTGCAACAATATACTGAAAGGTCAATTATATTGTGCAGCTTATCTCACCACCTGTAGTTATTTAGGTGAAAGCTCCAAAATGCTTGCCTAATATGTCTGTTTATCCAAAAGGAAGTAAAAAGGGAGAGCTAGAAAGATAGCATTGCATCACATTACATGGCAATGCAATGCACAGTTGCTGAAGTTGAACCAAAATGAGCTTGTAATCTGGCTTCTGCAACTTTGAACATGAAAAATCCAATGAGGAGAAGAAAAGCAAAGCCAAAGAGTCCATCCCAAAATCCGACAAACAAGCAAAATGAACAAAAAACATTGAATTCAATTCTTTCTGATTTTAGAAACTGCATTAAAGAAGGGGTGCACCGGTCCTGGAGATACTGCAATACCAGGTCAATGCGTGGAGTGGACAGAGCAAGCTCTTTTTCCATCTCCCTGTTCTAAAAATCCATTTAATATATGGTCCCCAGATAGGGGACGTATCAGATATTAAACTGATAAGAACTGATACTACACTTGATCTTAGCCAAAAGGCCGAGAAGCGATAACCAGAATTGGTTTCAAACTACGGAGCCACCCAAGGATCCTGAAAAGTCCATTTGTGGAGATGAGCTCCTGGACTCCCGTTAAGAAGACATGTTGTCAACCTCTAGATCCCTTACATGCCTGCACTTTTCGGCTTGCTGCTGCTGCAATCCACGCGTTTTAGATCTGCATAACTCCACCTCTTTAAACACAGCACCTTCACCCCCTGCTGTTCCCACCCGCCTCAACACCGTTGGAAGGGAGGAGAACCAATTAAGGCGGGGGGTGGGGTGGAACGAGCAGCTGTCTACCCTTAGCAGGAGGGCTCCTGATTACATACCTCTCCTGCTGCTGCTGCTGCTGGCTGTCCAGCAGCAGACTGAAGGTGGCTGCTGCTGTGCACAGGTATATAAAGGCTCAGAGCCTATTATGACACGCGCAGCCAGCGTTCCATTGCCACATTCCATCTACTGCAGGCAGGATACCTGGCTGGCTGAATGTCGCTGAGAAGCTCACAGAGACCGCCATAAGCAACAGTTTAACAGAATGCCACAGACTAATCAACCAAACTTTTTGGGTTGGGTTCTCTTTTATAGTCTGCAGGCATTAAATGAAAGAAGTCAGTGTTCCAGCAGAAGGAGACAACGTTTCAGAAAAGGCATTGTAGCAAACCAAAAAAGAAATTTTAAGCGCAGCAGAGTAACCAGCGCACATACCTGTTAGCTCAGGTGAGTTTAAAAGGCTGCTGTTGATAACAAGGGCATTTGCTAAATAGATGGTGTGTGTGCAACAATATACTGAAAGGTCAATTATATTGTGCAGCTTATCTCACCACCTGTAGTTATTTAGGTGAAAGCTCCAAAATGCTTGCCTAATATGTCTGTTTATCCAAAAGGAAGTAAAAAGGGAGAGCTAGAAAGATAGCATTGCATCACATTACATGGCAATGCAATGCACAGTTGCTGAAGTTGAACCAAAATGAGCTTGTAATCTGGCTTCTGCAACTTTGAACATGAAAAATCCAATGAGGAGAAGAAAAGCAAAGCCAAAGAGTCCATCCCAAAATCCGACAAACAAGCAAAATGAACAAAAAACATTGAATTCAATTCTTTCTGATTTTAGAAACTGCATTAAAGAAGGGGTGCACCGGTCCTGGAGATACTGCTATACCAGGTCAATGCGTGGAGTGGACAGAGCAAGCTCTTTTTCCATCTCCCTGTTCTAAAAATCCATTTAATATATGGTCCCCAGATAGGGGACGTATCAGATATTAAACTGATAAGAACAGATTTTTTTGATTGAAGCTGCATCCAAGGCACTGAAAAATGTGACCGAAGTCACACCAAAACAGCGCACGAGGCGAGGATTCATGTGGACCCTTCCCGGAGGAGAGGGTCCCCAATAAACCATCCCCATCCCTCCGAGCCAG
The DNA here is from genome assembly GCF_046119375.1 of Phyllobates terribilis. NCBI lineage: Eukaryota > Metazoa > Chordata > Amphibia > Anura > Dendrobatidae > Phyllobates > Phyllobates terribilis. The sequence continues at coordinate 652,280,070 of NW_027362765.1, forward strand.
AAGGCCACAGCGAGGGTCAGGGATCTCCGATGCTCTCCCTAGCCGAAGCCGGAGAAGAGCCGTTTTCGTGCTCCCAGCTTCCATCTAGGCTGCCACCCTAGTGGAGCTGGAGCCTGTGTTGGTTTCTCAGCCCAAAGCTGATCGGACCTCCGACCGGGTTTATAAAAATTCCCCTTCCTAGCCCGGAGGCCAGGAATAGGGGGGGTTGCTCAGAAAGTATGATTGGCAAAGGTGCGGCGTGCTACGAAGCCAAGTCTTTCTGGGGTTCCCAGTCCCAGTAAGCTTGGACTTCCACCAGGGCGCCTACTCCTGGGGCACATTGCTCCAAAGCCCTCACACTTACCCAGCCTAGTGACTTCAATCCTGGAGGGCCATGTTTTCCATCAGATAACTCTATGAGCCACCTGGCGTACTAACAAGTGCACCAAACCAGTGTGTAATATGCATCAATTTACTAGGGCAGCCCAAGGACAAAACTGCCTTTTCAAAAGATACTACACTTGATCTTAGCCAAAAGGCCGAGAAGCGATAACCAGAATTGGTTTCAAACTACGGAGCCACCCAAGGATCCTGAAAAGTCCATTTGTGGAGATGAGCTCCTGGACTCCCGTTAAGAAGACATGTTGTCAACCTCTAGATCCCTTACATGCCTGCACTTTTCGGCTTGCTGCTGCTGCAATCCACGCGTTTTAGATCTGCATAACTCCACCTCTTTAAACACAGCACCTTCACCCCCTGCTGTTCCCACCCGCCTCAACACCGTTGGAAGGGAGGAGAACCAATTAAGGCGGGGGGTGGGGTGGAACGAGCAGCTGTCTACCCTTAGCAGGAGGGCTCCTGATTACATACCTCTCCTGCTGCTGCTGCTGCTGGCTGTCCAGCAGCAGACTGAAGGTGGCTGCTGCTGTGCACAGGTATATAAAGGCTCAGAGCCTATTATGACACGCGCAGCCAGCGTTCCATTGCCACATTCCATCTACTGCAGGCAGGATACCTGGCTGGCTGAATGTCGCTGAGAAGCTCACAGAGACCGCCATAAGCAACAGTTTAACAGAATGCCACAGACTAATCAACCAAACTTTTTGGGTTGGGTTCTCTTTTATAGTCTGCAGGCATTAAATGAAAGAAGTCAGTGTTCCAGCAGAAGGAGACAACGTTTCAGAAAAGGCATTGTAGCAAACCAAAAAAGAAATTTTAAGCGCAGCAGAGTAACCAGCGCACATACCTGTTAGCTCAGGTGAGTTTAAAAGGCTGCTGTTGATAACAAGGGCATTTGCTAAATAGATGGTGTGTGTGCAACAATATACTGAAAGGTCAATTATATTGTGCAGCTTATCTCACCACCTGTAGTTATTTAGGTGAAAGCTCCAAAATGCTTGCCTAATATGTCTGTTTATCCAAAAGGAAGTAAAAAGGGAGAGCTAGAAAGATAGCATTGCATCACATTACATGGCAATGCAATGCACAGTTGCTGAAGTTGAACCAAAATGAGCTTGTAATCTGGCTTCTGCAACTTTGAACATGAAAAATCCAATGAGGAGAAGAAAAGCAAAGCCAAAGAGTCCATCCCAAAATCCGACAAACAAGCAAAATGAACAAAAAACATTGAATTCAATTCTTTCTGATTTTAGAAACTGCATTAAAGAAGGGGTGCACCGGTCCTGGAGATACTGCAATACCAGGTCAATGCGTGGAGTGGACAGAGCAAGCTCTTTTTCCATCTCCCTGTTCTAAAAATCCATTTAATATATGGTCCCCAGATAGGGGACGTATCAGATATTAAACTGATAAGAACAGATACTACACTTGATCTTAGCCAAAAGGCCGAGAAGCGATAACCAGAATTGGTTTCAAACTACGGAGCCACCCAAGGATCCTGAAAAGTCCATTTGTGGAGATGAGCTCCTGGACTCCCGTTAAGAAGACATGTTGTCAACCTCTAGATCCCTTACATGCCTGCACTTTTCGGCTTGCTGCTGCTGCAATCCACGCGTTTTAGATCTGCATAACTCCACCTCTTTAAACACAGCACCTTCACCCCCTGCTGTTCCCACCCGCCTCAACACCGTTGGAAGGGAGGAGAACCAATTAAGGCGGGGGGTGGGGTGGAACGAGCAGCTGTCTACCCTTAGCAGGAGGGCTCCTGATTACATACCTCTCCTGCTGCTGCTGCTGCTGGCTGTCCAGCAGCAGACTGAAGGTGGCTGCTGCTGTGCACAGGTATATAAAGGCTCAGAGCCTATTATGACACGCGCAGCCAGCGTTCCATTGCCACATTCCATCTACTGCAGGCAGGATACCTGGCTGGCTGAATGTCGCTGAGAAGCTCACAGAGACCGCCATAAGCAACAGTTTAACAGAATGCCACAGACTAATCAACCAAACTTTTTGGGTTGGGTTCTCTTTTATAGTCTGCAGGCATTAAATGAAAGAAGTCAGTGTTCCAGCAGAAGGAGACAACGTTTCAGAAAAGGCATTGTAGCAAACCAAAAAAGAAATTTTAAGCGCAGCAGAGTAACCAGCGCACATACCTGTTAGCTCAGGTGAGTTTAAAAGGCTGCTGTTGATAACAAGGGCATTTGCTAAATAGATGGTGTGTGTGCAACAATATACTGAAAGGTCAATTATATTGTGCAGCTTATCTCACCACCTGTAGTTATTTAGGTGAAAGCTCCAAAATGCTTGCCTAATATGTCTGTTTATCCAAAAGGAAGTAAAAAGGGAGAGCTAGAAAGATAGCATTGCATCACATTACATGGCAATGCAATGCACAGTTGCTGAAGTTGAACCAAAATGAGCTTGTAATCTGGCTTCTGCAACTTTGAACATGAAAAATCCAATGAGGAGAAGAAAAGCAAAGCCAAAGAGTCCATCCCAAAATCCGACAAACAAGCAAAATGAACAAAAAACATTGAATTCAATTCTTTCTGATTTTAGAAACTGCATTAAAGAAGGGGTGCACCGGTCCTGGAGATACTGCAATACCAGGTCAATGCGTGGAGTGGACAGAGCAAGCTCTTTTTCCATCTCCCTGTTCTAAAAATCCATTTAATATATGGTCCCCAGATAGGGGACGTATCAGATATTAAACTGATAAGAACAGATACTACACTTGATCTTAGCCAAAAGGCCGAGAAGCGATAACCAGAATTGGTTTCAAACTACGGAGCCACCCAAGGATCCTGAAAAGTCCATTTGTGGAGATGAGCTCCTGGACTCCCGTTAAGAAGACATGTTGTCAACCTCTAGATCCCTTACATGCCTGCACTTTTCGGCTTGCTGCTGCTGCAATCCACGCGTTTTAGATCTGCATAACTCCACCTCTTTAAACACAGCACCTTCACCCCCTGCTGTTCCCACCCGCCTCAACACCGTTGGAAGGGAGGAGAACCAATTAAGGCGGGGGGTGGGGTGGAACGAGCAGCTGTCTACCCTTAGCAGGAGGGCTCCTGATTACATACCTCTCCTGCTGCTGCTGCTGCTGGCTGTCCAGCAGCAGACTGAAGGTGGCTGCTGCTGTGCACAGGTATATAAAGGCTCAGAGCCTATTATGACACGCGCAGCCAGCGTTCCATTGCCACATTCCATCTACTGCAGGCAGGATACCTGGCTGGCTGAATGTCGCTGAGAAGCTCACAGAGACCGCCATAAGCAACAGTTTAACAGAATGCCACAGACTAATCAACCAAACTTTTTGGGTTGGGTTCTCTTTTATAGTCTGCAGGCATTAAATGAAAGAAGTCAGTGTTCCAGCAGAAGGAGACAACGTTTCAAAAAAGGCATTGTAGCAAACCAAAAAAGAAATTTTAAGCGCAGCAGAGTAACCAGCGCACATACCTGTTAGCTCAGGTGAGTTTAAAAGGCTGCTGTTGATAACAAGGGCATTTGCTAAATAGATGGTGTGTGTGCAACAATATACTGAAAGGTCAATTATATTGTGCAGCTTATATCACCACCTGTAGTTATTTAGGTGAAAGCTCCAAAATGCTTGCCTAATATGTCTGTTTATCCAAAAGGAAGTAAAAAGGGAGAGCTAGAAAGATAGCATTGCATCACATTACATGGCAATGCAATGCACAGTTGCTGAAGTTGAACCAAAATGAGCTTGTAATCTGGCTTCTGCAACTTTGAACATGAAAAATCCAATGAGGAGAAGAAAAGCAAAGCCAAAGAGTCCATCCCAAAATCCGACAAACAAGCAAAATGAACAAAAAACATTGAATTCAATTCTTTCTGATTTTAGAAACTGCATTAAAGAAGGGGTGCACCGGTCCTGGAGATACTGCAATACCAGGTCAATGCGTGGAGTGGACAGAGCAAGCTCTTTTTCCATCTCCCTGTTCTAAAAATCCATTTAATATATGGTCCCCAGATAGGGGACGTATCAGATATTAAACTGATAAGAACAGATACTACACTTGATCTTAGCCAAAAGGCCGAGAAGCGATAACCAGAATTGGTTTCAAACTACGGAGCCACCCAAGGATCCTGAAAAGTCCATTTGTGGAGATGAGCTCCTGGACTCCCGTTAAGAAGACATGTTGTCAACCTCTAGATCCCTTACATGCCTGCACTGTTCGGCTTGCTGCTGCTGCAATCCACGCGTTTTAGATCTGCATAACTCCACCTCTTTAAACACAGCACCTTCACCCCCTGCTGTTCCCACCCGCCTCAACACCGTTGGAAGGGAGGAGAACCAATTAAGGCGGGGGGTGGGGTGGAACGAGCAGCTGTCTACCCTTAGCAGGAGGGCTCCTGATTACATACCTCTCCTGCTGCTGCTGCTGCTGGCTGTCCAGCAGCAGACTGAAGGTGGCTGCTGCTGTGCACAGGTATATAAAGGCTCAGAGCCTATTATGACACGCGCAGCCAGCGTTCCATTGCCACATTCCATCTACTGCAGGCAGGATACCTGGCTGGCTGAATGTCGCTGAGAAGCTCACAGAGACCGCCATAAGCAACAGTTTAACAGAATGCCACAGACTAATCAACCAAACTTTTTGGGTTGGGTTCTCTTTTATAGTCTGCAGGCATTAAATGAAAGAAGTCAGTGTTCCAGCAGAAGGAGACAACGTTTCAGAAAAGGCATTGTAGCAAACCAAAAAGAAATTTTAAGCGCAGCAGAGTAACCAGCGCACATACCTGTTAGCTCAGGTGAGTTTAAAAGGCTGCTGTTGATAACAAGGGCATTTGCTAAATAGATGGTGTGTGTGCAACAATATACTGAAAGGTCAATTATATTGTGCAGCTTATCTCACCACCTGTAGTTATTTAGGTGAAAGCTCCAAAATGCTTGCCTAATATGTCTGTTTATCCAAAAGGAAGTAAAAACGGAGAGCTAGAAAGATAGCATTGCATCACATTACATGGCAATGCAATGCACAGTTGCTGAAGTTGAACCAAAATGAGCTTGTAATCTGGCTTCTGCAACTTTGAACATGAAAAATCCAATGAGGAGAAGAAAAGCAAAGCCAAAGAGTCCATCCCAAAATCCGACAAACAAGCAAAATGAACAAAAAACATTGAATTCAATTCTTTCTGATTTTAGAAACTGCATTAAAGAAGGGGTGCACCGGTCCTGGAGATACTGCAATACCAGGTCAATGCGTGGAGTGGACAGAGCAAGCTCTTTTTCCATCTCCCTGTTCTAAAAATCCATTTAATATATGGTCCCCAGATAGGGGACGTATCAGATATTAAACTGATAAGAACAGATACTACACTTGATCTTAGCCAAAAGGCCGAGAAGCGATAACCAGAATTGGTTTCAAACTACGGAGCCACCCAAGGATCCTGAAAAGTCCATTTGTGGAGATGAGCTCCTGGACTCCCGTTAAGAAGACATGTTGTCAACCTCTAGATTCCTTACATGCCTGCACTTTTCGGCTTGCTGCTGCTGCAATCCACGCGTTTTAGATCTGCATAACTCCACCTCTTTAAACACAGCACCTTCACCCCCTGCTGTTCCCACCCGCCTCAACACCGTTGGAAGGGAGGAGAACCAATTAAGGCGGGGGGTGGGGTGGAACGAGCAGCTGTCTACCCTTAGCAGGAGGGCTCCTGATTACATACCTCTCCTGCTGCTGCTGCTGCTGGCTGTCCAGCAGCAGACTGAAGGTGGCTGCTGCTGTGCACAGGTATATAAAGGCTCAGAGCCTATTATGACACGCGCAGCCAGCGTTCCATTGCCACATTCCATCTACTGCAGGCAGGATACCTGGCTGGCTGAATGTCGCTGAGAAGCTCACAGAGACCGCCATAAGCAACAGTTTAACAGAATGCCACAGACTAATCAACCAAACTTTTTGGGTTGGGTTCTCTTTTATAGTCTGCAGGCATTAAATGAAAGAAGTCAGTGTTCCAGCAGAAGGAGACAACGTTTCAGAAAAGGCATTGTAGCAAACCAAAAAAGAAATTTTAAGCGCAGCAGAGTAACCAGCGCACATACCTGTTAGCTCAGGTGAGTTTAAAAGGCTGCTGTTGATAACAAGGGCATTTGCTAAATAGATGGTGTGTGTGCAACAATATACTGAAAGGTCAATTATATTGTGCAGCTTATCTCACCACCTGTAGTTATTTAGGTGAAAGCTCCAAAATGCTTGCCTAATATGTCTGTTTATCCAAAAGGAAGTAAAAAGGGAGAGCTAGAAAGATAGCATTGCATCACATTACATGGCAATGCAATGCACAGTTGCTGAAGTTGAACCAAAATGAGCTTGTAATCTGGCTTCTGCAACTTTGAACATGAAAAATCCAATGAGGAGAAGAAAAGCAAAGCCAAAGAGTCCATCCCAAAATCCGACAAACAAGCAAAATGAACAAAAAACATTGAATTCAATTCTTTCTGATTTTAGAAACTGCATTAAAGAAGGGGTGCACCGGTCCTGGAGATACTGCAATACCAGGTCAATGCGTGGAGTGGACAGAGCAAGCTCTTTTTCCATCTCCCTGTTCTAAAAATCCATTTAATATATGGTCCCCAGATAGGGGACGTATCAGATATTAAACTGATAAGAACAGATACTACACTTGATCTTAGCCAAAAGGCCGAGAAGCGATAACCAGAATTGGTTTCAAACTACGGAGCCACCCAAGGATCTTGAAAAGTCCATTTGTGGAGATGAGCTCCTGGACTCCCGTTAAGAAGACATGTTGTCAACCTCTAGATCCCTTACATGCCTGCACTTTTCGGCTTGCTGCTGCTGCAATCCACGCGTTTTAGATCTGCATAACTCCACCTCTTTAAACACAGCACCTTCACCCCCTGCTGTTCCCACCCGCCTCAACACCGTTGGAAGGGAGGAGAACCAATTAAGGCGGGGGGTGGGGTGGAACGAGCAGCTGTCTACCCTTAGCAGGAGGGCTCCTGATTACATACCTCTCCTGCTGCTGCTGGCTGTCCAGCAGCAGACTGAAGGTGGCTGCTGCTGTGCACAGGTATATAAAGGCTCAGAGCCTATTATGACACGCGCAGCCAGCGTTCCATTGCCACATTCCATCTACTGCAGGCAGGATACCTGGCTGGCTGAATGTCGCTGAGAAGCTCACAGAGACCGCCATAAGCAACAGTTTAACAGAATGCCACAGACTAATCAACCAAACTTTTTGGGTTGGGTTCTCTTTTATAGTCTGCAGGCATTAAATGAAAGAAGTCAGTGTTCCAGCAGAAGGAGACAACGTTTCAGAAAAGGCATTGTAGCAAACCAAAAAAGAAATTTTAAGCGCAGCAGAGTAACCAGCGCACATACCTGTTAGCTCAGGTGAGTTTAAAAGGCTGCTGTTGATAACAAGGGCATTTGCTAAATAGATGGTGTGTGTGCAACAATATACTGAAAGGTCAATTATATTGTGCAGCTTATCTCACCACCTGTAGTTATTTAGGTGAAAGCTCCAAAATGCTTGCCTAATATGTCTGTTTATCCAAAAGGAAGTAAAAAGGGAGAGCTAGAAAGATAGCATTGCATCACATTACATGGCAATGCAATGCACAGTTGCTGAAGTTGAACCAAAATGAGCTTGTAATCTGGCTTCTGCAACTTTGAACATGAAAAATCCAATGAGGAGAAGAAAAGCAAAGCCAAAGAGTCCATCCCAAAATCCGACAAACAAGCAAAATGAACAAAAAACATTGAATTCAATTCTTTCTGATTTTAGAAACTGCATTAAAGAAGGGGTGCACCGGTCCTGGAGATACTGCAATACCAGGTCAATGCGTGGAGTGGACAGAGCAAGCTCTTTTTCCATCTCCCTGTTCTAAAAATCCATTTAATATATGGTCCCCAGATAGGGGACGTATCAGATATTAAACTGATAAGAACAGATACTACACTTGATCTTAGCCAAAAGGCCGAGAAGCGATAACCAGAATTGGTTTCAAACTACGGAGCCACCCAAGGATCCTGAAAAGTCCATTTGTGGAGATGAGCTCCTGGACTCCCGTTAAGAAGACATGTTGTCAACCTCTAGATCCCTTACATGCCTGCACTTTTCGGCTTGCTGCTGCTGCAATCCACGCGTTTTAGATCTGCATAACTCCACCTCTTTAAACACAGCACCTTCACCCCCTGCTGTTCCCACCCGCCTCAACACCGTTGGAAGGGAGGAGAACCAATTAAGGCGGGGGGTGGGGTGGAACGAGCAGCTGTCTACCCTTAGCAGGAGGGCTCCTGATTACATACCTCTCCTGCTGCTGCTGCTGCTGGCTGTCCAGCAGCAGACTGAAGGTGGCTGCTGCTGTGCACAGGTATATAAAGGCTCAGAGCCTATTATGACACGCGCAGCCAGCGTTCCATTGCCACATTCCATCTACTGCAGGCAGGATACCTGGCTGGCTGAATGTCGCTGAGAAGCTCACAGAGACCGCCATAAGCAACAGTTTAACAGAATGCCACAGACTAATCAACCAAACTTTTTGGGTTGGGTTCTCTTTTATAGTCTGCAGGCATTAAATGAAAGATGTCAGTGTTCCAGCAGAAGGAGACAACGTTTCAGAAAAGGCATTGTAGCAAACCAAAAAAGAAATTTTAAGCGCAGCAGAGTAACCAGCGCACATACCTGTTAGCTCAGGTGAGTTTAAAAGGCTGCTGTTGATAACAAGGGCATTTGCTAAATAGATGGTGTGTGTGCAACAATATACTGAAAGGTCAATTATATTGTGCAGCTTATCTCACCACCTGTAGTTATTTAGGTGAAAGCTCCAAAATGCTTGCCTAATATGTCTGTTTATCCAAAAGGAAGTAAAAAGGGAGAGCTAGAAAGATAGCATTGCATCACATTACATGGCAATGCAATGCACAGTTGCTGAAGTTGAACCAAAATGAGCTTGTAATCTGGCTTCTGCAACTTTGAACATGAAAAATCCAATGAGGAGAAGAAAAGCAAAGCCAAAGAGTCCATCCCAAAATCCGACAAACAAGCAAAATGAACAAAAAACATTGAATTCAATTCTTTCTGATTTTAGAAACTGCATTAAAGAAGGGGTGCACCGGTCCTGGAGATACTGCAATACCAGGTCAATGCGTGGAGTGGACAGAGCAAGCTCTTTTTCCATCTCCCTGTTCTAAAAATCCATTTAATATATGGTCCCCAGATAGGGGACGTATCAGATATTAAACTGATAAGAACAGATACTACACTTGATCTTAGCCAAAAGGCCGAGAAGCGATAACCAGAATTGGTTTCAAACTACGGAGCCACCCAAGGATCCTGAAAAGTCCATTTGTGGAGATGAGCTCCTGGACTCCCGTTAAGAAGACATGTTGTCAACCTCTAGATCCCTTACATGCCTGCACTTTTCGGCTTGCTGCTGCTGCAATCCACGCGTTTTAGATCTGCATAACTCCACCTCTTTAAACACAGCACCTTCACCCCCTGCTGTTCCCACCCGCCTCAACACCGTTGGAAGGGAGGAGAACCAATTAAGGCGGGGGGTGGGGTGGAACGAGCAGCTGTCTACCCTTAGCAGGAGGGCTCCTGATTACATACCTCTCCTGCTGCTGCTGCTGCTGGCTGTCCAGCAGCAGACTGAAGGTGGCTGCTGCTGTGCACAGGTATATAAAGGCTCAGAGCCTATTATGACACGCGCAGCCAGCGTTCCATTGCCACATTCCATCTACTGCAGGCAGGATACCTGGCTGGCTGAATGTCGCTGAGAAGCTCACAGAGACCGCCATAAGCAACAGTTTAACAGAATGCCACAGACTAATCAACCAAACTTTTTTGGGTTGGGTTCTCTTTTATAGTCTGCAGGCATTAAATGAAAGAAGTCAGTGTTCCAGCAGAAGGAGACAACGTTTCAGAAAAGGCATTGTAGCAAACCAAAAAAGAAATTTTAAGCGCAGCAGAGTAACCAGCGCACATACCTGTTAGCTCAGGTGAGTTTAAAAGGCTGCTGTTGATAACAAGGGCATTTGCTAAATAGATGGTGTGTGTGCATTAATATACTGAAAGGTCAATTATATTGTGCAGCTTATCTCACCACCTGTAGTTATTTAGGTGAAAGCTCCAAAATGCTTGACTAATATGTCTGTTTATCCAAAAGGAAGTAAAAAGGGAGAGCTAGAAAGATAGCATTGCATCACATTACATGGCAATGCAATGCACAGTTGCTGAAGTTGAACCAAAATGAGCTTGTAATCTGGCTTCTGCAACTTTGAACATGAAAAATCCAATGAGGAGAAGAAAAGCAAAGCCAAAGAGTCCATCCCAAAATCCGACAAACAAGCAAAATGAACAAAAAACATTGAATTCAATTCTTTCTGATTTTAGAAACTGCATTAAAGAAGGGGTGCACCGGTCCTGGAGATACTGCAATACCAGGTCAATGCGTGGAGTGGACAGAGCAAGCTCTTTTTCCATCTCCCTGTTCTAAAAATCCATTTAATATATGGTCCCCAGATAGGGGACGTATCAGATATTAAACTGATAAGAACAGATACTACACTTGATCTTAGCCAAAAGGCCGAGAAGCGATAACCAGAATTGGTTTCAAACTACGGAGCCACCCAAGGATCCTGAAAAGTCCATTTGTGGAGATGAGCTCCTGGACTCCCGTTAAGAAGACATGTTGTCAACCTCTAGATCCCTTACATGCCTGCACTTTTCGGCTTGCTGCTGCTGCAATCCACGCGTTTTAGATCTGCATAACTCCACCTCTTTAAACACAGCACCTTCACCCCCTGCTGTTCCCACCCGCCTCAACACCGTTGGAAGGGAGGAGAACCAATTAAGGCGGGGGGTGGGGTGGAACGAGCAGCTGTCTACCCTTAGCAGGAGGGCTCCTGATTACATACCTCTCCTGCTGCTGCTGCTGCTGGCTGTCCAGCAGCAGACTGAAGGTGGCTGCTGCTGTGCACAGGTATATAAAGGCTCAGAGCCTATTATGACACGCGCAGCCAGCGTTCCATTGCCACATTCCATCTACTGCAGGCAGGATACCTGGCTGGCTGAGTGTCGCTGAGAAGCTCACAGAGACCGCCATAAGCAACAGTTTAACAGAATGCCACAGACTAATCAACCAAACTTTTTGGGTTGGGTTCTCTTTTATAGTCTGCAGGCATTAAATGAAAGAAGTCAGTGTTCCAGCAGAGGGAGACAACGTTTCAGAAAAGGCATTGTAGCAAACCAAAAAAGAAATTTTAAGCGCAGCAGAGTAACCAGCGCACATACCTGTTAGCTCAGGTGAGTTTAAAAGGCTGCTGTTGATAACAAGGGCATTTGCTAAATAGATGGTGTGTGTGCAACAATATACTGAAAGGTCAATTATATTGTGCAGCTTATCTCACCACCTGTAGTTATTTAGGTGAAAGCTCCAAAATGCTTGCCTAATATGTCTGTTTATCCAAAAGGAAGTAAAAAGGGAGAGCTAGAAAGATAGCATTGCATCACATTACATGGCAATGCAATGCACAGTTGCTGAAGTTGAACCAAAATGAGCTTGTAATCTGGCTTCTGCAACTTTGAACATGAAAAATCCAATGAGGAGAAGAAAAGCAAAGCCAAAGAGTCCATCCCAAAATCCGACAAACAAGCAAAATGAACAAAAAACATTGAATTCAATTCTTTCTGATTTTAGAAACTGCATTAAAGAAGGGGTGCACCGGTCCTGGAGATACTGCAATACCAGGTCAATGCGTTGAGTGGACAGAGCAAGCTCTTTTTCCATCTCCCTGTTCTAAAAATCCATTTAATATATGGTCCCCAGATAGGGGACGTATCAGATATTAAACTGATAAGAACAGATACTACACTTGATCTTAGCCAAAAGGCCGAGAAGCGATAACCAGAATTGGTTTCAAACTACGGAGCCACCCAAGGATCCTGAAAAGTCCATTTGTGGAGATGAGCTCCTGGACTCCCGTTAAGAAGACATGTTGTCAACCTCTAGATCCCTTACATGCCTGCACTTTTCGGCTTGCTGCTGCTGCAATCCACGCGTTTTAGATCTGCATAACTCCACCTCTTTAAACACAGCACCTTCACCCCCTGCTGTTCCCACCCGCCTCAACACCGTTGGAAGGGAGGAGAACCAATTAAGGCGGGGGGTGGGGTGGAACGAGCAGCTGTCTACCCTTAGCAGGAGGGCTCCTGATTACATACCTCTCCTGCTGCTGCTGCTGCTGGCTGTCCAGCAGCAGACTGAAGGTGGCTGCTGCTGTGCACAGGTATATAAAGGCTCAGAGCCTATTATGACACGCGCAGCCAGCGTTCCATTGCCACATTCCATCTACTGCAGGCAGGATACCTGGCTGGCTGAATGTCGCTGAGAAGCTCACAGAGACCGCCATAAGCAACAGTTTAACAGAATGCCACAGACTAATCAACCAAACTTTTTGGGTTGGGTTCTCTTTTATAGTCTGCAGGCATTAAATGAAAGAAGTCAGTGTTCCAGCAGAGGGAGACAACGTTTCAGAAAAGGCATTGTAGCAAACCAAAAAAGAAATTTTAAGCGCAGCAGAGTAACCAGCGCACATACCTGTTAGCTCAGGTGAGTTTAAAAGGCTGCTGTTGATAACAAGGGCATTTGCTAAATAGATGGTGTGTGTGCAACAATATACTGAAAGGTCAATTATATTGTGCAGCTTATCTCACCACCTGTAGTTATTTAGGTGAAAGCTCCAAAATGCTTGCCTAATATGTCTGTTTATCCAAAAGGAAGTAAAAAGGGAGAGCTAGAAAGATAGCATTGCATCACATTACATGGCAATGCAATGCACAGTTGCTGAAGTTGAACCAAAATGAGCTTGTAATCTGGCTTCTGCAACTTTGAACATGAAAAATCCAATGAGGAGAAGAAAAGCAAAGCCAAAGAGTCCATCCCAAAATCCGACAAACAAGCAAAATGAACAAAAAACATTGAATTCAATTCTTTCTGATTTTAGAAACTGCATTAAAGAAGGGGTGCACCGGTCCTGGAGATACTGCAATACCAGGTCAATGCGTGGAGTGGACAGAGCAAGCTCTTTTTCCATCTCCCTGTTCTAAAAATCCATTTAATATATGGTCCCCAGATAGGGGACGTATCAGATATTAAACTGATAAGAACAGATTTTTTTTTTTTTTTTTTTTTTTTTTTTTTGACTCAGATTACAAAGTCTTGGAATCAACAAAAAGATAAGAAGACTCAAATCCATCATCGTGCATTCTACCAATTTTAATACTTCTCCAAATCTTTTATTTTCTTTTTCTTTTATATATATATATTTATTTATTTTTTCCCTCTTTTTTTTTTTTTTTAAAAATTATATAGTTTTGGCTATTTTTTTTTGTTTGTTTTTGTTTTTGTTTTTTTGTTTTTCCACAGGTTTTCAAAAAATCAAAGCTTACAAGGTAAGTTCATTCCATTTACATTGTTTCCATTTCTCATTTGCTTTCACCTTGCCAAGCGTCATTTTGTCCCTCCAGAAATACATGTACAAATAACTTAGACATAATTTAATACACTGGTCGACTGTTACTTCCTTATGTTTAAACACTAAAATGTTCCTTGCTTTCCACAATGCCGCCTTCACACATGCAATAATAATCCATACAATTTTAAAATCCTCCTCTCTTATCCCCATCCCATAAAATACTCTGTTAAAATCCAAAAAATTAACAGTACTCACAGCTCTCACTATATTGCACACTTTCCTCCATATTGTCTGTGCAAAATTACAATTCCAGAAGATGTGCATGGGTGTTTCACTATTCCCACACCTGGATCTTGGGCACACTTCAGATCTTACCAACCCACGCCTGTGTTGGAACTCACGGGTTGGCAGGCAGTCTTTTACTATACACCAGAGTAAATCCCTGTGTTCATTAGATAACACACTATAATTTACATTCATCCAGATTCTTTCCACAATTTTGAATGAAAAATGTTCCACAGGACTGATACCTATTCTCTCTTCCAGGATTTTTAGGATTTTTTTATGGCATTTAAGAACATTTATTTCGACCATCTTAAGTTTAAAATCTCTTAAAATTTTTTCTAAAACAATATAATTTCCTGGAGGTAAAAACCTATAAGGCCTATTTAGAGACATCTCCAACCATTTATAATTTCTAATATAGAAACCTAAATTATATATAGAAAACAACTTTAGCTTAGAGCCTGGTCCTAATAAAGTGCATACACAGTTCGCTACATACTTTGCATATAAAAAGGACCTAATATCCGGAAAACCTTTCCCACCTTTTTTCTTTGATTTATATATCTCCTCTCTCTTTACTCTTTCCATCTTGGATCTCCATAAAAAATTAAAACATACCTTAATAACTCTCTTCATGATATTATTTTGGGGGATAAAAACTGTTGAGACATATAAAAACATTGGGAGTAAAACCTGTCTAATAATTAAAATTTTTCCTTCCAGGGTAAGATCTCTCAACTGCCAGAAAGTAATCTTTTTCTTAACTCTTTCCAGCAGAGACTCCCAATTTCTTACATTACCACCTGACTCTGAGAAATAAATACCTAAAATTTTTACTTCATTCATTCTTGTTAATTTACACTCAGAATCTACAATAAAATCACCAACAGTTAAAATACCAGATTTTTCCATGTTAATTTTAAAACCCGATGCGCCCCCAAACCAATCCACTGTTCTTATGGCTCTGTTCATGCTTCTAGTGTCTTTAACTAAAACCGTCACATCATCCATATATGCCACCACTTTAACTTGTTCATTGCAACTCCCGGGAATAAAAAAACCATTGATTACCTTATCTCTCCTAAAAGCTGCTAAAAGTGGTTCAATTGCACAAATAAAAAGAATAGGGGATAAGGGACACCCCTGTTTAACGCCACAGTTTATTTTTACATTATCAGATAAAAAACCATTAATAGATATTTTGCTAAAACATGATTTGTAAAGAGATTTAATACGTTTGCTAAAAACATCCGGGCATCCCATTTTCTCTAAAACTGCAAATAAAAAATCATGGGCAACTCTATCGTACGCTTTTTCAAAATCCAAAGTAATTAGAGCAAGCTTTTGTTTTCTGTCTAAAACATCCCATAAAACATCCCTGATTAAAATCAATGAGTCGCTGATTCTCCGATTTGGCACTGCACACGTCTGATCCACTTCTATTACTGAGCCGATTACCTTTTTTAATCTATTTGCTAGTAACTTTGCATATACCTTACAGTCCGTATTTAAAAGGGTTATTGGTCTCCAATTTTTAATCAGTTCTTTATTTCCTTTCTTAAATAATAAAACAATAAGACCCTCCCACCACGACTCTGGGACACTAAAAGATGCTTCTGCTTCTAAAATTACTTCATAAAAATCCTCACCCATGATCTCCCATAAACACTTGTAAAATTCAACAGGTAGTCCATCTGCTCCCGGCGTTTTGTTATTTTGTAGCGTATTAATTGTATTAAAAACTTCCTCTTTAGTAAAATTCCCTATTAAAAAAGATTTATCTTCCGCATTAAAATTTTTTTCCAGTCCTTCTAAAAAATGTTTTTTTAGAGACACATCCGTGTTTTTAACAGAAAATAAATCATCATAAAATTCTTTTGCTTTCATCTTCTTCCCCTCCAAACTTGTTTCTCCTTCCAAAACCTTCATATAATCCTTCTTGTCACATATTTTTTTAAAAAATAATTTTGTGCATTTTTCATCCTCGTCTAAAACTTTTACTCGGGAATTAAAAATAATTTCTTTACCTTTTTCTTTCAGGCAGTTTTGGATCTTTTCTTTTGTTGTTCGGATCGCCTCCTGCAGATCACATCCGTTATTTTCGAGGTGAAAAAAACATTGCAGTTTAGCATTAAGATCATTATAAAAAATACGTTTTGCAGCAGCTTTCTTCTTTCCTTCTTTAATAAAAAATATTTTTACCTCCTTCTTGACAAAATCCCACCAATTAAAAATAGATTTAAAAAACGTTTTTTTTAGCTTCAGTTTTTCATACAGCTTTTTAAAACCTTCCATAACCACCTCGTCTTGTAGTAGGGATACATTAAATTTCCAGTGTGACGGTCTTTTATCCACATCTGATTCTATTTTAAAACTACATTCTATTATTTTATGATCTGAAAAAGGTGTTGAATGCGTTTTAAAACCTGAGCATGTTAGGGCTTGAGATATAAAAATATAATTTATTCTGGATGAAACACCTCTCCCCACCCAAGTGACTTCATGCTCCTTTTTTTGTCCATCTAATGCCCATGTATCTTTAAGATTAAAAGCTGCTAAAATATTTCTAAGACATGAAGCTGACCCATCTTTTACATTTTTTAAATGACAATTAAAATCCCCACCTAAAACTAATGGATCTACTCCAGGTAAAAACAGCTGCAACAGTTCAAACAAATGTAATCTCAAGGCTTTTTCTGCATTTGCATACACATTAAAACACCTCACTTTCTTCCCATTTTTCTGCACATCAATTCTTAAAATCCTCCCAGGGTATATCTCTTCATAATTTACAATCTCCCAATCTTTAGAGCATAAAAACCCCACACCATCACTTTTTGACTCGTTCCCACCAGAAAAGCATAAGTTACCCTTCCATATACCCTGTAAATATTCATAGCTTATTTTTTTTGTCAAATTACATTCTTGTAGAAAGATAAAATCAATATTTTCATTATTTAAAAAATCATATAAAGCAGTTCTCTTATATAGGTCGTTAAACCCCTGAACATTCAGGGACATTGAGCGGATCATCTTCTAACATTTAGTGCAGGGCTCTTCCCTCCGCCCTCATTCTCTACTGCCGGAGAAGATGGGTCTACCTCCAGATCTGATACATCCGAAGATGACACACTCCCCAGCAGACTTGTTGCTTCTAATGCCTTTACTTTCCCACCACATGGTATTCCTTCATTATCACTTCTATCCACACTTCTTTTTAGAGATTTTTCTGTGCAGTCCATTTGTACCTGCGCGCAAGGTAAGCTCTGCGACAGGGAATTAGTAGGAGTGGACTCCACTACTTCTGGAATATCACTTTCCCCTCCACAACTACTCCCTTTACTTAGTGGAGAAATTTCTTGCAACATTTGACTCTTCTCTTCTCTCTTCTGATCTTCTTTCTTCTGTTCTTCTATCTTCTTCTTTTCATTCTTATCTTCTTTCTTCTTATCTTCTTTCTTCTGCTCTTCTCTCTTTTTCCTTTCCATCTGTTTCTTTATCTCCATGGCCCTTTTTTCTATGTCCTCTATCCTCTTCTGTTTTTCCTCTTCCTTCTTTCTCTTCCTTTCTTCCAACTTCCTTTCCTCTTCTTCTTGTGATTTTTTAACCCGTTCCTCCTTCTTCTTCTCCTTCATTGCCCGTCCCTCCTCTTCCTCTTTTCTCTTTCTTTCTGTCTCCTCCTTCTCACTCCTTTCTTTCTCCTCTTCCCCTTTTTCCTCTTCAGCAGCAATGCCTGCTTCCACATCGTCTTTAGCTTCTTGTTGCTGTTCTTCAGGCGATGTGTCCATCTCCTCTACATCCTTTTTCTTATTTTTAGGGCACTCATCCATCTGGTGAGGAGTACCCATGCAACTAAAACACTTGTTACATTCTGCATCCAGATGTCCATATTTTTTACACACACGGCAGTAGTGTGGCATCCCTGGGAAGAATAAATAACCGCGGCTATGGTTGATATAAACCTGCGGCGGAGGTCTGGACACGCCCCCCTCCTCATTCGGGTTCTTCCTAAATGATACCACATTCACACGTTTCCCGTTCCACACTCCAAACTGTGTTTCCCCGCGTCTCTTAGGGATGATTTTGTCACAATACATTGATAGGTAACTTTCAACCTCAGAGTCTGTAATAAATGGACTAAACAAATGAATCGTCAGTACTTTCATTGAAAACTGAAAAGAGGGGATTACTTTCACCCCCTCCAGCTCTACCTTCTCTTTATTTACTTCATAAAGAGCATAGGCACTTTCACACTGCGAGGCTTTATTAAGCGTAACATCATAAAGTCCTCGAGAAAAAAAAGATTGAAAGCAAAAAAGATGCTCCTTGTCGATCTTCAAGAGCATACAAATAACATTGAAAATAAATTGAGAATCTTTCACCTGCCGGTGGTCAGGAGCAACCACGAACCTGATGGTGTCCTTCAGCGGATGCTCCTCCGAGAAATAATCATTCGGGTTGCTTGCTTGATTCTCCTTCCTTCCTCCAGGGTTTCTCCTTGTCTCCATGATTTTCCTCTTCTTTTCCAGATACCAAGGAAAATATCACACACGGATCGCAGCCTCCACGAAGTTCGTCCTCCCTCCAACACACCGTCCTCCGTAAAGAAAAGGCACTGCAGCTTTAGCACCGATTCCCAAAAGCAGCACTGGATATCTCCAAAGGCCAAGAATCGGTTCTGCCACCACAGTAACCTTCAGCCCAATGTCACAACCCACTACAGATCGTGCCAA
Organism: Phyllobates terribilis; assembly: GCF_046119375.1. Taxonomy (NCBI): domain Eukaryota; kingdom Metazoa; phylum Chordata; class Amphibia; order Anura; family Dendrobatidae; genus Phyllobates; species Phyllobates terribilis. The sequence continues at coordinate 652,298,938 of NW_027362765.1, forward strand.
AAGGCCGAGAAGCGATAACCAGAATTGGTTTCAAACTACGGAGCCACCCAAGGATCCTGAAAAGTCCATTTGTGGAGATGAGCTCCTGGACTCCCGTTAAGAAGACATGTTGTCAACCTCTAGATCCCTTACATGCCTGCACTTTTCGGCTTGCTGCTGCTGCAATCCACGCGTTTTAGATCTGCATAACTCCACCTCTTTAAACACAGCACCTTCACCCCCTGCTGTTCCCACCCGCCTCAACACCGTTGGAAGGGAGGAGAACCAATTAAGGCGGGGGGTGGGGTGGAACGAGCAGCTGTCTACCCTTAGCAGGAGGGCTCCTGATTACATACCTCTCCTGCTGCTGCTGCTGCTGGCTGTCCAGCAGCAGACTGAAGGTGGCTGCTGCTGTGCACAGGTATATAAAGGCTCAGAGCCTATTATGACACGCGCAGCCAGCGTTCCATTGCCACATTCCATCTACTGCAGGCAGGATACCTGGCTGGCTGAATGTCGCTGAGAAGCTCACAGAGACCGCCATAAGCAACAGTTTAACAGAATGCCACAGACTAATCAACCAAACTTTTTGGGTTGGGTTCTCTTTTATAGTCTGCAGGCATTAAATGAAAGAAGTCAGTGTTCCAGCAGAAGGAGACAACGTTTCAGAAAAGGCATTGTAGCAAACCAAAAAAGAAATTTTAAGCGCAGCAGAGTAACCAGCGCACATACCTGTTAGCTCAGGTGAGTTTAAAAGGCTGCTGTTGATAACAAGGGCATTTGCTAAATAGATGGTGTGTGTGCAACAATATACTGAAAGGTCAATTATATTGTGCAGCTTATCTCACCACCTGTAGTTATTTAGGTGAAAGCTCCAAAATGCTTGCCTAATATGTCTGTTTATCCAAAAGGAAGTAAAAAGGGAGAGCTAGAAAGATAGCATTGCATCACATTACATGGCAATGCAATGCACAGTTGCTGAAGTTGAACCAAAATGAGCTTGTAATCTGGCTTCTGCAACTTTGAACATGAAAAATCCAATGAGGAGAAGAAAAGCAAAGCCAAAGAGTCCATCCCAAAATCCGACAAACAAGCAAAATGAACAAAAAACATTGAATTCAATTCTTTCTGATTTTAGAAACTGCATTAAAGAAGGGGTGCACCGGTCCTGGAGATACTGCAATACCAGGTCAATGCGTGGAGTGGACAGAGCAAGCTCTTTTTCCATCTCCCTGTTCTAAAAATCCATTTAATATATGGTCCCCAGATAGGGGACGTATCAGATATTAAACTGATAAGAACAGATACTACACTTGATCTTAGCCAAAAGGCCGAGAAGCGATAACCAGAATTGGTTTCAAACTACGGAGCCACCCAAGGATCCTGAAAAGTCCATTTGTGGAGATGAGCTCCTGGACTCCCGTTAAGAAGACATGTTGTCAACCTCTAGATCCCTTACATGCCTGCACTTTTCGGCTTGCTGCTGCTGCAATCCACGCGTTTTAGATCTGCATAACTCCACCTCTTTAAACACAGCACCTTCACCCCCTGCTGTTCCCACCCGCCTCAACACCGTTGGAAGGGAGGAGAACCAATTAAGGCGGGGGGTGGGGTGGAACGAGCAGCTGTCTACCCTTAGCAGGAGGGCTCCTGATTACATACCTCTCCTGCTGCTGCTGCTGCTGGCTGTCCAGCAGCAGACTGAAGGTGGCTGCTGCTGTGCACAGGTATATAAAGGCTCAGAGCCTATTATGACACGCGCAGCCAGCGTTCCATTGCCACATTCCATCTACTGCAGGCAGGATACCTGGCTGGCTGAATGTCGCTGAGAAGCTCACAGAGACCGCCATAAGCAACAGTTTAACAGAATGCCACAGACTAATCAACCAAACTTTTTGGGTTGGGTTCTCTTTTATAGTCTGCAGGCATTAAATGAAAGAAGTCAGTGTTCCAGCAGAAGGAGACAACGTTTCAGAAAAGGCATTGTAGCAAACCAAAAAAGAAATTTTAAGCGCAGCAGAGTAACCAGCGCACATACCTGTTAGCTCAGGTGAGTTTAAAAGGCTGCTGTTGATAACAAGGGCATTTGCTAAATAGATGGTGTGTGTGTAACAATATACTGAAAGGTCAATTATATTGTGCAGCTTATCTCACCACCTGTAGTTATTTAGGTGAAAGCTCCAAAATGCTTGCCTAATATGTCTGTTTATCCAAAAGGAAGTAAAAAGGGAGAGCTAGAAAGATAGCATTGCATCACATTACATGGCAATGCAATGCACAGTTGCTGAAGTTGAACCAAAATGAGCTTGTAATCTGGCTTCTGCAACTTTGAACATGAAAAATCCAATGAGGAGAAGAAAAGCAAAGCCAAAGAGTCCATCCCAAAATCCGACAAACAAGCAAAATGAACAAAAAACATTGAATTCAATTCTTTCTGATTTTAGAAACTGCATTAAAGAAGGGGTGCACCGGTCCTGGAGATACTGCAATACCAGGTCAATGTGTGGAGTGGACAGAGCAAGCTCTTTTTCCATCTCCCTGTTCTAAAAATCCATTTAATATATGGTCCCCAGATAGGGGACGTATCAGATATTAAACTGATAAGAACAGATTTTTTTATCGAAAGCCCGAATTCGTGTACAAAACCCGAGTGCGCTTAAAAAAGTGACAAGTGCCACAAAAAAAGTGCACTAGGATGCTGGACTTCTTGAAACCCTCTCCAAAAGGAGAAGGGTCCCCCAAACCATTCCCCGTCCCTCCGAGCCAGAAGGCCACAGCGAGGAACAGGGACAAATAGCCACCTCCAGCCGAAACCAGAGGCGACCCAATCTTACCTCACTTGATCTTAGCCAAAAGGCCGAGAAGCGATAACCAGAATTGGTTTCAAACTACGGAGCCACCCAAGGATCCTGAAAAGTCCATTTGTGGAGATGAGCTCCTGGACTCCCGTTAAGAAGACATGTTGTCAACCTCTAGATCCCTTACATGCCTGCACTTTTCGGCTTGCTGCTGCTGCAATCCACGCGTTTTAGATCTGCATAACTCCACCTCTTTAAACACAGCACCTTCACCCCCTGCTGTTCCCACCCGCCTCAACACCGTTGGAAGGGAGGAGAACCAATTAAGGCGGGGGGTGGGGTGGAACGAGCAGCTGTCTACCCTTAGCAGGAGGGCTCCTGATTACATACCTCTCCTGCTGCTGCTGCTGCTGGCTGTCCAGCAGCAGACTGAAGGTGGCTGCTGCTGTGCACAGGTATATAAAGGCTCAGAGCCTATTATGACACGCGCAGCCAGCGTTCCATTGCCACATTCCATCTACTGCAGGCAGGATACCTGGCTGGCTGAATGTCGCTGAGAAGCTCACAGAGACCGCCATAAGCAACAGTTTAACAGAATGCCACAGACTAATCAACCAAACTTTTTGGGTTGGGTTCTCTTTTATAGTCTGCAGGCATTAAATGAAAGAAGTCAGTGTTCCAGCAGAGGGAGACAACGTTTCAGAAAAGGCATTGTAGCAAACCAAAAAAGAAATTTTAAGCGCAGCAGAGTAACCAGCGCACATACCTGTTAGCTCAGGTGAGTTTAAAAGGCTGCTGTTGATAACAAGGGCATTTGCTAAATAGATGGTGTGTGTGCAACAATATACTGAAAGGTCAATTATATTGTGCAGCTTATCTCACCACCTGTAGTTATTTAGGTGAAAGCTCCAAAATGCTTGCCTAATATGTCTGTTTATCCAAAAGGAAGTAAAAAGGGAGAGCTAGAAAGATAGCATTGCATCACATTACATGGCAATGCAATGCACAGTTGCTGAAGTTGAACCAAAATGAGCTTGTAATCTGGCTTCTGCAACTTTGAACATGAAAAATCCAATGAGGAGAAGAAAAGCAAAGCCAAAGAGTCCATCCCAAAATCCGACAAACAAGCAAAATGAACAAAAAACATTGAATTCAATTCTTTCTGATTTTAGAAACTGCATTAAAGAAGGGGTGCACCGGTCCTGGAGATACTGCAAAACCAGGTCAATGCGTGGAGTGGACAGAGCAAGCTCTTTTTCAATCTCCCTGTTCTAAAAATCCATTTAATATATGGTCCCCAGATAGGGGACGTATCAGATATTAAACTGATAAGAACAGATACTACACTTGATCTTAGCCAAAAGGCCGAGAAGCGATAACCAGAATTGGTTTCAAACTACGGAGCCACCCAAGGATCCTGAAAAGTCCATTTGTGGAGATGAGCTCCTGGACTCCCGTTAAGAAGACATGTTGTCAACCTCTAGATCCCTTACATGCCTGCACTTTTCGGCTTGCTGCTGCTGCAATCCACGCGTTTTAGATCTGCATAACTCCACCTCTTTAAACACAGCACCTTCACCCCCTGCTGTTCCCACCCGCCTCAACACCGTTGGAAGGGAGGAGAACCAATTAAGGCGGGGGGTGGGGTGGAACGAGCAGCTGTCTACCCTTAGCAGGAGGGCTCCTGATTACATACCTCTCCTGCTGCTGCTGCTGCTGGCTGTCCAGCAGCAGACTGAAGGTGGCTGCTGCTGTGCACAGGTATATAAAGGCTCAGAGCCTATTATGACACGCGCAGCCAGCGTTCCATTGCCACATTCCATCTACTGCAGGCAGGATACCTGGCTGGCTGAATGTCGCTGAGAAGCTCACAGAGACCGCCATAAGCAACAGTTTAACAGAATGCCACAGACTAATCAACCAAACTTTTTGGGTTGGGTTCTCTTTTATAGTCTGCAGGCATTAAATGAAAGAAGTCAGTGTTCCAGCAGAGGGAGACAACGTTTCAGAAAAGGCATTGTAGCAAACCAAAAAAGAAATTTTAAGCGCAGCAGAGTAACCAGCGCACATACCTGTTAGCTCAGGTGAGTTTAAAAGGCTGCTGTTGATAACAAGGGCATTTGCTAAATAGATGGTGTGTGTGCAACAATATACTGAAAGGTCAATTATATTGTGCAGCTTATCTCACCACCTGTAGTTATTTAGGTGAAAGCTCCAAAATGCTTGCCTAATATGTCTGTTTATCCAAAAGGAAGTAAAAAGGGAGAGCTAGAAAGATAGCATTGCATCACATTACATGGCAATGCAATGCACAGTTGCTGAAGTTGAACCAAAATGAGCTTGTAATCTGGCTTCTGCAACTTTGAACATGAAAAATCCAATGAGGAGAAGAAAAGCAAAGCCAAAGAGTCCATCCCAAAATCCGACAAACAAGCAAAATGAACAAAAAACATTGAATTCAATTCTTTCTGATTTTAGAAACTGCATTAAAGAAGGGGTGCACCGGTCCTGGAGATACTGCAATACCAGGTCAATGCGTGGAGTGGACAGAGCAAGCTCTTTTTCCATCTCCCTGTTCTAAAAATCCATTTAATATATGGTCCCCAGATAGGGGACGTATCAGATATTAAACTGATAAGAACAGATTTTTTTTTTTTTTTTTTTTTTTTGACTCAGATTACAAAGTCTTGGAATCAACAAAAAGATAAGAAGACTCAAATCCATCATCGTGCATTCTACCAATTTTAATACTTCTCCAAATCTTTTATTTTCTTTTTCTTTTATATATATATATTTATTTATTTTTTCCCTCTTTTTTTTTTTTTAAAAAAATTATATAGTTTTGGCTATTTTTTTTTGTTTGTTTTTGTTTTTGTTTTTTTGTTTTTCCACAGGTTTTCAAAAAATCAAAGCTTACAAGGTAAGTTCATTCCATTTACATTGTTTCCATTTCTCATTTGCTTTCACCTTGCCAAGCGTCATTTTGTCCCTCCAGAAATACATGTACAAATAACTTAGACATAATTTAATACACTGGTCGACTGTTACTTCCTTATGTTTAAACACTAAAATGTTCCTTGCTTTCCACAATGCCGCCTTCACACATGCAATAATAATCCATACAATTTTAAAATCCTCCTCTCTTATCCCCATCCCATAAAATACTCTGTTAAAATCCAAAAAATTAACAGTACTCACAGCTCTCACTATATTGCACACTTTCCTCCATATTGTCTGTGCAAAATTACAATTCCAGAAGATGTGCATGGGTGTTTCACTATTCCCACACCTGGATCTTGGGCACACTTCAGATCTTACCAACCCACGCCTGTGTTGGAACTCACGGGTTGGCAGGCAGTCTTTTACTATACACCAGAGTAAATCCCTGTGTTCATTAGATAACACACTATAATTTACATTCATCCAGATTCTTTCCACAATTTTGAATGAAAAATGTTCCACAGGACTGATACCTATTCTCTCTTCCAGGATTTTTAGGATTTTTTTATGGCATTTAAGAACATTTATTTCGACCATCTTAAGTTTAAAATCTCTTAAAATTTTTTCTAAAACAATATAATTTCTTGGAGGTAAAAACCTATAAGGCCTATTTAGAGACATCTCCAACCATTTATAATTTCTAATATAGAAACCTAAATTATATATAGAAAACAACTTTAGCTTAGAGCCTGGTCCTAATAAAGTGCATACACAGTTCGCTACATACTTTGCATATAAAAAGGACCTAATATCCGGAAAACCTTTCCCACCTTTTTTCTTTGATTTATATATCTCCTCTCTCTTTACTCTTTCCATCTTGGATCTCCATAAAAAATTAAAACATACCTTAATAACTCTCTTCATGATATTATTTTGGGGGATAAAAACTGTTGAGACATATAAAAACATTGGGAGTAAAACCTGTCTAATAATTAAAATTTTTCCTTCCAGGGTAAGATCTCTCAACTGCCAGAAAGTAATCTTTTTCTTAACTCTTTCCAGCAGAGACTCCCAATTTCTTACATTACCACCTGACTCTGAGAAATAAATACCTAAAATTTTTACTTCATTCATTCTTGTTAATTTACACTCAGAATCTACAATAAAATCACCAACAGTTAAAATACCAGATTTTTCCATGTTAATTTTAAAACCCGATGCGCCCCCAAACCAATCCACTGTTCTTATGGCTCTGTTCATGCTTCTAGTGTCTTTAACTAAAACCGTCACATCATCCATATATGCCACCACTTTAACTTGTTCATTGCAACTCCCGGGAATAAAAAAACCATTGATTACCTTATCTCTCCTAAAAGCTGCTAAAAGTGGTTTAATTGCACAAATAAAAAGAATAGGGGATAAGGGACACCCCTGTTTAACGCCACAGTTTATTTTTACATTATCAGATAAAAAACCATTAATAGATATTTTGCTAAAACATGATTTGTAAAGAGATTTAATACGTTTGCTAAAAACATCCGGGCATCCCATTTTCTCTAAAACTGCAAATAAAAAATCATGGGCAACTCTATCGTACGCTTTTTCAAAATCCAAAGTAATTAGAGCAAGCTTTTGTTTTCTGTCTAAAACATCCCATAAAACATCCCTGATTAAAATCAATGAGTCGCTGATTCTCCGATTTGGCACTGCACACGTCTGATCCACTTCTATTACTGAGCCGATTACCTTTTTTAATCTATTTGCTAGTAACTTTGCATATACCTTACAGTCCGTATTTAAAAGGGTTATTGGTCTCCAATTTTTAATCAGTTCTTTATTTCCTTTCTTAAATAATAAAACAATAAGACCCTCCCACCACGACTCTGGGACACTAAAAGATGCTTCTGCTTCTAAAATTACTTCATAAAAATCCTCACCCATGATCTCCCATAAACACTTGTAAAATTCAACAGGTAGTCCATCTGCTCCCGGCGTTTTGTTATTTTGTAGCGTATTAATTGTATTAAAAACTTCCTCTTTAGTAAAATTCCCTATTAAAAAAGATTTATCTTCCGCATTAAAATTTTTTTCCAGTCCTTCTAAAAAATGTTTTTTTAGAGACACATCCGTGTTTTTAACAGAAAATAAATCATCATAAAATTCTTTTGCTTTCATCTTCTTCCCCTCCAAACTTGTTTCTCCTTCCAAAACCTTCATATAATCCTTCTTGTCACATATTTTTTTAAAAAAGAATTTTGTGCATTTTTCATCCTCGTCTAAAACTTTTACTCGGGAATTAAAAATAATTTCTTTACCTTTTTCTTTCAGGCAGTTTTGGATCTTTTCTTTTGTTGTTCGGATCGCCTCCTGCAGATCACATCCGTTATTTTCGAGGTGAAAAAAACATTGCAGTTTAGCATTAAGATCATTATAAAAAATACGTTTTGCAGCAGCTTTCTTCTTTCCTTCTTTAATAAAAAATATTTTTACCTCCTTCTTGACAAAATCCCACCAATTAAAAATAGATTTAAAAAACGTTTTTTTTAGCTTCAGTTTTTCATACAGCTTTTTAAAACCTTCCATAACCACCTCGTCTTGTAGTAGGGATACATTAAATTTCCAGTGTGACGGTCTTTTATCCACATCTGATTCTATTTTAAAACTACATTCTATTATTTTATGATCTGAAAAAGGTGTTGAATGCGTTTTAAAACCTGAGCATGTTAGGGCTTGAGATATAAAAATATAATTTATTCTGGATGAAACACCTCTCCCCACCCAAGTGACTTCATGCTCCTTTTTTTGTCCATCTAATGCCCATGTATCTTTAAGATTAAAAGCTGCTAAAATATTTCTAAGACATGAAGCTGACCCATCTTTTACATTTTTTAAATGACAATTAAAATCCCCACCTAAAACTAATGGATCTACTCCAGGTAAAAACAGCTGCAACAGTTCAAACAAATGTAATCTCAAGGCTTTTTCTGCATTTGCATACACATTAAAACACCTCACTTTCTTCCCATTTTTCTGCACATCAATTCTTAAAATCCTCCCAGGGTATATCTCTTCATAATTTACAATCTCCCAATCTTTAGAGCATAAAAACCCCACACCATCACTTTTTGACTCGTTCCCACCAGAAAAGCATAAGTTACCCTTCCATATACCCTGTAAATATTCATAGCTTATTTTTTTTGTCAAATTACATTCTTGTAGAAAGATAAAATCAATATTTTCATTATTTAAAAAATCATATAAAGCAGTTCTCTTATATAGGTCGTTAAACCCCTGAACATTCAGGGACATTGAGCGGATCATCTTCTAACATTTAGTGCAGGGCTCTTCCCTCCGCCCTCATTCTCTACTGCCGGAGAAGATGGGTCTACCTCCAGATCTGATACATCCGAAGATGACACACTCCCCAGCAGACTTGTTGCTTCTAATGCCTTTACTTTCCCACCACATGGTATTCCTTCATTATCACTTCTATCCACACTTCTTTTTAGAGATTTTTCTGTGCAGTCCATTTGTACCTGCGCGCAAGGTAAGCTCTGCGACAGGGAATTAGTAGGAGTGGACTCCACTACTTCTGGAATATCACTTTCCCCTCCACAACTACTCCCTTTACTTAGTGGAGAAATTTCTTGCAACATTTGACTCTTCTCTTCTCTCTTCTGATCTTCTTTCTTCTGTTCTTCTATCTTCTTCTTTTCATTCTTATCTTCTTTCTTCTTATCTTCTTTCTTCTGCTCTTCTCTCTTTTTCCTTTCCATCTGTTTCTTTATCTCCATGGCCCTTTTTTCTATGTCCTCTATCCTCTTCTGTTTTTCCTCTTCCTTCTTTCTCTTCCTTTCTTCCAACTTCCTTTCCTCTTCTTCTTGTGATTTTTTAACCCGTTCCTCCTTCTTCTTCTCCTTCATTGCCCGTCCCTCCTCTTCCTCTTTTCTCTTTCTTTCTGTCTCCTCCTTCTCACTCCTTTCTTTCTCCTCTTCCCCTTTTTCCTCTTCAGCAGCAATGCCTGCTTCCACATCGTCTTTAGCTTCTTGTTGCTGTTCTTCAGGCGATGTGTCCATCTCCTCTACATCCTTTTTCTTATTTTTAGGGCACTCATCCATCTGGTGAGGAGTACCCATGCAACTAAAACACTTGTTACATTCTGCATCCAGATGTCCATATTTTTTACACACACGGCAGTAGTGTGGCATCCCTGGGAAGAATAAATAACCGCGGCTATGGTTGATATAAACCTGCGGCGGAGGTCTGGACACGCCCCCCTCCTCATTCGGGTTCTTCCTAAATGATACCACATACACACGTTTCCCGTTCCACACTCCAAACTGTGTTTCCCCGCGTCTCTTAGGGATGATTTTGTCACAATACATTGATAGGTAACTTTCAACCTCAGAGTCTGTAATAAATGGACTAAACAAATGAATCGTCAGTACTTTCATTGAAAACTGAAAAGAGGGGATTACTTTCACCCCCTCCAGCTCTACCTTCTCTTTATTTACTTCATAAAGAGCATAGGCACTTTCACACTGCGAGGCTTTATTAAGCGTAACATCATAAAGTCCTCGAGAAAAAAAAGATTGAAAGCAAAAAAGATGCTCCTTGTCGATCTTCAAGAGCTTACAAATAACATTGAAAATAAATTGAGAATCTTTCACCTGCCGGTGGTCAGGAGCAACCACGAACCTGATGGTGTCCTTCAGCGGATGCTCCTCCGAGAAATAATCATTCGGGTTGCTTGCTTGATTCTCCTTCCTTCCTCCAGGGTTTCTCCTTGTCTCCATGATTTTCCTCTTCTTTTCCAGATACCAAGGAAAATATCACACACGGATCGCAGCCTCCACGAAGTTCGTCCTCCCTCCAACACACCGTCCTCCGTAAAGAAAAGGCACTGCAGCTTTAGCACCGATTCCCAAAAGCAGCACTGGATATCTCCAAAGGCCAAGAATCGGTTCTGCCACCACAGTAACCTTCAGCCCAATGTCACAACCCACTACAGATCGTGCCAAAAGGCCGAGAAGCGATAACCAGAATTGGTTTCAAACTACGGAGCCACCCAAGGATCCTGAAAAGTCCATTTGTGGAGATGAGCTCCTGGACTCCCGTTAAGAAGACATGTTGTCAACCTCTAGATCCCTTACATGCCTGCACTTTTCGGCTTGCTGCTGCTGCAATCCACGCGTTTTAGATCTGCATAACTCCACCTCTTTAAACACAGCACCTTCACCCCCTGCTGTTCCCACCCGCCTCAACACCGTTGGAAGGGAGGAGAACCAATTAAGGCGGGGGGTGGGGTGGAACGAGCAGCTGTCTACCCTTAGCAGGAGGGCTCCTGATTACATACCTCTCCTGCTGCTGCTGCTGCTGGCTGTCCAGCAGCAGACTGAAGGTGGCTGCTGCTGTGCACAGGTATATAAAGGCTCAGAGCCTATTATGACACGCGCAGCCAGCGTTCCATTGCCACATTCCATCTACTGCAGGCAGGATACCTGGCTGGCTGAATGTCGCTGAGAAGCTCACAGAGACCGCCATAAGCAACAGTTTAACAGAATGCCACAGACTAATCAACCAAACTTTTTGGGTTGGGTTCTCTTTTATAGTCTGCAGGCATTAAATGAAAGAAGTCAGTGTTCCAGCAGAAGGAGACAACGTTTCAGAAAAGGCATTGTAGCAAACCAAAAAAGAAATTTTAAGCGCAGCAGAGTAACCAGCGCACATACCTGTTAGCTCAGGTGAGTTTAAAAGGCTGCTGTTGATAACAAGGGCATTTGCTAAATAGATGGTGTGTGTGCAACAATATACTGAAAGGTCAATTATATTGTGCAGCTTATCTCACCACCTGTAGTTATTTAGGTGAAAGCTCCAAAATGCTTGCCTAATATGTCTGTTTATCCAAAAGGAAGTAAAAAGGGAGAGCTAGAAAGATAGCATTGCATCACATTACATGGCAATGCAATGCACAGTTGCTGAAGTTGAACCAAAATGAGCTTGTAATCTGGCTTCTGCAACTTTGAACATGAAAAATCCAATGAGGAGAAGAAAAGCAAAGCCAAAGAGTCCATCCCAAAATCCGACAAACAAGCAAAATGAACAAAAAACATTGAATTAAATTCTTTCTGATTTTAGAAACTGCATTAAAGAAGGGGTGCACCGGTCCTGGAGATACTGCAATACCAGGTCAATGCGTGGAGTGGACAGAGCAAGCTCTTTTTCCATCTCCCTGTTCTAAAAATCCATTTAATATATGGTCCCCAGATAGGGGACGTATCAGATATTAAACTGATAAGAACAGATACTACACTTGATCTTAGCCAAAAGGCCGAGAAGCGATAACCAGAATTGGTTTCAAACTACGGAGCCACCCAAGGATCCTGAAAAGTCCATTTGTGGAGATGAGCTCCTGGACTCCCGTTAAGAAGACATGTTGTCAACCTCTAGATCCCTTACATGCCTGCACTTTTCGGCTTGCTGCTGCTGCAATCCACGCGTTTTAGATCTGCATAACTCCACCTCTTTAAACACAGCACCTTCACCCCCTGCTGTTCCCACCCGCCTCAACACCGTTGGAAGGGAGGAGAACCAATTAAGGCGGGGGGTGGGGTGGAACGAGCAGCTGTCTACCCTTAGCAGGAGGGCTCCTGATTACATACCTCTCCTGCTGCTGCTGCTGCTGGCTGTCCAGCAGCAGACTGAAGGTGGCTGCTGCTGTGCACAGGTATATAAAGGCTCAGAGCCTATTATGACACGCGCAGCCAGCGTTCCATTGCCACATTCCATCTACTGCAGGCAGGATACCTGGCTGGCTGAATGTCGCTGAGAAGCTCACAGAGACCGCCATAAGCAACAGTTTAACAGAATGCCACAGACTAATCAACCAAACTTTTTGGGTTGGGTTCTCTTTTATAGTCTGCAGGCATTAAATGAAAGAAGTCAGTGTTCCAGCAGAAGGAGACAACGTTTCAGAAAAGGCATTGTAGCAAACCAAAAAAGAAATTTTAAGCGCAGCAGAGTAACCAGCGCACATACCTGTTAGCTCAGGTGAGTTTAAAAGGCTGCTGTTGATAACAAGGGCATTTGCTAAATAGATGGTGTGTGTGCAACAATATACTGAAAGGTCAATTATATTGTGCAGCTTATCTCACCACCTGTAGTTATTTAGGTGAAAGCTCCAAAATGCTTGCCTAATATGTCTGTTTATCCAAAAGGAAGTAAAAAGGGAGAGCTAGAAAGATAGCATTGCATCACATTACATGGCAATGCAATGCACAGTTGCTGAAGTTGAACCAAAATGAGCTTGTAATCTGGCTTCTGCAACTTTGAACATGAAAAATCCAATGAGGAGAAGAAAAGCAAAGCCAAAGAGTCCATCCCAAAATCCGACAAACAAGCAAAATGAACAAAAAACATTGAATTCAATTCTTTCTGATTTTAGAAACTGCATTAAAGAAGGGGTGCACCGGTCCTGGAGATACTGCAATACCAGGTCAATGCGTGGAGTGGACAGAGCAAGCTCTTTTTCCATCTCCCTGTTCTAAAAATCCATTTAATATATGGTCCCCAGATAGGGGACGTATCAGATATTAAACTGATAAGAACAGATTTTTTTAACGAAAGCCCGAATTCGTGTACAAAACCCGAGTGCGCTTAAAAAAGTGACAAGTGCCACAAAAAAAGTGCACTAGGATGCTGGACTTCTTGAAACCCTCTCCAAAAGGAGAAGGGTCCCCCAAACCATTCCCCGTCCCTCCGAGCCAGAAGGCCACAGCGAGGAACAGGGACAAATAGCCACCTCCAGCCGAAACCAGAGGCGACCCAATCTTACCTCACTTGATCTTAGCCAAAAGGCCGAGAAGCGATAACCAGAATTGGTTTCAAACTACGGAGCCACCCAAGGATCCTGAAAAGTCCATTTGTGGAGATGAGCTCCTGGACTCCCGTTAAGAAGACATGTTGTCAACCTCTAGATCCCTTACATGCCTGCACTTTTCGGCTTGCTGCTGCTGCAATCCACGCGTTTTAGATCTGCATAACTCCACCTCTTTAAACACAGCACCTTCACCCCCTGCTGTTCCCACCCGCCTCAACACCGTTGGAAGGGAGGAGAACCAATTAAGGCGGGGGGTGGGGTGGAACGAGCAGCTGTCTACCCTTAGCAGGAGGGCTCCTGATTACATACCTCTCCTGCTGCTGCTGCTGCTGGCTGTCCAGCAGCAGACTGAAGGTGGCTGCTGCTGTGCACAGGTATATAAAGGCTCAGAGCCTATTATGACACGCGCAGCCAGCGTTCCATTGCCACATTCCATCTACTGCAGGCAGGATACCTGGCTGGCTGAATGTCGCTGAGAAGCTCACAGAGACCGCCATAAGCAACAGTTTAACAGAATGCCACAGACTAATCAACCAAACTTTTTGGGTTGGGTTCTCTTTTATAGTCTGCAGGCATTAAATGAAAGAAGTCAGTGTTCCAGCAGAGGGAGACAACGTTTCAGAAAAGGCATTGTAGCAAACCAAAAAAGAAATTTTAAGCGCAGCAGAGTAACCAGCGCACATACCTGTTAGCTCAGGTGAGTTTAAAAGGCTGCTGTTGATAACAAGGGCATTTGCTAAATAGATGGTGTGTGTGCAACAATATACTGAAAGGTCAATTATATTGTGCAGCTTATCTCACCACCTGTAGTTATTTAGGTGAAAGCTCCAAAATGCTTGCCTAATATGTCTGTTTATCCAAAAGGAAGTAAAAAGGGAGAGCTAGAAAGATAGCATTGCATCACATTACATGGCAATGCAATGCACAGTTGCTGAAGTTGAACCAAAATGAGCTTGTAATCTGGCTTCTGCAACTTTGAACATGAAAAATCCAATGAGGAGAAGAAAAGCAAAGCCAAAGAGTCCATCCCAAAATCCGACAAACAAGCAAAATGAACAAAAAACATTGAATTCAATTCTTTCTGATTTTAGAAACTGCATTAAAGAAGGGGTGCACCGGTCCTGGAGATACTGCAATACCAGGTCAATGCGTGGAGTGGACAGAGCAAGCTCTTTTTCCATCTCCCTGTTCTAAAAATCCATTTAATATATGGTCCCCAGATAGGGGACGTATCAGATATTAAACTGATAAGAACAGATACTACACTTGATCTTAGCCAAAAGGCCGAGAAGCGATAACCAGAATTGGTTTCAAACTACGGAGCCACCCAAGGATCCTGAAAAGTCCATTTGTGGAGATGAGCTCCTGGACTCCCGTTAAGAAGACATGTTGTCAACCTCTAGATCCCTTACATGCCTGCACTTTTCGGCTTGCTGCTGCTGCAATCCACGCGTTTTAGATCTGCATAACTCCACCTCTTTAAACACAGCACCTTCACCCCCTGCTGTTCCCACCCGCCTCAACACCGTTGGAAGGGAGGAGAACCAATTAAGGCGGGGGGTGGGGTGGAACGAGCAGCTGTCTACCCTTAGCAGGAGGGCTCCTGATTACATACCTCTCCTGCTGCTGCTGCTGCTGGCTGTCCAGCAGCAGACTGAAGGTGGCTGCTGCTGTGCACAGGTATATAAAGGCTCAGAGCCTATTATGACACGCGCAGCCAGCGTTCCATTGCCACATTCCATCTACTGCAGGCAGGATACCTGGCTGGCTGAATGTCGCTGAGAAGCTCACAGAGACCGCCATAAGCAACAGTTTAACAGAATGCCACAGACTAATCAACCAAACTTTTTGGGTTGGGTTCTCTTTTATAGTCTGCAGGCATTAAATGAAAGAAGTCAGTGTTCCAGCAGAAGGAGACAACGTTTCAGAAAAGGCATTGTAGCAAACCAAAAAAGAAATTTTAAGCGCAGCAGAGTAACCAGCGCACATACCTGTTAGCTCAGGTGAGTTTAAAAGGCTGCTGTTGATAACAAGGGCATTTGCTAAATAGATGGTGTGTGTGCAACAATATACTGAAAGGTCAATTATATTGTGCAGCTTATCTCACCACCTGTAGTTATTTAGGTGAAAGCTCCAAAATGCTTGCCTAATATGTCTGTTTATCCAAAAGGAAGTAAAAAGGGAGAGCTAGAAAGATAGCATTGCATCACATTACATGGCAATGCAATGCACAGTTGCTGAAGTTGAACCAAAATGAGCTTGTAATCTGGCTTCTGCAACTTTGAACATGAAAAATCCAATGAGGAGAAGAAAAGCAAAGCCAAAGAGTCCATCCCAAAATCCGACAAACAAGCAAAATGAACAAAAAACATTGAATTCAATTCTTTCTGATTTTAGAAACTGCATTAAAGAAGGGGTGCACCGGTCCTGGAGATACTGCAATACCAGGTCAATGCGTGGAGTGGACAGAGCAAGCTCTTTTTCCATCTCCCTGTTCTAAAAATCCATTTAATATATGGTCCCCAGATAGGGGACGTATCAGATATTAAACTGATAAGAACAGATTTTTTTTTTTTTTTTTTTTTTTTTTTTTTTGACTCAGATTACAAAGTCTTGGAATCAACAAAAAGATAAGAAGACTCAAATCCATCATCGTGCATTCTACCAATTTTAATACTTCTCCAAATCTTTTATTTTCTTTTTCTTTTATATATATATATTTATTTATTTTTTCCCTCTTTTTTTTTTTTTAAAAAAATTATATAGTTTTGGCTATTTTTTTTTGTTTGTTTTTGTTTTTGTTTTTTTGTTTTTCCACAGGTTTTCAAAAAATCAAAGCTTACAAGGTAAGTTCATTCCATTTACATTGTTTCCATTTCTCATTTGCTTTCACCTTGCCAAGCGTCATTTTGTCCCTCCAGAAATACATGTACAAATAACTTAGACATAATTTAATACACTGGTCGACTGTTACTTCCTTATGTTTAAACACTAAAATGTTCCTTGCTTTCCACAATGCCGCCTTCACACATGCAATAATAATCCATACAATTTTAAAATCCTCCTCTCTTATCCCCATCCCATAAAATACTCTGTTAAAATCCAAAAAATTAACAGTACTCACAGCTCTCACTATATTGCACACTTTCCTCCATATTGTCTGTGCAAAATTACAATTCCAGAAGATGTGCATGGGTGTTTCACTATTCCCACACCTGGATCTTGGGCACACTTCAGATCTTACCAACCCACGCCTGTGTTGGAACTCACGGGTTGGCAGGCAGTCTTTTACTATACACCAGAGTAAATCCCTGTGTTCATTAGATAACACACTATAATTTACATTCATCCAGATTCTTTCCACAATTTTGAATGAAAAATGTTCCACAGGACTGATACCTATTCTCTCTTCCAGGATTTTTAGGATTTTTTTATGGCATTTAAGAACATTTATTTCGACCATCTTAAGTTTAAAATCTCTTAAAATTTTTTCTAAAACAATATAATTTCTTGGAGGTAAAAACCTATAAGGCCTATTTAGAGACATCTCCAACCATTTATAATTTCTAATATAGAAACCTAAATTATATATAGAAAACAACTTTAGCTTAGAGCCTGGTCCTAATAAAGTGCATACACAGTTCGCTACATACTTTGCATATAAAAAGGACCTAATATCCGGAAAACCTTTCCCACCTTTTTTCTTTGATTTATATATCTCCTCTCTCTTTACTCTTTCCATCTTGGATCTCCATAAAAAATTAAAACATACCTTAATAACTCTCTTCATGATATTATTTTGGGGGATAAAAACTGTTGAGACATATAAAAACATTGGGAGTAAAACCTGTCTAATAATTAAAATTTTTCCTTCCAGGGTAAGATCTCTCAACTGCCAGAAAGTAATCTTTTTCTTAACTCTTTCCAGCAGAGACTCCCAATTTCTTACATTACCACCTGACTCTGAGAAATAAATACCTAAAATTTTTACTTCATTCATTCTTGTTAATTTACACTCAGAATCTACAATAAAATCACCAACAGTTAAAATACCAGATTTTTCCATGTTAATTTTAAAACCCGATGCGCCCCCAAACCAATCCACTGTTCTTATGGCTCTGTTCATGCTTCTAGTGTCTTTAACTAAAACCGTCACATCATCCATATATGCCACCACTTTAACTTGTTCATTGCAACTCCCGGGAATAAAAAAACCATTGATTACCTTATCTCTCCTAAAAGCTGCTAAAAGTGGTTTAATTGCACAAATAAAAAGAATAGGGGATAAGGGACACCCCTGTTTAACGCCACAGTTTATTTTTACATTATCAGATAAAAAACCATTAATAGATATTTTGCTAAAACATGATTTGTAAAGAGATTTAATACGTTTGCTAAAAACATCCGGGCATCCCATTTTCTCTAAAACTGCAAATAAAAAATCATGGGCAACTCTATCGTACGCTTTTTCAAAATCCAAAGTAATTAGAGCAAGCTTTTGTTTTCTGTCTAAAACATCCCATAAAACATCCCTGATTAAAATCAATGAGTCGCTGATTCTCCGAGTTGGCACTGCACACGTCTGATCCACTTCTATTACTGAGCCGATTACCTTTTTTAATCTATTTGCTAGTAACTTTGCATATACCTTACAGTCCGTATTTAAAAGGGTTATTGGTCTCCAATTTTTAATCAGTTCTTTATTTCCTTTCTTAAATAATAAAACAATAAGACCCTCCCACCACGACTCTGGGACACTAAAAGATGCTTCTGCTTCTAAAATTACTTCATAAAAATCCTCACCCATGATCTCCCATAAACACTTGTAAAATTCAACAGGTAGTCCATCTGCTCCCGGCGTTTTGTTATTTTGTAGCGTATTAATTGTATTAAAAACTTCCTCTTTAGTAAAATTCCCTATTAAAAAAGATTTATCTTCCGCATTAAAATTTTTTTCCAGTCCTTCTAAAAAATGTTTTTTTAGAGACACATCCGTGTTTTTAACAGAAAATAAATCATCATAAAATTCTTTTGCTTTCATCTTCTTCCCCTCTAAACTTGTTTCTCCTTCCAAAACCTTCATATAATCCTTCTTGTCACATATTTTTTTAAAAAAGAATTTTGTGCATTTTTCATCCTCGTCTAAAACTTTTACTCGGGAATTAAAAATAATTTCTTTACCTTTTTCTTTCAGGCAGTTTTGGATCTTTTCTTTTGTTGTTCGGATCGCCTCCTGCAGATCACATCCGTTATTTTCGAGGTGAAAAAAACATTGCAGTTTAGCATTAAGATCATTATAAAAAATACGTTTTGCAGCAGCTTTCTTCTTTCCTTCTTTAATAAAAAATATTTTTACCTCCTTCTTGACAAAATCCCACCAATTAAAAATAGATTTAAAAAACGTTTTTTTTAGCTTCAGTTTTTCATACAGCTTTTTAAAACCTTCCATAACCACCTCGTCTTGTAGTAGGGATACATTAAATTTCCAGTGTGACGGTCTTTTATCCACATCTGATTCTATTTTAAAACTACATTCTATTATTTTATGATCTGAAAAAGGTGTTGAATGCGTTTTAAAACCTGAGCATGTTAGGGCTTGAGATATAAAAATATAATTTATTCTGGATGAAACACCTCTCCCCACCCAAGTGACTTCATGCTCCTTTTTTTGTCCATCTAATGCCCATGTATCTTTAAGATTAAAAGCTGCTAAAATATTTCTAAGACATGAAGCTGACCCATCTTTTACATTTTTTAAATGACAATTAAAATCCCCACCTAAAACTAATGGATCTACTCCAGGTAAAAACAGCTGCAACAGTTCAAACAAATGTAATCTCAAGGCTTTTTCTGCATTTGCATACACATTAAAACACCTCACTTTCTTCCCATTTTTCTGCACATCAATTCTTAAAATCCTCCCAGGGTATATCTCTTCATAATTTACAATCTCCCAATCTTTAGAGCATAAAAACCCCACACCATCACTTTTTGACTCGTTCCCACCAGAAAAGCATAAGTTACCCTTCCATATACCCTGTAAATATTCATAGCTTATTTTTTTTGTCAAATTACATTCTTGTAGAAAGATAAAATCAATATTTTCATTATTTAAAAAATCATATAAAGCAGTTCTCTTATATAGGTCGTTAAACCCCTGAACATTCAGGGACATTGAGCGGATCATCTTCTAACATTTAGTGCAGGGCTCTTCCCTCCGCCCTCATTCTCTACTGCCGGAGAAGATGGGTCTACCTCCAGATCTGATACATCCGAAGATGACACACTCCCCAGCAGACTTGTTGCTTCTAATGCCTTTACTTTCCCACCACATGGTATTCCTTCATTATCACTTCTATCCACACTTCTTTTTAGAGATTTTTCTGTGCAGTCCATTTGTACCTGCGCGCAAGGTAAGCTCTGCGACAGGGAATTAGTAGGAGTGGACTCCACTACTTCTGGAATATCACTTTCCCCTCCACAACTACTCCCTTTACTTAGTGGAGAAATTTCTTGCAACATTTGACTCTTCTCTTCTCTCTTCTGATCTTCTTTCTTCTGTTCTTCTATCTTCTTCTTTTCATTCTTATCTTCTTTCTTCTTATCTTCTTTCTTCTGCTCTTCTCTCTTTTTCCTTTCCATCTGTTTCTTTATCTCCATGGCCCTTTTTTCTATGTCCTCTATCCTCTTCTGTTTTTCCTCTTCCTTCTTTCTCTTCCTTTCTTCCAACTTCCTTTCCTCTTCTTCTTGTGATTTTTTAACCCGTTCCTCCTTCTTCTTCTCCTTCATTGCCCGTCCCTCCTCTTCCTCTTTTCTCTTTCTTTCTGTCTCCTCCTTCTCACTCCTTTCTTTCTCCTCTTCCCCTTTTTCCTCTTCAGCAGCAATGCCTGCTTCCACATCGTCTTTAGCTTCTTGTTGCTGTTCTTCAGGCGATGTGTCCATCTCCTCTACATCCTTTTTCTTATTTTTAGGGCACTCATCCATCTGGTGAGGAGTACCCATGCAACTAAAACACTTGTTACATTCTGCATCCAGATGTCCATATTTTTTACACACACGGCAGTAGTGTGGCATCCCTGGGAAGAATAAATAACCGCGGCTATGGTTGATATAAACCTGCGGCGGAGGTCTGGACACGCCCCCCTCCTCATTCGGGTTCTTCCTAAATGATACCACATACACACGTTTCCCGTTCCACACTCCAAACTGTGTTTCCCCGCGTCTCTTAGGGATGATTTTGTCACAATACATTGATAGGTAACTTTCAACCTCAGAGTCTGTAATAAATGGACTAAACAAATGAATCGTCAGTACTTTCATTGAAAACTGAAAAGAGGGGATTACTTTCACCCCCTCCAGCTCTACCTTCTCTTTATTTACTTCATAAAGAGCATAGGCACTTTCACACTGCGAGGCTTTATTAAGCGTAACATCATAAAGTCCTCGAGAAAAAAAAGATTGAAAGCAAAAAAGATGCTCCTTGTCGATCTTCAAGAGCTTACAAATAACATTGAAAATAAATTGAGAATCTTTCACCTGCCGGTGGTCAGGAGCAACCACGAACCTGATGGTGTCCTTCAGCGGATGCTCCTCCGAGAAATAATCATTCGGGTTGCTTGCTTGATTCTCCTTCCTTCCTCCAGGGTTTCTCCTTGTCTCCATGATTTTCCTCTTCTTTTCCAGATACCAAGGGAAATATCACACACGGATCGCAGCCTCCACGAAGTTCGTCCTCCCTCCAACACACCGTCCTCCGTAAAGAAAAGGCACTGCAGCTTTAGCACCGATTCCCAAAAGCAGCACTGGATATCTCCAAAGGCCAAGAATCGGTTCTGCCACCACAGTAACCTTCAGCCCAATGTCACAACCCACTACAGATCGTGCCAAAAGGCCGAGAAGCGATAACCAGAATTGGTTTCAAACTACGGAGCCACCCAAGGATCCTGAAAAGTCCATTTGTGGAGATGAGCTCCTGGACTCCCGTTAAGAAGACATGTTGTCAACCTCTAGATCCCTTACATGCCTGCACTTTTCGGCTTGCTGCTGCTGCAATCCACGCGTTTTAGATCTGCATAACTCCACCTCTTTAAACACAGCACCTTCACCCCCTGCTGTTCCCACCCGCCTCAACACCGTTGGAAGGGAGGAGAACCAATTAAGGCGGGGGGTGGGGTGGAACGAGCAGCTGTCTACCCTTAGCAGGAGGGCTCCTGATTACATACCTCTCCTGCTGCTGCTGCTGCTGGCTGTCCAGCAGCAGACTGAAGGTGGCTGCTGCTGTGCACAGGTATATAAAGGCTCAGAGCCTATTATGACACGCGCAGCCAGCGTTCCATTGCCACATTCCATCTACTGCAGGCAGGATACCTGGCTGGCTGAATGTCGCTGAGAAGCTCACAGAGACCGCCATAAGCAACAGTTTAACAGAATGCCACAGACTAATCAACCAAACTTTTTGGGTTGGGTTCTCTTTTATAGTCTGCAGGCATTAAATGAAAGAAGTCAGTGTTCCAGCAGAAGGAGACAACGTTTCAGAAAAGGCATTGTAGCAAACCAAAAAAGAAATTTTAAGCGCAGCAGAGTAACCAGCGCACATACCTGTTAGCTCAGGTGAGTTTAAAAGGCTGCTGTTGATAACAAGGGCATTTGCTAAATAGATGGTGTGTGTGCAACAATATACTGAAAGGTCAATTATATTGTGCAGCTTATCTCACCACCTGTAGTTATTTAGGTGAAAGCTCCAAAATGCTTGCCTAATATGTCTGTTTATCCAAAAGGAAGTAAAAAGGGAGAGCTAGAAAGATAGCATTGCATCACATTACATGGCAATGCAATGCACAGTTGCTGAAGTTGAACCAAAATGAGCTTGTAATCTGGCTTCTGCAACTTTGAACATGAAAAATCCAATGAGGAGAAGAAAAGCAAAGCCAAAGAGTCCATCCCAAAATCCGACAAACAAGCAAAATGAACAAAAAACATTGAATTAAATTCTTTCTGATTTTAGAAACTGCATTAAAGAAGGGGTGCACCGGTCCTGGAGATACTGCAATACCAGGTCAATGCGTGGAGTGGACAGAGCAAGCTCTTTTTCCATCTCCCTGTTCTAAAAATCCATTTAATATATGGTCCCCAGATAGGGGACGTATCAGATATTAAACTGATAAGAACAGATACTACACTTGATCTTAGCCAAAAGGCCGAGAAGCGATAACCAGAATTGGTTTCAAACTACGGAGCCACCCAAGGATCCTGAAAAGTCCATTTGTGGAGATGAGCTCCTGGACTCCCGTTAAGAAGACATGTTGTCAACCTCTAGATCCCTTACATGCCTGCACTTTTCGGCTTGCTGCTGCTGCAATCCACGCATTTTAGATCTGCATAACTCCACCTCTTTAAACACAGCACCTTCACCCCCTGCTGTTCCCACCCGCCTCAACACCGTTGGAAGGGAGGAGAACCAATTAAGGCGGGGGGTGGGGTGGAACGAGCAGCTGTCTACCCTTAGCAGGAGGGCTCCTGATTACATACCTCTCCTGCTGCTGCTGCTGCTGGCTGTCCAGCAGCAGACTGAAGGTGGCTGCTGCTGTGCACAGGTATATAAAGGCTCAGAGCCTATTATGACACGCGCAGCCAGCGTTCCATTGCCACATTCCATCTACTGCAGGCAGGATACCTGGCTGGCTGAATGTCGCTGAGAAGCTCACAGAGACCGCCATAAGCAACAGTTTAACAGAATGCCACAGACTAATCAACCAAACTTTTTGGGTTGGGTTCTCTTTTATAGTCTGCAGGCATTAAATGAAAGAAGTCAGTGTTCCAGCAGAAGGAGACAACGTTTCAGAAAAGGCATTGTAGCAAACCAAAAAAGAAATTTTAAGCGCAGCAGAGTAACCAGCGCACATACCTGTTAGCTCAGGTGAGTTTAAAAGGCTGCTGTTGATAACAAGGGCATTTGCTAAATAGATGGTGTGTGTGCAACAATATACTGAAAGGTCAATTATATTGTGCAGCTTATCTCACCACCTGTAGTTATTTAGGTGAAAGCTCCAAAATGCTTGCCTAATATGTCTGTTTATCCAAAAGGAAGTAAAAAGGGAGAGTAAGAAAGATAGCATTGCATCACATTACATGGCAATGCAATGCACAGTTGCTGAAGTTGAACCAAAATGAGCTTGTAATCTGGCTTCTGCAACTTTGAACATGAAAAATCCAATGAGGAGAAGAAAAGCAAAGCCAAAGAGTCCATCCCAAAATCCGACAAACAAGCAAAATGAACAAAAAACATTGAATTCAATTCTTTCTGATTTTAGAAACTGCATTAAAGAAGGGGTGCACCGGTCCTGGAGATACTGCAATACCAGATCAATGCGTGGAGTGGACAGAGCAAGCTCTTTTTCCATCTCCCTGTTCTAAAAATCCATTTAATATATGGTCCCCAGATAGGGGACGTATCAGATATTAAACTGATAAGAACAGATACTACACTTGATCTTAGCCAAAAGGCCGAGAAGCGATAACCAGAATTGGTTTCAAACTACGGAGCCACCCAAGGATCCTGAAAAGTCCATTTGTGGAGATGAGCTCCTGGACTCCCGTTAAGAAGACATGTTGTCAACCTCTAGATCCCTTACATGCCTGCACTTTTCGGCTTGCTGCTGCTGCAATCCACGCGTTTTAGATCTGCATAACTTCACCTCTTTAAACACAGCACCTTCACCCCCTGCTGTTCCCACCCGCCTCAACACCGTTATAAGGGAGGAGAACCAATTAAGGCGGGGGGTGGGGTGGAACGAGCAGCTGTCTACCCTTAGCAGGAGGGCTCCTGATTACATACCTCTCCTGCTGCTGCTGCTGCTGGCTGTCCAGCAGCAGACTGAAGGTGGCTGCTGCTGTGCACAGGTATATAAAGGCTCAGAGCCTATTATGACACGCGCAGCCAGCGTTCCATTGCCACATTCCATCTACTGCAGGCAGGATACCTGGCTGGCTGAATGTCGCTGAGAAGCTCACAGAGACCGCCATAAGCAACAGTTTAACAGAATGCCACAGACTAATCAACCA
This sequence comes from Phyllobates terribilis, assembly GCF_046119375.1. Taxonomy (NCBI): domain Eukaryota; kingdom Metazoa; phylum Chordata; class Amphibia; order Anura; family Dendrobatidae; genus Phyllobates; species Phyllobates terribilis. Next base: position 652,323,595 of record NW_027362765.1, read on the forward strand.
AACTTTTTGGGTTGGGTTCTCTTTTATAGTCTGCAGGCATTAAATGAAAGAAGTCAGTGTTCCAGCAGAAGGAGACAACGTTTCAGAAAAGGCATTGTAGCAAACCAAAAAAGAAATTTTAAGCGCAGCAGAGTAACCAGCGCACATACCTGTTAGCTCAGGTGAGTTTAAAAGGCTGCTGTTGATAACAAGGGCATTTGCTAAATAGATGGTGTGTGTGCAACAATATACTGAAAGGTCAATTATATTGTGCAGCTTATCTCACCACCTGTAGTTATTTAGGTGAAAGCTCCAAAATGCTTGCCTAATATGTCTGTTTATCCAAAAGGAAGTAAAAAGGGAGAGCTAGAAAGATAGCATTGCATCACATTACATGGCAATGCAATGCACAGTTGCTGAAGTTGAACCAAAATGAGCTTGTAATCTGGCTTCTGCAACTTTGAACATGAAAAATCCAATGAGGAGAAGAAAAGCAAAGCCAAAGAGTCCATCCCAAAATCCGACAAACAAGCAAAATGAACAAAAAACATTGAATTCAATTCTTTCTGATTTTAGAAACTGCATTAAAGAAGGGGTGCACCGGTCCTGGAGATACTGCAATACCAGGTCAATGCGTGGAGTGGACAGAGCAAGCTCTTTTTCCATCTCCCTGTTCTAAAAATCCATTTAATATATGGTCCCCAGATAGGGGACGTATCAGATATTAAACTGATAAGAACAGATTTTTTTATCGAAAGCCCGAATTCGTGTACAAAACCCGAGTGCGCTTAAAAAAGTGACAAGTGCCACAAAAAAAGTGCACTAGGATGCTGGACTTCTTGAAACCCTCTCCAAAAGGAGAAGGGTCCCCCAAACCATTCCCCGTCCCTCCGAGCCAGAAGGCCACAGCGAGGAACAGGGACAAATAGCCACCTCCAGCCGAAACCAGAGGCGACCCAATCTTACCTCACTTGATCTTAGCCAAAAGGCCGAGAAGCGATAACCAGAATTGGTTTCAAACTACGGAGCCACCCAAGGATCCTGAAAAGTCCATTTGTGGAGATGAGCTCCTGGACTCCCGTTAAGAAGACATGTTGTCAACCTCTAGATCCCTTACATGCCTGCACTTTTCGGCTTGCTGCTGCTGCAATCCACGCGTTTTAGATCTGCATAACTCCACCTCTTTAAACACAGCACCTTCACCCCCTGCTGTTCCCACCCGCCTCAACACCGTTGGAAGGGAGGAGAACCAATTAAGGCGGGGGGTGGGGTGGAACGAGCAGCTGTCTACCCTTAGCAGGAGGGCTCCTGATTACATACCTCTCCTGCTGCTGCTGCTGCTGGCTGTCCAGCAGCAGACTGAAGGTGGCTGCTGCTGTGCACAGGTATATAAAGGCTCAGAGCCTATTATGACACGCGCAGCCAGCGTTCCATTGCCACATTCCATCTACTGCAGGCAGGATACCTGGCTGGCTGAATGTCGCTGAGAAGCTCACAGAGACCGCCATAAGCAACAGTTTAACAGAATGCCACAGACTAATCAACCAAACTTTTTGGGTTGGGTTCTCTTTTATAGTCTGCAGGCATTAAATGAAAGAAGTCAGTGTTCCAGCAGAGGGAGACAACGTTTCAGAAAAGGCATTGTAGCAAACCAAAAAAGAAATTTTAAGCGCAGCAGAGTAACCAGCGCACATACCTGTTAGCTCAGGTGAGTTTAAAAGGCTGCTGTTGATAACAAGGGCATTTGCTAAATAGATGGTGTGTGTGCAACAATATACTGAAAGGTCAATTATATTGTGCAGCTTATCTCACCACCTGTAGTTATTTAGGTGAAAGCTCCAAAATGCTTGCCTAATATGTCTGTTTATCCAAAAGGAAGTAAAAAGGGAGAGCTAGAAAGATAGCATTGCATCACATTACATGGCAATGCAATGCACAGTTGCTGAAGTTGAACCAAAATGAGCTTGTAATCTGGCTTCTGCAACTTTGAACATGAAAAATCCAATGAGGAGAAGAAAAGCAAAGCCAAAGAGTCCATCCCAAAATCCGACAAACAAGCAAAATGAACAAAAAACATTGAATTCAATTCTTTCTGATTTTAGAAACTGCATTAAAGAAGGGGTGCACCGGTCCTGGAGATACTGCAATACCAGGTCAATGCGTGGAGTGGACAGAGCAAGCTCTTTTTCCATCTCCCTGTTCTAAAAATCCATTTAATATATGGTCCCCAGATAGGGGACGTATCAGATATTAAACTGATAAGAACAGATACTACACTTGATCTTAGCCAAAAGGCCGAGAAGCGATAACCAGAATTGGTTTCAAACTACGGAGCCACCCAAGGATCCTGAAAAGTCCATTTATGGAGATGAGCTCCTGGACTCCCGTTAAGAAGACATGTTGTCAACCTCTAGATCCCTTACATGCCTGCACTTTTCGGCTTGCTGCTGCTGCAATCCACGCGTTTTAGATCTGCATAACTCCACCTCTTTAAACACAGCACCTTCACCCCCTGCTGTTCCCACCCGCCTCAACACCGTTGGAAGGGAGGAGAACCAATTAAGGCGGGGGGTGGGGTGGAACGAGCAGCTGTCTACCCTTAGCAGGAGGGCTCCTGATTACATACCTCTCCTGCTGCTGCTGCTGCTGGCTGTCCAGCAGCAGACTGAAGGTGGCTGCTGCTGTGCACAGGTATATAAAGGCTCAGAGCCTATTATGACACGCGCAGCCAGCGTTCCATTGCCACATTCCATCTACTGCAGGCAGGATACCTGGCTGGCTGAATGTCGCTGAGAAGCTCACAGAGACCGCCATAAGCAACAGTTTAACAGAATGCCACAGACTAATCAACCAAACTTTTTGGGTTGGGTTCTCTTTTATAGTCTGCAGGCATTAAATGAAAGAAGTCAGTGTTCCAGCAGAGGGAGACAACGTTTCAGAAAAGGCATTGTAGCAAACCAAAAAAGAAATTTTAAGCGCAGCAGAGTAACCAGCGCACATACCTGTTAGCTCAGGTGAGTTTAAAAGGCTGCTGTTGATAACAAGGGCATTTGCTAAATAGATGGTGTGTGTGCAACAATATACTGAAAGGTTAATTATATTGTGCAGCTTATCTCACCACCTGTAGTTATTTAGGTGAAAGCTCCAAAATGCTTGCCTAATATGTCTGTTTATCCAAAAGGAAGTAAAAAGGGAGAGCTAGAAAGATAGCATTGCATCACATTACATGGCAATGCAATGCACAGTTGCTGAAGTTGAACCAAAATGAGCTTGTAATCTGGCTTCTGCAACTTTGAACATGAAAAATCCAATGAGGAGAAGAAAAGCAAAGCCAAAGAGTCCATCCCAAAATCCGACAAACAAGCAAAATGAACAAAAAACATTGAATTCAATTCTTTCTGATTTTAGAAACTGCATTAAAGAAGGGGTGCACCGGTCCTGGAGATACTGCAATACCAGGTCAATGCGTGGAGTGGACAGAGCAAGCTCTTTTTCCATCTCCCTGTTCTAAAAATCCATTTAATATATGGTCCCCAGATAGGGGACGTATCAGATATTAAACTGATAAGAACAGATTTTTTTTTTTTTTTTTTTTTTTTTTTTTTTGACTCAGATTACAAAGTCTTGGAATCAACAAAAAGATAAGAAGACTCAAATCCATCATCGTGCATTCTACCAATTTTAATACTTCTCCAAATCTTTTATTTTCTTTTTCTTTTATATATATATATTTATTTATTTTTTCCCTCTTTTTTTTTTTTTTAAAAAATTATATAGTTTTGGCTATTTTTTTTTGTTTGTTTTTGTTTTTGTTTTTTTGTTTTTCCACAGGTTTTCAAAAAATCAAAGCTTACAAGGTAAGTTCATTCCATTTACATTGTTTCCATTTCTCATTTGCTTTCACCTTGCCAAGCGTCATTTTGTCCCTCCAGAAATACATGTACAAATAACTTAGACATAATTTAATACACTGGTCGACTGTTACTTCCTTATGTTTAAACACTAAAATGTTCCTTGCTTTCCACAATGCCGCCTTCACACATGCAATAATAATCCATACAATTTTAAAATCCTCCTCTCTTATCCCCATCCCATAAAATACTCTGTTAAAATCCAAAAAATTAACAGTACTCACAGCTCTCACTATATTGCACACTTTCCTCCATATTGTCTGTGCAAAATTACAATTCCAGAAGATGTGCATGGGTGTTTCACTATTCCCACACCTGGATCTTGGGCACACTTCAGATCTTACCAACCCACGCCTGTGTTGGAACTCACGGGTTGGCAGGCAGTCTTTTACTATACACCAGAGTAAATCCCTGTGTTCATTAGATAACACACTATAATTTACATTCATCCAGATTCTTTCCACAATTTTGAATGAAAAATGTTCCACAGGACTGATACCTATTCTCTCTTCCAGGATTTTTAGGATTTTTTTATGGCATTTAAGAACATTTATTTCGACCATCTTAAGTTTAAAATCTCTTAAAATTTTTTCTAAAACAATATAATTTCTTGGAGGTAAAAACCTATAAGGCCTATTTAGAGACATCTCCAACCATTTATAATTTCTAATATAGAAACCTAAATTATATATAGAAAACAACTTTAGCTTAGAGCCTGGTCCTAATAAAGTGCATACACAGTTCGCTACATACTTTGCATATAAAAAGGACCTAATATCCGGAAAACCTTTCCCACCTTTTTTCTTTGATTTATATATCTCCTCTCTCTTTACTCTTTCCATCTTGGATCTCCATAAAAAATTAAAACATACCTTAATAACTCTCTTCATGATATTATTTTGGGGGATAAAAACTGTTGAGACATATAAAAACATTGGGAGTAAAACCTGTCTAATAATTAAAATTTTTCCTTCCAGGGTAAGATCTCTCAACTGCCAGAAAGTAATCTTTTTCTTAACTCTTTCCAGCAGAGACTCCCAATTTCTTACATTACCACCTGACTCTGAGAAATAAATACCTAAAATTTTTACTTCATTCATTCTTGTTAATTTACACTCAGAATCTACAATAAAATCACCAACAGTTAAAATACCAGATTTTTCCATGTTAATTTTAAAACCCGATGCGCCCCCAAACCAATCCACTGTTCTTATGGCTCTGTTCATGCTTCTAGTGTCTTTAACTAAAACCGTCACATCATCCATATATGCCACCACTTTAACTTGTTCATTGCAACTCCCGGGAATAAAAAAACCATTGATTACCTTATCTCTCCTAAAAGCTGCTAAAAGTGGTTCAATTGCACAAATAAAAAGAATAGGGGATAAGGCACACCCCTGTTTAACGCCACAGTTTATTTTTACATTATCAGATAAAAAACCATTAATAGATATTTTGCTAAAACATGATTTGTAAAGAGATTTAATACGTTTGCTAAAAACATCCGGGCATCCCATTTTCTCTAAAACTGCAAATAAAAAATCATGGGCAACTCTATCGTACGCTTTTTCAAAATCCAAAGTAATTAGAGCAAGCTTTTGTTTTCTGTCTAAAACATCCCATAAAACATCCCTGATTAAAATCAATGAGTCGCTGATTCTCCGATTTGGCACTGCACACGTCTGATCCACTTCTATTACTGAGCCGATTACCTTTTTTAATCTATTTGCTAGTAACTTTGCATATACCTTACAGTCCGTATTTAAAAGGGTTATTGGTCTCCAATTTTTAATCAGTTCTTTATTTCCTTTCTTAAATAATAAAACAATAAGACCCTCCCACCACGACTCTGGGACACTAAAAGATGCTTCTGCTTCTAAAATTACTTCATAAAAATCCTCACCCATGATCTCCCATAAACACTTGTAAAATTCAACAGGTAGTCCATCTGCTCCCGGCGTTTTGTTATTTTGTAGCGTATTAATTGTATTAAAAACTTCCTCTTTAGTAAAATTCCCTATTAAAAAAGATTTATCTTCCGCATTAAAATTTTTTTCCAGTCCTTCTAAAAAATGTTTTTTTAGAGACACATCCGTGTTTTTAACAGAAAATAAATCATCATAAAATTCTTTTGCTTTCATCTTCTTCCCCTCCAAACTTGTTTCTCCTTCCAAAACCTTCATATAATCCTTCTTGTCACATATTTTTTTAAAAAAGAATTTTGTGCATTTTTCATCCTCGTCTAAAACTTTTACTCGGGAATTAAAAATAATTTCTTTACCTTTTTCTTTCAGGCAGTTTTGGATCTTTTCTTTTGTTGTTCGGATCGCCTCCTGCAGATCACATCCGTTATTTTCGAGGTGAAAAAAACATTGCAGTTTAGCATTAAGATCATTATAAAAAATACGTTTTGCAGCAGCTTTCTTCTTTCCTTCTTTAATAAAAAATATTTTTACCTCCTTCTTGACAAAATCCCACCAATTAAAAATAGATTTAAAAAACGTTTTTTTTAGCTTCAGTTTTTCATACAGCTTTTTAAAACCTTCCATAACCACCTCGTCTTGTAGTAGGGATACATTAAATTTCCAGTGTGACGGTCTTTTATCCACATCTGATTCTATTTTAAAACTACATTCTATTATTTTATGATCTGAAAAAGGTGTTGAATGCGTTTTAAAACCTGAGCATGTTAGGGCTTGAGATATAAAAATATAATTTATTCTGGATGAAACACCTCTCCCCACCCAAGTGACTTCATGCTCCTTTTTTTGTCCATCTAATGCCCATGTATCTTTAAGATTAAAAGCTGCTAAAATATTTCTAAGACATGAAGCTGACCCATCTTTAACATTTTTTAAATGACAATTAAAATCCCCACCTAAAACTAATGGATCTACTCCAGGTAAAAACAGCTGCAACAGTTCAAACAAATGTAATCTCAAGGCTTTTTCTGCATTTGCATACACATTAAAACACCTCACTTTCTTCCCATTTTTCTGCACATCAATTCTTAAAATCCTCCCAGGGTATATCTCTTCATAATTTACAATCTCCCAATCTTTAGAGCATAAAAACCCCACACCATCACTTTTTGACTCGTTCCCACCAGAAAAGCATAAGTTACCCTTCCATATACCCTGTAAATATTCATAGCTTATTTTTTTTGTCAAATTACATTCTTGTAGAAAGATAAAATCAATATTTTCATTATTTAAAAAATCATATAAAGCAGTTCTCTTATATAGGTCGTTAAACCCCTGAACATTCAGGGACATTGAGCGGATCATCTTCTAACATTTAGTGCAGGGCTCTTCCCTCCGCCCTCATTCTCTACTGCCGGAGAAGATGGGTCTACCTCCAGATCTGATACATCCGAAGATGACACACTCCCCAGCAGACTTGTTGCTTCTAATGCCTTTACTTTCCCACCACATGGTATTCCTTCATTATCACTTCTATCCACACTTCTTTTTAGAGATTTTTCTGTGCAGTCCATTTGTACCTGCGCGCAAGGTAAGCTCTGCGACAGGGAATTAGTAGGAGTGGACTCCACTACTTCTGGAATATCACTTTCCCCTCCACAACTACTCCCTTTACTTAGTGGAGAAATTTCTTGCAACATTTGACTCTTCTCTTCTCTCTTCTGATCTTCTTTCTTCTGTTCTTCTATCTTCTTCTTTTCATTCTTATCTTCTTTCTTCTTATCTTCTTTCTTCTGCTCTTCTCTCTTTTTCCTTTCCATCTGTTTCTTTATCTCCATGGCCCTTTTTTCTATGTCCTCTATCCTCTTCTGTTTTTCCTCTTCCTTCTTTCTCTTCCTTTCTTCCAACTTCCTTTCCTCTTCTTCTTGTGATTTTTTAACCCGTTCCTCCTTCTTCTTCTCCTTCATTGCCCGTCCCTCCTCTTCCTCTTTTCTCTTTCTTTCTGTCTCCTCCTTCTCACTCCTTTCTTTCTCCTCTTCCCCTTTTTCCTCTTCAGCAGCAATGCCTGCTTCCACATCGTCTTTAGCTTCTTGTTGCTGTTCTTCAGGCGATGTGTCCATCTCCTCTACATCCTTTTTCTTATTTTTAGGGCACTCATCCATCTGGTGAGGAGTACCCATGCAACTAAAACACTTGTTACATTCTGCATCCAGATGTCCATATTTTTTACACACACGGCAGTAGTGTGGCATCCCTGGGAAGAATAAATAACCGCGGCTATGGTTGATATAAACCTGCGGCGGAGGTCTGGACACGCCCCCCTCCTCATTCGGGTTCTTCCTAAATGATACCACATACACACGTTTCCCGTTCCACACTCCAAACTGTGTTTCCCCGCGTCTCTTAGGGATGATTTTGTCACAATACATTGATAGGTAACTTTCAACCTCAGAGTCTGTAATAAATGGACTAAACAAATGAATCGTCAGTACTTTCATTGAAAACTGAAAAGAGGGGATTACTTTCACCCCCTCCAGCTCTACCTTCTCTTTATTTACTTCATAAAGAGCATAGGCACTTTCACACTGCGAGGCTTTATTAAGCGTAACATCATAAAGTCCTCGAGAAAAAAAAGATTGAAAGCAAAAAAGATGCTCCTTGTCGATCTTCAAGAGCATACAAATAACATTGAAAATAAATTGAGAATCTTTCACCTGCCGGTGGTCAGGAGCAACCACGAACCTGATGGTGTCCTTCAGCGGATGCTCCTCCGAGAAATAATCATTCGGGTTGCTTGCTTGATTCTCCTTCCTTCCTCCAGGGTTTCTCCTTGTCTCCATGATTTTCCTCTTCTTTTCCAGATACCAAGGAAAATATCACACACGGATCGCAGCCTCCACGAAGTTCGTCCTCCCTCCAACACACCGTCCTCCGTAAAGAAAAGGCACTGCAGCTTTAGCACCGATTCCCAAAAGCAGCACTGGATATCTCCAAAGGCCAAGAATCGGTTCTGCCACCACAGTAACCTTCAGCCCAATGTCACAACCCACTACAGATCGTGCCAAAAGGCCGAGAAGCGATAACCAGAATTGGTTTCAAACTACGGAGCCACCCAAGGATCCTGAAAAGTCCATTTGTGGAGATGAGCTCCTGGACTCCCGTTAAGAAGACATGTTGTCAACCTCTAGATCCCTTACATGCCTGCACTTTTCGGCTTGCTGCTGCTGCAATCCACGCGTTTTAGATCTGCATAACTCCACCTCTTTAAACACAGCACCTTCACCCCCTGCTGTTCCCACCCGCCTCAACACCGTTGGAAGGGAGGAGAACCAATTAAGGCGGGGGGTGGGGTGGAACGAGCAGCTGTCTACCCTTAGCAGGAGGGCTCCTGATTACATACCTCTCCTGCTGCTGCTGCTGCTGGCTGTCCAGCAGCAGACTGAAGGTGGCTGCTGCTGTGCACAGGTATATAAAGGCTCAGAGCCTATTATGACACGCGCAGCCAGCGTTCCATTGCCACATTCCATCTACTGCAGGCAGGATACCTGGCTGGCTGAATGTCGCTGAGAAGCTCACAGAGACCGCCATAAGCAACAGTTTAACAGAATGCCACAGACTAATCAACCAAACTTTTTGGGTTGGGTTCTCTTTTATAGTCTGCAGGCATTAAATGAAAGAAGTCAGTGTTCCAGCAGAAGGAGACAACGTTTCAGAAAAGGCATTGTAGCAAACCAAAAAAGAAATTTTAAGCGCAGCAGAGTAACCAGCGCACATACCTGTTAGCTCAGGTGAGTTTAAAAGGCTGCTGTTGATAACAAGGGCATTTGCTAAATAGATGGTGTGTGTGCAACAATATACTGAAAGGTCAATTATATTGTGCAGCTTATCTCACCACCTGTAGTTATTTAGGTGAAAGCTCCAAAATGCTTGCCTAATATGTCTGTTTATCCAAAAGGAAGTAAAAAGGGAGAGCTAGAAAGATAGCATTGCATCACATTACATGGCAATGCAATGCACAGTTGCTGAAGTTGAACCAAAATGAGCTTGTAATCTGGCTTCTGCAACTTTGAACATGAAAAATCCAATGAGGAGAAGAAAAGCAAAGCCAAAGAGTCCATCCCAAAATCCGACAAACAAGCAAAATGAACAAAAAACATTGAATTCAATTCTTTCTGATTTTAGAAACTGCATTAAAGAAGGGGTGCACCGGTCCTGGAGATACTGCAATACCAGGTCAATGCGTGGAGTGGACAGAGCAAGCTCTTTTTCCATCTCCCTGTTCTAAAAATCCATTTAATATATGGTCCCCAGATAGGGGACGTATCAGATATTAAACTGATAAGAACAGATACTACACTTGATCTTAGCCAAAAGGCCGAGAAGCGATAACCAGAATTGGTTTCAAACTACGGAGCCACCCAAGGATCCTGAAAAGTCCATTTGTGGAGATGAGCTCCTGGACTCCCGTTAAGAAGACATGTTGTCAACCTCTAGATCCCTTACATGCCTGCACTTTTCGGCTTGCTGCTGCTGCAATCCACGCGTTTTAGATCTGCATAACTCCACCTCTTTAAACACAGCACCTTCACCCCCTGCTGTTCCCACCCGCCTCAACACCGTTGGAAGGGAGGAGAACCAATTAAGGCGGGGGGTGGGGTGGAACGAGCAGCTGTCTACCCTTAGCAGGAGGGCTCCTGATTACATACCTCTCCTGCTGCTGCTGCTGCTGGCTGTCCAGCAGCAGACTGAAGGTGGCTGCTGCTGTGCACAGGTATATAAAGGCTCAGAGCCTATTATGACACGCGCAGCCAGCGTTCCATTGCCACATTCCATCTACTGCAGGCAGGATACCTGGCTGGCTGAATGTCGCTGAGAAGCTCACAGAGACCGCCATAAGCAACAGTTTAACAGAATGCCACAGACTAATCAACCAAACTTTTTGGGTTGGGTTCTCTTTTATAGTCTGCAGGCATTAAATGAAAGAAGTCAGTGTTCCAGCAGAAGGAGACAACGTTTCAGAAAAGGCATTGTAGCAAACCAAAAAAGAAATTTTAAGCGCAGCAGAGTAACCAGCGCACATACCTGTTAGCTCAGGTGAGTTTAAAAGGCTGCTGTTGATAACAAGGGCATTTGCTAAATAGATGGTGTGTGTGTAACAATATACTGAAAGGTCAATTATATTGTGCAGCTTATCTCACCACCTGTAGTTATTTAGGTGAAAGCTCCAAAATGCTTGCCTAATATGTCTGTTTATCCAAAAGGAAGTAAAAAGGGAGAGCTAGAAAGATAGCATTGCATCACATTACATGGCAATGCAATGCACAGTTGCTGAAGTTGAACCAAAATGAGCTTGTAATCTGGCTTCTGCAACTTTGAACATGAAAAATCCAATGAGGAGAAGAAAAGCAAAGCCAAAGAGTCCATCCCAAAATCCGACAAACAAGCAAAATGAACAAAAAACATTGAATTCAATTCTTTCTGATTTTAGAAACTGCATTAAAGAAGGGGTGCACCGGTCCTGGAGATACTGCAATACCAGGTCAATGTGTGGAGTGGACAGAGCAAGCTCTTTTTCCATCTCCCTGTTCTAAAAATCCATTTAATATATGGTCCCCAGATAGGGGACGTATCAGATATTAAACTGATAAGAACAGATTTTTTTATCGAAAGCCCGAATTCGTGTACAAAACCCGAGTGCGCTTAAAAAAGTGACAAGTGCCACAAAAAAAGTGCACTAGGATGCTGGACTTCTTGAAACCCTCTCCAAAAGGAGAAGGGTCCCCCAAACCATTCCCCGTCCCTCCGAGCCAGAAGGCCACAGCGAGGAACAGGGACAAATAGCCACCTCCAGCCGAAACCAGAGGCGACCCAATCTTACCTCACTTGATCTTAGCCAAAAGGCCGAGAAGCGATAACCAGAATTGGTTTCAAACTACGGAGCCACCCAAGGATCCTGAAAAGTCCATTTGTGGAGATGAGCTCCTGGACTCCCGTTAAGAAGACATGTTGTCAACCTCTAGATCCCTTACATGCCTGCACTTTTCGGCTTGCTGCTGCTGCAATCCACGCGTTTTAGATCTGCATAACTCCACCTCTTTAAACACAGCACCTTCACCCCCTGCTGTTCCCACCCGCCTCAACACCGTTGGAAGGGAGGAGAACCAATTAAGGCGGGGGGTGGGGTGGAACGAGCAGCTGTCTACCCTTAGCAGGAGGGCTCCTGATTACATACCTCTCCTGCTGCTGCTGCTGCTGGCTGTCCAGCAGCAGACTGAAGGTGGCTGCTGCTGTGCACAGGTATATAAAGGCTCAGAGCCTATTATGACACGCGCAGCCAGCGTTCCATTGCCACATTCCATCTACTGCAGGCAGGATACCTGGCTGGCTGAATGTCGCTGAGAAGCTCACAGAGACCGCCATAAGCAACAGTTTAACAGAATGCCACAGACTAATCAACCAAACTTTTTGGGTTGGGTTCTCTTTTATAGTCTGCAGGCATTAAATGAAAGAAGTCAGTGTTCCAGCAGAGGGAGACAACGTTTCAGAAAAGGCATTGTAGCAAACCAAAAAAGAAATTTTAAGCGCAGCAGAGTAACCAGCGCACATACCTGTTAGCTCAGGTGAGTTTAAAAGGCTGCTGTTGATAACAAGGGCATTTGCTAAATAGATGGTGTGTGTGCAACAATATACTGAAAGGTCAATTATATTGTGCAGCTTATCTCACCACCTGTAGTTATTTAGGTGAAAGCTCCAAAATGCTTGCCTAATATGTCTGTTTATCCAAAAGGAAGTAAAAAGGGAGAGCTAGAAAGATAGCATTGCATCACATTACATGGCAATGCAATGCACAGTTGCTGAAGTTGAACCAAAATGAGCTTGTAATCTGGCTTCTGCAACTTTGAACATGAAAAATCCAATGAGGAGAAGAAAAGCAAAGCCAAAGAGTCCATCCCAAAATCCGACAAACAAGCAAAATGAACAAAAAACATTGAATTCAATTCTTTCTGATTTTAGAAACTGCATTAAAGAAGGGGTGCACCGGTCCTGGAGATACTGCAATACCAGGTCAATGCGTGGAGTGGACAGAGCAAGCTCTTTTTCCATCTCCCTGTTCTAAAAATCCATTTAATATATGGTCCCCAGATAGGGGACGTATCAGATATTAAACTGATAAGAACAGATACTACACTTGATCTTAGCCAAAAGGCCGAGAAGCGATAACCAGAATTGGTTTCAAACTACGGAGCCACCCAAGGATCCTGAAAAGTCCATTTGTGGAGATGAGCTCCTGGACTCCCGTTAAGAAGACATGTTGTCAACCTCTAGATCCCTTACATGCCTGCACTTTTCGGCTTGCTGCTGCTGCAATCCACGCGTTTTAGATCTGCATAACTCCACCTCTTTAAACACAGCACCTTCACCCCCTGCTGTTCCCACCCGCCTCAACACCGTTGGAAGGGAGGAGAACCAATTAAGGCGGGGGGTGGGGTGGAACGAGCAGCTGTCTACCCTTAGCAGGAGGGCTCCTGATTACATACCTCTCCTGCTGCTGCTGCTGCTGGCTGTCCAGCAGCAGACTGAAGGTGGCTGCTGCTGTGCACAGGTATATAAAGGCTCAGAGCCTATTATGACACGCGCAGCCAGCGTTCCATTGCCACATTCCATCTACTGCAGGCAGGATACCTGGCTGGCTGAATGTCGCTGAGAAGCTCACAGAGACCGCCATAAGCAACAGTTTAACAGAATGCCACAGACTAATCAACCAAACTTTTTGGGTTGGGTTCTCTTTTATAGTCTGCAAGCATTAAATGAAAGAAGTCAGTGTTCCAGCAGAGGGAGACAACGTTTCAGAAAAGGCATTGTAGCAAACCAAAAAAGAAATTTTAAGCGCAGCAGAGTAACCAGCGCACATACCTGTTAGCTCAGGTGAGTTTAAAAGGCTGCTGTTGATAACAAGGGCATTTGCTAAATAGATGGTGTGTGTGCAACAATATACTGAAAGGTCAATTATATTGTGCAGCTTATCTCACCACCTGTAGTTATTTAGGTGAAAGCTCCAAAATGCTTGCCTAATATGTCTGTTTATCCAAAAGGAAGTAAAAAGGGAGAGCTAGAAAGATAGCATTGCATCACATTACATGGCAATGCAATGCACAGTTGCTGAAGTTGAACCAAAATGAGCTTGTAATCTGGCTTCTGCAACTTTGAACATGAAAAATCCAATGAGGAGAAGAAAAGCAAAGCCAAAGAGTCCATCCCAAAATCCGACAAACAAGCAAAATGAACAAAAAACATTGAATTCAATTCTTTCTGATTTTAGAAACTGCATTAAAGAAGGGGTGCACCGGTCCTGGAGATACTGCAATACCAGGTCAATGCGTGGAGTGGACAGAGCAAGCTCTTTTTCCATCTCCCTGTTCTAAAAATCCATTTAATATATGGTCCCCAGATAGGGGACGTATCAGATATTAAACTGATAAGAACAGATTTTTTTTTTTTTTTTTTTTTTTGACTCAGATTACAAAGTCTTGGAATCAACAAAAAGATAAGAAGACTCAAATCCATCATCGTGCATTCTACCAATTTTAATACTTCTCCAAATCTTTTATTTTCTTTTTCTTTTATATATATATATTTATTTATTTTTTCCCTCTTTTTTTTTTTTTAAAAAAATTATATAGTTTTGGCTATTTTTTTTTGTTTGTTTTTGTTTTTGTTTTTTTGTTTTTCCACAGGTTTTCAAAAAATCAAAGCTTACAAGGTAAGTTCATTCCATTTACATTGTTTCCATTTCTCATTTGCTTTCACCTTGCCAAGCGTCATTTTGTCCCTCCAGAAATACATGTACAAATAACTTAGACATAATTTAATACACTGGTCGACTGTTACTTCCTTATGTTTAAACACTAAAATGTTCCTTGCTTTCCACAATGCCGCCTTCACACATGCAATAATAATCCATACAATTTTAAAATCCTCCTCTCTTATCCCCATCCCATAAAATACTCTGTTAAAATCCAAAAAATTAACAGTACTCACAGCTCTCACTATATTGCACACTTTCCTCCATATTGTCTGTGCAAAATTACAATTCCAGAAGATGTGCATGGGTGTTTCACTATTCCCACACCTGGATCTTGGGCACACTTCAGATCTTACCAACCCACGCCTGTGTTGGAACTCACGGGTTGGCAGGCAGTCTTTTACTATACACCAGAGTAAATCCCTGTGTTCATTAGATAACACACTATAATTTACATTCATCCAGATTCTTTCCACAATTTTGAATGAAAAATGTTCCACAGGACTGATACCTATTCTCTCTTCCAGGATTTTTAGGATTTTTTTATGGCATTTAAGAACATTTATTTCGACCATCTTAAGTTTAAAATCTCTTAAAATTTTTTCTAAAACAATATAATTTCCTGGAGGTAAAAACCTATAAGGCCTATTTAGAGACATCTCCAACCATTTATAATTTCTAATATAGAAACCTAAATTATATATAGAAAACAACTTTAGCTTAGAGCCTGGTCCTAATAAAGTGCATACACAGTTCGCTACATACTTTGCATATAAAAAGGACCTAATATCCGGAAAACCTTTCCCACCTTTTTTCTTTGATTTATATATCTCCTCTCTCTTTACTCTTTCCATCTTGGATCTCCATAAAAAATTAAAACATACCTTAATAACTCTCTTCATGATATTATTTTGGGGGATAAAAACTGTTGAGACATATAAAAACATTGGGAGTAAAACCTGTCTAATAATTAAAATTTTTCCTTCCAGGGTAAGATCTCTCAACTGCCAGAAAGTAATCTTTTTCTTAACTCTTTCCAGCAGAGACTCCCAATTTCTTACATTACCACCTGACTCTGAGAAATAAATACCTAAAATTTTTACTTCATTCATTCTTGTTAATTTACACTCAGAATCTACAATAAAATCACCAACAGTTAAAATACCAGATTTTTCCATGTTAATTTTAAAACCCGATGCGCCCCCAAACCAATCCACTGTTCTTATGGCTCTGTTCATGCTTCTAGTGTCTTTAACTAAAACCGTCACATCATCCATATATGCCACCACTTTAACTTGTTCATTGCAACTCCCGGGAATAAAAAAACCATTGATTACCTTATCTCTCCTAAAAGCTGCTAAAAGTGGTTCAATTGCACAAATAAAAAGAATAGGGGATAAGGGACACCCCTGTTTAACGCCACAGTTTATTTTTACATTATCAGATAAAAAACCATTAATAGATATTTTGCTAAAACATGATTTGTAAAGAGATTTAATACGTTTGCTAAAAACATCCGGGCATCCCATTTTCTCTAAAACTGCAAATAAAAAATCATGGGCAACTCTATCGTACGCTTTTTCAAAATCCAAAGTAATTAGAGCAAGCTTTTGTTTTCTGTCTAAAACATCCCATAAAACATCCCTGATTAAAATCAATGAGTCGCTGATTCTCCGATTTGGCACTGCACACGTCTGATCCACTTCTATTACTGAGCCGATTACCTTTTTTAATCTATTTGCTAGTAACTTTGCATATACCTTACAGTCCGTATTTAAAAGGGTTATTGGTCTCCAATTTTTAATCAGTTCTTTATTTCCTTTCTTAAATAATAAAACAATAAGACCCTCCCACCACGACTCTGGGACACTAAAAGATGCTTCTGCTTCTAAAATTACTTCATAAAAATCCTCACCCATGATCTCCCATAAACACTTGTAAAATTCAACAGGTAGTCCATCTGCTCCCGGCGTTTTGTTATTTTGTAGCGTATTAATTGTATTAAAAACTTCCTCTTTAGTAAAATTCCCTATTAAAAAAGATTTATCTTCCGCATTAAAATTTTTTTCCAGTCCTTCTAAAAAATGTTTTTTTAGAGACACATCCGTGTTTTTAACAGAAAATAAATCATCATAAAATTCTTTTGCTTTCATCTTCTTCCCCTCCAAACTTGTTTCTCCTTCCAAAACCTTCATATAATCCTTCTTGTCACATATTTTTTTAAAAAATAATTTTGTGCATTTTTCATCCTCGTCTAAAACTTTTACTCGGGAATTAAAAATAATTTCTTTACCTTTTTCTTTCAGGCAGTTTTGGATCTTTTCTTTTGTTGTTCGGATCGCCTCCTGCAGATCACATCCGTTATTTTCGAGGTGAAAAAAACATTGCAGTTTAGCATTAAGATCATTATAAAAAATACGTTTTGCAGCAGCTTTCTTCTTTCCTTCTTTAATAAAAAATATTTTTACCTCCTTCTTGACAAAATCCCACCAATTAAAAATAGATTTAAAAAACGTTTTTTTTAGCTTCAGTTTTTCATACAGCTTTTTAAAACCTTCCATAACCACCTCGTCTTGTAGTAGGGATACATTAAATTTCCAGTGTGACGGTCTTTTATCCACATCTGATTCTATTTTAAAACTACATTCTATTATTTTATGATCTGAAAAAGGTGTTGAATGCGTTTTAAAACCTGAGCATGTTAGGGCTTGAGATATAAAAATATAATTTATTCTGGATGAAACACCTCTCCCCACCCAAGTGACTTCATGCTCCTTTTTTTGTCCATCTAATGCCCATGTATCTTTAAGATTAAAAGCTGCTAAAATATTTCTAAGACATGAAGCTGACCCATCTTTTACATTTTTTAAATGACAATTAAAATCCCCACCTAAAACTAATGGATCTACTCCAGGTAAAAACAGCTGCAACAGTTCAAACAAATGTAATCTCAAGGCTTTTTCTGCATTTGCATACACATTAAAACACCTCACTTTCTTCCCATTTTTCTGCACATCAATTCTTAAAATCCTCCCAGGGTATATCTCTTCATAATTTACAATCTCCCAATCTTTAGAGCATAAAAACCCCACACCATCACTTTTTGACTCGTTCCCACCAGAAAAGCATAAGTTACCCTTCCATATACCCTGTAAATATTCATAGCTTATTTTTTTTGTCAAATTACATTCTTGTAGAAAGATAAAATCAATATTTTCATTATTTAAAAAATCATATAAAGCAGTTCTCTTATATAGGTCGTTAAACCCCTGAACATTCAGGGACATTGAGCGGATCATCTTCTAACATTTAGTGCAGGGCTCTTCCCTCCGCCCTCATTCTCTACTGCCGGAGAAGATGGGTCTACCTCCAGATCTGATACATCCGAAGATGACACACTCCCCAGCAGACTTGTTGCTTCTAATGCCTTTACTTTCCCACCACATGGTATTCCTTCATTATCACTTCTATCCACACTTCTTTTTAGAGATTTTTCTGTGCAGTCCATTTGTACCTGCGCGCAAGGTAAGCTCTGCGACAGGGAATTAGTAGGAGTGGACTCCACTACTTCTGGAATATCACTTTCCCCTCCACAACTACTCCCTTTACTTAGTGGAGAAATTTCTTGCAACATTTGACTCTTCTCTTCTCTCTTCTGATCTTCTTTCTTCTGTTCTTCTATCTTCTTCTTTTCATTCTTATCTTCTTTCTTCTTATCTTCTTTCTTCTGCTCTTCTCTCTTTTTCCTTTCCATCTGTTTCTTTATCTCCATGGCCCTTTTTTCTATGTCCTCTATCCTCTTCTGTTTTTCCTCTTCCTTCTTTCTCTTCCTTTCTTCCAACTTCCTTTCCTCTTCTTCTTGTGATTTTTTAACCCGTTCCTCCTTCTTCTTCTCCTTCATTGCCCGTCCCTCCTCTTCCTCTTTTCTCTTTCTTTCTGTCTCCTCCTTCTCACTCCTTTCTTTCTCCTCTTCCCCTTTTTCCTCTTCAGCAGCAATGCCTGCTTCCACATCGTCTTTAGCTTCTTGTTGCTGTTCTTCAGGCGATGTGTCCATCTCCTCTACATCCTTTTTCTTATTTTTAGGGCACTCATCCATCTGGTGAGGAGTACCCATGCAACTAAAACACTTGTTACATTCTGCATCCAGATGTCCATATTTTTTACACACACGGCAGTAGTGTGGCATCCCTGGGAAGAATAAATAACCGCGGCTATGGTTGATATAAACCTGCGGCGGAGGTCTGGACACGCCCCCCTCCTCATTCGGGTTCTTCCTAAATGATACCACATACACACGTTTCCCGTTCCACACTCCAAACTGTGTTTCCCCGCGTCTCTTAGGGATGATTTTGTCACAATACATTGATAGGTAACTTTCAACCTCAGAGTCTGTAATAAATGGACTAAACAAATGAATCGTCAGTACTTTCATTGAAAACTGAAAAGAGGGGATTACTTTCACCCCCTCCAGCTCTACCTTCTCTTTATTTACTTCATAAAGAGCATAGGCACTTTCACACTGCGAGGCTTTATTAAGCGTAACATCATAAAGTCCTCGAGAAAAAAAAGATTGAAAGCAAAAAAGATGCTCCTTGTCGATCTTCAAGAGCTTACAAATAACATTGAAAATAAATTGAGAATCTTTCACCTGCCGGTGGTCAGGAGCAACCACGAACCTGATGGTGTCCTTCAGCGGATGCTCCTCCGAGAAATAATCATTCGGGTTGCTTGCTTGATTCTCCTTCCTTCCTCCAGGGTTTCTCCTTGTCTCCATGATTTTCCTCTTCTTTTCCAGATACCAAGGAAAATATCACACACGGATCGCAGCCTCCACGAAGTTCGTCCTCCCTCCAACACACCGTCCTCCGTAAAGAAAAGGCACTGCAGCTTTAGCACCGATTCCCAAAAGCAGCACTGGATATCTCCAAAGGCCAAGAATCGGTTCTGCCACCACAGTAACCTTCAGCCCAATGTCACAACCCACTACAGATCGTGCCAAAAGGCCGAGAAGCGATAACCAGAATTGGTTTCAAACTACGGAGCCACCCAAGGATCCTGAAAAGTCCATTTGTGGAGATGAGCTCCTGGACTCCCGTTAAGAAGACATGTTGTCAACCTCTAGATCCCTTACATGCCTGCACTTTTCGGCTTGCTGCTGCTGCAATCCACGCGTTTTAGATCTGCATAACTCCACCTCTTTAAACACAGCACCTTCACCCCCTGCTGTTCCCACCCGCCTCAACACCGTTGGAAGGGAGGAGAACCAATTAAGGCGGGGGGTGGGGTGGAACGAGCAGCTGTCTACCCTTAGCAGGAGGGCTCCTGATTACATACCTCTCCTGCTGCTGCTGCTGCTGGCTGTCCAGCAGCAGACTGAAGGTGGCTGCTGCTGTGCACAGGTATATAAAGGCTCAGAGCCTATTATGACACGCGCAGCCAGCGTTCCATTGCCACATTCCATCTACTGCAGGCAGGATACCTGGCTGGCTGAATGTCGCTGAGAAGCTCACAGAGACCGCCATAAGCAACAGTTTAACAGAATGCCACAGACTAATCAACCAAACTTTTTGGGTTGGGTTCTCTTTTATAGTCTGCAGGCATTAAATGAAAGAAGTCAGTGTTCCAGCAGAGGGAGACAACGTTTCAGAAAAGGCATTGTAGCAAACCAAAAAAGAAATTTTAAGCGCAGCAGAGTAACCAGCGCACATACCTGTTAGCTCAGGTGAGTTTAAAAGGCTGCTGTTGATAACAAGGGCATTTGCTAAATAGATGGTGTGTGTGCAACAATATACTGAAAGGTCAATTATATTGTGCAGCTTATCTCACCACCTGTAGTTATTTAGGTGAAAGCTCCAAAATGCTTGCCTAATATGTCTGTTTATCCAAAAGGAAGTAAAAAGGGAGAGCTAGAAAGATAGCATTGCATCACATTACATGGCAATGCAATGCACAGTTGCTGAAGTTGAACCAAAATGAGCTTGTAATCTGGCTTCTGCAACTTTGAACATGAAAAATCCAATGAGGAGAAGAAAAGCAAAGCCAAAGAGTCCATCCCAAAATCCGACAAACAAGCAAAATGAACAAAAAACATTGAATTCAATTCTTTCTGATTTTAGAAACTGCATTAAAGAAGGGGTGCACCGGTCCTGGAGATACTGCAATACCAGGTCAATGCGTGGAGTGGACAGAGCAAGCTCTTTTTCCATCTCCCTGTTCTAAAAATCCATTTAATATATGGTCCCCAGATAGGGGACGTATCAGATATTAAACTGATAAGAACAGATACTACACTTGATCTTAGCCAAAAGGCCGAGAAGCGATAACCAGAATTGGTTTCAAACTACGGAGCCACCCAAGGATCCTGAAAAGTCCATTTGTGGAGATGAGCTCCTGGACTCCCGTTAAGAAGACATGTTGTCAACCTCTAGATCCCTTACATGCCTGCACTTTTCGGCTTGCTGCTGCTGCAATCCACGCGTTTTAGATCTGCATAACTCCACCTCTTTAAACACAGCACCTTCACCCCCTGCTGTTCCCACCCGCCTCAACACCGTTGGAAGGGAGGAGAACCAATTAAGGCGGGGGGTGGGGTGGAACGAGCAGCTGTCTACCCTTAGCAGGAGGGCTCCTGATTACATACCTCTCCTGCTGCTGCTGCTGCTGGCTGTCCAGCAGCAGACTGAAGGTGGCTGCTGCTGTGCACAGGTATATAAAGGCTCAGAGCCTATTATGACACGCGCAGCCAGCGTTCCATTGCCACATTCCATCTACTGCAGGCAGGATACCTGGCTGGCTGAATGTCGCTGAGAAGCTCACAGAGACCGCCATAAGCAACAGTTTAACAGAATGCCACAGACTAATCAACCAAACTTTTTGGGTTGGGTTCTCTTTTATAGTCTGCAGGCATTAAATGAAAGAAGTCAGTGTTCCAGCAGAGGGAGACAACGTTTCAGAAAAGGCATTGTAGCAAACCAAAAAAGAAATTTTAAGCGCAGCAGAGTAACCAGCGCACATACCTGTTAGCTCAGGTGAGTTTAAAAGGCTGCTGTTGATAACAAGGGCATTTGCTAAATAGATGGTGTGTGTGCAACAATATACTGAAAGGTCAATTATATTGTGCAGCTTATCTCACCACCTGTAGTTATTTAGGTGAAAGCTCCAAAATGCTTGCCTAATATGTCTGTTTATCCAAAAGGAAGTAAAAAGGGAGAGCTAGAAAGATAGCATTGCATCACATTACATGGCAATGCAATGCACAGTTGCTGAAGTTGAACCAAAATGAGCTTGTAATCTGGCTTCTGCAACTTTGAACATGAAAAATCCAATGAGGAGAAGAAAAGCAAAGCCAAAGAGTCCATCCCAAAATCCGACAAACAAGCAAAATGAACAAAAAACATTGAATTCAATTCTTTCTGATTTTAGAAACTGCATTAAAGAAGGGGTGCACCGGTCCTGGAGATACTGCAATACCAGGTCAATGCGTGGAGTGGACAGAGCAAGCTCTTTTTCCATCTCCCTGTTCTAAAAATCCATTTAATATATGGTCCCCAGATAGGGGACGTATCAGATATTAAACTGATAAGAACAGATTTTTTTTTTTTTTTTTTTTTTTTTTTTTTGACTCAGATTACAAAGTCTTGGAATCAACAAAAAGATAAGAAGACTCAAATCCATCATCGTGCATTCTACCAATTTTAATACTTCTCCAAATCTTTTATTTTCTTTTTCTTTTATATATATATATTTATTTATTTTTTCCCTCTTTTTTTTTTTTTTTAAAAATTATATAGTTTTGGCTATTTTTTTTTGTTTGTTTTTGTTTTTGTTTTTTTGTTTTTCCACAGGTTTTCAAAAAATCAAAGCTTACAAGGTAAGTTCATTCCATTTACATTGTTTCCATTTCTCATTTGCTTTCACCTTGCCAAGCGTCATTTTGTCCCTCCAGAAATACATGTACAAATAACTTAGACATAATTTAATACACTGGTCGACTGTTACTTCCTTATGTTTAAACACTAAAATGTTCCTTGCTTTCCACAATGCCGCCTTCACACATGCAATAATAATCCATACAATTTTAAAATCCTCCTCTCTTATCCCCATCCCATAAAATACTCTGTTAAAATCCAAAAAATTAACAGTACTCACAGCTCTCACTATATTGCACACTTTCCTCCATATTGTCTGTGCAAAATTACAATTCCAGAAGATGTGCATGGGTGTTTCACTATTCCCACACCTGGATCTTGGGCACACTTCAGATCTTACCAACCCACGCCTGTGTTGGAACTCACGGGTTGGCAGGCAGTCTTTTACTATACACCAGAGTAAATCCCTGTGTTCATTAGATAACACACTATAATTTACATTCATCCAGATTCTTTCCACAATTTTGAATGAAAAATGTTCCACAGGACTGATACCTATTCTCTCTTCCAGGATTTTTAGGATTTTTTTATGGCATTTAAGAACATTTATTTCGACCATCTTAAGTTTAAAATCTCTTAAAATTTTTTCTAAAACAATATAATTTCCTGGAGGTAAAAACCTATAAGGCCTATTTAGAGACATCTCCAACCATTTATAATTTCTAATATAGAAACCTAAATTATATATAGAAAACAACTTTAGCTTAGAGCCTGGTCCTAATAAAGTGCATACACAGTTCGCTACATACTTTGCATATAAAAAGGACCTAATATCCGGAAAACCTTTCCCACCTTTTTTCTTTGATTTATATATCTCCTCTCTCTTTACTCTTTCCATCTTGGATCTCCATAAAAAATTAAAACATACCTTAATAACTCTCTTCATGATATTATTTTGGGGGATAAAAACTGTTGAGACATATAAAAACATTGGGAGTAAAACCTGTCTAATAATTAAAATTTTTCCTTCCAGGGTAAGATCTCTCAACTGCCAGAAAGTAATCTTTTTCTTAACTCTTTCCAGCAGAGACTCCCAATTTCTTACATTACCACCTGACTCTGAGAAATAAATACCTAAAATTTTTACTTCATTCATTCTTGTTAATTTACACTCAGAATCTACAATAAAATCACCAACAGTTAAAATACCAGATTTTTCCATGTTAATTTTAAAACCCGATGCGCCCCCAAACCAATCCACTGTTCTTATGGCTCTGTTCATGCTTCTAGTGTCTTTAACTAAAACCGTCACATCATCCATATATGCCACCACTTTAACTTGTTCATTGCAACTCCCGGGAATAAAAAAACCATTGATTACCTTATCTCTCCTAAAAGCTGCTAAAAGTGGTTCAATTGCACAAATAAAAAGAATAGGGGATAAGGGACACCCCTGTTTAACGCCACAGTTTATTTTTACATTATCAGATAAAAAACCATTAATAGATATTTTGCTAAAACATGATTTGTAAAGAGATTTAATACGTTTGCTAAAAACATCCGGGCATCCCATTTTCTCTAAAACTGCAAATAAAAAATCATGGGCAACTCTATCGTACGCTTTTTCAAAATCCAAAGTAATTAGAGCAAGCTTTTGTTTTCTGTCTAAAACATCCCATAAAACATCCCTGATTAAAATCAATGAGTCGCTGATTCTCCGATTTGGCACTGCACACGTCTGATCCACTTCTATTACTGAGCCGATTACCTTTTTTAATCTATTTGCTAGTAACTTTGCATATACCTTACAGTCCGTATTTAAAAGGGTTATTGGTCTCCAATTTTTAATCAGTTCTTTATTTCCTTTCTTAAATAATAAAACAATAAGACCCTCCCACCACGACTCTGGGACACTAAAAGATGCTTCTGCTTCTAAAATTACTTCATAAAAATCCTCACCCATGATCTCCCATAAACACTTGTAAAATTCAACAGGTAGTCCATCTGCTCCCGGCGTTTTGTTATTTTGTAGCGTATTAATTGTATTAAAAACTTCCTCTTTAGTAAAATTCCCTATTAAAAAAGATTTATCTTCCGCATTAAAATTTTTTTCCAGTCCTTCTAAAAAATGTTTTTTTAGAGACACATCCGTGTTTTTAACAGAAAATAAATCATCATAAAATTCTTTTGCTTTCATCTTCTTCCCCTCCAAACTTGTTTCTCCTTCCAAAACCTTCATATAATCCTTCTTGTCACATATTTTTTTAAAAAAGAATTTTGTGCATTTTTCATCCTCGTCTAAAACTTTTACTCGGGAATTAAAAATAATTTCTTTACCTTTTTCTTTCAGGCAGTTTTGGATCTTTTCTTTTGTTGTTCGGATCGCCTCCTGCAGATCACATCCGTTATTTTCGAGGTGAAAAAAACATTGCAGTTTAGCATTAAGATCATTATAAAAAATACGTTTTGCAGCAGCTTTCTTCTTTCCTTCTTTAATAAAAAATATTTTTACCTCCTTCTTGACAAAATCCCACCAATTAAAAATAGATTTAAAAAACGTTTTTTTTAGCTTCAGTTTTTCATACAGCTTTTTAAAACCTTCCATAACCACCTCGTCTTGTAGTAGGGATACATTAAATTTCCAGTGTGACGGTCTTTTATCCACATCTGATTCTATTTTAAAACTACATTCTATTATTTTATGATCTGAAAAAGGTGTTGAATGCGTTTTAAAACCTGAGCATGTTAGGGCTTGAGATATAAAAATATAATTTATTCTGGATGAAACACCTCTCCCCACCCAAGTGACTTCATGCTCCTTTTTTTGTCCATCTAATGCCCATGTATCTTTAAGATTAAAAGCTGCTAAAATATTTCTAAGACATGAAGCTGACCCATCTTTTACATTTTTTAAATGACAATTAAAATCCCCACCTAAAACTAATGGATCTACTCCAGGTAAAAACAGCTGCAACAGTTCAAACAAATGTAATCTCAAGGCTTTTTCTGCATTTGCATACACATTAAAACACCTCACTTTCTTCCCATTTTTCTGCACATCAATTCTTAAAATCCTCCCAGGGTATATCTCTTCATAATTTACAATCTCCCAATCTTTAGAGCATAAAAACCCCACACCATCACTTTTTGACTCGTTCCCACCAGAAAAGCATAAGTTACCCTTCCATATACCCTGTAAATATTCATAGCTTATTTTTTTTGTCAAATTACATTCTTGTAGAAAGATAAAATCAATATTTTCATTATTTAAAAAATCATATAAAGCAGTTCTCTTATATAGGTCGTTAAACCCCTGAACATTCAGGGACATTGAGCGGATCATCTTCTAACATTTAGTGCAGGGCTCTTCCCTCCGCCCTCATTCTCTACTGCCGGAGAAGATGGGTCTACCTCCAGATCTGATACATCCGAAGATGACACACTCCCCAGCAGACTTGTTGCTTCTAATGCCTTTACTTTCCCACCACATGGTATTCCTTCATTATCACTTCTATCCACACTTCTTTTTAGAGATTTTTCTGTGCAGTCCATTTGTACCTGCGCGCAAGGTAAGCTCTGCGACAGGGAATTAGTAGGAGTGGACTCCACTACTTCTGGAATATCACTTTCCCCTCCACAACTACTCCCTTTACTTAGTGGAGAAATTTCTTGCAACATTTGACTCTTCTCTTCTCTCTTCTGATCTTCTTTCTTCTGTTCTTCTATCTTCTTCTTTTCATTCTTATCTTCTTTCTTCTTATCTTCTTTCTTCTGCTCTTCTCTCTTTTTCCTTTCCATCTGTTTCTTTATCTCCATGGCCCTTTTTTCTATGTCCTCTATCCTCTTCTGTTTTTCCTCTTCCTTCTTTCTCTTCCTTTCTTCCAACTTCCTTTCCTCTTCTTCTTGTGATTTTTTAACCCGTTCCTCCTTCTTCTTCTCCTTCATTGCCCGTCCCTCCTCTTCCTCTTTTCTCTTTCTTTCTGTCTCCTCCTTCTCACTCCTTTCTTTCTCCTCTTCCCCTTTTTCCTCTTCAGCAGCAATGCCTGCTTCCACATCGTCTTTAGCTTCTTGTTGCTGTTCTTCAGGCGATGTGTCCATCTCCTCTACATCCTTTTTCTTATTTTTAGGGCACTCATCCATCTGGTGAGGAGTACCCATGCAACTAAAACACTTGTTACATTCTGCATCCAGATGTCCATATTTTTTACACACACGGCAGTAGTGTGGCATCCCTGGGAAGAATAAATAACCGCGGCTATGGTTGATATAAACCTGCGGCGGAGGTCTGGACACGCCCCCCTCCTCATTCGGGTTCTTCCTAAATGATACCACATACACACGTTTCCCGTTCCACACTCCAAACTGTGTTTCCCCGCGTCTCTTAGGGATGATTTTGTCACAATACATTGATAGGTAACTTTCAACCTCAGAGTCTGTAATAAATGGACTAAACAAATGAATCGTCAGTACTTTCATTGAAAACTGAAAAGAGGGGATTACTTTCACCCCCTCCAGCTCTACCTTCTCTTTATTTACTTCATAAAGAGCATAGGCACTTTCACACTGCGAGGCTTTATTAAGCGTAACATCATAAAGTCCTCGAGAAAAAAAAGATTGAAAGCAAAAAAGATGCTCCTTGTCGATCTTCAAGAGCTTACAAATAACATTGAAAATAAATTGAGAATCTTTCACCTGCCGGTGGTCAGGAGCAACCACGAACCTGATGGTGTCCTTCAGCGGATGCTCCTCCGAGAAATAATCATTCGGGTTGCTTGCTTGATTCTCCTTCCTTCCTCCAGGGTTTCTCCTTGTCTCCATGATTTTCCTCTTCTTTTCCAGATACCAAGGAAAATATCACACACGGATCGCAGCCTCCACGAAGTTCGTCCTCCCTCCAACACACCGTCCTCCGTAAAGAAAAGGCACTGCAGCTTTAGCACCGATTCCCAAAAGCAGCACTGGATATCTCCAAAGGCCAAGAATCGGTTCTGCCACCACAGTAACCTTCAGCCCAATGTCACAACCCACTACAGATCGTGCCAAAAGGCCGAGAAGCGATAACCAGAATTGGTTTCAAACTACGGAGCCACCCAAGGATCCTGAAAAGTCCATTTGTGGAGATGAGCTCCTGGACTCCCGTTAAGAAGACATGTTGTCAACCTCTAGATCCCTTACATGCCTGCACTTTTCGGCTTGCTGCTGCTGCAATCCACGCGTTTTAGATCTGCATAACTCCACCTCTTTAAACACAGCACCTTCACCCCCTGCTGTTCCCACCCGCCTCAACACCGTTGGAAGGGAGGAGAACCAATTAAGGCGGGGGGTGGGGTGGAACGAGCAGCTGTCTACCCTTAGCAGGAGGGCTCCTGATTACATACCTCTCCTGCTGCTGCTGCTGCTGGCTGTCCAGCAGCAGACTGAAGGTGGCTGCTGCTGTGCACAGGTATATAAAGGCTCAGAGCCTATTATGACACGCGCAGCCAGCGTTCCATTGCCACATTCCATCTACTGCAGGCAGGATACCTGGCTGGCTGAATGTCGCTGAGAAGCTCACAGAGACCGCCATAAGCAACAGTTTAACAGAATGCCACAGACTAATCAACCAAACTTTTTGGGTTGGGTTCTCTTTTATAGTCTGCAGGCATTAAATGAAAGAAGTCAGTGTTCCAGCAGAAGGAGACAACGTTTCAGAAAAGGCATTGTAGCAAACCAAAAAAGAAATTTTAAGCGCAGCAGAGTAACCAGCGCACATACCTGTTAGCTCAGGTGAGTTTAAAAGGCTGCTGTTGATAACAAGGGCATTTGCTAAATAGATGGTGTGTGTGCAACAATATACTGAAAGGTCAATTATATTGTGCAGCTTATCTCACCACCTGTAGTTATTTAGGTGAAAGCTCCAAAATGCTTGCCTAATATGTCTGTTTATCCAAAAGGAAGTAAAAAGGGAGAGCTAGAAAGATAGCATTGCATCACATTACATGGCAATGCAATGCACAGTTGCTGAAGTTGAACCAAAATGAGCTTGTAATCTGGCTTCTGCAACTTTGAACATGAAAAATCCAATGAGGAGAAGAAAAGCAAAGCCAAAGAGTCCATCCCAAAATCCGACAAACAAGCAAAATGAACAAAAAACATTGAATTCAATTCTTTCTGATTTTAGAAACTGCATTAAAGAAGGGGTGCACCGGTCCTGGAGATACTGCAATACCAGGTCAATGCGTGGAGTGGACAGAGCAAGCTCTTTTTCCATCTCCCTGTTCTAAAAATCCATTTAATATATGGTCCCCAGATAGGGGACGTATCAGATATTAAACTGATAAGAACAGATACTACACTTGATCTTAGCCAAAAGGCCGAGAAGCGATAACCAGAATTGGTTTCAAACTACGGAGCCACCCAAGGATCCTGAAAAGTCCATTTGTGGAGATGAGCTCCTGGACTCCCGTTAAGAAGACATGTTGTCAACCTCTAGATCCCTTACATGCCTGCACTTTTCGGCTTGCTGCTGCTGCAATCCACGCGTTTTAGATCTGCATAACTCCACCTCTTTAAACACAGCACCTTCACCCCCTGCTGTTCCCACCCGCCTCAACACCGTTGGAAGGGAGGAGAACCAATTAAGGCGGGGGGTGGGGTGGAACGAGCAGCTGTCTACCCTTAGCAGGAGGGCTCCTGATTACATACCTCTCCTGCTGCTGCTGCTGCTGGCTGTCCAGCAGCAGACTGAAGGTGGCTGCTGCTGTGCACAGGTATATAAAGGCTCAGAGCCTATTATGACACGCGCAGCCAGCGTTCCATTGCCACATTCCATCTACTGCAGGCAGGATACCTGGCTGGCTGAATGTCGCTGAGAAGCTCACAGAGACCGCCATAAGCAACAGTTTAACAGAATGCCACAGACTAATCAACCAAACTTTTTGGGTTGGGTTCTCTTTTATAGTCTGCAGGCATTAAATGAAAGAAGTCAGTGTTCCAGCAGAAGGAGACAACGTTTCAGAAAAGGCATTGTAGCAAACCAAAAAAGAAATTTTAAGCGCAGCAGAGTAACCAGCGCACATACCTGTTAGCTCAGGTGAGTTTAAAAGGCTGCTGTTGATAACAAGGGCATTTGCTAAATAGATGGTGTGTGTGCAACAATATACTGAAAGGTCAATTATATTGTGCAGCTTATCTCACCACCTGTAGTTATTTAGGTGAAAGCTCCAAAATGCTTGCCTAATATGTCTGTTTATCCAAAAGGAAGTAAAAAGGGAGAGCTAGAAAGAAAGCATTGCATCACATTACATGGCAATGCAATGCACAGTTGCTGAAGTTGAACCAAAATGAGCTTGTAATCTGGCTTCTGCAACTTTGAACATGAAAAATCCAATGCGGAGAAGAAAAGCAAAGCCAAAGAGTCCATCCCAAAATCCGACAAACAAGCAAAATGAACAAAAAACATTGAATTCAATTCTTTCTGATTTTAGAAACTGCATTAAAGAAGGGGTGCACCGGTCCTGGAGATACTGCAATACCAGGTCAATGCGTGGAGTGGACAGAGCAAGCTCTTTTTCCATCTCCCTGTTCTAAAAATCCATTTAATATATGGTCCCCAGATAGGGGACGTATCAGATATTAAACTGATAAGAACAGATACTACACTTGATCTTAGCCAAAAGGCCGAGAAGCGATAACCAGAATTGGTTTCAAACTACGGAGCCACCCAAGGATCCTGAAAAGTCCATTTGTGGAGATGAGCTCCTGGACTCCCGTTAAGAAGACATGTTGTCAACCTCTAGATCCCTTACATGCCTGCACTTTTCGGCTTGCTGCTGCTGCAATCCACGCGTTTTAGATCTGCATAACTCCACCTCTTTAAACACAGCACCTTCACCCCCTGCTGTTCCCACCCGCCTCAACACCGTTGGAAGGGAGGAGAACCAATTAAGGCGGGGGGTGGGGTGGAACGAGCAGCTGTCTACCCTTAGCAGGAGGGCTCCTGATTACATACCTCTCCTGCTGCTGCTGCTGCTGGCTGTCCAGCAGCAGACTGAAGGTGGCTGCTGCTGTGCACAGGTATATAAAGGCTCAGAGCCTATTATGACACGCGCAGCCAGCGTTCCATTGCCACATTCCATCTACTGCAGGCAGGATACCTGGCTGGCTGAATGTCGCTGAGAAGCTCACAGAGACCGCCATAAGCAACAGTTTAACAGAATGCCACAGACTAATCAACCAAACTTTTTGGGTTGGGTTCTCTTTTATAGTCTGCAGGAATTAAATGAAAGAAGTCAGTGTTCCAGCAGAAGGAGACAACGTTTCAGAAAAGGCATTGTAGCAAACCAAAAAAGAAATTTTAAGCGCAGCAGAGTAACCAGCGCACATACCTGTTAGCTCAGGTGAGTTTAAAAAGCTGCTGTTGATAACAAGGGCATTTGCTAAATAGATGGTGTGTGTGCAACAATATACTGAAAGGTCAATTATATTGTGCAGCTTATCTCACCACCTGTAGTTATTTAGGTGAAAGCTCCAAAATGCTTGCCTAATATGTCTGTTTATCCAAAAGGAAGTAAAAAGGGAGAGCTAGAAAGATAGCATTGCATCACATTACATGGCAATGCAATGCACAGTTGCTGAAGTTGAACCAAAATGAGCTTGTAATCTGGCTTCTGCAACTTTGAACATGAAAAATCCAATGAGGAGAAGAAAAGCAAAGCCAAAGAGTCCATCCCAAAATCCGACAAACAAGCAAAATGAACAAAAAACATTGAATTCAATTCTTTCTGATTTTAGAAACTGCATTAAAGAAGGGGTGCACCGGTCCTGGAGATACTGCAATACCAGGTCAATGCGTGGAGTGGACAGAGCAAGCTCTTTTTCCATCTCCCTGTTCTAAAAATCCATTTAATATATGGTCCCCAGATAGGGGACGTATCAGATATTAAACTGATAAGAACAGATACTACACTTGATCTTAGCCAAAAGGCCGAGAAGCGATAACCAGAATTGGTTTCAAACTACGGAGCCACCCAAGGATCCTGAAAAGTCCATTTGTGGAGATGAGCTCCTGGACTCCCGTTAAGAAGACATGTTGTCAACCTCTAGATCCCTTACATGCCTGCACTTTTCGGCTTGCTGCTGCTGCAATCCACGCGTTTTAGATCTGCATAACTCCACCTCTTTAAACACAGCACCTTCACCCCCTGCTATTCCCACCCGCCTCAACACCGTTGGAAGGGAGGAGAACCAATTAAGGCGGGGGGTGGGGTGGAACGAGCAGCTGTCTACCCTTAGCAGGAGGGCTCCTGATTACATACCTCTCCTGCTGCTGCTGCTGCTGGCTGTCCAGCAGCAGACTGAAGGTGGCTGCTGCTGTGCACAGGTATATAAAGGCTCAGAGCCTATTATGACATGCGCAGCCAGCGTTCCATTGCCACATTCCATCTACTGCAGGCAGGATACCTGGCTGGCTGAATGTCGCTGAGAAGCTCACAGAGACCGCCATAAGCAACAGTTTAACAGAATGCCACAGACTAATCAACCAAACTTTTTGGGTTGGGTTCTCTTTTATAGTCTGCAGGCATTAAATGAAAGAAGTCAGTGTTCCAGCAGAAGGAGACAACGTTTCAGAAAAGGCATTGTAGCAAACCAAAAAAGAAATTTTAAGCGCAGCAGAGTAACCAGCGCACATACCTGTTAGCTCAGGTGAGTTTAAAAGGCTGCTGTTGATAACAAGGGCATTTGCTAAATAGATGGTGTGTGTGCAACAATATACTGAAAGGTCAATTATATTGTGCAGCTTATCTCACCACCTGTAGTTATTTAGGTGAAAGCTCCAAAATGCTTGCCTAATATGTCTGTTTATCCAAAAGGAAGTAAAAAGGGAGAGCTAGAAAGATAGCATTGCATCACATTACATGGCAATGCAATGCACAGTTGCTGAAGTTGAACCAAAATGAGCTTGTAATCTGGCTTCTGCAACTTTGAACATGAAAAATCCAATGAGGAGAAGAAAAGCAAAGCCAAAGAGTCCATCCCAAAATCCGACAAACAAGCAAAATGAACAAAAAACATTGAATTCAATTCTTTCTGATTTTAGAAACTGCATTAAAGAAGGGGTGCACCGGTCCTGGAGATACTGCAATACCAGGTCAATGCGTGGAGTGGACAGAGCAAGCTCTTTTTCCATCTCCCTGTTCTAAAAATCCATTTAATATATGGTCCCCAGATAGGGGACGTATCAGATATTAAACTGATAAGAACAGATTTTTTGATTGAAGCTGCATCCAAGGCACTGAAAATGTGACCGAAGTCACACCAAAACAGCGCACGAGGCGAGGATTCATGTGGACCCTTCCCGGAGGAGAGGGTCCCCAATAAACCATCCCCATCCCTCCGAGCCAGAAGGCCACAGCGAGGGTCAGGGATCTCCGATGCTCTCCCTAGCAGAAGCCGGAGAAGAGCCGTTTTCGTGCTCCCAGCTTCCATCTAGGCTGCCACCCTAGTGGAGCTGGAGTCTGTGTTGGTTTCTCAGCCCAAAGCTGACCGGACCTCCGACCGGGTTTATAAAAATTCCCCTTCCTAGCCCGGAGGCCAGGAATAGGGGGGGTTGCTCAGAAAGTATGATTGGCAAAGGTGCGGCGTGCTACGAAGCCAAGTCTTTCTGGGGTTCCCAGTCCCAGTAAGCTTGGACTCCCACCAGGGCGCCTACTCCTGGGGCACATTGCTCCAAAGCCCTCACACTTACCCAGCCTAGTGACTTCGATCCTGGAGGGCCATGTTTTCCATCAGATAACTCTATGAGCCACCTGGCGTACTAACAAGTGCACCAAACCAGTGTGTAATATGCATCAATTTACTAGGGCAGCCCAAGGACAAAACTGCCTTTTCAAAAGATACTACACTTGATCTTAGCCAAAAGGCCGAGAAGCGATAACCAGAATTGGTTTCAAACTACGGAGCCACCCAAGGATCCTGAAAAGTCCATTTGTGGAGATGAGCTCCTGGACTCCCGTTAAGAAGACATGTTGTCAACCTCTAGATCCCTTACATGCCTGCACTTTTCGGCTTGCTGCTGCTGCAATCCACGCGTTTTAGATCTGCATAACTCCACCTCTTTAAACACAGCACCTTCACCCCCTGCTGTTCCCACCCGCCTCAACACCGTTGGAAGGGAGGAGAACCAATTAAGGCGGGGGGTGGGGTGGAACGAGCAGCTGTCTACCCTTAGCAGGAGGGCTCCTGATTACATACCTCTCCTGCTGCTGCTGCTGCTGGCTGTCCAGCAGCAGACTGAAGGTGGCTGCTGCTGTGCACAGGTATATAAAGGCTCAGAGCCTATTATGACACGCGCAGCCAGCGTTCCATTGCCACATTCCATCTACTGCAGGCAGGATACCTGGCTGGCTGAATGTCGCTGAGAAGCTCACAGAGACCGCCATAAGCAACAGTTTAACAGAATGCCACAGACTAATCAACCAAACTTTTTGGGTTGGGTTCTCTTTTATAGTCTGCAGGCATTAAATGAAAGAAGTCAGTGTTCCAGCAGAAGGAGACAACGTTTCAGAAAAGGCATTGTAGCAAACCAAAAAAGAAATTTTAAGCGCAGCAGAGTAACCAGCGCACATACCTGTTAGCTCAGGTGAGTTTAAAAGGCTGCTGTTGATAACAAGGGCATTTGCTAAATAGATGGTGTGTGTGCAACAATATACTGAAAGGTCAATTATATTGTGCAGCTTATCTCACCACCTGTAGTTATTTAGGTGAAAGCTCCAAAATGCTTGCCTAATATGTCTGTTTATCCAAAAGGAAGTAAAAAGGGAGAGCTAGAAAGATAGCATTGCATCACATTACATGGCAATGCAATGCACAGTTGCTGAAGTTGAACCAAAATGAGCTTGTAATCTGGCTTCTGCAACTTTGAACATGAAAAATCCAATGAGGAGAAGAAAAGCAAAGCCAAAGAGTCCATCCCAAAATCCGACAAACAAGCAAAATGAACAAAAAACATTGAATTCAATTCTTTCTGATTTTAGAAACTGCATTAAAGAAGGGGTGCACCGGTCCTGGAGATACTGCAATACCAGGTCAATGCGTGGAGTGGACAGAGCAAGCTCTTTTTCCATCTCCCTGTTCTAAAAATCCATTTAATATATGGTCCCCAGATAGGGGACGTATCA
Organism: Phyllobates terribilis; assembly: GCF_046119375.1. Taxonomy (NCBI): domain Eukaryota; kingdom Metazoa; phylum Chordata; class Amphibia; order Anura; family Dendrobatidae; genus Phyllobates; species Phyllobates terribilis. Next base: position 652,358,236 of record NW_027362765.1, read on the forward strand.
GATATTAAACTGATAAGAACAGATTTTTTGATTGAAGCTGCATCCAAGGCACTGAAAATGTGACCGAAGTCACACCAAAACAGCGCACGAGGCGAGGATTCATGTGGACCCTTCCCGGAGGAGAGGGTCCCCAATAAACCATCCCCATCCCTCCGAGCCAGAAGGCCACAGCGAGGGTCAGGGATCTCCGATGCTCTCCCTAGCCGAAGCCGGAGAAGAGCCGTTTTCGTGCTCCCAGCTTCCATCTAGGCTGCCACCCTAGTGGAGCTGGAGTCTGTGTTGGTTTCTCAGCCCAAAGCTGACCGGACCTCCGACCGGGTTTATAAAAATTCCCCTTCCTAGCCCGGAGGCCAGGAATAGGGGGGGTTGCTCAGAAAGTATGATTGGCAAAGGTGCGGCGTGCTACGAAGCCAAGTCTTTCTGGGGTTCCCAGTCCCAGTAAGCTTGGACTCCCACCAGGGCGCCTACTCCTGGGGCACATTGCTCCAAAGCCCTCACACTTACCCAGCCTAGTGACTTCGATCCTGGAGGGCCATGTTTTCCATCAGATAACTCTATGAGCCACCTGGCGTACTAACAAGTGCACCAAACCAGTGTGTAATATGCATCAATTTACTAGGGCAGCCCAAGGACAAAACTGCCTTTTCAAAAGATACTACACTTGATCTTAGCCAAAAGGCCGAGAAGCGATAACCAGAATTGGTTTCAAACTACGGAGCCACCCAAGGATCCTGAAAAGTCCATTTGTGGAGATGAGCTCCTGGACTCCCGTTAAGAAGACATGTTGTCAACCTCTAGATCCCTTACATGCCTGCACTTTTCGGCTTGCTGCTGCTGCAATCCACGCGTTTTAGATCTGCATAACTCCACCTCTTTAAACACAGCACCTTCACCCCCTGCTGTTCCCACCCGCCTCAACACCGTTGGAAGGGAGGAGAACCAATTAAGGCGGGGGGTGGGGTGGAACGAGCAGCTGTCTACCCTTAGCAGGAGGGCTCCTGATTACATACCTCTCCTGCTGCTGCTGCTGCTGGCTGTCCAGCAGCAGACTGAAGGTGGCTGCTGCTGTGCACAGGTATATAAAGGCTCAGAGCCTATTATGACACGCGCAGCCAGCGTTCCATTGCCACATTCCATCTACTGCAGGCAGGATACCTGGCTGGCTGAATGTCACTGAGAAGCTCACAGAGACCGCCATAAGCAACAGTTTAACAGAATGCCACAGACTAATCAACCAAACTTTTTGGGTTGGGTTCTCTTTTATAGTCTGCAGGCATTAAATGAAAGAAGTCAGTGTTCCAGCAGAAGGAGACAACGTTTCAGAAAAGGCATTGTAGCAAACCAAAAAAGAAATTTTAAGCGCAGCAGAGTAACCAGCGCACATACCTGTTAGCTCAGGTGAGTTTAAAAGGCTGCTGTTGATAACAAGGGCATTTGCTAAATAGATGGTGTGTGTGCAACAATATACTGAAAGGTCAATTATATTGTGCAGCTTATCTCACCACCTGTAGTTATTTAGGTGAAAGCTCCAAAATGCTTGCCTAATATGTCTGTTTATCCAAAAGGAAGTAAAAAGGGAGAGCTAGAAAGATAGCATTGCATCACATTACATGGCAATGCAATGCACAGTTGCTGAAGTTGAACCAAAATGAGCTTGTAATCTGGCTTCTGCAACTTTGAACATGAAAAATCCAATGAGGAGAAGAAAAGCAAAGCCAAAGAGTCCATCCCAAAATCCGACAAACAAGCAAAATGAACAAAAAACATTGAATTCAATTCTTTCTGATTTTAGAAACTGCATTAAAGAAGGGGTGCACCGGTCCTGGAGATACTGCAATACCAGGTCAATGCGTGGAGTGGACAGAGCAAGCTCTTTTTCCATCTCCCTGTTCTAAAAATCCATTTAATATATGGTCCCCAGATAGGGGACGTATCAGATATTAAACTGATAAGAACAGATACTACACTTGATCTTAGCCAAAAGGCCGAGAAGCGATAACCAGAATTGGTTTCAAACTACGGAGCCACCCAAGGATCCTGAAAAGTCCATTTGTGGAGATGAGCTCCTGGACTCCCGTTAAGAAGACATGTTGTCAACCTCTAGATCCCTTACATGCCTGCACTTTTCGGCTTGCTGCTGCTGCAATCCACGCGTTTTAGATCTGCATAACTCCACCTCTTTAAACACAGCACCTTCACCCCCTGCTGTTCCCACCCGCCTCAACACCGTTGGAAGGGAGGAGAACCAATTAAGGCGGGGGGTGGGGTGGAACGAGCAGCTGTCTACCCTTAGCAGGAGGGCTCCTGATTACATACCTCTCCTGCTGCTGCTGCTGCTGGCTGTCCAGCAGCAGACTGAAGGTGGCTGCTGCTGTGCACAGGTATATAAAGGCTCAGAGCCTATTATGACACGCGCAGCCAGCGTTCCATTGCCACATTCCATCTACTGCAGGCAGGATACCTGGCTGGCTGAATGTCGCTGAGAAGCTCACAGAGACCGCCATAAGCAACAGTTTAACAGAATGCCACAGACTAATCAACCAAACTTTTTGGGTTGGGTTCTCTTTTATAGTCTGCAGGCATTAAATGAAAGAAGTCAGTGTTCCAGCAGAAGGAGACAACGTTTCAGAAAAGGCATTGTAGCAAACCAAAAAAGAAATTTTAAGCGCAGCAGAGTAACCAGCGCACATACCTGTTAGCTCAGGTGAGTTTAAAAGGCTGCTGTTGATAACAAGGGCATTTGCTAAATAGATGGTGTGTGTGCAACAATATACTGAAAGGTCAATTATATTGTGCAGCTTATCTCACCACCTGTAGTTATTTAGGTGAAAGCTCCAAAATGCTTGCCTAATATGTCTGTTTATCCAAAAGGAAGTAAAAAGGGAGAGCTAGAAAGATAGCATTGCATCACATTACATGGCAATGCAATGCACAGTTGCTGAAGTTGAACCAAAATGAGCTTGTAATCTGGCTTCTGCAACTTTGAACATGAAAAATCCAATGAGGAGAAGAAAAGCAAAGCCAAAGAGTCCATCCCAAAATCCGACAAACAAGCAAAATGAACAAAAAACATTGAATTCAATTCTTTCTGATTTTAGAAACTGCATTAAAGAAGGGGTGCACCGGTCCTGGAGATACTGCAATACCAGGTCAATGCGTGGAGTGGACAGAGCAAGCTCTTTTTCCATCTCCCTGTTCTAAAAATCCATTTAATATATGGTCCCCAGATAGGGGACGTATCAGATATTAAACTGATAAGAACAGATACTACACTTGATCTTAGCCAAAAGGCCGAGAAGCGATAACCAGAATTGGTTTCAAACTACGGAGCCACCCAAGGATCCTGAAAAGTCCATTTGTGGAGATGAGCTCCTGGACTCCCGTTAAGAAGACATGTTGTCAACCTCTAGATCCCTTACATGCCTGCACTTTTCGGCTTGCTGCTGCTGCAATCCACGCGTTTTAGATCTGCATAACTCCACCTCTTTAAACACAGCACCTTCACCCCCTGCTGTTCCCACCCGCCTCAACACCGTTGGAAGGGAGGAGAACCAATTAAGGCGGGGGGTGGGGTGGAACGAGCAGCTGTCTACCCTTAGCAGGAGGGCTCCTGATTACATACCTCTCCTGCTGCTGCTGCTGCTGGCTGTCCAGCAGCAGACTGAAGGTGGCTGCTGCTGTGCACAGGTATATAAAGGCTCAGAGCCTATTATGACACGCGCAGCCAGCGTTCCATTGCCACATTCCATCTACTGCAGGCAGGATACCTGGCTGGCTGAATGTCGCTGAGAAGCTCACAGAGACCGCCATAAGCAACAGTTTAACAGAATGCCACAGACTAATCAACCAAACTTTTTGGGTTGGGTTCTCTTTTATAGTCTGCAGGCATTAAATGAAAGAAGTCAGTGTTCCAGCAGAAGGAGACAACGTTTCAGAAAAGGCATTGTAGCAAACCAAAAAAGAAATTTTAAGCGCAGCAGAGTAACCAGCGCACATACCTGTTAGCTCAGGTGAGTTTAAAAAGCTGCTGTTGATAACAAGGGCATTTGCTAAATAGATGGTGTGTGTGCAACAATATACTGAAAGGTCAATTATATTGTACAGCTTATCTCACCACCTGTAGTTATTTAGGTGAAAGCTCCAAAATGCTTGCCTAATATGTCTGTTTATCCAAAAGGAAGTAAAAAGGGAGAGCTAGAAAGATAGCATTGCATCACATTACATGGCAATGCAATGCACAGTTGCTGAAGTTGAACCAAAATGAGCTTGTAATCTGGCTTCTTCAACTTTGAACATGAAAAATCCAATGAGGAGAAGAAAAGCAAAGCCAAAGAGTCCATCCCAAAATCCGACAAACAAGCAAAATGAACAAAAAACATTGAATTCAATTATTTCTGATTTTAGAAACTGCATTAAAGAAGGGGTGCATCGGTCCTGGAGATACTGCAATACCAGGTCAATGCGTGGAGTGGACAGAGCAAGCTCTTTTTCCATCTCCCTGTTCTAAAAATCCATTTAATATATGGTCCCCAGATAGGGGACGTATCAGATATTAAATTGATAAGAACAGATACTACACTTGATCTTAGCCAAAAGGCCGAGAAGCGATAACCAGAATTGGTTTCAAACTACGGAGCCACCCAAGGATCCTGAAAAGTCCATTTGTGGAGATGAGCTCCTGGACTCCCGTTAAGAAGACATGTTGTCAACCTCTAGATCCCTTACATGCCTGCACTTTTCGGCTTGCTGCTGCTGCAATCCACGCGTTTTAGATCTGCATAACTCCACCTCTTTAAACACAGCACCTTCACCCCCTGCTGTTCCCACCCGCCTCAACACCGTTGGAAGGGAGCAGAACCAATTAAGGCGGGGGGTGGGGTGGAACGAGCAGCTGTCTACCCTTAGCAGGAGGGCTCCTGATTACATACCTCTCCTGCTGCTGCTGCTGCTGGCTGTCCAGCAGCAGACTGAAGGTGGCTGCTGCTGTGCACAGGTATATAAAGGCTCAGAGCCTATTATGACACGCGCAGCCAGCGTTCCATTGCCACATTCCATCTACTGCAGGCAGGATACCTGGCTGGCTGAATGTCGCTGAGAAGCTCACAGAGACCGCCATAAGCAACAGTTTAACAGAATGCCACAGACTAATCAACCAAACTTTTTGGGTTGGGTTCTCTTTTATAGTCTGCAGGCATTAAATGAAAGAAGTCAGTGTTCCAGCAGAAGGAGACAACGTTTCAGAAAAGGCATTGTAGCAAACCAAAAAAGAAATTTTAAGCGCAGCAGAGTAACCAGCGCACATACCTGTTAGCTCAGGTGAGTTTAAAAGGCTGCTGTTGATAACAAGGGCATTTGCTAAATAGATGGTGTGTGTGCAACAATATACTGAAAGGTCAATTATATTGTGCAGCTTATCTCACCACCTGTAGTTATTTAGGTGAAAGCTCCAAAATGCTTGCCTAATATGTCTGTTTATCCAAAAGGAAGTAAAAAGGGAGAGCTAGAAAGATAGCATTGCATCACATTACATGGCAATGCAATGCACAGTTGCTGAAGTTGAACCAAAATGAGCTTGTAATCTGGCTTCTGCAACTTTGAACATGAAAAATCCAATGAGGAGAAGAAAAGCAAAGCCAAAGAGTCCATCCCAAAATCCGACAAACAAGCAAAATGAACAAAAAACATTGAATTCAATTCTTTCTGATTTTAGAAACTGCATTAAAGAAGGGGTGCACCGGTCCTGGAGATACTGCAATACCAGGTCAATGCGTGGAGTGGACAGAGCAAGCTCTTTTTCCATCTCCCTGTTCTAAAAATCCATTTAATATATGGTCCCCAGATAGGGGACGTATCAGATATTAAACTGATAAGAACAGATACTACACTTGATCTTAGCCAAAAGGCCGAGAAGCGATAACCAGAATTGGTTTCAAACTACGGAGCCACCCAAGGATCCTGAAAAGTCCATTTGTGGAGATGAGCTCCTGGACTCCCGTTAAGAAGACATGTTGTCAACCTCTAGATCCCTTACATGCCTTCACTTTTCGGCTTGCTGCTGCTGCAATCCACGCATTTTAGATCTGCATAACTCCACCTCTTTAAACACAGCACCTTCACCCCCTGCTGTTCCCACCCGCCTCAACACCGTTGGAAGGGAGGAGAACCAATTAAGGCGGGGGGTGGGGTGGAACGAGCAGCTGTCTACCCTTAGCAGGAGGGCTCCTGATTACATACCTCTCCTGCTGCTGCTGCTGGCTGTCCAGCAGCAGACTGAAGGTGGCTGCTGCTGTGCACAGGTATATAAAGGCTCAGAGCCTATTATGACACGCGCAGCCAGCGTTCCATTGCCACATTCCATCTACTGCAGGCAGGATACCTGGCTGGCTGAATGTCGCTGAGAAGCTCACAGAGACCGCCATAAGCAACAGTTTAACAGAATGCCACAGACTAATCAACCAAACTTTTTGGGTTGGGTTCTCTTTTATAGTCTGCAGGCATTAAATGAAAGAAGTCAGTGTTCCAGCAGAAGGAGACAACGTTTCAGAAAAGTCATTGTAGCAAACCAAAAAAGAAATTTTAAGCGCAGCAGAGTAACCAGCGCACATACCTGTTAGCTCAGGTGAGTTTAAAAGGCTGCTGTTGATAACAAGGGCATTTGCTAAATAGATGGTGTGTGTGCAACAATATACTGAAAGGTCAATTATATTGTGCAGCTTATCTCACCACCTGTAGTTATTTAGGTGAAAGCTCCAAAATGCTTGCCTAATATGTCTGTTTATCCAAAAGGAAGTAAAAAGGGAGAGCTAGAAAGATAGCATTGCATCACATTACATGGCAATGCAATGCACAGTTGCTGAAGTTGAACCAAAATGAGCTTGTAATCTGGCTTCTGCAACTTTGAACATGAAAAATCCAATGAGGAGAAGAAAAGCAAAGCCAAAGAGTCCATCCCAAAATCCGACAAACAAGCAAAATGAACAAAAAACATTGAATTCAATTCTTTCTGATTTTAGAAACTGCATTAAAGAAGGGGTGCACCGGTCCTGGAGATACTGCAATACCAGGTCAATGCATGGAGTGGACAGAGCAAGCTCTTTTTCCATCTCCCTGTTCTAAAAATCCATTTAATATATGGTCCCCAGATAGGGGACGTATCAGATATTAAACTGATAAGAACAGATACTACACTTGATCTTAGCCAAAAGGCCGAGAAGCGATAACCAGAATTGGTTTCAAACTACGGAGCCACCCAAGGATCCTGAAAAGTCCATTTGTGGAGATGAGCTCCTGGACTCCCGTTAAGAAGACATGTTGTCAACCTCTAGATCCCTTACATGCCTGCACTTTTCGGCTTGCTGCTGCTGCAATCCACGCGTTTTAGATCTGCATAACTCCACCTCTTTAAACACAGCACCTTCACCCCCTGCTGTTCCCACCCGCCTCAACACCGTTGGAAGGGAGGAGAACCAATTAAGGCGGGGGGTGGGGTGGAACGAGCAGCTGTCTACCCTTAGCAGGAGGGCTCCTGATTACATACCTCTCCTGCTGCTGCTGCTGCTGGCTGTCCAGCAGCAGACTGAAGATGGCTGCTGCTGTGCACAGGTATATAAAGGCTCAGAGCCTATTATGACACGCGCAGCCAGCGTTCCATTGCCACATTCCATCTACTGCAGGCAGGATACCTGGCTGGCTGAATGTCGCTGAGAAGCTCACAGAGACCGCCATAAGCAACAGTTTAACAGAATGCCACAGACTAATCAACCAAACTTTTTGGGTTGGGTTCTCTTTTATAGTCTGCAGGCATTAAATGAAAGAAGTCAGTGTTCCAGCAGAAGGAGACAACGTTTCAGAAAAGTCATTGTAGCAAACCAAAAAAGAAATTTTAAGCGCAGCAGAGTAACCAGCGCACATACCTGTTAGCTCAGGTGAGTTTAAAAGGCTGCTGTTGATAACAAGGGCATTTGCTAAATAGATGGTGTGTGTGCAACAATATACTGAAAGGTCAATTATATTGTGCAGCTTATCTCACCACCTGTAGTTATTTAGGTGAAAGCTCCAAAATGCTTGCCTAATATGTCTGTTTATCCAAAAGGAAGTAAAAAGGGAGAGCTAGAAAGATAGCATTGCATCACATTACATGGCAATGCAATGCACAGTTGCTGAAGTTGAACCAAAATGAGCTTGTAATCTGGCTTCTGCAACTTTGAACATGAAAAATCCAATGAGGAGAAGAAAAGCAAAGCCAAAGAGTCCATCCCAAAATCCGACAAACAAGCAAAATGAACAAAAAACATTGAATTCAATTCTTTCTGATTTTAGAAACTGCATTAAAGAAGGGGTGCACCGGTCCTGGAGATACTGCAATACCAGGTCAATGCGTGGAGTGGACAGAGCAAGCTCTTTTTCCATCTCCCTGTTCTAAAAATCCATTTAATATATGGTCCCCAGATAGGGGACGTATCAGATATTAAACTGATAAGAACAGATACTACACTTGATCTTAGCCAAAAGGCCGAGAAGCGATAACCAGAATTGGTTTCAAACTACGGAGCCACCCAAGGATCCTGAAAAGTCCATTTGTGGAGATGAGCTCCTGGACTCCCGTTAAGAAGACATGTTGTCAACCTCTAGATCCCTTACATGCCTGCACTTTTCGGCTTGCTGCTGCTGCAATCCACGCGTTTTAGATCTGCATAACTCCACCTCTTTAAACACAGCACCTTCACCCCCTGCTGTTCCCACCCGCCTCAACACCATTGGAAGGGAGGAGAACCAATTAAGGCGGGGGGTGGGGTGGAACGAGCAGCTGTCTACCCTTAGCAGGAGGGCTCCTGATTACATACCTCTCCTGCTGCTGCTGCTGCTGGCTGTCCAGCAGCAGACTGAAGGTGGCTGCTGCTGTGCACAGGTATATAAAGGCTCAGAGCCTATTATGACACGCGCAGCCAGCGTTCCATTGCCACATTCCATCTACTGCAGGCAGGATACCTGGCTGGCTGAATGTCGCTGAGAAGCTCACAGAGACCGCCATAAGCAACAGTTTAACAGAATGCCACAGACTAATCAACCAAACTTTTTGGGTTGGGTTCTCTTTTATAGTCTGCAGGCATTAAATGAAAGAAGTCAGTGTTCCAGCAGAAGGAGACAACGTTTCAGAAAAGGCATTGTAGCAAACCAAAAAAGAAATTTTAAGCGCAGCAGAGTAACCAGCGCACATACCTGTTAGCTCAGGTGAGTTTAAAAGGCTGCTGTTGATAACAAGGGCATTTGCTAAATAGATGGTGTGTGTGCAACAATATACTGAAAGGTCAATTATATTGTGCAGCTTATCTCACCACCTGTAGTTATTTAGGTGAAAGCTCTAAAATGCTTGCCTAATATGTCTGTTTATCCAAAAGGAAGTAAAAAGGGAGAGCTAGAAAGATAGCATTGCATCACATTACATGGCAATGCAATGCACAGTTGCTGAAGTTGAACCAAAATGAGCTTGTAATCTGGCTTCTGCAACTTTGAACATGAAAAATCCAATGAGGAGAAGAAAAGCAAAGCCAAAGAGTCCATCCCAAAATCCGACAGACAAGCAAAATGAACAAAAAACATTGAATTCAATTCTTTCTGATTTTAGAAACTGCATTAAAGAAGGGGTGCACCGGTCCTGGAGATACTGCAATACCAGGTCAATGCGTGGAGTGGACAGAGCAAGCTCTTTTTCCATCTCCCTGTTCTAAAAATCCATTTAATATATGGTCCCCAGATAGGGGACGTATCAGATATTAAACTGATAAGAACAGATTTTTTTTTTTTTGTTTTTTTGAAAGCCCGAATTCGTGTACAAAACCCGAGTGCGCTTAAAAAAGTGACAAGTGCCACAAAAAAAGTGCACTAGGATGCTGGTCTTCTTGAAACCCTCTCCAAAAGGAGAAGGGTCCCCCAAACCATTCCCCGTCCCTCCGAGCCAAAAGGCCACAGCGAGGAACAGGGACAAAAAGCCACCTCCAGCCGAAGCCAGAGGCGACCCAATCTTACCCCCAGCACCTGCCCGAGTTCTCACCCGAGCAAGGCACTGGGAGCCAAAGACTGTGCTCCCCTCCCGGAAGAGGGAAGCCAACAACGCTCTCCTCCCGAAAGAGGAGAGCCAGGGGGGTTCAGGGGGGAGCGGAACCTGATGGCCACACACTCCCCCCCTAGACCTGCCAAGAGAGGAACCCGTAAGGGAACCGCATCCCAACAAAATCCTAGTAGGACGTGACACACGTGAATAAGTGGACACACAGTGACAAAGAAATTAAATAAATAGTGAAGGTTTCACAGTATAATACTGCCCGGACCTTCGACCGGGAATTGAAAAATTCCCCATCCTAAGGCCAGAAGGCCCGGAATAAGGGTGTGTGCGAAGAAAGAAAATTTGAAGTGCTTGTGCAAATGTGCCATAAACTCAAGTGGGGTTCCCAATCCCAGTGAGTTAAGGCACCCCAGGGTCACCACTCCTGGGGCACTTCACACTTCGGGCTTTCGATCTTCCCCGGCCCAATGGCGTCGATCCTGGGGGGCCATGCTTTCCACCAGATGACTATATTAGCCACCTGGCGTACTAACAAGCGCCTAAACCCCAGTGTGCATAATGTATCAATCTACTAGGGCGGCCAACATCCAAAACCGCCTTTTCGAAAGATACTACACTTGATCTTAGCCAAAAGGCCGAGAAGCGATAACCAGAATTGGTTTCAAACTACGGAGCCACCCAAGGATCCTGAAAAGTCCATTTGTGGAGATGAGCTCCTGGACTCCCGTTAAGAAGACATGTTGTCAACCTCTAGATCCCTTACATGCCTGCACTTTTCGGCTTGCTGCTGCTGCAATCCACGCGTTTTAGATCTGCATAACTCCACCTCTTTAAACACAGCACCTTCACCCCCTGCTGTTCCCACCCGCCTCAACACCGTTGGAAGGGAGGAGAACCAATTAAGGCGGGGGGTGGGGTGGAACGAGCAGCTGTCTACCCTTAGCAGGAGGGCTCCTGATTACATACCTCTCCTGCTGCTGCTGCTGCTGGCTGTCCAGCAGCAGACTGAAGGTGGCTGCTGCTGTGCACAGGTATATAAAGGCTCAGAGCCTATTATGACACGCGCAGCCAGCGTTCCATTGCCACATTCCATCTACTGCAGGCAGGATACCTGGCTGGCTGAATGTCGCTGAGAAGCTCACAGAGACCGCCATAAGCAACAGTTTAACAGAATGCCACAGACTAATCAACCAAACTTTTTGGGTTGGGTTCTCTTTTATAGTCTGCAGGCATTAAATGAAAGAAGTCAGTGTTCCAGCAGAAGGAGACAACGTTTCAGAAAAGGCATTGTAGCAAACCAAAAAAGAAATTTTAAGCGCAGCAGAGTAACCAGCGCACATACCTGTTAGCTCAGGTGAGTTTAAAAGGCTGCTGTTGATAACAAGGGCATTTGCTAAATAGATGGTGTGTGTGCAACAATATACTGAAAGGTCAATTATATTGTGCAGCTTATCTCACCACCTGTAGTTATTTAGGTGAAAGCTCCAAAATGCTTGCCTAATATGTCTGTTTATCCAAAAGGAAGTAAAAAGGGAGAGCTAGAAAGATAGCATTGCATCACATTACATGGCAATGCAATGCACAGTTGCTGAAGTTGAACCAAAATGAGCTTGTAATCTGGCTTCTGCAACTTTGAACATGAAAAATCCAATGAGGAGAAGAAAAGCAAAGCCAAAGAGTCCATCCCAAAATCCGACAAACAAGCAAAATGAACAAAAAACATTGAATTCAATTCTTTCTGATTTTAGAAACTGCATTAAAGAAGGGGTGCACCGGTCCTGGAGATACTGCAATACCAGGTCAATGCGTGGAGTGGACAGAGCAAGCTCTTTTTCCATCTCCCTGTTCTAAAAATCCATTTAATATATGGTCCCCAGATAGGGGACGTATCAGATATTAAACTGATAAGAACAGATACTACACTTGATCTTAGCCAAAAGGCCGAGAAGCGATAACCAGAATTGGTTTCAAACTACGGAGCCACCCAAGGATCCTGAAAAGTCCATTTGTGGAGATGAGCTCCTGGACTCCCGTTAAGAAGACATGTTGTCAACCTCTAGATCCCTTACATGCCTGCACTTTTCGGCTTGCTGCTGCTGCAATCCACGCGTTTTAGATCTGCATAACTCCACCTCTTTAAACACAGCACCTTCACCCCCTGCTGTTCCCACCCGCCTCAACACCGTTGGAAGGGAGGAGAACCAATTAAGGCGGGGGGTGGGGTGGAACGAGCAGCTGTCTACCCTTAGCAGGAGGGCTCCTGATTACATACCTCTCCTGCTGCTGCTGCTGCTGGCTGTCCAGCAGCAGACTGAAGGTGGCTGCTGCTGTGCACAGGTATATAAAGGCTCAGAGCCTATTATGACACGCGCAGCCAGCGTTCCATTGCCACATTCCATCTACTGCAGGCAGGATACCTGGCTGGCTGAATGTCGCTGAGAAGCTCACAGAGACCGCCATAAGCAACAGTTTAACAGAATGCCACAGACTAATCAACCAAACTTTTTGGGTTGGGTTCTCTTTTATAGTCTGCAGGCATTAAATGAAAGAAGTCAGTGTTCCAGCAGAAGGAGACAACGTTTCAGAAAAGGCATTGTAGCAAACCAAAAAAGAAATTTTAAGCGCAGCAGAGTAACCAGCGCACATACCTGTTAGCTCAGGTGAGTTTAAAAGGCTGCTGTTGATAACAAGGGCATTTGCTAAATAGATGGTGTGTGTGCAACAATATACTGAAAGGTCAATTATATTGTGCAGCTTATCTCACCACCTGTAGTTATTTAGGTGAAAGCTCCAAAATGCTTGCCTAATATGTCTGTTTATCCAAAAGGAAGTAAAAAGGGAGAGCTAGAAAGATAGCATTGCATCACATTACATGGCAATGCAATGCACAGTTGCTGAAGTTGAACCAAAATGAGCTTGTAATCTGGCTTCTGCAACTTTGAACATGAAAAATCCAATGAGGAGAAGAAAAGCAAAGCCAAAGAGTCCATCCCAAAATCCGACAAACAAGCAAAATGAACAAAAAACATTGAATTCAATTCTTTCTGATTTTAGAAACTGCATTAAAGAAGGGGTGCACCGGTCCTGGAGATAATGCAATACCAGGTCAATGCGTGGAGTGGACAGAGCAAGCTCTTTTTCCATCTCCCTGTTCTAAAAATCCATTTAATATATGGTCCCCAGATAGGGGACGTATCAGATATTAAACTGATAAGAACAGATTTTTTTTTTTTTTTTATCGAAACCCCGAATTCGTGTACAAAACCCGAGTGCGCTTAAAAAAGTGACAAGTGCCACAAAAAAAAGTGCACTAGGATGCTGGTCTTCTTGAAACCCTCTCCAAAAGGAGAAGGGTCCCCCAAACCATTCCCCGTCCCTCCGAGCCAGAAGGCCACAGCGAGGAACAGGGACAAATAGCCACCTCCAGCCGGAGCCAGAGGCGACCCAATCTTACCCCCAATACCTGCCCGAGTTCTCACCCGAGCAAGGCACTGGGAGCCAAAGACTGTGCTCCCCTCCCGGAAGAGGGGAGCCAACAACGCTCTCCTCCCGAAAGAGGAGAGCCAGTGGGGTTCAGGGGGGAGCGGAACCTGATGGCCACACACTCCCCCCCTAGACCTGCCAAGAGAGGAACCCGTAAGGGAACCGCATCCCGACAAAATCCTAGTAAGGACGTGGACACACGTGAAAAAGTGGACACACAGTGACAAAAAAAAATTAAATAAATAGTGAAGGTTTCACAGTATAATACTGCCCGGACCTTCGACCGGGAATTGAAAAATTCCCCATCCTAAGGCCAGAAGGCCCGGAATAAGGGTGTGTGTGAAGAAAGAAATATTGAAGTGCTAGTGCAAATGTGCCATAAACTCAAGTGGGGTTCCCAATCCCAGTGAGTTAAGGCACCCCAGGGTCACCACTCCTGGGGCACTTCACACTTCGGGCTTTCGATCTTCCCCGGCCCAATGGCGTCGATCCTGGGGGGCCATGCTTTACACCAGATGACTATATTAGCCACCTGGCGTACTAACAAGCGCCTAAACCCCAGTGTGCATAATGTATCAATCTACTAGGGCGGCCAACATCCAAAACCGTCTTTTCGAAAGATACTACACTTGATCTTAGCCAAAAGGCCGAGAAGCGATAACCAGAATTGGTTTCAAACTACGGAGCCACCCAAGGATCCTGAAAAGTCCATTTGTGGAGATGAGCTCTTGGACTCCCGTTAAGAAGACATGTTGTCAACCTCTAGATCCCTTACATGCCTGCACTTTTCGGCTTGCTGCTGCTGCAATCCACGCGTTTTAGATCTGCATAACTCCACCTCTTTAAACACAGCACCTTCACCCCCTGCTGTTCCCACCCGCCTCAACACCGTTGGAAGGGAGGAGAACCAATTAAGGCGGGGGGTGGGGTGGAACGAGCAGCTGTCTACCCTTAGCAGGAGGGCTCCTGATTACATACCTCTCCTGCTGCTGCTGCTGCTGGCTGTCCAGCAGCAGACTGAAGGTGGCTGCTGCTGTGCACAGGTATATAAAGGCTCAGAGCCTATTATGACACGCGCAGCCAGCGTTCCATTGCCACATTCCATCTACTGCAGGCAGGATACCTGGCTGGCTGAATGTCGCTGAGAAGCTCACAGAGACCGCCATAAGCAACAGTTTAACAGAATGCCACAGACTAATCAACCAAACTTTTTGGGTTGGGTTCTCTTTTATAGTCTGCAGGCATTAAATGAAAGAAGTCAGTGTTCCAGCAGAAGGAGACAACGTTTCAGAAAAGGCATTGTAGCAAACCAAAAAAGAAATTTTAAGCGCAGCAGAGTAACCAGCGCACATACCTGTTAGCTCAGGTGAGTTTAAAAGGCTGCTGTTGATAACAAGGGCATTTGCTAAATAGATGGTGTGTGTGCAACAATATACTGAAAGGTCAATTATATTGTGCAGCTTATCTCACCACCTGTAGTTATTTAGGTGAAAGCTCCAAAATGCTTGCCTAATATGTCTGTTTATCCAAAAGGAAGTAAAAAGGGAGAGCTAGAAAGATAGCATTGCATCACATTACATGGCAATGCAATGCACAGTTGCTGAAGTTGAACCAAAATGAGCTTGTAATCTGGCTTCTGCAACTTTGAACATGAAAAATCCAATGAGGAGAAGAAAAGCAAAGCCAAAGAGTCCATCCCAAAATCCGACAAACAAGCAAAATGAACAAAAAACATTGAATTCAATTCTTTCTGATTTTAGAAACTGCATTAAAGAAGGGGTGCACCGGTCCTGGAGATACTGCAATACCAGGTCAATGCGTGGAGTGGACAGAGCAAGCTCTTTTTCCATCTCCCTGTTCTAAAAATCCATTTAATATATGGTCCCCAGATAGGGGACGTATCAGATATTAAACTGATAAGAACAGATACTACACTTGATCTTAGCCAAAAGGCCGAGAAGCGATAACCAGAATTGGTTTCAAACTACGGAGCCACCCAAGGATCCTGAAAAGTCCATTTGTGGAGATGAGCTCCTGGACTCCCGTTAAGAAGACATGTTGTCAACCTCTAGATCCCTTACATGCCTGCACTTTTCGGCTTGCTGCTGCTGCAATCCACGCGTTTTAGATCTGCATAACTCCACCTCTTTAAACACAGCACCTTCACCCCCTGCTGTTCCCACCCGCCTCAACACCGTTGGAAGGGAGGAGAACCAATTAAGGCGGGGGGTGGGGTGGAACGAGCAGCTGTCTACCCTTAGCAGGAGGGCTCCTGATTACATACCTCTCCTGCTGCTGCTGCTGCTGGCTGTCCAGCAGCAGACTGAAGGTGGCTGCTGCTGTGCACAGGTATATAAAGGCTCAGAGCCTATTATGACACGCGCAGCCAGCGTTCCATTGCCACATTCCATCTACTGCAGGCAGGATACCTGGCTGGCTGAATGTCGCTGAGAAGCTCACAGAGACCGCCATAAGCAACAGTTTAACAGAATGCCACAGACTAATCAACCAAACTTTTTGGGTTGGGTTCTCTTTTATAGTCTGCAGGCATTAAATGAAAGAAGTCAGTGTTCCAGCAGAAGGAGACAACGTTTCAGAAAAGGCATTGTAGCAAACCAAAAAAGAAATTTTAAGCGCAGCAGAGTAACCAGCGCACATACCTGTTAGCTCAGGTGAGTTTAAAAGGCTGCTGTTGATAACAAGGGCATTTGCTAAATAGATGGTGTGTGTGCAACAATATACTGAAAGGTCAATTATATTGTGCAGCTTATCTCACCACCTGTAGTTATTTAGGTGAAAGCTCCAAAATGCTTGCCTAATATGTCTGTTTATCCAAAAGGAAGTAAAAAGGGAGAGCTAGAAAGATAGCATTGCATCACATTACATGGCAATGCAATGCACAGTTGCTGAAGTTGAACCAAAATGAGCTTGTAATCTGGCTTCTGCAACTTTGAACATGAAAAATCCAATGAGGAGAAGAAAAGCAAAGCCAAAGAGTCCATCCCAAAATCCGACAAACAAGCAAAATGAACAAAAAACATTGAATTCAATTCTTTCTGATTTTAGAAACTGCATTAAAGAAGGGGTGCACCGGTCCTGGAGATACTGCAATACCAGGTCAATGCGTGGAGTGGACAGAGCAAGCTCTTTTTCCATCTCCCTGTTCTAAAAATCCATTTAATATATGGTCCCCAGATAGGGGACGTATCAGATATTAAACTGATAAGAACAGATACTACACTTGATCTTAGCCAAAAGGCCGAGAAGCGATAACCAGAATTGGTTTCAAACTACGGAGCCACCCAAGGATCCTGAAAAGTCCATTTGTGGAGATGAGCTCCTGGACTCCCGTTAAGAAGACATGTTGTCAACCTCTAGATCCCTTACATGCCTGCACTTTTCGGCTTGCTGCTGCTGCAATCCACGCGTTTTAGATCTGCATAACTCCACCTCTTTAAACACAGCACCTTCACCCCCTGCTGTTCCCACCCGCCTCAACACCGTTGGAAGGGAGGAGAACCAATTAAGGCAGGGGGTGGGGTGGAACGAGCAGCTGTCTACCCTTAGCAGGAGGGCTCCTGATTACATACCTCTCCTGCTGCTGCTGCTGCTGGCTGTCCAGCAGCAGACTGAAGGTGGCTGCTGCTGTGCACAGGTATATAAAGGCTCAGAGCCTATTATGACACGCGCAGCCAGCGTTCCATTGCCACATTCCATCTACTGCAGGCAGGATACCTGGCTGGCTGAATGTCGCTGAGAAGCTCACAGAGACCGCCATAAGCAACAGTTTAACAGAATGCCACAGACTAATCAACCAAACTTTTTGGGTTGGGTTCTCTTTTATAGTCTGCAGGCATTAAATGAAAGAAGTCAGTGTTCCAGCAGAAGGAGACAACGTTTCAGAAAAGGCATTGTAGCAAACCAAAAAAGAAATTTTAAGCGCAGCAGAGTAACCAGCGCACATACCTGTTAGCTCAGGTGAGTTTAAAAGGCTGCTGTTGATAACAAGGGCATTTGCTAAATAGATGGTGTGTGTGCAACAATATACTGAAAGGTCAATTATATTGTGCAGCTTATCTCACCACCTGTAGTTATTTAGGTGAAAGCTCCAAAATGCTTGCCTAATATGTCTGTTTATCCAAAAGGAAGTAAAAAGGGAGAGCTAGAAAGATAGCATTGCATCACATTACATGGCAATGCAATGCACAGTTGCTGAAGTTGAACCAAAATGAGCTTGTAATCTGGCTTCTGCAACTTTGAACATGAAAAATCCAATGAGGAGAAGAAAAGCAAAGCCAAAGAGTCCATCCCAAAATCCGACAAACAAGCAAAATGAACAAAAAACATTGAATTCAATTCTTTCTGATTTTAGAAACTGCATTAAAGAAGGGGTGCACCGGTCCTGGAGATACTGCAATACCAGGTCAATGCGTGGAGTGGACAGAGCAAGCTCTTTTTCCATCTCCCTGTTCTAAAAATCCATTTAATATATGGTCCCCAGATAGGGGACGTATCAGATATTAAACTGATAAGAACAGATACTACACTTGATCTTAGCCAAAAGGCCGAGAAGCGATAACCAGAATTGGTTTCAAACTACGGAGCCACCCAAGGATCCTGAAAAGTCCATTTGTGGAGATGAGCTCCTGGACTCCCGTTAAGAAGACATGTTGTCAACCTCTAGATCCCTTACATGCCTGCACTTTTCGGCTTGCTGCTGCTGCAATCCACGCGTTTTAGATCTGCATAACTCCACCTCTTTAAACACAGCACCTTCACCCCCTGCTGTTCCCACCCGCCTCAACACCGTTGGAAGGGAGGAGAACCAATTAAGGCGGGGGGTGGGGTGGAACGAGCAGCTGTCTACCCTTAGCAGGAGGGCTCCTGATTACATACCTCTCCTGCTGCTGCTGCTGCTGGCTGTCCAGCAGCAGACTGAAGGTGGCTGCTGCTGTGCACAGGTATATAAAGGCTCAGAGCCTATTATGACACGCGCAGCCAGCGTTCCATTGCCACATTCCATCTACTGCAGGCAGGATACCTGGCTGGCTGAATGTCGCTGAGAAGCTCACAGAGACCGCCATAAGCAACAGTTTAACAGAATGCCACAGACTAATCAACCAAACTTTTTGGGTTGGGTTCTCTTTTATAGTCTGCAGGCATTAAATGAAAGAAGTCAGTGTTCCAGCAGAAGGAGACAACGTTTCAGAAAAGGCATTGTAGCAAACCAAAAAAGAAATTTTAAGCGCAGCAGAGTAACCAGCGCACATACCTGTTAGCTCAGGTGAGTTTAAAAGGCTGCTGTTGATAACAAGGGCATTTGCTAAATAGATGGTGCGTGTGCAACAATATACTGAAAGGTCAATTATATTGTGCAGCTTATCTCACCACCTGTAGTTATTTAGGTGAAAGCTCCAAAATGCTTGCCTAATATGTCTGTTTATCCAAAAGGAAGTAAAAAGGGAGAGCTAGAAAGATAGCATTGCATCACATTACATGGCAATGCAATGCACAGTTGCTGAAGTTGAACCAAAATGAGCTTGTAATCTGGCTTCTGCAACTTTGAACATGAAAAATCCAATGAGGAGAAGAAAAGCAAAGCCAAAGAGTCCATCCCAAAATCCGACAAACAAGCAAAATGAACAAAAAACATTGAATTCAATTCTTTCTGATTTTAGAAACTGCATTAAAGAAGGGGTGCACCGGTCCTGGAGATACTGCAATACCAGGTCAATGCGTGGAGTGGACAGAGCAAGCTCTTTTTCCATCTCCCTGTTCTAAAAATCCATTTAATATATGGTCCCCAGATAGGGGACGTATCAGATATTAAACTGATAAGAACAGATACTACACTTGATCTTAGCCAAAAGGCCGAGAAGCGATAACCAGAATTGGTTTCAAACTACGGAGCCACCCAAGGATCCTGAAAAGTCCATTTGTGGAGATGAGCTCCTGGACTCCCGTTAAGAAGACATGTTGTCAACCTCTAGATCCCTTACATGCCTGCACTTTTCGGCTTGCTGCTGCTGCAATCCACGCGTTTTAGATCTGCATAACTCCACCTCTTTAAACACAGCACCTTCACCCCCTGCTGTTCCCACCCGCCTCAACACCGTTGGAAGGGAGGAGAACCAATTAAGGCGGGGGGTGGGGTGGAACGAGCAGCTGTCTACCCTTAGCAGGAGGGCTCCTGATTACATACCTCTCCTGCTGCTGCTGCTGCTGGCTGTCCAGCAGCAGACTGAAGGTGGCTGCTGCTGTGCACAGGTATATAAAGGCTCAGAGCCTATTATGACACGCGCAGCCAGCGTTCCATTGCCACATTCCATCTACTGCAGGCAGGATACCTGGCTGGCTGAATGTCGCTGAGAAGCTCACAGAGACCGCCATAAGCAACAGTTTAACAGAATGCCACAGACTAATCAACCAAACTTTTTGGGTTGGGTTCTCTTTTATAGTCTGCAGGCATTAAATGAAAGAAGTCAGTGTTCCAGCAGAAGGAGACAACGTTTCAGAAAAGGCATTGTAGCAAACCAAAAAAGAAATTTTAAGCGCAGCAGAGTAACCAGCGCACATACCTGTTAGCTCAGGTGAGTTTAAAAGGCTGCTGTTGATAACAAGGGCATTTGCTAAATAGATGGTGTGTGTGCAACAATATACTGAAAGGTCAATTATATTGTGCAGCTTATCTCACCACCTGTAGTTATTTAGGTGAAAGCTCCAAAATGCTTGCCTAATATGTCTGTTTATCCAAAAGGAAGTAAAAAGGGAGAGCTAGAAAGATAGCATTGCATCACATTACATGGCAATGCAATGCACAGTTGCTGAAGTTGAACCAAAATGAGCTTGTAATCTGGCTTCTGCAACTTTGAACATGAAAAATCCAATGAGGAGAAGAAAAGCAAAGCCAAAGAGTCCATCCCAAAATCCGACAAACAAGCAAAATGAACAAAAAACATTGAATTCAATTCTTTCTGATTTTAGAAACTGCATTAACCGGTTCCCGACCGCCCACTGTAGATAAACGTCGCCGCTTGCCGGGCTCTGTGCAGCGCCGACGTTTAAAAACGGTGGGTGGTCTCGCAGCGCTCAGGACCCCTAGGGTCCTGCAAGCGCTGCGATTCCGGTGCAGAGCGTTAGCTCTGACAGGGAACATCATCGGGACCTGATTAGATCAGGTCCCAGTGATGTTAACCCTTAGCTGTCTTCTATATGCTGTGATCTATAGTGATCACGGCATATAGGAGACAGCAGGAGGAGAGGGGGTCGTCAACTTACCTCTCCGAAGACCTCCGTGTCCTTCCAGGACCTGGGGTTGCTATGGCAGCTGGAGGTCACATGACCGCCTCCAGCTCTGCCATATATGGTGTCCTGTCTGGCTCAGCTGCAGCTGTAGCCAGACAGGAGACTCTGACTGAAACAGTCAGGGAAGATCTCATGTAATGTAATATATGTCTATTACATTACATGAGATCAGAGATCAGAAAAATAAAGATTAATGTCCCATACAGGGACTAAGTAAAAATGTGAAAAAAAGTAAAAAAAAAGTTTTTAAACTATTAATAAAAAAATCACAAAATAAATAAAAATAAATAAATAAAATATTAAACCAATAAATCCGTATATTTTTACAAAACCAAAAAAAGTACACATATTTGGTATCGCCGCGTCCGAAACAACCCGAGCTATAAAACTGTCACACTAATTAACTCCTTCTGTGCACACCGTAATAAAAATAAATAAAAAACGGAGCAAAAAAATATGCTTTTTCATCATATTGCCAAACAAAAAGTGGAAAAAAATGCGATCAAAAAACAAAATAGAAATAAAAATGGTACCACTGAAAACGTCATCTTGTTACGCAAAAAAAAAGCCGCCATACAGCTCCATCAGCCGAAAAATAAAAAAGTTATAGCGCTCAGAATAAAGCAATGCAAAAAAAATATTTTTTTCTATAAAATAGTTTTATTGTGTTAAAACGCCAAAACATAAAAAAAATACAGTAAGTGTAGTATCGCTGTAAACGTACTGACCCGAAGAATAACGCTGCCTGATCACTTTTACCACACGCAGAACGGCATAAAAAAAAACTCAAAAAACAATTCCTGAATTGTTTGTTTTTGTTAATTTTACCTCCCAAAAAACGGAATAGAAAGCGATCAAAAAATGTCACGTCCCCAAAAATGGTACCAATAAAAATGTCAACTCGTCCCGCAAAAAACAAGCCGTCACATGACTCTGTCGGCCGAAATATGGAAAAATTATAGCTCTCAAAATATGGTGATGCAAAAACTAGATTTTGCAAAAAAAGCGTCTTTTAGTGTGTGACAGCTGTCAGTCATAAAAACCCGATATCAATCTGGTATCTCTGTAATCACACCGACCCGAAGAATAAAGTAATCTAATCAGTTATATCACACTAGGAACGGCGTAAAAAATAAATAAAACCAATTCTTCACCTGCTACTGATTTGTTTATTATGTCCCCAAAGATCCCAGTAAGGCTCTGCCCACATTTATCCTGTGCTCTGCGCTGAGCACTTACACCAGAGTTTCCGTGTAAATCTCTGAAATACATGATTCAGCCGGAACCCATGACGGAAGATTCCCTGTAATGAGACAGATATAGGCCACTGTGGACGCCGTCTAGCCTGGGATCCCACGGTGTCATTTGTTTTAGGCGTGCATAAAAGTGCGGTTGGCCACAGTTTTGTGCACTTCTGAAAAAAAGGACACCGCTACACAGAGGCCAGACGGTGTCCAGAGTAACTCTGCTGCCTCATTACAGTGAATGGATCCTGCAGGGGTTTCATCTGAATTACATCACTTGGAAATTTAGATGGAAACCCCGATGTAAGTGCTCAGCCTACAGCGCCGGATAAATGTTACGTAAAATGTTCCCAATAAAAGCTTCAACTCAGTCCTCAAAAAAAGCTAGTCCCCACTCAGGTCCGTCATCTGTTAAAAATATAAGGGACTTCCAAGTTACTGGTAGCAGAAAGGCTCTGGAAAAGCAAAATGACCCTTGCCCCCCAAAAGAAATTCAGAAAATTTTGTGCTCCCAAATCCAAATGCCTATTCTACAATAATTTGTTCTCCAATTGTCAAATAGCACTCCGTCCCCCCCAGATCTCACCGTATGGCTAAGCGGTACGATACAGCCACATATGGGGTATTGACACTTTTAGAAGAAATTGTGTGACACATTTCGGCACCATTTTTACCCATTGCCCTGTGTGAAAATGTAAAATCTGAGGGTAAAACATTTTTTTGTGGTAAAAATATAATTATGATTTTTTCACTGCCCAATGGTATAAATTTAAAAATTAAAAAATACTCACTACTTCCCTAGATGAATTCCTTGAGAGGTGTAGTTTACAAAATGGGGTCATTTGTGGAGGTTTCTGCTGTTTTGGCATGTCAGCGACTCTTCAAATGTGACATGGTGTCTGCTGCCTATCCCAGCCAACATAGCGCTCCTTTCTCTTCCGAACCCTGCCGTACACCAAAGCAGTGGTTTTCCCCCACATATGGGGTATCGGCGTACTCAGGAGAAATTGTACAACAAATTTCATGGTGCAATTTCTCCGGTTATCCTTATGATAATGCAAAATTAGGGGATGAAAAACATTTTTTATGGGAAAAATGTGAAAATTTTATTTTCACGGCTCAATATTATAAACTTCTGTGAAGCAGCTGGGGGTGCAAGGTGCTCACCACACATCTAGATAAGTTCCCTAAGGGGTCTAGTTTCCAAAATGGTGGCACTTGTGGGGGGTTTCCGCTGTTTAGACACATTAGGGGCTCCACAAATGTGACATGGCGTCCGCTAATTATTCAAATAAATTTTACATTCAAAAAGTCAAATGGCGCTCCTTCCCTTTCAAACCCTGCCGTGCGCCCAAACAGTGGTTTTCCCTCACATATGGGGTATCGGCGTGTTCAGGAGAAATTGCACAACAAACTTCATGGTGCAATTTATCCTGTTACCCTTATGATAATACAAAATTAGAGAATGAAAAAGATTTTTTGTGGGAAAAATGTGAAAATTTTATTTTTACGGCTCAATATTATAAACTTCTGTGAAGCAGCTGGGGGTGCGAGGTGCTCACCACACATCTAGATAAGTTCCCTAAGGGGTCTAGTTTCCAAAATGGTGGCACTTGTGGGGGGTTTCCACTGTTTAGTCACATTAGGGGCTCCCCAAATGCGACATGGCGTCTGCTAATTATTCAAACAAATTTTACATTCAAAAAGTCAAATGGCGCTCCTTCCCTTTCAAACCCTGCCATGCGCCCAAACAGTAATTTGCCTCCACATATGGGGTATCAGCGTGTTCAGGAGAAATTGCACAACAAATTTCATGGTGCAATTTATCCTATTACCCTTATGATAATGCAAAATTAAGGGATGAAAAACGGTTTTGTGGGAAAAATGTGAAAATTTTATTTTTACGGCTCAATATTATAAACTTCTGTGAAGCAGCTGGGGGTGCGAGGTGCTCACCACACATCTAGATAAGTTCCCTAAGGGGTCTAGTTTCCAAAATGGTGGCACTTGTGGGGGGTTTCCACTGTTTAGTCACATTAGGGGCTCCCCAAATGCGACATGGCGTCTGCTAATTATTCAAACAAATTTTACATTCAAAAAGTCAAATGGCGCTCCTTCCCTTTCAAACCCTGCCATGCGCCCAAACAGTAATTTGCCTCCGCATATGGGGTATCAGCGTGTTCAGGAGAAATTGCACAACAAATTTCATGGTTCAATTTATCCTATTACCCTTATGATAATGCAAAATTAAGGGATGAAAAACGGTTTTGTGGGAAAAATGTGAAAATTTTATTTTTACAGCTCAATATTATAAACTTCTGTGAAGCACCTTGGGGTTCAAGGTGCTCACCACACATCTAGATAAGTTCCCTAAGGGGTCTAGTTTCCAAAATGGTGTCACTTGTGGGGGGTTTCCACTGTTTAGGCACATCAGGAGCTCTCCAAACGCAACATGGCGTCTGCTAATTATTCAGACAAATTTTACATTCAAAAAGTCTAATGGCGCTCCTTCCCTTCCGAGCCCTGCCGTGCGCCCAAACAGTGGTTTTCCCTCACATATGGGGTATCAGCACGCTCAAGAGAAATTGCACAAAAAATTTTGGGGTCCATTTTTTTCCTGTTACCCCTGTGAAAATAAAAAAAATTGGGTCTAAAGTAACATTTTTGTGAAAAAAGTTAAATGTTAATTTTTTTCTTCCACATTCCAAAAATTTCTGTGAAGCACCTGAAGGGTTAATAAAGTTCTTGAATGTGGTTTTGAGCACCTTGAGGGGTGCAGTTTTTAGAACGGTGTCACTTTTGGGTATTTTCTGTCATAAAGACCCCTCAAAGTGACTTCAAATATGATGTGGTCCCTAAAAAAATGTTTTTGTAAATTTTGTTGGAAAAATGAGAAATCGCTGGTCAAATTTTAACCCTTATAGCTCCCTAACAAAAAAAAATTTTGGTTCCAAAATTGTGCTGATGTAAAGTAGACATGTGGGAAATGTTATTTATTAAGTATTTTGTGTGACATATTTCTCTGATTTAAGGGCTTAAAAATTCAAAGTTTGAAAATTGCAAAATTTTCAAAATTTTCGCCAAATTTCCGATTTTTTCACAAATAAACGCATGTGATATCAAAGAAATTTTACCACTATCATGAAGTACAATATGTCACGAAAAAACAATCTCAGAATCAGGGGGATCCGTTGAAGCGTTCCAGAGTAATTGCTTCATAAAGTGACAGTGGTCAGAATTGAAAAAATTGGCCCGGTCACGAAGGCAAAAACAGGCTCTGGTGCGAAGTGGTTAAAGAAGGGGTGCACCGGTCCTGGAGATACTGCAATACCAGGTCAATGCGTGGAGTGGACAGAGCAAGCTCTTTTTCCATCTCCCTGTTCTAAAAATCCATTTAATATATGGTCCCCAGATAGGGGACGTATCAGATATTAAACTGATAAGAACAGATACTACACTTGATCTTAGCCAAAAGGCCGAGAAGCGATAACCAGAATTGGTTTCAAACTACGGAGCCACCCAAGGATCCTGAAAAGTCCATTTGTGGAGATGAGCTCCTGGACTCCCGTTAAGAAGACATGTTGTCAACCTCTAGATCCCTTACATGCCTGCACTTTTCGGCTTGCTGCTGCTGCAATCCACGCGTTTTAGATCTGCATAACTCCACCTCTTTAAACACAGCACCTTCACCCCCTGCTGTTCCCACCCGCCTCAACACCGTTGGAAGGGAGGAGAACCAATTAAGGCGGGGGGTGGGGTGGAACGAGCAGCTGTCTACCCTTAGCAGGAGGGCTCCTGATTACATACCTCTCCTGCTGCTGCTGCTGGCTGTCCAGCAGCAGACTGAAGGTGGCTGCTGCTGTGCACAGGTATATAAAGGCTCAGAGCCTATTATGACACGCGCAGCCAGCGTTCCATTGCCACATTCCATCTACTGCAGGCAGGATACCTGGCTGGCTGAATGTCGCTGAGAAGCTCACAGAGACCGCCATAAGCAACAGTTTAACAGAATGCCACAGACTAATCAACCAAACTTTTTGGGTTGGGTTCTCTTTTATAGTCTGCAGGCATTAAATGAAAGAAGTCAGTGTTCCAGCAGAAGGAGACAACGTTTCAGAAAAGGCATTGTAGCAAACCAAAAAAGAAATTTTAAGCGCAGCAGAGTAACCAGCGCACATACCTGTTAGCTCAGGTGAGTTTAAAAGGCTGCTGTTGATAACAAGGGCATTTGCTAAATAGATGGTGTGTGTGCAACAATATACTGAAAGGTCAATTATATTGTGCAGCTTATCTCACCACCTGTAGTTATTTAGGTGAAAGCTCCAAAATGCTTGCCTAATATGTCTGTTTATCCAAAAGGAAGTAAAAAGGGAGAGCTAGAAAGATAGCATTGCATCACATTACATGGCAATGCAATGCACAGTTGCTGAAGTTGAACCAAAATGAGCTTGTAATCTGGCTTCTGCAACTTTGAACATGAAAAATCCAATGAGGAGAAGAAAAGCAAAGCCAAAGAGTCCATCCCAAAATCCGACAAACAAGCAAAATGAAC
Organism: Phyllobates terribilis; assembly: GCF_046119375.1. Classification (NCBI taxonomy): domain Eukaryota; kingdom Metazoa; phylum Chordata; class Amphibia; order Anura; family Dendrobatidae; genus Phyllobates; species Phyllobates terribilis. The sequence continues at coordinate 652,384,883 of NW_027362765.1, forward strand.
AAAAAACATTGAATTCAATTCTTTCTGATTTTAGAAACTGAATTAAAGAAGGGGTGCACCGGTCCTGGAGATACTGCAATACCAGGTCAATGCGTGGAGTGGACAGAGCAAGCTCTTTTTCCATCTCCCTGTTCTAAAAATCCATTTAATATATGGTCCCCAGATAGGGGACGTATCAGATATTAAACTGATAAGAACAGATACTACACTTGATCTTAGCCAAAAGGCCGAGAAGCGATAACCAGAATTGGTTTCAAACTACGGAGCCACCCAAGGATCCTGAAAAGTCCATTTGTGGAGATGAGCTCCTGGACTCCCGTTAAGAAGACATGTTGTCAACCTCTAGATCCCTTACATGCCTGCACTTTTCGGCTTGCTGCTGCTGCAATCCACGCGTTTTAGATCTGCATAACTCCACCTCTTTAAACACAGCACCTTCACCCCCTGCTGTTCCCACCCGCCTCAACACCGTTGGAAGGGAGGAGAACCAATTAAGGCGGGGGGTGGGGTGGAACGAGCAGCTGTCTACCCTTAGCAGGAGGGCTCCTGATTACATACCTCTCCTGCTGCTGCTGCTGGCTGTCCAGCAGCAGACTGAAGGTGGCTGCTGCTGTGCACAGGTATATAAAGGCTCAGAGCCTATTATGACACGCGCAGCCAGCGTTCCATTGCCACATTCCATCTACTGCAGGCAGGATACCTGGCTGGCTGAATGTCGCTGAGAAGCTCACAGAGACCGCCATAAGCAACAGTTTAACAGAATGCCACAGACTAATCAACCAAACTTTTTGGGTTGGGTTCTCTTTTATAGTCTGCAGGCATTAAATGAAAGAAGTCAGTGTTCCAGCAGAAGGAGACAACGTTTCAGAAAAGGCATTGTAGCAAACCAAAAAAGAAATTTTAAGCGCAGCAGAGTAACCAGCGCACATACCTGTTAGCTCAGGTGAGTTTAAAAGGCTGCTGTTGATAACAAGGGCATTTGCTAAATAGATGGTGTGTGTGCAACAATATATTGAAAGGTCAATTATATTGTGCAGCTTATCTCACCACCTGTAGTTATTTAGGTGAAAGCTCCAAAATGCTTGCCTAATATGTCTGTTTATCCAAAAGGAAGTAAAAAGGGAGAGCTAGAAAGATAGCATTGCATCACATTACATGGCAATGCAATGCACAGTTGCTGAAGTTGAACCAAAATGAGCTTGTAATCTGGCTTCTGCAACTTTGAACATGAAAAATCCAATGAGGAGAAGAAAAGCAAAGCCAAAGAGTCCATCCCAAAATCCGACAAACAAGCAAAATGAACAAAAAACATTGAATTCAATTCTTTCTGATTTTAGAAACTGCATTAAAGAAGGGGTGCACCGGTCCTGGAGATACTGCAATACCAGGTCAATGCGTGGAGTGGACAGAGCAAGCTCTTTTTCCATCTCCCTGTTCTAAAAATCCATTTAATATATGGTCCCCAGATAGGGGACGTATCAGATATTAAACTGATAAGAACAGATACTACACTTGATCTTAGCCAAAAGGCCGAGAAGCGATAACCAGAATTGGTTTCAAACTATGGAGCCACCCAAGGATCCTGAAAAGTCCATTTGTGGAAATGAGCTCCTGGACTCCCGTTAAGAAGACATGTTGTCAACCTCTAGATCCCTTACATGCCTGCACTTTTCGGCTTGCTGCTGCTGCAATCCACGCGTTTTAGATCTGCATAACTCCACCTCTTTAAACACAGCACCTTCACCCCCTGCTGTTCCCACCCGCCTCAACACCGTTGGAAGGGAGGAGAACCAATTAAGGCGGGGGGTGGGGTGGAACGAGCAGCTGTCTACCCTTAGCAGGAGGGCTCCTGATTACATACCTCTCCTGCTGCTGCTGCTGCTGGCTGTCCAGCAGCAGACTGAAGGTGGCTGCTGCTGTGCACAGGTATATAAAGGCTCAGAGCCTATTATGACACGCGCAGCCAGCGTTCCATTGCCACATTCCATCTACTGCAGGCAGGATACCTGGCTGGCTGAATGTCGCTGAGAAGCTCACAGAGACCGCCATAAGCAACAGTTTAACAGAATGCCACAGACTAATCAACCAAACTTTTTGGGTTGGGTTCTCTTTTATAGTCTGCAGGCATTAAATGAAAGAAGTCAGTGTTCCAGCAGAAGGAGACAACGTTTCAGAAAAGGCATTGTAGCAAACCAAAAAAGAAATTTTAAGCGCAGCAGAGTAACCAGCGCACATACCTGTTAGCTCAGGTGAGTTTAAAAGGCTGCTGTTGATAACAAGGGCATTTGCTAAATAGATGGTGTGTGTGCAACAATATACTGAAAGGTCAATTATATTGTGCAGCTTATCTCACCACCTGTAGTTATTTAGGTGAAAGCTCCAAAATGCTTGCCTAATATGTCTGTTTATCCAAAAGGAAGTAAAAAGGGAGAGCTAGAAAGATAGCATTGCAACACATTACATGGCAATGCAATGCACAGTTGCTGAAGTTGAACCAAAATGAGCTTGTAATCTGGCTTCTGCAACTTTGAACATGAAAAATCCAATGAGGAGAAGAAAAGCAAAGCCAAAGAGTCCATCCCAAAATCCGACAAACAAGCAAAATGAACAAAAAACATTGAATTCAATTCTTTCTGATTTTAGAAACTGCATTAAAGAAGGGGTGCACCGGTCCTGGAGATACTGCAATACCAGGTCAATGCGTGGAGTGGACAGAGCAAGCTCTTTTTCCATCTCCCTGTTCTAAAAATCCATTTAATATATGGTCCCCAGATAGGGGACGTATCAGATATTAAACTGATAAGAACAGATACTACACTTGATCTTAGCCAAAAGGCCGAGAAGCGATAACCAGAATTGGTTTCAAACTACGGAGCCACCCAAGGATCCTGAAAAGTCCATTTGTGGAGATGAGCTCCTGGACTCCCGTTAAGAAGACATGTTGTCAACCTCTAGATCCCTTACATGCCTGCACTTTTCGGCTTGCTGCTGCTGCAATCCACGCGTTTTAGATCTGCATAACTCCACCTCTTTAAACACAGCACCTTCACCCCCTGCTGTTCCCACCCGCCTCAACACCGTTGGAAGGGAGGAGAACCAATTAAGGCGGGGGGTGGGGTGGAACGAGCAGCTGTCTACCCTTAGCAGGAGGGCTCCTGATTACATACCTCTCCTGCTGCTGCTGCTGCTGGCTGTCCAGCAGCAGACTGAAGGTGGCTGCTGCTGTGCACAGGTATATAAAGGCTCAGAGCCTATTATGACACGCGCAGCCAGCGTTCCATTGCCACATTCCATCTACTGCAGGCAGGATACCTGGCTGGCTGAATGTCGCTGAGAAGCTCACAGAGACCGCCATAAGCAACAGTTTAACAGAATGCCACAGACTAATCAACCAAACTTTTTGGGTTGGGTTCTCTTTTATAGTCTGCAGGCATTAAATGAAAGAAGTCAGTGTTCCAGCAGAAGGAGACAACGTTTCAGAAAAGGCATTGTAGCAAACCAAAAAAGAAATTTTAAGCGCAGCAGAGTAACCAGCGCACATACCTGTTAGCTCAGGTGAGTTTAAAAGGCTGCTGTTGATAACAAGGGCATTTGCTAAATAGATGGTGTGTGTGCAACAATATACTGAAAGGTCAATTATATTGTGCAGCTTATCTCACCACCTGTAGTTATTTAGGTGAAAGCTCCAAAATGCTTGCCTAATATGTCTGTTTATCCAAAAGGAAGTAAAAAGGGAGAGCTAGAAAGATAGCATTGCATCACATTACATGGCAATGCAATGCACAGTTGCTGAAGTTGAACCAAAATGAGCTTGTAATCTGGCTTCTGCAACTTTGAACATGAAAAATCCAATGAGGAGAAGAAAAGCAAAGCCAAAGAGTCCATCCCAAAATCCGACAAACAAGCAAAATGAACAAAAAACATTGAATTCAATTCTTTCTGATTTTAGAAACTGCATTAAAGAAGGGGTGCACCGGTCCTGGAGATACTGCAATACCAGGTCAATGCGTGGAGTGGACAGAGCAAGCTCTTTTTCCATCTCCCTGTTCTAAAAATCCATTTAATATATGGTCCCCAGATAGGGGACGTATCAGATATTAAACTGATAAGAACAGATACTACACTTGATCTTAGCCAAAAGGCCGAGAAGCGATAACCAGAATTGGTTTCAAACTACGGAGCCACCCAAGGATCCTGAAAAGTCCATTTGTGGAGATGAGCTCCTGGACTCCCGTTAAGAAGACATGTTGTCAACCTCTAGATCCCTTACATGCCTGCACTTTTCGGCTTGCTGCTGCTGCAATCCACGCGTTTTAGATCTGCATAACTCCACCTCTTTAAACACAGCACCTTCACCCCCTGCTGTTCCCACCCGCCTCAACACCGTTGGAAACGAGGAGAACCAATTAAGGTGGGGGGTGGGGTGGAACGAGCAGCTGTCTACCCTTAGCAGGAGGGCTCCTGATTACATACCTCTCCTGCTGCTGCTGCTGCTGGCTGTCCAGCAGCAGACTGAAGGTGGCTGCTGCTGTGCACAGGTATATAAAGGCTCAGAGCCTATTATGACACGCGCAGCCAGCGTTCCATTGCCACATTCCATCTACTGCAGGCAGGATACCTGGCTGGCTGAATGTCGCTGAGAAGCTCACAGAGACCGCCATAAGCAACAGTTTAACAGAATGCCACAGACTAATCAACCAAACTTTTTGGGTTGGGTTCTCTTTTATAGTCTGCAGGCATTAAATGAAAGAAGTCAGTGTTCCAGCAGAAGGAGACAACGTTTCAGAAAAGGCATTGTAGCAAACCAAAAAAGAAATTTTAAGCGCAGCAGAGTAACCAGCGCACATACCTGTTAGCTCAGGTGAGTTTAAAAGGCTGCTGTTGATAACAAGGGCATTTGCTAAATAGATGGTGTGTGTGCAACAATATACTGAAAGGTCAATTATATTGTGCAGCTTATCTCACCACCTGTAGTTATTTAGGTGAAAGCTCCAAAATGCTTGCCTAATATGTCTGTTTATCCAAAAGGAAGTAAAAAGGGAGAGCTAGAAAGATAGCATTGCATCACATTACATGGCAATGCAATGCACAGTTGCTGAAGTTGAACCAAAATGAGCTTGTAATCTGGCTTCTGCAACTTTGAACATGAAAAATCCAATGAGGAGAAGAAAAGCAAAGCCAAAGAGTCCATCCCAAAATCCGACAAACAAGCAAAATGAACAAAAAACATTGAATTCAATTCTTTCTGAATTTAGAAACTGCATTAAAGAAGGGGTGCACCGGTCCTGGAGATACTGCAATACCAGGTCAATGCGTGGAGTGGACAGAGCAAGCTCTTTTTCCATCTCCCTGTTCTAAAAATCCATTTAATATATGGTCCCCAGATAGGGGACGTATCAGATATTAAACTGATAAGAACAGATCAGGTTTCAACATATTTTATTAAGTGCGTAAAAGATGGTCTACAATCAAAAACAACAACACAAACAATACATTATTAAAACACAGAATTCCACCCATAAAAACCCCATATACGATTGGCATCCCTTCTCCCAATACATTTGACATCCCTCAAGTAATAAATATACATCTGGCTAAAAGCAATTTTAAGACAATCCTTCACAGAAATAGCATCACGTTTAAAAAGTAAAATATTGCGTGCCTTCCAAAGGGCGTCTTTAAAACAGTTAATCATACACCAACATATACAATACTGTTGAGGGGTCGGACATTTAAAAAGGCCATATAAAACATATTCATGGTTAAAATCTCTTAAACCGCAAGTCCATTTTAAAAGAATCCCAACTTTGTGCCAAAGTTCCTGTGCAAATGGGCAATTCCACATAAGGTGCAAGGTGGTTTCGTCATAAACACATGAGTCTCTGGGGCATTTTGCTCTGGCCACCAGGCCTCTCCTGTGTTGAAACTCTCTGGTGGGGAGGCACTGGTGGACCACCATCCATGCGATATCCTTATGTCCATTTGCTAAGAATTTCCCGAAGACATTCTTCCAAACTTGCTTCGATCTCTCTTCTGAGAAATTTACTATGGGGGTCACATCTTCATTCCTCCTCAGAAAAGATAAAAGCTTCTTGCGGTCTTTAAAAATGTCCATATTAAAATCACCAAGGCTATAAAATCGAACAGTCTTTTCTAAGATTGCTTGGTGTTTGGGGGGGCATAGTAAAACAGGGGAATTCAACGACAACTTAAACCATCTTTTAAAAATCATCCCACAAGTATATTTTAAAAAATAACTTAGCGCACTATTACCATTAAAATGTTTGAAACAAAAGCAGAAATAATTTAAATACAAATAAATATGTAAGTCGGGGACATCCCTTCCGCCGTTCATTTTACTCTTCCTCATTATTTCTCGCCTTAATTTTTCCATTTTGGAGTTCCATAAAAACATAAAGATCATCCTAGTCATTTTTTTAATTAAAACATCAGAGGGGGGGTACACCATAGCTATATACAGTATGAGGGGTAACAACACTGATTTTATAATTAAAATTTTCCCCTCCATTGTTAGGGACCTCAAACCCCAAAATGATATTTTCTTTGACATTTTTTCTATGACATTCTCCCAGCTTTGAGTTCCCACATTCTCCTCGTTAAAAACAACTCCAAGAATTTTTACATTGTCTCGTTTTATAGTGAGCTGCGGGAGTTGGGCGGTGTCCCAGGATCCCAAAGTCAGACATTCAGATTTATTTAAATTAAGTTTCAAACCGGATGCCTGGGAAAAAAAATCAATGCGCAACACCGCCCTCCGGAGGGAAGCAGGGTCCACGCACACAACCGTCACGTCATCCATGTAGCCAAAGACTCTCACATCACTGCCACCTCCGCCAGGAACAGGAACCCCTCTAATCACTTTGTCTTTTCTTATTGCGCTCAGCAGGGGCTCCATGGCGCAGATGAACAGGATGGGCGACAAGGGGCATCCCTGCTTCACTCCGGACTCAAGGGGAACTCCATCTGTTAAAAAGCCATTAAGAGAAATTTGACTAAAACAATTTTTATATAAAATCTTAATACAATTTAAAAGCATATTAGGGATACCCATTCTTTTTAAAACTCTAAAAAGAAATCTATGAGAGACTCTATCGAAAGCTTTTTCAAAATCTAGGGCTAAAAGGGCTACATTTTGACCCCGGTCTCTGGAATACCAAATTACATCCCTTAATACGTTTAAAACCTCTGAAATACTTCTGCCTGGTACACTACAAACCTGCTCAGGCTGGATTAGTTTGGCAATGACATTCCTGAGCCGGTTTGCAACCACCTTAGCAAGTACCTTGTAATCAACGTTTAGGAGAGTTATGGGTCTCCAATTCGCTAGAGCACTGCGATCACCTTTTTTATATATCAAAGACACCACTCCTCTCCTCCACGAAATGGCAACTGTTCAGAAATAAAAACTTCTTTAAAAAGCATAAAAAGGTCCTCTTTTAAAATGTCCCAAAAAGTAAGATAAAACTCTACAGGTAGTCCATCACACCCAGGTGCTTTGCCCTTAGAGAAACTTTTAAAAACATAAAATAATTCCTCTAAAACAATATTGCGTTCTAAAAACTCCTGGTCTGTAAAATTTAACTTAAAATCGAGATCATTAAGAGCATCAGATAAAAAGGACTCATCTATACACTTTTTACTAAAAAGATGCTTATAAAAGTTAAAAGTAGCATTCAACATTCCCTGCATAGATGTTTCACCCTCTAGATTTGTGATCACTTCTCTTTTATCCATGACTTTTTTGAAGAAGAAGCGAGAGCACTTCTCCCCCTCCTCCAAGTGCTGCACTCTAGAGTTAAAAATAATCTCTTTCCCCTTTGTGTCTATGCAGTTCTGGATTTCAGTTTTTAGGCTAGCAATATCATCTCCCACCTCCACCCCTAGCTCTTTGAATTTAAAAAGTGTTTGTAGTTTGGTGTTAAGATCACTAAAACATCTTTTTTTCTCTCTAGCTTTACGTCTCCCTGCTTTTATAAAAAACATTCTGACTTTTTTTTTCAAATTTTCCCACCAGGTTACCATAGGGGCATCAGAAGGTTTTTGTCGCCGCCAGGCTTGATAGGCTTTACCAAAGTCTTGTCGAATCAGAGGGTCCTCCAGCAGGTAAGTACTTAGACGCCAGAGGCCCCTGTTGACCCTCTGTTCATCCCGGTATTCTAGGTGCACCTCCAAGCCCTTATGGTCAGAAAATATATTTGATATTAAAACACATTTTACAGGGTTAAAATCATCTGATAGGAAAATAAAATCGATCCTGGAGGACACCCCTCTTCCGGACCACGTATAACCAGGGTCCGTCGGCAGGAGTGACCTCCACGCATCGCATAATTTAAAATCAGTTATAAAATCTTTCAATAGATGACATGACTTATCCAATTTGCGTAAAGAGTCATCCCCCGCTCGTTGTTCACTAGCACAAAGACAATTAAAATCACCCCCTACGATCAGGGGAGATGACCCAGTACAGTACAATGGCAATATCCCAAATAAATTAATTCTCTCTTGCTTATCAGGGGGAGCATAAATATTCATTACACGTAGGGTAAAACCATTAAATTTAAAATGCACTAAAACCACTCTGCCTGGTACTATTTCTGTGACAGCATTTACAGTAATATTTCTCCCACGACAGAGGAAGCCCACCCCCGCTGACTTGTTGTCATTGGAGCCAGACCAGATGGAGGGCCCCAGTCTCCAATCTGTCTTGATGTCATTATAATTTAGTGCATGTTGTATCCCGCATTCCTGTAATAAACAAATGTCAAAGTCAGCGGTTTCTAAATACTTGAATAGAGCAGCCCTACGAACTGGGCTCTTTAATGACATCACATTCAGTGAGACAAGTCTTAATGTCGGCATTCATAGGTCAGGGTGGTGGATCTTCCATGAGGACACCTGACTCAAAGCCCTGTATGTCAAATTGCTCCAGGACATCCGGGCTAGAGGACCCAAACGACTCGATATTCTGTGAGCCGGCGGTTGCCCCCTCGTAGGTCACGGTTCCCAGCCACATTCCAGGACATGCTGGGGCTTCGACATTCCGTCTCTTTTTCGGGGCAGACTCCACCAGGTCACTGGTGCAGTCCTCCTCTTCCTCCACCTCCTCCAGCGGGAGAGACTGGTCCATCAGGATAAGATCACCAACACCGATTCCCTGATGTTCGCCACCTAGAAGCAAAGCCCCCTCATCTGGCTGGCTAATCGCCCTGGAAGATCCTGAGGCCATCGCTGCGTGGTCCCCTGTAGCCAACCGCACAGGGGCACCACCCTCCAGCCCAACAGGATCGGTATCGGGAACCATCGACACGGAGGATACCCTCCCAGAAGGAGGACCCCTCCGCTCCGGTCCATGCGAGGTCCGCCCATCGTTAAGGGACTTCGATGCAGGGGCCGCCCCAGAGGGGCCTCCGGCTCCCTGCTCCATCCCAGCCTTCTCGCCCTTCGAACCGCCCTCCGACGCCGGCCCGCCAGTGAAGACCGGCGGGCGCATCGGCTCAGCTGCAGAAGATGCAGCTTCTGCGTAGGTCCTGGTCCTGGTCCTGTTGGGGCATCCTCGGAACATGTGCCCCGCCTCACCACAAAGATTGCATTTCCTCCCAGCGGGACAGTCCTTCATTAAATGTCCGTAACAGCTGCAATTATTGCAGCGGTCTACTTTCCTGCCCGTGCAGGACGTTTGGGTATGACCCATTTGTCCACAGTTCCTGCAACATACCGGCATTCCAGGGTAAAATAAGTAGCCTCTGCTCTTACCGATCACAAATGTTGAGGGAGGGTGTAGCATTCCTCCCACTCCGCTTGGGTCCCTCTTTAGACGGGCCATGTACCTCCTCTTGCCGCACCAGAAGCCTACCGCGTTCTTCACAGTGCCCAGGTATCTCAGATCGTCACAATAACGGATAAGGTAGGTCGAGATGTCTGCAGCTTCCACAAAGGGGTTCGGGAAATGCACCACGATAGGGATCTCGTCATAGGCATACAAGAGACAAAAGGTTAGTCCATCCAATTCATCCAAGTAGTTTTTCTCATTTACCTTTTGTACGAGTTGGTGACAGCATCCCTGGCTCTTGAAGGTGATGGTGTAAGTCCCCTTGTACTCATTGTCCTGGAAGCAGAATATGTCTTCCCGCCGAAACTCCAGAACTCCAAGCAGAATCCTATGGCAGATGTAATACAAATTCTTCTCCGTCCTCGATCCTGCTCCAACTTCAATCCTCACGGTGTTCCGCATCCGGGCATCACCCGATGAATATGTGAGCGTTGCCGGCATCCTTCACTCAGGAACGTACCGACTCTTCTCTCTGAAAGGCGCAAGCCTTCATGGGATCCCTTCCCGTTGCTCCCGGACTAATCCTTCCTCCCAATAGCAGCAGGGGGGTTAAGTCCCTCCGAAAAGGAACGATCCCCCCAGGCCGAGAGAAAGGGTACCAAGAGCACCTCACAGGCAAGACCACACAGGTAAACCTGATAGATCGTGCCAAAAGGCCGAGAAGCGATAACCAGAATTGGTTTCAAACTACGGAGCCACCCAAGGATCCTGAAAAGTCCATTTGTGGAGATGAGCTCCTGGACTCCCGTTAAGAAGACATGTTGTCAACCTCTAGATCCCTTACATGCCTGCACTTTTCGGCTTGCTGCTGCTGCAATCCACGCGTTTTAGATCTGCATAACTCCACCTCTTTAAACACAGCACCTTCACCCCCTGCTGTTCCCACCCGCCTCAACACCGTTGGAAGGGAGGAGAACCAATTAAGGCGGGGGGTGGGGTGGAACGAGCAGCTGTCTACCCTTAGCAGGAGGGCTCCTGATTACATACCTCTCCTGCTGCTGCTGCTGCTGGCTGTCCAGCAGCAGACTGAAGGTGGCTGCTGCTGTGCACAGGTATATAAAGGCTCAGAGCCTATTATGACACGCGCAGCCAGCGTTCCATTGCCACATTCCATCTACTGCAGGCAGGATACCTGGCTGGCTGAATGTCGCTGAGAAGCTCACAGAGACCGCCATAAGCAACAGTTTAACAGAATGCCACAGACTAATCAACCAAACTTTTTGGGTTGGGTTCTCTTTTATAGTCTGCAGGCATTAAATGAAAGAAGTCAGTATTCCAGCAGAAGGCGACAACGTTTCAGAAAAGGCATTGTAGCAAACCAAAAAAGAAATTTTAAGCGCAGCAGAGTAACCAGCGCACATACCTGTTAGCTCAGGTGAGTTTAAAAGGCTGCTGTTGATAACAAGGGCATTTGCTAAATAGATGGTGTGTGTGCAACAATATACTGAAAGGTCAATTATATTGTGCAGCTTATCTCACCACCTGTAGTTATTTAGGTGAAAGCTCCAAAATGCTTGCCTAATATGTCTGTTTATCCAAAAGGAAGTAAAAAGGGAGAGCTAGAAAGATAGCATTGCATCACATTACATGGCAATGCAATGCACAGTTGCTGAAGTTGAACCAAAATGAGCTTGTAATCTGGCTTCTGCAACTTTGAACATGAAAAATCCAATGTGGAGAAGAAAAGCAAAGCCAAAGAGTCCATCCCAAAATCCGACAAACAAGCAAAATGAACAAAAAACATTGAATTCAATTCTTTCTGATTTTAGAAACTGCATTAAAGAAGGGGTGCACCGGTCCTGGAGATACTGCAATACCAGGTCAATGCGTGGAGTGGACAGAGCAAGCTCTTTTTCCATCTCCCTGTTCTAAAAATCCATTTAATATATGGTCCCCAGATAGGGGACGTATCAGATATTAAACTGATAAGAACAAATACTACACTTGATCTTAGCCAAAAGGCCGAGAAGCGATAACCAGAATTGGTTTCAAACTACGGAGCCACCCAAGGATCCTGAAAAGTCCATTTGTGGAGATGAGCTCCTGGACTCCCGTTAAGAAGACATGTTGTCAACCTCTAGATCCCTTACATGCCTGCACTTTTCGGCTTGCTGCTGCTGCAATCCACGCGTTTTAGATCTGCATAACTCCACCTCTTTAAACACAGCACCTTCACCCCCTGCTGTTCCCACCCGCCTCAACACCGTTGGAAGGGAGGAGAACCAATTAAGGCGGGGGGTGGGGTGGAACGAGCAGCTGTCTACCCTTAGCAGGAGGGCTCCTGATTACATACCTCTCCTGCTGCTGCTGCTGATGGCTGTCCAGCAGCAGACTGAAGGTGGCTGCTGCTGTGCACAGGTATATAAAGGCTCAGAGCCTATTATGACACGCGCAGCCAGCGTTCCATTGCCACATTCCATCTACTGCAGGCAGGATACCTGGCTGGCTGAATGTCGCTGAGAAGCTCACAGAGACCGCCATAAGCAACAGTTTAACAGAATGCCACAGACTAATCAACCAAACTTTTTGGGTTGGGTTCTCTTTTATAGTCTGCAGGCATTAAATGAAAGAAGTCAGTGTTCCAGCAGAAGGAGACAACGTTTCAGAAAAGGCATTGTAGCAAACCAAAAAAGAAATTTTAAGCGCAGCAGAGTAACCAGCACACATACCTGTTAGCTCAGGTGAGTTTAAAAGGCTGCTGTTGATAACAAGGGCATTTGCTAAATAGATGGTGTGTGTGCAACAATATACTGAAAGGTCAATTATATTGTGCAGCTTATCTCACCACCTGTAGTTATTTAGGTGAAAGCTCCAAAATGCTTGCCTAATATGTCTGTTTATCCAAAAGGAAGTAAAAAGGGAGAGCTAGAAAGATAGCATTGCATCACATTACATGGCAATGCAATGCACAGTTGCTGAAGTTGAACCAAAATGAGCTTGTAATCTGGCTTCTGCAACTTTGAACATGAAAAATCCAATGAGGAGAAGAAAAGCAAAGCCAAAGAGTCCATCCCAAAATCCGACAAACAAGCAAAATGAACAAAAAACATTGAATTCAATTCTTTCTGATTTTAGAAACTGCATTAAAGAAGGGGTGCACCGGTCCTGGAGATACTGCAATACCAGGTCAATGCGTGGAGTGGACAGAGCAAGCTCTTTTTCCATCTCCCTGTTCTAAAAATCCATTTAATATATGGTCCCCAGATAGGGGACGTATCAGATATTAAACTGATAAGAACAGATACTACACTTGATCTTAGCCAAAAGGCCGAGAAGCGATAACCAGAATTGGTTTCAAACTACGGAGCCACCCAAGGATCCTGAAAAGTCCATTTGTGGAGATGAGCTCCTGGACTCCCGTTAAGAAGACATGTTGTCAACCTCTAGATCCCTTACATGCCTGCACTTTTCGGCTTGCTGCTGCTGCAATCCACGCGTTTTAGATCTGCATAACTCCACCTCTTTAAACACAGCACCTTCACCCCCTGCTGTTCCCACCCGCCTCAACACCGTTGGAAGGGAGGAGAACCAATTAAGGCGGGGGGTGGGGTGGAACGAGCAGCTGTCTACCCTTAGCAGGAGGGCTCCTGATTACATACCTCCCCTGCTGCTGCTGCTGCTGGCTGTCCAGCAGCAGACTGAAGGTGGCTGCTGCTGTGCACAGGTATATAAAGGCTCAGAGCCTATTATGACACGCGCAGCCAGCGTTCCATTGCCACATTCCATCTACTGCAGGCAGGATACCTGGCTGGCTGAATGTCACTGAGAAGCTCACAGAGACCGCCATAAGCAACAGTTTAACAGAATGCCACAGACTAATCAACCAAACTTTTTGGGTTGGGTTCTCTTTTATAGTCTGCAGGCATTAAATGAAAGAAGTCAGTGTTCCAGCAGAAGGAGACAACGTTTCAGAAAAGGCATTGTAGCAAACCAAAAAAGAAATTTTAAGCGCAGCAGAGTAACCAGCGCACATACCTGTTAGCTCAGGTGAGTTTAAAAGGCTGCTGTTGATAACAAGGGCATTTGCTAAATAGATGGTGTGTGTGCAACAATATACTGAAAGGTCAATTATATTGTGCAGCTTATCTCACCACCTGTAGTTATTTAGGTGAAAGCTCCAAAATGCTTGCCTAATATGTCTGTTTATCCAAAAGGAAGTAAAAAGGGAGAGCTAGAAAGATAGCATTGCATCACATTACATGGCAATGCAATGCACAGTTGCTGAAGTTGAACCAAAATGAGCTTGTAATCTGGCTTCTGCAACTTTGAACATGAAAAATCCAATGAGGAGAAGAAAAGCAAAGCCAAAGAGTCCATCCCAAAATCCGACAAACAAGCAAAATGAACAAAAAACATTGAATTCAATTCTTTCTGATTTTAGAAACTGCATTAAAGAAGGGGTGCACCGGTCCTGGAGATACTGCAATACCAGGTCAATGCGTGGAGTGGACAGAGCAAGCTCTTTTTCCATCTCCCTGTTCTAAAAATCCATTTAATATATGGTCCCCAGATAGGGGACGTATCAGATATTAAACTGATAAGAACAGATACTACACTTGATCTTAGCCAAAAGGCCGAGAAGCGATAACCAGAATTGGTTTCAAACTACGGAGCCACCCAAGGATCCTGAAAAGTCCATTTGTGGAGATGAGCTCCTGGACTCCCGTTAAGAAGACATGTTGTCAACCTCTAGATCCCTTACATGCCTGCACTTTTCGGCTTGCTGCTGCTGCAATCCACGCGTTTTAGATCTGCATAACTCCACCTCTTTAAACACAGCACCTTCACCCCCTGCTGTTCCCACCCGCCTCAACACCGTTGGAAGGGAGGAGAACCAATTAAGGCGGGGGGTGGGGTGGAACGAGCAGCTGTCTACCCTTAGCAGGAGGGCTCCTGATTACATACCTCTCCTGCTGCTGCTGCTGCTGGCTGTCCAGCAGCAGACTGAAGGTGGCTGCTGCTGTGCACAGGTATATAAAGGCTCAGAGCCTATTATGACACGCGCAGCCAGCGTTCCATTGCCACATTCCATCTACTGCAGGCAGGATACCTGGCTGGCTGAATGTCGCTGAGAAGCTCACAGAGACCGCCATAAGCAACAGTTTAACAGAATGCCACAGACTAATCAACCAAACTTTTTGGGTTGGGTTCTCTTTTATAGTCTGCAGGCATTAAATGAAAGAAGTCAGTGTTCCAGCAGAAGGAGACAACGTTTCAGAAAAGGCATTGTAGCAAACCAAAAAAGAAATTTTAAGCGCAGCAGAGTAACCAGCGCACATACCTGTTAGCTCAGGTGAGTTTAAAAGGCTGCTGTTGATAACAAGGGCATTTGCTAAATAGATGGTGTGTGTGCAACAATATACTGAAAGGTCAATTATATTGTGCAGCTTATCTCACCACCTGTAGTTATTTAGGTGAAAGCTCCAAAATGCTTGCCTAATATGTCTGTTTATCCAAAAGGAAGTAAAAAGGGAGAGCTAGAAAGATAGCATTGCATCACATTACATGGCAATGCAATGCACAGTTGCTGAAGTTGAACCAAAATGAGCTTGTAATCTGGCTTCTGCAACTTTGAACATGAAAAATCCAATGAGGAGAAGAAAAGCAAAGCCAAAGAGTCCATCCCAAAATCCGACAAACAAGCAAAATGAACAAAAAACATTGAATTCAATTCTTTCTGATTTTAGAAACTGCATTAAAGAAGGGGTGCACCGGTCCTGGAGATACTGCAATACCAGGTCAATGCGTGGAGTGGACAGAGCAAGCTCTTTTTCCATCTCCCTGTTCTAAAAATCCATTTAATATATGGTCCCCAGATAGGGGACGTATCAGATATTAAACTGATAAGAACAGATACTACACTTGATCTTAGCCAAAAGGCCGAGAAGCGATAACCAGAATTGGTTTCAAACTACGGAGCCACCCAAGGATCCTGAAAAGTCCATTTGTGGAGATGAGCTCCTGGACTCCCGTTAAGAAGACATGTTGTCAACCTCTAGATCCCTTACATGCCTGCACTTTTCGGCTTGCTGCTGCTGCAATCCACGCGTTTTAGATCTGCATAACTCCACCTCTTTAAACACAGCACCTTCACCCCCTGCTGTTCCCACCCGCCTCAACACCGTTGGAAGGGAGGAGAACCAATTAAGGCGGGGGGTGGGGTGGAACGAGCAGCTGTCTACCCTTAGCAGGAGGGCTCCTGATTACATACCTCTCCTGCTGCTGCTGCTGCTGGCTGTCCAGCAGCAGACTGAAGGTGGCTGCTGCTGTGCACAGGTATATAAAGGCTCAGAGCCTATTATGACACGCGCAGCCAGCGTTCCATTGCCACATTCCATCTACTGCAGGCAGGATACCTGGCTGGCTGAATGTCGCTGAGAAGCTCACAGAGACCGCCATAAGCAACAGTTTAACAGAATGCCACAGACTAATCAACCAAACTTTTTGGGTTGGGTTCTCTTTTATAGTCTGCAGGCATTAAATGAAAGAAGTCAGTGTTCCAGCAGAAGGAGACAACGTTTCAGAAAAGGCATTGTAGCAAACCAAAAAAGAAATTTTAAGCGCAGCAGAGTAACCAGCGCACATACCTGTTAGCTCAGGTGAGTTTAAAAGGCTGCTGTTGATAACAAGGGCATTTGCTAAATAGATGGTGTGTGTGCAACAATATACTGAAAGGTCAATTATATTGTGCAGCTTATCTCACCACCTGTAGTTATTTAGGTGAAAGCTCCAAAATGCTTGCCTAATATGTCTGTTTATCCAAAAGGAAGTAAAAAGGGAGAGCTAGAAAGATAGCATTGCATCACATTACATGGCAATGCAATGCACAGTTGCTGAAGTTGAACCAAAATGAGCTTGTAATCTGGCTTCTGCAACTTTGAACATGAAAAATCCAATGAGGAGAAGAAAAGCAAAGCCAAAGAGTCCATCCCAAAATCCGACAAACAAGCAAAATGAACAAAAAACATTGAATTCAATTCTTTCTGATTTTAGAAACTGCATTAAAGAAGGGGTGCACCGGTCCTGGAGATACTGCAATACCAGGTCAATGCGTGGAGTGGACAGAGCAAGCTCTTTTTCCATCTCCCTGTTCTAAAAATCCATTTAATATATGGTCCCCAGATAGGGGACGTATCAGATATTAAACTGATAAGAACAGATACTACACTTGATCTTAGCCAAAAGGCCGAGAAGCGATAACCAGAATTGGTTTCAAACTACGGAGCCACCCAAGGATCCTGAAAAGTCCATTTGTGGAGATGAGCTCCTGGACTCCCGTTAAGAAGACATGTTGTCAACCTCTAGATCCCTTACATGCCTGCACTTTTCGGCTTGCTGCTGCTGCAATCCACGCGTTTTAGATCTGCATAACTCCACCTCTTTAAACACAGCACCTTCACCCCCTGCTGTTCCCACCCGCCTCAACACCGTTGGAAGGGAGGAGAACCAATTAAGGCGGGGGGTGGGGTGGAACGAGCAGCTGTCTACCCTTAGCAGGAGGGCTCCTGATTACATACCTCTCCTGCTGCTGCTGCTGCTGGCTGTCCAGCAGCAGACTGAAGGTGGCTGCTGCTGTGCACAGGTATATAAAGGCTCAGAGCCTATTATGACACGCGCAGCCAGCGTTCCATTGCCACATTCCATCTACTGCAGGCAGGATACCTGGCTGGCTGAATGTCGCTGAGAAGCTCACAGAGACCGCCATAAGCAACAGTTTAACAGAATGCCACAGACTAATCAACCAAACTTTTTGGGTTGGGTTCTCTTTTATAGTCTGCAGGCATTAAATGAAAGAAGTCAGTGTTCCAGCAGAAGGAGACAACGTTTCAGAAAAGGCATTGTAGCAAACCAAAAAAGAAATTTTAAGCGCAGCAGAGTAACCAGCGCACATACCTGTTAGCTCAGGTGAGTTTAAAAGGCTGCTGTTGATAACAAGGGCATTTGCTAAATAGATGGTGTGTGTGCAACAATATACTGAAAGGTCAATTATATTGTGCAGCTTATCTCACCACCTGTAGTTATTTAGGTGAAAGCTCCAAAATGCTTGCCTAATATGTCTGTTTATCCAAAAGGAAGTAAAAAGGGAGAGCTAGAAAGATAGCATTGCATCACATTACATGGCAATGCAATGCACAGTTGCTGAAGTTGAACCAAAATGAGCTTGTAATCTGGCTTCTGCAACTTTGAACATGAAAAATCCAATGAGGAGAAGAAAAGCAAAGCCAAAGAGTCCATCCCAAAATCCGACAAACAAGCAAAATGAACAAAAAACATTGAATTCAATTCTTTCTGATTTTAGAAACTGCATTAAAGAAGGGGTGCACCGGTCCTGGAGATACTGCAATACCAGGTCAATGCGTGGAGTGGACAGAGCAAGCTCTTTTTCCATCTCCCTGTTCTAAAAATCCATTTAATATATGGTCCCCAGATAGGGGACGTATCAGATATTAAACTGATAAGAACAGATACTACACTTGATCTTAGCCAAAAGGCCGAGAAGCGATAACCAGAATTGGTTTCAAACTACGGAGCCACCCAAGGATCCTGAAAAGTCCATTTGTGGAGATGAGCTCCTGGACTCCCGTTAAGAAGACATGTTGTCAACCTCTAGATCCCTTACATGCCTGCACTTTTCGGCTTGCTGCTGCTGCAATCCACGCGTTTTAGATCTGCATAACTCCACCTCTTTAAACACAGCACCTTCACCCCCTGCTGTTCCCACCCGCCTCAACACCGTTGGAAGGGAGGAGAACCAATTAAGGCGGGGGGTGGGGTGGAACGAGCAGCTGTCTACCCTTAGCAGGAGGGCTCCTGATTACATACCTCTCCTGCTGCTGCTGCTGCTGGCTGTCCAGCAGCAGACTGAAGGTGGCTGCTGCTGTGCACAGGTATATAAAGGCTCAGAGCCTATTATGACACGCGCAGCCAGCGTTCCATTGCCACATTCCATCTACTGCAGGCAGGATACCTGGCTGGCTGAATGTCGCTGAGAAGCTCACAGAGACCGCCATAAGCAACAGTTTAACAGAATGCCACAGACTAATCAACCAAACTTTTTGGGTTGGGTTCTCTTTTATAGTCTGCAGGCATTAAATGAAAGAAGTCAGTGTTCCAGCAGAAGGAGACAACGTTTCAGAAAAGGCATTGTAGCAAACCAAAAAAGAAATTTTAAGCGCAGCAGAGTAACCAGCGCACATACCTGTTAGCTCAGGTGAGTTTAAAAGGCTGCTGTTGATAACAAGGGCATTTGCTAAATAGATGGTGTGTGTGCAACAATATACTGAAAGGTCAATTATATTGTGCAGCTTATCTCACCACCTGTAGTTATTTAGGTGAAAGCTCCAAAATGCTTGCCTAATATGTCTGTTTATCCAAAAGGAAGTAAAAAGGGAGAGCTAGAAAGATAGCATTGCATCACATTACATGGCAATGCAATGCACAGTTGCTGAAGTTGAACCAAAATGAGCTTGTAATCTGGCTTCTGCAACTTTGAACATGAAAAATCCAATGAGGAGAAGAAAAGCAAAGCCAAAGAGTCCATCCCAAAATCCGACAAACAAGCAAAATGAACAAAAAACATTGAATTCAATTCTTTCTGATTTTAGAAACTGCATTAAAGAAGGGGTGCACCGGTCCTGGAGATACTGCAATACCAGGTCAATGCGTGGAGTGGACAGAGCAAGCTCTTTTTCCATCTCCCTGTTCTAAAAATCCATTTAATATATGGTCCCCAGATAGGGGACGTATCAGATATTAAACTGATAAGAACAGATTTTTTTTTTAATTGAATGCGTCAGAAGACGCGACATAAATTAAATTTCCATATTTACATGGACAACAAAAATGTCGCCTACGTCCTCATCACTCGTATTCAACATTTTTTATAAGAAAATTTAATAATAATAATTATAAAACAAACATAACAATTCTTTACATCAGCAACAAAAAAACTTCCTACAAAAGCATCAACCCAAAACTTTCCTTCTTCCACGTTTTTTCCTCCAAGGGTAATCCTGCAAAATCCAGTCACTATCCAACAAACCTTTCAACAAAATCTTTTCATCTACTTCTCCTTCATCTTCTTCCACTACTTGTTTCTTTTCCACAATTTCCTCTTTTTCTTTAACTACATGCATCTCTTTCTTCTCCTCTCCAAACATACTTCTTTCCTTTCTTTCCTTCTGTCTGCGTATAACCATAACGTCTTTTCTTTCCAAATACTCCTTCTTCTTTACCACAAATTTTTCTTCTTCTTCCAATACTTGTCTCTCTTTCACTACTTGGATCTCTTTCTCCCCTTCAAAAAGTTCTTCTAAACTCTTCTTCTTTTTCTCCAGATAACAAAAACCAACTTTGCCGTTAATGACAATTCTCCCCATCACCAACTCTTCACCTTTCTTCATCCAAACTACGAATCTCCTTTTTCCGTTCCACACACCTTCTTTATTCAAATAGTCCTTCTGAAACTTTGCCAACAAACACTTCGACTTTAAATACTCCAAAACGTTCTTCATTTCTACAAACGGATCGTCCATATTCACCACCAAAGTCTTCGGTCTTTCCAAAAAGAGTGCTTTAACACCAACACCCAACATAAATTCTTCCTTCCAATTCTTCAGAAAACAAAAACATTTCTCTTCTGACTTCAAAGTCACGTCAAAAATCTTCCGATACTTGATCTCTTGCATGCACAGGATATCCTCCTTGTGCACCGAACCAAACTCCTCCAAGAATAACAAAATTTCTTTTTCTTCCAGCAAGTAATCCATCTTCATAAAGAAACGTAAACAGTTCCTCTTCAAAACGTCCATCTTCATCTCCATAGAACTGCCCCCCACAGCTATGTGTGGTGACACGGTGATCGCCTCTCGTTGCCCAGGGACTAATCCGACTCCCCAATAGCAGCAGGGGGGTGAAGCCCTGCCGTTAGACAAAGCGATCCCCCCAGGCCAAGGAGCCGGGTACCCTGAGCACCTACTAGCCAAGACCAAGGCAGCAAACGCTAGATCACTGCACCTGATCTCAGCCAAAAGGCCGAGAAGCGATAACCAGAATTGGTTTCAAACTACGGAGCCACCCAAGGATCCTGAAAAGTCCATTTGTGGAGATGAGCTCCTGGACTCCCGTTAAGAAGACATGTTGTCAACCTCTAGATCCCTTACATGCCTGCACTTTTCGGCTTGCTGCTGCTGCAATCCACGCGTTTTAGATCTGCATAACTCCACCTCTTTAAACACAGCACCTTCACCCCCTGCTGTTCCCACCCGCCTCAACACCGTTGGAAGGGAGGAGAACCAATTAAGGCGGGGGGTGGGGTGGAACGAGCAGCTGTCTACCCTTAGCAGGAGGGCTCCTGATTACATACCTCTCCTGCTGCTGCTGCTGCTGGCTGTCCAGCAGCAGACTGAAGGTGGCTGCTGCTGTGCACAGGTATATAAAGGCTCAGAGCCTATTATGACACGCGCAGCCAGCGTTCCATTGCCACATTCCATCTACTGCAGGCAGGATACCTGGCTGGCTGAATGTCGCTGAGAAGCTCACAGAGACCGCCATAAGCAACAGTTTAACAGAATGCCACAGACTAATCAACCAAACTTTTTGGGTTGGGTTCTCTTTTATAGTCTGCAGGCATTAAATGAAAGAAGTCAGTGTTCCAGCAGAAGGAGACAACGTTTCAGAAAAGGCATTGTAGCAAACCAAAAAAGAAATTTTAAGCGCAGCAGAGTAACCAGCGCACATACCTGTTAGCTCAGGTGAGTTTAAAAGGCTGCTGTTGATAACAAGGGCATTTGCTAAATAGATGGTGTGTGTGCAACAATATACTGAAAGGTCAATTATATTGTGCAGCTTATCTCACCACCTGTAGTTATTTAGGTGAAAGCTCCAAAATGCTTGCCTAATATGTCTGTTTATCCAAAAGGAAGTAAAAAGGGAGAGCTAGAAAGATAGCATTGCATCACATTACATGGCAATGCAATGCACAGTTGCTGAAGTTGAACCAAAATGAGCTTGTAATCTGGCTTCTGCAACTTTGAACATGAAAAATCCAATGAGGAGAAGAAAAGCAAAGCCAAAGAGTCCATCCCAAAATCCGACAAACAAGCAAAATGAACAAAAAACATTGAATTCAATTCTTTCTGATTTTAGAAACTGCATTAAAGAAGGGGTGCACCGGTCCTGGAGATACTGCAATACCAGGTCAATGCGTGGAGTGGACAGAGCAAGCTCTTTTTCCATCTCCCTGTTCTAAAAATCCATTTAATATATGGTCCCCAGATAGGGGACGTATCAGATATTAAACTGATAAGAACAGATTTTTTTTTTAATTGAATGCGTCAGAAGACGCGACATAAATTAAATTTCCATATTTACATGGACAACAAAAATGTCGCCTACGTCCTCATCACTCGTATTCAACATTTTTTATAAGAAAATTTAATAATAATAATTATAAAACAAACATAACAATTCTTTACATCAGCAACAAAAAAACTTCCTACAAAAGCATCAACCCAAAACTTTCCTTCTTCCACGTTTTTTCCTCCAAGGGTAATCCTGCAAAATCCAGTCACTATCCAACAAACCTTTCAACAAAATCTTTTCATCTACTTCTCCTTCATCTTCTTCCACTACTTGTTTCTTTTCCACAATTTCCTCTTTTTCTTTAACTACATGCATCTCTTTCTTCTCCTCTCCAAACATACTTCTTTCCTTTCTTTCCTTCTGTCTGCGTATAACCATAACGTCTTTTCTTTCCAAATACTCCTTCTTCTTTACCACAAATTTTTCTTCTTCTTCCAATACTTGTCTCTCTTTCACTACTTGGATCTCTTTCTCCCCTTCAAAAAGTTCTTCTAAACTCTTCTTCTTTTTCTCCAGATAACAAAAACCAACTTTGCCGTTAATGACAATTCTCCCCATCACCAACTCTTCACCTTTCTTCATCCAAACTACGAATCTCCTTTTTCCGTTCCACACACCTTCTTTATTCAAATAGTCCTTCTGAAACTTTGCCAACAAACACTTCGACTTTAAATACTCCAAAACGTTCTTCATTTCTACAAACGGATCGTCCATATTCACCACCAAAGTCTTCGGTCTTTCCAAAAAGAGTGCTTTAACACCAACACCCAACATAAATTCTTCCTTCCAATTCTTCAGAAAACAAAAACATTTCTCTTCTGACTTCAAAGTCACGTCAAAAATCTTCCGATACTTGATCTCTTGCATGCACAGGATATCCTCCTTGTGCACCGAACCAAACTCCTCCAAGAATAACAAAATTTCTTTTTCTTCCAGCAAGTAATCCATCTTCATAAAGAAACGTAAACAGTTCCTCTTCAAAACGTCCATCTTCATCTCCATAGAACTGCCCCCCACAGCTATGTGTGGTGACACGGTGATCGCCTCTCGTTGCCCAGGGACTAATCCGACTCCCCAATAGCAGCAGGGGGGTGAAGCCCTGCCGTTAGACAAAGCGATCCCCCCAGGCCAAGGAGCCGGGTACCCTGAGCACCTACTAGCCAAGACCAAGGCAGCAAACGCTAGATCACTGCACCTGATCTCAGCCAAAAGGCCGAGAAGCGATAACCAGAATTGGTTTCAAACTACGGAGCCACCCAAGGATCCTGAAAAGTCCATTTGTGGAGATGAGCTCCTGGACTCCCGTTAAGAAGACATGTTGTCAACCTCTAGATCCCTTACATGCCTGCACTTTTCGGCTTGCTGCTGCTGCAATCCACGCGTTTTAGATCTGCATAACTCCACCTCTTTAAACACAGCACCTTCACCCCCTGCTGTTCCCACCCGCCTCAACACCGTTGGAAGGGAGGAGAACCAATTAAGGCGGGGGGTGGGGTGGAACGAGCAGCTGTCTACCCTTAGCAGGAGGGCTCCTGATTACATACCTCTCCTGCTGCTGCTGCTGCTGGCTGTCCAGCAGCAGACTGAAGGTGGCTGCTGCTGTGCACAGGTATATAAAGGCTCAGAGCCTATTATGACACGCGCAGCCAGCGTTCCATTGCCACATTCCATCTACTGCAGGCAGGATACCTGGCTGGCTGAATGTCGCTGAGAAGCTCACAGAGACCGCCATAAGCAACAGTTTAACAGAATGCCACAGACTAATCAACCAAACTTTTTGGGTTGGGTTCTCTTTTATAGTCTGCAGGCATTAAATGAAAGAAGTCAGTGTTCCAGCAGAAGGAGACAACGTTTCAGAAAAGGCATTGTAGCAAACCAAAAAAGAAATTTTAAGCGCAGCAGAGTAACCAGCGCACATACCTGTTAGCTCAGGTGAGTTTAAAAGGCTGCTGTTGATAACAAGGGCATTTGCTAAATAGATGGTGTGTGTGCAACAATATACTGAAAGGTCAATTATATTGTGCAGCTTATCTCACCACCTGTAGTTATTTAGGTGAAAGCTCCAAAATGCTTGCCTAATATGTCTGTTTATCCAAAAGGAAGTAAAAAGGGAGAGCTAGAAAGATAGCATTGCATCACATTACATGGCAATGCAATGCACAGTTGCTGAAGTTGAACCAAAATGAGCTTGTAATCTGGCTTCTGCAACTTTGAACATGAAAAATCCAATGAGGAGAAGAAAAGCAAAGCCAAAGAGTCCATCCCAAAATCCGACAAACAAGCAAAATGAACAAAAAACATTGAATTCAATTCTTTCTGATTTTAGAAACTGCATTAAAGAAGGGGTGCACCGGTCCTGGAGATACTGCAATACCAGGTCAATGCGTGGAGTGGACAGAGCAAGCTCTTTTTCCATCTCCCTGTTCTAAAAATCCATTTAATATATGGTCCCCAGATAGGGGACGTATCAGATATTAAACTGATAAGAACAGATACTACACTTGATCTTAGCCAAAAGGCCGAGAAGCGATAACCAGAATTGGTTTCAAACTACGGAGCCACCCAAGGATCCTGAAAAGTCCATTTGTGGAGATGAGCTCCTGGACTCCCGTTAAGAAGACATGTTGTCAACCTCTAGATCCCTTACATGCCTGCACTTTTCGGCTTGCTGCTGCTGCAATCCACGCGTTTTAGATCTGCATAACTCCACCTCTTTAAACACAGCACCTTCACCCCCTGCTGTTCCCACCCGCCTCAACACCGTTGGAAGGGAGGAGAACCAATTAAGGCGGGGGGTGGGGTGGAACGAGCAGCTGTCTACCCTTAGCAGGAGGGCTCCTGATTACATACCTCTCCTGCTGCTGCTGCTGCTGGCTGTCCAGCAGCAGACTGAAGGTGGCTGCTGCTGTGCACAGGTATATAAAGGCTCAGAGCCTATTATGACACGCGCAGCCAGCGTTCCATTGCCACATTCCATCTACTGCAGGCAGGATACCTGGCTGGCTGAATGTCGCTGAGAAGCTCACAGAGACCGCCATAAGCAACAGTTTAACAGAATGCCACAGACTAATCAACCAAACTTTTTGGGTTGGGTTCTCTTTTATAGTCTGCAGGCATTAAATGAAAGAAGTCAGTGTTCCAGCAGAAGGAGACAACGTTTCAGAAAAGGCATTGTAGCAAACCAAAAAAGAAATTTTAAGCGCAGCAGAGTAACCAGCGCACATACCTGTTAGCTCAGGTGAGTTTAAAAGGCTGCTGTTGATAACAAGGGCATTTGCTAAATAGATGGTGTGTGTGCAACAATATACTGAAAGGTCAATTATATTGTGCAGCTTATCTCACCACCTGTAGTTATTTAGGTGAAAGCTCCAAAATGCTTGCCTAATATGTCTGTTTATCCAAAAGGAAGTAAAAAGGGAGAGCTAGAAAGATAGCATTGCATCACATTACATGGCAATGCAATGCACAGTTGCTGAAGTTGAACCAAAATGAGCTTGTAATCTGGCTTCTGCAACTTTGAACATGAAAAATCCAATGAGGAGAAGAAAAGCAAAGCCAAAGAGTCCATCCCAAAATCCGACAAACAAGCAAAATGAACAAAAAACATTGAATTCAATTCTTTCTGATTTTAGAAACTGCATTAAAGAAGGGGTGCACCGGTCCTGGAGATACTGCAATACCAGGTCAATGCGTGGAGTGGACAGAGCAAGCTCTTTTTCCATCTCCCTGTTCTAAAAATCCATTTAATATATGGTCCCCAGATAGGGGACGTATCAGATATTAAACTGATAAGAACAGATACTACACTTGATCTTAGCCAAAAGGCCGAGAAGCGATAACCAGAATTGGTTTCAAACTACGGAGCCACCCAAGGATCCTGAAAAGTCCATTTGTGGAGATGAGCTCCTGGACTCCCGTTAAGAAGACATGTTGTCAACCTCTAGATCCCTTACATGCCTGCACTTTTCGGCTTGCTGCTGCTGCAATCCACGCGTTTTAGATCTGCATAACTCCACCTCTTTAAACATAGCACCTTCACCCCCTGCTGTTCCCACCCGCCTCAACACCGTTGGAAGGGAGGAGAACCAATTAAGGCGGGGGGTGGGGTGGAACGAGCAGCTGTCTACCCTTAGCAGGAGGGCTCCTGATTACATACCTCTCCTGCTGCTGCTGCTGCTGGCTGTCCAGCAGCAGACTGAAGGTGGCTGCTGCTGTGCACAGGTATATAAAGGCTCAGAGCCTATTATGACACGCGCAGCCAGCGTTCCATTGCCACATTCCATCTACTGCAGGCAGGATACCTGGCTGGCTGAATGTCGCTGAGAAGCTCACAGAGACCGCCATAAGCAACAGTTTAACAGAATGCCACAGACTAATCAACCAAACTTTTTGGGTTGGGTTCTCTTTTATAGTCTGCAGGCATTAAATGAAAGAAGTCAGTGTTCCAGCAGAAGGAGACAACGTTTCAGAAAAGGCATTGTAGCAAACGAAAAAAGAAATTTTAAGCGCAGCAGAGTAACCAGCGCACATACCTGTTAGCTCAGGTGAGTTTAAAAGGCTGCTGTTGATAACAAGGGCATTTGCTAAATAGATGGTGTGTGTGCAACAATATACTGAAAGGTCAATTATATTGTGCAGCTTATCTCGCCACCTGTAGTTATTTAGGTGAAAGTTCCAAAATGCTTGCCTAATATGTCTGTTTATCGAAAAGGAAGTAAAAAGGGAGAGCTAGAAAGATAGCATTGCATCACATTACATGGCAATGCAATGCACAGTTGCTGAAGTTGAACCAAAATGAGCTTGTAATCTGGCTTCTGCAACTTTGAACATGAAAAATCCAATGAGGAGAAGAAAAGCAAAGCCAAAGAGTTCATCCCAAAATCCGACAAACAAGCAAAATGAACAAAAAACATTGAATTCAATTCTTTCTGATTTTAGAAACTGCATTAAAGAAGGGGTGCACCGGTCCTGGAGATACTGCAATACCAGGTCAATGCGTGGAGTGGACAGAGCAAGCTCTTTTTCCATCTCCCTGTTCTAAAAATCCATTTAATATATGGTCCCCAGATAGGGGACGTATCAGATATTAAACTGATAAGAACAGATACTACACTTGATCTTAGCCAAAAGGCCGAGAAGCGATAACCAGAATTGGTTTCAAACTACGGAGCCACCCAAGGATCCTGAAAAGTCCATTTGTGGAGATGAGCTCCTGGACTCCCGTTAAGAAGACATGTTGTCAACCTCTAGATCCCTTACATGCCTGCACTTTTCGGCTTGCTGCTGCTGCAATCCACGCGTTTTAGATCTGCATAACTCCACCTCTTTAAACACAGCACCTTCACCCCCTGCTGTTCCCACCCGCCTCAACACCGTTGGAAGGGAGGAGAACCAATTAAGGCGGGGGGTGGGGTGGAACGAGCAGCTGTCTACCCTTAGCAGGAGGGCTCCTGATTACATACCTCTCCTGCTGCTGCTGCTGGCTGTCCAGCAGCAGACTGAAGGTGGCTGCTGCTGTGCACAGGTATATAAAGGCTCAGAGCCTATTATGACACGCGCAGCCAGCGTTCCATTGCCACATTCCATCTACTGCAGGCAGGATACCTGGCTGGCTGAATGTCGCTGAGAAGCTCACAGAGACCGCCATAAGCAACAGTTTAACAGAATGCCACAGACTAATCAACCAAACTTTTTGGGTTGGGTTCTCTTTTATAGTCTGCAGGCATTAAATGAAAGAAGTCAGTGTTCCAGCAGAAGGAGACAACGTTTCAGAAAAGGCATTGTAGCAAACCAAAAAAGAAATTTTAAGGGCAGCAGAGTAACCAGCGCACATACCTGTTAGCTCAGGTGAGTTTAAAAGGCTGCTGTTGATAACAAGGGCATTTGCTAAATAGATGGTGTGTGTGCAACAATATACTGAAAGGTCAATTATATTGTGCAGCTTATCTCACCACCTGTAGTTATTTAGGTGAAAGCTCCAAAATGCTTGCCTAATATGTCTGTTTATCCAAAAGGAAGTAAAAAGGGAGAGCTAGAAAGATAGCATTGCATCACATTACATGGCAATGCAATGCACAGTTGCTGAAGTTGAACCAAAATGAGCTTGTAATCTGGCTTCTGCAACTTTGAACATGAAAAATCCAATGAGGAGAAGAAAAGCAAAGCCAAAGAGTCCATCCCAAAATCCGACAAACAAGCAAAATGAACAAAAAACATTGAATTCAATTCTTTCTGATTTTAGAAACTGCATTAAAGAAGGGGTGCACCGGTCCTGGAGATACTGCAATACCAGGTCAATGCGTGGAGTGGACAGTGCAAGCTCTTTTTCCATCTCCCTGTTCTAAAAATCCATTTAATATATGGTCCCCAGATAGGGGACGTATCAGATATTAAACTGATAAGAACATATACTACACTTGATCTTAGCCAAAAGGCCGAGAAGCGATAACCAGAATTGGTTTCAAACTACGGAGCCACCCAAGGATCCTGAAAAGTCCATTTGTGGAGATGAGCTCCTGGACTCCCGTTAAGAAGACATGTTGTCAACCTCTAGATCCCTTACATGCCTGCACTTTTCGGCTTGCTGCTGCTGCAATCCACGCGTTTTAGATCTGCATAACTCCACCTCTTTAAACACAGCACCTTCACCCCCTGCTGTTCCCACCCGCCTCAACACCGTTGGAAGGGAGGAGAACCAATTAAGGCGGGGGGTGGGGTGGAACGAGCAGCTGTCTACCCTTAGCAGGAGGGCTCCTGATTACATACCTCTCCTGCTGCTGCTGCTGCTGGCTGTCCAGCAGCAGACTGAAGGTGGCTGCTGCTGTGCACAGGTATATAAAGGCTCAGAGCCTATTATGACACGCGCAGCCAGCGTTCCATTGCCACATTCCATCTACTGCAGGCAGGATACCTGGCTGGCTGAATGTCGCTGAGAAGCTCACAGAGACCGCCATAAGCAACAGTTTAACAGAATGCCACAGACTAATCAACCAAACTTTTTGGGTTGGGTTCTCTTTTATAGTCTGCAGGCATTAAATGAAAGAAGTCAGTGTTCCAGCAGAAGGAGACAACGTTTCAGAAAAGGCATTGTAGCAAACCAAAAAAGAAATTTTAAGCGCAGCAGAGTAACCAGCGCACATACCTGTTAGCTCAGGTGAGTTTAAAAGGCTGCTGTTGATAACAAGGGCATTTGCTAAATAGATGGTGTGTGTGCAACAATATACTGAAAGGTCAATTATATTGTGCAGCTTATCTAACCACCTGTAGTTATTTAGGTGAAAGCTCCAAAATGCTTGCCTAATATGTCTGTTTATCCAAAAGGAAGTAAAAAGGGAGAGCTAGAAAGATAGCATTGCATCACATTACATGGCAATGCAATGCACAGTTGCTGAAGTTGAACCAAAATGAGCTTGTAATCTGGCTTCTGCAACTTTGAACATGAAAAATCCAATGAGGAGAAGAAAAGCAAAGCCAAAGAGTCCATCCCAAAATCCGACAAACAAGCAAAATGAACAAAAAACATTGAATTCAATTCTTTCTGATTTTAGAAACTGCATTAAAGAAGGGGTGCACCGGTCCTGGAGATACTGCAATACCAGGTCAATGCGTGGAGTGGACAGAGCAAGCTCTTTTTCCATCTCCCTGTTCTAAAAATCCATTTAATATATGGTCCCCAGATAGGGGACGTATCAGATATTAAACTGATAAGAACAGATACTACACTTGATCTTAGCCAAAAGGCCGAGAAGCGATAACCAGAATTGGTTTCAAACTACGGAGCCACCCAAGGATCCTGAAAAGTCCATTTGTGGAGATGAGCTCCTGGACTCCCGTTAAGAAGACATGTTGTCAACCTCTAGATCCCTTACATGCCTGCACTTTTCGGCTTGCTGCTGCTGCAATCCACGCGTTTTAGATCTGCATAACTCCACCTCTTTAAACACAGCACCTTCACCCCCTGCTGTTCCCACCCGCCTCAACACCGTTGGAAGGGAGGAGAACCAATTAAGGCGGGGGGTGGGGTGGAACGAGCAGCTGTCTACCCTTAGCAGGAGGGCTCCTGATTACATACCTCTCCTGCTGCTGCTGCTGCTGCTGGCTGTCCAGCAGCAGACTGAAGGTGGCTGCTGCTGTGCACAGGTATATAAAGGCTCAGAGCCTATTATGACACGCGCAGCCAGCGTTCCATTGCCACATTCCATCTACTGCAGGCAGGATACCTGGCTGGCTGAATGTCGCTGAGAAGCTCACAGAGACCGCCATAAGCAACAGTTTAACAGAATGCCACAGACTAATCAACCAAACTTTTTGGGTTGGGTTCTCTTTTATAGTCTGCAGGCATTAAATGAAAGAAGTCAGTGTTCCAGCAGAAGGAGACAACGTTTCAGAAAAGGCATTGTAGCAAACCAAAAAAGAAATTTTAAGCGCAGCAGAGTAACCAGCGCACATACCTGTTAGCTCAGGTGAGTTTAAAAGGCTGCTGTTGATAACAAGGGCATTTGCTAAATAGATGGTGTGTGTGCAACAATATACTGAAAGGTCAATTATATTGTGCAGCTTATCTCACCACCTGTAGTTATTTAGGTGAAAGCTCCAAAATGCTTGCCTAATATGTCTGTTTATCCAAAAGGAAGTAAAAAGGGAGAGCTAGAAAGATAGCATTGCATCACATTACATGGCAATGCAATGCACAGTTGCTGAAGTTGAACCAAAATGAGCTTGTAATCTGGCTTCTGCAACTTTGAACATGAAAAATCCAATGAGGAGAAGAAAAGCAAAGCCAAAGAGTCCATCCCAAAATCCGACAAACAAGCAAAATGAACAAAAAACATTGAATTCAATTCTTTCTGATTTTAGAAACTGCATTAAAGAAGGGGTGCACCGGTCCTGGAGATACTGCAATACCAGGTCAATGCGTGGAGTGGACAGAGCAAGCTCTTTTTCCATCTCCCTGTTCTAAAAATCCATTTAATATATGGTCCCCAGATAGGGGACGTATCAGATATTAAACTGATAAGAACAGATACTACACTTGATCTTAGCCAAAAGGCCGAGAAGCGATAACCAGAATTGGTTTCAAACTACGGAGCCACCCAAGGATCCTGAAAAGTCCATTTGTGGAGATGAGCTCCTGGACTCCCGTTAAGAAGACATGTTGTCAACCTCTAGATCCCTTACATGGCTGCACTTTTCGGCTTGCTGCTGCTGCAATCCACGCGTTTTAGATCTGCATAACTCCACCTCTTTAAACACAGCACCTTCACCCCCTGCTGTTCCCACCCGCCTCAACACCGTTGGAAGGGAGGAGAACCAATTAAGGCGGGGGGTGGGGTGGAACGAGCAGCTGTCTACCCTTAGCAGGAGGGCTCCTGATTACATACCTCTCCTGCTGCTGCTGCTGCTGGCTGTCCAGCAGCAGACTGAAGGTGGCTGCTGCTGTGCACAGGTATATAAAGGCTCAGAGCCTATTATGACACGCGCAGCCAGCGTTCCATTGCCACATTCCATCTACTGCAGGCAGGATACCTGGCTGGCTGAATGTCGCTGAGAAGCTCACAGAGACCGCCATAAGCAACAGTTTAACAGAATGCCACAGACTAATCAACCAAACTTTTTGGGTTGGGTTCTCTTTTATAGTCTGCAGGCATTAAATGAAAGAAGTCAGTGTTCCAGCAGAAGGAGACAACGTTTCAGAAAAGGCATTGTAGCAAACCAAAAAAGAAATTTTAAGCGCAGCAGAGTAACCAGCGCACATACCTGTTAGCTCAGGTGAGTTTAAAAGGCTGCTGTTGATAACAAGGGCATTTGCTAAATAGATGGTGTGTGTGCAGCAATATACTGAAAGGTCAATTATATTGTGCAGCTTATCTCACCACCTGTAGTTATTTAGGTGAAAGCTCCAAAATGCTTGCCTAATATGTCTGTTTATCCAAAAGGAAGTAAAAAGGGAGAGCTAGAAAGATAGCATTGCATCACATTACATGGCAATGCAATGCACAGTTGCTGAAGTTGAACCAAAATGAGCTTGTAATCTGGCTTCTGCAACTTTGAACATGAAAAATCCAATGAGGAGAAGAAAAGCAAAGCCAAAGAGTCCATCCCAAAATCCGACAAACAAGCAAAATGAACAAAAAACATTGAATTCAATTCTTTCTGATTTTAGAAACTGCATTAAAGAAGGGGTGCACCGGTCCTGGAGATACTGCAATACCAGGTCAATGCGTGGAGTGGACAGAGCAAGCTCTTTTTCCATCTCCCTGTTCTAAAAATCCATTTAATATATGGTCCCCAGATAGGGGACGTATCAGATATTAAACTGATAAGAACAGATACTACACTTGATCTTAGCCAAAAGGCCGAGAAGCGATAACCAGAATTGGTTTCAAACTACGGAGCCACCCAAGGATCCTGAAAAGTCCATTTGTGGAGATGAGCTCCTGGACTCCCGTTAAGAAGACATGTTGTCAACCTCTAGATCCCTTACATGCCTGCACTTTTCGGCTTGCTGCTGCTGCAATCCACGCATTTTAGATCTGCATAACTCCACCTCTTTAAACACAGCACCTTCACCCCCTGCTGTTCCCACCCGCCTCAACACCGTTGGAAGGGAGGAGAACCAATTAAGGCGGGGGGTGGGGTGGAACGAGCAGCTGTCTACCCTTAGCAGGAGGGCTCCTGATTACATACCTCTCCTGCTGCTGCTGCTGCTGGCTGTCCAGCAGCAGACTGAAGGTGGCTGCTGCTGTGCACAGGTATATAAAGGCTCAGAGCCTATTATGACACGCGCAGCCAGCGTTCCATTGCCACATTCCATCTACTGCAGGCAGGATACCTGGCTGGCTGAATGTCGCTGAGAAGCTCACAGAGACCGCCATAAGCAACAGTTTAACAGAATGCCACAGACTAATCAACCAAACTTTTTGGGTTGGGTTCTCTTTTATAGTCTGCAGGCATTAAATGAAAGAAGTCAGTGTTCCAGCAGAAGGAGACAACGTTTCAGAAAAGGCATTGTAGCAAACCAAAAAAGAAATTTTAAGCGCAGCAGAGTAACCAGCGCACATACCTGTTAGCTCAGGTGAGTTTAAAAGGCTGCTGTTGATAACAAGGGCATTTGCTAAATAGATGGTGTGTGTGCAACAATATACTGAAAGGTCAATTATATTGTGCAGCTTATCTCACCACCTGTAGTTATTTAGGTGAAAGCTCCAAAATGCTTGCCTAATATGTCTGTTTATCCAAAAGGAAGTAAAAAGGGAGAGCTAGAAAGATAGCATTGCATCACATTACATGGCAATGCAATGCACAGTTGCTGAAGTTGAACCAAAATGAGCTTGTAATCTGGCTTCTGCAACTTTGAACATGAAAAATCCAATGAGGAGAAGAAAAGCAAAGCCAAAGAGTCCATCCCAAAATCCGACAAACAAGCAAAATGAACAAAAAACATTGAATTCAATTCTTTCTGATTTTAGAAACTGCATTAAAGAAGGGGTGCACCGGTCCTGGAGATACTGCAATACCAGGTCAATGCGTGGAGTGGACAGAGCAAGCTCTTTTTCCATCTCCCTGTTCTAAAAATCCATTTAATATATGGTCCCCAGATAGGGGACGTATCAGATATTAAACTGATAAGAACAGATACTACACTTGATCTTAGCCAAAAGGCCGAGAAGCGATAACCAGAATTGGTTTCAAACTACGGAGCCACCCAAGGATCCTGAAAAGTCCATTTGTGGAGATGAGCTCCTGGACTCCCGTTAAGAAGACATGTTGTCAACCTCTAGATCCCTTACATGCCTGCACTTTTCGGCTTGCTGCTGCTGCAATCCACGCGTTTTAGATCTGCATAACTCCACCTCTTTAAACACAGCACCTTCACCCCCTGCTGTTCCCACCCGCCTCAACACCGTTGGAAGGGAGGAGAACCAATTAAGGCGGGGGGTGGGGTGGAACGAGCAGCTGTCTACCCTTAGCAGGAGGGCTCCTGATTACATACCTCTCCTGCTGCTGCTGCTGCTGCTGGCTGTCCAGCAGCAGACTGAAGGTGGCTGCTGCTGTGCACAGGTATATAAAGGCTCAGAGCCTATTATGACACGCGCAGCCAGCGTTCCATTGCCACATTCCATCTACTGCAGGCAGGATACCTGGCTGGCTGAATGTCGCTGAGAAGCTCACAGAGACCGCCATAAGCAACAGTTTAACAGAATGCCACAGACTAATCAACCAAACTTTTTGGGTTGGGTTCTCTTTTATAGTCTGCAGGCATTAAATGAAAGAAGTCAGTGTTCCAGCAGAAGGAGACAACGTTTCAGAAAAGGCATTGTAGCAAACCAAAAAAGAAATTTTAAGCGCAGCAGAGTAACCAGCGCACATACCTGTTAGCTCAGGTGAGTTTAAAAGGCTGCTGTTGATAACAAGGGCATTTGCTAAATAGATGGTGTGTGTGCAACAATATACTGAAAGGTCAATTATATTGTGCAGCTTATCTCACCACCTGTAGTTATTTAGGTGAAAGCTCCAAAATGCTTGCCTAATATGTCTGTTTATCCAAAAGGAAGTAAAAAGGGAGAGCTAGAAAGATAGCATTGCATCACATTACATGGCAATGCAATGCACAGTTGCTGAAGTTGAACCAAAATGAGCTTGTAATCTGGCTTCTGCAACTTTGAACATGAAAAATCCAATGAGGAGAAGAAAAGCAAAGCCAAAGAGTCCATCCCAAAATCCGACAAACAAGCAAAATGAACAAAAAACATTGAATTCAATTCTTTCTGATTTTAGAAACTGCATTAAAGAAGGGGTGCACCGGTCCTGGAGATACTGCAATACCAGGTCAATGCGTGGAGTGGACAGAGCAAGCTCTTTTTCCATCTCCCTGTTCTAAAAATCCATTTAATATATGGTCCCCAGATAGGGGACGTATCAGATATTAAACTGATAAGAACAGATACTACACTTGATCTTAGCCAAAAGGCCGAGAAGCGATAACCAGAATTGGTTTCAAACTACGGAGCCACCCAAGGATCCTGAAAAGTCCATTTGTGGAGATGAGCTCCTGGACTCCCGTTAAGAAGACATGTTGTCAACCTCTAGATCCCTTACATGGCTGCACTTTTCGGCTTGCTGCTGCTGCAATCCACGCGTTTTAGATCTGCATAACTCCACCTCTTTAAACACAGCACCTTCACCCCCTGCTGTTCCCACCCGCCTCAACACCGTTGGAAGGGAGGAGAACCAATTAAGGCGGGGGGTGGGGTGGAACGAGCAGCTGTCTACCCTTAGCAGGAGGGCTCCTGATTACATACCTCTCCTGCTGCTGCTGCTGCTGGCTGTCCAGCAGCAGACTGAAGGTGGCTGCTGCTGTGCACAGGTATATAAAGGCTCAGAGCCTATTATGACACGCGCAGCCAGCGTTCCATTGCCACATTCCATCTACTGCAGGCAGGATACCTGGCTGGCTGAATGTCGCTGAGAAGCTCACAGAGACCGCCATAAGCAACAGTTTAACAGAATGCCACAGACTAATCAACCAAACTTTTTGGGTTGGGTTCTCTTTTATAGTCTGCAGGCATTAAATGAAAGAAGTCAGTGTTCCAGCAGAAGGAGACAACGTTTCAGAAAAGGCATTGTAGCAAACCAAAAAAGAAATTTTAAGCGCAGCAGAGTAACCAGCGCACATACCTGTTAGCTCAGGTGAGTTTAAAAGGCTGCTGTTGATAACAAGGGCATTTGCTAAATAGATGGTGTGTGTGCAGCAATATACTGAAAGGTCAATTATATTGTGCAGCTTATCTCACCACCTGTAGTTATTTAGGTGAAAGCTCCAAAATGCTTGCCTAATATGTCTGTTTATCCAAAAGGAAGTAAAAAGGGAGAGCTAGAAAGATAGCATTGCATCACATTACATGGCAATGCAATGCACAGTTGCTGAAGTTGAACCAAAATGAGCTTGTAATCTGGCTTCTGCAACTTTGAACATGAAAAATCCAATGAGGAGAAGAAAAGCAAAGCCAAAGAGTCCATCCCAAAATCCGACAAACAAGCAAAATGAACAAAAAACATTGAATTCAATTCTTTCTGATTTTAGAAACTGCATTAAAGAAGGGGTGCACCGGTCCTGGAGATACTGCAATACCAGGTCAATGCGTGGAGTGGACAGAGCAAGCTCTTTTTCCATCTCCCTGTTCTAAAAATCCATTTAATATATGGTCCCCAGATAGGGGACGTATCAGATATTAAACTGATAAGAACAGATACTACACTTGATCTTAGCCAAAAGGCCGAGAAGCGATAACCAGAATTGGTTTCAAACTACGGAGCCACCCAAGGATCCTGAAAAGTCCATTTGTGGAGATGAGCTCCTGGACTCCCGTTAAGAAGACATGTTGTCAACCTCTAGATCCCTTACATGCCTGCACTTTTCGGCTTGCTGCTGCTGCAATCCACGCATTTTAGATCTGCATAACTCCACCTCTTTAAACACAGCACCTTCACCCCCTGCTGTTCCCACCCGCCTCAACACCGTTGGAAGGGAGGAGAACCAATTAAGGCGGGGGGTGGGGTGGAACGAGCAGCTGTCTACCCTTAGCAGGAGGGCTCCTGATTACATACCTCTCCTGCTGCTGCTGCTGCTGGCTGTCCAGCAGCAGACTGAAGGTGGCTGCTGCTGTGCACAGGTATATAAAGGCTCAGAGCCTATTATGACACGCGCAGCCAGCGTTCCATTGCCACATTCCATCTACTGCAGGCAGGATACCTGGCTGGCTGAATGTCGCTGAGAAGCTCACAGAGACCGCCATAAGCAACAGTTTAACAGAATGCCACAGACTAATCAACCAAACTTTTTGGGTTGGGTTCTCTTTTATAGTCTGCAGGCATTAAATGAAAGAAGTCAGTGTTCCAGCAGAAGGAGACAACGTTTCAGAAAAGGCATTGTAGCAAACCAAAAAAGAAATTTTAAGCGCAGCAGAGTAACCAGCGCACATACCTGTTAGCTCAGGTGAGTTTAAAAGGCTGCTGTTGATAACAAGGGCATTTGCTAAATAGATGGTGTGTGTGCAACAATATACTGAAAGGTCAATTATATTGTGCAGCTTATCTCACCACCTGTAGTTATTTAGGTGAAAGCTCCAAAATGCTTGCCTAATATGTCTGTTTATCCAAAAGGAAGTAAAAAGGGAGAGCTAGAAAGATAGCATTGCATCACATTACATGGCAATGCAATGCACAGTTGCTGAAGTTGAACCAAAATGAGCTTGTAATCTGGCTTCTGCAACTTTGAACATGAAAAATCCAATGAGGAGAAGAAAAGCAAAGCCAAAGAGTCCATCCCAAAATCCGACAAACAAGCAAAATGAACAAAAAACATTGAATTCAATTCTTTCTGATTTTAGAAACTGCATTAAAGAAGGGGTGCACCGGTCCTGGAGATACTGCAATACCAGGTCAATGCGTGGAGTGGACAGAGCAAGCTCTTTTTCCATCTCCCTGTTCTAAAAATCCATTTAATATATGGTCCCCAGATAGGGGACGTATCAGATATTAAACTGATAAGAACAGATACTACACTTGATCTTAGCCAAAAGGCCGAGAAGCGATAACCAGAATTGGTTTCAAACTACGGAGCCACCCAAGGATCCTGAAAAGTCCATTTGTGGAGATGAGCTCCTGGACTCCCGTTAAGAAGACATGTTGTCAACCTCTAGATCCCTTACATGCCTGCACTTTTCGGCTTGCTGCTGCTGCAATCCACGCGTTTTAGATCTGCATAACTCCACCTCTTTAAACACAGCACCTTCACCCCCTGCTGTTCCCACCCGCCTCAACACCGTTGGAAGGGAGGAGAACCAATTAAGGCGGGGGGTGGGGTGGAACGAGCAGCTGTCTACCCTTAGCAGGAGGGCTCCTGATTACATACCTCTCCTGCTGCTGCTGCTGCTGGCTGTCCAGCAGCAGACTGAAGGTGGCTGCTGCTGTGCACAGGTATATAAAGGCTCAGAGCCTATTATGACACGCGCAGCCAGCGTTCCATTGCCACATTCCATCTACTGCAGGCAGGATACCTGGCTGGCTGAATGTCGCTGAGAAGCTCACAGAGACCGCCATAAGCAACAGTTTAACAGAATGCCACAGACTAATCAACCAAACTTTTTGGGTTGGGTTCTCTTTTATAGTCTGCAGGCATTAAATGAAAGAAGTCAGTGTTCCAGCAGAAGGAGACAACGTTTCAGAAAAGGCATTGTAGCAAACCAAAAAAGAAATTTTAAGCGCAGCAGAGTAACCAGCGCACATACCTGTTAGCTCAGGTGAGTTTAAAAGGCTGCTGTTGATAACAAGGGCATTTGCTAAATAGATGGTGTGTGTGCAACAATATACTGAAAGGTCAATTATATTGTGCAGCTTATCTCACCACCTGTAGTTATTTAGGTGAAAGCTCCAAAATGCTTGCCTAATATGTCTGTTTATCCAAAAGGAAGTAAAAAGGGAGAGCTAGAAAGATAGCATTGCATCACATTACATGGCAATGCAATGCACAGTTGCTGAAGTTGAACCAAAATGAGCTTGTAATCTGGCTTCTGCAACTTTGAACATGAAAAATCCAATGAGGAGAAGAAAAGCAAAGCCAAAGAGTCCATCCCAAAATCCGACAAACAAGCAAAATGAACAAAAAACATTGAATTCAATTCTTTCTGATTTTAGAAACTGCATTAAAGAAGGGGTGCACCGGTCCTGGAGATACTGCAATACCAGGTCAATGCGTGGAGTGGACAGAGCAAGCTCTTTTTCCATCTCCCTGTTCTAAAAATCCATTTAATATATGGTCCCCAGATAGGGGACGTATCAGATATTAAACTGATAAGAACAGATACTACACTTGATCTTAGCCAAAAGGCCGAGAAGCGATAACCAGAATTGGTTTCAAACTACGGAGCCACCCAAGGATCCTGAAAAGTCCATTTGTGGAGATGAGCTCCTGGACTCCCGTTAAGAAGACATGTTGTCAACCTCTAGATCCCTTACATGCCTGCACTTTTCGGCTTGCTGCTGCTGCAATCCACGCGTTTTAGATCTGCATAACTCCACCTCTTTAAACACAGCACCTTCACCCCCTGCTGTTCCCACCCGCCTCAACACCGTTGGAAGGGAGGAGAACCAATTAAGGCGGGGGGTGGGGTGGAACGAGCAGCTGTCTACCCTTAGCAGGAGGGCTCCTGATTACATACCTCTCCTGCTGCTGCTGCTGCTGGCTGTCCAGCAGCAGACTGAAGGTGGCTGCTGCTGTGCACAGGTATATAAAGGCTCAGAGCCTATTATGACACGCGCAGCCAGCGTTCCATTGCCACATTCCATCTACTGCAGGCAGGATACCTGGCTGGCTGAATGTCGCTGAGAAGCTCACAGAGACCGCCATAAGCAACAGTTTAACAGAATGCCACAGACTAATCAACCAAACTTTTTGGGTTGGGTTCTCTTTTATAGTCTGCAGGCATTAAATGAAAGAAGTCAGTGTTCCAGCAGAAGGAGACAACGTTTCAGAAAAGGCATTGTAGCAAACCAAAAAAGAAATTTTAAGCGCAGCAGAGTAACCAGCGCACATACCTGTTAGCTCAGGTGAGTTTAAAAGGCTGCTGTTGATAACAAGGGCATTTGCTAAATAGATGGTGTGTGTGCAACAATATACTGAAAGGTCAATTATATTGTGCAGCTTATCTCACCACCTGTAGTTATTTAGGTGAAAGCTCCAAAATGCTTGCCTAATATGTCTGTTTATCCAAAAGGAAGTAAAAAGGGAGAGCTAGAAAGATAGCATTGCATCACATTACATGGCAATGCAATGCACAGTTGCTGAAGTTGAACCAAAATGAGCTTGTAATCTGGCTTCTGCAACTTTGAACATGAAAAATCCAATGAGGAGAAGAAAAGCAAAGCCAAAGAGTCCATCCCAAAATCCGACAAACAAGCAAAATGAACAAAAAACATTGAATTCAATTCTTTCTGATTTTAGAAACTGCATTAAAGAAGGGGTGCACCGGTCCTGGAGATACTGCAATACCAGGTCAATGCGTGGAGTGGACAGAGCATGCTCTTTTTCCATCTCCCTGTTCTAAAAATCCATTTAATATATGGTCCCCAGATAGGGGACGTATCAGATATTAAACTGATAAGAACAGATACTACACTTGATCTTAGCCAAAAGGCCGAGAAGCGATAACCAGAATTGGTTTCAAACTACGGAGCCACCCAAGGATCCTGAAAAGTCCATTTGTGGAGATGAGCTCCTGGACTCCCGTTAAGAAGACATGTTGTCAACCTCTAGATCCCTTACATGCCTGCACTTTTCGGCTTGCTGCTGCTGCAATCCACGCGTTTTAGATCTGCATAACTCCACCTCTTTAAACACAGCACCTTCACCCCCTGCTGTTCCCACCCGCCTCAACACCGTTGGAAGGGAGGAGAACCAATTAAGGCGGGGGGTGGGGTGGAACGAGCAGCTGTCTACCCTTAGCAGGAGGGCTCCTGATTACATACCTCTCCTGCTGCTGCTGCTGCTGGCTGTCCAGCAGCAGACTGAAGGTGGCTGCTGCTGTGCACAGGTATATAAAGGCTCAGAGCCTATTATGACACGCGCAGCCAGCGTTCCATTGCCACATTCCATCTACTGCAGGCAGGATACCTGGCTGGCTGAATGTCGCTGAGAAGCTCACAGAGACCGCCATAAGCAACAGTTTAACAGAATGCCACAGACTAATCAACCAAACTTTTTGGGTTGGGTTCTCTTTTATAGTCTGCAGGCATTAAATGAAAGAAGTCAGTGTTCCAGCAGAAGGAGACAACGTTTCAGAAAAGGCATTGTAGCAAACCAAAAAAGAAATTTTAAGCGCAGCAGAGTAACCAGCGCACATACCTGTTAGCTCAGGTGAGTTTAAAAGGCTGCTGTTGATAACAAGGGCATTTGCTAAATAGATGGTGTGTGTGCAACAATATACTGAAAGGTCAATTATATTGTGCAGCTTATCTCACCACCTGTAGTTATTTAGGTGAAAGCTCCAAAATGCTTGCCTAATATGTCTGTTTATCCAAAAGGAAGTAAAAAGGGAGAGCTAGAAAGATAGCATTGCATCACATTACATGGCAATGCAATGCACAGTTGCTGAAGTTGAACCAAAATGAGCTTGTAATCTGGCTTCTGCAACTTTGAACATGAAAAATCCAATGAGGAGAAGAAAAGCAAAGCCAAAGAGTCCATCCCAAAATCCGACAAACAAGCAAAATGAACAAAAAACATTGAATTCAATTCTTTCTGATTTTAGAAACTGCATTAAAGAAGGGGTGCACCGGTCCTGGAGATACTGCAATACCAGGTCAATGCGTGGAGTGGACAGAGCAAGCTCTTTTTCCATCTCCCTGTTCTAAAAATCCATTTAATATATGGTCCCCAGATAGGGGACGTATCAGATATTAAACTGATAAGAACAGATACTACACTTGATCTTAGCCAAAAGGCTGAGAAGCGATAACCAGAATTGGTTTCAAACTACGGAGCCACCCAAGGATCCTGAAAAGTCCATTTGTGGAGATGAGCTCCTGGACTCCCGTTAAGAAGACATGTTGTCAACCTCTAGATCCCTTACATGCCTGCACTTTTCGGCTTGCTGCTGCTGCAATCCACGCGTTTTAGATCTGCATAACTCCACCTCTTTAAACACAGCACCTTCACCCCCTGCTGTTCCCACCCGCCTCAACACCGTTGGAAGGGAGGAGAACCAATTAAGGCGGGGGGTGGGGTGGAACGAGCAGCTGTCTACCCTTAGCAGGAGGGCTCCTGATTACATACCTCTCCTGCTGCTGCTGCTGCTGGCTGTCCAGCAGCAGACTGAAGGTGGCTGCTGCTGTGCACAGGTATATAAAGGCTCAGAGCCTATTATGACACGCGCAGCCAGCGTTCCATTGCCACATTCCATCTACTGCAGGCAGGATACCTGGCTGGCTGAATGTCGCTGAGAAGCTCACAGAGACCGCCATAAGCAACAGTTTAACAGAATGCCACAGACTAATCAACCAAACTTTTTGGGCTGGGTTCTCTTTTATAGTCTGCAGGCATTAAATGAAAGAAGTCAGTGTTCCAGCAGAAGGAGACAACGTTTCAGAAAAGGCATTGTAGCAAACCAAAAAAGAAATTTTAAGCGCAGCAGAGTAACCAGCGCACATACCTGTTAGCTCAGGTGAGTTTAAAAGGCTGCTGTTGATAACAAGGGCATTTGCTAAATAGATGGTGTGTGTGCAACAATATACTGAAAGGTCAATTATATTGTGCAGCTTATCTCACCACCTGTAGTTATTTAGGTGAAAGCTCCAAAATGCTTGCCTAATATGTCTGTTTATCCAAAAGGAAGTAAAAAGGGAGAGCTAGAAAGATAGCATTGCATCACATTACATGGCAATGCAATGCACAGTTGCTGAAGTTGAACCAAAATGAGCTTGTAATCTGGCTTCTGCAACTTTGAACATGAAAAATCCAATGAGGAGAAGAAAAGCAAAGCCAAAGAGTCCATCCCAAAATCCGACAAACAAGCAAAATGAAAAAAAAACATTGAATTCAATTCTTTCTGATTTTAGAAACTGCATTAAAGAAGGGGTGCACCGGTCCTGGAGATACTGCAATACCAGGTTAATGCGTGGAGTGGACAGAGCAAGCTCTTTTTCCATCTCCCTGTTCTAAAAATCCATTTAATATATGGTCCCCAGATAGGGGACGTATCAGATATTAAACTGATAAGAACAGATACTACACTTGATCTTAGCCAAAAGGCCGAGAAGCGATAACCAGAATTGGTTTCAAACTACGGAGCCACCCAAGGATCCTGAAAAGTCCATTTGTGGAGATGAGCTCCTGGACTCCCGTTAAGAAGACATGTTGTCAACCTCTAGATCCCTTACATGCCTGCACTTTTCGGCTTGCTGCTGCTGCAATCCACGCGTTTTAGATCTGCATAACTCCACCTCTTTAAACACAGCACCTTCACCCCCTGCTGTTCCCACCCGCCTCAACACCGTTGGAAGGGAGGAGAACCAATTAAGGCGGGGGGTGGGGTGGAACGAGCAGCTGTCTACCCTTAGCAGGAGGGCTCCTGATTACATACCTCTCCTGCTGCTGCTGCTGCTGGCTGTCCAGCAGCAGACTGAAGGTGGCTGCTGCTGTGCACAGGTATATAAAGGCTCAGAGCCTATTATGACACGCGCAGCCAGCGTTCCATTGCCACATTCCATCTACTGCAGGCAGGATACCTGGCTGGCTGAATGTCGCTGAGAAGCTCACAGAGACCGCCATAAGCAACAGTTTAACAGAATGCCACAGACTAATCAACCAAACTTTTTGGGTTGTGTTCTCTTTTATAGTCTGCAGGCATTAAATGAAAGAAGTCAGTGTTCCAGCAGAAGGAGACAACGTTTCAGAAAAGGCATTATAGCAAACCAAAAAAGAAATTTTAAGCGCAGCAGAGTAACCAGCGCACATACCTGTTAGCTCAGGTGAGTTTAAAAGGCTGCTGTTGATAACAAGGGCATTTGCTAAATAGATGGTGTGTGTGCAACAATATACTGAAAGGTCAATTATATTGTGCAGCTTATCTCACCACCTGTAGTTATTTAGGTGAAAGCTCCAAAATGCTTGCCTAATATGTCTGTTTATCCAAAAGGAAGTAAAAAGGGAGAGCTAGAAAGATAGCATTGCATCACATTACATGGCAATGCAATGCACAGTTGCTGAAGTTGAACCAAAATGAGCTTGTAATCTGGCTTCTGCAACTTTGAACATGAAAAATCCAATGAGGAGAAGAAAAGCAAAGCCAAAGAGTCCATCCCAAAATCCGACAAACAAGCAAAATGAACAAAAAACATTGAATTCAATTCTTTCTGATTTTAGAAACTGCATTAAAGAAGGGGTGCACCGGTCCTGGAGATACTGCAATACCAGGTCAATGCGTGGAGTGGACAGAGCAAGCTCTTTTTCCATCTCCCTGTTCTAAAAATCCATTTAATATATGGTCCCCAGATAGGGGACGTATCAGATATTAAACTGATAAGAACAGATACTACACTTGATCTTAGCCAAAAGGCCGAGAAGCGATAACCAGAATTGGTTTCAAACTACGGAGCCACCCAAGGATCCTGAAAAGTCCATTTGTGGAGATGAGCTCCTGGACTCCCGTTAAGAAGACATGTTGTCAACCTCTAGATCCCTTACATGCCTGCACTTTTCGGCTTGCTGCTGCTGCAATCCACGCGTTTTAGATCTGCATAACTCCACCTCTTTAAACACAGCACCTTCACCCCCTGCTGTTCCCACCCGCCTCAACACCGTTGGAAGGGAGGAGAACCAATTAAGGCGGGGGGTGGGGTGGAATGAGCAGCTGTCTACCCTTAGCAGGAGGGCTCCTGATTACATACCTCTCCTGCTGCTGCTGCTGCTGGCTGTCCAG
This sequence comes from Phyllobates terribilis, assembly GCF_046119375.1. Classification (NCBI taxonomy): domain Eukaryota; kingdom Metazoa; phylum Chordata; class Amphibia; order Anura; family Dendrobatidae; genus Phyllobates; species Phyllobates terribilis. The sequence goes on from NW_027362765.1 coordinate 652,429,571, forward strand.
CAGCAGACTGAAGGTGGCTGCTGCTGTGCACAGGTATATAAAGGCTCAGAGCCTATTATGACACGCGCAGCCAGCGTTCCATTGCCACATTCCATCTACTGCAGGCAGGATACCTGGCTGGCTGAATGTCGCTGAGAAGCTCACAGAGACCGCCATAAGCAACAGTTTAACAGAATGCCACAGACTAATCAACCAAACTTTTTGGGCTGGGTTCTCTTTTATAGTCTGCAGGCATTAAATGAAAGAAGTCAGTGTTCCAGCAGAAGGAGACAACGTTTCAGAAAAGGCATTGTAGCAAACCAAAAAAGAAATTTTAAGCGCAGCAGAGTAACCAGCGCATATACCTGTTAGCTCAGGTGAGTTTAAAAGGCTGCTGTTGATAACAAGGGCATTTGCTAAATAGATGGTGTGTGTGCAACAATATACTGAAAGGTCAATTATATTGTGCAGCTTATCTCACCACCTGTAGTTATTTAGGTGAAAGCTCCAAAATGCTTGCCTAATATGTCTGTTTATCCAAAAGGAAGTAAAAAGGGAGAGCTAGAAAGATAGCATTGCATCACATTACATGGCAATGCAATGCACAGTTGCTGAAGTTGAACCAAAATGAGCTTGTAATCTGGCTTCTGCAACTTTGAACATGAAAAATCCAATGAGGAGAAGAAAAGCAAAGCCAAAGAGTCCATCCCAAAATCCGACAAACAAGCAAAATGAAAAAAAAACATTGAATTCAATTCTTTCTGATTTTAGAAACTGCATTAAAGAAGGGGTGCACCGGTCCTGGAGATACTGCAATACCAGGTCAATGCGTGGAGTGGACAGAGCAAGCTCTTTTTCCATCTCCCTGTTCTAAAAATCCATTTAATATATGGTCCCCAGATAGGGGACGTATCAGATATTAAACTGATAAGAACAGATACTACACTTGATCTTAGCCAAAAGGCCGAGAAGCGATAACCAGAATTGGTTTCAAACTACGGAGCCACCCAAGGATCCTGAAAAGTCCATTTGTGGAGATGAGCTCCTGGACTCCCGTTAAGAAGACATGTTGTCAACCTCTAGATCCCTTACATGCCTGCACTTTTCGGCTTGCTGCTGCTGCAATCCACGCGTTTTAGATCTGCATAACTCCACCTCTTTAAACACAGCACCTTCACCCCCTGCTGTTCCCACCCGCATCAACACCGTTGGAAGGGAGGAGAACCAATTAAGGCGGGGGGTGGGGTGGAACGAGCAGCTGTCTACCCTTAGCAGGAGGGCTCCTGATTACATACCTCTCCTGCTGCTGCTGCTGCTGGCTGTCCAGCAGCAGACTGAAGGTGGCTGCTGCTGTGCACAGGTATATAAAGGCTCAGAGCCTATTATGACACGCGCAGCCAGCGTTCCATTGCCACATTCCATCTACTGCAGGCAGGATACCTGGCTGGCTGAATGTCGCTGAGAAGCTCACAGAGACCGCCATAAGCAACAGTTTAACAGAATGCCACAGACTAATCAACCAAACTTTTTGGGTTGGGTTCTCTTTTATAGTCTGCAGGCATTAAATGAAAGAAGTCAGTGTTCCAGCAGAAGGAGACAACGTTTCAGAAAAGGCATTATAGCAAACCAAAAAAGAAATTTTAAGCGCAGCAGAGTAACCAGCGCACATACCTGTTAGCTCAGGTGAGTTTAAAAGGCTGCTGTTGATAACAAGGGCATTTGCTAAATAGATGGTGTGTGTGCAACAATATACTGAAAGGTCAATTATATTGTGCAGCTTATCTCACCACCTGTAGTTATTTAGGTGAAAGCTCCAAAATGCTTGCCTAATATGTCTGTTTATCCAAAAGGAAGTAAAAAGGGAGAGCTAGAAAGATAGCATTGCATCACATTACATGGCAATGCAATGCACAGTTGCTGAAGTTGAACCAAAATGAGCTTGTAATCTGGCTTCTGCAACTTTGAACATGAAAAATCCAATGAGGAGAAGAAAAGCAAAGCCAAAGAGTCCATCCCAAAATCCGACAAACAAGCAAAATGAACAAAAAACATTGAATTCAATTCTTTCTGATTTTAGAAACTGCATTAAAGAAGGGGTGCACCGGTCCTGGAGATACTGCAATACCAGGTCAATGCGTGGAGTGGACAGAGCAAGCTCTTTTTCCATCTCCCTGTTCTAAAAATCCATTTAATATATGGTCCCCAGATAGGGGACGTATCAGATATTAAACTGATAAGAACAGATACTACACTTGATCTTAGCCAAAAGGCCGAGAAGCGATAACCAGAATTGGTTTCAAACTACGGAGCCACCCAAGGATCCTGAAAAGTCCATTTGTGGAGATGAGCTCCTGGACTCCCGTTAAGAAGACATGTTGTCAACCTCTAGATCCCTTACATGCCTGCACTTTTCGGCTTGCTGCTGCTGCAATCCACGCGTTTTAGATCTGCATAACTCCACCTCTTTAAACACAGCACCTTCACCCCCTGCTGTTCCCACCCGCCTCAACACCGTTGGAAGGGAGGAGAACCAATTAAGGCGGGGGGTGGGGTGGAACGAGCAGCTGTCTACCCTTAGCAGGAGGGCTCCTGATTACATACCTCTCCTGCTGCTGCTGCTGCTGGCTGTCCAGCAGCAGACTGAAGGTGGCTGCTGCTGTGCACAGGTATATAAAGGCTCAGAGCCTATTATGACACGCGCAGCCAGCGTTCCATTGCCACATTCCATCTACTGCAGGCAGGATACCTGGCTGGCTGAATGTCGCTGAGAAGCTCACAGAGACCGCCATAAGCAACAGTTTAACAGAATGCCACAGACTAATCAACCAAACTTTTTGGGTTGGGTTCTCTTTTATAGTCTGCAGGCATTAAATGAAAGAAGTCAGTGTTCCAGCAGAAGGAGACAACGTTTCAGAAAAGGCATTGTAGCAAACCAAAAAAGAAATTTTAAGCGCAGCAGAGTAACCAGCGCACATACCTGTTAGCTCAGGTGAGTTTAAAAGGCTGCTGTTGATAACAAGGGCATTTGCTAAATAGATGGTGTGTGTGCAACAATATACTGAAAGGTCAATTATATTGTGCAGCTTATCTCACCACCTGTAGTTATTTAGGTGAAAGCTCCAAAATGCTTGCCTAATATGTCTGTTTATCCAAAAGGAAGTAAAAAGGGAGAGCTAGAAAGATAGCATTGCATCACATTACATGGCAATGCAATGCACAGTTGCTGAAGTTGAACCAAAATGAGCTTGTAATCTGGCTTCTGCAACTTTGAACATGAAAAATCCAATGAGGAGAAGAAAAGCAAAGCCAAAGAGTCCATCCCAAAATCCGACAAACAAGCAAAATGAACAAAAAACATTGAATTCAATTCTTTCTGATTTTAGAAACTGCATTAAAGAAGGGGTGCACCGGTCCTGGAGATACTGCAATACCAGGTCAATGCGTGGAGTGGACAGAGCAAGCTCTTTTTCCATCTCCCTGTTCTAAAAATCCATTTAATATATGGTCCCCAGATAGGGGACGTATCAGATATTAAACTGATAAGAACAGATACTACACTTGATCTTAGCCAAAAGGCCGAGAAGCGATAACCAGAATTGGTTTCAAACTACGGAGCCACCCAAGGATCCTGAAAAGTCCATTTGTGGAGATGAGCTCCTGGACTCCCGTTAAGAAGACATGTTGTCAACCTCTAGATCCCTTACATGCCTGCACTTTTCGGCTTGCTGCTGCTGCAATCCACGCGTTTTAGATCTGCATAACTCCACCTCTTTAAACACAGCACCTTCACCCCCTGCTGTTCCCACCCGCCTCAACACCGTTGGAAGGGAGGAGAACCAATTAAGGCGGGGGGTGGGGTGGAACGAGCAGCTGTCTACCCTTAGCAGGAGGGCTCCTGATTACATACCTCTCCTGCTGCTGCTGCTGGCTGTCCAGCAGCAGACTGAAGGTGGCTGCTGCTGTGCACAGGTATATAGAGGCTCAGAGCCTATTATGACACGCGCAGCCAGTGTTCCATTGCCACATTCCATCTACTGCAGGCAGGATACCTGGCTGGCTGAATGTCGCTGAGAAGCTCACAGAGACCGCCATAAGCAACAGTTTAACAGAATGCCACAGACTAATCAACCAAACTTTTTGGGTTGGGTTCTCTTTTATAGTCTGCAGGCATTAAATGAAAGAAGTCAGTGTTCCAGCAGAAGGAGACAACGTTTCAGAAAAGGCATTGTAGCAAACCAAAAAAGAAATTTTAAGCGCAGCAGAGTAACCAGCGCACATACCTGTTAGCTCAGGTGAGTTTAAAAGGCTGCTGTTGATAACAAGGGCATTTGCTAAATAGGTGGTGTGTGTGCAACAATATACTGAAAGGTCAATTATATTGTGCAGCTTATCTCACCACCTGTAGTTATTTAGGTGAAAGCTCCAAAATGCTTGCCTAATATGTCTGTTTATCCAAAAGGAAGTAAAAAGGGAGAGCTAGAAAGATAGCATTGCATCACATTACATGGCAATGCAATGCACAGTTGCTGAAGTTGAACCAAAATGAGCTTGTAATCTGGCTTCTGCAACTTTGAACATGAAAAATCCAATGAGGAGAAGAAAAGCAAAGCCAAAGAGTCCATCCCAAAATCCGACAAACAAGCAAAATGAACAAAAAACATTGAATTCAATTCTTTCTGATTTTAGAAACTGCATTAAAGAAGGGGTGCACCGGTCCTGGAGATACTGCAATACCAGGTCAATGCGTGGAGTGGACAGAGCAAGCTCTTTTTCCATCTCCCTGTTCTAAAAATCCATTTAATATATGGTCCCCAGATAGGGGACGTATCAGATATTAAACTGATAAGAACAGATACTACACTTGATCTTAGCCAAAAGGCCGAGAAGCGATAACCAGAATTGGTTTCAAACTACGGAGCCACCCAAGGATCCTGAAAAGTCCATTTGTGGAGATGAGCTCCTGGACTCCCGTTAAGAAGACATGTTGTCAACCTCTAGATCCCTTACATGCCTGCACTTTTCGGCTTGCTGCTGCTGCAATCCACGCGTTTTAGATCTGCATAACTCCACCTCTTTAAACACAGCACCTTCACCCCCTGCTGTTCCCACCCGCCTCAACACCGTTGGAAGGGAGGAGAACCAATTAAGGCGGGGGGTGGGGTGGAACGAGCAGCTGTCTACCCTTAGCAGGAGGGCTCCTGATTACATACCTCTCCTGCTGCTGCTGCTGCTGGCTGTCCAGCAGCAGACTGAAGGTGGCTGCTGCTGTGCACAGGTATATAAAGGCTCAGAGCCTATTATGACACGCGCAGCCAGCGTTCCATTGCCACATTCCATCTACTGCAGGCAGGATACCTGGCTGGCTGAATGTCGCTGAGAAGCTCACATAGACCGCCATAAGCAACAGTTTAACAGAATGCCACAGACTAATCAACCAAACTTTTTGGGTTGGGTTCTCTTTTATAGTCTGCAGGCATTAAATGAAAGAAGTCAGTGTTCCAGCAGAAGGAGACAACGTTTCAGAAAAGGCATTGTAGCAAACCAAAAAAGAAATTTTAAGCGCAGCAGAGTAACCAGCGCACATACCTGTTAGCTCAGGTGAGTTTAAAAGGCTGCTGTTGATAACAAGGGCATTTGCTAAATAGATGGTGTGTGTGCAACAATATACTGAAAGGTCAATTATATTGTGCAGCTTATCTCACCACCTGTAGTTATTTAGGTGAAAGCTCCAAAATGCTTGCCTAATATGTCTGTTTATCCAAAAGGAAGTAAAAAGGGAGAGCTAGAAAGATAGCATTGCATCACATTACATGGCAATGCAATGCACAGTTGCTGAAGTTGAACCAAAATGAGCTTGTAATCTGGCTTCTGCAACTTTGAACATGAAAAATCCAATGAGGAGAAGAAAAGCAAAGCCAAAGAGTCCATCCCAAAATCCGACAAACAAGCAAAATGAACAAAAAACATTGAATTCAATTCTTTCTGATTTTAGAAACTGCATTAAAGAAGGGGTGCACCGGTCCTGGAGATACTGCAATACCAGGTCAATGCGTGGAGTGGACAGAGCAAGCTCTTTTTCCATCTCCCTGTTCTAAAAATCCATTTAATATATGGTCCCCAGATAGGGGACGTATCAGATATTAAACTGATAAGAACAGATACTACACTTGATCTTAGCCAAAAGGCCGAGAAGCGATAACCAGAATTGGTTTCAAACTACGGAGCCACCCAAGGATCCTGAAAAGTCCATTTGTGGAGATGAGCTCCTGGACTCCCGTTAAGAAGACATGTTGTCAACCTCTAGATCCCTTACATGCCTGCACTTTTCGGCTTGCTGCTGCTGCAATCCACGCGTTTTAGATCTGCATAACTCCACCTCTTTAAACACAGCACCTTCACCCCCTGCTGTTCCCACCCGCCTCAACACCGTTGGAAGGGAGGAGAACCAATTAAGGCGGGGGGTGGGGTGGAACGAGCAGCTGTCTACCCTTAGCAGGAGGGCTCCTGATTACATACCTCTCCTGCTGCTGCTGCTGCTGGCTGTCCAGCAGCAGACTGAAGGTGGCTGCTGCTGTGCACAGGTATATAAAGGCTCAGAGCCTATTATGACACGCGCAGCCAGCGTTCCATTGCCACATTCCATCTACTGCAGGCAGGATACCTGGCTGGCTGAATGTCGCTGAGAAGCTCACAGAGACCGCCATAAGCAACAGTTTAACAGAATGCCACAGACTAATCAACCAAACTTTTTGGGTTGGGTTCTCTTTTATAGTCTGCAGGCATTAAATGAAAGAAGTCAGTGTTCCAGCAGAAGGAGACAACGTTTCAGAAAAGGCATTGTAGCAAACCAAAAAAGAAATTTTAAGCGCAGCAGAGTAACCAGCGCACATACCTGTTAGCTCAGGTGAGTTTAAAAGGCTTCTGTTGATAACAAGGGCATTTGCTAAATAGATGGTGTGTGTGCAACAATATACTGAAAGGTCAATTATATTGTGCAGCTTATCTCACCACCTGTAGTTATTTAGGTGAAAGCTCCAAAATGCTTGCCTAATATGTCTGTTTATCCAAAAGGAAGTAAAAAGGGAGAGCTAGAAAGATAGCATTGCATCACATTACATGGCAATGCAATGCACAGTTGCTGAAGTTGAACCAAAATGAGCTTGTAATCTGGCTTCTGCAACTTTGAACATGAAAAATCCAATGAGGAGAAGAAAAGCAAAGCCAAAGAGTCCATCCCAAAATCCGACAAACAAGCAAAATGAACAAAAAACATTGAATTCAATTCTTTCTGATTTTAGAAACTGCATTAAAGAAGGGGTGCACCGGTCCTGGAGATACTGCAATACCAGGTCAATGCGTGGAGTGGACAGAGCAAGCTCTTTTTCCATCTCCCTGTTCTAAAAATCCATTTAATATATGGTCCCCAGATAGGGGACGTATCAGATATTAAACTGATAAGAACAGATACTACACTTGATCTTAGCCAAAAGGCCGAGAAGCGATAACCAGAATTGGTTTCAAACTACGGAGCCACCCAAGGATCCTGAAAAGTCCATTTGTGGAGATGAGCTCCTGGACTCCCGTTAAGAAGACATGTTGTCAACCTCTAGATCCCTTACATGCCTGCACTTTTCGGCTTGCTGCTGCTGCAATCCACGCGTTTTAGATCTGCATAACTCCACCTCTTTAAACACAGCACCTTCACCCCCTGCTGTTCCCACCCGCCTCAACACCGTTGGAAGGGAGGAGAACCAATTAAGGCGGGGGGTGGGGTGGAACGAGCAGCTGTCTACCCTTAGCAGGAGGGCTCCTGATTACATACCTCTCCTGCTGCTGCTGCTGGCTGTCCAGCAGCAGACTGAAGGTGGCTGCTGCTGTGCACAGGTATATAAAGGCTCAGAGCCTATTATGACACGCGCAGCCAGCGTTCCATTGCCACATTCCATCTACTGCAGGCAGGATACCTGGCTGGCTGAATGTCGCTGAGAAGCTCACAGAGACCGCCATAAGCAACAGTTTAACAGAATGCCACAGACTAATCAACCAAACTTTTTGGGTTGGGTTCTCTTTTATAGTCTGCAGGCATTAAATGAAAGAAGTCAGTGTTCCAGCAGAAGGAGACAACGTTTCAGAAAAGGCATTGTAGCAAACCAAAAAAGAAATTTTAAGCGCAGCAGAGTAACCAGCGCACATACCTGTTAGCTCAGGTGAGTTTAAAAGGCTGCTGTTGATAACAAGGGCATTTGCTAAATAGATGGTGTGTGTGCAACAATATACTGAAAGGTCAATTATATTGTGCAGCTTATCTCACCACCTGTAGTTATTTAGGTGAAAGCTCCAAAATGCTTGCCTAATATGTCTGTTTATCCAAAAGGAAGTAAAAAGGGAGAGCTAGAAAGATAGCATTGCATCACATTACATGGCAATGCAATGCACAGTTGCTGAAGTTGAACCAAAATGAGCTTGTAATCTGGCTTCTGCAACTTTGAACATGAAAAATCCAATGAGGAGAAGAAAAGCAAAGCCAAAGAGTCCATCCCAAAATCCGACAAACAAGCAAAATGAACAAAAAACATTGAATTCAATTCTTTCTGATTTTAGAAACTGCATTAAAGAAGGGGTGCACCGGTCCTGGAGATACTGCAATACCAGGTCAATGCGTGGAGTGGACAGAGCAAGCTCTTTTTCCATCTCCCTGTTCTAAAAATCCATTTAATATATGGTCCCCAGATAGGGGACGTATCAGATATTAAACTGATAAGAACAGATACTACACTTGATCTTAGCCAAAAGGCCGAGAAGCGATAACCAGAATTGGTTTCAAACTACGGAGCCACCCAAGGATCCTGAAAAGTCCATTTGTGGAGATGAGCTCCTGGACTCCCGTTAAGAAGACATGTTGTCAACCTCTAGATCCCTTACATGCCTGCACTTTTCGGCTTGCTGCTGCTGCAATCCACGCGTTTTAGATCTGCATAACTCCACCTCTTTAAACACAGCACCTTCACCCCCTGCTGTTCCCACCCGCCTCAACACCGTTGGAAGGGAGGAGAACCAATTAAGGCGGGGGGTGGGGTGGAACGAGCAGCTGTCTACCCTTAGCAGGAGGGCTCCTGATTACATACCTCTCCTGCTGCTGCTGCTGCTGGCTGTCCAGCAGCAGACTGAAGGTGGCTGCTGCTGTGCACAGGTATATAAAGGCTCAGAGCCTATTATGACACGCGCAGCCAGCGTTCCATTGCCACATTCCATCTACTGCAGGCAGGATACCTGGCTGGCTGAATGTCGCTGAGAAGCCCACAGAGACCGCCATAAGCAACAGTTTAACAGAATGCCACAGACTAATCAACCAAACTTTTTGGGTTGGGTTCTCTTTTAAAGTCTGCAGGCATTAAATGAAAGAAGTCAGTGTTCCAGCAGAAGGAGACAACGTTTCAGAAAAGGCATTGTAGCAAACCAAAAAAGAAATTTTAAGCGCAGCAGAGTAACCAGCGCACATACCTGTTAGCTCAGGTGAGTTTAAAAGGCTGCTGTTGATAACAAGGGCATTTGCTAAATAGATGGTGTGTGTGCAACAATATACTGAAAGGTCAATTATATTGTGCAGCTTATCTCACCACCTGTAGTTATTTAGGTGAAAGCTCCAAAATGCTTGCCTAATATGTCTGTTTATCCAAAAGGAAGTAAAAAGGGAGAGCTAGAAAGATAGCATTGCATCACATTACATGGCAATGCAATGCACAGTTGCTGAAGTTGAACCAAAATGAGCTTGTAATCTGGCTTCTGCAACTTTGAACATGAAAAATCCAATGAGGAGAAGAAAAGCAAAGCCAAAGAGTCCATCCCAAAATCCGACAAACAAGCAAAATGAACAAAAAACATTGAATTCAATTCTTTCTGATTTTAGAAACTGCATTAAAGAAGGGGTGCACCGGTCCTGGAGATACTGCAATACCAGGTCAATGCGTGGAGTGGACAGAGCAAGCTCTTTTTCCATCTCCCTGTTCTAAAAATTCATTTAATATATGGTCCCCAGAGAGGGGACGTATCAGATATTAAACTGATAAGAACAGATACTACACTTGATCTTAGCCAAAAGGCCGAGAAGCGATAACCAGAATTGGTTTCAAACTACGGAGCCACCCAAGGATCCTGAAAAGTCCATTTGTGGAGATGAGCTCCTGGACTCCCGTTAAGAAGACATGTTGTCAACCTCTAGATCCCTTACATGCCTGCACTTTTCGGCTTGCTGCTGCTGCAATCCACGCGTTTTAGATCTGCATAACTCCACCTCTTTAAACACAGCACCTTCACCCCCTGCTGTTCCCACCCGCCTCAACACCGTTGGAAGGGAGGAGAACCAATTAAGGCGGGGGGTGGGGTGGAACGAGCAGCTGTCTACCCTTAGCAGGAGGGCTCCTGATTACATACCTCTCCTGCTGCTGCTGCTGCTGGCTGTCCAGCAGCAGACTGAAGGTGGCTGCTGCTGTGCACAGGTATATAAAGGCTCAGAGTCTATTATGACACGCGCAGCCAGCGTTCCATTGCCACATTCCATCTACTGCAGGCAGGATACCTGGCTGGCTGAATGTCGCTGAGAAGCTCACAGAGACCGCCATAAGCAACAGTTTAACAGAATGCCACAGACTAATCAACCAAACTTTTTGGGTTGGGTTCTCTTTTATAGTCTGCAGGCATTAAATGAAAGAAGTCAGTGTTCCAGCAGAAGGAGACAACGTTTCAGAAAAGGCATTGTAGCAAACCAAAAAAGAAATTTTAAGCGCAGCAGAGTAACCAGCGCACATACCTGTTAGCTCAGGTGAGTTTAAAAGGCTGCTGTTGATAACAAGGGCATTTGCTAAATAGATGGTGTGTGTGCAACAATATACTGAAAGGTCAATTATATTGTGCAGCTTATCTCACCACCTGTAGTTATTTAGGTGAAAGCTCCAAAATGCTTGCCTAATATGTCTGTTTATCCAAAAGGAAGTAAAAAGGGAGAGCTAGAAAGATAGCATTGCATCACATTACATGGCAATGCAATGCACAGTTGCTGAAGTTGAACCAAAATGAGCTTGTAATCTGGCTTCTGCAACTTTGAACATGAAAAATCCAATGAGGAGAAGAAAAGCAAAGCCAAAGAGTCCATCCCAAAATCCGACAAACAAGCAAAATGAACAAAAAACATTGAATTCAATTCTTTCTGATTTTAGAAACTGCATTAAAGAAGGGGTGCACCGGTCCTGGAGATACTGCAATACCAGGTCAATGCGTGGAGTGGACAGAGCAAGCTCTTTTTCCATCTCCCTGTTCTAAAAATCCATTTAATATATGGTCCCCAGATAGGGGACGTATCAGATATTAAACTGATAAGAACAGATACTACACTTGATCTTAGCCAAAAGGCCGAGAAGCGATAACCAGAATTGGTTTCAAACTACGGAGCCACCCAAGGATCCTGAAAAGTCCATTTGTGGAGATGAGCTCCTGGACTCCCGTTAAGAAGACATGTTGTCAACCTCTAGATCCCTTACATGCCTGCACTTTTCGGCTTGCTGCTGCTGCAATCCACGCGTTTTAGATCTGCATAACTCCACCTCTTTAAACACAGCACCTTCACCCCCTGCTGTTCCCACCCGCCTCAACACCGTTGGAAGGGAGGAGAACCAATTAAGGCGGGGGGTGGGGTGGAACGAGCAGCTGTCTACCCTTAGCAGGAGGGCTCCTGATTACATACCTCTCCTGCTGCTGCTGCTGCTGGCTGTCCAGCAGCAGACTGAAGGTGGCTGCTGCTGTGCACAGGTATATAAAGGCTCAGAGCCTATTATGACACGCGCAGCCAGCGTTCCATTGCCACATTCCATCTACTGCAGGCAGGATACCTGGCTGGCTGAATGTCGCTGAGAAGCTCACAGAGACCGCCATAAGCAACAGTTTAACAGAATGCCACAGACTAATCAACCAAACTTTTTGGGTTGGGTTCTCTTTTATAGTCTGCAGGCATTAAATGAAAGAAGTCAGTGTTCCAGCAGAAGGAGACAACGTTTCAGAAAAGGCATTGTAGCAAACCAAAAAAGAAATTTTAAGCGCAGCAGAGTAACCAGCGCACATACCTGTTAGCTCAGGTGAGTTTAAAAGGCTGCTGTTGATAACAAGGGCATTTGCTAAATAGATGGTGTGTGTGCAACAATATACTGAAAGGTCAATTATATTGTGCAGCTTATCTCACCACCTGTAGTTATTTAGGTGAAAGCTCCAAAATGCTTGCCTAATATGTCTGTTTATCCAAAAGGAAGTAAAAAGGGAGAGCTAGAAAGATAGCATTGCATCACATTACATGGCAATGCAATGCACAGTTGCTGAAGTTGAACCAAAATGAGCTTGTAATCTGGCTTCTGCAACTTTGAACATGAAAAATCCAATGAGGAGAAGAAAAGCAAAGCCAAAGAGTCCATCCCAAAATCCGACAAACAAGCAAAATGAACAAAAAACATTGAATTCAATTCTTTCTGATTTTAGAAACTGCATTAAAGAAGGGGTGCACCGGTCCTGGAGATACTGCAATACCAGGTCAATGCGTGGAGTGGACAGAGCAAGCTCTTTTTCCATCTCCCTGTTCTAAAAATCCATTTAATATATGGTCCCCAGATAGGGGACGTATCAGATATTAAACTGATAAGAACAGATACTACACTTGATCTTAGCCAAAAGGCCGAGAAGCGATAACCAGAATTGGTTTCAAACTACGGAGCCACCCAAGGATCCTGAAAAGTCCATTTGTGGAGATGAGCTCCTGGACTCCCGTTAAGAAGACATGTTGTCAACCTCTAGATCCCTTACATGCCTGCACTTTTCGGCTTGCTGCTGCTGCAATCCACGCGTTTTAGATCTGCATAACTCCACCTCTTTAAACACAGCACCTTCACCCCCTGCTGTTCCCACCCGCCTCAACACCGTTGGAAGGGAGGAGAACCAATTAAGGCGGGGGGTGGGGTGGAACGAGCAGCTGTCTACCCTTAGCAGGAGGGCTCCTGATTACATACCTCTCCTGCTGCTGCTGCTGCTGGCTGTCCAGCAGCAGACTGAAGGTGGCTGCTGCTGTGCACAGGTATATAAAGGCTCAGAGCCTATTATGACACGCGCAGCCAGCGTTCCATTGCCACATTCCATCTACTGCAGGCAGGATACCTGGCTGGCTGAATGTCGCTGAGAAGCTCACAGAGACCGCCATAAGCAACAGTTTAACAGAATGCCACAGACTAATCAACCAAACTTTTTGGGTTGGGTTCTCTTTTATAGTCTGCAGGCATTAAATGAAAGAAGTCAGTGTTCCAGCAGAAGGAGACAACGTTTCAGAAAAGGCATTGTAGCAAACCAAAAAAGAAATTTTAAGCGCAGCAGAGTAACCAGCGCACATACCTGTTAGCTCAGGTGAGTTTAAAAGGCTGCTGTTGATAACAAGGGCATTTGCTAAATAGATGGTGTGTGTGCAACAATATACTGAAAGGTCAATTATATTGTGCAGCTTATCTCACCACCTGTAGTTATTTAGGTGAAAGCTCCAAAATGCTTGCCTAATATGTCTGTTTATCCAAAAGGAAGTAAAAAGGGAGAGCTAGAAAGATAGCATTGCATCACATTACATGGCAATGCAATGCACAGTTGCTGAAGTTGAACCAAAATGAGCTTGTAATCTGGCTTCTGCAACTTTGAACATGAAAAATCCAATGAGGAGAAGAAAAGCAAAGCCAAAGAGTCCATCCCAAAATCCGACAAACAAGCAAAATGAACAAAAAACATTGAATTCAATTCTTTCTGATTTTAGAAACTGCATTAAAGAAGGGGTGCACCGGTCCTGGAGATACTGCAATACCAGGTCAATGCGTGGAGTGGACAGAGCAAGCTCTTTTTCCATCTCCCTGTTCTAAAAATCCATTTAATATATGGTCCCCAGATAGGGGACGTATCAGATATTAAACTGATAAGAACAGATACTACACTTGATCTTAGCCAAAAGGCCGAGAAGCGATAACCAGAATTGGTTTCAAACTACGGAGCCACCCAAGGATCCTGAAAAGTCCATTTGTGGAGATGAGCTCCTGGACTCCCGTTAAGAAGACATGTTGTCAACCTCTAGATCCCTTACATGCCTGCACTTTTCGGCTTGCTGCTGCTGCAATCCACGCGTTTTAGATCTGCATAACTCCACCTCTTTAAACACAGCACCTTCACCCCCTGCTGTTCCCACCCGCCTCAACACCGTTGGAAGGGAGGAGAACCAATTAAGGCGGGGGGTTGGGTGGAACGAGCAGCTGTCTACCCTTAGCAGGAGGGCTCCTGATTACATACCTCTCCTGCTGCTGCTGCTGCTGGCTGTCCAGCAGCAGACTGAAGGTGGCTGCTGCTGTGCACAGGTATATAAAGGCTCAGAGCCTATTATGACACGCGCAGCCAGCGTTCCATTGCCACATTCCATCTACTGCAGGCAGGATACCTGGCTGGCTGAATGTCGCTGAGAAGCTCACAGAGACCGCCATAAGCAACAGTTTAACAGAATGCCACAGACTAATCAACCAAACTTTTTGGGTTGGGTTCTCTTTTATAGTCTGCAGGCATTAAATGAAAGAAGTCAGTGTTCCAGCAGAAGGAGACAACGTTTCAGAAAAGGCATTGTAGCAAACCAAAAAAGAAATTTTAAGCGCAGCAGAGTAACCAGCGCACATACCTGTTAGCTCAGGTGAGTTTAAAAGGCTGCTGTTGATAACAAGGGCATTTGCTAAATAGATGGTGTGTGTGCAACAATATACTGAAAGGTCAATTATATTGTGCAGCTTATCTCACCACCTGTAGTTATTTAGGTGAAAGCTCCAAAATGCTTGCCTAATATGTCTGTTTATCCAAAAGGAAGTAAAAAGGGAGAGCTAGAAAGATAGCATTGCATCACATTACATGGCAATGCAATGCACAGTTGCTGAAGTTGAACCAAAATGAGCTTGTAATCTGGCTTCTGCAACTTTGAACATGAAAAATCCAATGAGGAGAAGAAAAGCAAAGCCAAAGAGTCCATCCCAAAATCCGACAAACAAGCAAAATGAACAAAAAACATTGAATTCAATTCTTTCTGATTTTAGAAACTGCATTAAAGAAGGGGTGCACCGGTCCTGGAGATACTGCAATACCAGGTCAATGCGTGGAGTGGACAGAGCAAGCTCTTTTTCCATCTCCCTGTTCTAAAAATCCATTTAATATATGGTCCCCAGATAGGGGACGTATCAGATATTAAACTGATAAGAACAGATACTACACTTGATCTTAGCCAAAAGGCCGAGAAGCGATAACCAGAATTGGTTTCAAACTACGGAGCCACCCAAGGATCCTGAAAAGTCCATTTGTGGAGATGAGCTCCTGGACTCCCGTTAAGAAGACATGTTGTCAACCTCTAGATCCCTTACATGCCTGCACTTTTCGGCTTGCTGCTGCTGCAATCCACGCGTTTTAGATCTGCATAACTCCACCTCTTTAAACACAGCACCTTCACCCCCTGCTGTTCCCACCCGCCTCAACACCGTTGGAAGGGAGGAGAACCAATTAAGGCGGGGGGTGGGGTGGAACGAGCAGCTGTCTACCCTTAGCAGGAGGGCTCCTGATTACATACCTCTCCTGCTGCTGCTGCTGCTGGCTGTCCAGCAGCAGACTGAAGGTGGCTGCTGCTGTGCACAGGTATATAAAGGCTCAGAGCCTATTATGACACGCGCAGCCAGCGTTCCATTGCCACATTCCATCTACTGCAGGCAGGATACCTGGCTGGCTGAATGTCGCTGAGAAGCTCACAGAGACCGCCATAAGCAACAGTTTAACAGAATGCCACAGACTAATCAACCAAACTTTTTGGGTTGGGTTCTCTTTTATAGTCTGCAGGCATTAAATGAAAGAAGTCAGTGTTCCAGCAGAAGGAGACAACGTTTCAGAAAAGGCATTGTAGCAAACCAAAAAAGAAATTTTAAGCGCAGCAGAGTAACCAGCGCACATACCTGTTAGCTCAGGTGAGTTTAAAAGGCTGCTGTTGATAACAAGGGCATTTGCTAAATAGATGGTGTGTGTGCAACAATATACTGAAAGGTCAATTATATTGTGCAGCTTATCTCACCACCTGTAGTTATTTAGGTGAAAGCTCCAAAATGCTTGCCTAATATGTCTGTTTATCCAAAAGGAAGTAAAAAGGGAGAGCTAGAAAGATAGCATTGCATCACATTACATGGCAATGCAATGCACAGTTGCTGAAGTTGAACCAAAATGAGCTTGTAATCTGGCTTCTGCAACTTTGAACATGAAAAATCCAATGAGGAGAAGAAAAGCAAAGCCAAAGAGTCCATCCCAAAATCCGACAAACAAGCAAAATGAACAAAAAACATTGAATTCAATTCTTTCTGATTTTAGAAACTGCATTAAAGAAGGGGTGCACCGGTCCTGGAGATACTGCAATACCAGGTCAATGCGTGGAGTGGACAGAGCAAGCTCTTTTTCCATCTCCCTGTTCTAAAAATCCATTTAATATATGGTCCCCAGATAGGGGACGTATCAGATATTAAACTGATAAGAACAGATACTACACTTGATCTTAGCCAAAAGGCCGAGAAGCGATAACCAGAATTGGTTTCAAACTACGGAGCCACCCAAGGATCCTGAAAAGTCCATTTGTGGAGATGAGCTCCTGGACTCCCGTTAAGAAGACATGTTGTCAACCTCTAGATCCCTTACATGCCTGCACTTTTCGGCTTGCTGCTGCTGCAATCCACGCGTTTTAGATCTGCATAACTCCACCTCTTTAAACACAGCACCTTCACCCCCTGCTGTTCCCACCCGCCTCAACACCGTTGGAAGGGAGGAGAACCAATTAAGGCGGGGGGTGGGGTGGAACGAGCAGCTGTCTACCCTTAGCAGGAGGGCTCCTGATTACATACCTCTCCTGCTGCTGCTGCTGCTGGCTGTCCAGCAGCAGACTGAAGGTGGCTGCTGCTGTGCACAGGTATATAAAGGCTCAGAGCCTATTATGACACGCGCAGCCAGCGTTCCATTGCCACATTCCATCTACTGCAGGCAGGATACCTGGCTGGCTGAATGTCGCTGAGAAGCTCACAGAGACCGCCATAAGCAACAGTTTAACAGAATGCCACAGACTAATCAACCAAACTTTTTGGGTTGGGTTCTCTTTTATAGTCTGCAGGCATTAAATGAAAGAAGTCAGTGTTCCAGCAGAAGGAGACAACGTTTCAGAAAAGGCATTGTAGCAAACCAAAAAAGAAATTTTAAGCGCAGCAGAGTAACCAGCGCACATACCTGTTAGCTCAGGTGAGTTTAAAAGGCTGCTGTTGATAACAAGGGCATTTGCTAAATAGATGGTGTGTGTGCAACAATATACTGAAAGGTCAATTATATTGTGCAGCTTATCTCACCACCTGTAGTTATTTAGGTGAAAGCTCCAAAATGCTTGCCTAATATGTCTGTTTATCCAAAAGGAAGTAAAAAGGGAGAGCTAGAAAGATAGCATTGCATCACATTACATGGCAATGCAATGCACAGTTGCTGAAGTTGAACCAAAATGAGCTTGTAATCTGGCTTCTGCAACTTTGAACATGAAAAATCCAATGAGGAGAAGAAAAGCAAAGCCAAAGAGTCCATCCCAAAATCCGACAAACAAGCAAAATGAACAAAAAACATTGAATTCAATTCTTTCTGATTTTAGAAACTGCATTAAAGAAGGGGTGCACCGGTCCTGGAGATACTGCAATACCAGGTCAATGCGTGGAGTGGACAGAGCAAGCTCTTTTTCCATCTCCCTGTTCTAAAAATCCATTTAATATATGGTCCCCAGATAGGGGACGTATCAGATATTAAACTGATAAGAACAGATACTACACTTGATCTTAGCCAAAAGGCCGAGAAGCGATAACCAGAATTGGTTTCAAACTACGGAGCCACCCAAGGATCCTGAAAAGTCCATTTGTGGAGATGAGCTCCTGGACTCCCGTTAAGAAGACATGTTGTCAACCTCTAGATCCCTTACATGCCTGCACTTTTCGGCTTGCTGCTGCTGCAATCCACGTGTTTTAGATCTGCATAACTCCACCTCTTTAAACACAGCACCTTCACCCCCTGCTGTTCCCACCCGCCTCAACACCGTTGGAAGGGAGGAGAACCAATTAAGGCGGGGGGTGGGGTGGAACGAGCAGCTGTCTACCCTTAGCAGGAGGGCTCCTGATTACATACCTCTCCTGCTGCTGCTGCTGCTGGCTGTCCAGCAGCAGACTGAAGGTGGCTGCTGCTGTGCACAGGTATATAAAGGCTCAGAGCCTATTATGACACGCGCAGCCAGCGTTCCATTGCCACATTCCATCTACTGCAGGCAGGATACCTGGCTGGCTGAATGTCGCTGAGAAGCTCACAGAGACCGCCATAAGCAACAGTTTAACAGAATGCCACAGACTAATCAACCAAACTTTTTGGGTTGGGTTCTCTTTTATAGTCTGCAGGCATTAAATGAAAGAAGTCAGTGTTCCAGCAGAAGGAGACAACGTTTCAGAAAAGGCATTGTAGCAAACCAAAAAAGAAATTTTAAGCGCAGCAGAGTAACCAGCGCACATACCTGTTAGCTCAGGTGAGTTTAAAAGGCTGCTGTTGATAACAAGGGCATTTGCTAAATAGATGGTGTGTGTGCAACAATATACTGAAAGGTCAATTATATTGTGCAGCTTATCTCACCACCTGTAGTTATTTAGGTGAAAGCTCCAAAATGCTTGCCTAATATGTCTGTTTATCCAAAAGGAAGTAAAAAGGGAGAGCTAGAAAGATAGCATTGCATCACATTACATGGCAATGCAATGCACAGTTGCTGAAGTTGAACCAAAATGAGCTTGTAATCTGGCTTCTGCAACTTTGAACATGAAAAATCCAATGAGGAGAAGAAAAGCAAAGCCAAAGAGTCCATCCCAAAATCCGACAAACAAGCAAAATGAACAAAAAACATTGAATTCAATTCTTTCTGATTTTAGAAACTGCATTAAAGAAGGGGTGCACCGGTCCTGGAGATACTGCAATACCAGGTCAATGCGTGGAGTGGACAGAGCAAGCTCTTTTTCCATCTCCCTGTTCTAAAAATCCATTTAATATATGGTCCCCAGATAGGGGACGTATCAGATATTAAACTGATAAGAACAGATACTACACTTGATCTTAGCCAAAAGGCCGAGAAGCGATAACCAGAATTGGTTTCAAACTACGGAGCCACCCAAGGATCCTGAAAAGTCCATTTGTGGAGATGAGCTCCTGGACTCCCGTTAAGAAGACATGTTGTCAACCTCTAGATCCCTTACATGCCTGCACTTTTCGGCTTGCTGCTGCTGCAATCCACGCGTTTTAGATCTGCATAACTCCACCTCTTTAAACACAGCACCTTCACCCCCTGCTGTTCCCACCCGCCTCAACACCGTTGGAAGGGAGGAGAACCAATTAAGGCGGGGGGTGGGGTGGAACGAGCAGCTGTCTACCCTTAGCAGGAGGGCTCCTGATTACATACCTCTCCTGCTGCTGCTGCTGGCTGTCCAGCAGCAGACTGAAGGTGGCTGCTGCTGTGCACAGGTATATAAAGGCTCAGAGCCTATTATGACACGCGCAGCCAGCGTTCCATTGCCACATTCCATCTACTGCAGGCAGGATACCTGGCTGGCTGAATGTCGCTGAGAAGCTCACAGAGACCGCCATAAGCAACAGTTTAACAGAATGCCACAGACTAATCAACCAAACTTTTTGGGTTGGGTTCTCTTTTATAGTCTGCAGGCATTAAATGAAAGAAGTCAGTGTTCCAGCAGAAGGAGACAACGTTTCAGAAAAGGCATTGTAGCAAACCAAAAAAGAAATTTTAAGCGCAGCAGAGTAACCAGCGCACATACCTGTTAGCTCAGGTGAGTTTAAAAGGCTGCTGTTGATAACAAGGGCATTTGCTAAATAGATGGTGTGTGTGCAACAATATACTGAAAGGTCAATTATATTGTGCAGCTTATCTCACCACCTGTAGTTATTTAGGTGAAAGCTCCAAAATGCTTGCCTAATATGTCTGTTTATCCAAAAGGAAGTAAAAAGGGAGAGCTAGAAAGATAGCATTGCATCACATTACATGGCAATGCAATGCACAGTTGCTGAAGTTGAACCAAAATGAGCTTGTAATCTGGCTTCTGCAACTTTGAACATGAAAAATCCAATGAGGAGAAGAAAAGCAAAGCCAAAGAGTCCATCCCAAAATCCGACAAACAAGCAAAATGAACAAAAAACATTGAATTCAATTCTTTCTGATTTTAGAAACTGCATTAAAGAAGGGGTGCACCGGTCCTGGAGATACTGCAATACCAGGTCAATGCGTGGAGTGGACAGAGCAAGCTCTTTTTCCATCTCCCTGTTCTAAAAATCCATTTAATATATGGTCCCCAGATAGGGGACGTATCAGATATTAAACTGATAAGAACAGATACTACACTTGATCTTAGCCAAAAGGCCGAGAAGCGATAACCAGAATTGGTTTCAAACTACGGAGCCACCCAAGGATCCTGAAAAGTCCATTTGTGGAGATGAGCTCCTGGACTCCCGTTAAGAAGACATGTTGTCAACCTCTAGATCCCTTACATGCCTGCACTTTTCGGCTTGCTGCTGCTGCAATCCACGCGTTTTAGATCTGCATAACTCCACCTCTTTAAACACAGCACCTTCACCCCCTGCTGTTCCCACCCGCCTCAACACCGTTGGAAGGGAGGAGAACCAATTAAGGCGGGGGGTGGGGTGGAACGAGCAGCTGTCTACCCTTAGCAGGAGGGCTCCTGATTACATACCTCTCCTGCTGCTGCTGCTGCTGGCTGTCCAGCAGCAGACTGAAGGTGGCTGCTGCTGTGCACAGGTATATAAAGGCTCAGAGCCTATTATGACACGCGCAGCCAGCGTTCCATTGCCACATTCCATCTACTGCAGGCAGGATACCTGGCTGGCTGAATGTCGCTGAGAAGCTCACAGAGACCGCCATAAGCAACAGTTTAACAGAATGCCACAGACTAATCAACCAAACTTTTTGGGTTGGGTTCTCTTTTATAGTCTGCAGGCATTAAATGAAAGAAGTCAGTGTTCCAGCAGAAGGAGACAACGTTTCAGAAAAGGCATTGTAGCAAACCAAAAAAGAAATTTTAAGCGCAGCAGAGTAACCAGCGCACATACCTGTTAGCTCAGGTGAGTTTAAAAGGCTGCTGTTGATAACAAGGGCATTTGCTAAATAGATGGTGTGTGTGCAACAATATACTGAAAGGTCAATTATATTGTGCAGCTTATCTCACCACCTGTAGTTATTTAGGTGAAAGCTCCAAAATGCTTGCCTAATATGTCTGTTTATCCAAAAGGAAGTAAAAAGGGAGAGCTAGAAAGATAGCATTGCATCACATTACATGGCAATGCAATGCACAGTTGCTGAAGTTGAACCAAAATGAGCTTGTAATCTGGCTTCTGCAACTTTGAACATGAAAAATCCAATGAGGAGAAGAAAAGCAAAGCCAAAGAGTCCATCCCAAAATCCGACAAACAAGCAAAATGAACAAAAAACATTGAATTCAATTCTTTCTGATTTTAGAAACTGCATTAAAGAAGGGGTGCACCGGTCCTGGAGATACTGCAATACCAGGTCAATGCGTGGAGTGGACAGAGCAAGCTCTTTTTCCATCTCCCTGTTCTAAAAATCCATTTAATATATGGTCCCCAGATAGGGGACGTATCAGATATTAAACTGATAAGAACAGATACTACACTTGATCTTAGCCAAAAGGCCGAGAAGCGATAACCAGAATTGGTTTCAAACTACGGAGCCACCCAAGGATCCTGAAAAGTCCATTTGTGGAGATGAGCTCCTGGACTCCCGTTAAGAAGACATGTTGTCAACCTCTAGATCCCTTACATGCCTGCACTTTTCGGCTTGCTGCTGCTGCAATCCACGCGTTTTAGATCTGCATAACTCCACCTCTTTAAACACAGCACCTTCACCCCCTGCTGTTCCCACCCGCCTCAACACCGTTGGAAGGGAGGAGAACCAATTAAGGCGGGGGGTGGGGTGGAACGAGCAGCTGTCTACCCTTAGCAGGAGGGCTCCTGATTACATACCTCTCCTGCTGCTGCTGCTGGCTGTCCAGCAGCAGACTGAAGGTGGCTGCTGCTGTGCACAGGTATATAAAGGCTCAGAGCCTATTATGACACGCGCAGCCAGCGTTCCATTGCCACATTCCATCTACTGCAGGCAGGATACCTGGCTGGCTGAATGTCGCTGAGAAGCTCACAGAGACCGCCATAAGCAACAGTTTAACAGAATGCCACAGACTAATCAACCAAACTTTTTGGGTTGGGTTCTCTTTTATAGTCTGCAGGCATTAAATGAAAGAAGTCAGTGTTCCAGCAGAAGGAGACAACGTTTCAGAAAAGGCATTGTAGCAAACCAAAAAAGAAATTTTAAGCGCAGCAGAGTAACCAGCGCACATACCTGTTAGCTCAGGTGAGTTTAAAAGGCTGCTGTTGATAACAAGGGCATTTGCTAAATAGATGGTGTGTGTGCAACAATATACTGAAAGGTCAATTATATTGTGCAGCTTATCTCACCACCTGTAGTTATTTAGGTGAAAGCTCCAAAATGCTTGCCTAATATGTCTGTTTATCCAAAAGGAAGTAAAAAGGGAGAGCTAGAAAGATAGCATTGCATCACATTACATGGCAATGCAATGCACAGTTGCTGAAGTTGAACCAAAATGAGCTTGTAATCTGGCTTCTGCAACTTTGAACATGAAAAATCCAATGAGGAGAAGAAAAGCAAAGCCAAAGAGTCCATCCCAAAATCCGACAAACAAGCAAAATGAACAAAAAACATTGAATTCAATTCTTTCTGATTTTAGAAACTGCATTAAAGAAGGGGTGCACCGGTCCTGGAGATACTGCAATACCAGGTCAATGCGTGGAGTGGACAGAGCAAGCTCTTTTTCCATCTCCCTGTTCTAAAAATCCATTTAATATATGGTCCCCAGATAGGGGACGTATCAGATATTAAACTGATAAGAACAGATTTTTTGATTGAAGCTGCATCCAAGGCACTGAAAAATGTGACCGAAGTCACACCAAAACAGCGCACGAGGCGAGGATTCATGTGGACCCTTCCCGGAGGAGAGGGTCCCCAATAAACCATCCCCATCCCTCCGAGCCAGAAGGCCACAGCGAGGGTCAGGGATCTCCGATGCTCTCCCTAGCCGAAGCCGGAGAAGAGCCGTTTTCGTGCTCCCAGCTTCCATCTAGGCTGCCACCCTAGTGGAGCTGGAGCCTGTGTTGGTTTCTCAGCCCAAAGCTGACCGGACCTCCGACCGGGTTTATAAAAATTCCCCTTCCTAGCCCGGAGGCCAGGAATAGGGGGGGTTGCTCAGAAAGTATGATTGGCAAAGGTGCGGCGTGCTACGAAGCCAAGTCTTTCTGGGGTTCCCAGTCCCAGTAAGCTTGGACTCCCACCAGGGCGCCTACTCCTGGGGCACATTGCTCCAAAGCCCTCACACTTACCCAGCCTAGTGACTTCGATCCTGGAGGGCCATGTTTTCCATCAGATAACTCTATGAGCCACCTGGCATACTAACAAGTGCACCAAACCAGTGTGTAATATGCATCAATTTACTAGGGCAGCCCAAGGACAAAACTGCCTTTTCAAAAGATACTACACTTGATCTTAGCCAAAAGGCCGAGAAGCGATAACCAGAATTGGTTTCAAACTACGGAGCCACCCAAGGATCCTGAAAAGTCCATTTGTGGAGATGAGCTCCTGGACTCCCGTTAAGAAGACATGTTGTCAACCTCTAGATCCCTTACATGCCTGCACTTTTCGGCTTGCTGCTGCTGCAATCCACGCGTTTTAGATCTGCATAACTCCACCTCTTTAAACACAGCACCTTCACCCCCTGCTGTTCCCACCCGCCTCAACACCGTTGGAAGGGAGGAGAACCAATTAAGGCGGGGGGTGGGGTGGAACGAGCAGCTGTCTACCCTTAGCAGGAGGGCTCCTGATTACATACCTCTCCTGCTGCTGCTGCTGCTGGCTGTCCAGCAGCAGACTGAAGGTGGCTGCTGCTGTGCACAGGTATATAAAGGCTCAGAGCCTATTATGACACGCGCAGCCAGCGTTCCATTGCCACATTCCATCTACTGCAGGCAGGATACCTGGCTGGCTGAATGTCGCTGAGAAGCTCACAGAGACCGCCATAAGCAACAGTTTAACAGAATGCCACAGACTAATCAACCAAACTTTTTGGGTTGGGTTCTCTTTTATAGTCTGCAGGCATTAAATGAAAGAAGTCAGTGTTCCAGCAGAAGGAGACAACGTTTCAGAAAAGGCATTGTAGCAAACCAAAAAAGAAATTTTAAGCGCAGCAGAGTAACCAGCGCACATACCTGTTAGCTCAGGTGAGTTTAAAAGGCTGCTGTTGATAACAAGGGCATTTGCTAAATAGATGGTGTGTGTGCAACAATATACTGAAAGGTCAATTATATTGTGCAGCTTATCTCACCACCTGTAGTTATTTAGGTGAAAGCTCCAAAATGCTTGCCTAATATGTCTGTTTATCCAAAAGGAAGTAAAAAGGGAGAGCTAGAAAGATAGCATTGCATCACATTACATGGCAATGCAATGCACAGTTGCTGAAGTTGAACCAAAATGAGCTTGTAATCTGGCTTCTGCAACTTTGAACATGAAAAATCCAATGAGGAGAAGAAAAGCAAAGCCAAAGAGTCCATCCCAAAATCCGACAAACAAGCAAAATGAACAAAAAACATTGAATTCAATTCTTTCTGATTTTAGAAACTGCATTAAAGAAGGGGTGCACCGGTCCTGGAGATACTGCAATACCAGGTCAATGCGTGGAGTGGACAGAGCAAGCTCTTTTTCCATCTCCCTGTTCTAAAAATCCATTTAATATATGGTCCCCAGATAGGGGACGTATCAGATATTAAACTGATAAGAACAGATAAGGTTTGAACGCAATTTTATTGATTCAAAAGTATATTTACAAAGGTTTTAAAAAAGAACATTTATAACATTACAATAAAATGATAAAACATGATAATAATCAATTCAAGTTTTTTGTAAAAACACAATTTACCATCATAAAACCATTGTAACAATTAAGAAAATCATAATTACAGATGTACTTGGGTTTATTTAATTACCACTAATTGTGTTCCATAATTGTACACACCACATAGAAGCCGCTTCTTTTGCTCCATACAGTTTTTTATCTCTGAGATAGTAAATATACATTTCACTTAAAGCAATTTTTATACAGTCTGTTGAATCAATATGATCATGTTTGAAGAGTAAAATATTTCTAACTTTCCACATGGCATTTTTAAAACAATTAATAATAATCCAGGCAACTCGGAATTGTTTAAAATTTGGACACTTAAAAAGACCATAAAAGACATAAAAGTGATTAAAATCTTTCAGGCCACATGCCCATTTTAAAAGTGGGCCTACCTTTCTCCAAACCTCCTGTGCAAAATGACAATTCCAAAAGAGATGCAATACAGACTCACTTTCCCCGCATATATCTCTTGGACATTTGGCTCTCGCCACCAGCCCCCGCCTATGTTGAAACTCACGGGTAGGGAGGCACTGGTGGACGATAGCCCAGGCAAGGTCCTTGTGTACATTTGCAAGATATTTCCCGTACACATTTCGCCACACCGTTTTGTACCTTGCCTGTGAAAAATTGGAGACAGGAATTGTGTCCTCAGAGTGTCTGCAAGCAATAGATACCTTCCTTTGGTCCCCCAATATATCAGGCTCCAATTCCTGGAGACCTAAAAGTCTGACCGTTTTCTCAAGTATCACATACTGTTTAGGTGGGCACAGGAGCACAGGAGAACTTAAAGGTAGGCTAAACCACCTTTTAAAAATCATTCCTGCTGCATATTTTAAAAAATAACTAAAAATGCCATCAGATTTAAAAACCTTAAAACAGAAGCAGAAATACTTTATATGGAAAAAGGTAAAAAAATTGGGTACATCTTTACCTCCATTAGATTTACATTTGTACATCAGATCTCTTTTTAACTTTTCCATTTTTGAACCCCATAAAAACATAAAAACAATTCTTGTTACTTTCTTGATTTGTAAATTGGAAGGGGGAAACACCATTGCAACATACAACATAATGGGAATTAAAACAGCTTTAATAATTAAAATTTTACCTTCCATACTAAGGTTCCTTAAATTCCACAATGAGATCTTTTTTTCTATTTTATCCATTGCAGAGTCCCAGTTAGGGTCCCCCTCATTGGCTTGGTTAAAAATAATTCCTAAAATTTTTATGTGATTTTTCTGTATCACTATCCCAGGGGTCAAAGAGGAGTCCCATCCCCCTACATTAAAACAGTCACATTTATCTATATTTAATTTAAAACCTGAGGCTTCACAGAAAAATTGTGTGTTTCTCAATACCCTCCTCAGAGATGTGGAATCTGGACATAGTATGGTAACATCATCCATGTAACTTAGGGCTTTAAGTTGCATACCCCTACTCCCGGGAATAGGTACCCCTTTAATTACTTTATCTTTTCTCAGTATGGTTAATAGTGGTTCCATAACACAGATAAAGAGCAGTGGTGAGAGAGGGCACCCTTGTTTCACCCCTGATAATAGAGGAACCCCCTTCGTTAAAAACCCATTTACAGAAATTTGACTAAAACAAGAATGATATAAAAGCATAATGCGGGTTAAAATTTTCTCTGGAAACGCCATTTTTTTAAGAACCATAAAAAGAAATTCATGCGATACCCTGTCAAAAGCTTTTTCAAAGTCTAAGGATAAAATAGCAAGGTTTTGACTTCTCTCTTTTGAATACCATATGGTATCCCTAATTATGTTGAGGGACTCAGCTATGGTTCTTCCGGGAACACCACATACCTGGTTAGGGTGAATTAATTTGGCTATAAAGGGTTTTAAACGGACTGCAATAAGTTTAGCTAAAATTTTATAATCAAGGTTTAAAAGCGTAATAGGCCGCCAGTTTTTAAGTTGGCTCCTATCCCCTTTTTTATATATTAAAGATACCAGATCTCTCCTCCAAGATGGGGGTAATTTATTAGTATTAAAAGCTTCTTTAAACAATAAAAACATATCGTTCTTTAAAATTCCCCAAAAAGTCAGATAAAACTCAATCGGTAGACCGTCTTCCCCAGGGGCTTTCCCACTGGAGAAACTTTTAAAAATCTGTAAAAGTTCCTCACTGGTGAGATCCCTAGATAAAATACCCTGGTCTAAAATATCTAACTTAAAATCAAGGGAATTAATAGCATACTCTAAAAAGGATGGATCTATAACTTTAGTGTTAAAAAGAAGTTGATAAAAATTAAAAGCTTTTCCTAACATACCCTTAATATCATTTTCACCTTCAAGATTTAGGATTGCGTCCCTCCTCCCCATTACCTTTTTGAAGAAGAATCGGGAGCATTTCTCTCCTTCCTCCAGGTGCTGTACATGGGAGTTAAAAATTATTTGTTTTCCTTTTTCATTAAGAGCATTTTTTATTTCAGACTTAAGATTTGCAATATCATCATCCACATCAATACCAACTTCTTTTAGTTTAAAGAGTACTTGTAATCTCATATTAAAAACATAAAACCACTGCTTTTTCTTTTTTGCTTTCATTTTCCCTGCCTTAATAAAAAATAATTTAATCTTAGGTTTAATGCTCTCCCACCAATCCAGCATCGAGGCGCGGGGGTCTCTCTTTGATTGCCAGCACTGGTAGGCCTGCACAAACCTCTTTTGAATATCAATATCCTCTAGGAGAGTTGTATTTAATCTCCATGGGCCTCTTGAGGTATTTTGTTCCCCTGCTAACTCTAAAAACACAGATAAAACTTTATGATCAGAGAATAAATTAGATAAAAGAAAACATTTACAAGGTTTAAAGGCAGTAGAAGCAAATATGAAATCAATTCTAGAAGAAACTCTTCCATTGGACCATGTAACACCTGGATCCGCCGGCAAGAGTTCCTTCCAGCAGTCCTGTAATCTAAAATCATCAATTAAACTTTTCAACAAATAGGAGGTACGGTCTTTACGATTCACATCCCCACCCTGCCGGGATTCCCCATCACGTAAACAATTAAAATCTCCTCCCACTAGCAGGGGGGTTGACCCAACACAAAATAATGGCAATATTTCAAGTAAATCCGCCCTTTCCTGCTTCCCAGGAGGAGCGTACACATTTAATAAACGTAAAGAAAGTCCATTAAAAACAAGATGTATTAAAATAGCTCTGCCAGGTATAATTTCAGTCACAGATTGAATGATGGTAGAATGTCCACGGCAAAGTAGTCCAACTCCGGCAGCACGACAGTCATTAGCACCGGACCACACAGAAGCGCCCAGTTTCCAGTCTTCTTTTAAGTCCTTATAATTTAAATTACTCTGTATACCACATTCTTGTAGAAAGCAGAAATCAAAGTCCAATGTCTCTAAATAAGAAAATAAAGCAGCCCTACGTGTAGGGCTCTTTAGGGACCTCACATTTAGTGAGGAGATTTTAAGAGGAACAGACATTAAGAAGAATCAGGATCTGAAGATGGGAAGAAGTCAATACACGGCACCTCCTCCTCCGCATCTCCAGGGGTCAGGATTTGTTTAATATTACCGGGATCTGAAGCAGGCAAAAAGGCATCATCCACTTTTGACTCCTCATCTGGACCTCGACATCCGTGTTTTCTTTGGATATCAGGTTGCTTTACGTCCTCCCGTTGCCTTTTCAGAGGCTGGGAGCTGTCCATCTTTTCCAAGTCATGTGCATCTGCAGTCCTCATGGCGGTCTGGTCTATGGAACGGGTGTCATCCCTCTGGGTCGTCTTGTCCTCTGGTCTGGTCACGGAACTACTGCGACTTCTGGTTCGAGGACCAGGGCTCGACTGGGTCTTAGCCGGGTCCTTTTTACTTCGCGCCCTAGAGGTCTCTCTATCTGACACACTGGTTGATCGATTAAGGAGCGTACCCTTTTTGCCCTTACCCAAGATCACCGATGATGGTGTGGCGAATCTGGGTGCTTGCTTAATCGGGGTACTAGAGGTCTCCTCAGTTCCACATAATGCCGGTGGTGCATTCATGCTGGATGAGGACCCTTCCTCTTGACTCTGAGATACGGCAACATCTAGAGCCAGAACATCGATTAATTCCACAGAGAGCGAACCCTCGGTTAATCTTATGGAACCCCTACGACCGTCCTTCTGTGGAACTACCAGCGGGCCCTCTGGCGGAGCCGTTGAAGGATTTGTTCCGGACCCGTCAGCGTGCGCCAACCCAGGTCCAGGGGCAGGTGTAGTAATACTCCCTCCGAAGTATTCTTGGATAGTCAGTTGACCTGACTTAAACATGTCATATGTTTTTGACTTTTTGCTCGGACAATTCCTGAAGGCGTGACCTGCCTTCCCACATAGGTTACATACGATCTCAGAGTCACACGTAGCGGAGGTGTGCCCACTCTTACCGCACTTGTTGCAAAAGACTACATGAGCCCTTGTACAATTTTCTCGTGTATGCCCATATTCATGACAATTCCGGCATTGAAGGGGCATTCCTGGGTAGCGTAGGAATCCCCTGACATTACCAATGGCAAAATTAGCAGGCGGGTGGTGAAGACCACCAATGCCGCTCTGATCTGGATGGAACTTCACCAGGTATTTCCTCTTCCCATTCCAGAAGCGCTGGGAGTTGAGGATATCATGTGAGAAGCGCACTGACTTGCAGTAACGCTTCAAAAAGGTTTCGATATCGCCCTCAGAGACGAATGGGCTGTACATGAAGATCACCAAGGGTACTTCCTCTTCACCGTACAGGAAGTCAAAGCTCAGCCCGTTCAGTCTCTCATCGTCCTTGTCCGCAACCATCAGTGCTGCATGGATATTATCACAGCATGATTTAGCCATAAAGGAAATGGTATATCGCCCACGGAATTCCTGATCGTAAAGACACAGGATCTTATCTCGCTCCAGGTGGAAGAACCCAAAAAGAATCTCATGCACGATGTACTGCAGATTCTTCTCATGGCGCTGGCATTCATCCACCATGATTCTAATGGACTGTCGCAGTGGAGTCTCCCCCACCGCAAATCCAAAAGAAAAAGGCATTTTCGGCCCTCAGGGACTAAGCCCTCCCCCAATAGTAACAAGGGAATGAATCCCACAAAAGCAGGAACAAACCCAAGACCGAGGGAGGGGTACCCCAAGAACTTACACAGCCCACTAAGCGATAAAGCTCAGCAAAGGAAAACGCCCTTATTTCCTCGGGTCGCCCCGAAGACAAGACGCGATCGCTCCCCGTTGTCCGGGGACTAAGCCGACCTGCCAATAGCTGCAAGGGGGTGAAGCTCCCTCCGTTAAGAGAGAGCGATCCCCCAAGGCCAACAAGTCGGGTACCCCAGGCACCTCCTAGCCGAGACCAAGGCAGCAACCGTTAGATCACTGCACCTGATCTTAGCCAAAAGGCCGAGAAGCGATAACCAGAATTGGTTTCAAACTACGGAGCCACCCAAGGATCCTGAAAAGTCCATTTGTGGAGATGAGCTCCTGGACTCCCGTTAAGAAGACATGTTGTCAACCTCTAGATCCCTTACATGCCTGCACTTTTCGGCTTGCTGCTGCTGCAATCCACGCGTTTTAGATCTGCATAACTCCACCTCTTTAAACACAGCACCTTCACCCCCTGCTGTTCCCACCCGCCTCAACACCGTTGGAAGGGAGGAGAACCAATTAAGGCGGGGGGTGGGGTGGAACGAGCAGCTGTCTACCCTTAGCAGGAGGGCTCCTGATTACATACCTCTCCTGCTGCTGCTGCTGCTGGCTGTCCAGCAGCAGACTGAAGGTGGCTGCTGCTGTGCACAGGTATATAAAGGCTCAGAGCCTATTATGACACGCGCAGCCAGCGTTCCATTGCCACATTCCATCTACTGCAGGCAGGATACCTGGCTGGCTGAATGTCGCTGAGAAGCTCACAGAGACCGCCATAAGCAACAGTTTAACAGAATGCCACAGACTAATCAACCAAACTTTTTGGGTTGGGTTCTCTTTTATAGTCTGCAGGCATTAAATGAAAGAAGTCAGTGTTCCAGCAGAAGGAGACAACGTTTCAGAAAAGGCATTGTAGCAAACCAAAAAAGAAATTTTAAGCGCAGCAGAGTAACCAGCGCACATACCTGTTAGCTCAGGTGAGTTTAAAAGGCTGCTGTTGATAACAAGGGCATTTGCTAAATAGATGGTGTGTGTGCAACAATATACTGAAAGGTCAATTATATTGTGCAGCTTATCTCACCACCTGTAGTTATTTAGGTGAAAGCTCCAAAATGCTTGCCTAATATGTCTGTTTATCCAAAAGGAAGTAAAAAGGGAGAGCTAGAAAGATAGCATTGCATCACATTACATGGCAATGCAATGCACAGTTGCTGAAGTTGAACCAAAATGAGCTTGTAATCTGGCTTCTGCAACTTTGAACATGAAAAATCCAATGAGGAGAAGAAAAGCAAAGCCAAAGAGTCCATCCCAAAATCCGACAAACAAGCAAAATGAACAAAAAACTTTGAATTCAATTCTTTCTGATTTTAGAAACTGCATTAAAGAAGGGGTGCACCGGTCCTGGAGATACTGCAATACCAGGTCAATGCGTGGAGTGGACAGAGCAAGCTCTTTTTCCATCTCCCTGTTCTAAAAATCCATTTAATATATGGTCCCCAGATAGGGGACGTATCAGATATTAAACTGATAAGAACAGATACTACACTTGATCTTAGCCAAAAGGCCGAGAAGCGATAACCAGAATTGGTTTCAAACTACGGAGCCACCCAAGGATCCTGAAAAGTCCATTTGTGGAGATGAGCTCCTGGACTCCCGTTAAGAAGACATGTTGTCAACCTCTAGATCCCTTACATGCCTGCACTTTTCGGCTTGCTGCTGCTGCAATCTACGCGTTTTAGATCTGCATAACTCCACCTCTTTAAACACAGCACCTTCACCCCCTGCTGTTCCCACCCGCCTCAACACCGTTGGAAGGGAGGAGAACCAATTAAGGCGGGGGGTGGGGTGGAACGAGCAGCTGTCTACCCTTAGCAGGAGGGCTCCTGATTACATACCTCTCCTGCTGCTGCTGCTGCTGGCTGTCCAGCAGCAGACTGAAGGTGTCTGCTGCTGTGCACAGGTATATAAAGGCTCAGAGCCTATTATGACACGCGCAGCCAGCGTTCCATTGCCACATTCCATCTACTGCAGGCAGGATACCTGGCTGGCTGAATGTCGCTGAGAAGCTCACAGAGACCGCCATAAGCAACAGTTTAACAGAATGCCACAGACTAATCAACCAAACTTTTTGGGTTGGGTTCTCTTTTATAGTCTGCAGGCATTAAATGAAAGAAGTCAGTGTTCCAGCAGAAGGAGACAACGTTTCAGAAAAGGCATTGTAGCAAACCAAAAAAGAAATTTTAAGCGCAGCAGAGTAACCAGCGCACATACCTGTTAGCTCAGGTGAGTTTAAAAGGCTGCTGTTGATAACAAGGGCATTTGCTAAATAGATGGTGTGTGTGCAACAATATACTGAAAGGTCAATTATATTGTGCAGCTTATCTCACCACCTGTAGTTATTTAGGTGAAAGCTCCAAAATGCTTGCCTAATATGTCTGTTTATCCAAAAGGAAGTAAAAAGGGAGAGCTAGAAAGATAGCATTGCATCACATTACATGGCAATGCAATGCACAGTTGCTGAAGTTGAACCAAAATGAGATTGTAATCTGGCTTCTGCAACTTTGAACATGAAAAATCCAATGAGGAGAAGAAAAGCAAAGCCAAAGAGTCCATCCCAAAATCCGACAAACAAGCAAAATGAACAAAAAACATTGAATTCAATTCTTTCTGATTTTAGAAACTGCATTAAAGAAGGGATGCACCGGTCCTGGAGATACTGCAATACCAG
Source organism: Phyllobates terribilis (assembly GCF_046119375.1). Lineage (NCBI taxonomy): Eukaryota > Metazoa > Chordata > Amphibia > Anura > Dendrobatidae > Phyllobates > Phyllobates terribilis. The sequence goes on from NW_027362765.1 coordinate 652,462,599, forward strand.
GTCAATGCGTGGAGTGGACAGAGCAAGCTCTTTTTCCATCTCCCTGTTCTAAAAATCCATTTATTATATGGTCCCCAGATAGGGGACGTATCAGATATTAAACTGATAAGAACAGATACTACACTTGATCTTAGCCAAAAGGCCGAGAAGCGATAACCAGAATTGGTTTCAAACTACGGAGCCACCCAAGGATCCTGAAAAGTCCATTTGTGGAGATGAGCTCCTGGACTCCCGTTAAGAAGACATGTTGTCAACCTCTAGATCCCTTACATGCCTGCACTTTTCGGCTTGCTGCTGCTGCAATCCACGCGTTTTAGATCTGCATAACTCCACCTCTTTAAACACAGCACCTTCACCCCCTGCTGTTCCCACCCGCCTCAACACCGTTGGAAGGGAGGAGAACCAATTAAGGCGGGGGGTGGGGTGGAACGAGCAGCTGTCTACCCTTAGCAGGGGGGCTCCTGATTACATACCTCTCCTGCTGCTGCTGCTGCTGGCTGTCCAGCAGCAGACTGAAGGTGGCTGCTGCTGTGCACAGGTATATAAAGGCTCAGAGCCTATTATGACACGCGCAGCCAGCGTTCCATTGCCACATTCCATCTACTGCAGGCAGGATACCTGGCTGGCTGAATGTCGCTGAGAAGCTCACAGAGACCGCCATAAGCAACAGTTTAACAGAATGCCACAGACTAATCAACCAAACTTTTTGGGTTGGGTTCTCTTTTATAGTCTGCAGGCATTAAATGAAAGAAGTCAGTGTTCCAGCAGAAGGAGACAACGTTTCAGAAAAGGCATTGTAGCAAACCAAAAAAGAAATTTTAAGCGCAGCAGAGTAACCAGCGCACATACCTGTTAGCTCAGGTGAGTTTAAAAGGCTGCTGTTGATAACAAGGGCATTTGCTAAATAGATGGTGTGTGTGCAACAATATACTGAAAGGTCAATTATATTGTGCAGCTTATCTCACCACCTGTAGTTATTTAGGTGAAAGCTCCAAAATGCTTGCCTAATATGTCTGTTTATCCAAAAGGAAGTAAAAAGGGAGAGCTAGAAAGATAGCATTGCATCACATTACATGGCAATGCAATGCACAGTTGCTGAAGTTGAACCAAAATGAGCTTGTAATCTGGCTTCTGCAACTTTGAACATGAAAAATCCAATGAGGAGAAGAAAAGCAAAGCCAAAGAGTCCATCCCAAAATCCGACAAACAAGCAAAATGAACAAAAAACATTGAATTCAATTCTTTCTGATTTTAGAAACTGCATTAAAGAAGGGGTGCACCGGTCCTGGAGATACTGCAATACCAGGTCAATGCGTGGAGTGGACAGAGCAAGCTCTTTTTCCATCTCCCTGTTCTAAAAATCCATTTAATATATGGTCCCCAGATAGGGGACGTATCAGATATTAAACTGATAAGAACAGATACTACACTTGATCTTAGCCAAAAGGCCGAGAAGCGATAACCAGAATTGGTTTCAAACTACGGAGCCACCCAAGGATCCTGAAAAGTCCATTTGTGGAGATGAGCTCCTGGACTCCCGTTAAGAAGACATGTTGTCAACCTCTAGATCCCTTACATGCCTGCACTTTTCGGCTTGCTGCTGCTGCAATCCACGCGTTTTAGATCTGCATAACTCCACCTCTTTAAACACAGCACCTTCACCCCCTGCTGTTCCCACCCGCCTCAACACCGTTGGAAGGGAGGAGAACCAATTAAGGCGGGGGGTGGGGTGGAACGAGCAGCTGTCTACCCTTAGCAGGAGGGCTCCTGATTACATACCTCTCCTGCTGCTGCTGCTGCTGGCTGTCCAGCAGCAGACTGAAGGTGGCTGCTGCTGTGCACAGGTATATAAAGGCTCAGAGCCTATTATGACACGCGCAGCCAGCGTTCCATTGCCACATTCCATCTACTGCAGGCAGGATACCTGGCTGGCTGAATGTCGCTGAGAAGCTCACAGAGACCGCCATAAGCAACAGTTTAACAGAATGCCACAGACTAATCAACCAAACTTTTTGGGTTGGGTTCTCTTTTATAGTCTGCAGGCATTAAATGAAAGAAGTCAGTGTTCCAGCAGAAGGAGACAACGTTTCAGAAAAGGCATTGTAGCAAACCAAAAAAGAAATTTTAAGCGCAGCAGAGTAACCAGCGCACATACCTGTTAGCTCAGGTGAGTTTAAAAGGCTGCTGTTGATAACAAGGGCATTTGCTAAATAGATGGTGTGTGTGCAACAATATACTGAAAGGTCAATTATATTGTGCAGCTTATCTCACCACCTGTAGTTATTTAGGTGAAAGCTCCAAAATGCTTGCCTAATATGTCTGTTTATCCAAAAGGAAGTAAAAAGGGAGAGCTAGAAAGATAGCATTGCATCACATTACATGGCAATACAATGCACAGTTGCTGAAGTTGAACCAAAATGAGCTTGTAATCTGGCTTCTGCAACTTTGAACATGAAAAATCCAATGAGGAGAAGAAAAGCAAAGCCAAAGAGTCCATCCCAAAATCCGACAAACAAGCAAAATGAACAAAAAACATTGAATTCAATTCTTTCTGATTTTAGAAACTGCATTAAAGAAGGGGTGCACCGGTCCTGGAGATACTGCAATACCAGGTCAATGCGTGGAGTGGACAGAGCAAGCTCTTTTTCCATCTCCCTGTTCTAAAAATCCATTTAATATATGGTCCCCAGATAGGGGACGTATCAGATATTAAACTGATAAGAACAGATACTACACTTGATCTTAGCCAAAAGGCCGAGAAGCGATAACCAGAATTGGTTTCAAACTACGGAGCCACCCAAGGATCCTGAAAAGTCCATTTGTGGAGATGAGCTCCTGGACTCCCGTTAAGAAGACATGTTGTCAACCTCTAGATCCCTTACATGCCTGCACTTTTCGGCTTGCTGCTGCTGCAATCCACGCGTTTTAGATCTGCATAACTCCACCTCTTTAAACACAGCACCTTCACCCCCTGCTGTTCCCACCCGCCTCAACACCGTTGGAAGGGAGGAGAACCAATTAAGGCGGGGGGTGGGGTGGAGCGAGCAGCTGTCTACCCTTAGCAGGAGGGCTCCTGATTACATACCTCTCCTGCTGCTGCTGCTGGCTGTCCAGCAGCAGACTGAAGGTGGCTGCTGCTGTGCACAGGTATATAAAGGCTCAGAGCCTATTATGACACGCGCAGCCAGCGTTCCATTGCCACATTCCATCTACTGCAGGCAGGATACCTGGCTGGCTGAATGTCGCTGAGAAGCTCACAGAGACCGCCATAAGCAACAGTTTAACAGAATGCCACAGACTAATCAACCAAACTTTTTGGGTTGGGTTCTCTTTTATAGTCTGCAGGCATTAAATGAAAGAAGTCAGTGTTCCAGCAGAAGGAGACAACGTTTCAGAAAAGGCATTGTAGCAAACCAAAAAAGAAATTTTAAGCGCAGCAGAGTAACCAGCGCACATACCTGTTAGCTCAGGTGAGTTTAAAAGGCTGCTGTTGATAACAAGGGCATTTGCTAAATAGATGGTGTGTGTGCAACAATATACTGAAAGGTCAATTATATTGTGCAGCTTATCTCACCACCTGTAGTTATTTAGGTGAAAGCTCCAAAATGCTTGCCTAATATGTCTGTTTATCCAAAAGGAAGTAAAAAGGGAGAGCTAGAAAGATAGCATTGCATCACATTACATGGCAATACAATGCACAGTTGCTGAAGTTGAACCAAAATGAGCTTGTAATCTGGCTTCTGCAACTTTGAACATGAAAAATCCAATGAGGAGAAGAAAAGCAAAGCCAAAGAGTCCATCCCAAAATCCGACAAACAAGCAAAATGAACAAAAAACATTGAATTCAATTCTTTCTGATTTTAGAAACTGCATTAAAGAAGGGGTGCACCGGTCCTGGAGATACTGCAATACCAGGTCAATGCGTGGAGTGGACAGAGCAAGCTCTTTTTCCATCTCCCTGTTCTAAAAATCCATTTAATATATGGTCCCCAGATAGGGGACGTATCAGATATTAAACTGATAAGAACAGATACTACACTTGATCTTAGCCAAAAGGCCGAGAAGCGATAACCAGAATTGGTTTCAAACTACGGAGCCACCCAAGGATCCTGAAAAGTCCATTTGTGGAGATGAGCTCCTGGACTCCCGTTAAGAAGACATGTTGTCAACCTCTAGATCCCTTACATGCCTGCACTTTTCGGCTTGCTGCTGCTGCAATCCACGCGTTTTAGATCTGCATAACTCCACCTCTTTAAACACAGCACCTTCACCCCCTGCTGTTCCCACCCGCCTCAACACCGTTGGAAGGGAGGAGAACCAATTAAGGCGGGGGGTGGGGTGGAGCGAGCAGCTGTCTACCCTTAGCAGGAGGGCTCCTGATTACATACCTCTCCTGCTGCTGCTGCTGGCTGTCCAGCAGCAGACTGAAGGTGGCTGCTGCTGTGCACAGGTATATAAAGGCTCAGAGCCTATTATGACACGCGCAGCCAGCGTTCCATTGCCACATTCCATCTACTGCAGGCAGGATACCTGGCTGGCTGAATGTCGCTGAGAAGCTCACAGAGACCGCCATAAGCAACAGTTTAACAGAATGCCACAGACTAATCAACCAAACTTTTTGGGTTGGGTTCTCTTTTATAGTCTGCAGGCATTAAATGAAAGAAGTCAGTGTTCCAGCAGAAGGAGACAACGTTTCAGAAAAGGCATTGTAGCAAACCAAAAAAGAAATTTTAAGCGCAGCAGAGTAACCAGCGCACATACCTGTTAGCTCAGGTGAGTTTAAAAGGCTGCTGTTGATAACAAGGGCATTTGCTAAATAGATGGTGTGTGTGCAACAATATACTGAAAGGTCAATTATATTGTGCAGCTTATCTCACCACCTGTAGTTATTTAGGTGAAAGCTCTAAAATGCTTGCCTAATATGTCTGTTTATCCAAAAGGAAGTAAAAAGGGAGAGCTAGAAAGATAGCATTGCATCACATTACATGGCAATGCAATGCACAGTTGCTGAAGTTGAACCAAAATGAGCTTGTAATCTGGCTTCTGCAACTTTGAACATGAAAAATCCAATGAGGAGAAGAAAAGCAAAGCCAAAGAGTCCATCCCAAAATCCGACAAACAAGCAAAATGAACAAAAAACATTGAATTCAATTCTTTCTGATTTTAGAAACTGCATTAAAGAAGGGGTGCACCGGTCCTGGAGATACTGCAATACCAGGTCAATGCGTGGAGTGGACAGAGCAAGCTCTTTTTCCATCTCCCTGTTCTAAAAATCCATTTAATATATGGTCCCCAGATAGGGGACGTATCAGATATTAAACTGATAAGAACAGATTTTTTTTTTTTTTTTATACCATTCAATAAAATTTTTCAAGCAACAATCAATAGTATAAAAACTCATACTACGTTGCCCAGTCTTACATCATAATGGTACTTTCTTTATTTCATATTTATAACTTTATACTGAAACAGTTGTAATACCTTTTGAATGGACAAAAAACTATAAAACATACCATTATCATAAAAAAAGACAGATCACAACACTTAAACAAGGACTTACTGGTACTTTACCAGTGACCTCTATTTTTTTACTTTCCAAAAACCTTCTGAATCAGAGCCACCACCGCCACGGCTGTCCCATAAATAAACTATGTATAACCTTGACAAAACCATCCTAACACAATTATTAACTGAGATTATTTTCCTTTTAAATAAACACAAATTCCTAACGTCCCACAGACTTTCTATTACACATGCCATTATCAACCACAACAATCTCTCTTTCACCCGGCTACTTGCACCCATCCCAAACATTACCACTCTCCAATTTATAAAATTCACGCCCGCTAGTTCCTTGCATAAACCACCCACTCCCTTCCAAACACTCTGAGCATAATCACAATTCCAAACCAAATGCATAACAGTTTCACTCGCCCCACATCCATCCCTCGGACATACCTCTGTTCTAATCAGATCCCTCCTCTTCTGTACCTCTCTCACAGGCAAAATCTCATGCAAACTCATCCATACGATATCACGCTGCCTATTCGATATTCCTTTTATACTCAGGTTCCTCCATACACACAACGCTTCACTCGATCTCAAGCCCCTAATGTTACATTCAAACTCTCTAACACGCATCCTTCTCCTTACATTCCTTATCACTTTGAAATCACCCATAGGAACATCCAACAAATCATGCTTGACAACAAATTTTTCAACAAACTCATACCACACTGGACATTTAAACGAAACAGGCACTCTTGCATCCCTTCTCATCCATTTCAACCCAAACAACATCCATCCAGCCATATATTTAATCATAAAAGCCGTCTTGTTATCCCTACCTAACAGAACAACCACCGTTTTAATATAATTTAAACCAAGACAAAATTCAAAATTTGGGAAATCCATTCCCCCATGTTCACGTAACTTACACAAATATTCCCTTTTAAGTTTTTCCATCTTACTTCCCCAATAAAACGTAAAAATTAGCTTCTCAATCCACCTAAAACCCCTATAAGGGGCTGGAAAAACCACTGACACAAAAAGTAACATAGGAAGAATCACTGACTTAATAATAAGGACTTTGCCTGACAATGTCAAGTCCCGTAACCTCCAAAAATTTAACTTCTGTTCAATCCTCTTACCGCATTCATCCCAACTCTCATTCCCTTTCAGATCTTTGTTAAACCACACCCCCAAAACCTTAATAGCACCTTCTTCACATATCACACCATCCATCCTAACACTCGAATCCCCGAAACACTTAAAGCTACACTTCCCCCAATTCACCCTAAAACCAGATGCACCACAAAAGAAATCTAAAAGCAACCTTGCTCGATTCATAGCAGCCATATTATCACTCACCACAACAACATCGTCCATATACCCCATTACCTTTACAGTCTTTCCACCACTCCCTGGGATCAGAAGACCATTCATCACTTTCTCTTTCCGAATCATGCACAACAGGGGCTCAATCACACTTATAAACAGGACAGGGGACAACGGACACCCCTGCCTGACCCCTGATTTTATGCACACCTTCTCACTCAAACATCCATTCACTAACACTTCACTCACCACACCATCATACAAACACCTTATGGCATTCACAAAAACACTAGGAAAACCCATCCTAACTAACACCTCAAACATAAACGCATGCGACACTCTATCAAAAGCTTTCTCAAAATCCACACAAAAAACCATACATTTCCCCTTCCTAAACATACAATCTCCAATTACGTCTCTCAACAACAAGAGGTTATCAGTCATACACCTACCTGGCACCGCGCACACTTGATCATCACCAACCACACTTCCAATCACCCCATGCATACGGTTAGCCAGAATTTTGTTAAAGACTTTATAATCTGCATTGAGTAATGTAATCGGCCTCCAATTACGCAAATTCTTTTTCTCACCCTTCTTATATAGTAAAACAACTACTCCTTCTTTCATGGAATTACAAAGTACACCATTCATCCACATATATTGACATACCTCCACAAAATCAACACCAATCACATCCCATGCTTTTACATAAAACTCCACAGGCAACCCATCTTTCCCAGGTGTTTTATTCTTTTTCGCACCATCCACCGCCTTTTTAACCTCATCAAAAACAATATCCTCACTCAAACACTCACGTTCCCCTGATTCAAGCTGACTCTCCAACATACCTAACACATGCTCTTTCAAACCCCCATCCACCCATTTAGACTCAAATAAACTACTATAGAAACTATGTACCTCATCCAACACTTCCCTTCCAACCACAGTCATACCATTATCATTTACAACCTCATCCAACTCATCTTTTTTACTGCACATTTTTTTAAAAAAGTACCTCGTACACTTCTCATCCATATCCAAATGCTCAACTCTCGTCCTAAAAATAATTTTCTTCCCACGCTTTTCCAAAACACGCTTCATCTCATCTCTCGCTCCTCTGAGTTGATCACTAACATCAATTCCTTTCATACTCATTTTATGTAACCACTCAATCCTCATATTTAAATCTTTAAATCTGCCTCTTTCAATTGCTGCTTTTTTATAACCCCACCTCCTAAAAAAATTCTTAATTTCCACTTTCACCCAATCCCACCATACAGTCACATCCACAAAATTATTTTTCCTAGACCTCCACCATTCATACTTACTTTCGAAGTCTCTCATAACCCTAACATCCTCTAACAACCTAACATTTAGCTTCCATACCCCAACACCATGCACCATTTTTTTATCACCTTCAAACATACCCCACAAACATTCATGGTCTGTGAAAGAAAAAACATGCTGTTTAAAAAATTTACACACCAAACCTCTATTTGTATACAGCATGCGGTCAATCCTGGACACTATTCCTCCCCTATCAGCTCTATATGTGGCCGGTGGTGGCTTACTCAAAAATTCCGCTGCATCTAAAAAAAGAAAAATCAGATGTAATTTGATTAAGGACCTTACCCGTGACATCAATTTCCCCTTCAGAAACACAATTGAAATCACCAACTAATAATATTGGAATCCTTCCAGGCAAAAATAAACGTATTTTCTCTAATAGTGCTAACCTATCCCCTTTGTTAATTGGACAATACACGTTAACAATTTTCACCCTCCACCCTCTCCCCTTAACCACTGCCATTATACAACGACCTGGCTCCACCACCATATAATTTTCAAAACTTAAATCCCTATTCCCCAACAAAAACCCCACACCATCATTTTTGTTTGTCATTGAACCTGACCAAATACTATGCCCATATACCCAGTCCTTTTCAGGAGGTGACTCTTCAATTCCGCACTCTTGCAGACAGTAAATATTTGCTCCAAGATTTTTTAGTTCTTCCAGTATAGCCAATCTTCTAGGCTTAGATTTTATAAGCCTTACATTTATTGACAGTACACTACAGCCCACGTTGGAGCCCATTTTTTAACCATATTCGGTAAAAAAGAACATACCCCCCACCGAAGAGTCAACCTTTCTCGTCTTGAAACTCGATTCCTGATGTTAAGCAGAGAATGCTGGCCCCCTCCTCCAAAAAAGACCTCCTAGGAGAGGCACTGTAGCTCTCGGGATAGCTCCTATCACTTAAGGGGCTGATGCTCCCAATACTGGCAGGTGAAAAATCTGGCCGGAACTTCTTTGCAGAAGACACATCAGAGTCCTCATCAGGGGGCCTCACCACAGCCCCGGTGAAGTCACCCTGGCCACCACCACCTTCATGAATTGCCTCTGAGCTTTCCAAAGCCAACACCGGCGTTGTGGAGAGTGAACCGCTCACTTCTCCCTCACCACTCACATCAAGCAGAATTGACATATCTGCAGGCTCTATCTCAACAGCGCTTCCACCAGCAGGATCGGGTGCTTGCTCCATCTCTTCCATGAAGTCCCTTACTGCCTCGATCGCCTCACCAATAGTGGCGGCAGTAGTAGGACGTGGGGACACGGCCTCTGCATATGACCTGGAACGATGGGGACAGTCCTTGAAAGCGTGTCCCTCCTCGCCACATGCATTACAAACCATGGAGTTAGTACACTCCATTGCCAGATGACCCTCTTTATTGCATTTCCCACAAAACTTCTCCACCGTGCAGTCCTCTTGGTAGTGTCCAAAGGATTTACACTTCCTGCAAAAACGCGGAGCACCAGGAAAAAACATATACCCTCTATCCCTCCTGATGGCAAAACTGAGGGGAGGGTAGTGGATACCCCCAGGTCCCTGGGGGTCCTCCTGGAACCGAACAAAAAACTTGTGTTTGCCAGTCCACAAGCCCACCTCATTCCTCACCTTGTGTGAGTAGGACACATAGCTGCAATGACGGTTCAGGAATCTAGTAATGTCCTCCACATCCACAAGGGGGTTGTGCATAAACACAACAACTGGCACTTCCCCCTTAGTATACAATACCGTGAATGTAAGCCCATCAAGAGCCGGATGATCCAAGGCTTGCTGATCCTTTAGAGTCTTGAAAAGATTCTGGCAAGCTGCCATACGATCAAGGACTAAAACGTACCGGCCATTCTTTGGGAACTCCTGTAGGCAAATGATGTCTCCACGACCAACATTCAAAATCTTGAAGATGACGACTTCCACCAAGAACCGCAGGTTAAAGAAATTCCTCTTCGACTCCTCAATATCAATGCGAAAAGCATTTTTGACCCGAATATCATCGGTCCCGGCATAGCGAATCTTGACGCCCATTATCACCTCTCGTTTCCTCTGGACCACCCCCAATAGCAGCAGGCAGCTTAAGCCACCTAAGTGGCGATGCTGCAAGGCCGAGGGGGAGACACTATAGGATCCTTCTGACCAGATACAAGATCTAAGCCAAAAGGCCGAGAAGCGATAACCAGAATTGGTTTCAAACTACGGAGCCACCCAAGGATCCTGAAAAGTCCATTTGTGGAGATGAGCTCCTGGACTCCCGTTAAGAAGACATGTTGTCAACCTCTAGATCCCTTACATGCCTGCACTTTTCGGCTTGCTGCTGCTGCAATCCACGCGTTTTAGATCTGCATAACTCCACCTCTTTAAACACAGCACCTTCACCCCCTGCTGTTCCCACCCGCCTCAACACCGTTGGAAGGGAGGAGAACCAATTAAGGCGGGGGGTGGGGTGGAACGAGCAGCTGTCTACCCTTAGCAGGAGGGCTCCTGATTACATACCTCTCCTGCTGCTGCTGCTGCTGGCTGTCCAGCAGCAGACTGAAGGTGGCTGCTGCTGTGCACAGGTATATAAAGGCTCAGAGCCTATTATGACACGCGCAGCCAGCGTTCCATTGCCACATTCCATCTACTGCAGGCAGGATACCTGGCTGGCTGAATGTCGCTGAGAAGCTCACAGAGACCGCCATAAGCAACAGTTTAACAGAATGCCACAGACTAATCAACCAAACTTTTTGGGTTGGGTTCTCTTTTATAGTCTGCAGGCATTAAATGAAAGAAGTCAGTGTTCCAGCAGAAGGAGACAACGTTTCAGAAAAGGCATTGTAGCAAACCAAAAAAGAAATTTTAAGCGCAGCAGAGTAACCAGCGCACATACCTGTTAGCTCAGGTGAGTTTAAAAGGCTGCTGTTGATAACAAGGGCATTTGCTAAATAGATGGTGTGTGTGCAACAATATACTGAAAGGTCAATTATATTGTGCAGCTTATCTCACCACCTGTAGTTATTTAGGTGAAAGCTCCAAAATGCTTGCCTAATATGTCTGTTTATCCAAAAGGAAGTAAAAAGGGAGAGCTAGAAAGATAGCATTGCATCACATTACATGGCAATGCAATGCACAGTTGCTGAAGTTGAACCAAAATGAGCTTGTAATCTGGCTTCTGCAACTTTGAACATGAAAAATCCAATGAGGAGAAGAAAAGCAAAGCCAAAGAGTCCATCCCAAAATCCGACAAACAAGCAAAATGAACAAAAAACATTGAATTCAATTCTTTCTGATTTTAGAAACTGCATTAAAGAAGGGGTGCACCGGTCCTGGAGATACTGCAATACCAGGTCAATGCGTGGAGTGGACAGAGCAAGCTCTTTTTCCATCTCCCTGTTCTAAAAATCCATTTAATATATGGTCCCCAGATAGGGGACGTATCAGATATTAAACTGATAAGAACAGATTTTTTTTTTTGATTGAATATATCTTTTATTAGCACAAAAAATAAGTTAACAGACATTGTACAGTGCCGCAGCCCAGTACACACAGAATTCTACATCATATTTACATAGCATGAGGATACGACGCACTAACTAGACACATCGCACCCCTATGCTACACAAAACACTCAATCTGAAAGAAAAAGCATGTCAATCAATACAGTACGACGAACCGTGATAAGGGATAGGGATTGGGAAAAAGGGGATGGGGAGGGGAAAATAACAGGCCCGAAGCTTTATTGAAAGACAAGACACATAAGGGGAGAGGGGGAGGAGGGGTTTAATCCTCATCCTCGTCCTCCGGACCGTCCATGATGGAATAGTCTCTGAGCAGGCTGTGGATCAGCCTGCGGCAGTCCTGGATGGACATCCTCTCCCTCCTCAAGATGAGCCGGTTCCTGGCGACCCAAACGGCATCCTTGAAGCAGTTCATAAGGCGCCAAGCCTCCTGGATGGCTCCGACGGTATGAACCCCAGGGAATAGTCCATAAAGCACAGAATGGTGCGATAGGCTCGCCCTGGGGACAGAGTTCCTCAGGTCGTCCTCAAGTGCAGTCAATAGGCGCTGTGCAAATCCGCAGTCCCAAAAAGTGTGCAAAGATGTTTCCTCCACGAAGGGGCACCTTGGGCAGTACCGGGTCTTGCACAGGTTCCGGGCATGCATGAATGACCGGACGGGCAGTCCGCCCTGAATCGCCATCCACGACAAGTCCTTGTGCCCGTTGGTCAGCCTGTCAGACGACACATTTGTCCACACAGTCTCCAGCGTGTCCTGGTGAAGTCCTGTGATGTTCTCCACGTCATCCTTGGCTCTGATTAGCTTGTGGATAGTTTTGGGCTTCCACAAGTCGGGCTTGAGTCCCTCCAGTTGATGCTCCCCCACAAATCGAACGACGTCTCCGTAGAACCATGGCGTCGTCCAGTTGTAGGGGAAGGAGCTGTCCCACTTGTCCCAGCCGAGTCGCCTCCAAAGAGGAAGCAGGAAGAAGTGAGACATGGACCTGCCCGCGGAGCCATTCTTGACTTGCAAAGTCCGGCGGACACAATCACACACAAAAGAGGATCGCAGGAGGGTGGGGATATCTGGAATGGCCTTCCCACCCTTGCGAGGCTCCTTGTACATGACGGCCCGCCTGACTCTGTCCATCTTGGATCCCCAGACAAAGTGAAACACTGTCTTGGTATTGGCCCTGCACACAGTGACGTGTGGGGGCCAGGCCTGCGCTGTGTACTGCAAGACGGGCAGGACCTCATTACGCAGGACGAGTGCCTTACCCTCACAAGTGAGGTGTCTGAGGCTCCAGAGTCCGATCCGTTGCTTCACCTTGGCCAAGCGTTCTTGCCAGGACTTGAGGGCCGCTCCTTCCTTCCCGAACCAGACTCCCAGCACCTTGAGGAAATCCGGTTGAATGTTAAAGGGGAAGGGGGCAGAGGAGGCCGGCTGCCAATCCCCGAAGAGCATGGCTTCCGACTTCCTGCAGTTGACTTTGGCCCCTGAAGCCCGGCCGAACCTCTCACACGTCTGGACGAGGGCGTCGACTGAACCACGATCAGCGCAGAAGACGGTGACGTCGTCCATGTAGAGCGAGCACTTGACCTCGTGTCGTCCCGGACCCGGTGCGGTGATCCCTCTGATCTCTCCATTCTGCCGGATAGCCTCTGCGAAGAGTTCTATAACACAAACAAAAAGAAGAGGTGATAGAGGGCAGCCTTGTCTGACCCCAGAGAGGACAGGGAAGGGGTCAGTCTTCCAGCCGTTCACCAACACCGAGCTGTGGATATCAAAATACATCAGACGGACATACGAACAAAACATGTTACCCAAACCTAACCGGTGCAGAGCTCGGCCCATGAACTCGTGGGAAACCCGGTCGAAGGCCTTCTCCTGATCCAAGGAGACCAGGGCCGCGTGTGCGCGGCAGACCTTGATGTACTCGACCGTGTCCCGCACGAGAGCGAGGCTGTCTGCGATGCGACGTCCAGGGATGCCGCAGGTCTGGTCCGGGTGGATGATCCGTCCGATGACCGTCTTAAGTCGTGTCGCCATCGTCTTGGCCAGGATCTTGTAGTCCACGTTGAGCAGAGTGATGGGACGCCAATTCCTCAGGTCGCACCTCTCTCCCTTCCGCTTGTACAGGATCGTGACCATTCCTTCCCTCAAAGATGGAGGCATTCTACCCTCCACCACCATCTCCTCGTACAGGTCCAACAGGTCCGGACAGATGAGGTCTCCCAGCGCTACATAGAGCTCCGCTGGAAGACCATCACTGCCCGGGGTCCTGCCAGTCCTAAAGGATTTAGCGGCAGAGAGCAATTCGCCCACCATCAGAGGTTTGTCCAAGGCTGCCGTGCCTGCAGGATCAAGATGGTTAGTGATACCTGACAGGAACTTATCAGCAGCGTCGGGGTCGGTAGTCTTGTGGGAGTAGAGTTCGCTGTAGAAGTCGCTGACGACCCTCATCACGTCCTCCTTCCCACGTCGCATGTTTCCGCTCTCGTCTCGCAGCTCGTTCAGGGGCGTGTGACCGGCATGAAGTTTCCTGAAAAAGAATGAGTTACATTTCTCACCCTTCTCCAGATTCTCCACTTTGGAACGGAAGACGATTCGCTTGGACTCCTCCTCAAAGTGCCTTTTCAGGCTCTTCTTGGTCTCCTCCAGCTCCTCCCTCACGTCCCAGCCGCAGTGAAGAAGGTCCTGCAGCGACCGCAGCTCGCGCTGCAGCCCTCTGAAGTCCCTCCTCTTCTCACACGCCTGTTGTCGACCCTTGGCCTGAAAGAAACAGCGAAACTCAAGTTTAACATATTCCCACCAATCAGAGACTGTTTGGAAGCTACCCTTGTAGGACTGCCACATTGCGTAGGCTGCTCTCAGCTCCTCCACGACTTCATCCTGAGCCAGCAGAGCACAATTCAGCTTCCAGGAGCCGGGGCCGGACGGAAAACCGTCGCCGAGGACACCTTGTAAGTGAATGGCTCTGTGGTCGGAGAAGAAGCAGGAGACCATCGAGTGCCTACTCTGCCTGACTGCCCGAGAGGTGAACACAAAGTCAATCCTGGAGCGGAGTGAGCCATCGGGTCGGCTCCACGAATAGTTCGTGGAGCCTCTCCCCATGGAGCCCACCACGTCCTGAAGAGAGGCCTCGGTTACCATCTCGATGAGCAGCTTGGACGTGATGTCCAACTTGGCAGATGTGCCAGAACTACGACCATCCTCCTCGATGGGGCAGTTGAAATCCCCGGCCATCACTAAGGTCCTGGTGGTGGCAAGCTGAAGCCGCAGGGTCTGGAAAAGCTCCAAACGCTCATTCTTCAGTGGGGACGCATACACGTTGATGAACCTGACAGGTTCTCCCGCCCAGTTGCCATCTACAACAAGAGCCCTGCCGCAGATGAGCTCCTGGACGGACTCAAGCGTGAATGCGCCCCCCCTGATCAGAATTGCGACCCCCGCAGACTTGCAGTCACCCCCACCGGACCAGTAGGATGGACCGTGGGACCACTCCCTGGCCAGATGTTTGAAGGACCTAGAGGAGGGAAGGGAACATTCCTGCAACATATAAACATCACACAACTGGGAAGTAAGGAAGGCATAAATAGTCTGACGTCTGAACTTGTCCTTGATGCTCCTGACATTAATGGAAAATAAGTTAATATTAGCCATCATGTAGGGAAAAAAGAAAAAGTTAGCGCAGGCAATACACCTTAGTTACCACTCCGGTCGGGTGGTCCCTCGTCGGTGTTGACTGCTGGTGACGGGATCACCAGCAGGCCCTCTTCCTCCATCTGGTCAAGCAGCGCGGCCTCGATCTCGGCGACCACCAGTTCCTCCTCTTCTGGCTCGGCCACCAGGGTCTCAACCATGTGCTCCATCTCTTCTGGCTCAGGGAGGGTATCCTCCTTTTCGCCTACGAAATCCAGAATCTTCTTTTTGGAGGATTCAGTAGCAGGGCTGTCCTCCACCTTCCTCTTTCCCCGGGTTGGAACTGGGGAGACAAGAAGGGGAAAATCCTCCTCGGAATAGATAGCGGCGGGTGGAGGAAAGGTTAATTCCACCGCTACCATGGTCTGGGGAGGGAGAGTGGCTGCCAGGGCAGGGGAAAGGACACCTGCTGAGGAGTAGGGGAAGGAGGAAGAGGAAGTGGAATCCTCAGCAGGGGTGGCCGGGGTGGGGGGGGATTGGACGGGGGTGGCAGGGGGAGGGATCGAGAGAGGGGTGACAGAACTCTTACCCTCCTTTGACTTTTTCTTCTGCTTCGGAGCTGCTGGGACCGTCGCTGGGGCTTTGGCCACCGACTCCTTGACCGCTTTGGCCTTGGTCGTCTCGGCCTTGGCCGCTGGGGCCTTGGTCGTCGCGTCCTTGACCTTCACAGGCCTGGTCATCGGGGCCTTGTCCTCCGTAGCTGGGGTCGTCGCAACCACCGATGCCCAGGATCTCTCACGCTTGGGGCAATCCTTGTACAGATGAGCCGCCAGCCCACACAGGTTGCAGGACGTCTTCTTCGGGCAGTCCTTCGAGCTGTGTCCCGTCACTCGACAAATCCTGCAGGCATCCTCCTTACAGTCCTTCATCTCGTGGCCGTTCTTGCCGCATCTCCTGCAGTTCCGCGGCATGTCCGGGTAATAGATGAGGCCGTAGGAGTTGCCCAGGGAGAATGTCGGGGGCAGGTGCCGAAGTCCGTCTGAGTACGCCAGGTCCCTGTGAAGTCTAACGGTCACCGACCACTTACCTGTCCAGAAGCCGAGTCCATTCAGGATGTGAGAAGGTTCCTTCACAACCAAACAGAAGCGTCTCAGGAAGGTACAGATGTCTTGGCCTGGGGTGTGCGGGTTGCGCATGGAGACCGTGATCCTCCTTTCGTCCCTCTGGATAGGGCAGCTACCTGTAAAGGCAGAGAAAGAATTATCTGGTCCTTTTGCGCTTACCATTTCCCAGAACCTCCTGCAGGTGTTCACAGTGGCGAAGGTGACGAAGAAGATCCCCGTCAAGAAGGTCTGGATGCTGAGGGTGTCCGACCTGGAGAAGCCTCGATCCAGCAGCATCTTCTGGCAGAACACGTCCGAGGATATGTCCGGCACCCTCCCATCCACTTCCTTCAGCTTCAGGGCCACCGTCTGCCGCATCCATGGCTCCAGGGCTGGAGCTTCGTGGCGGGGCTTCTGGGGTCCCTTCTGCTGGCCAGTCGTGGAGGCAGAGTCCTTGGGGTCAGAATCGGCTCCTGGCTGGGCCCTCCTGGCTGTCCCCTGCTCCAGGCTCTTCTTTTCGGCCTTCCTCGCAGCGCTTGCCATGGCTTTCCTCCTGCAGTTACTTCTTGGAGCTGGATCTGGAACTTTTCCCGGAATGGGTGGAGCTATGCAGATTCTTCTCCCGTCGTGTTCTGGACAAATTCCCCGAAAGGTCTTTGTCTCGATGATTTTCTTCCTCGAAGATTCCACAGGACAGCCCGATTCTTCTCCGAGTCTTCGTCTTCTTCTGGATTCTTTAGAGCTTCTTCCTCCCACCGATATCCGCCTTCCTTCTCCGATGTCAGCTGGGCTCCGAAGCTCTTCTCCTTCCGAGTTCGATCGCTCTCGTCAAGTGTAGATCGTAGCTCTTGTGTTCTTATAAGAACAGATACTACACTTGATCTTAGCCAAAAGGCCGAGAAGCGATAACCAGAATTGGTTTCAAACTACGGAGCCACCCAAGGATCCTGAAAAGTCCATTTGTGGAGATGAGCTCCTGGACTCCCGTTAAGAAGACATGTTGTCAACCTCTAGATCCCTTACATGCCTGCACTTTTCGGCTTGCTGCTGCTGCAATCCACGCGTTTTAGATCTGCATAACTCCACCTCTTTAAACACAGCACCTTCACCCCCTGCTGTTCCCACCCGCCTCAACACCGTTGGAAGGGAGGAGAACCAATTAAGGCGGGGGGTGGGGTGGAACGAGCAGCTGTCTACCCTTAGCAGGAGGGCTCCTGATTACATACCTCTCCTGCTGCTGCTGCTGCTGGCTGTCCAGCAGCAGACTGAAGGTGGCTGCTGCTGTGCACAGGTATATAAAGGCTCAGAGCCTATTATGACACGCGCAGCCAGCGTTCCATTGCCACATTCCATCTACTGCAGGCAGGATACCTGGCTGGCTGAATGTCGCTGAGAAGCTCACAGAGACCGCCATAAGCAACAGTTTAACAGAATGCCACAGACTAATCAACCAAACTTTTTGGGTTGGGTTCTCTTTTATAGTCTGCAGGCATTAAATGAAAGAAGTCAGTGTTCCAGCAGAAGGAGACAACGTTTCAGAAAAGGCATTGTAGCAAACCAAAAAAGAAATTTTAAGCGCAGCAGAGTAACCAGCGCACATACCTGTTAGCTCAGGTGAGTTTAAAAGGCTGCTGTTGATAACAAGGGCATTTGCTAAATAGATGGTGTGTGTGCAACAATATACTGAAAGGTCAATTATATTGTGCAGCTTATCTCACCACCTGTAGTTATTTAGGTGAAAGCTCCAAAATGCTTGCCTAATATGTCTGTTTATCCAAAAGGAAGTAAAAAGGGAGAGCTAGAAAGACAGCATTGCATCACATTACATGGCAATGCAATGCACAGTTGCTGAAGTTGAACCAAAATGAGCTTGTAATCTGGCTTCTGCAACTTTGAACATGAAAAATCCAATGAGGAGAAGAAAAGCAAAGCCAAAGAGTCCATCCCAAAATCCGACAAACAAGCAAAATGAACAAAAAACATTGAATTCAATTCTTTCTGATTTTAGAAACTGCATTAAAGAAGGGGTGCACCGGTCCTGGAGATACTGCAATACCAGGTCAATGCGTGGAGTGGACAGAGCAAGCTCTTTTTCCATCTCCCTGTTCTAAAAATCCATTTAATATATGGTCCCCAGATAGGGGACGTATCAGATATTAAACTGATAAGAACAGATACTACACTTGATCTTAGCCAAAAGGCCGAGAAGCGATAACCAGAATTGGTTTCAAACTACGGAGCCACCCAAGGATCCTGAAAAGTCCATTTGTGGAGATGAGCTCCTGGACTCCCGTTAAGAAGACATGTTGTCAACCTCTAGATCCCTTACATGCCTGCACTTTTCGGCTTGCTGCTGCTGCAATCCACGCGTTTTAGATCTGCATAACTCCACCTCTTTAAACACAGCACCTTCACCCCCTGCTGTTCCCACCCGCCTCAACACCGTTGGAAGGGAGGAGAACCAATTAAGGCGGGGGGTGGGGTGGAACGAGCAGCTGTCTACCCTTAGCAGGAGGGCTCCTGATTACATACCTCTCCTGCTGCTGCTGCTGCTGGCTGTCCAGCAGCAGACTGAAGGTGGCTGCTGCTGTGCACAGGTATATAAAGGCTCAGAGCCTATTATGACACGCGCAGCCAGCGTTCCATTGCCACATTCCATCTACTGCAGGCAGGATACCTGGCTGGCTGAATGTCGCTGAGAAGCTCACAGAGACCGCCATAAGCAACAGTTTAACAGAATGCCACAGACTAATCAACCAAACTTTTTGGGTTGGGTTCTCTTTTATAGTCTGCAGGCATTAAATGAAAGAAGTCAGTGTTCCAGCAGAAGGAGACAACGTTTCAGAAAAGGCATTGTAGCAAACCAAAAAAGAAATTTTAAGCGCAGCAGAGTAACCAGCGCACATACCTGTTAGCTCAGGTGAGTTTAAAAGGCTGCTGTTGATAACAAGGGCATTTGCTAAATAGATGGTGTGTGTGCAACAATATACTGAAAGGTCAATTATATTGTGCAGCTTATCTCACCACCTGTAGTTATTTAGGTGAAAGCTCCAAAATGCTTGCCTAATATGTCTGTTTATCCAAAAGGAAGTAAAAAGGGAGAGCTAGAAAGATAGCATTGCATCACATTACATGGCAATGCAATGCACAGTTGCTGAAGTTGAACCAAAATGAGCTTGTGATCTGGCTTCTGCAACTTTGAACATGAAAAATCCAATGAGGAGAAGAAAAGCAAAGCCAAAGAGTCCATCCCAAAATCCGACAAACAAGCAAAATGAACAAAAAACATTGAATTCAATTCTTTCTGATTTTAGAAACTGCATTAAAGAAGGGGTGCACCGGTCCTGGAGATACTGCAATACCAGGTCAATGCGTGGAGTGGACAGAGCAAGCTCTTTTTCCATCTCCCTGTTCTAAAAATCCATTTAATATATGGTCCCCAGATAGGGGACGTATCAGATATTAAACTGATAAGAACAGATACTACACTTGATCTTAGCCAAAAGGCCGAGAAGCGATAACCAGAATTGGTTTCAAACTACGGAGCCACCCAAGGATCCTGAAAAGTCCATTTGTGGAGATGAGCTCCTGGACTCCCGTTAAGAAGACATGTTGTCAACCTCTAGATCCCTTACATGCCTGCACTTTTCGGCTTGCTGCTGCTGCAATCCACGCGTTTTAGATCTGCATAACTCCACCTCTTTAAACACAGCACCTTCACCCCCTGCTGTTCCCACCCGCCTCAACACCGTTGGAAGGGAGGAGAACCAATTAAGGCGGGGGGTGGGGTGGAACGAGCAGCTGTCTACCCTTAGCAGGAGGGCTCCTGATTACATACCTCTCCTGCTGCTGCTGCTGCTGGCTGTCCAGCAGCAGACTGAAGGTGGCTGCTGCTGTGCACAGGTATATAAAGGCTCAGAGCCTATTATGACACGCGCAGCCAGCGTTCCATTGCCACATTCCATCTACTGCAGGCAGGATACCTGGCTGGCTGAATGTCGCTGAGAAGCTCACAGAGACCGCCATAAGCAACAGTTTAACAGAATGCCACAGACTAATCAACCAAACTTTTTGGGTTGGGTTCTCTTTTATAGTCTGCAGGCATTAAATGAAAGAAGTCAGTGTTCCAGCAGAAGGAGACAACGTTTCAGAAAAGGCATTGTAGCAAACCAAAAAAGAAATTTTAAGCGCAGCAGAGTAACCAGCGCACATACCTGTTAGCTCAGGTGAGTTTAAAAGGCTGCTGTTGATAACAAGGGCATTTGCTAAATAGATGGTGTGTGTGCAACAATATACTGAAAGGTCAATTATATTGTGCAGCTTATCTCACCACCTGTAGTTATTTAGGTAAAAGCTCCAAAATGCTTGCCTAATATGTCTGTTTATCCAAAAGGAAGTAAAAAGGGAGAGCTAGAAAGATAGCATTGCATCACATTACATGGCAATGCAATGCACAGTTGCTGAAGTTGAACCAAAATGAGCTTGTAATCTGGCTTCTGCAACTTTGAACATGAAAAATCCAATGAGGAGAAGAAAAGCAAAGCCAAAGAGTCCATCCCAAAATCCGACAAACAAGCAAAATGAACAAAAAACATTGAATTCAATTCTTTCTGATTTTAGAAACTGCATTAAAGAAGGGGTGCACCGGTCCTGGAGATACTGCAATACCAGGTCAATGCGTGGAGTGGACAGAGCAAGCTCTTTTTCCATCTCCCTGTTCTAAAAATCCATTTAATATATGGTCCCCAGATAGGGGACGTATCAGATATTAAACTGATAAGAACAGATACTACACTTGATCTTAGCCAAAAGGCCGAGAAGCGATAACCAGAATTGGTTTCAAACTACGGAGCCACCCAAGGATCCTGAAAAGTCCATTTGTGGAGATGAGCTCCTGGACTCCCGTTAAGAAGACATGTTGTCAACCTCTAGATCCCTTACATGGCTGCACTTTTCGGCTTGCTGCTGCTGCAATCCACGCGTTTTAGATCTGCATAACTCCACCTCTTTAAACACAGCACCTTCACCCCCTGCTGTTCCCACCCGCCTCAACACCGTTGGAAGGGAGGAGAACCAATTAAGGCGGGGGGTGGGGTGGAACGAGCAGCTGTCTACCCTTAGCAGGAGGGCTCCTGATTACATACCTCTCCTGCTGCTGCTGCTGGCTGTCCAGCAGCAGACTGAAGGTGGCTGCTGCTGTGCACAGGTATATAAAGGCTCAGAGCCTATTATGACACGCGCAGCCAGCGTTCCATTGCCACATTCCATCTACTGCAGGCAGGATACCTGGCTGGCTGAATGTCGCTGAGAAGCTCACAGAGACCGCCATAAGCAACAGTTTAACAGAATGCCACAGACTAATCAACCAAACTTTTTGGGTTGGGTTCTCTTTTATAGTCTGCAGGCATTAAATGAAAGAAGTCAGTGTTCCAGCAGAAGGAGACAACGTTTCAGAAAAGGCATTGTAGCAAACCAAAAAAGAAATTTTAAGCGCAGCAGAGTAACCAGCGCACATACCTGTTAGCTCAGGTGAGTTTAAAAGGCTGCTGTTGATAACAAGGGCATTTGCTAAATAGATGGTGTGTGTGCAACAATATACTGAAAGGTCAATTATATTGTGCAGCTTATCTCACCACCTGTAGTTATTTAGGTGAAAGCTCCAAAATGCTTGCCTAATATGTCTGTTTATCCAAAAGGAAGTAAAAAGGGAGAGCTAGAAAGATAGCATTGCATCACATTACATGGCAATGCAATGCACAGTTGCTGAAGTTAAACCAAAATGAGCTTGTAATCTGGCTTCTGCAACTTTGAACATGAAAAATCCAATGAGGAGAAGAAAAGCAAAGCCAAAGAGTCCATCCCAAAATCCGACAAACAAGCAAAATGAACAAAAAACATTGAATTCAATTCTTTCTGATTTTAGAAACTGCATTAAAGAAGGGGTGCACCGGTCCTGGAGATACTGCAATACCAGGTCAATGCGTGGAGTGGACAGAGCAAGCTCTTTTTCCATCTCCCTGTTCTAAAAATCCATTTAATATATGGTCCCCAGATAGGGGACGTATCAGATATTAAACTGATAAGAACAGATACTACACTTGATCTTAGCCAAAAGGCCGAGAAGCGATAACCAGAATTGGTTTCAAACTACGGAGCCACCCAAGGATCCTGAAAAGTCCATTTGTGGAGATGAGCTCCTGGACTCCCGTTAAGAAGACATGTTGTCAACCTCTAGATCCCTTACATGCCTGCACTTTTCGGCTTGCTGCTGCTGCAATCCACGCGTTTTAGATCTGCATAACTCCACCTCTTTAAACACAGCACCTTCACCCCCTGCTGTTCCCACCCGCCTCAACACCG
Source organism: Phyllobates terribilis (assembly GCF_046119375.1). NCBI lineage: Eukaryota > Metazoa > Chordata > Amphibia > Anura > Dendrobatidae > Phyllobates > Phyllobates terribilis. The sequence continues at coordinate 652,485,364 of NW_027362765.1, forward strand.
TTGGAAGGGAGGAGAACCAATTAAGGCGGGGGGTGGGGTGGAACGAGCAGCTGTCTACCCTTAGCAGGAGGGCTCCTGATTACATACCTCTCCTGCTGCTGCTGCTGCTGGCTGTCCAGCAGCAGACTGAAGGTGGCTGCTGCTGTGCACAGGTATATAAAGGCTCAGAGCCTATTATGACACGCGCAGCCAGCGTTCCATTGCCACATTCCATCTACTGCAGGCAGGATACCTGGCTGGCTGAATGTCGCTGAGAAGCTCACAGAGACCTCCATAAGCAACAGGTTAACAGAATGCCACAGACTAATCAACCAAACTTTTTGGGTTGGGTTCTCTTTTATAGTCTGCAGGCATTAAATGAAAGAAGTCAGTGTTCCAGCAGAAGGAGACAACGTTTCAGAAAAGGCATTGTAACAAACCAAAAAAGAAATTTTAAGCGCAGCAGAGTAACCAGCGCACATACCTGTTAGCTCAGGTGAGTTTAAAAGGCTGCTGTTGATAACAAGGGCATTTGCTAAATAGATGGTGTGTGTGCAACAATATACTGAAAGGTCAATTATATTGTGCAGCTTATCTCACCACCTGTAGTTATTTAGGTGAAAGCTCCAAAATGCTTGCCTAATATGTCTGTTTATCCAAAAGGAAGTAAAAAGGGAGAGCTAGAAAGATAGCATTGCATCACATTACATGGCAATGCAATGCACAGTTGCTGAAGTTGAACCAAAATGAGCTTGTAATCTGGCTTCTGCAACTTTGAACATGAAAAATCCAATGAGGAGAAGAAAAGCAAAGCCAAAGAGTCCATCCCAAAATCCGACAAACAAGCAAAATGAACAAAAAACATTGAATTCAATTCTTTCTGATTTTAGAAACTGCATTAAAGAAGGGGTGCACCGGTCCTGAAGATACTGCAATACCAGGTCAATGCGTGGAGTGGACAGAGCAAGCTCTTTTTCCATCTCCCTGTTCTAAAAATCCATTTAATATATGGTCCCCAGATAGGGGACGTATCAGATATTAAACTGATAAGAACAGATACTACACTTGATCTTAGCCAAAAGGCCGAGAAGCGATAACCAGAATTGGTTTCAAACTACGGAGCCACCCAAGGATCCTGAAAAGTCCATTTGTGGAGATGAGCTCCTGGACTCCCGTTAAGAAGACATGTTGTCAACCTCTAGATCCCTTACATGCCTGCACTTTTCGGCTTGCTGCTGCTGCAATCCACGCGTTTTAGATCTGCATAACTCCACCTCTTTAAACACAGCACCTTCACCCCCTGCTGTTCCCACCCGCCTCAACACCGTTGGAAGGGAGGAGAACCAATTAAGGCGGGGGGTGGGGTGGAACGAGCAGCTGTCTACCCTTAGCAGGAGGGCTCCTGATTACATACCTCTCCTGCTGCTGCTGCTGCTGGCTGTCCAGCAGCAGACTGAAGGTGGCTGCTGCTGTGCACAGGTATATAAAGGATCAGAGCCTATTATGACACGCGCAGCCAGCGTTCCATTGCCACATTCCATCTACTGCAGGCAGGATACCTGGCTGGCTGAATGTCGCTGAGAAGCTCACAGAGACCGCCATAAGCAACAGTTTAACAGAATGCCACAGACTAATCAACCAAACTTTTTGGGTTGGGTTCTCTTTTATAGTCTGCAGGCATTAAATGAAAGAAGTCAGTGTTCCAGCAGAAGGAGACAACGTTTCAGAAAAGGCATTATAGCAAACCAAAAAAGAAATTTTAAGCGCAGCAGAGTAACCAGCGCACATACCTGTTAGCTCAGGTGAGTTTAAAAGGCTGCTGTTGATAACAAGGGCATTTGCTAAATAGATGGTGTGTGTGCAACAATATACTGAAAGGTCAATTATATTGTGCAGCTTATCTCACCACCTGTAGTTATTTAGGTTAAAGCTCCAAAATGCTTGCCTAATATGTCTGTTTATCCAAAAGGAAGTAAAAAGGGAGAGCTAGAAAGATAGCATTGCATCACATTACATGGCAATGCAATGCACAGTTGCTGAAGTTGAACCAAAATGAGCTTGTAATCTGGCTTCTGCAACTTTGAACATGAAAAATCCAATGAGGAGAAGAAAAGCAAAGCCAAAGAGTCCATCCCAAAATCCGACAAACAAGCAAAATGAACAAAAAACATTGAATTCAATTCTTTCTGATTTTAGAAACTGCATTAAAGAAGGGGTGCACCGGTCCTGGAGATACTGCAATACCAGGTCAATGCGTGGAGTGGACAGAGCAAGCTCTTTTTCCATCTCCCTGTTCTAAAAATCCATTTAATATATGGTCCCCAGATAGGGGACGTATCAGATATTAAACTGATAAGAACAGATACTACACTTGATCTTAGCCAAAAGGCCGAGAAGCGATAACCAGAATTGGTTTCAAACTACGGAGCCACCCAAGGATCCTGAAAAGTCCATTTGTGGAGATGAGCTCCTAGACTCCCGTTAAGAAGACATGTTGTCAACCTCTAGATCCCTTACATGCCGGCACTTTTCAGCTTGCTGCTGCTGCAATCCACGCGTTTTAGATCTGCATAACTCCACCTCTTTAAACACAGCACCTTCACCCCCTGCTGTTCCCACCCGCCTCAACACCGTTGGAAGGGAGGAGAACCAATTAAGGCGGGGGGTGGGGTGGAACGAGCAGCTGTCTACCCTTAGCAGGAGGGCTCCTGATTACATACCTCTCCTGCTGCTGCTGCTGCTGGCTGTCCAGCAGCAGACTGAAGGTGGCTGCTGCTGTGCACAGGTATATAAAGGCTCAGAGCCTATTATGACACGCGCAGCCAGCGTTCCATTGCCACATTCCATCTACTGCAGGCAGGATACCTGGCTGGCTGAATGTCGCTGAGAAGCTCACAGAGACCGCCATAAGCAACAGTTTAACAGAATGCCACAGACTAATCAACCAAACTTTTTGGGTTGGGTTCTCTTTTATAGTCTGCAGGCATTAAATGAAAGAAGTCAGTGTTCCAGCAGAAGGAGACAACGTTTCAGAAAAGGCATTGTAGCAAACCAAAAAAGAAATTTTAAGCGCAGCAGAGTAACCAGCGCACATACCTGTTAGCTCAGGTGAGTTTAAAAGGCTGCTGTTGATAACAAGGGCATTTGCTAAATAGATGGTGTGTGTGCAACAATATACTGAAAGGTCAATTATATTGTGCAGCTTATCTCACCACCTGTAGTTATTTAGGTGAAAGCTCCAAAATGCTTGCCTAATATGTCTGTTTATCCAAAAGGAAGTAAAAAGGGAGAGCTAGAAAGATAGCATTGCATCACATTACATGGCAATGCAATGCACAGTTGCTGAAGTTGAACCAAAATGAGCTTGTAATCTGGCTTCTGCAACTTTGAACATGAAAAATCCAATGAGGAGAAGAAAAGCAAAGCCAAAGAGTCCATCCCAAAATCCGACAAACAAGCAAAATGAACAAAAAACATTGAATTCAATTCTTTCTGATTTTAGAAACTGCATTAAAGAAGGGGTGCACCGGTCCTGGAGATACTGCAATACCAGGTCAATGCGTGGAGTGGACAGAGCAAGCTCTTTTTCCATCTCCCTGTTCTAAAAATCCATTTAATATATGGTCCCCAGATAGGGGACGTATCAGATATTAAACTGATAAGAACAGATACTACACTTGATCTTAGCCAAAAGGCCGAGAAGCGATAACCAGAATTGGTTTCAAACTACGGAGCCACCCAAGGATCCTGAAAAGTCCATTTGTGGAGATGAGCTCCTGGACTCCCGTTAAGAAGACATGTTGTCAACCTCTAGATCCCTTACATGCCTGCACTTTTCGGCTTGCTGCTGCTGCAATCCACGCGTTTTAGATCTGCATAACTCCACCTCTTTAAACACAGCACCTTCACCCCCTGCTGTTCCCACCCGCCTCAACACCGTTGGAAGGGAGGAGAACCAATTAAGGCGGGGGGTGGGGTGGAACGAGCAGCTGTCTACCCTTAGCAGGAGGGCTCCTGATTACATACCTCTCCTGCTGCTGCTGCTGCTGGCTGTCCAGCAGCAGACTGAAGGTGGCTGCTGCTGTGCACAGGTATATAAAGGCTCAGAGCCTATTATGACACGCGCAGCCAGCGTTCCATTGCCACATTCCATCTACTGCAGGCAGGATACCTGGCTGGCTGAATGTCGCTGAGAAGCTCACAGAGACCGCCATAAGCAACAGTTTAACAGAATGCCACAGACTAATCAACCAAACTTTTTGGGTTGGGTTCTCTTTTATAGTCTGCAGGCATTAAATGAAAGAAGTCAGTGTTCCAGCAGAAGGAGACAACGTTTCAGAAAAGGCATTGTAGCAAACCAAAAAAGAAATTTTAAGCGCAGCAGAGTAACCAGCGCACATAAATGTTAGCTCAGGTGAGTTTAAAAGGCTGCTGTTGATAACAAGGGCATTTGCTAAATAGATGGTGTGTGTGCAACAATATACTGAAAGGTCAATTATATTGTGCAGCTTATCTCACCACCTGTAGTTATTTAGGTGAAAGCTCCAAAATGCTTGCCTAATATGTCTGTTTATCCAAAAGGAAGTAAAAAGGGAGAGCTAGAAAGATAGCATTGCATCACATTACATGGCAATGCAATGCACAGTTGCTGAAGTTGAACCAAAATGAGCTTGTAATCTGGCTTCTGAAACTTTGAACATGAAAAATCCAATGAGGAGAAGAAAAGCAAAGCCAAAGAGTCCATCCCAAAATCCGACAAACAAGCAAAATGAACAAAAAACATTGAATTCAATTCTTTCTGATTTTAGAAACTGCATTAAAGAAGGGGTGCACCGGTCCTGGAGATACTGCAATACCAGGTCAATGCGTGGAGTGGACAGAGCAAGCTCTTTTTCCATCTCCCTGTTCTAAAAATCCATTTAATATATGGTCCCCAGATAGGGGACGTATCAGATATTAAACTGATAAGAACAGATACTACACTTGATCTTAGCCAAAAGGCCGAGAAGCGATAACCAGAATTGGTTTCAAACTACGGAGCAACCCAAGGATCCTGAAAAGTCCATTTGTGGAGATGAGCTCCTGGACTCCCGTTAAGAAGACATGTTGTCAACCTCTAGATCCCTTACATGCCTGCACTTTTCGGCTTGCTGCTGCTGCAATCCACGCGTTTTAGATCTGCATAACTCCACCTCTTTAAACACAGCACCTTCACCCCCTGCTGTTCCCACCCGCCTCAACACCGTTGGAAGGGAGGAGAACCAATTAAGGCGGGGGGTGGGGTGGAACGAGCAGCTGTCTACCCTTAGCAGGAGGGCTCCTGATTACATACCTCTCCTGCTGCTGCTGCTGCTGGCTGTCCAGCAGCAGACTGAAGGTGGCTGCTGCTGTGCACAGGTATATAAAGGCTCAGAGCCTATTATGACACGCGCAGCCAGCGTTCCATTGCCACATTCCATCTACTGCAGGCAGGATACCTGGCTGGCTGAATGTCGCTGAGAAGCTCACAGAGACCGCCATAAGCAACAGTTTAACAGAATGCCACAGACTAATCAACCAAACTTTTTGGGTTGGGTTCTCTTTTATAGTCTGCAGGCATTAAATGAAAGAAGTCAGTGTTCCAGCAGAAGGAGACAACGTTTCAGAAAAGGCATTGTAGCAAACCAAAAAAGAAATTTTAAGCGCAGCAGAGTAACCAGCGCACATACCTGTTAGCTCAGGTGAGTTTAAAAGGCTGCTGTTGATAACAAGGGCATTTGCTAAATAGATGGTGTGTGTGCAACAATATACTGAAAGGTCAATTATATTGTGCAGCTTATCTCACCACCTGTAGTTATTTAGGTGAAAGCTCCAAAATGCTTGCCTAATATGTCTGTTTATCCAAAAGGAAGTAAAAAGGGAGAGCTAGAAAGATAGCATTGCATCACATTACATGGCAATGCAATGCACAGTTGCTGAAGTTGAACCAAAATGAGCTTGTAATCTGGCTTCTGCAACTTTGAACATGAAAAATCCAATGAGGAGAAGAAAAGCAAAGCCAAAGAGTCCATCCCAAAATCCGACAAACAAGCAAAATGAACAAAAAACATTGAATTCAATTCTTTCTGATTTTAGAAACTGCATTAAAGAAGGGGTGCACCGGTCCTGGAGATACTGCAATACCAGGTCAATGCATGGAGTGGACAGAGCAAGCTCTTTTTCCATCTCCCTGTTCTAAAAATCCATTTAATATATGGTCCCCAGATAGGGGACGTATCAGATATTAAACTGATAAGAACAGATACTACACTTGATCTTAGCCAAAAGGCCGAGAAGCGATAACCAGAATTGGTTTCAAACTACGGAGCCACCCAAGGATCCTGAAAAGTCCATTTGTGGAGATGAGCTCCTGGACTCCCGTTAAGAAGACATGTTGTCAACCTCTAGATCCCTTACATGCCTGCACTTTTCGGCTTGCTGCTGCTGCAATCCACGCGTTTTAGATCTGCATAACTCCACCTCTTTAAACACAGCACCTTCACCCCCTGCTGTTCCCACCCGCCTCAACACCGTTGGAAGGGAGGAGAACCAATTAAGGCGGGGGGTGGGGTGGAACGAGCAGCTGTCTACCCTTAGCAGGAGGGCTCCTGATTACATACCTCTCCTGCTGCTGCTGCTGCTGGCTGTCCAGCAGCAGACTGAAGGTGGCTGCTGCTGTGCACAGGTATATAAAGGCTCAGAGCCTATTATGACACGCGCAGCCAGCGTTCCATTGCCACATTCCATCTACTGCAGGCAGGATACCTGGCTGGCTGAATGTCGCTGAGAAGCTCACAGAGACCGCCATAAGCAACAGTTTAACAGAATGCCACAGACTAATCAACCAAACTTTTTGGGTTGGGTTCTCTTTTATAGTCTGCAGGCATTAAATGAAAGAAGTCAGTGTTCCAGCAGAAGGAGACAACGTTTCAGAAAAGGCATTGTAGCAAACCAAAAAAGAAATTTTAAGCGCAGCAGAGTAACCAGCGCACATACCTGTTAGCTCAGGTGAGTTTAAAAGGCTGCTGTTGATAACAAGGGCATTTGCTAAATAGATGGTGTGTGTGCAACAATATACTGAAAGGTCAATTATATTGTGCAGCTTATCTCACCACCTGTAGTTATTTAGGTGAAAGCTCCAAAATGCTTGCCTAATATGTCTGTTTATCCAAAAGGAAGTAAAAAGGGAGAGCTAGAAAGATAGCATTGCATCACATTACATGGCAATGCAATGCACAGTTGCTGAAGTTGAACCAAAATGAGCTTGTAATCTGGCTTCTGCAACTTTGAACATGAAAAATCCAATGAGGAGAAGAAAAGCAAAGCCAAAGAGTCCATCCCAAAATCCGACAAACAAGCAAAATGAACAAAAAACATTGAATTCAATTCTTTCTGATTTTAGAAACTGCATTAAAGAAGGGGTGCACCGGTCCTGGAGATACTGCAATACCAGGTCAATGCGTGGAGTGGACAGAGCAAGCTCTTTTTCCATCTCCCTGTTCTAAAAATCCATTTAATATATGGTCCCCAGATAGGGGACGTATCAGATATTAAACTGATAAGAACAGATACTACACTTGATCTTAGCCAAAAGGCCGAGAAGCGATAACCAGAATTGGTTTCAAACTACGGAGCCACCCAAGGATCCTGAAAAGTCCATTTGTGGAGATGAGCTCCTGGACTCCCGTTAAGAAGACATGTTGTCAACCTCTAGATCCCTTACATGCCTGCACTTTTCGGCTTGCTGCTGCTGCAATCCACGCGTTTTAGATCTGCATAACTCCACCTCTTTAAACACAGCACCTTCACCCCCTGCTGTTCCCACCCGCCTCAACACCGTTGGAAGGGAGGAGAACCAATTAAGGCGGGGGGTGGGGTGGAACGAGCAGCTGTCTACCCTTAGCAGGAGGGCTCCTGATTACATACCTCTCCTGCTGCTGCTGCTGCTGGCTGTCCAGCAGCAGACTGAAGGTGGCTGCTGCTGTGCACAGGTATATAAAGGCTCAGAGCCTATTATGACACGCGCAGCCAGCGTTCCATTGCCACATTCCATCTACTGCAGGCAGGATACCTGGCTGGCTGAATGTCGCTGAGAAGCTCACAGAGACCGCCATAAGCAACAGTTTAACAGAATGCCACAGACTAATCAACCAAACTTTTTGGGTTGGGTTCTCTTTTATAGTCTGCAGGCATTAAATGAAAGAAGTCAGTGTTCCAGCAGAAGGAGACAACGTTTCAGAAAAGGCATTGTAGCAAACCAAAAAAGAAATTTTAAGCGCAGCAGAGTAACCAGCGCACATAAATGTTAGCTCAGGTGAGTTTAAAAGGCTGCTGTTGATAACAAGGGCATTTGCTAAATAGATGGTGTGTGTGCAACAATATACTGAAAGATCAATTATATTGTGCAGCTTATCTCACCACCTGTAGTTATTTAGGTGAAAGCTCCAAAATGCTTGCCTAATATGTCTGTTTATCCAAAAGGAAGTAAAAAGGGAGAGCTAGAAAGATAGCATTGCATCACATTACATGGCAATGCAATGCACAGTTGCTGAAGTTGAACCAAAATGAGCTTGTAATCTGGCTTCTGAAACTTTGAACATGAAAAATCCAATGAGGAGAAGAAAAGCAAAGCCAAAGAGTCCATCCCAAAATCCGACAAACAAGCAAAATGAACAAAAAACATTGAATTCAATTCTTTCTGATTTTAGAAACTGCATTAAAGAAGGGGTGCACCGGTCCTGGAGATACTGCAATACCAGGTCAATGCGTGGAGTGGACAGAGCAAGCTCTTTTTCCATCTCCCTGTTCTAAAAATCCATTTAATATATGGTCCCCAGATAGGGGACGTATCAGATATTAAACTGATAAGAACAGATACTACACTTGATCTTAGCCAAAAGGCCGAGAAGCGATAACCAGAATTGGTTTCAAACTACGGAGCAACCCAAGGATCCTGAAAAGTCCATTTGTGGAGATGAGCTCCTGGACTCCCGTTAAGAAGACATGTTGTCAACCTCTAGATCCCTTACATGCCTGCACTTTTCGGCTTGCTGCTGCTGCAATCCACGCGTTTTAGATCTGCATAACTCCACCTCTTTAAACACAGCACCTTCACCCCCTGCTGTTCCCACCCGCCTCAACACCGTTGGAAGGGAGGAGAACCAATTAAGGCGGGGGGTGGGGTGGAACGAGCAGCTGTCTACCCTTAGCAGGAGGGCTCCTGATTACATACCTCTCCTGCTGCTGCTGCTGCTGGCTGTCCAGCAGCAGACTGAAGGTGGCTGCTGCTGTGCACAGGTATATAAAGGCTCAGAGCCTATTATGACACGCGCAGCCAGCGTTCCATTGCCACATTCCATCTACTGCAGGCAGGATACCTGGCTGGCTGAATGTCGCTGAGAAGCTCACAGAGACCGCCATAAGCAACAGTTTAACAGAATGCCACAGACTAATCAACCAAACTTTTTGGGTTGGGTTCTCTTTTATAGTCTGCAGGCATTAAATGAAAGAAGTCAGTGTTCCAGCAGAAGGAGACAACGTTTCAGAAAAGGCATTGTAGCAAACCAAAAAAGAAATTTTAAGCGCAGCAGAGTAACCAGCGCACATACCTGTTAGCTCAGGTGAGTTTAAAAGGCTGCTGTTGATAACAAGGGCATTTGCTAAATAGATGGTGTGTGTGCAACAATATACTGAAAGGTCAATTATATTGTGCAGCTTATCTCACCACCTGTAGTTATTTAGGTGAAAGCTCCAAAATGCTTGCCTAATATGTCTGTTTATCCAAAAGGAAGTAAAAAGGGAGAGCTAGAAAGATAGCATTGCATCACATTACATGGCAATGCAATGCACAGTTGCTGAAGTTGAACCAAAATGAGCTTGTAATCTGGCTTCTGCAACTTTGAACATGAAAAATCCAATGAGGAGAAGAAAAGCAAAGCCAAAGAGTCCATCCCAAAATCCGACAAACAAGCAAAATGAACAAAAAACATTGAATTCAATTCTTTCTGATTTTAGAAACTGCATTAAAGAAGGGGTGCACCGGTCCTGGAGATACTGCAATACCAGGTCAATGCGTGGAGTGGACAGAGCAAGCTCTTTTTCCATCTCCCTGTTCTAAAAATCCATTTAATATATGGTCCCCAGATAGGGGACGTATCAGATATTAAACTGATAAGAACAGATACTACACTTGATCTTAGCCAAAAGGCCGAGAAGCGATAACCAGAATTGGTTTCAAACTACGGAGCCACCCAAGGATCCTGAAAAGTCCATTTGTGGAGATGAGCTCCTGGACTCCCGTTAAGAAGACATGTTGTCAACCTCTAGATCCCTTACATGCCTGCACTTTTCGGCTTGCTGCTGCTGCAATCCACGCGTTTTAGATCTGCATAACTCCACCTCTTTAAACACAGCACCTTCACCCCCTGCTGTTCCCACCCGCCTCAACACCGTTGGAAGGGAGGAGAACCAATTAAGGCGGGGGGTGGGGTGGAACGAGCAGCTGTCTACCCTTAGCAGGAGGGCTCCTGATTACATACCTCTCCTGCTGCTGCTGCTGCTGGCTGTCCAGCAGCAGACTGAAGGTGGCTGCTGCTGTGCACAGGTATATAAAGGCTCAGAGCCTATTATGACACGCGCAGCCAGCGTTCCATTGCCACATTCCATCTACTGCAGGCAGGATACCTGGCTGGCTGAATGTCGCTGAGAAGCTCACAGAGACCGCCATAAGCAACAGTTTAACAGAATGCCACAGACTAATCAACCAAACTTTTTGGGTTGGGTTCTCTTTTATAGTCTGCAGGCATTAAATGAAAGAAGTCAGTGTTCCAGCAGAAGGAGACAACGTTTCAGAAAAGGCATTGTAGCAAACCAAAAAAGAAATTTTAAGCGCAGCAGAGTAACCAGCGCACATACCTGTTAGCTCAGGTGAGTTTAAAAGGCTGCTGTTGATAACAAGGGCATTTGCTAAATAGATGGTGTGTGTGCAACAATATACTGAAAGGTCAATTATATTGTGCAGCTTATCTCACCACCTGTAGTTATTTCGGTGAAAGCTCCAAAATGCTTGCCTAATATGTCTGTTTATCCAAAAGGAAGTAAAAAGGGAGAGCTAGAAAGATAGCATTGCATCACATTACATGGCAATGCAATGCACAGTTGCTGAAGTTGAACCAAAATGAGCTTGTAATCTGGCTTCTGCAACTTTGAACATGAAAAATCCAATGAGGAGAAGAAAAGCAAAGCCAAAGAGTCCATCCCAAAATCCGACAAACAAGCAAAATGAACAAAAAACATTGAATTCAATTCTTTCTGATTTTAGAAACTGCATTAAAGAAGGGGTGCACCGGTCCTGGAGATACTGCAATACCAGGTCAATGCGTGGAGTGGACAGAGCAAGCTCTTTTTCCATCTCCCTGTTCTAAAAATCCATTTAATATATGGTCCCCAGATAGGGGACGTATCAGATATTAAACTGATAAGAACAGATACTACACTTGATCTTAGCCAAAAGGCCGAGAAGCGATAACCAGAATTGGTTTCAAACTACGGAGCCACCCAAGGATCCTGAAAAGTCCATTTGTGGAGATGAGCTCCTGGACTCCCGTTAAGAAGACATGTTGTCAACCTCTAGATCCCTTACATGCCTGCACTTTTCGGCTTGCTGCTGCTGCAATCCACGCGTTTTAGATCTGCATAACTCCACCTCTTTAAACACAGCACCTTCACCCCCTGCTGTTCCCACCCGCCTCAACACCGTTGGAAGGGAGGAGAACCAATTAAGGCGGGGGGTGGGGTGGAACGAGCAGCTGTCTACCCTTAGCAGGAGGGCTCCTGATTACATACCTCTCCTGCTGCTGCTGCTGCTGGCTGTCCAGCAGCAGACTGAAGGTGGCTGCTGCTGTGCACAGGTATATAAAGGCTCAGAGCCTATTATGACACGCGCAGCCAGCGTTCCATTGCCACATTCCATCTACTGCAGGCAGGATACCTGGCTGGCTGAATGTCGCTGAGAAGCTCACAGAGACCGCCATAAGCAACAGTTTAACAGAATGCCACAGACTAATCAACCAAACTTTTTGGGTTGGGTTCTCTTTTATAGTCTGCAGGCATTAAATGAAAGAAGTCAGTGTTCCAGCAGAAGGAGACAACGTTTCAGAAAAGGCATTGTAGCAAACCAAAAAAGAAATTTTAAGCGCAGCAGAGTAACCAGCGCACATACCTGTTAGCTCAGGTGAGTTTAAAAGGCTGCTGTTGATAACAAGGGCATTTGCTAAATAGATGGTGTGTGTGCAACAATATACTGAAAGGTCAATTATATTGTGCAGCTTATCTCACCACCTGTAGTTATTTAGGTGAAAGCTCCAAAATGCTTGCCTAATATGTCTGTTTATCCAAAAGGAAGTAAAAAGGGAGAGCTAGAAAGATAGCATTGCATCACATTACATGGCAATGCAATGCACAGTTGCTGAAGTTGAACCAAAATGAGCTTGTAATCTGGCTTCTGCAACTTTGAACATGAAAAATCCAATGAGGAGAAGAAAAGCAAAGCCAAAGAGTCCATCCCAAAATCCGACAAACAAGCAAAATGAACAAAAAACATTGAATTCAATTCTTTCTGATTTTAGAAACTGCATTAAAGAAGGGGTGCACCGGTCCTGGAGATACTGCAATACCAGGTCAATGCGTGGAGTGGACAGAGCAAGCTCTTTTTCCATCTCCCTGTTCTAAAAATCCATTTAATATATGGTCCCCAGATAGGGGACGTATCAGATATTAAACTGATAAGAACAGATTTTTTTTTTTTTTTTTATCGAAAGCCCGAATTCGTGTACAAAACCCGAGTGCGCTTAAAAAAGTGACAAGTGCCACAAAAAAAGTGCACTAGGATGCTGGTCTTCTTGAAACCCTCTCCAAAAGGAGAAGGGTCCCCCAAACCATTCCCCGTCCCTCCGAGCCAGAAGGCCACAGCGAGGAACAGGGACAAATAGCCACCTCCAGCCGGAGCCAGAGGCGACCCAATCTTACCCCCAATACCTGCCCGAGTTCTCACCCGAGCAAGGCACTGGGAGCCAAAGACTGTGCTCCCCTCCCGGAAGAGGGGAGCCAACAACGCTCTCCTCCCGAAAGAGGAGAGCCAGGGGGGTTCAGGGGGGAGCGGAACCTGATGGCCACACACTCCCCCCCTAGACCTGCCAAGAGAGGAACCCGTAAGGGAACCGCATCCCGACAAAATCCTACTAAGGACGTGGACACACGTGAAAAAGTGGACACACAGTGACAAAAAAAAAATTAAATAAATAGTGAAGGTTTCACAGTATAATACTGCCCGGACCTTCGACCGGGAATTGAAAAATTCCCCATCCTAAGGCCAGAAGGCCCGGAATAAGGGTGTGTGTTAAGAAAGAAATATTGAAGTGCTAGTGCAAATGTGCCATAAACTCAAGTGGGGTTCCCAATCCCAGTGAGTTAAGGCACCCCAGGGTCACCACTCCTGGGGCACTTCACACTTCGGGCTTTCGATCTTCCCCGGCCCAATGGCGTCGATCCTGGGGGGCCATGCTTTCCACCAGATGACTATATTAGCCACCTGGCGTACTAACAAGCGCCTAAACCCCAGTGTGCATAATGTATCAATCTACTAGGGCGGCCAACATCCAAAACCGCCTTTTCGAAAGATACTACACTTGATCTTAGCCAAAAGGCCGAGAAGCGATAACCAGAATTGGTTTCAAACTACGGAGCCACCCAAGGATCCTGAAAAGTCCATTTGTGGAGATGAGCTCCTGGACTCCCGTTAAGAAGACATGTTGTCAACCTCTAGATCCCTTACATGCCTGCACTTTTCGGCTTGCTGCTGCTGCAATCCACGCGTTTTAGATCTGCATAACTCCACCTCTTTAAACACAGCACCTTCACCCCCTGCTGTTCCCACCCGCCTCAACACCGTTGGAAGGGAGGAGAACCAATTAAGGCGGGGGGTGGGGTGGAACGAGCAGCTGTCTACCCTTAGCAGGAGGGCTCCTGATTACATACCTCTCCTGCTGCTGCTGCTGCTGGCTGTCCAGCAGCAGACTGAAGGTGGCTGCTGCTGTGCACAGGTATATAAAGGCTCAGAGCCTATTATGACACGCGCAGCCAGCGTTCCATTGCCACATTCCATCTACTGCAGGCAGGATACCTGGCTGGCTGAATGTCGCTGAGAAGCTCACAGAGACCGCCATAAGCAACAGTTTAACAGAATGCCACAGACTAATCAACCAAACTTTTTGGGTTGGGTTCTCTTTTATAGTCTGCAGGCATTAAATGAAAGAAGTCAGTGTTCCAGCAGAAGGAGACAACGTTTCAGAAAAGGCATTGTAGCAAACCAAAAAAGAAATTTTAAGCGCAGCAGAGTAACCAGCGCACATACCTGTTAGCTCAGGTGAGTTTAAAAGGCTGCTGTTGATAACAAGGGCATTTGCTAAATAGATGGTGTGTGTGCAACAATATACTGAAAGGTCAATTATATTGTGCAGCTTATCTCACCACCTGTAGTTATTTAGGTGAAAGCTCCAAAATGCTTGCCTAATATGTCTGTTTATCCAAAAGGAAGTAAAAAGGGAGAGCTAGAAAGATAGCATTGCATCACATTACATGGCAATGCAATGCACAGTTGCTGAAGTTGAACCAAAATGAGCTTGTAATCTGGCTTCTGCAACTTTGAACATGAAAAATCCAATGAGGAGAAGAAAAGCAAAGCCAAAGAGTCCATCCCAAAATCCGACAAACAAGCAAAATGAACAAAAAACATTGAATTCAATTCTTTCTGATTTTAGAAACTGCATTAAAGAAGGGGTGCACCGGTCCTGGAGATACTGCAATACCAGGTCAATGCGTGGAGTGGACAGAGCAAGCTCTTTTTCCATCTCCCTGTTCTAAAAATCCATTTAATATATGGTCCCCAGATAGGGGACGTATCAGATATTAAACTGATAAGAACAGATACTACACTTGATCTTAGCCAAAAGGCCGAGAAGCGATAACCAGAATTGGTTTCAAACTACGGAGCCACCCAAGGATCCTGAAAAGTCCATTTGTGGAGATGAGCTCCTGGACTCCCGTTAAGAAGACATGTTGTCAACCTCTAGATCCCTTACATGCCTGCACTTTTCGGCTTGCTGCTGCTGCAATCCACGCGTTTTAGATCTGCATAACTCCACCTCTTTAAACACAGCACCTTCACCCCCTGCTGTTCCCACCCGCCTCAACACCGTTGGAAGGGAGGAGAACCAATTAAGGCGGGGGGTGGGGTGGAACGAGCAGCTGTCTACCCTTAGCAGGAGGGCTCCTGATTACATACCTCTCCTGCTGCTGCTGCTGCTGGCTGTCCAGCAGCAGACTGAAGGTGGCTGCTGCTGTGCACAGGTATATAAAGGCTCAGAGCCTATTATGACACGCGCAGCCAGCGTTCCATTGCCACATTCCATCTACTGCAGGCAGGATACCTGGCTGGCTGAATGTCGCTGAGAAGCTCACAGAGACCGCCATAAGCAACAGTTTAACAGAATGCCACAGACTAATCAACCAAACTTTTTGGGTTGGGTTCTCTTTTATAGTCTGCAGGCATTAAATGAAAGAAGTCAGTGTTCCAGCAGAAGGAGACAACGTTTCAGAAAAGGCATTGTAGCAAACCAAAAAAGAAATTTTAAGCGCAGCAGAGTAACCAGCGCACATACCTGTTAGCTCAGGTGAGTTTAAAAGGCTGCTGTTGATAACAAGGGCATTTGCTAAATAGATGGTGTGTGTGCAACAATATACTGAAAGGTCAATTATATTGTGCAGCTTATCTCACCACCTGTAGTTATTTAGGTGAAAGCTCCAAAATGCTTGCCTAATATGTCTGTTTATCCAAAAGGAAGTAAAAAGGAGAGCTAGAAAGATAGCATTGCATCACATTACATGGCAATGCAATGCACAGTTGCTGAAGTTGAACCAAAATGAGCTTGTAATCTGGCTTCTGCAACTTTGAACATGAAAAATCCAATGAGGAGAAGAAAAGCAAAGCCAAAGAGTCCATCCCAAAATCCGACAAACAAGCAAAATGAACAAAAAACATTGAATTCAATTCTTTCTGATTTTAGAAACTGCATTAAAGAAGGGGTGCACCGGTCCTGGAGATACTGCAATACCAGGTCAATGCGTGGAGTGGACAGAGCAAGCTCTTTTTCCATCTCCCTGTTCTAAAAATCCATTTAATATATGGTCCCCAGATAGGGGACGTATCAGATATTAAACTGATAAGAACAGATACTACACTTGATCTTAGCCAAAAGGCCGAGAAGCGATAACCAGAATTGGTTTCAAACTACGGAGCCACCCAAGGATCCTGAAAAGTCCATTTGTGGAGATGAGCTCCTGGACTCCCGTTAAGAAGACATGTTGTCAACCTCTAGATCCCTTACATGCCTGCACTTTTCGGCTTGCTGCTGCTGCAATCCACGCGTTTTAGATCTGCATAACTCCACCTCTTTAAACACAGCACCTTCACCCCCTGCTGTTCCCACCCGCCTCAACACCGTTGGAAGGGAGGAGAACCAATTAAGGCGGGGGGTGGGGTGGAACGAGCAGCTGTCTACCCTTAGCAGGAGGGCTCCTGATTACATACCTCTCCTGCTGCTGCTGCTGCTGGCTGTCCAGCAGCAGACTGAAGGTGGCTGCTGCTGTGCACAGGTATATAAAGGCTCAGAGCCTATTATGACACGCGCAGCCAGCGTTCCATTGCCACATTCCATCTACTGCAGGCAGGATACCTGGCTGGCTGAATGTCGCTGAGAAGCTCACAGAGACCGCCATAAGCAACAGTTTAACAGAATGCCACAGACTAATCAACCAAACTTTTTGGGTTGGGTTCTCTTTTATAGTCTGCAGGCATTAAATGAAAGAAGTCAGTGTTCCAGCAGAAGGAGACAACGTTTCAGAAAAGGCATTGTAGCAAACCAAAAAAGAAATTTTAAGCGCAGCAGAGTAACCAGCGCACATACCTGTTAGCTCAGGTGAGTTTAAAAGGCTGCTGTTGATAACAAGGGCATTTGCTAAATAGATGGTGTGTGTGCAACAATATACTGAAAGGTCAATTATATTGTGCAGCTTATCTCACCACCTGTAGTTATTTAGGTGAAAGCTCCAAAATGCTTGCCTAATATGTCTGTTTATCCAAAAGGAAGTAAAAAGGGAGAGCTAGAAAGATAGCATTGCATCACATTACATGGCAATGCAATGCACAGTTGCTGAAGTTGAACCAAAATGAGCTTGTAATCTGGCTTCTGCAACTTTGAACATGAAAAATCCAATGAGGAGAAGAAAAGCAAAGCCAAAGAGTCCATCCCAAAATCCGACAAACAAGCAAAATGAACAAAAAACATTGAATTCAATTCTTTCTGATTTTAGAAACTGCATTAAAGAAGGGGTGCACCGGTCCTGGAGATACTGCAATACCAGGTCAATGTGTGGAGTGGACAGAGCAAGCTATTTTTCCATCTCCCTGTTCTAAAAATCCATTTAATATATGGTCCCCAGATAGGGGACGTATCAGATATTAAACTGATAAGAACAGATCAGGTTTCAACATATTTTATTAAGTGCGTAAAAGATGGTTTACAATCAAAAACAACAACACAAACAGTACATTATTAAAACACAGAATTCCACCCATAAAAACCCCATATACGATTGGCATCCCTTCTCCCAATACATTTGACATCCCTTATGTAATAAATATACATCTGGCTAAAAGCAATTTTAAGACAATCCTTCACAGAAATAGCATCACGTTTAAAAAGTAAAATATTGCGTGCCTTCCAAAGGGCGTCTTTAAAACAGTTAATCATACACCAACATATACAATACTGTTGAGGGGTCGGACATTTAAAAAGGCCATATAAAACATATTCATGGTTAAAATCTCTTAAACCGCAAGTCCATTTTAAAAGAATCCCAACTTTGTGCCAAAGTTCCTGTGCAAATGGGCAATTCCACATAAGGTGCAAGGTGGTTTCGTCATTAACACATGAGTCTCTGGGGCATTTTGCTCTGGCCACCAGGCCTCTCCTGTGTTGAAACTCTCTGGTGGGGAGGCACTGGTGGACCACCATCCATGCGATGTCCTTATGTCCATTTGCTAAGAATTTCCCGAAGACATTCTTCCAAACTTGCTTCGATCTCTCTTCTGAGAAATTTACTATGGGGGTCACATCTTCATTCCTCCTCAGAAAAGATAAAAGCTTCTTGCGGTCTTTAAAAATGTCCATATTAAAATCACCAAGCCTATAAAATCGAACAGTCTTTTCTAAGATTGCTTGGTGTTTGGGGGGGCATAGTAAAACAGGGGAATTCAACGACAACTTAAACCATCTTTTAAAAATCATCCCACAAGTATATTTTAAAAAATAACTTAGCGCACTATTACCATTAAAATGTTTGAAACAAAAGCAGAAATAATTTAAATACAAATAAATATGTAAGTCGGGGACATCCCTTCCGCCGTTCATTTTATTCTTCCTCATTATTTCTCGCCTTAATTTTTCCATTTTGGAGTTCCATAAAAACATAAAGATCATCCTAGTCATTTTTTTAATTAAAACATCAGAGGGGGGGTACACCATAGCTATATACAGTATGAGGGGTAACAACACTGATTTTATAATTAAAATTTTCCCCTCCATTGTTAGGGACCTCAAACCCCAAAATGATATTTTCTTTGACATTTTTTCTATGACATTCTCCCAGCTTTGAGTTCCCACATTCTCCTCGTTAAAAACAACTCCAAGAATTTTTACATTGTCTCGTTTTATAGTGAGCTGCGGGAGTTGGGCGGTGTCCCAGGATCCCAAAGTCAGACATTCAGATTTATTTAAATTAAGTTTAAAACCGGATGCTTGGGAAAAAAAATCAATGCGCAACACCGCCCTCCGGAGGGAAGCAGGGTCCACGCACACAACCGTCACGTCATCCATGTAGCCAAAGACTCTCACATCACTGCCACCTCCGCCAGGAACAGGAACCCCTCTAATCACTTTGTCTTTTCTTATTGCGCTCAGCAGGGGCTCCATGGCGCAGATGAACAGGATGGGCGACAAGGGGCATCCCTGCTTCACTCCGGACTCAAGGGGAACTCCATCTGTTAAAAAGCCATTAAGAGAAATTTGACTAAAACAATTTTTATATAAAATCTTAATACAATTTAAAAGCATATTAGGGATACCCATTCTTTTTAAAACTCTAAAAAGAAATCTATGAGAGACTCTATCGAAAGCTTTTTCAAAATCTAGGGCTAAAAGAGCTACATTTTGACCCCGGTCTCTGGAATACCAAATTACATCCCTTAATACGTTTAAAACCTCTGAAATACTTCTGCCTGGTACACTACATACCTGCTCAGGCCGGATCAGTTTGGCAATGACACTCCTGAGCCGGTCAGCAACCACCTTAGCAAGTACCTTGTAATCAACATTTAGGAGAGTTATGGGTCTCCAATTCGCTAGAGCACTGCGGTCACCTTTTTTATATATCAAAGACACCACTCCTCTCCTCCACGAAAATGGCAACTGTTCACAAATAAAAACTTCTTTAAAAAGCATAAAAAGGTCCTCTTTTAAAATGTCCCAAAAAGTAAGGTAAAATTCTACAGGTAGTCCATCACACCCAGGTGCTTTACCCTTAGAGAAACTTTTAAAAACATAAAATAATTCCTCTAAAACAATATCGCGTTCTAAAAACTCCTGGTCTGTAAAATTTAACTTAAAATCGAGATCATTAAGAGCATCAGATAAAAAGGACTCATCTATACACTTTTTACTAAAAAGATGCTTATAAAAGTTAAAAGTAGCATTCAACATTCCCTGCATAGATGTTTCACCCTCTAGATTTGTGATCACTTCTCTTTTATCCATGACTTTTTTGAAGAAGAAGCGAGAGCACTTCTCCCCCTCCTCCAAGTGCTGCACTCTAGAGTTAAAAATAACCTCTTTCCCCTTTGTGTCTATGCAGTTCTGAATTTCAGTTTTTAGGCCAGCAATATCATCTCCCACCTCCACCCCTAGCTCTTTGAATTTAAAAAGTGTTTGTAGTTTGGTGTTAAGATCACTAAAACATCTTTTTTTCTCGCTGGCTTTACGTCTCCCTGCTTTTATAAAAAACATTCTGACTTTTTTTTTCAAAATTTCCCACCAGGTTACCATAGGGGCATCAGAAGGTTTTTGTTGCCGCCAGGCTTG
The DNA here is from genome assembly GCF_046119375.1 of Phyllobates terribilis. Classification (NCBI taxonomy): domain Eukaryota; kingdom Metazoa; phylum Chordata; class Amphibia; order Anura; family Dendrobatidae; genus Phyllobates; species Phyllobates terribilis. The sequence goes on from NW_027362765.1 coordinate 652,505,613, forward strand.
ATAGGCTTTAACAAAGTCTTGTCGAATCAGAGGGTCCTCCAGCAGGTAAGTACTTAGACGCCAGAGGCCCCTGTTGACCCTCTGTTCATCCCGGTATTCTAGGTGCACCTCCAAGCCCTTATGGTCAGAAAATATATTTGATGTTAAAACACATTTTACAGGGTTAAAATCATCTGATAGGAAAATAAAATCGATCCTGGAGGACACTCCTCTTCCGGTCCACGTGTAACCAGGGTCCGTCGGCAGGAGTGACCTCCACGCATCGCATAATTTAAAATCAGTTATAAAATCTTTCAATAGATGACATGACTTATCCAATTTGCGTAAAGGGTCACCCCCCGCTCGTTGTTCACTAGCACAAAGACAATTAAAATCACCCCCTACGATCAGGGGAGGTGACCCAGTACAGTACAATGGCAATATCCCGAATAAATTAATTCTCTCTTGCTTATCAGGGGGAGCATAAACATTCATTACACGTAGGATAAAACCATTAAATTTAAAATGCACTAAAACCACTCTGCCTGGTACTATTTCTGTGACAGCATTTATAGTAATATTTCTCCCACGACAGAGGAAGCCCACCCCTGCTGACTTGTTGTCGTTGGAGCCAGACCAGATGGAGGGCCCCAGTCTCCAATCTGTCTTGATATCATTATAATTTAGTGCATGTTGTATCCCGCATTCCTGTAATAAACATATGTCAAAGTCAGTGGTTTCTAAGTACTTAAATAGAGCAGCCTTACGAACTGGGCTCTTTAATGACCTCACATTCAGTGAGACAAGTCTTAATGTGGGCATTCATAGGTCAGGGTGGTGGATCTTCCATGAGGACACCTGACTCAAAGCCCTGTATATCAAATTGCTCCAGGACATCCGGGCTAGAGGACCCAAACGACTCGATATTCTGGGAGCTGGCGGTTGCCCCCTCGTAGGTCACGGTTCCCAGCCACATTCCAGGAGACGCTGGGGCTTCGACATTCCGTCTCTTTTTCGGGGCAGACTCCACTAGGTCACTGGTGCAGTCCTCCTCTTCCTCCACCTCCTCCAGGGGGGGAGACTGGTCCATCAGGACAAGATCAGCAACACAGATTTCCTGATGTTCGCCACCTAGAAGCAAAGCCCCCTCATCTGGCTGGCTAATTGCCCTGGAAGATCCTGAGGCCATCGCTGCGTGGTCCCCTGTAGCCAACCGCACAGGGGCACCACCCTCCAGCCCAACAGGATCGGTATCGGGAACCATCGATACGGAGGATACCCTCCCAGAAGGAGGACCCCCCCGCTCCGGTCCATGCGAGGTCCGCCCATCGTTAAGGGACTTCGATGCAGGGGCCGCCCCAGAGGGGCCTCCGGCTCCCTGCTCCATCCCAGCCTTCTCGCCCTTCGAACCGCCCTCCGACGCCGGCCTGCCAGTGAAGACTGGTGGGCGCATCGGCTCAGCTTCAGAAGATGCAGCTTCTGCGTAGGTCCTGGTCCTGGTCCTGTTGGGGCATCCTCGGAACATGTGCCCCGCCTCACCGCAGAGATTACATTTCCTCCCAGCGGGACAGTCCTTCATTAAATGTCCGTAACAGCTGCAATTATTGCAGCGGTCTACTTTCCTGCCCGTGCAGGACGTTTGGGTATGACCCATTTGTCCACAGTTCCTGCAACATACTGGCATTCCAGGATAAAATAAGTAGCCTCTGCTCTTACCGATTACGAAGGTTGAGGGAGGGTGTAGCATTCCTCCCACTCCACTAAGGTCCCTCTTTAGACGGGCCATATACCTTCTCTTGCCGCACCAGAAGCCTACCGCGTTCTTCACAGTACCCAGGTATCTCAAATCATCACAATAGCGGGTAAGGTAGGTCGAGATGTCTGCAGCTTCCACAAAGGGGTTCGGGAAATGCACCACGATGGGGATCTCGTCATAAGCATACAAGAGACAAAAGGTTAGTCCATCCAATTCATCTAAGTAGTTTTTCTCGTTTACCTTTTGTACGAGTTGCTGACAGCATCCCTGGCTCTTGAAGGTGATGGTGTAAGTCCCCTTGTACTCATTGTCCTGGAAGCAGAATATGTCTTCCCGCCGAAACTCCAGAACTCCAAGAAGAATCCTATGGCAGATGTAGTCCAAATTCTTCTCCATCCTCGATGCTGCTCCAACTTCAATCCTCACGGTGTTCCGCATCCGGGCATCACCCGATGAATATGTGAGCGTTGCCGGCATCCTTCACTCAGGAACGTACCGACTCTTCTCTCTGAAAGGCGCAAGCCTTCATGGGATCCCTTCCCGTTGCTCCCGGACTAATCCTTCCTCCCAATAGCAGCAGGGGGGTTAAGTCCCTCCGAAGAGGAACGATCCCCCCAGGCCGAGAGAAAGGGTACCAAGAGCACCTCACAGGCAAGACCACACAGGTAAACCTGATAGATCGTGCCAAAAGGCCGAGAAGCGATAACCAGAATTGGTTTCAAACTACGGAGCCACCCAAGGATCCTGAAAAGTCCATTTGTGGAGATGAGCTCCTGGACTCCCGTTAAGAAGACATGTTGTCAACCTCTAGATCCCTTACATGCCTGCACTTTTCGGCTTGCTGCTGCTGCAATCCACGCGTTTTAGATCTGCATAACTCCACCTCTTTAAACACAGCACCTTCACCCCCTGCTGTTCCCACCCGCCTCAACACCGTTGGAAGGGAGGAGAACCAATTAAGGCGGGGGGTGGGGTGGAACTAGCAGCTGTCTACCCTTAGCAGGAGGGCTCCTGATTACATACCTCTCCTGCTGCTGCTGCTGCTGGCTGTCCAGCAGCAGACTGAAGGTGGCTGCTGCTGTGCACAGGTATATAAAGGCTCAGAGCCTATTATGACACGCGCAGCCAGCGTTCCATTGCCACATTCCATCTACTGCAGGCAGGATACCTGGCTGGCTGAATGTCGCTGAGAAGCTCACAGAGACCGCCATAAGCAACAGTTTAACAGAATGCCACAGACTAATCAACCAAACTTTTTGGGTTGGGTTCTCTTTTATAGTCTGCAGGCATTAAATGAAAGAAGTCAGTGTTCCAGCAGAAGGAGACAACGTTTCAGAAAAGGCATTGTAGCAAACCAAAAAAGAAATTTTAAGCGCAGCAGAGTAACCAGCGCACATACCTGTTAGCTCAGGTGAGTTTAAAAGGCTGCTGTTGATAACAAGGGCATTTGCTAAATAGATGGTGTGTGTGCAACAATATACTGAAAGGTCAATTATATTGTGCAGCTTATCTCACCACCTGTAGTTATTTAGGTGAAAGCTCCAAAATGCTTGCCTAATATGTCTGTTTATCCAAAAGGAAGTAAAAAGGGAGAGCTAGAAAGATAGCATTGCATCACATTACATGGCAATGCAATGCACAGTTGCTGAAGTTGAACCAAAATGAGCTTGTAATCTGGCTTCTGCAACTTTGAACATGAAAAATCCAATGAAGAGAAGAAAAGCAAAGCCAAAGAGTCCATCCCAAAATCCGACAAACAAGCAAAATGAACAAAAAACATTGAATTCAATTCTTTCTGATTTTAGAAACTGCATTAAAGAAGGGGTGCACCGGTCCTGGAGATACTGCAATACCCGGTCAATGCGTGGAGTGGACAGAGCAAGCTCTTTTTCCATCTCCCTGTTCTAAAAATCCATTTAATATATGGTCTCCAGATAGGGGACGTATCAGATATTAAACTGATAAGAACAGATACTACACTTGATCTTAGCCAAAAGGCCGAGAAGCGATAACCAGAATTGGTTTCAAACTACGGAGCCACCCAAGGATCCTGAAAAGTCCATTTGTGGAGATGAGCTCCTGGACTCCCGTTAAGAAGACATGTTGTCAACCTCTAGATCCCTTACATGCCTGCACTTTTCGGCTTGCTGCTGCTGCAATCCACGCGTTTTAGATCTGCATAACTCCACCTCTTTAAACACAGCACCTTCACCCCTGCTGTTCCCACCCGCCTCAACACCGTTGGAAGGGAGGAGAACCAATTAAGGCGGGGGGTGGGGTGGAACGAGCAGCTGTCTACCCTTAGCAGGAGGGCTCCTGATTACATACCTCTCCTGCTGCTGCTGCTGCTGGCTGTCCAGCAGCAGACTGAAGGTGGCTGCTGCTGTGCACATGTATATAAAGGCTCAGAGCCTATTATGACACGCGCAGCCAGCGTTCCATTGCCACATTCCATCTACTGCAGGCAGGATACCTGGCTGGCTGAATGTCGCTGAGAAGCTCACAGAGACCGCCATAAGCAACAGTTTAACAGAATGCCACAGACTAATCAACCAAACTTTTTGGGTTGGGTTCTCTTTTATAGTCTGCAGGCATTAAATGAAAGAAGTCAGTGTTCCAGCAGAAGGAGACAACGTTTCAGAAAAGGCATTGTAGCAAACCAAAAAAGAAATTTTAAGCGCAGCAGAGTAACCAGCGCACATACCTGTTAGCTCAGGTGAGTTTAAAAGGCTGCTGTTGATAACAAGGGCATTTGCTAAATAGATGGTGTGTGTGCAACAATATACTGAAAGGTCAATTATATTGTGCAGCTTATCTCACCACCTGTAGTTATTTAGGTGAAAGCTCCAAAATGCTTGCCTAATATGTCTGTTTATCCAAAAGGAAGTAAAAAGGGAGAGCTAGAAAGATAGCATTGCATCACATTACATGGCAATGCAATGCACAGTTGCTGAAGTTGAACCAAAATGAGCTTGTAATCTGGCTTCTGCAACTTTGAACATGAAAAATCCAATGAGGAGAAGAAAAGCAAAGCCAAAGAGTCCATCCCAAAATCCGACAAACAAGCAAAATGAACAAAAAACATTGAATTCAATTCTTTCTGATTTTAGAAACTGCATTAAAGAAGGGGTGCACCGGTCCTGGAGATACTGCAATACCAGGTCAATGCGTGGAGTGGACAGAGCAAGCTCTTTTTCCATCTCCCTGTTCTAAAAATCCATTTAATATATGGTCCCCAGATAGGGGACGTATCAGATATTAAACTGATAAGAACAGATACTACACTTGATCTTAGCCAAAAGGCCGAGAAGCGATAACCAGAATTGGTTTCAAACTACGGAGCCACCCAAGGATCCTGAAAAGTCCATTTGTGGAGATGAGCTCCTGGACTCCCGTTAAGAAGACATGTTGTCAACCTCTAGATCCCTTACATGCCTGCACTTTTCGGCTTGCTGCTGCTGCAATCCACGCGTTTTAGATCTGCATAACTCCACCTCTTTAAACACAGCACCTTCACCCCCTGCTGTTCCCACCCGCCTCAACACCGTTGGAAGGGAGGAGAACCAATTAAGGCGGGGGGTGGGGTGGAACGAGCAGCTGTCTACCCTTAGCAGGAGGGCTCCTGATTACATACCTCTCCTGCTGCTGCTGCTGCTGGCTGTCCAGCAGCAGACTGAAGGTGGCTGCTGCTGTGCACAGGTATATAAAGGCTCAGAGCCTATTATGACACGCGCAGCCAGCGTTCCATTGCCACATTCCATCTACTGCAGGCAGGATACCTGGCTGGCTGAATGTCGCTGAGAAGCTCACAGAGACCGCCATAAGCAACAGTTTAACAGAATGCCACAGACTAATCAACCAAACTTTTTGGGTTGGGTTCTCTTTTATAGTCTGCAGGCATTAAATGAAAGAAGTCAGTGTTCCAGCAGAAGGAGACAACGTTTCAGAAAAGGCATTGTAGCAAACCAAAAAAGAAATTTTAAGCGCAGCAGAGTAACCAGCGCACATACCTGTTAGCTCAGGTGAGTTTAAAAGGCTGCTGTTGATAACAAGGGCATTTGCTAAATAGATGGTGTGTGTGCAACAATATACTGAAAGGTCAATTATATTGTGCAGCTTATCTCACCACCTGTAGTTATTTAGGTGAAAGCTCCAAAATGCTTGCCTAATATGTCTGTTTATCCAAAAGGAAGTAAAAAGGGAGAGCTAGAAAGATAGCATTGCATCACATTACATGGCAATGCAATGCACAGTTGCTGAAGTTGAACCAAAATGAGCTTGTAATCTGGCTTCTGCAACTTTGAACATGAAAAATCCAATGAGGAGAAGAAAAGCAAAGCCAAAGAGTCCATCCCAAAATCCGACAAACAAGCAAAATGAACAAAAAACATTGAATTCAATTCTTTCTGATTTTAGAAACTGCATTAAAGAAGGGGTGCACCGGTCCTGGAGATACTGCAATACCAGGTCAATGCGTGGAGTGGACAGAGCAAGCTCTTTTTCCATCTCCCTGTTCTAAAAATCCATTTAATATATGGTCCCCAGATAGGGGACGTATCAGATATTAAACTGATAAGAACAGATTTTTTTTTTTTTTTTTATCGAAAGCCCGAATTCGTGTACAAAACCCGAGTGCGCTTAAAAAAGTGACAAGTGCCACAAAAAAAGTGCACTAGGATGCTGGTCTTCTTGAAACCCTCTCCAAAAGGAGAAGGGTCCCCCAAACCATTCCCCGTCCCTCCGAGCCAGAAGGCCACAGCGAGGAACAGGGACAAATAGCCACCTCCAGCCGGAGCCAGAGGCGACCCAATCTTACCCCCAATACCTGCCCGAGTTCTCACCCGAGCAAGGCACTGGGAGCCAAAGACTGTGCTCCCCTCCCGGAAGAGGGGAGCCAACAACGCTCTCCTCCCGAAAGAGGAGAGCCAGGGGGGTTCAGGGGGGAGCGGAACCTGATGGCCACACACTCCCCCCCTAGACCTGCCAAGAGAGGAACCCGTAAGGGAACCGCATCCCGACAAAATCCTACTAAGGACGTGGACACACGTGAAAAAGTGGACACACAGTGACAAAAAAAAAATTAAATAAATAGTGAAGGTTTCACAGTATAATACTGCCCGGACCTTCGACCGGGAATTGAAAAATTCCCCATCCTAAGGCCAGAAGGCCCGGAATAAGGGTGTGTGTTAAGAAAGAAATATTGAAGTGCTAGTGCAAATGTGCCATAAACTCAAGTGGGGTTCCCAATCCCAGTGAGTTAAGGCACCCCAGGGTCACCACTCCTGGGGCACTTCACACTTCGGGCTTTCGATCTTCCCCGGCCCAATGGCGTCGATCCTGGGGGGCCATGCTTTCCACCAGATGACTATATTAGCCACCTGGCGTACTAACAAGCGCCTAAACCCCAGTGTGCATAATGTATCAATCTACTAGGGCGGCCAACATCCAAAACCGCCTTTTCGAAAGATACTACACTTGATCTTAGCCAAAAGGCCGAGAAGCGATAACCAGAATTGGTTTCAAACTACGGAGCCACCCAAGGATCCTGAAAAGTCCATTTGTGGAGATGAGCTCCTGGACTCCCGTTAAGAAGACATGTTGTCAACCTCTAGATCCCTTACATGCCTGCACTTTTCGGCTTGCTGCTGCTGCAATCCACGCGTTTTAGATCTGCATAACTCCACCTCTTTAAACACAGCACCTTCACCCCCTGCTGTTCCCACCCGCCTCAACACCGTTGGAAGGGAGGAGAACCAATTAAGGCGGGGGGTGGGGTGGAACGAGCAGCTGTCTACCCTTAGCAGGAGGGCTCCTGATTACATACCTCTCCTGCTGCTGCTGCTGCTGGCTGTCCAGCAGCAGACTGAAGGTGGCTGCTGCTGTGCACAGGTATATAAAGGCTCAGAGCCTATTATGACACGCGCAGCCAGCGTTCCATTGCCACATTCCATCTACTGCAGGCAGGATACCTGGCTGGCTGAATGTCGCTGAGAAGCTCACAGAGACCGCCATAAGCAACAGTTTAACAGAATGCCACAGACTAATCAACCAAACTTTTTGGGTTGGGTTCTCTTTTATAGTCTGCAGGCATTAAATGAAAGAAGTCAGTGTTCCAGCAGAAGGAGACAACGTTTCAGAAAAGGCATTGTAGCAAACCAAAAAAGAAATTTTAAGCGCAGCAGAGTAACCAGCGCACATACCTGTTAGCTCAGGTGAGTTTAAAAGGCTGCTGTTGATAACAAGGGCATTTGCTAAATAGATGGTGTGTGTGCAACAATATACTGAAAGGTCAATTATATTGTGCAGCTTATCTCACCACCTGTAGTTATTTAGGTGAAAGCTCCAAAATGCTTGCCTAATATGTCTGTTTATCCAAAAGGAAGTAAAAAGGGAGAGCTAGAAAGATAGCATTGCATCACATTACATGGCAATGCAATGCACAGTTGCTGAAGTTGAACCAAAATGAGCTTGTAATCTGGCTTCTGCAACTTTGAACATGAAAAATCCAATGAGGAGAAGAAAAGCAAAGCCAAAGAGTCCATCCCAAAATCCGACAAACAAGCAAAATGAACAAAAAACATTGAATTCAATTCTTTCTGATTTTAGAAACTGCATTAAAGAAGGGGTGCACCGGTCCTGGAGATACTGCAATACCAGGTCAATGCGTGGAGTGGACAGAGCAAGCTCTTTTTCCATCTCCCTGTTCTAAAAATCCATTTAATATATGGTCCCCAGATAGGGGACGTATCAGATATTAAACTGATAAGAACAGATACTACACTTGATCTTAGCCAAAAGGCCGAGAAGCGATAACCAGAATTGGTTTCAAACTACGGAGCCACCCAAGGATCCTGAAAAGTCCATTTGTGGAGATGAGCTCCTGGACTCCCGTTAAGAAGACATGTTGTCAACCTCTAGATCCCTTACATGCCTGCACTTTTCGGCTTGCTGCTGCTGCAATCCACGCGTTTTAGATCTGCATAACTCCACCTCTTTAAACACAGCACCTTCACCCCCTGCTGTCCCACCCGCCTCAACACCGTTGGAAGGGAGGAGAACCAATTAAGGCGGGGGGTGGGGTGGAACGAGCAGCTGTCTACCCTTAGCAGGAGGGCTCCTGATTACATACCTCTCCTGCTGCTGCTGCTGCTGGCTGTCCAGCAGCAGACTGAAGGTGGCTGCTGCTGTGCACAGGTATATAAAGGCTCAGAGCCTATTATGACACGCGCAGCCAGCGTTCCATTGCCACATTCCATCTACTGCAGGCAGGATACCTGGCTGGCTGAATGTCGCTGAGAAGCTCACAGAGACCGCCATAAGCAACAGTTTAACAGAATGCCACAGACTAATCAACCAAACTTTTTGGGTTGGGTTCTCTTTTATAGTCTGCAGGCATTAAATGAAAGAAGTCAGTGTTCCAGCAGAAGGAGACAACGTTTCAGAAAAGGCATTGTAGCAAACCAAAAAAGAAATTTTAAGCGCAGCAGAGTAACCAGCGCACATACCTGTTAGCTCAGGTGAGTTTAAAAGGCTGCTGTTGATAACAAGGGCATTTGCTAAATAGATGGTGTGTGTGCAACAATATACTGAAAGGTCAATTATATTGTGCAGCTTATCTCACCACCTGTAGTTATTTAGGTGAAAGCTCCAAAATGCTTGCCTAATATGTCTGTTTATCCAAAAGGAAGTAAAAAGGGAGAGCTAGAAAGATAGCATTGCATCACATTACATGGCAATGCAATGCACAGTTGCTGAAGTTGAACCAAAATGAGCTTGTAATCTGGCTTCTGCAACTTTGAACATGAAAAATCCAATGAGGAGAAGAAAAGCAAAGCCAAAGAGTCCATCCCAAAATCCGACAAACAAGCAAAATGAACAAAAAACATTGAATTCAATTCTTTCTGATTTTAGAAACTGCATTAAAGAAGGGGTGCACCGGTCCTGGAGATACTGCAATACCAGGTCAATGCGTGGAGTGGACAGAGCAAGCTCTTTTTCCATCTCCCTGTTCTAAAAATCCATTTAATATATGGTCCCCAGATAGGGGACGTATCAGATATTAAACTGATAAGAACAGATACTACACTTGATCTTAGCCAAAAGGCCGAGAAGCGATAACCAGAATTGGTTTCAAACTACGGAGCCACCCAAGGATCCTGAAAAGTCCATTTGTGGAGATGAGCTCCTGGACTCCCGTTAAGAAGACATGTTGTCAACCTCTAGATCCCTTACATGCCTGCACTTTTCGGCTTGCTGCTGCTGCAATCCACGCGTTTTAGATCTGCATAACTCCACCTCTTTAAACACAGCACCTTCACCCCCTGCTGTTCCCACCCGCCTCAACACCGTTGGAAGGGAGGAGAACCAATTAAGGCGGGGGGTGGGGTGGAACGAGCAGCTGTCTACCCTTAGCAGGAGGGCTCCTGATTACATACCTCTCCTGCTGCTGCTGCTGCTGGCTGTCCAGCAGCAGACTGAAGGTGGCTGCTGCTGTGCACAGGTATATAAAGGCTCAGAGCCTATTATGACACGCGCAGCCAGCGTTCCATTGCCACATTCCATCTACTGCAGGCAGGATACCTGGCTGGCTGAATGTCGCTGAGAAGCTCACAGAGACCGCCATAAGCAACAGTTTAACAGAATGCCACAGACTAATCAACCAAACTTTTTGGGTTGGGTTCTCTTTTATAGTCTGCAGGCATTAAATGAAAGAAGTCAGTGTTCCAGCAGAAGGAGACAACGTTTCAGAAAAGGCATTGTAGCAAACCAAAAAAGAAATTTTAAGCGCAGCAGAGTAACCAGCGCACATACCTGTTAGCTCAGGTGAGTTTAAAAGGCTGCTGTTGATAACAAGGGCATTTGCTAAATAGATGGTGTGTGTGCAACAATATACTGAAAGGTCAATTATATTGTGCAGCTTATCTCACCACCTGTAGTTATTTAGGTGAAAGCTCCAAAATGCTTGCCTAATATGTCTGTTTATCCAAAAGGAAGTAAAAAGGGAGAGCTAGAAAGATAGCATTGCATCACATTACATGGCAATGCAATGCACAGTTGCTGAAGTTGAACCAAAATGAGCTTGTAATCTGGCTTCTGCAACTTTGAACATGAAAAATCCAATGAGGAGAAGAAAAGCAAAGCCAAAGAGTCCATCCCAAAATCCGACAAACAAGCAAAATGAACAAAAAACATTGAATTCAATTCTTTCTGATTTTAGAAACTGCATTAAAGAAGGGGTGCACCGGTCCTGGAGATACTGCAATACCAGGTCAATGCGTGGAGTGGACAGAGCAAGCTCTTTTTCCATCTCCCTGTTCTAAAAATCCATTTAATATATGGTCCCCAGATAGGGGACGTATCAGATATTAAACTGATAAGAACAGATACTACACTTGATCTTAGCCAAAAGGCCGAGAAGCGATAACCAGAATTGGTTTCAAACTACGGAGCCACCCAAGGATCCTGAAAAGTCCATTTGTGGAGATGAGCTCCTGGACTCCCGTTAAGAAGACATGTTGTCAACCTCTAGATCCCTTACATGCCTGCACTTTTCGGCTTGCTGCTGCTGCAATCCACGCGTTTTAGATCTGCATAACTCCACCTCTTTAAACACAGCACCTTCACCCCCTGCTGTTCCCACCCGCCTCAACACCGTTGGAAGGGAGGAGAACCAATTAAGGCGGGGGGTGGGGTGGAACGAGCAGCTGTCTACCCTTAGCAGGAGGGCTCCTGATTACATACCTCTCCTGCTGCTGCTGCTGGCTGTCCAGCAGCAGACTGAAGGTGGCTGCTGCTGTGCACAGGTATATAGAGGCTCAGAGCCTATTATGACACGCGCAGCCAGCGTTCCATTGCCACATTCCATCTACTGCAGGCAGGATACCTGGCTGGCTGAATGTCGCTGAGAAGCTCACAGAGACCGCCATAAGCAACAGTTTAACAGAATGCCACAGACTAATCAACCAAACTTTTTGGGTTGGGTTCTCTTTTATAGTCTGCAGGCATTAAATGAAAGAAGTCAGTGTTCCAGCAGAAGGAGACAACGTTTCAGAAAAGGCATTGTAGCAAACCAAAAAAGAAATTTTAAGCGCAGCAGAGTAACCAGCGCACATACCTGTTAGCTCAGGTGAGTTTAAAAGGCTGCTGTTGATAACAAGGGCATTTGCTAAATAGGTGGTGTGTGTGCAACAATATACTGAAAGGTCAATTATATTGTGCAGCTTATCTCACCACCTGTAGTTATTTAGGTGAAAGCTCCAAAATGCTTGCCTAATATGTCTGTTTATCCAAAAGGAAGTAAAAAGGGAGAGCTAGAAAGATAGCATTGCATCACATTACATGGCAATGCAATGCACAGTTGCTGAAGTTGAACCAAAATGAGCTTGTAATCTGGCTTCTGCAACTTTGAACATGAAAAATCCAATGAGGAGAAGAAAAGCAAAGCCAAAGAGTCCATCCCAAAATCCGACAAACAAGCAAAATGAACAAAAAACATTGAATTCAATTCTTTCTGATTTTAGAAACTGCATTAAAGAAGGGGTGCACCGGTCCTGGAGATACTGCAATACCAGGTCAATGCGTGGAGTGGACAGAGCAAGCTCTTTTTCCATCTCCCTGTTCTAAAAATCCATTTAATATATGGTCCCCAGATAGGGGACGTATCAGATATTAAACTGATAAGAACAGATACTACACTTGATCTTAGCCAAAAGGCCGAGAAGCGATAACCAGAATTGGTTTCAAACTACGGAGCCACCCAAGGATCCTGAAAAGTCCATTTGTGGAGATGAGCTCCTGGACTCCCGTTAAGAAGACATGTTGTCAACCTCTAGATCCCTTACATGCCTGCACTTTTCGGCTTGCTGCTGCTGCAATCCACGCGTTTTAGATCTGCATAACTCCACCTCTTTAAACACAGCACCTTCACCCCCTGCTGTTCCCACCCGCCTCAACACCGTTGGAAGGGAGGAGAACCAATTAAGGCGGGGGGTGGGGTGGAACGAGCAGCTGTCTACCCTTAGCAGGAGGGCTCCTGATTACATACCTCTCCTGCTGCTGCTGCTGCTGGCTGTCCAGCAGCAGACTGAAGGTGGCTGCTGCTGTGCACAGGTATATAAAGGCTCAGAGCCTATTATGACACGCGCAGCCAGCGTTCCATTGCCACATTCCATCTACTGCAGGCAGGATACCTGGCTGGCTGAATGTCGCTGAGAAGCTCACAGAGACCGCCATAAGCAACAGTTTAACAGAATGCCACAGACTAATCAACCAAACTTTTTGGGTTGGGTTCTCTTTTATAGTCTGCAGGCATTAAATGAAAGAAGTCAGTGTTCCAGCAGAAGGAGACAACGTTTCAGAAAAGGCATTGTAGCAAACCAAAAAAGAAATTTTAAGCGCAGCAGAGTAACCAGCGCACATACCTGTTAGCTCAGGTGAGTTTAAAAGGCTGCTGTTGATAACAAGGGCATTTGCTAAATAGATGGTGTGTGTGCAACAATATACTGAAAGGTCAATTATATTGTGCAGCTTATCTCACCACCTGTAGTTATTTAGGTGAAAGCTCCAAAATGCTTGCCTAATATGTCTGTTTATCCAAAAGGAAGTAAAAAGGGAGAGCTAGAAAGATAGCATTGCATCACATTACATGGCAATGCAATGCACAGTTGCTGAAGTTGAACCAAAATGAGCTTGTAATCTGGCTTCTGCAACTTTGAACATGAAAAATCCAATGAGGAGAAGAAAAGCAAAGCCAAAGAGTCCATCCCAAAATCCGACAAACAAGCAAAATGAACAAAAAACATTGAATTCAATTCTTTCTGATTTTAGAAACTGCATTAAAGAAGGGGTGCACCGGTCCTGGAGATACTGCAATACCAGGTCAATGCGTGGAGTGGACAGAGCAAGCTCTTTTTCCATCTCCCTGTTCTAAAAATCCATTTAATATATGGTCCCCAGATAGAGGACGTATCAGATATTAAACTGATAAGAACAGATACTACACTTGATCTTAGCCAAAAGGCCGAGAAGCGATAACCAGAATTGGTTTCAAACTACGGAGCCACCCAAGGATCCTGAAAAGTCCATTTGTGGAGATGAGCTCCTGGACTCCCGTTAAGAAGACATGTTGTCAACCTCTAGATCCCTTACATGCCTGCACTTTTCGGCTTGCTGCTGCTGCAATCCACGCGTTTTAGATCTGCATAACTCCACCTCTTTAAACACAGCACCTTCACCCCCTGCTGTTCCCACCCGCCTCAACACCGTTGGAAGGGAGGAGAACCAATTAAGGCGGGGGGTGGGGTGGAACGAGCAGCTGTCTACCCTTAGCAGGAGGGCTCCTGATTACATACCTCTCCTGCTGCTGCTGCTGGCTGTCCAGCAGCAGACTGAAGGTGGCTGCTGCTGTGCACAGGTATATAAAGGCTCAGAGCCTATTATGACACGCGCAGCCAGCGTTCCATTGCCACATTCCATCTACTGCAGGCAGGATACCTGGCTGGCTGAATGTCGCTGAGAAGCTCACAGAGACCGCCATAAGCAACAGTTTAACAGAATGCCACAGACTAATCAACCAAACTTTTTGGGTTGGGTTCTCTTTTATAGTCTGCAGGCATTAAATGAAAGAAGTCAGTGTTCCAGCAGAAGGAGACAACGTTTCAGAAAAGGCATTGTAGCAAACCAAAAAAGAAATTTTAAGCGCAGCAGAGTAACCAGCGCACATACCTGTTAGCTCAGGTGAGTTTAAAAGGCTGCTGTTGATAACAAGGGCATTTGCTAAATAGATGGTGTGTGTGCAACAATATACTGAAAGGTCAATTATATTGTGCAGCTTATCTCACCACCTGTAGTTATTTAGGTGAAAGCTCCAAAATGCTTGCCTAATATGTCTGTTTATCCAAAAGGAAGTAAAAAGGGAGAGCTAGAAAGATAGCATTGCATCACATTACATGGCAATGCAATGCACAGTTGCTGAAGTTGAACCAAAATGAGCTTGTAATCTGGCTTCTGCAACTTTGAACATGAAAAATCCAATGAGGAGAAGAAAAGCAAAGCCAAAGAGTCCATCCCAAAATCCGACAAACAAGCAAAATGAACAAAAAACATTGAATTCAATTCTTTCTGATTTTAGAAACTGCATTAAAGAAGGGGTGCACCGGTCCTGGAGATACTGCAATACCAGGTCAATGCGTGGAGTGGACAGAGCAAGCTCTTTTTCCATCTCCCTGTTCTAAAAATCCATTTAATATATGGTCCCCAGATAGGGGACGTATCAGATATTAAACTGATAAGAACAGATAAGGTTTCAACGCAATTTTATTGATTCAAAAGTATATTTACAAAGGTTTTAAAAAAGAACATTTATAACATTACAATAAAATGATAAAACATGATAATAATCAATTCAAGTTTTTTGTAAAAACACAATTTACCATAATAAAACCATTGTAACAATTAAGAAAATCATAATTACAGATGTACTTGGGTTTATTTAATTACCACTAATTGTGTTCCATAATTGTACACACCACATAGAAGCCGCTTCTTTTGCTCCATACAGTTTTTTATCTCTGAGATAGTAAATATACATTTCACTTAAAGCAATTTTTATACAGTCTGTTGAATCAATATGATCATGTTTGAAGAGTAAAATATTTCTAACTTTCCACATGGCATTTTTAAAACAATTAATAATAATCCAGGCAACTCGGAATTGTTTAAAATTTGGACACTTAAAAAGACCATAAAAGACATAAAAGTGATTAAAATCTTTCAGGCCACATGCCCATTTTAAAAGTGGGCCTACCTTTCTCCAAACCTCCTGTGCAAAATGACAATTCCAAAAGAGATGCAATACAGACTCACTTTTCCCGCATATATCTCTTGGACATTTGGCTCTCGCCACCAGCCCCCGCCTATGTTGAAACTCACGGGTAGGGAGGCACTGGTGGACGATAGCCCAGGCAAGGTCCTTGTGTACATTTGCAAGATATTTCCCGTACACATTTCGCCACACCGTTTTGGACCTTGCCTGTGAAAAATTGGAGACAGGAATTGTGTCCTCAGAGTGTCTGCAAGCAATAGATACCTTCCTTTGGTCCCCCAATATATCAGGCTCCAATTCCTGGAGACCTAAAAGTCTGACCGTTTTCTCAAGTATCACATACTGTTTAGGTGGGCACAGGAGCACAGGAGAACTTAAAGGTAGGCTAAACCACCTTTTAAAAATCATTCCTGCTGCATATTTTAAAAAATAACTAAAAATGCCATCAGATTTAAAAACCTTAAAACAGAAGCAGAAATACTTTATATGGAAAAAGGTAAAAAAATTGGGTACATCTTTACCTCCATTAGATTTACATTTGTACATCAGATCTCTTTTTAACTTTTCCATTTTTGAACCCCATAAAAACATAAAAACAATTCTTGTTACTTTCTTGATTTGTAAATTGGAAGGGGGAAACACCATTGCAACATACAACATAATGGGAATTAAAACAGCTTTAATAATTAAAATTTTACCTTCCATACTAAGGTTCCTTAAATTCCACAATGAGATCTTTTTTTCTATTTTATCCATTGCAGAGTCCCAGTTAGGGTCCCCCTCATTGGCTTGGTTAAAAATAATTCCTAAAATTTTTATGTGATTTTTCTGTATCACTATCCCAGGGGTCAAAGAGGAGTCCCATCCCCCCACATTAAAACAGTCACATTTATCTATATTTAATTTAAAACCTGAGGCTTCACAGAAAAATTGTGTGTTTCTCAATACCCTCCTCAGAGATGTGGAATCTGGACATAGTATGGTAACATCATCCATGTAACTTAGGGCTTTAAGTTGCATACCCCTACTCCCGGGAATAGGTACCCCTTTAATTACTTTATCTTTTCTCAGTATGGTTAATAGTGGTTCCATAACACAGATAAAGAGCAGTGGTGAGAGAGGGCACCCTTGTTTCACCCCTGATAATAGAGGAACCCCCTTCGTTAAAAACCCATTTACAGAAATTTGACTAAAACAAGAATGATATAAAAGCATAATGCGGGTTAAAATTTTTTTAAGAACCATAAAAAGAAATTCATGCGATACCCTGTCAAAAGCTTTTTCAAAGTCTAAGGATAAAATAGCAAGGTTTTGACTTCTCTCTTTTGAATAGCATATGGTATCCCTAATTATGTTGAGGGACTCAGCTATGGTTCTTCCGGGAACACCACATACCTGGTTAGGGTGAATTAATTTGGCTATAAAGGGTTTTAAACGGACTGCAATAAGTTTAGCTAAAATTTTATAATCAAGGTTTAAAAGCGTAATAGGCCGCCAGTTTTTAAGTTGGCTCCTATCCCCTTTTTTATATATTAAAGATACCAGACCTCTCCTCCAAGATGGGGGTAATTTATTAGTATTAAAAGCTTCTTTAAACAATAAAAACATATCGTTCTTTAAAATTCCCCAAAAAGTCAGATAAAACTCAATCGGTAGACCGTCTTCCCCAGGGGCTTTCCCACTGGAGAAACTTTTAAAAATCTGTAAAAGTTCCTCACTGGTGAGATCCCTAGATAAAATACCCTGGTCTAAAATATCTAACTTAAAATCAAGGGAATTAATAGCATACTCTAAAAAGGATGGATCTATAACTTTAGTGTTAAAAAGAAGTTGATAAAAATTAAAAGCTTTTCCTAACATACCCTTAATATAATTTTCACCTTCAAGATTTAGGACTGCGTCCCTCCTCCCCATTACCTTTTTGAAGAAGAATCGGGAGCATTTCTCTCCTTCCTCCAGGTGCTGTACATGGGAGTTAAAAATTATTTGTTTTCCTTTTTCATTAAGAGCATTTTTTATTTCAGACTTAAGATTTGCAATATCATCATCCACATCAATACCAACTTCTTTTAGTTTAAAGAGTACTTGTAATCTCATATTAAAAACATAAAACCACTGCTTTTTCTTTTTTGCTTTCATTTTCCCTGCCTTAATAAAAAATAATTTAATCTTAGGTTTAATGCTCTCCCACCAATCCAGCATCGAGGCGCGGGGGTCTCTCTTTGATTGCCAGCACTGGTAGGCCTGCACAAACCTCTTTTGAATATCAATATCCTCTAGGAGAGTTGTATTTAATCTCCATGGGCCTCTTGAGGTATTTTGTTCCCCTGCTAACTCTAAAAACACAGATAAAACTTTATGATCAGAGAATAAATTAGATAAAAGAAAACATTTACAAGGTTTAAAGGCAGTAGAAGCAAATATGAAATCAATTCTAGAAGAAACTCTTCCATTGGACCATGTAACACCTGGATCCGCCGGCAAGAGTTCCTTCCAGCAGTCCTGTAATCTAAAATCATCAATTAAACTTTTCAACAAATAGGAGGTACGGTCTTTACGATTCACATCCCCACCCTGCCGGGATTCCCCATCACGTAAACAATTAAAATCTCCTCCCACTAGCAGGGGGGTTGACCCAACACAAAATAATGGCAATATTTCAAGTAAATCCGCCCTTTCCTGCTTCCCAGGAGGAGCGTACACATTTAATAAACGTAAAGAAAGTCCATTAAAAACAAGATGTATTAAAATAGCTCTGCCAGGTATAATTTCAGTCACAGATTGAATGATGGTAGAATGTCCACGGCAAAGTAGTCCAACTCCGGCAGCACGACAGTCATTAGCACCGGACCACACAGAAGCGCCCAGTTTCCAGTCTTCTTTTAAGTCCTTATAATTTAAATTACTCTGTATACCACATTCTTGAAGAAAGCAGAAATCAAAGTCCAATGTCTCTAAATAAGAAAATAAAGCAGCCCTACGTGTAGGGCTCTTTAGGGACCTCGCATTTAGTGAGGAGATTTTAAGAGGAACAGACATTAAGAAGAATCAGGATCTGAAGATGGGAAGAAGTCAATACACGGCACCTCCTCCTCCGCATCTCCAGGGGTCAGGATTTGTTTAATATTACCGGGATCTGAAGCAGGCAAAAAGGCATCATCCACTTTTGACTCCTCATCTGGACCTCGACATCCGTGTTTTCTTTGGATATCAGGTTGCTTTACGTCCTCCCGTTGCCTTTTCAGAGGCTGGGAGCTGTCCATCTTTTCCAAGTCATGTGCATCTGCAGTCCTCATGGCGGTCTGGTCTATGGAACGGGTGTCATCCCTCTGGGTCATCTTGTCCTCTGGTCTGGTCACGGAACTACTGCGACTTCTGGTTCGAGGACCAGGGCTCGACTGGGTCTTAGCCGGGTCCTTTTTACTTCGCGCCCTAGAGGTCTCTCTATCCGACACACTGGTTGATCGATTAAGGAGCGTACCCTTTTTGCCCTTACCCAAGATCACCGATGATGGTGTGGCGAATCTGGGTGCTTGCTTAATCGGGGTACTAGAGGTCTCCTCAGTTCCACATAATGCCGGTGGTGCATTCATGCTGGATGAGGACCCTTCCTCTTGACTCTGAGATACGGCAACATCTAGAGCCAGAACATCGATCAATTCCACAGAGAGCGAACCCTCGGTTAATCTTATGGAACCCCTACGACCGTCCTTCTGTGGAACTACCAGCGGGCCCTCTGGCGGAGCCGTTGAAGGATTTGTTCCGGACCCGTCAGCGTGCGCCAACCCAGGTCCAGGGGCAGGTGTAGTAATACTCCCTCCGAAGTATTCTTGGATAGTCAGTTGACCTGACTTAAACATGTCATATGTTTTTGACTTTTTGCTCGGACAATTCCTGAAGGCGTGACCTGCCTTCCCACATAGGTTACATACGATCTCAGAGTCACACGTAGCGGAGGTGTGCCCACTCTTACCGCACTTGTTGCAAAAGACTACATGAGCCCTTGTACAATTTTCTCGTGTATGCCCATATTCATGACAATTCCGGCATTGAAGGGGCATTCCTGGGTAGCGTAGGAATCCCCTGACATTACCAATGGCAAAATTAGCAGGCGGGTGGTGAAGACCACCAATGCCGCTCTGATCTGGATGGAACTTCACCAGGTATTTCCTCTTCCCATTCCAGAAGCGCTGGGAGTTGAGGATATCATGTGAGAAGCGCACTGACTTGCAGTAACGCTTCAAAAAGGTTTCGATATCGCCCTCAGAGACGAATGGGCTGTACATGAAGATCACCAAGGGTACTTCCTCTTCACCGTACAGGAAGTCAAAGCTCAGCCCGTTCAGTCTCTCATCGTCCTTGTCCGCAACCATCAGTGCTGCATGGATATTATCACAGCATGATTTAGCCATAAAGGAAATGGTATATCGCCCACGGAATTCCTGATCGTAAAGACACAGGATCTTATCTCGCTCCAGGTGGAAGAACCCAAAAAGAATCTCATGCACGATGTACTGCAGATTCTTCTCATGGCGCTGGCATTCATCCACCATGATTCTAATGGACTGTCGCAGTGGAGTCTCCCCCACCGCAAATCCAAAAGAAAAAGGCATTTTCGGCCCTCAGGGACTAAGCCCTCCCCCAATAGTAACAAGGGAATGAATCCCACAAAAGCAGGAACAAACCCAAGACCGAGGGAGGGGTACCCCAAGAACTTACACAGCCCACTAAGCGATAAAGCTCAGCAAAGGAAAACGCCCTTATTTCCTCGGGTCGCCCCGAAGACAAGACGCGATCGCTCCCCGTTGTCCGGGGACTAAGCCGACCTGCCAATAGCTGCAAGGGGGTGAAGCTCCCTCCGTTAAGAGAGAGCGATCCCCCAAGGCCAACAAGTCGGGTACCCCAGGCACCTCCTAGCCGAGACCAAGGCAGCAACCGTTAGATCACTGCACCTGATCTTAGCCAAAAGGCCGAGAAGCGATAACCAGAATTGGTTTCAAACTACGGAGCCACCCAAGGATCCTGAAAAGTCCATTTGTGGAGATGAGCTCCTGGACTCCCGTTAAGAAGACATGTTGTCAACCTCTAGATCCCTTACATGCCTGCACTTTTCGGCTTGCTGCTGCTGCAATCCACGCGTTTTAGATCTGCATAACTCCACCTCTTTAAACACAGCACCTTCACCCCCTGCTGTTCCCACCCGCCTCAACACCGTTGGAAGGGAGGAGAACCAATTAAGGCGGGGGGTGGGGTGGAACGAGCAGCTGTCTACCCTTAGCAGGAGGGCTCCTGATTACATACCTCTCCTGCTGCTGCTGCTGCTGGCTGTCCAGCAGCAGACTGAAGGTGGCTGCTGCTGTGCACAGGTATATAAAGGCTCAGAGCCTATTATGACACGCGCAGCCAGCGTTCCATTGCCACATTCCATCTACTGCAGGCAGGATACCTGGCTGGCTGAATGTCGCTGAGAAGCTCACAGAGACCGCCATAAGCAACAGTTTAACAGAATGCCACAGACTAATCAACCAAACTTTTTGGGTTGGGTTCTCTTTTATAGTCTGCAGGCATTAAATGAAAGAAGTCAGTGTTCCAGCAGAAGGAGACAACGTTTCAGAAAAGGCATTGTAGCAAACCAAAAAAGAAATTTTAAGCGCAGCAGAGTAACCAGCACACATACCTGTTAGCTCAGGTGAGTTTAAAAGGCTGCTGTTGATAACAAGGGCATTTGCTAAATAGATGGTGTGTGTGCAACAATACACTGAAAGGTCAATTATATTGTGCAGCTTATCTCACCACCTGTAGTTATTTAGGTGAAAGCTCCAAAATGCTTGCCTAATATGTCTGTTTATCCAAAAGGAAGTAAAAAGGGAGAGCTAGAAAGATAGCATTGCATCACATTACATGGCAATGCAATGCACAGTTGCTGAAGTTGAACCAAAATGAGCTTGTAATCTGGCTTCTGCAACTTTGAACATGAAAAATCCAATGATGAGAAGAAAAGCAAAGCCAAAGAGTCCATCCCAAAATCCGACAAACAAGCAAAATGAACAAAAAACATTGAATTCAATTCTTTCTGATTTTAGAAACTGCATTAAAGAAGGGGTGCACCGGTCCTGGAGATACTGCAATACCAGGTCAATGCGTGGAGTGGACAGAGCAAGCTCTTTTTCCATCTCCCTGTTCTAAAAATCCATTTAATATATGGTCCCCAGATAGGGGACGTATCAGATATTAAACTGATAAGAACAGATTTTTTTTTTTTTTTTTTTTCGAAAGCCCGAATTCGTGTACAAAACCCGAGTGCGCTTAAAAAAGTGACAAGTGCCACAAAAAAAGTGCACTAGGATGCTGGTCTTCTTGAAACCCTCTCCAAAAGGAGAAGGGTCCCCCAAACCATTCCCCGTCCCTCCGAGCCAAAAGGCCACAGCGAGGAACAGGGACAAAAAGCCACCTCCAGCCGAAGCCAGAGGCGACCCAATCTTACCCCCAGCACCTGCCCGAGTTCTCACCCGAGCAAGGCACTGGGAGCCAAAGACTGTGCTCCCCTCCCGGAAGAGGGGAGCCAACAACGCTTTCCTCCCGAAAGAGGAGAGCCAGGGGGGTTCAGGGGGGAGCGGAACCTGATGGCCACACACTCCCCCCCTAGACCTGCCAAGAGAGGAACCCATAAGGGAACCGCATCCCGACAAAATCCTAGTAGGACGTGACACACGTGAATAAGTGGACACACAGTGACAAAGAAATTAAATAAATAGTGAAGGTTTCACAGTATAATACTGCCCGGACCTTCGACCGGGAATTGAAAAATTCCCCATCCTAAGGCCAGAAGGCCCGGAATAAGGGTGTGTGCGAAGAAAGAAAATTTGAAGTGCTTGTGCAAATGTGCCATAAACTCAAGTGGGGTTCCCAATCCCAGTGAGTTAAGGCACCCCAGTGTCACCACTCCTGGGGCACTTCACACTTCGGGCTTTCGATCTTTCCCGGCCCAATGGCGTCGATCCTGGGGGGCCATGCTTTCCACCAGATGACTATATTAGCCACCTGGCGTACTAACAAGCGCCTAAACCCCAGTGTGCATAATGTATCAATCTACTAGGGCGGCCAACATCCAAAACCGCCTTTTCGAAAGATACTACACTTGATCTTAGCCAAAAGGCCGAGAAGCGATAACCAGACTTGGTTTCAAACTACGGAGCCACCCAAGGATCCTGAAAAGTCCATTTGTGGAGATGAGCTCCTGGACTCCCGTTAAGAAGACATGTTGTCAACCTCTAGATCCCTTACATGCCTGCACTTTTCGGCTTGCTGCTGCTGCAATCCACGCGTTTTAGATCTGCATAACTCCACCTCTTTAAACACAGCACCTTCACCCCCTGCTGTTCCCACCCGCCTCAACACCGTTGGAAGGGAGGAGAACCAATTAAGGCGGGGGGTGGGGTGGAACGAGCAGCTGTCTACCCTTAGCAGGAGGGCTCCTGATTACATACCTCTCCTGCTGCTGCTGCTGCTGGCTGTCCAGCAGCAGACTGAAGGTGGCTGCTGCTGTGCACAGGTATATAAAGGCTCAGAGCCTATTATGACACGCGCAGCCAGCGTTCCATTGCCACATTCCATCTACTGCAGGCAGGATACCTGGCTGGCTGAATGTCGCTGAGAAGCTCACAGAGACCGCCATAAGCAACAGTTTAACAGAATGCCACAGACTAATCAACCAAACTTTTTGGGTTGGGTTCTCTTTTATAGTCTGCAGGCATTAAATGAAAGAAGTCAGTGTTCCAGCAGAAGGAGACAACGTTTCAGAAAAGGCATTGTAGCAAACCAAAAAAGAAATTTTAAGCGCAGCAGAGTAACCAGCGCACATACCTGTTAGCTCAGGTGAGTTTAAAAGGCTGCTGTTGATAACAAGGGCATTTGCTAAATAGATGGTGTGTGTGCAACAATATACTGAAAGGTCAATTATATTGTGCAGCTTATCTCACCACCTGTAGTTATTTAGGTGAAAGCTCCAAAATGCTTGCCTAATATGTCTGTTTATCCAAAAGGAAGTAAAAAGGGAGAGCTAGAAAGATAGCATTGCATCACATTACATGGCAATGCAATGCACAGTTGCTGAAGTTGAACCAAAATGAGCTTGTAATCTGGCTTCTGCAACTTTGAACATGAAAAATCCAATGAGGAAAAGAAAAGCAAAGCCAAAGAGTCCATCCCAAAATCCGACAAACAAGCAAAATGAACAAAAAACATTGAATTCAATTCTTTCTGATTTTAGAAACTGCATTAAAGAAGGGGTGCACCGGTCCTGGAGATACTGCAATACCAGGTCAATGCGTGGAGTGGACAGAGCAAGCTCTTTTTCCATCTCCCTGTTCTAAAAATCCATTTAATATATGGTCCCCAGATAGGGGACGTATCAGATATTAAACTGATAAGAACAGATTTTTTTTTTTTTTTTTTTTTTTTTTTTTCATAACACTCAGATTACAAGTACCATCTCGATTCCATACTTCTGAAAACGGTGATGGACCAAATCCATCATCGTGTCATTTTAAAACAAAAAAACATTATTTAATGCATATACAAAAAAAACAAAACAACAACCAGTATTTCCTCTCAGACACATAATATATAGAGGAAGGAAACAAAACACATTACTGCATTCCTCCCTTCAACGCATAATATGTTAGATACTCCAACAGTCCTTTCTCTTGCGAGAAAGATTCAAAGTTTGTATTCACATAATCTATCCATGTCCTTCCCACCTTATAGGTTTCAAAAAACCTCTCTTTATTTGCCTTCACACTTGCGATTACCTTTGGAAAAAAAGCTTCAAAACACACACCACTTCCCTTCATTTCCGCAATTCCTTTTTTAACTTTGTCCATTTCTTTATCAGCTTCCTCCTCTTCTGTTTGCCTCTGAACCTCTACCGTCTTCTTTTTTTCTTTCTTTTCCGCCTTTGCACTTTCCATCTTCTCCTTATTACTCTTTCTCTTTGGGCATTCCTTAAACCTATGCCCAATTTCCATACACAGGTTACACTTATTCCTTTCTACTGGACATGATTTAGAAACATGTCCTTCCGCTTTACACTTCCAACACTTTTCTGCAGTACAGTCTTCACGTTTATGACCATATACCTCACAAATTGAACAAAAGGAATCCATCCCATTAAAGAATAAATTCCCACTTACTTTACCAAGCTTAAACCTTTGAGGCGGGTAGGAAAAACTCCTATCCTTGTTCATGTTAAATTCCACAAAAAATTTCCACTTTCCCGTCCATACTCCGAATTCATTCATTACTTTACCTTTTGATACTACAGACTTGGCAAAACCACTCAAAAACGTGACAATGTCCTCTTCTGGAACCAGTGGTGAAAACATCTTCACTGTCACCATCTTTTCACTACTAAATACGTGACGTTGAAACCGAATTCCAACAAACTTCTCATGTCTCAATTCATCAAAAGAATCCATATAGTTCTCCAAAATCTTCCTAGACTCAAAAAACACGTCATAGACACCCTTTTGGGGATAATCCATAACTGCCACGATGTCTTCTTTTTTCACCTTTGCGACACCCAAGATGATCTCCTTCATAATAAACCGAAAGTCCTTAACCTTCTGACAGTCTCTCCGGACAAAAATCCGGAAAGCGGTCTCCACACGTGCATGTTCTGGAACCTCCAACTTCGGCCACAACTCCGCCTCTGTTGCCATGATTCTCCAACAGAATGAGCGTAATCTCCACTCCAACACACAGAAGGAGCGAGTATGATCACTTCCCGTTGTCTGGGGACTAAGCCGACACGCCTATAGCAGCAAGGGGGTGAAGTCCCCACAATTAAGTAAGGACGATCCCCCAAGGCCGACGAG
The DNA here is from genome assembly GCF_046119375.1 of Phyllobates terribilis. Taxonomy (NCBI): domain Eukaryota; kingdom Metazoa; phylum Chordata; class Amphibia; order Anura; family Dendrobatidae; genus Phyllobates; species Phyllobates terribilis. The sequence goes on from NW_027362765.1 coordinate 652,531,045, forward strand.
CCAGGTACCCCAGACACCTCCAACCAAAACCAAGGCAGCAATCGCTAAATCACTGCACTTGATCTTAGCCAAAAGGCCGAGAAGCGATAACCAGAATTGGTTTCAAACTACGGAGCCACCCAAGGATCCTGAAAAGTCCATTTGTGGAGATGAGCTCCTGGACTCCCGTTAAGAAGACATGTTGTCAACCTCTAGATCCCTTACATGCCTGCACTTTTCGGCTTGCTGCTGCTGCAATCCACGCGTTTTAGATCTGCATAACTCCACCTCTTTAAACACAGCACCTTCACCCCCTGCTGTTCCCACCCGCCTCAACACCGTTGGAAGGGAGGAGAACCAATTAAGGCGGGGGGTGGGGTGGAACGAGCAGCTGTCTACCCTTAGCAGGAGGGCTCCTGATTACATACCTCTCCTGCTGCTGCTGCTGCTGGCTGTCCAGCAGCAGACTGAAGGTGGCTGCTGCTGTGCACAGGTATATAAAGGCTCAGAGCCTATTATGACACGCGCAGCCAGCGTTCCATTGCCACATTCCATCTACTGCAGGCAGGATACCTGGCTGGCTGAATGTCGCTGAGAAGCTCACAGAGACCGCCATAAGCAACAGTTTAACAGAATGCCACAGACTAATCAACCAAACTTTTTGGGTTGGGTTCTCTTTTATAGTCTGCAGGCATTAAATGAAAGAAGTCAGTGTTCCAGCAGAAGGAGACAACGTTTCAGAAAAGGCATTGTAGCAAACCAAAAAAGAAATTTTAAGCGCAGCAGAGTAACCAGCGCACATACCTGTTAGCTCAGGTGAGTTTAAAAGGCTGCTGTTGATAACAAGGGCATTTGCTAAATAGATGGTGTGTGTGCAACAATATACTGAAAGGTCAATTATATTGTGCAGCTTATCTCACCACCTGTAGTTATTTAGGTGAAAGCTCCAAAATGCTTGCCTAATATGTCTGTTTATCCAAAAGGAAGTAAAAAGGGAGAGCTAGAAAGATAGCATTGCATCACATTACATGGCAATGCAATGCACAGTTGCTGAAGTTGAACCAAAATGAGCTTGTAATCTGGCTTCTGCAACTTTGAACATGAAAAATCCAATGAGGAGAAGAAAAGCAAAGCCAAAGAGTCCATCCCAAAATCCGACAAACAAGCAAAATGAACAAAAAACATTGAATTCAATTCTTTCTGATTTTAGAAACTGCATTAAAGAAGGGGTGCACCGGTCCTGGAGATACTGCAATACCAGGTCAATGCGTGGAGTGGACAGAGCAAGCTCTTTTTCCATCTCCCTGTTCTAAAAATCCATTTAATATATGGTCCCCAGATAGGGGACGTATCAGATATTAAACTGATAAGAACAGATACTACACTTGATCTTAGCCAAAAGGCCGAGAAGCGATAACCAGAATTGGTTTCAAACTACGGAGCCACCCAAGGATCCTGAAAAGTCCATTTGTGGAGATGAGCTCCTGGACTCCCGTTAAGAAGACATGTTGTCAACCTCTAGATCCCTTACATGCCTGCACTTTTCGGCTTGCTGCTGCTGCAATCCACGCGTTTTAGATCTGCATAACTCCACCTCTTTAAACACAGCACCTTCACCCCCTGCTGTTCCCACCCGCCTCAACACCGTTGGAAGGGAGGAGAACCAATTAAGGCGGGGGGTGGGGTGGAACGAGCAGCTGTCTACCCTTAGCAGGAGGGCTCCTGATTACATACCTCTCCTGCTGCTGCTGCTGCTGGCTGTCCAGCAGCAGACTGAAGGTGGCTGCTGCTGTGCACAGGTATATAAAGGCTCAGAGCCTATTATGACACGCGCAGCCAGCGTTCCATTGCCACATTCCATCTACTGCAGGCAGGATACCTGGCTGGCTGAATGTCGCTGAGAAGCTCACAGAGACCGCCATAAGCAACAGTTTAACAGAATGCCACAGACTAATCAACCAAACTTTTTGGGTTGGGTTCTCTTTTATAGTCTGCAGGCATTAAATGAAAGAAGTCAGTGTTCCAGCAGAAGGAGACAACGTTTCAGAAAAGGCATTGTAGCAAACCAAAAAAGAAATTTTAAGCGCAGCAGAGTAACCAGCGCACATACCTGTTAGCTCAGGTGAGTTTAAAAGGCTGCTGTTGATAACAAGGGCATTTGCTAAATAGATGGTGTGTGTGCAACAATATACTGAAAGGTCAATTATATTGTGCAGCTTATCTCACCACCTGTAGTTATTTAGGTGAAAGCTCCAAAATGCTTGCCTAATATGTCTGTTTATCCAAAAGGAAGTAAAAAGGGAGAGCTAGAAAGATAGCATTGCATCACATTACATGGCAATGCAATGCACAGTTGCTGAAGTTGAACCAAAATGAGCTTGTAATCTGGCTTCTGCAACTTTGAACATGAAAAATCCAATGAGGAGAAGAAAAGCAAAGCCAAAGAGTCCATCCCAAAATCCGACAAACAAGCAAAATGAACAAAAAACATTGAATTCAATTCTTTCTGATTTTAGAAACTGCATTAAAGAAGGGGTGCACCGGTCCTGGAGATACTGCAATACCAGGTCAATGCGTGGAGTGGACAGAGCAAGCTCTTTTTCCATCTCCCTGTTCTAAAAATCCATTTAATATATGGTCCCCAGATAGGGGACGTATCAGATATTAAACTGATAAGAACAGATACTACACTTGATCTTAGCCAAAAGGCCGAGAAGCGATAACCAGAATTGGTTTCAAACTACGGAGCCACCCAAGGATCCTGAAAAGTCCATTTGTGGAGATGAGCTCCTGGACTCCCGTTAAGAAGACATGTTGTCAACCTCTAGATCCCTTACATGCCTGCACTTTTCGGCTTGCTGCTGCTGCAATCCACGCGTTTTAGATCTGCATAACTCCACCTCTTTAAACACAGCACCTTCACCCCCTGCTGTTCCCACCCTCCTCAACACCGTTGGAAGGGAGGAGAACCAATTAAGGCGGGGGGTGGGGTGGAACGAGCAGCTGTCTACCCTTAGCAGTTGGGCTCCTGGTTACATACCTCTCCTGCTGCTGCTGCTGGCTGTCCAGCAGCAGACTGAAGGTGGCTGCTGCTGTGCACAGGTATATAAAGGCTCAGAGCCTATTATGACACGCGCAGCCAGCGTTCCATTGCCACATTCCATCTACTGCAGGCAGGATACCTGGCTGGCTGAATGTCGCTGAGAAGCTCACAGAGACCGCCATAAGCAACAGTTTAACAGAATGCCACAGACTAATCAACCAAACTTTTTGGGTTGGGTTCTCTTTTATAGTCTGCAGGCATTAAATGAAAGAAGTCAGTGTTCCAGCAGAAGGAGACAACGTTTCAGAAAAGGCATTGTAGCAAACCAAAAAAGAAATTTTAAGCGCAGCAGAGTAACCAGCGCACATACCTGTTAGCTCAGGTGAGTTTAAAAGGCTGCTGTTGATAACAAGGGCATTTGCTAAATAGATGGTGTGTGTGCAACAATATACTGAAGGTCAATTATATTGTGCAGCTTATCTCACCACCTGTAGTTATTTAGGTGAAAGCTCCAAAATGCTTGCCTAATATGTCTGTTTATCCAAAAGGAAGTAAAAAGGGAGAGCTAGAAAGATAGCATTGCATCACATTACATGGCAATGCAATGCACAGTTGCTGAAGTTGAACCAAAATGAGCTTGTAATCTGGCTTCTGCAACTTTGAACATGAAAAATCCAATGAGGAGAAGAAAAGCAAAGCCAAAGAGTCCATCCCAAAATCCGACAAACAAGCAAAATGAACAAAAAACATTGAATTCAATTCTTTCTGATTTTAGAAACTGCATTAAAGAAGGGGTGCACCGGTCCTGGAGATACTGCAATACCAGGTCAATGCGTGGAGTGGACAGAGCAAGCTCTTTTTCCATCTCCCTGTTCTAAAAATCCATTTAATATATGGTCCCCAGATAGGGGACGTATCAGATATTAAACTGATAAGAACAGATACTACACTTGATCTTAGCCAAAAGGCCGAGAAGCGATAACCAGAATTGGTTTCAAACTACGGAGCCACCCAAGGATCCTGAAAAGTCCATTTGTGGAGATGAGCTCCTGGACTCCCGTTAAGAAGACATGTTGTCAACCTCTAGATCCCTTACATGCCTGCACTTTTCGGCTTGCTGCTGCTGCAATCCACGCGTTTTAGATCTGCATAACTCCACCTCTTTAAACACAGCACCTTCACCCCCTGCTGTTCCCACCCGCCTCAACACCGTTGGAAGGGAGGAGAACCAATTAAGGCGGGGGGTGGGGTGGAACGAGCAGCTGTCTACCCTTAGCAGGAGGGCTCCTGATTACATACCTCTCCTGCTGCTGCTGCTGCTGGCTGTCCAGCAGCAGACTGAAGGTGGCTGCTGCTGTGCACAGGTATATAAAGGCTCAGAGCCTATTATGACACGCGCAGCCAGCGTTCCATTGCCACATTCCATCTACTGCAGGCAGGATACCTGGCTGGCTGAATGTCGCTGAGAAGCTCACAGAGACCGCCATAAGCAACAGTTTAACAGAATGCCACAGACTAATCAACCAAACTTTTTGGGTTGGGTTCTCTTTTATAGTCTGCAGGCATTAAATGAAAGAAGTCAGTGTTCCAGCAGAAGGAGACAACGTTTCAGAAAAGGCATTGTAGCAAACCAAAAAAGAAATTTTAAGCGCAGCAGAGTAACCAGCGCACATACCTGTTAGCTCAGGTGAGTTTAAAAGGCTGCTGTTGATAACAAGGGCATTTGCTAAATAGATGGTGTGTGCAACAATATACTGAAAGGTCAATTATATTGTGCAGCTTATCTCACCACCTGTAGTTATTTAGGTGAAAGCTCCAAAATGCTTGCCTAATATGTCTGTTTATCCAAAAGGAAGTAAAAAGGGAGAGCTAGAAAGATAGCATTGCATCACATTACATGGCAATGCAATGCACAGTTGCTGAAGTTGAACCAAAATGAGCTTGTAATCTGGCTTCTGCAACTTTGAACATGAAAAATCCAATGAGGAGAAGAAAAGCAAAGCCAAAGAGTCCATCCCAAAATCCGACAAACAAGCAAAATGAACAAAAAACATTGAATTCAATTCTTTCTGATTTTAGAAACTGCATTAAAGAAGGGGTGCACCGGTCCTGGAGATACTGCAATACCAGGTCAATGCGTGGAGTGGACAGAGCAAGCTCTTTTTCCATCTCCCTGTTCTAAAAATCCATTTAATATATGGTCCCCAGATAGGGGACGTGTCAGATATTAAACTGATAAGAACAGATCAGGTTTCAACATATTTTATTAAGTGCGTAAAAGATGGTTTACAATCAAAAACAACAACACAAACAGTACATTATTAAAACACAGAATTCCACCCATAAAAACCCCATATACGATTGGCATCCCTTCTCCCAATACATTTGACATCCCTCAAGTAATAAATATACATCTGGCTAAAAGCAATTTTAAGACAATCCTTCACAGAAATAGCATCACGTTTAAAAAGTAAAATATTGCGTGCCTTCCAAAGGGCGTCTTTAAAACAGTTAATCATACACCAACATATACAATACTGTTGAGGGGTCGGACATTTAAAAAGGCCATATAAAACATATTCATGGTTAAAATCTCTTAAACCGCAAGTCCATTTTAAAAGAATCCCAACTTTGTGCCAAAGTTCCTGTGCAAATGGGCAATTCCACATAAGGTGCAAGGTGGTTTCGTCATAAACACATGAGTCTCTGGGGCATTTTGCTCTGGCCACCAGGCCTCTCCTGTGTTGAAACTCTCTGGTGGGGAGGCACTGGTGGACCACCATCCATGCGATATCCTTATGTCCATTTGCTAAGAATTTCCCGAAGACATTCTTCCAAACTTGCTTCGATCTCTCTTCTGAGAAATTTACTATGGGGGTCACATCTTCATTCCTCCTCAGAAAAGATAAAAGCTTCTTGCGGTCTTTAAAAATGTCCATATTAAAATCACCAAGGCTATAAAATCGAACAGTCTTTTCTAAGATTGCTTGGTGTTTGGGGGGGCATAGTAAAACAGGGGAATTCAATGACAACTTAAACCATCTTTTAAAAATCATCCCACAAGTATATTTTAAAAAATAACTTAGCGCACTATTACCATTAAAATGTTTGAAACAAAAGCAGAAATAATTTAAATACAAATAAATATGTAAGTCGGGGACATCCCTTCCGCCGTTCATTTTATTCTTCCTCATTATTTCCCGCCTTAATTTTTCCATTTTGGAGTTCCATAAAAACATAAAGATCATCCTAGTCATTTTTTTAATTAAAACATCAGAGGGGGGGTACACCATAGCTATATACAGTATGAGGGGTAACAACACTGATTTTATAATTAAAATTTTCCCCTCCATTGTTAGGGACCTCAAACCCCAAAATGATATTTTCTTTGACATTTTTTCTATGACATTCTCCCAGCTTTGAGTTCCCACATTCTCCTCGTTAAAAACAACTCCAAGAATTTTTACATTGTCTCGTTTTATAGTGAGCTGCGGGAGTTGGGCGGTGTCCCAGGATCCCAAAGTCAGACATTCAGATTTATTTAAATTAAGTTTAAAACCGGATGCCTGGGAAAAAAAATCAATGCGCAACACCGCCCTCCGGAGGGAAGCAGGGTCCACGCACACAACCGTCACGTCATCCATGTAGCCAAAGACTCTCACATCACTGCCACCTCCGCCAGGAACAGGAACCCCTCTAATCACTTTGTCTTTTCTTATTGCGCTCAGCAGGGGCTCCATGGCGCAGATGAACAGGATGGGCGACAAGGGGCATCCCTGCTTCACTCCGGACTCAAGGGGAACTCCATCTGTTAAAAAGCCATTAAGAGAAATTTGACTAAAACAATTTTTATATAAAATCTTAATACAATTTAAAAGCATATTAGGGATACCCATTCTTTTTAAAACTCTAAAAAGAAATCTATGAGAGACTCTATCGAAAGCTTTTTCAAAATCTAGGGCTAAAAGGGCTACATTTTGACCCCGGTCTCTGGAATACCAAATTACATCCCTTAATACGTTTAAAACCTCTGAAATACTTCTGCCTGGTACACTACAAACCTGCTCAGGCTGGATTAGTTTGGCAATGACATTCCTGAGCCGGTTTGCAACCACCTTAGCAAGTACCTTGTAATCAACGTTTAGGAGAGTTATGGGTCTCCAATTCGCTAGAGCACTGCGATCACCTTTTTTATATATCAAAGACACCACTCCTCTCCTCCACGAAAATGGCAACTGTTCAGAAATAAAAACTTCTTTAAAAAGCATAAAAAGGTCCTCTTTTAAAATGTCCCAAAAAGTAAGATAAAACTCTACAGGTAGTCCATCACACCCAGGTGCTTTGCCCTTAGAGAAACTTTTAAAAACATAAAATAATTCCTCTAAAACAATATCGCGTTCTAAAAACTCCTGGTCTGTAAAATTTAACTTAAAATCGAGATCATTAAGAGCATCAGATAAAAAGGACTCATCTATACACTTTTTACTAAAAAGATGCTTATAAAAGTTAAAAGTAGCATTCAACATTCCCTGCATAGATGTTTCACCCTCAGATTTGTGATCACTTCTCTTTTATCCATGACTTTTTTGAAGAAGAAGCGAGAGCACTTCTCCCCCTCCTCCAAGTGCTGCACTCTAGAGTTAAAAATAATCTCTTTCCCCTTTGTGTCTATGCAGTTCTGGATTTCAGTTTTTAGGCTAGCAATATCATCTCCCACCTCCACCCCTAGCTCTTTGAATTTAAAAAGTGTTTGTAGTTTGGTGTTAAGATCACTAAAACATCTTTTTTTCTCTCTAGCTTTACGTCTCCCTGCTTTTATAAAAAACATTCTGACTTTTTTTTTCAAATTTTCCCACCAGGTTACCATAGGGGCATCAGAAGGTTTTTGTCGCCGCCAGGCTTGATAGGCTTTACCAAAGTCTTGTCGAATCAGAGGGTCCTCCAGCAGGTAAGTACTTAGACGCCAGAGGCCCCTGTTGACCCTCTGTTCATCCCGGTATTCTAGGTGCACCTCCAAGCCCTTATGGTCAGAAAATATATTTGATGTTAAAACACATTTTACAGGGTTAAAATCATCTGATAGGAAAATAAAATCGATCCTGGAGGACACCCCTCTTCCGGACCACGTATAACCAGGGTCCGTCGGCAGGAGTGACCTCCACGCATCGCATAATTTAAAATCAGTTATAAAATCTTTCAATAGATGACATGACTTATCCAATTTGCGTAAAGGGTCACCCCCCGCTCGTTGTTCACTAGCACAAAGACAATTAAAATCACCCCCTACGATCAGGGGAGATGACCCAGTACAGTACAATGGCAATATCCCAAATAAATTAATTCTCTCTTGCTTATCAGGGGGAGCATAAATACTCATTACACGTAGGGTAAAACCATTAAATTTAAAATGCACTAAAACCACTCTGCCTGGTACTATTTCTGTGACAGCATTTACAGTAATATTTCTCCCACGACAGAGGAAGCCCACCCCCGCTGACTTGTTGTCATTGGAGCCAGACCAGATGGAGGGCCCCAGTCTCCAATCTGTCTTGATGTCATTATAATTTAGTGCATGTTGTATCCCGCATTCCTGTAATAAACAAATGTCAAAGTCAGCGGTTTCTAAATACTTGAATAGAGCAGCCCTACGAACTGGGCTCTTTAATGACCTCACATTCAGTGAGACAAGTCTTAATGTCGGCATTCATAGGTCAGGGTGGTGGATCTTCCATGAGGACACCTGACTCAAAGCCCTGTATGTCAAATTGCTCCAGGACATCCGGGCTAGAGGACCCAAACGACTCGATATTCTGTGAGCCGGCGGTTGCCCCCTCGTAGGTCACGGTTCCCAGCCACATTCCAGGAGACGCTGGGGCTTCGACATTCCGTCTCTTTTTCGGGGCAGACTCCACCAGGTCACTGGTACAGTCCTCCTCTTCCTCCACCTCCTCCAGCGGGAGAGACTGATCCATCAGGATAAGATCACCAACACCGATTCCCTGATGTTCGCCACCTAGAAGCAAAGCCCCCTCATCTGGCTGGCTAATCGCCCTGGAAGATCCTGAGGCCATCGCTGCGTGGTCCCCTGTAGCCAACCGCACAGGGGCACCACCCTCCAGCCCAACAGGATCGGTATCGGGAACCATCGACACGGAGGATACCCTCCCAGAAGGAGGACCCCTCCGCTCCGGTCCATGCGAGGTCCGCCCATCGTTAAGGGACTTCGATGCAGGGGCCGCCCCAGAGGGGCCTCCGGCTCCCTGCTCCATCCCAGCCTTCTCGCCCTTCGAACCGCCCTCCGACGCCGGCCCGCCAGTGAAGACCGGCGGGCGCATCGGCTCAGCTGCAGAAGATGCAGCTTCTGCGTAGGTCCTGGTCCTGGTCCTGTTGGGGCATCCTCGGAACATGTGCCCCGCCTCACCACAAAGATTGCATTTCCTCCCAACGGGACAGTCCTTCATTAAATGTCCGTAACAGCTGCAATTATTGCAGCGGTCTACTTTCCTGCCCGTGCAGGACGTTTGGGTATGACCCATTTGTCCACAGTTCCTGCAACATACCGGCATTCCAGGGTAAAATAAGTAGCCTCTGCTCTTACCGATCACAAATGTTGAGGGAGGGTGTAGCTTTCCTCCCACTCCGCTTGGGTCCCTCTTTAGACGGGCCATGTACCTCCTCTTGCCGCACCAGAAGCCTACCGCGTTCTTCACAGTGCCCAGGTATCTCAGATCGTCACAATAACGGATAAGGTAGGTCGAGATGTCTGCAGCTTCCACAAAGGGGTTCGGGAAATGCACCACGATAGGGATCTCGTCATAGGCATACAAGAGACAAAAGGTTAGTCCATCCAATTCATCCAAGTAGTTTTTCTCATTTACCTTTTGTACGAGTTGGTGACAGCATCCCTGGCTCTTGAAGGTGATGGTGTAAGTCCCCTTGTACTCATTGTCCTGGAAGCAGAATATGTCTTCCCGCCGAAACTCCAGAACTCCAAGCAGAATCCTATGGCAGATGTAATACAAATTCTTCTCCGTCCTCGATCCTGCTCCAACTTCAATCCTCACGGTGTTCCGCATCCGGGCATCACCCGATGAATATGTGAGCGTTGCCGGCATCCTTCACTCAGGAACGTACCGACTCTTCTCTCTGAAAGGCGCAAGCCTTCATGGGATCCCTTCCCGTTGCTCCCGGACTAATCCTTCCTCCCAATAGCAGCAGGGGGGTTAAGTCCCTCCGAAAAGGAACGATCCCCCCAGGCCGAGAGAAAGGGTACCAAGAGCACCTCACAGGCAAGACCACACAGGTAAACCTGATAGATCGTGCCAAAAGGCCGAGAAGCGATAACCAGAATTGGTTTCAAACTACGGAGCCACCCAAGGATCCTGAAAAGTCCATTTGTGGAGATGAGCTCCTGGACTCCCGTTAAGAAGACATGTTGTCAACCTCTAGATCCCTTACATGCCTGCACTTTTCGGCTTTGTGCTGCTGCAATCCACGCGTTTTAGATCTGCATAACTCCACCTCTTTAAACACAGCACCTTCACCCCCTGCTGTTCCCACCCGCCTCAACACCGTTGGAAGGGAGGAGAACCAATTAAGGCGGGGGGTGGGGTGGAACGAGCAGCTGTCTACCCTTAGCAGGAGGGCTCCTGATTACATACCTCTCCTGCTGCTGCTGCTGCTGGCTGTCCAGCAGCAGACTGAAGGTGGCTGCTGCTGTGCACAGGTATATAAAGGCTCAGAGCCTATTATGACACGCGCAGCCAGCGTTCCATTGCCACATTCCATCTACTGCAGGCAGGATACCTGGCTGGCTGAATGTCGCTGAGAAGCTCACAGAGACCGCCATAAGCAACAGTTTAACAGAATGCCACAGACTAATCAACCAAACTTTTTGGGTTGGGTTCTCTTTTATAGTCTGCAGGCATTAAATGAAAGAAGTCAGTGTTCCAGCAGAAGGAGACAACGTTTCAGAAAAGGCATTGTAGCAAACCAAAAAAGAAATTTTAAGCGCAGCAGAGTAACCAGCGCACATACCTGTTAGCTCAGGTGAGTTTAAAAGGCTGCTGTTGATAACAAGGGCATTTGCTAAATAGATGGTGTGTGTGCAACAATATACTGAAGGTCAATTATATTGTGCAGCTTATCTCACCACCTGTAGTTATTTAGGTGAAAGCTCCAAAATGCTTGCCTAATATGTCTGTTTATCCAAAAGGAAGTAAAAAGGGAGAGCTAGAAAGATAGCATTGCATCACATTACATGGCAATGCAATGCACAGTTGCTGAAGTTGAACCAAAATGAGCTTGTAATCTGGCTTCTGCAACTTTGAACATGAAAAATCCAATGAGGAGAAGAAAAGCAAAGCCAAAGAGTCCATCCCAAAATCTGACAAACAAGCAAAATGAACAAAAAACATTGAATTCAATTCTTTCTGATTTTAGAAACTGCATTAAAGAAGGGGTGCACCGGTCCTGGAGATACTGCAATACCAGGTCAATGCGTGGAGTGGACAGAGCAAGCTCTTTTTCCATCTCCCTGTTCTAAAAATCCATTTAATATATGGTCCCCAGATAGGGGACGTATCAGATATTAAACTGATAAGAACAGATACTACACTTGATCTTAGTCAAAAGGCCGAGAAGCGATAACCAGAATTGGTTTCAAACTACGGAGCCACCCAAGGATCCTGAAAAGTCCATTTGTGGAGATGAGCTCCTGGACTCCCGTTAAGAAGACATGTTGTCAACCTCTAGATCCCTTACATGCCTGCACTTTTCGGCTTGCTGCTGCTGCAATCCACGCGTTTTAGATCTGCATAACTCCACCTCTTTAAACACAGCACCTTCACCCCCTGCTGTTCCCACCCGCCTCAACACCGTTGGAAGGGAGGAGAACCAATTAAGGCGGGGGGTGGGGTGGAACGAGCAGCTGTCTACCCTTAGCAGGAGGGCTCCTGATTACATACCTCTCCTGCTGCTGCTGCTGCTGGCTGTCCAGCAGCAGACTGAAGGTGGCTGCTGCTGTGCACAGGTATATAAAGGCTCAGAGCCTATTATGACACGCGCAGCCAGCGTTCCATTGCCACATTCCATCTACTGCAGGCAGGATACCTGGCTGGCTGAATGTCGCTGAGAAGCTCACAGAGACCGCCATAAGCAACAGTTTAACAGAATGCCACAGACTAATCAACCAAACTTTTTGGGTTGGGTTCTCTTTTATAGTCTGCAGGCATTAAATGAAAGAAGTCAGTGTTCCAGCAGAAGGAGACAACGTTTCAGAAAAGGCATTGTAGCAAACCAAAAAAGAAATTTTAAGCGCAGCAGAGTAACCAGCGCACATACCTGTTAGCTCAGGTGAGTTTAAAAGGCTGCTGTTGATAACAAGGGCATTTGCTAAATAGATGGTGTGTGTGCAACAATATACTGAAAGGTCAATTATATTGTGCAGCTTATCTCACCACCTGTAGTTATTTAGGTGAAAGCTCCAAAATGCTTGCCTAATATGTCTGTTTATCCAAAAGGAAGTAAAAAGGGAGAGCTAGAAAGATAGCATTGCATCACATTACATGGCAATGCAATGCACAGTTGCTGAAGTTGAACCAAAATGAGCTTGTAATCTGGCTTCTGCAACTTTGAACATGAAAAATCCAATGAGGAGAAGAAAAGCAAAGCCAAAGAGTCCATCCCAAAATCCGACAAACAAGCAAAATGAACAAAAAACATTGAATTCAATTCTTTCTGATTTTAGAAACTGCATTAAAGAAGGGGTGCACCGGTCCTGGAGATACTGCAATACCAGGTCAATGCGTGGAGTGGACAGAGCAAGCTCTTTTTCCATCTCCCTGTTCTAAAAATCCATTTAATATATGGTCCCCAGATAGGGGACGTATCAGATATTAAACTGATAAGAACAGATACTACACTTGATCTTAGCCAAAAGGCCGAGAAGCGATAACCAGAATTGGTTTCAAACTACGGAGCCACCCAAGGATCCTGAAAAGTCCATTTGTGGAGATGAGCTCCTGGACTCCCGTTAAGAAGACATGTTGTCAACCTCTAGATCCCTTACATGCCTGCACTTTTCGGCTTGCTGCTGCTGCAATCCACGCGTTTTAGATCTGCATAACTCCACCTCTTTAAACACAGCACCTTCACCCCCTGCTGTTCCCACCCGCCTCAACACCGTTGGAAGGGAGGAGAACCAATTAAGGCGGGGGGTGGGGTGGAACGAGCAGCTGTCTACCCTTAGCAGGAGGGCTCCTGATTACATACCTCTCCTGCTGCTGCTGCTGCTGGCTGTCCAGCAGCAGACTGAAGGTGGCTGCTGCTGTGCACAGGTATATAAAGGCTCAGAGCCTATTATGACACGCGCAGCCAGCGTTCCATTGCCACATTCCATCTACTGCAGGCAGGATACCTGGCTGGCTGAATGTCGCTGAGAAGCTCACAGAGACCGCCATAAGCAACAGTTTAACAGAATGCCACAGACTAATCAACCAAACTTTTTGGGTTGGGTTCTCTTTTATAGTCTGCAGGCATTAAATGAAAGAAGTCAGTGTTCCAGCAGAAGGAGACAACGTTTCAGAAAAGGCATTGTAGCAAACCAAAAAAGAAATTTTAAGCGCAGCAGAGTAACCAGCGCACATACCTGTTAGCTCAGGTGAGTTTAAAAGGCTGCTGTTGATAACAAGGGCATTTGCTAAATAGATGGTGTGTGTGCAACAATATACTGAAAGGTCAATTATATTGTGCAGCTTATCTCACCACCTGTAGTTATTTAGGTGAAAGCTCCAAAATGCTTGCCTAATATGTGTGTTTATCCAAAGGGAAGTAAAAAGGGAGAGCTAGAAAGATAGCATTGCATCACATTACATGGCAATGCAATGCACAGTTGCTGAAGTTGAACCAAAATGAGCTTGTAATCTGGCTTCTGCAACTTTGAACATGAAAAATCCAATGAGGAGAAGAAAAGCAAAGCCAAAGAGTCCATCCCAAAATCCGACAAACAAGCAAAATGAACAAAAAACATTGAATTCAATTCTTTCTGATTTTAGAAACTGCATTAAAGAAGGGGTGCACCGGTCCTGGAGATACTGCAATACCAGGTCAATGCGTGGAGTGGACAGAGCAAGCTCTTTTTCCATCTCCCTGTTCTAAAAATCCATTTAATATATGGTCCCCAGATAGGGGACGTATCAGATATTAAACTGATAAGAACAGATACTACACTTGATCTTAGCCAAAAGGCCGAGAAGCGATAACCAGAATTGGTTTCAAACTACGGAGCCACCCAAGGATCCTGAAAAGTCCATTTGTGGAGATGAGCTCCTGGACTCCCGTTAAGAAGACATGTTGTCAACCTCTAGATCCCTTACATGCCTGCACTTTTCGGCTTGCTGCTGCTGCAATCCACGCGTTTTAGATCTGCATAACTCCACCTCTTTAAACACAGCACCTTCACCCCCTGCTGTTCCCACCCGCCTCAACACCGTTGGAAGGGAGGAGAACCAATTAAGGCGGGGGGTGGGGTGGAACGAGCAGCTGTCTACCCTTAGCAGGAGGGCTCCTGATTACATACCTCTCCTGCTGCTGCTGCTGCTGGCTGTCCAGCAGCAGACTGAAGGTGGCTGCTGCTGTGCACAGGTATATAAAGGCTCAGAGCCTATTATGACACGCGCAGCCAGCGTTCCATTGCCACATTCCATCTACTGCAGGCAGGATACCTGGCTGGCTGAATGTCGCTGAGAAGCTCACAGAGACCGCCATAAGCAACAGTTTAACAGAATGCCACAGACTAATCAACCAAACTTTTTGGGTTGGGTTCTCTTTTATAGTCTGCAGGCATTAAATGAAAGAAGTCAGTGTTCCAGCAGAAGGAGACAACGTTTCAGAAAAGGCATTGTAGCAAACCAAAAAAGAAATTTTAAGCGCAGCAGAGTAACCAGCGCACATACCTGTTAGCTCAGGTGAGTTTAAAAGGCTGCTGTTGATAACAAGGGCATTTGCTAAATAGATGGTGTGTGTGCAACAATATACTGAAAGGTCAATTATATTGTGCAGCTTATCTCACCACCTGTAGTTATTTAGGTGAAAGCTCCAAAATGCTTGCCTAATATGTGTGTTTATCCAAAGGGAAGTAAAAAGGGAGAGCTAGAAAGATAGCATTGCATCACATTACATGGCAATGCAATGCACAGTTGCTGAAGTTGAACCAAAATGAGCTTGTAATCTGGCTTCTGCAACTTTGAACATAAAAAATCCAATGAGGAGAAGAAAAGCAAAGCCAAAGAGTCCATCCCAAAATCCGACAAACAAGCAAAATGAACAAAAAACATTGAATTCAATTCTTTCTGATTTTAGAAACTGCATTAAAGAAGGGGTGCACCGGTCCTGGAGATACTGCAATACCAGGTCAATGCGTGGAGTGGACAGAGCAAGCTCTTTTTCCATCTCCCTGTTCTAAAAATCCATTTAATATATGGTCCCCAGATAGGGGACGTATCAGATATTAAACTGATAAGAACAGATACTACACTTGATCTTAGCCAAAAGGCCGAGAAGCGATAACCAGAATTGGTTTCAAACTACGGAGCCACCCAAGGATCCTGAAAAGTCCATTTGTGGAGATGAGCTCCTGGACTCCCGTTAAGAAGACATGTTGTCAACCTCTAGATCCCTTACATGCCTGCACTTTTCGGCTTGCTGCTGCTGCAATCCACGCGTTTTAGATCTGCATAACTCCACCTCTTTAAACACAGCACCTTCACCCCCTGCTGTTCCCACCCGCCTCAACACCGTTGGAAGGGAGGAGAACCAATTAAGGCGGGGGGTGGGGTGGAACGAGCAGCTGTCTACCCTTAGCAGGAGGGCTCCTGATTACATACCTCTCCTGCTGCTGCTGCTGCTGGCTGTCCAGCAGCAGACTGAAGGTGGCTGCTGCTGTGCACAGGTATATAAAGGCTCAGAGCCTATTATGACACGCGCAGCCAGCGTTCCATTGCCACATTCCATCTACTGCAGGCAGGATACCTGGCTGGCTGAATGTCGCTGAGAAGCTCACAGAGACCGCCATAAGCAACAGTTTAACAGAATGCCACAGACTAATCAACCAAACTTTTTGGGTTGGGTTCTCTTTTATAGTCTGCAGGCATTAAATGAAAGAAGTCAGTGTTCCAGCAGAAGGAGACAACGTTTCAGAAAAGGCATTGTAGCAAACCAAAAAAGAAATTTTAAGCGCAGCAGAGTAACCAGCGCACATACCTGTTAGCTCAGGTGAGTTTAAAAGGCTGCTGTTGATAACAAGGGCATTTGCTAAATAGATGGTGTGTGTGCAACAATATACTGAAAGGTCAATTATATTGTGCAGCTTATCTCACCACCTGTAGTTATTTAGGTGAAAGCTCCAAAATGCTTGCCTAATATGTGTGTTTATCCAAAGGGAAGTAAAAAGGGAGAGCTAGAAAGATAGCATTGCATCACATTACATGGCAATGCAATGCACAGTTGCTGAAGTTGAACCAAAATGAGCTTGTAATCTGGCTTCTGCAACTTTGAACATGAAAAATCCAATGAGGAGAAGAAAAGCAAAGCCAAAGAGTCCATCCCAAAATCCGACAAACAAGCAAAATGAACAAAAAACATTGAATTCAATTCTTTCTGATTTTAGAAACTGCATTAAAGAAGGGGTGCACCGGTCCTGGAGATACTGCAATACCAGGTCAATGCGTGGAGTGGACAGAGCAAGCTCTTTTTCCATCTCCCTGTTCTAAAAATCCATTTAATATATGGTCCCCAGATAGGGGACGTATCAGATATTAAACTGATAAGAACAGATTTTTTTTTAATTTGGCTATCCCCCACATGGGGATAAAAACCGTTTATTTAAAATTTAACAAATTACAGAAATAAAACCATTACATCCACATTACACTTTCGGGACTTCAAAGAAAAATAAAAATTCCATCACAGCAAATTTTACAAGACTTCAAATATTCCATAGGTTAAAAAGCCATTTGCCTGCCAACGTTACATTCTTTTTCCTGTCCAATAAATAGTATATGTACATTTCACTTTTACAAAAGGCTAAAACATCATCTACTGGTAACATTTCATGTTTAAAAACAGCAATATTTCTAGCATTCCAGAGCGCTATCTTGGCACAATTCACTATCTTCCACGCCATTATTTTTTGGTCCATTGTTGGGCATTCCAGAAGACCATATAACACTGATGCAAAATTAAAGTCCTTGAGGTCCACCATTTTCTCCAGCAGGGGGATTAGTCTTCTCCAGAACTCTTTAGCAAAAGCACAAGTCCATAAAAGATGCTTCACTGTCTCTTCTTCTTGACAACCTTCTCTTGGGCAGATGGCAGACCTCACAAAACCTCTTCTGTACTGGAATGCCCGGCAAGGAAGACAGTGGTGTGCGCAGCTCCAAGACATGTCTTTCTGTACATTAAAAAGATAAGGGGCGTTAATCGTTTTCCATATGTGTACAGTTTTGTCATCATCATAACGTTCAATATCACACAACGTCACATCAGTACTAATTTGTTTGAGTAGTGTCTTGCTGTTACATAGATCCCCTGTCTGTTTCTTATTCAAATTAAAATCAAGAATAATTTTCTTTAAAATCTCATAATGTGCAGGTAGGTTAAAAGCATAAGGAGAGGATAAAACCGTTTCAAACCAACCAAACCTTCTCATGAGAAAACCAGTGTTAAAACGCATAAAATAGGAAAGGTAATTATCTTTAAAAAGGGTTTTAAAACAGAAACAGAAAAAATGTATTAAAAGAAACTTATCTAAAACAGGGAAATCTTTCCCACCTTTAACCTTTGGCTTTGTCACAATTTCTCTTTTGAGTTTCTCCATTTTTGAGCCCCAAAAAAAGGTAAAACATACTTTTGTAATTCGTTTCAACAAATTTGTAGGAGGGGGGAACACCAAACTAAGATATAACAGGATAGGTAATATCACCATTTTTACAATCAGAACTTTACCTTCCATTGACAGCTTTCTCATATTCCACATGCAGATTTTCTGATTAATTTTCTGTGCTGCCGCATCCCAGCTATTAAAACCATTATTAGATTCATTAAAAGAAACACCTAAAATAGTAATGGAATCTGTAACTGCAATTGGTACATCATGTAAACTCATTCCCCCGACATTTAAAATATTACATTTAGTAAGATTAATTTTAAAACCGGAAACTGTACAAAAAGACTGAATTTGGCTTATCGTTTTTTGTATTGAAGGTACATCACATCCAAACACGGCTACATCATCCATATAGCTTACAACTTTAACTTGTAGACCGTTCCCTCCGGGTAAGGGTACTCCACATATTTGCTTATCCTGGCGTATTGTACATAAAAGGGGTTCTATAGCACATATAAAAAGCAGGGGGGACAAAGGGCAACCCTGCTTCACCCCTGATTTTAAAACTACCTCTTTTGTTTTAAAACCATTAACTAAAATCTTACTCGTACAATCATTATAAAAAGCTTTAAGAGACAATAAAAACCCACCCGGAATGCCCATTTTTTCTAAAACTTTAAAAAGATAAAAATGAGACACGCGGTCAAAAGCTTTCTCAAAATCCACCGCTAGGATTGACATCTTTGTCTTTCTGGTTTTTACATCTTCAATACAATCTTTCACCAGGTTTAAATTGTCCCAGATACTACGCCCAGGTACCCCGCATACCTGATTTGCATGAATTACTTTATGTATCACCTTTTTCAACCGATTTGCACAGATCTTAGCCATAATTTTGTAATCACTATTTAAAAGAGTTATCGGCCTCCAGTTTTTAAGATCCGTTTTGTCACCTTTTTTGTATAGTAGTGATACTTCACCTTTCTTCCATGAGTTGAGTAAAACCTTATTATTAAAAACTTCGGAAAACAAATTAAACAAATCATCTTTTAAAATATCATAAAAACTTATATAAAACTCTATGGGGATACCATCAGGGCCGGGCACTTTACCATTTTTAAAACTCTTCATGGTTTCTAAAATCTCTTCCTCAACTAGAGGTTGGGATAAAAAACTTTGGGCATCAGCATCTAGGGTGGACTTGATCTCCCCCAGGAAAGTGTGTATTAAATCATGGTCTACAGTTTTTACATTAAAAAGATCATTAAAATAGACATTTACCTTATCCAATATAACGTTGATATTATTATCTCCATCTATGTTATCAATTATTGTTTTTGTCTGTTTGTTTTTCTTAAAAAAATACCTGGAACAAGTCTCATCCTCTTCTACGTGTTTTACCTTTGAACGAAAAATCAGTTCTTTTCCTTTTTGTTCCAACCACTTTGAAATTTCTCCTTTAAGACTCAATATATCATTACCTACATCCAGACCATTGTCTTTGAATTTGTACAATGTCTGTAACCTGATATTAAGAAAATTATAGATCTCAAACTTTTCTTTAGCTTTTTGTATGCTTTTCTTAATAAAGAAATCTTTAATGCTTATTTTCATTCTATCCCACCAGGAGCTAAAAGAAATATTGGGGTTTTTCCTTTTTCTACACTTTACATAAAACTCAATAAAATCCGATAAAATTTGTGGATCTTTTAAAAGGGACACATTCAATTTCCAAGATTTCTTACCACATTTCTTCTTTCCATTAATCCTCACTCTAAAAGATAAAACCTTGTGATCTGAGAGAATATTAGTTAAAACTTCACATTTCACTGGCAGTATTTTTTCTGAACCTAAAACAAAATCTATCCTGGAGCTACATGTAGAATTGCTCCAGGTGAAACCAGCGTCTATAGGGCTATCCTTGTTACATTCTTTATACACATCAGTTAATTTACAATCATTTATAATATTGCTTAACATTCCAGACGTTTTGTCATAATTTCTACTCACGGAACCGGAGCGTCGGCTTTCGCCTTTTAAAATACAATTAAAATCACCTGCCAGGATAAAAGGTTCAGAAATGTTAATAAATAAAGGTAAAATTTCCAGCATATCAGCCCTTTCATTTTTATCAGGTGACCCATAAAAATTTAAAAACTGCCATCTTGTCCCATCAATAAAAGCCTTAACTAAAAGAATACGACCCGGTAAAATATCTTGGATAAAATCAATAGACACATTTCCCTTAAAAAGTATAGCTACCCCGGCTGATCCAGTTGCATTTGATCCAGACCAGACCGATGGACCATGTTTCCACTCTTCCTTATATTTTTTGTAAGAAATCTTATGAGGGATATGACATTCTTGTAAAAAGAAAACAGAAGCTGTAAAACAGGTTAAAAAATGTAAAACAGTAGCTCTTCTGGTCTTGGATCCTATGCCTCTCACATTGAGGGAAACACCACTAATGTCAGCCATCATAACAAATGGTTAGGAAGAAACAAAAACTGGACTTTACCTATCCGATGGACGGATCAGACCACTTGGACTTTCACCAACGCCCTCTTCTGAATCCACCGTTATCAAAGAGTCTTCATCATCGGAGAAGGAACATTCACTTAAATTAAGACCCGACGCTACTGGGGTGTAGCTCGGAAGGATATTGAGAGAAAGGTTCCACTGGGTCTCCATAGGCTGACCATTTAGGTCCTCGTCAGGTGGGTCTCCGAGAGGCTCCGCACTCCCCTGCTGACCCGCAGAGGGTCGTAACACAGGGGCAGGCTGCGCACATGGCGGAGCCTCAGAGTCCCCGGAGGCAGCCAGGTTCGGGGCCCCACCTGGGGCAGCAGAGCCCCGGGACCTCGGGATTCCAGAGTCTACACCCCCGTGAGAGGATGTATCCATCTCCTCCCTATTAGCCACCTCCACGGAACCATTCTTTTTCTTATTATGAGACCTCACCAAATGCCACGTACCGCCCTCGCTCTCGTGAGACCCAGTGGGAATTTTGGGCTCGGTGTCAGCCTTTTGGCGCTCTTTTTTGGCCTTACCGACCGCCCCTTTATGATCTTTCTCAGCCTTCCTTTTAGCCTCCTTATGGTCTTTCAGCCAGCTCCTGGGCTCCTGTGAGTTACCTGTCATTGACTCGGAGGGATTGTTACTAGTCGAAGCGCCCTTATCACCTCCCGAGGCTCCAGGTTGCTGTTCCTCCTCCTGAGGGGTGGTCTGATTGGCCCGTCCATTCCCGGATGTCTTGGACTTCTCCTTTTGTTTTTGTTCATCCTCTCTGAACCTGTGAGGGCAAGAAAAATAGAAATGACCAGGTGTCCGACAAAAAGAGCATTTTTTTTCATTTGGGCACTCCTTTGTGTCATGTTCAGTACTGGCACAATTTCTACAAGTGGCACCACAACTATCCTTAGAGTGCCCATAGAGACCACAATACCTACAGAAAAGTGGCATTCCTGAGAAAAAAAAATCCCCATTAGTTTGCCCTATTTTAAATCGAGCTGGAGGAAGTCTCACACCTCCAGGGAATTTTGGGTCTCTTTCACATTTTACTAAAAACTTCCATTTTGAGGTTCAGATGTTAAACTCATTCAACACTTTCCCAATCAATTTCACACTTTTAAAATAAACCGACAAAAAGGAAATAACCTCTGGTGCCGTTATGAAGGGTGAGAAGATTTTCACAACCACCATCTTTACCTCATCCAGGACGTGCTCGATAATCTGAATCCCTTTTAGACCAGGGCTATTTTCTACCGACTTAACTCTGGACAAAACATCTTTGAAAATACCTTCGCCAGTAAAGGTTACATCATAGTCTCCACGTCGAGGATAATCCTGGATAGAAAGGATTTCGTTGGTTCTGACGTGGAGCAGTTTCTCAAGCACGTCCTGGACTACATATCCCAGATTCCGCATATCGGAACCACCAGCCGTAAAGCGGACCCTTATGGTGTTCTTGAGCCTCGCATATAGAGGCACGAGGTTGGGGTCAACCTCCATGGTATGGCGCAACAAAATGCAAATTGCAACCGCCTGCAATCTGCGCCTTCAGAGCTTTGTGATAAAGCACCTGAAGGCTGGGGGATCGCTGCCCGTTACCCTAGGACTAATCCCTCTCCCTAATAGCAGCAGGCAGGTGAAGCCCACCGAAGTGGACGATCCTGCCAGGCCAAGGAGAGGGGTACCTGAGTGCCCTTCAACTGAAACCTCCTGCTGTGAAGCACTTGGTCTCAGCCAAAAGGCCGAGAAGCGATAACCAGAATTGGTTTCAAACTACGGAGCCACCCAAGGATCCTGAAAAGTCCATTTGTGGAGATGAGCTCCTGGACTCCCGTTAAGAAGACATGTTGTCAACCTCTAGATCCCTTACATGCCTGCACTTTTCGGCTTGCTGCTGCTGCAATCCACGCGTTTTAGATCTGCATAACTCCACCTCTTTAAACACAGCACCTTCACCCCCTGCTGTTCCCACCCGCCTCAACACCGTTGGAAGGGAGGAGAACCAATTAAGGCGGGGGGTGGGGTGGAACGAGCAGCTGTCTACCCTTAGCAGGAGGGCTCCTGATTACATACCTCTCCTGCTGCTGCTGCTGCTGGCTGTCCAGCAGCAGACTGAAGGTGGCTGCTGCTGTGCACAGGTATATAAAGGCTCAGAGCCTATTATGACACGCGCAGCCAGCGTTCCATTGCCACATTCCATCTACTGCAGGCAGGATACCTGGCTGGCTGAATGTCGCTGAGAAGCTCACAGAGACCGCCATAAGCAACAGTTTAACAGAATGCCACAGACTAATCAACCAAACTTTTTGGGTTGGGTTCTCTTTTATAGTCTGCAGGCATTAAATGAAAGAAGTCAGTGTTCCAGCAGAAGGAGACAACGTTTCAGAAAAGGCATTGTAGCAAACCAAAAAAGAAATTTTAAGCGCAGCAGAGTAACCAGCGCACATACCTGTTAGCTCAGGTGAGTTTAAAAGGCTGCTGTTGATAACAAGGGCATTTGCTAAATAGATGGTGTGTGTGCAACAATATACTGAAAGGTCAATTATATTGTGCAGCTTATCTCACCACCTGTAGTTATTTAGGTGAAAGCTCCAAAATGCTTGCCTAATATGTCTGTTTATCCAAAAGGAAGTAAAAAGGGAGAGCTAGAAAGATAGCATTGCATCACATTACATGGCAATGCAATGCACAGTTGCTGAAGTTGAACCAAAATGAGCTTGTAATCTGGCTTCTGCAACTTTGAACATGAAAAATCCAATGAGGAGAAGAAAAGCAAAGCCAAAGAGTCCATCCCAAAATCTGACAAACAAGCAAAATGAACAAAAAACATTGAATTCAATTCTTTCTGATTTTAGAAACTGCATTAAAGAAGGGGTGCACCGGTCCTGGAGATACTGCAATACCAGGTCAATGCGTGGAGTGGACAGAGCAAGCTCTTTTTCCATCTCCCTGTTCTAAAAATCCATTTAATATATGGTCCCCAGATAGGGGACGTATCAGATATTAAACTGATAAGAACAGATACTACACTTGATCTTAGTCAAAAGGCCGAGAAGCGATAACCAGAATTGGTTTCAAACTACGGAGCCACCCAAGGATCCTGAAAAGTCCATTTGTGGAGATGAGCTCCTGGACTCCCGTTAAGAAGACATGTTGTCAACCTCTAGATCCCTTACATGCCTGCACTTTTCGGCTTGCTGCTGCTGCAATCCACGCGTTTTAGATCTGCATAACTCCACCTCTTTAAACACAGCACCTTCACCCCCTGCTGTTCCCACCCGCCTCAACACCGTTGGAAGGGAGGAGAACCAATTAAGGCGGGGGGTGGGGTGGAACGAGCAGCTGTCTACCCTTAGCAGGAGGGCTCCTGATTACATACCTCTCCTGCTGCTGCTGCTGCTGGCTGTCCAGCAGCAGACTGAAGGTGGCTGCTGCTGTGCACAGGTATATAAAGGCTCAGAGCCTATTATGACACGCGCAGCCAGCGTTCCATTGCCACATTCCATCTACTGCAGGCAGGATACCTGGCTGGCTGAATGTCGCTGAGAAGCTCACAGAGACCGCCATAAGCAACAGTTTAACAGAATGCCACAGACTAATCAACCAAACTTTTTGGGTTGGGTTCTCTTTTATAGTCTGCAGGCATTAAATGAAAGAAGTCAGTGTTCCAGCAGAAGGAGACAACGTTTCAGAAAAGGCACTGTAGCAAACCAAAAAAGAAATTTTAAGCGCAGCAGAGTAACCAGCGCACATACCTGTTAGCTCAGGTGAGTTTAAAAGGCTGCTGTTGATAACAAGGGCATTTGCTAAATAGATGGTGTGTGTGCAACAATATACTGAAAGGTCAATTATATTGTGCAGCTTATCTCACCACCTGTAGTTATTTAGGTGAAAGCTCCAAAATGCTTGCCTAATATGTCTGTTTATCCAAAAGGAAGTAAAAAGGGAGAGCTAGAAAGATAGCATTGCATCACATTACATGGCAATGCAATGCACAGTTGCTGAAGTTGAACCAAAATGAGCTTGTAATCTGGCTTCTGCAACTTTGAACATGAAAACTCCAATGAGGAGAAGAAAAGCAAAGCCAAAGAGTCCATCCCAAAATCCGACAAACAAGCAAAATGAACAAAAAACATTGAATTCAATTCTTTCTGATTTTAGAAACTGCATTAAAGAAGGGGTGCACCGGTCCTGGAGATACTGCAATACCAGGTCAATGCGTGGAGTGGACAGAGCAAGCTCTTTTTCCATCTCCCTGTTCTAAAAATCCATTTAATATATGGTCCCCAGATAGGGGACGTATCAGATATTAAACTGATAAGAACAGATACTACACTTGATCTTAGCCAAAAGGGCGAGAAGCGATAACCAGAATTGGTTTCAAACTACGGAGCCACCCAAGGATCCTGAAAAGTCCATTTGTGGAGATGAGCTCCTGGACTCCCGTTAAGAAGACATGTTGTCAACCTCTAGATCCCTTACATGCCTGCACTTTTCGGCTTGCTGCTGCTGCAATCCACGCGTTTTAGATCTGCATAACTCCACCTCTTTAAACACAGCACCTTCACCCCCTGCTGTTCCCACCCGCCTCAACACCGTTGGAAGGGAGGAGAACCAATTAAGGCGGGGGGTGGGGTGGAACGAGCAGCTGTCTACCCTTAGCAGGAGGGCTCCTGATTACATACCTCTCCTGCTGCTGCTGCTGCTGGCTGTCCAGCAGCAGACTGAAGGTGGCTGCTGCTGTGCACAGGTATATAAAGGCTCAGAGCCTATTATGACACGCGCAGCCAGCGTTCCATTGCCACATTCCATCTACTGCAGGCAGGATACCTGGCTGGCTGAATGTCGCTGAGAAGCTCACAGAGACCGCCATAAGCAACAGTTTAACAGAATGCCACAGACTAATCAACCAAACTTTTTGGGTTGGGTTCTCTTTTATAGTCTGCAGGCATTAAATGAAAGAAGTCAGTGTTCCAGCAGAAGGAGACAACGTTTCAGAAAAGGCATTGTAGCAAACCAAAAAAGAAATTTTAAGCGCAGCAGAGTAACCAGCGCACATACCTGTTAGCTCAGGTGAGTTTAAAAGGCTGCTGTTGATAACAAGGGCATTTGCTAAATAGATGGTGTGTGTGCAACAATATACTGAAAGGTCAATTATATTGTGCAGCTTATCTCACCACCTGTAGTTATTTAGGTGAAAGCTCCAAAATGCTTGCCTAATATGTCTGTTTATCCAAAGGGAAGTAAAAAGGGAGAGCTAGAAAGATAGCATTGCATCACATTACATAGCAATGCAATGCACAGTTGCTGAAGTTGAACCAAAATGAGCTTGTAATCTGGCTTCTGCAACTTTGAACATGAAAAATCCAATGAGGAGAAGAAAAGCAAAGCCAAAGAGTCCATCCCAAAATCCGACAAACAAGCAAAATGAACAAAAAACATTGAATTCAATTCTTTCTGATTTTAGAAACTGCATTAAAGAAGGGGTGCACCGGTCCTGGAGATACTGCAATACCAGGTCAATGCGTGGAGTGGACAGAGCAAGCTCTTTTTCCATCTCCCTGTTCTAAAAATCCATTTAATATATGGTCCCCAGATAGGGGACGTATCAGATATTAAACTGATAAGAACAGATACTACACTTGATCTTAGCCAAAAGGCCGAGAAGCGATAACCAGAATTGGTTTCAAACTACGGAGCCACCCAAGGATCCTGAAAAGTCCATTTGTGGAGATGAGCTCCTGGACTCCCGTTAAGAAGACATGTTGTCAACCTCTAGATCCCTTACATGCCTGCACTTTTCGGCTTGCTGCTGCTGCAATCCACGCGTTTTAGATCTGCATAACTCCACCTCTTTAAACACAGCACCTTCACCCCCTGCTGTTCCCACCCGCCTCAACACCGTTGGAAGGGAGGAGAACCAATTAAGGCGGGGGGTGGGGTGGAACGAGCAGCTGTCTACCCTTAGCAGGAGGGCTCCTGATTACATACCTCTCCTGCTGCTGCTGCTGCTGGCTGTCCAGCAGCAGACTGAAGGTGGCTGCTGCTGTGCACAGGTATATAAAGGCTCAGAGCCTATTATGACACGCGCAGCCAGCGTTCCATTGCCACATTCCATCTACTGCAGGCAGGATACCTGGCTGGCTGAATGTCGCTGAGAAGCTCACAGAGACCGCCATAAGCAACAGTTTAACAGAATGCCACAGACTAATCAACCAAACTTTTTGGGTTGGGTTCTCTTTTATAGTCTGCAGGCATTAAATGAAAGAAGTCAGTGTTCCAGCAGAAGGAGACAACGTTTCAGAAAAGGCATTGTAGCAAACCAAAAAAGAAATTTTAAGCGCAGCAGAGTAACCAGCGCACATACCTGTTAGCTCAGGTGAGTTTAAAAGGCTGCTGTTGATAACAAGGGCATTTGCTAAATAGATGGTGTGTGTGCAACAATATACTGAAAGGTCAATTATATTGTGCAGCTTATCTCACCACCTGTAGTTATTTAGGTGAAAGCTCCAAAATGCTTGCCTAATATGTCTGTTTATTAAAAAGGAAGTAAAAAGGGAGAGCTAGAAAGATAGCATTGCATCACATTACATGGCAATGCAATGCACAGTTGCTGAAGTTGAACCAAAATGAGCTTGTAATCTGGCTTCTGCAACTTTGAACATGAAAAATCCAATGAGGAGAAGAAAAGCAAAGCCAAAGAGTCCATCCCAAAATCCGACAAACAAGCAAAATGAACAAAAAACATTGAATTCAATTCTTTCTGATTTTAGAAACTGCATTAAAGAAGGGGTGCACCGGTCCTGGAGATACTGCAATACCAGGTCAATGCGTGGAGTGGACAGAGCAAGCTCTTTTTCCATCTCCCTGTTCTAAAAATCCATTTAATATATGGTCCCCAGATAGGGGACGTATCAGATATTAAACTGATAAGAACAGATTTTTGATTGAAGCTGCATCCAAGGCACTGAAAAATGTGACCGAAGTCACACCAAAACAGCGCACGAGGCGAGGATTCATGTGGACCCTTCCCGGAGGAGAGGGTCCCCAATAAACCATCCCCATCCCTCCGAGCCAGAAGGCCACAGCGAGGGTCAGGGATCTCCGATGCTCTCCCTAGCCGAAGCCGGAGAAGAGCCGTTTTCGTGCTGCCAGCTTCCATCTAGGCTGCCACCCTAGTGGAGCTGGAGCCTGTGTTGGTTTCTCAGCCCAAAGCTGACCGGACCTCCGACCGGGTTTATAAAAATTCCCCTTCCTAGCCCGGAGGCCAGGAATAGGGGGGGTTGCTCAGAAAGTATGATTGGCAAAGGTGCGGCGTGCTACGAAGCCAAGTCTTTCTGGGGTTCCCAGTCCCAGTAAGCTTGGACTCCCACCAGGGCGACTACTCCTGGGGCACATTGCTCCAAAGCCCTCACACTTACCCAGCCTAGTAACTTCGATCCTGGAGGGCCATGTTTTCCATCAGATAACTCTATGAGCCACCTGGCGTACTAACAAGTGCACCAAACCAGTGTGTAATATGCATCAATTTACTAGGGCAGCCCAAGGACAAAACTGCCTTTTCAAAAGATACTACACTTGATCTTAGCCAAAAGGCCGAGAAGCGATAACCAGAATTGGTTTCAAACTACGGAGCCACCCAAGGATCCTGAAAAGTCCATTTGTGGAGATGAGCTCCTGGACTCCCGTTAAGAAGACATGTTGTCAACCTCTAGATCCCTTACATGCCTGCACTTTTCGGCTTGCTGCTGCTGCAATCCACGCGTTTTAGATCTGCATAACTCCACCTCTTTAAACACAGCACCTTCACCCCCTGCTGTTCCCACCCGCCTCAACACCGTTGGAAGGGAGGA
The DNA here is from genome assembly GCF_046119375.1 of Phyllobates terribilis. Classification (NCBI taxonomy): domain Eukaryota; kingdom Metazoa; phylum Chordata; class Amphibia; order Anura; family Dendrobatidae; genus Phyllobates; species Phyllobates terribilis. The sequence continues at coordinate 652,559,315 of NW_027362765.1, forward strand.
GAACCAATTAAGGCGGGGGGTGGGGTGGAACGAGCAGCTGTCTACCCTTAGCAGGAGGGCTCCTGATTACATACCTCTCCTGCTGCTGCTGCTGCTGGCTGTCCAGCAGCAGACTGAAGGTGGCTGCTGCTGTGCACAGGTATATAAAGGCTCAGAGCCTATTATGACACGCGCAGCCAGCGTTCCATTGCCACATTCCATCTACTGCAGGCAGGATACCTGGCTGGCTGAATGTCGCTGAGAAGCTCACAGAGACCGCCATAAGCAACAGTTTAACAGAATGCCACAGACTAATCAACCAAACTTTTTGGGTTGGGTTCTCTTTTATAGTCTGCAGGCATTAAATGAAAGAAGTCAGTGTTCCAGCAGAAGGAGACAACGTTTCAGAAAAGGCATTGTAACAAACCAAAAAAGAAATTTTAAGCGCAGCAGAGTAACCAGCGCACATACCTGTTAGCTCAGGTGAGTTTAAAAGGCTGCTGTTGATAACAAGGGCATTTGCTAAATAGATGGTGTGTGTGCAACAATATACTGAAAGGTCAATTATATTGTGCAGCTTATCTCACCACCTTTAGTTATTTAGGTGAAAGCTCCAAAATGCTTGCCTAATATGTCTGTTTATCCAAAAGGAAGTAAAAAGGGAGAGCTAGAAAGATAGCATTGCATCACATTACATGGCAATGCAATGCACAGTTGCTGAAGTTGAACCAAAATGAGCTTGTAATCTGGCTTCTGCAACTTTGAACATGAAAAATCCAATGAGGAGAAGAAAAGCAAAGCCAAAGAGTCCATCCCAAAATCCGACAAACAAGCAAAATGAACAAAAAACATTGAATTCAATTCTTTCTGATTTTAGAAACTGCATTAAAGAAGGGGTGCACCGGTCCTGGAGATACTGCAATACCAGGTCAATGCGTGGAGTGGACAGAGCAAGCTCTTTTTCCATCTCCCTGTTCTAAAAATCCATTTAATATATGGTCCCCAGATAGGGGACGTATCAGATATTAAACTGATAAGAACAGATACTACACTTGATCTTAGCCAAAAGGCCGAGAAGCGATAACCAGAATTGGTTTCAAACTACGGAGCCACCCAAGGATCCTGAAAAGTCCATTTGTGGAGATGAGCTCCTGGACTCCCGTTAAGAAGACATGTTGTCAACCTCTAGATCCCTTACATGCCTGCACTTTTCGGCTTGCTGCTGCTGCAATCCACGCGTTTTAGATCTGCATAACTCCACCTCTTTAAACACAGCACCTTCACCCCCTGCTGTTCCCACCCGCCTCAACACCGTTGGAAGGGAGGAGAACCAATTAAGGCGGGGGGTGGGGTGGAACGAGCAGCTGTCTACCCTTAGCAGGAGGGCTCCTGATTACATACCTCTCCTGCTGCTGCTGCTGCTGGCTGTCCAGCAGCAGACTGAAGGTGGCTGCTGCTGTGCACAGGTATATAAAGGCTCAGAGCCTATTATGACACGCGCAGCCAGCGTTCCATTGCCACATTCCATCTACTGCAGGCAGGATACCTGGCTGGCTGAATGTCGCTGAGAAGCTCACAGAGACCGCCATAAGCAACAGTTTAACAGAATGCCACAGACTAATCAACCAAACTTTTTGGGTTGGGTTCTCTTTTATAGTCTGCAGGCATTAAATGAAAGAAGTCAGTGTTCCAGCAGAAGGAGACAACGTTTCAGAAAAGGCATTGTAGCAAACCAAAAAAGAAATTTTAAGCGCAGCAGAGTAACCAGCGCACATACCTGTTAGCTCAGGTGAGTTTAAAAGGCTGCTGTTGATAACAAGGGCATTTGCTAAATAGATGGTGTGTGTGCAACAATATACTGAAAGGTCAATTATATTGTGCAGCTTATCTCACCACCTGTAGTTATTTAGGTTAAAGCTCCAAAATGCTTGCCTAATATGTCTGTTTATCCAAAAGGAAGTAAAAAGGGAGAGCTAGAAAGATAGCATTGCATCACATTACATGGCAATGCAATGCACAGTTGCTGAAGTTGAACCAAAATGAGCTTGTAATCTGGCTTCTGCAACTTTGAACATGAAAAATCCAATGAGGAGAAGAAAAGCAAAGCCAAAGAGTCCATCCCAAAATCCGACAAACAAGCAAAATGAACAAAAAACATTGAATTCAATTCTTTCTGATTTTAGAAACTGCATTAAAGAAGGGGTGCACCGGTCCTGGAGATACTGCAATACCAGGTCAATGCGTGGAGTGGACAGAGTAAGCTCTTTTTCCATCTCCCTGTTCTAAAAATCCATTTAATATATGGTCCCCAGATAGGGGACGTATCAGATATTAAACTGATAAGAACAGATACTACACTTGATCTTAGCCAAAAGGCCGAGAAGCGATAACCAGAATTGGTTTCAAACTACGGAGCCACCCAAGGATCCTGAAAAGTCCATTTGTGGAGATGAGCTCCTGGACTCCCGTTAAGAAGACATGTTGTCAACCTCTAGATCCCTTACATGCCTGCACTTTTCGGCTTGCTGCTGCTGCAATCCACGCGTTTTAGATCTGCATAACTCCACCTCTTTAAACACAGCACCTTCACCCCCTGCTGTTCCCACCCGCCTCAACACCGTTGGAAGGGAGGAGAACCAATTAAGGCGGGGGGTGGGGTGGAACGAGCAGCTGTCTACCCTTAGCAGGAGGGCTCCTGATTACATACCTCTCCTGCTGCTGCTGCTGCTGGCTGTCCCGCAGCAGACTGAAGGTGGCTGCTCCTGTGCACAGGTATATAAAGGCTCAGAGCCTATTATGACACGCGCAGCCAGCGTTCCATTGCCACATTCCATCTACTGCAGGCAGGATACCTGGCTGGCTGAATGTCGCTGAGAAGCTCACAGAGACCGCCATAAGCAACAGTTTAACAGAATGCCACAGACTAATCAACCAAACTTTTTGGGTTGGGTTCTCTTTTATAGTCTGCAGGCATTAAATGAAAGAAGTCAGTGTTCCAGCAGAAGGAGACAACGTTTCAGAAAAGGCATTGTAGCAAACCAAAAAAGGAATTTTAAGCGCAGCAGAGTAACCAGCGCACATACCTGTTAGCTCAGGTGAGTTTAAAAGGCTGCTGTTGATAACAAGGGCATTTGCTAAATAGATGGTGTGTGTGCAACAATATACTGAAAGGTCAATTATATTGTGCAGCTTATCTCACCACCTGTAGTTATTTAGGTGAAAGCTCCAAAATGCTTGCCTAATATGTCTGTTTATCCAAAAGGAAGTAAAAAGGGAGAGCTAGAAAGATAGCATTGCATCACATTACATGGCAATGCAATGCACAGTTGCTGAAGTTGAACCAAAATGAGCTTGTAATCTGGCTTCTGCAACTTTGAACATGAAAAATCCAATGAGGAGAAGAAAAGCAAAGCCAAAGAGTCCATCCCAAAATCCGACAAACAAGCAAAATGAACAAAAAACATTGAATTCAATTCTTTCTGATTTTAGAAACTGCATTAAAGAAGGGGTGCACCGGTCCTGGAGATACTGCAATACCAGGTCAATGCGTGGAGTGGACAGAGCAAGCTCTTTTTCCATCTCCCTGTTCTAAAAATCCATTTAATATATGGTCCCCAGATAGGGGACGTATCAGATATTAAACTGATAAGAACAGATACTACACTTGATCTTAGCCAAAAGGCCGAGAAGCGATAACCAGAATTGGTTTCAAACTACGGAGCCACCCAAGGATCCTGAAAAGTCCATTTGTGGAGATGAGCTCCTGGACTCCCGTTAAAAAGACATGTTGTCAACCTCTAGATCCCTTACATGCCTGCACTTTTCGGCATGCTGCTGCTGCAATCCACGCGTTTTAGATCTGCATAACTCCACCTCTTTAAACACAGCACCTTCACCCCCTGCTGTTCCCACCCGCCTCAACACCGTTGGAAGGGAGGAGAACCAATTAAGGCGGGGGGTGGGGTGGAACGAGCAGCTGTCTACCCTTAGCAGGAGGGCTCCTGATTACATACCTCTCCTGCTGCTGCTGCTGCTGCTGGCTGTCCAGCAGCAGACTGAAGGTGGCTGCTGCTGTGCACAGGTATATAAAGGCTCAGAGCCTATTATGACACGCGCAGCCAGCGTTCCATTGCCACATTCCATCTACTGCAGGCAGGATACCTGGCTGGCTGAATGTCGCTGAGAAGCTCACAGAGACCGCCATAAGCAACAGTTTAACAGAATGCCACAGACTAATCAACCAAACTTTTTGGGTTGGGTTCTCTTTTATAGTCTGCAGGCATTAAATGAAAGAAGTCAGTGTTCCAGCAGAAGGAGACAACGTTTCAGAAAAGGCATTGTAGCAAACCAAAAAAGAAATTTTAAGCGCAGCAGAGTAACCAGCGCACATACCTGTTAGCTCAGGTGAGTTTAAAAGGCTGCTGTTGATAACAAGGGCATTTGCTAAATAGATGGTGTGTGTGCAACAATATACTGAAAGGTCAATTATATTGTGCAGCTTATCTCACCACCTGTAGTTATTTAGGTGAAAGCTCCAAAATGCTTGCCTAATATGTCTGTTTATCCAAAAGGAAGTAAAAAGGGAGAGCTAGAAAGATAGCATTGCATCACATTACATGGCAATGCAATGCACAGTTGCTGAAGTTGAACCAAAATGAGCTTGTAATCTGGCTTCTGCAACTTTGAACATGAAAAATCCAATGAGGAGAAGAAAAGCAAAGCCAAAGAGTCCATCCCAAAATCCGACAAACAAGCAAAATGAACAAAAAACATTGAATTCAATTCTTTCTGATTTTAGAAACTGCATTAAAGAAGGGGTGCACCGGTCCTGGAGATACTGCAATACCAGGTCAATGCGTGGAGTGGACAGAGCAAGCTCTTTTTCCATCTCCCTGTTCTAAAAATCCATTTAATATATGGTCCCCAGATAGGGGACGTATCAGATATTAAACTGATAAGAACAGATTTTTGATTGAAGCTGCATCCAAGGCACTGAAAAATGTGACCGAAGTCACACCAAAACAGCGCACGAGGCGAGGATTCATGTGGACCCTTCCCGGAGGAGAGGGTCCCCAATAAACCATCCCCATCCCTCCGAGCCAGAAGGCCACAGCGAGGGTCAGGGATCTCCGATGCTCTCCTTAGCCGACGCCGGAGAAGAGCCGTTTTCGTGCTGCCAGCTTCCATCTAGGCTGCCACCCTAGTGGAGCTGGAGCCTGTGTTGGTTTCTCAGCCCAAAGCTGACCGGACCTCCGACCGGGTTTATAAAAATTCCCCTTCCTAGCCCGGAGGCCAGGAATAGGGGGGGTTGCTCAGAAAGTATGATTGGCAAAGGTGCGGCGTGCTACGAAGCCAAGTCTTTCTGGGGTTCCCAGTCCCAGTAAGCTTGGACTCCCACCAGGGCGACTACTCCTGGGGCACATTGCTCCAAAGCCCTCACACTTACCCAGCCTAGTAACTTCGATCCTGGAGGGCCATGTTTTCCATCAGATAACTCTATGAGCCACCTGGCGTACTAACAAGTGCACCAAACCAGTGTGTAATATGCATCAATTTACTAGGGCAGCCCAAGGACAAAACTGCCTTTTCAAAAGATACTACACTTGATCTTAGCCAAAAGGCCGAGAAGCGATAACCAGAATTGGTTTCAAACTACGGAGCCACCCAAGGATCCTGAAAAGTCCATTTGTGGAGATGAGCTCCTGGACTCCCGTTAAGAAGACATGTTGTCAACCTCTAGATCCCTTACATGCCTGCACTTTTCGGCTTGCTGCTGCTGCAATCCACGCGTTTTAGATCTGCATAACTCCACCTCTTTAAACACAGCACCTTCACCCCCTGCTGTTCCCACCCGCCTCAACACCGTTGGAAGGGAGGAGAACCAATTAAGGCGGGGGGTGGGGTGGAACGAGCAGCTGTCTACCCTTAGCAGGAGGGCTCCTGATTACATACCTCTCCTGCTGCTGCTGCTGCTGGCTGTCCAGCAGCAGACTGAAGGTGGCTGCTGCTGTGCACAGGTATATAAAGGCTCAGAGCCTATTATGACACGCGCAGCCAGCGTTCCATTGCCACATTCCATCTACTGCAGGCAGGATACCTGGCTGGCTGAATGTCGCTGAGAAGCTCACAGAGACCGCCATAAGCAACAGTTTAACAGAATGCCACAGACTAATCAACCAAACTTTTTGGGTTGGGTTCTCTTTTATAGTCTGCAGGCATTAAATGAAAGAAGTCAGTGTTCCAGCAGAAGGAGACAACGTTTCAGAAAAGGCATTGTAACAAACCAAAAAAGAAATTTTAAGCGCAGCAGAGTAACCAGCGCACATACCTGTTAGCTCAGGTGAGTTTAAAAGGCTGCTGTTGATAACAAGGGCATTTGCTAAATAGATGGTGTGTGTGCAACAATATACTGAAAGGTCAATTATATTGTGCAGCTTATCTCACCACCTTTAGTTATTTAGGTGAAAGCTCCAAAATGCTTGCCTAATATGTCTGTTTATCCAAAAGGAAGTAAAAAGGGAGAGCTAGAAAGATAGCATTGCATCACATTACATGGCAATGCAATGCACAGTTGCTGAAGTTGAACCAAAATGAGCTTGTAATCTGGCTTCTGCAACTTTGAACATGAAAAATCCAATGAGGAGAAGAAAAGCAAAGCCAAAGAGTCCATCCCAAAATCCGACAAACAAGCAAAATGAACAAAAAACATTGAATTCAATTCTTTCTGATTTTAGAAACTGCATTAAAGAAGGGGTGCACCGGTCCTGGAGATACTGCAATACCAGGTCAATGCGTGGAGTGGACAGAGCAAGCTCTTTTTCCATCTCCCTGTTCTAAAAATCCATTTAATATATGGTCCCCAGATAGGGGACGTATCAGATATTAAACTGATAAGAACAGATACTACACTTGATCTTAGCCAAAAGGCCGAGAAGCGATAACCAGAATTGGTTTCAAACTACGGAGCCACCCAAGGATCCTGAAAAGTCCATTTGTGGAGATGAGCTCCTGGACTCCCGTTAAGAAGACATGTTGTCAACCTCTAGATCCCTTACATGCCTGCACTTTTCGGCTTGCTGCTGCTGCAATCCACGCGTTTTAGATCTGCATAACTCCACCTCTTTAAACACAGCACCTTCACCCCCTGCTGTTCCCACCCGCCTCAACACCGTTGGAAGGGAGGAGAACCAATTAAGGCGGGGGGTGGGGTGGAACGAGCAGCTGTCTACCCTTAGCAGGAGGGCTCCTGATTACATACCTCTCCTGCTGCTGCTGCTGCTGGCTGTCCAGCAGCAGACTGAAGGTGGCTGCTGCTGTGCACAGGTATATAAAGGCTCAGAGCCTATTATGACACGCGCAGCCAGCGTTCCATTGCCACATTCCATCTACTGCAGGCAGGATACCTGGCTGGCTGAATGTCGCTGAGAAGCTCACAGAGACCGCCATAAGCAACAGTTTAACAGAATGCCACAGACTAATCAACCAAACTTTTTGGGTTGGGTTCTCTTTTATAGTCTGCAGGCATTAAATGAAAGAAGTCAGTGTTCCAGCAGAAGGAGACAACGTTTCAGAAAAGGCATTGTAGCAAACCAAAAAAGAAATTTTAAGCGCAGCAGAGTAACCAGCGCACATACCTGTTAGCTCAGGTGAGTTTAAAAGGCTGCTGTTGATAACAAGGGCATTTGCTAAATAGATGGTGTGTGTGCAACAATATACTGAAAGGTCAATTATATTGTGCAGCTTATCTCACCACCTGTAGTTATTTAGGTTAAAGCTCCAAAATGCTTGCCTAATATGTCTGTTTATCCAAAAGGAAGTAAAAAGGGAGAGCTAGAAAGATAGCATTGCATCACATTACATGGCAATGCAATGCACAGTTGCTGAAGTTGAACCAAAATGAGCTTGTAATCTGGCTTCTGCAACTTTGAACATGAAAAATCCAATGAGGAGAAGAAAAGCAAAGCCAAAGAGTCCATCCCAAAATCCGACAAACAAGCAAAATGAACAAAAAACATTGAATTCAATTCTTTCTGATTTTAGAAACTGCATTAAAGAAGGGGTGCACCGGTCCTGGAGATACTGCAATACCAGGTCAATGCGTGGAGTGGACAGAGTAAGCTCTTTTTCCATCTCCCTGTTCTAAAAATCCATTTAATATATGGTCCCCAGATAGGGGACGTATCAGATATTAAACTGATAAGAACAGATACTACACTTGATCTTAGCCAAAAGGCCGAGAAGCGATAACCAGAATTGGTTTCAAACTACGGAGCCACCCAAGGATCCTGAAAAGTCCATTTGTGGAGATGAGCTCCTGGACTCCCGTTAAGAAGACATGTTGTCAACCTCTAGATCCCTTACATGCCTGCACTTTTCGGCTTGCTGCTGCTGCAATCCACGCGTTTTAGATCTGCATAACTCCACCTCTTTAAACACAGCACCTTCACCCCCTGCTGTTCCCACCCGCCTCAACACCGTTGGAAGGGAGGAGAACCAATTAAGGCGGGGGGTGGGGTGGAACGAGCAGCTGTCTACCCTTAGCAGGAGGGCTCCTGATTACATACCTCTCCTGCTGCTGCTGCTGGCTGTCCCGCAGCAGACTGAAGGTGGCTGCTGCTGTGCACAGGTATATAAAGGCTCAGAGCCTATTATGACACGCGCAGCCAGCGTTCCATTGCCACATTCCATCTACTGCAGGCAGGATACCTGGCTGGCTGAATGTCGCTGAGAAGCTCACAGAGACCGCCATAAGCAACAGTTTAACAGAATGCCACAGACTAATCAACCAAACTTTTTGGGTTGGGTTCTCTTTTATAGTCTGCAGGCATTAAATGAAAGAAGTCAGTGTTCCAGCAGAAGGAGACAACGTTTCAGAAAAGGCATTGTAGCAAACCAAAAAAGAAATTTTAAGCGCAGCAGAGTAACCAGCGCACATACCTGTTAGCTCAGGTGAGTTTAAAAGGCTGCTGTTGATAACAAGGGCATTTGCTAAATAGATGGTGTGTGTGCAACAATATACTGAAAGGTCAATTATATTGTGCAGCTTATCTCACCACCTGTAGTTATTTAGGTGAAAGCTCCAAAATGCTTGCCTAATATGTCTGTTTATCCAAAAGGAAGTAAAAAGGGAGAGCTAGAAAGATAGCATTGCATCACATTACATGGCAATGCAATGCACAGTTGCTGAAGTTGAACCAAAATGAGCTTGTAATCTGGCTTCTGCAACTTTGAACATGAAAAATCCAATGAGGAGAAGAAAAGCAAAGCCAAAGAGTCCATCCCAAAATCCGACAAACAAGCAAAATGAACAAAAAACATTGAATTCAATTCTTTCTGATTTTAGAAACTGCATTAAAGAAGGGGTGCACCGGTCCTGGAGATACTGCAATACCAGGTCAATGCGTGGAGTGGACAGAGCAAGCTCTTTTTCCATCTCCCTGTTCTAAAAATCCATTTAATATATGGTCCCCAGATAGGGGACGTATCAGATATTAAACTGATAAGAACAGATACTACACTTGATCTTAGCCAAAAGGCCGAGAAGCGATAACCAGAATTGGTTTCAAACTACGGAGCCACCCAAGGATCCTGAAAAGTCCATTTGTGGAGATGAGCTCCTGGACTCCCGTTAAAAAGACATGTTGTCAACCTCTAGATCCCTTACATGCCTGCACTTTTCGGCTTGCTGCTGCTGCAATCCACGCGTTTTAGATCTGCATAACTCCACCTCTTTAAACACAGCACCTTCACCCCCTGCTGTTCCCACCCGCCTCAACACCGTTGGAAGGGAGGAGAACCAATTAAGGCGGGGGGTGGGGTGGAACGAGCAGCTGTCTACCCTTAGCAGGAGGGCTCCTGATTACATACCTCTCCTGCTGCTGCTGCTGCTGCTGGCTGTCCAGCAGCAGACTGAAGGTGGCTGCTGCTGTGCACAGGTATATAAAGGCTCAGAGCCTATTATGACACGCGCAGCCAGCGTTCCATTGCCACATTCCATCTACTGCAGGCAGGATACCTGGCTGGCTGAATGTCGCTGAGAAGCTCACAGAGACCGCCATAAGCAACAGTTTAACAGAATGCCACAGACTAATCAACCAAACTTTTTGGGTTGGGTTCTCTTTTATAGTCTGCAGGCATTAAATGAAAGAAGTCAGTGTTCCAGCAGAAGGAGACAACGTTTCAGAAAAGGCATTGTAGCAAACCAAAAAAGAAATTTTAAGCGCAGCAGAGTAACCAGCGCACATACCTGTTAGCTCAGGTGAGTTTAAAAGGCTGCTGTTGATAACAAGGGCATTTGCTAAATAGATGGTGTGTGTGCAACAATATACTGAAAGGTCAATTATATTGTGCAGCTTATCTCACCACCTGTAGTTATTTAAGTGAAAGCTCCAAAATGCTTGCCTAATATGTCTGTTTATCCAAAAGGAAGTAAAAAGGGAGAGCTAGAAAGATAGCATTGCATCACATTACATGGCAATGCAATGCACAGTTGCTGAAGTTGAACCAAAATGAGCTTGTAATCTGGCTTCTGCAACTTTGAACATGAAAAATCCAATGAGGAGAAGAAAAGCAAAGCCAAAGAGTCCATCCCAAAATCCGACAAACAAGCAAAATGAACAAAAAACATTGAATTCAATTCTTTCTGATTTTAGAAACTGCATTAAAGAAGGGGTGCACCGGTCCTGGAGATACTGCAATACCAGGTCAATGCGTGGAGTGGACAGAGCAAGCTCTTTTTCCATCTCCCTGTTCTAAAAATCCATTTAATATATGGTCCCCAGATAGGGGACGTATCAGATATTAAACTGATAAGAACAGATACTACACTTGATCTTAGCCAAAAGGCCGAGAAGCGATAACCAGAATTGGTTTCAAACTACGGAGCCACCCAAGGATCCTGAAAAGTCCATTTGTGGAGATGAGCTCCTGGACTCCCGTTAAGAAGACATGTTGTCAACCTCTAGATCCCTTACATGCCTGCACTTTTCGGCTTGCTGCTGCTGCAATCCACGCGTTTTAGATCTGCATAACTCCACCTCTTTAAACACAGCACCTTCACCCCCTGCTGTTCCCACCCGCCTCAACACCGTTGGAAGGGAGGAGAACCAATTAAGGCGGGGGGTGGGGTGGAACGAGCAGCTGTCTACCCTTAGCAGGAGGGCTCCTGATTACATACCTCTCCTGCTGCTGCTGCTGCTGCTGGCTGTCCAGCAGCAGACTGAAGGTGGCTGCTGCTGTGCACAGGTATATAAAGGCTCAGAGCCTATTATGACACGCGCAGCCAGCGTTCCATTGCCACATTCCATCTACTGCAGGCAGGATACCTGGCTGGCTGAATGTCGCTGAGAAGCTCACAGAGACCGCCATAAGCAACAGTTTAACAGAATGCCACAGACTAATCAACCAAACTTTTTGGGTTGGGTTCTCTTTTATAGTCTGCAGGCATTAAATGAAAGAAGTCAGTGTTCCAGCAGAAGGAGACAACGTTTCAGAAAAGGCATTGTAGCAAACCAAAAAAGAAATTTTAAGCGCAGCAGAGTAACCAGCGCACATACCTGTTAGCTCAGGTGAGTTTAAAAGGCTGCTGTTGATAACAAGGGCATTTGCTAAATAGATGGTGTGTGTGCAACAATATACTGAAAGGTCAATTATATTGTGCAGCTTATCTCACCACCTGTAGTTATTTAGGTGAAAGCTCCAAAATGCTTGCCTAATATGTCTGTTTATCCAAAAGGAAGTAAAAAGGGAGAGCTAGAAAGATAGCATTGCATCACATTACATGGCAATGCAATGCACAGTTGCTGAAGTTGAACCAAAATGAGCTTGTAATCTGGCTTCTGCAACTTTGAACATGAAAAATCCAATGAGGAGAAGAAAAGCAAAGCCAAAGAGTCCATCCCAAAATCCGACAAACAAGCAAAATGAACAAAAAACATTGAATTCAATTCTTTCTGATTTTAGAAACTGCATTAAAGAAGGGGTGCACCGGTCCTGGAGATACTGCAATACCAGGTCAATGCGTGGAGTGGACAGAGCAAGCTCTTTTTCCATCTCCCTGTTCTAAAAATCCATTTAATATATGGTCCCCAGATAGGGGACGTATCAGATATTAAACAGATAAGAACAGATACTACACTTGATCTTAGCCAAAAGGCCGAGAAGCGATAACCAGAATTGGTTTCAAACTACGGAGCCACCCAAGGATCCTGAAAAGTCCATTTGTGGAGATGAGCTCCTGGACTCCCGTTAAGAAGACATGTTGTCAACCTCTAGATCCCTTACATGCCTGCACTTTTCGGCTTGCTGCTGCTGCAATCCACGCGTTTTAGATCTGCATAACTCCACCTCTTTAAACACAGCACCTTCACCCCCTGCTGTTCCCACCCGCCTCAACACCGTTGGAAGGGAGGAGAACCAATTAAGGCGGGGGATGGGGTGGAACGAGCAGCTGTCTACCCTTAGCAGGAGGGCTCCTGATTACATACCTCTCCTGCTGCTGCTGCTGCTGGCTGTCCAGCAGCAGACTGAAGGTGGCTGCTGCTGTGCACAGGTATATAAAGGCTCAGAGCCTATTATGACACGCGCAGCCAGCGTTCCATTGCCACATTCCATCTACTGCAGGCAGGATACCTGGCTGGCTGAATGTCGCTGAGAAGCTCACAGAGACCGCCATAAGCAACAGTTTAACAGAATGCCACAGACTAATCAACCAAACTTTTTGGGTTGGGTTCTCTTTTACAGTCTGCAGGCATTAAATGAAAGAAGTCAGTGTTCCAGCAGAAGGAGACAACGTTTCAGAAAAGGCATTGTAGCAAACCAAAAAAGAAATTTTAAGCGCAGCAGAGTAACCAGCGCACATACCTGTTAGCTCAGGTGAGTTTAAAAGGCTGCTGTTGATAACAAGGGCATTTGCTAAATAGATGGTGTGTGTGCAACAATATACTGAAAGGTCAATTATATTGTGCAGCTTATCTCACCACCTGTAGTTATTTAGGTGAAAGCTCCAAAATGCTTGCCTAATATGTCTGTTTATCCAAAAGGAAGTAAAAAGGGAGAGCTAGAAAGATAGCATTGCATCACATTACATGGCAATGCAATGCACAGTTGCTGAAGTTGAACCAAAATGAGCTTGTAATCTGGCTTCTGCAACTTTGAACATGAAAAATCCAATGAGGAGAAGAAAAGCAAAGCCAAAGAGTCCATCCCAAAATCCGACAAACAAGCAAAATGAACAAAAAACATTGAATTCAATTCTTTCTGATTTTAGAAACTGCATTAAAGAAGGGGTGCACCGGTCCTGGAGATACTGCAATACCAGGTCAATGCGTGGAGTGGACAGAGCAAGCTCTTTTTCCATCTCCCTGTTCTAAAAATCCATTTAATATATGGTCCCCAGATAGGGGACGTATCAGATATTAAACTGATAAGAACAGATACTACACTTGATCTTAGCCAAAAGGCCGAGAAGCGATAACCAGAATTGGTTTCAAACTACGGAGTCACCCAAGGATCCTGAAAAGTCCATTTGTGGAGATGAGCTCCTGGACTCCCGTTAAGAAGACATGTTGTCAACCTCTAGATCCCTTACATGCCTGCACTTTTCGGCTTGCTGCTGCTGCAATCCACGCGTTTTAGATCTGCATAACTCCACCTCTTTAAACACAGCACCTTCACCCCCTGCTGTTCCCACCCGCCTCAACACCGTTGGAAGGGAGGAGAAACAATTAAGGCGGGGGGTGGGGTGGAACGAGCAGCTGTCTACCCTTAGCAGGAGGGCTCCTGATTACATACCTCTCCTGCTGCTGCTGCTGCTGGCTGTCCAGCAGCAGACTGAAGGTGGCTGCTGCTGTGCACAGGTATATAAAGGCTCAGAGCCTATTATGACACGCGCAGCCAGCGTTCCATTGCCACATTCCATCTACTGCAGGCAGGATACCTGGCTGGCTGAATGTCGCTGAGAAGCTCACAGAGACCGCCATAAGCAACAGTTTAACAGAATGCCACAGACTAATCAACCAAACTTTTTGGGTTGGGTTCTCTTTTATAGTCTGCAGGCATTAAATGAAAGAAGTCAGTGTTCCAGCAGAAGGAGACAACGTTTCAGAAAAGGCATTGTAGCAAACCAAAAAAGAAATTTTAAGCGCAGCAGAGTAACCAGCGCACATACCTGTTAGCTCAGGTGAGTTTAAAAGGCTGCTGTTGATAACAAGGGCATTTGCTAAATAGATGGTGTGTGTGCAACAATATACTGAAAGGTCAATTATATTGTGCAGCTTATCTCACCACCTGTAGTTATTTAGGTGAAAGCTCCAAAATGCTTGCCTAATATGTCTGTTTATCCAAAAGGAAGTAAAAAGGGAGAGCTAGAAAGATAGCATTGCATCACATTACATGGCAATGCAATGCACAGTTGCTGAAGTTGAACCAAAATGAGCTTGTAATCTGGCTTCTGCAACTTTGAACATGAAAAATCCAATGAGGAGAAGAAAAGCAAAGCCAAAGAGTCCATCCCAAAATCCGACAAACAAGCAAAATGAACAAAAAACATTGAATTCAATTCTTTCTGATTTTAGAAACTGCATTAAAGAAGGGGTGCACCGGTCCTGGAGATACTGCAATACCAGGTCAATGCGTGGAGTGGACAGAGCAAGCTCTTTTTCCATCTCCCTGTTCTAAAAATCCATTTAATATATGGTCCCCAGATAGGGGACGTATCAGATATTAAACTGATAAGAACAGATACTACACTTGATCTTAGCCAAAAGGCCGAGAAGCGATAACCAGAATTGGTTTCAAACTACGGAGCCACCCAAGGATCCTGAAAAGTCCATTTGTGGAGATGAGCTCCTGGACTCCCGTTAAGAAGACATGTTGTCAACCTCTAGATCCCTTACATGCCTGCACTTTTCGGCTTGCTGCTGCTGCAATCCACGCGTTTTAGATCTGCATAACTCCACCTCTTTAAACACAGCACCTTCACCCCCTGCTGTTCCCACCCGCCTCAACACCGTTGGAAGGGAGGAGAACCAATTAAGGCGGGGGGTGGGGTGGAACGAGCAGCTGTCTACCCTTAGCAGGAGGGCTCCTGATTACATACCTCTCCTGCTGCTGCTGCTGGCTGTCCAGCAGCAGACTGAAGGTGGCTGCTGCTGTGCACAGGTATATAAAGGCTCAGAGCCTATTATGACACGCGCAGCCAGCGTTCCATTGCCACATTCCATCTACTGCAGGCAGGATACCTGGCTGGCTGAATGTCGCTGAGAAGCTCACAGAGACCGCCATAAGCAACAGTTTAACAGAATGCCACAGACTAATCAACCAAACTTTTTGGGTTGGGTTCTCTTTTATAGTCTGCAGGCATTAAATGAAAGAAGTCAGTGTTCCAGCAGAAGGAGACAACGTTTCAGAAAAGGCATTGTAGCAAACCAAAAAAGAAATTTTTAGCGCAGCAGAGTAACCAGCGCACATACCTGTTAGCTCAGGTGAGTTTAAAAGGCTGCTGTTGATAACAAGGGCATTTGCTAAATAGATGGTGTGTGTGCAACAATATACTGAAAGGTCAATTATATTGTGCAGCTTATCTCACCATCTGTAGTTATTTAGGTGAAAGCTCCAAAATGCTTGCCTAATATGTCTGTTTATCCAAAAGGAAGTAAAAAGGGAGAGCTAGAAAGATAGCATTGCATCACATTACATGGCAATGCAATGCACAGTTGCTGAAGTTGAACCAAAATGAGCTTGTAATCTGGCTTCTGCAACTTTGAACATGAAAAATCCAATGAGGAGAAGAAAAGCAAAGCCAAAGAGTCCATCCCAAAATCCGACAAACAAGCAAAATGAACAAAAAACATTGAATTCAATTCTTTCTGATTTTAGAAACTGCATTAAAGAAGGGGTGCACCGGTCCTGGAGATACTGCAATACCAGGTCAATGCGTGGAGTGGACAGAGCAAGCTCTTTTTCCATCTCCCTGTTCTAAAAATCCATTTAATATATGGTCCCCAGATAGGGGACGTATCAGATATTAAACTGATAAGAACAGATACTACACTTGATCTTAGCCAAAAGGCCGAGAAGCGATAACCAGAATTGGTTTCAAACTACGGAGCCACCCAAGGATCCTGAAAAGTCCATTTGTGGAGATGAGCTCCTGGACTCCCGTTAAGAAGACATGTTGTCAACCTCTAGATCCCTTACATGCCTGCACTTTTCGGCTTGCTGCTGCTGCAATCCACGCGTTTTAGATCTGCATAACTCCACCTCTTTAAACACAGCACCTTCACCCCCTGCTGTTCCCACCCGCCTCAACACCGTTGGAAGGGAGGAGAACCAATTAAGGCGGGGGGTGGGGTGGAACGAGCAGCTGTCTACCCTTAGCAGGAGGGCTCCTGATTACATACCTCTCCTGCTGCTGCTGCTGCTGGCTGTCCAGCAGCAGACTGAAGGTGGCTGCTGCTGTGCACAGGTATATAAAGGCTCAGAGCCTATTATGACACGCGCAGCCAGCGTTCCATTGCCACATTCCATCTACTGCAGGCAGGATACCTGGCTGGCTGAATGTCGCTGAGAAGCTCACAGAGACCGCCATAAGCAACAGTTTAACAGAATGCCACAGACTAATCAACCAAACTTTTTGGGTTGGGTTCTCTTTTATAGTCTGCAGGCATTAAATGAAAGAAGTCAGTGTTCCAGCAGAAGGAGACAACGTTTCAGAAAAGGCATTGTAGCAAACCAAAAAAGAAATTTTAAGCGCAGCAGAGTAACCAGCGCACATACCTGTTAGCTCAGGTGAGTTTAAAAGGCTGCTGTTGATAACAAGGGCATTTGCTAAATAGATGGTGTGTGTGCAACAATATACTGAAAGGTCAATTATATTGTGCAGCTTATCTCACCACCTGTAGTTATTTAGGTGAAAGCTCCAAAATGCTTGCCTAATATGTCTGTTTATCCAAAAGGAAGTAAAAAGGGAGAGCTAGAAAGATAGCATTGCATCACATTACATGGCAATGCAATGCACAGTTGCTGAAGTTGAACCAAAATGAGCTTGTAATCTGGCTTCTGCAACTTTGAACATGAAAAATCCAATGAGGAGAAGAAAAGCAAAGCCAAAGAGTCCATCCCAAAATCCGACAAACAAGCAAAATGAACAAAAAACATTGAATTCAATTCTTTCTGATTTTAGAAACTGCATTAAAGAAGGGGTGCACCGGTCCTGGAGATACTGCAATACCAGGTCAATGCGTGGAGTGGACAGAGCAAGCTCTTTTTCCATCTCCCTGTTCTAAAAATCCATTTAATATATGGTCCCCAGATAGGGGACGTATCAGATATTAAACTGATAAGAACAGATACTACACTTGATCTTAGCCAAAAGGCCGAGAAGCGATAACCAGAATTGGTTTCAAACTACGGAGCCACCCAAGGATCCTGAAAAGTCCATTTGTGGAGATGAGCTCCTGGACTCCCGTTAAGAAGACATGTTGTCAACCTCTAGATCCCTTACATGCCTGCACTTTTCGGCTTGCTGCTGCTGCAATCCACGCGTTTTAGATCTGCATAACTCCACCTCTTTAAACACAGCACCTTCACCCCCTGCTGTTCCCACCCGCCTCAACACCGTTGGAAGGGAGGAGAACCAATTAAGGCGGGGGGTGGGGTGGAACGAGCAGCTGTCTACCCTTAGCAGGAGGGCTCCTGATTACATACCTCTCCTGCTGCTGCTGCTGCTGGCTGTCCAGCAGCAGACTGAAGGTGGCTGCTGCTGTGCACAGGTATATAAAGGCTCAGAGCCTATTATGACACGCGCAGCCAGCGTTCCATTGCCACATTCCATCTACTGCAGGCAGGATACCTGGCTGGCTGAATGTCGCTGAGAAGCTCACAGAGACCGCCATAAGCAACAGTTTAACAGAATGCCACAGACTAATCAACCAAACTTTTTGGGTTGGGTTCTCTTTTATAGTCTGCAGGCATTAAATGAAAGAAGTCAGTGTTCCAGCAGAAGGAGACAACGTTTCAGAAAAGGCATTGTAGCAAACCAAAAAAGAAATTTTAAGCGCAGCAGAGTAACCAGCGCACATACCTGTTAGCTCAGGTGAGTTTAAAAGGCTGCTGTTGATAACAAGGGCATTTGCTAAATAGATGGTGTGTGTGCAACAATATACTGAAAGGTCAATTATATTGTGCAGCTTATCTCACCACCTGTAGTTATTTAGGTGAAAGCTCCAAAATGCTTGCCTAATATGTCTGTTTATCCAAAAGGAAGTAAAAAGGGAGAGCTAGAAAGATAGCATTGCATCACATTACATGGCAATGCAATGCACAGTTGCTGAAGTTGAAACAAAATGAGCTTGTAATCTGGCTTCTGCAACTTTGAACATGAAAAATCCAATGAGGAGAAGAAAAGCAAAGCCAAAGAGTCCATCCCAAAATCCGACAAACAAGCAAAATGAACAAAAAACATTGAATTCAATTCTTTCTGATTTTAGAAACTGCATTAAAGAAGGGGTGCACCGGTCCTGGAGATACTGCAATACCAGGTCAATGCGTGGAGTGGACAGAGCAAGCTCTTTTTCCATCTCCCTGTTCTAAAAATCCATTTAATATATGGTCCCCAGATAGGGGACGTATCAGATATTAAACTGATAAGAACAGATACTACACTTGATCTTAGCCAAAAGGCCGAGAAGCGATAACCAGAATTGGTTTCAAACTACGGAGCCACCCAAGGATCCTGAAAAGTCCATTTGTGGAGATGAGCTCCTGGACTCCCGTTAAGAAGACATGTTGTCAACCTCTAGATCCCTTACATGCCTGCACTTTTCGGCTTGCTGCTGCTGCAATCCACGCGTTTTAGATCTGCATAACTCCACCTCTTTAAACACAGCACCTTCACCCCCTGCTGTTCCCACCCGCCTCAACACCGTTGGAAGGGAGGAGAACCAATTAAGGCGGGGGGTGGGGTGGAACGAGCAGCTGTCTACCCTTAGCAGGAGGGCTCCTGATTACATACCTCTCCTGCTGCTGCTGCTGCTGGCTGTCCAGCAGCAGACTGAAGGTGGCTGCTGCTGTGCACAGGTATATAAAGGCTCAGAGCCTATTATGACACGCGCAGCCAGCGTTCCATTGCCACATTCCATCTACTGCAGGCAGGATACCTGGCTGGCTGAATGTCGCTGAGAAGCTCACAGAGACCGCCATAAGCAACAGTTTAACAGAATGCCACAGACTAATCAACCAAACTTTTTGGGTTGGGTTCTCTTTTATAGTCTGCAGGCATTAAATGAAAGAAGTCAGTGTTCCAGCAGAAGGAGACAACGTTTCAGAAAAGGCATTGTAGCAAACCAAAAAAGAAATTTTAAGCGCAGCAGAGTAACCAGCGCACATACCTGTTAGCTCAGGTGAGTTTAAAAGGCTGCTGTTGATAACAAGGGCATTTGCTAAATAGATGGTGTGTGTGCAACAATATACTGAAAGGTCAATTATATTGTGCAGCTTATCTCACCACCTGTAGTTATTTAGGTGAAAGCTCCAAAATGCTTGCCTAATATGTCTGTTTATCCAAAAGGAAGTAAAAAGGGAGAGCTAGAAAGATAGCATTGCATCACATTACATGGCAATGCAATGCACAGTTGCTGAAGTTGAACCAAAATGAGCTTGTAATCTGGCTTCTGCAACTTTGAACATGAAAAATCCAATGAGGAGAAGAAAAGCAAAGCCAAAGAGTCCATCCCAAAATCCGACAAACAAGCAAAATGAACAAAAAACATTGAATTCAATTCTTTCTGATTTTAGAAACTGCATTAAAGAAGGGGTGCACCGGTCCTGGATATACTGCAATACCAGGTCAATGCGTGGAGTGGACAGAGCAAGCTCTTTTTCCATCTCCCTGTTCTAAAAATCCATTTAATATATGGTCCCCAGATAGGGGACGTATCAGATATTAAACTGATAAGAACAGATACTACACTTGATCTTAGCCAAAAGGCCGAGAAGCGATAACCAGAATTGGTTTCAAACTACGGAGCCACCCAAGGATCCTGAAAAGTCCATTTGTGGAGATGAGCTCCTGGACTCCCGTTAAGAAGACATGTTGTCAACCTCTAGATCCCTTACATGCCTGCACTTTTCGGCTTGCTGCTGCTGCAATCCACGCGTTTTAGATCTGCATAACTCCACCTCTTTAAACACAGCACCTTCACCCCCTGCTGTTCCCACCCGCCTCAACACCGTTGGAAGGGAGGAGAACCAATTAAGGCGGGGGGTGGTTTGGAACGAGCAGCTGTCTACCCTTAGCAGGAGGGCTCCTGATTACATACCTCTCCTGCTGCTGCTGCTGCTGGCTGTCCAGCAGCAGACTGAAGGTGGCTGCTGCTGTGCACAGGTATATAAAGGCTCAGAGCCTATTATGACACGCGCAGCCAGCGTTCCATTGCCGCATTCCATCTACTGCAGGCAGGATACCTGGCTGGCTGAATGTCGCTGAGAAGCTCACAGAGACCGCCATAAGCAACAGTTTAACAGAATGCCACAGACTAATCAACCAAACTTTTTGGGTTGGGTTCTCTTTTATAGTCTGCAGGCATTAAATGAAAGAAGTCAGTGTTCCAGCAGAAGGAGACAACGTTTCAGAAAAGGCATTGTAGCAAACCAAAAAAGAAATTTTAAGCGCAGCAGAGTAACCAGCGCACATACCTGTTAGCTCAGGTGAGTTTAAAAGGCTGCTGTTGATAACAAGGGCATTTGCTAAATAGATGGTGTGTGTGCAACAATATACTGAAAGGTCAATTATATTGTGCAGCTTATCTCACCACCTGTAGTTATTTAGGTGAAAGCTCCAAAATGCTTGCCTAATATGTCTGTTTATCCAAAAGGAAGTAAAAAGGGAGAGCTAGAAAGATAGCATTGCATCACATTACATGGCAATGCAATGCACAGTTGCTGAAGTTGAACCAAAATGAGCTTGTAATCTGGCTTCTGCAACTTTGAACATGAAAAATCCAATGAGGAGAAGAAAAGCAAAGCCAAAGAGTCCATCCCAAAATCCGACAAACAAGCAAAATGAACAAAAAACATTGAATTCAATTCTTTCTGATTTTAGAAACTGCATTAAAGAAGGGGTGCACCGGTCCTGGAGATACTGCAATACCCGGTCAATGCGTGGAGTGGACAGAGCAAGCTCTTTTTCCATCTCCCTGTTCTAAAAATCCATTTAATATATGGTCCCCAGATAGGGGACGTATCAGATATTAAACTGATAAGAACAGATACTACACTTGATCTTAGCCAAAAGGCCGAGAAGCGATAACCAGAATTGGTTTCAAACTACGGAGCCACCCAAGGATCCTGAAAAGTCCATTTGTGGAGATGAGCTCCTGGACTCCCGTTAAGAAGACATGTTGTCAACCTCTAGATCCCTTACATGCCTGCACTTTTCGGCTTGCTGCTGCTGCAATCCACGCGTTTTAGATCTGCATAACTCCACCTCTTTAAACACAGCACCTTCACCCCCTGCTGTTCCCACCCGCCTCAACACCGTTGGAAGGGAGGAGAACCCATTAAGGCGGGGGGTGGGGTGGAACGAGCAGCTGTCTACCCTTAGCAGGAGGGCTCCTGATTACATACCTCTCCTGCTGCTGCTGCTGCTGGCTGTCCAGCAGCAGACTGAAGGTGGCTGCTGCTGTGCACAGGTATATAAAGGCTCAGAGCCTATTATGACACGCGCAGCCAGCGTTCCATTGCCACATTCCATCTACTGCAGGCAGGATACCTGGCTGGCTGAATGTCGCTGAGAAGCTCACAGAGACCGCCATAAGCAACAGTTTAACAGAATGCCACAGACTAATCAACCAAACTTTTTGGGTTGGGTTCTCTTTTATAGTCTGCAGGCATTAAATGAAAGAAGTCAGTGTTCCAGCAGAAGGAGACAACGTTTCAGAAAAGGCATTGTAGCAAACCAAAAAAGAAATTTTAAGCGCAGCAGAGTAACCAGCGCACATACCTGTTAGCTCAGGTGAGTTTAAAAGGCTGCTGTTGATAACAAGGGCATTTGCTAAATAGATGGTGTGTGTGCAACAATATACTGAAAGGTCAATTATATTGTGCAGCTTATCTCACCACCTGTAGTTATTTAGGTGAAAGCTCCAAAATGCTTGCCTAATATGTCTGTTTATCCAAAAGGAAGTAAAAAGGGAGAGCTAGAAAGATAGCATTGCATCACATTACATGGCAATGCAATGCACAGTTGCTGAAGTTGAACCAAAATGAGCTTGTAATCTGGCTTCTGCAACTTTGAACATGAAAAATCCAATGAGGAGAAGAAAAGCAAAGCCAAAGAGTCCATCCCAAAATCCGACGAACAAGCAAAATGAACAAAAAACATTGAATTCAATTCTTTCTGATTTTAGAAACTGCATTAAAGAAGGGGTGCACCGGTCCTGGAGATACTGCAATACCAGGTCAATGCGTGGAGTGGACAGAGCAAGCTCTTTTTCCATCTCCCTGTTCTAAAAATCCATTTAATATATGGTCCCCAGATAGGGGACGTATCAGATATTAAACTGATAAGAACAGATACTACACTTGATCTTAGCCAAAAGGCCGAGAAGCGATAACCAGAATTGGTTTCAAACTACGGAGCCACCCAAGGATCCTGAAAAGTCCATTTGTGGAGATGAGCTCCTGGACTCCCGTTAAGAAGACATGTTGTCAACCTCTAGATCCCTTACATGCCTCCACTTTTCGGCTGCTGCTGCTGCAATCCACGCGTTTTAGATCTGCATAACTCCACCTCTTTAAACACAGCACCTTCACCCCCTGCTGTTCCCACCCGCCTCAACACCGTTGGAAGGGGGAGAACCAATTAAGGCGGGGGGTGGGGGTGGAACGAGCAGCTGTCTACCCTTAGCAGGAGGGCTCCTGATTACATACCTCCTCCTGCTGCTGCTGCTGCTGGCTGTCCAGCAGCAGACTGAAGGTGGCTGCTGCTGTGCACAGGTATATAAAGGCTCAGAGCCTATTATGACACGCGCAGCCAGCGTTCCATTGCCACATTTCCATCTACTGCAGGCAGGATACCTGGCTGGCTGAATGTCGCTGAGAAGCTCACAGAGACCGCCATAAGCAACAGTTTAACAGAATGCCACAGACTAATCAACCAAACTTTTTGGGTTGGGTTCTCTTTTATAGTCTGCAGGCATTAAATGAAAGAAGTCAGTGTTCCAGCAGAAGGAGACAACGTTTCAGAAAAGGCATTGTAGCAAACCAAAAAAGAAATTTTAAGCGCAGCAGAGTAACCAGCGCACATACCTGTTAGATCAGGTGAGTTTAAAAGGCTGTGTTGATAACAAGGGCATTTGCTAAATAGATGGTGTGTGTGCAACAATATACTGAAAGGTCAATTATATTGTGCAGCTTATCTCACCACCTGTAGTTATTTAGGTGAAAGCTCCAAAATGCTTGCCTAATATGTCTGTTTATCCAAAAGGAAGTAAAAAGGGAGAGCTAGAAAGATAGCATTGCATCACATTACATGGCAATGCAATGCACAGTTGCTGAAGTTGAACCAAAATGAGCTTGTAATCTGCATCTGCAACTTTGAACATGAAAAATCCAATGAGGAGAAGAAAAGCAAAGCCAAAGAGTCCATCCCAAAATCCGACAAAACAAGCAAAATGAACAAAAAACATTGAATTCAATTCTTTCTGATTTTAGAAACTGCATTAAAGAAGGGGTGCACCGGTCCTGGAGATACTGCAATACCAGGTCAATGCGTGGAGTGGACAGAGCAAGCTCTTTTTCCATCTCCCTGTTCTAAAAATCCATTTAATATATGGTCCCCAGATAGGGGACGTATCAGATATTAAACTGATAAGAACAGATACTACACTTGATCTTAGCCAAAAGGCCGAGAAGCGATAACCAGAATTGGTTTCAAACTACGGAGCCACCCAAGGATCCTGAAAAGTCCATTTGTGGAGATGAGCTCCTGGACTCCCGTTAAGAAGACATGTTGTCAACCTCTAGATCCCTTACATGCCTGCACTTTTCGGCTTGCTGCTGCTGCAATCCACGCGTTTAGATCTGCATAACTCCACCTCTTTAAACACAGCACCTTCACCCCCTGCTGTTCCCACCCGCCTCAACACCGTTGGAAGGGAGGAGAACCAATTAAGGCGGGGGTGGGGTGGAACGAGCAGCTGTCTACCCTTAGCAGGAGGGCTCCTGATTACATACCTCTCCTGCTGCTGCTGCTGCTGGCTGTCCAGCAGCAGACTGAAGGTGGCTGCTGCTGTGCACAGGTATATAAAGGCTCAGAGCCTATTATGACACGCGCAGCCAGCGTCCATTGCCACATTCCACTACTGCAGGCAGGATACCTGGCTGCTGATGTCGCTGAGAAGCTCACAGAGACCGCCATAAGCAACAGTTTAACAGAATGCCACAGACTAATCAACCAAACTTTTTGGGTTGGGTTCTCTTTTATAGTCTGCAGGCATTAAATGAAAGAAGTCAGTGTTCCAGCAGAAGGAGACAACGTTTCAGAAAAGCATTGTAGCAAACCAAAAAAGAAATTTTAAGCGCAGCAGAGTAACCAGCGCACATACCTGTTAGCTCAGGTGAGTTTAAAAGGCTGCTGTTGATAACAAGGGCATTTGCTAAATAGATGGTGTGTGTGCAACAATATACTGAAAGGTCAATTATATTGTGCAGCTTATCTCACCACCTGTAGTTATTTAGGTGAAAGCTCCAAAATGCTTGCCTAATATGTCTGTTTATCCAAAAGGAAGTAAAAAGGAGAGCTAGAAAGATAGCATTGCATCACATTACATGGCAATGCAATGCACAGTTGCTGAAGTTGAACCAAAATGAGCTTGTAATCTGGCTTCTGCAACTTTGAACATGAAAAATCCAATGAGGAGAAGAAAAGCAAAGCCAAAGAGTCCATCCCAAAATCCGACAAACAAGCAAAATGAACAAAAAACATTGAATTCAATTCTTTCTGATTTTAGAAACTGCATTAAAGAAGGGGTGCACCGGTCCTGGAGATACTGCAATACCAGGTCAATGCGTGGAGTGGACAGAGCAAGCTCTTTTTCCATCTCCCTGTTCTAAAAATCCATTTAATATATGGTCCCCAGATAGGGGACGTATCAGATATTAAACTGATAAGAACAGATACTACACTTGATCTTAGCCAAAAGGCCGAGAAGCGATAACCAGAATTGGTTTCAAACTACGGAGCCACCCAAGATCCTGAAAAGTCCATTTGTGGAGATGAGCTCCTGGACTCCGTTAAGAAGACATGTTGTCAACCTCTAGATCCCTTACATGCCTGCACTTTTCGGCTTGCTGCTGCTGCAATCCACGCGTTTTAGATCTGCATAACTCCACCTCTTTAAACACAGCACCTTCACCCCCTGCTGTTCCCACCCCGCCTCAACACCGTTGGAAGGGAGGAGAACCAATTAAGGCGGGGGGTGGGGTGGAACGAGCAGCTGTCTACCCTTAGCAGGAGGGCTCCTGATTACATACCTCTCCTGCTGCTGCTGCTGCTGGCTGTCCAGCAGCAGACTGAAGGTGGCTGCTGCTGTGCACAGGTATATAAAGGCTCAGAGCCTATTATGACACGCGCAGCCAGCGTTCCATTGCCACATTCCATCTACTGCAGGCAGGATACCTGGCTGGCTGAATGTCGCTGAGAAGCTCACAGAGACCGCCATAAGCAACAGTTTAACAGAATGCCACAGACTAATCAACCAAACTTTTTGGGTTGGGTTCTCTTTTATAGTCTGCAGGCATTAAATGAAAGAAGTCAGTGTTCCAGCAGAAGGAGACAACGTTTCAGAAAAGGCATTGTAGCAAACCAAAAAAGAAATTTTAAGCGCAGCAGAGTAACCAGCGCACATACCTGTTAGCTCAGGTGAGTTTAAAAGGCTGCTGTTGATAACAAGGGCATTTGCTAAATAGATGGTGTGTGTGCAACAATATACTGAAAGGTCAATTATATTGTGCAGCTTATCTCACCACCTGTAGTTATTTAGGTGAAAGCTCCAAATGCTTGCCTAATATGTCTGTTTATCCAAAAGGAAGTAAAAAGGGAGAGCTAGAAAGATAGCATTGCATCACATTACATGGCAATGCAATGCACAGTTGCTGAAGTTGAACCAAAATGAGCTTGTAATCTGGCTTCTGCAACTTTGAACATGAAAATCCAATGAGGAGAAGAAAAGCAAAGCCAAAGAGTCCATCCCAAAATCCGACAAACAAGCAAAATGAACAAAACATTGAATTCAATTCTTTCTGATTTTAGAAACTGCATTAAAGAAGGGTGCACCGGTCCTGGAGATACTGCAATACCAGGTCAATGCGTGGAGTGGACAGAGCAAGCTCTTTTCCATCTCCTGTTCTAAAAATCCATTTAATATATGGTCCCCAGATAGGGGACGTATCAGATATTAAACTGATAAGAACAGATACTACACTTGATCTTAGCCAAAAGGCCGAGAAGCGATAACCAGAATTGGTTTCAAACTACGGAGCCACCCAAGGATCCTGAAAAGTCCATTTGTGGAGATGAGCTCCTGGACTCCCGTTAAGAAGACATGTTGTCAACCTCTAGATCCCTTACATGCCTGCACTTTTCGGCTTGCTGCTGCTGCAATCCACGCGTTTTAGATCTGCATAACTCCACCTCTTTAAACACAGCACCTTCACCCCCTGCTGTTCCCACCCGCCTCAACACCGTTGGAAGGGAGGAGAACCAATTAAGGCGGGGGGTGGGGTGGAACGAGCAGCTGTCTACCCTTAGCAGGAGGGCTCCTGATTACATACCTCTCCTGCTGCTGCTGCTGCTGGCTGTCCAGCAGCAGACTGAAGGTGGCTGCTGCTGTGCACAGGTATATAAAGGCTCAGAGCCTATTATGACACGCGCAGCCAGCGTTCCATTGCCACATTCCATCTACTGCAGGCAGGATACCTGGCTGGCTGAATGTCGCTGAGAAGCTCACAGAGACCGCCATAAGCAACAGTTTAACAGAATGCCACAGACTAATCAACCAAACTTTTTGGGTTGGGTTCTCTTTTATAGTCTGCAGGCATTAAATGAAAGAAGTCAGTGTTCCAGCAGAAGGAGACAACGTTTCAGAAAAGGCATTGTAGCAAACCAAAAAGAAATTTTAAGCGCAGCAGAGTAACCAGCGCACATACCTGTTAGCTCAGGTGAGTTTAAAGGCTGCTGTTGATAACAAGGGCATTTGCTAAATAGATGGTGTGTGTGCAACAATATACTGAAAGGTCAATTATATTGTGCAGCTTATCTCACCACCTGTAGTTATTTAGGTGAAAGCTCCCAAAATGCTTGCCTAATATGTCTGTTTATCCAAAAGGAAGTAAAAAGGGAGAGCTAGAAAGATAGCATTGCATCACATTACATGGCAATGCAATGCACAGTTGCTGAAGTTGAACCAAAATGAGCTTGTAATCTGGCTTCTGCAACTTTGAACATGAAAAATCCAATGAGGAGAAGAAAAGCAAAGCCAAAGAGTCCATCCCAAAATCCCACAAACAAGCAAAATGAACAAAAAACATTGAATTCAATTCTTTCTGATTTTAGAAACTGCATTAAAGAAGGGGTGCACCGGTCCTGGAGATACTGCAATACCAGGTCAATGCGTGGAGTGGACAGAGCAAGCTCTTTTTCCAGCAAGCTCTTTTTCCATCTCCCTGTTCTAAAAATCCATTTAATATATGGTCCCCAGATAGGGGACGTATCAGATATTAAACTGATAAGAACAGATACTACACTTGATCTTAGCCAAAAGGCCGAGAAGCGATAACCAGAATTGGTTTCAAACTACGGAGCCACCCAAGGATCCTGAAAAGTCCATTTGTGGAGATGAGCTCCTGGACTCCCGTTAAGAAGACATGTTGTCAACCTCTAGATCCCTTACATGCCTGCACTTTTCGGCTTGCTGCTGCTGCAATCCACGCGTTTTAGATCTGCATAACTCCACCTCTTTAAACACAGCACCTTCACCCCCTGCTGTTCCCACCCGCCTCAACACCGTTGGAAGGGAGGAGAACCCATTAAGGCGGGGGGTGGGGTGGAACGAGCAGCTGTCTACCCTTAGCAGGAGGGCTCCTGATTACATACCTCTCCTGCTGCTGCTGCTGCTGGCTGTCCAGCAGCAGACTGAAGGTGGCTGCTGCTGTGCACAGGTATATAAAGGCTCAGAGCCTATTATGACACGCGCAGCCAGCGTTCCATTGCCACATTCCATCTACTGCAGGCAGGATACCTGGCTGGCTGAATGTCGCTGAGAAGCTCACAGAGACCGCCATAAGCAACAGTTTAACAGAATGCCACAGACTAATCAACCAAACTTTTTGGGTTGGGTTCTCTTTTATAGTCTGCAGGCATTAAATGAAAGAAGTCAGTGTTCCAGCAGAAGGAGACAACGTTTCAGAAAAGGCATTGTAGCAAACCAAAAAAGAAATTTTAAGCGCAGCAGAGTAACCAGCGCACATACCTGTTAGCTCAGGTGAGTTTAAAAGGCTGCTGTTGATAACAAGGGCATTTGCTAAATAGATGGTGTGTGTGCAACAATATACTGAAAGGTCAATTATATTGTGCAGCTTATCTCACCACCTGTAGTTATTTAGGTGAAAGCTCCAAAATGCTTGCCTAATATGTCTGTTTATCCAAAAGGAAGTAAAAAGGGAGAGCTAGAAAGATAGCATTGCATCACATTACATGGCAATGCAATGCACAGTTGCTGAAGTTGAACCAAAATGAGCTTGTAATCTGGCTTCTGCAACTTTGAACATGAAAAATCCAATGAGGAGAAGAAAAGCAAAGCCAAAGAGTCCATCCCAAAATCCGACAAACAAGCAAAATGAACAAAAAACATTGAATTCAA
Source organism: Phyllobates terribilis (assembly GCF_046119375.1). Taxonomy (NCBI): domain Eukaryota; kingdom Metazoa; phylum Chordata; class Amphibia; order Anura; family Dendrobatidae; genus Phyllobates; species Phyllobates terribilis. Next base: position 652,588,213 of record NW_027362765.1, read on the forward strand.
TTCTTTCTGATTTTAGAAACTGCATTAAAGAAGGGGTGCACCGGTCCTGGAGATACTGCAATACCAGGTCAATGCGTGGAGTGGACAGAGCAAGCTCTTTTTCCATCTCCCTGTTCTAAAAATCCATTTAATATATGGTCCCCAGATAGGGGACGTATCAGATATTAAACTGATAAGAACAGATACTACACTTGATCTTAGCCAAAAGGCCGAGAAGCGATAACCAGAATTGGTTTCAAACTACGGAGCCACCCAAGGATCCTGAAAAGTCCATTTGTGGAGATGAGCTCCTGGACTCCCGTTAAGAAGACATGTTGTCAACCTCTAGATCCCTTACATGCCTGCACTTTTCGGCTTGCTGCTGCTGCAATCCACGCGTTTTAGATCTGCATAACTCCACCTCTTTAAACACAGCACCTTCACCCCCTGCTGTTCCCACCCGCCTCAACACCGTTGGAAGGGAGGAGAACCAATTAAGGCGGGGGGTGGGGTGGAACGAGCAGCTGTCTACCCTTAGCAGGAGGGCTCCTGATTACATACCTCTCCTGCTGCTGCTGCTGCTGGCTGTCCAGCAGCAGACTGAAGGTGGCTGCTGCTGTGCACAGGTATATAAAGGCTCAGAGCCTATTATGACACGCGCAGCCAGCGTTCCATTGCCACATTCCATCTACTGCAGGCAGGATACCTGGCTGGCTGAATGTCGCTGAGAAGCTCACAGAGACCGCCATAAGCAACAGTTTAACAGAATGCCACAGACTAATCAACCAAACTTTTTGGGTTGGGTTCTCTTTTATAGTCTGCAGGCATTAAATGAAAGAAGTCAGTGTTCCAGCAGAAGGAGACAACGTTTCAGAAAAGGCATTGTAGCAAACCAAAAAAGAAATTTTAAGCGCAGCAGGGTAACCAGCGCACATACCTGTTAGCTCAGGTGAGTTTAAAAGGCTGCTGTTGATAACAAGGGCATTTGCTAAATAGATGGTGTGTGTGCAACAATATACTGAAAGGTCAATTATATTGTGCAGCTTATCTCACCACCTGTAGTTATTTAGGTGAAAGCTCCAAAATGCTTGCCTAATATGTCTGTTTATCCAAAAGGAAGTAAAAAGGGAGAGCTAGAAAGATAGCATTGCATCACATTACATGGCAATGCAATGCACAGTTGCTGAAGTTGAACCAAAATGAGCTTGTAATCTGGCTTCTGCAACTTTGAACATGAAAAATCCAATGAGGAGAAGAAAAGCAAAGCCAAAGAGTCCATCCCAAAATCCGACAAACAAGCAAAATGAACAAAAAACATTGAATTCAATTCTTTCTGATTTTAGAAACTGCATTAAAGAAGGGGTGCACCGGTCCTGGAGATACTGCAATACCAGGTCAATGCGTGGAGTGGACAGAGCAAGCTCTTTTTCCATCTCCCTGTTCTAAAAATCCATTTAATATATGGTCCCCAGATAGGGGACGTATCAGATATTAAACTGATAAGAACAGATACTACACTTGATCTTAGCCAAAAGGCCGAGAAGCGATAACCAGAATTGGTTTCAAACTACGGAGCCACCCAAGGATCCTGAAAAGTCCATTTGTGGAGATGAGCTCCTGGACTCCCGTTAAGAAGACATGTTGTCAACCTCTAGATCCCTTACATGCCTGCACTTTTCGGCTTGCTGCTGCTGCAATCCACGCGTTTTAGATCTGCATAACTCCACCTCTTTAAACACAGCACCTTCACCCCCTGCTGTTCCCACCCGCCTCAACACCGTTGGAAGGGAGGAGAACCAATTAAGGCGGGGGGTGGGGTGGAACGAGCAGCTGTCTACCCTTAGCAGGAGGGCTCCTGATTACATACCTCTCCTGCTGCTGCTGCTGCTGGCTGTCCAGCAGCAGACTGAAGGTGGCTGCTGCTGTGCACAGGTATATAAAGGCTCAGAGCCTATTATGACACGCGCAGCCAGCGTTCCATTGCCACATTCCATCTACTGCAGGCAGGATACCTGGCTGGCTGAATGTCGCTGAGAAGCTCACAGAGACCGCCATAAGCAACAGTTTAACAGAATGCCACAGACTAATCAACCAAACTTTTTGGGTTGGGTTCTCTTTTATAGTCTGCAGGCATTAAATGAAAGAAGTCAGTGTTCCAGCAGAAGGAGACAACGTTTCAGAAAAGGCATTGTAGCAAACCAAAAAAGAAATTTTAAGCGCAGCAGAGTAACCAGCGCACATACCTGTTAGCTCAGGTGAGTTTAAAAGGCTGCTGTTGATAACAAGGGCATTTGCTAAATAGATGGTGTGTGTGCAACAATATACTGAAAGGTCAATTATATTGTGCAGCTTATCTCACCACCTGTAGTTATTTAAGTGAAAGCTCCAAAATGCTTGCCTAATATGTCTGTTTATCCAAAAGGAAGTAAAAAGGGAGAGCTAGAAAGATAGCATTGCATCACATTACATGGCAATGCAATGCACAGTTGCTGAAGTTGAACCAAAATGAGCTTGTAATCTGGCTTCTGCAACTTTGAACATGAAAAATCCAATGAGGAGAAGAAAAGCAAAGCCAAAGAGTCCATCCCAAAATCCGACAAACAAGCAAAATGAACAAAAAACATTGAATTCAATTCTTTCTGATTTTAGAAACTGCATTAAAGAAGGGGTGCACCGGTCCTGGAGATACTGCAATACCAGGTCAATGCGTGGAGTGGACAGAGCAAGCTCTTTTTCCATCTCCCTGTTCTAAAAATCCATTTAATATATGGTCCCCAGATAGGGGACGTATCAGATATTAAACTGATAAGAACAGATACTACACTTGATCTTAGCCAAAAGGCCGAGAAGCGATAACCAGAATTGGTTTCAAACTACGGAGCCACCCAATGATCCTGAAAAGTCCATTTGTGGAGATGAGCTCCTGGACTCCCGTTAAGAAGACATGTTGTCAACCTCTAGATCCCTTACATGCCTGCACTTTTCGGCTTGCTGCTGCTGCAATCCACGCGTTTTAGATCTGCATAACTCCACCTCTTTAAACACAGCACCTTCACCCCCTGCTGTTCCCACCCGCCTCAACACCGTTGGAAGGGAGGAGAACCAATTAAGGCGGAGGGTGGGGTGGAACGAGCAGCTGTCTACCCTTAGCAGGAGGGCTCCTGATTACATACCTCTCCTGCTGCTGCTGCTGCTGGCTGTCCAGCAGCAGACTGAAGGTGGCTGCTGCTGTGCACAGGTATATAAAGGCTCAGAGCCTATTATGACACGCGCAGCCAGCGTTCCATTGCCACATTCCATCTACTGCAGGCAGGATACCTGGCTGGCTGAATGTCGCTGAGAAGCTCACAGAGACCGCCATAAGCAACAGTTTAACAGAATGCCACAGACTAATCAACCAAACTTTTTGGGTTGGGTTCTCTTTTATAGTCTGCAGGCATTAAATGAAAGAAGTCAGTGTTCCAGCAGAAGGAGACAACGTTTCAGAAAAGGCATTGTAGCAAACCAAAAAAGAAATTTTAAGCGCAGCAGAGTAACCAGCGCACATACCTGTTAGCTCAGGTGAGTTTAAAAGGCTGCTGTTGATAACAAGGGCATTTGCTAAATAGATGGTGTGTGTGCAACAATATACTGAAAGGTCAATTATATTGTGCAGCTTATCTCACCACCTGTAGTTATTTAGGTGAAAGCTCCAAAATGCTTGCCTAATATGTCTGTTTATCCAAAAGGAAGTAAAAAGGGAGAGCTAGAAAGATAGCATTGCATCACATTACATGGCAATGCAATGCACAGTTGCTGAAGTTGAACCAAAATGAGCTTGTAATCTGGCTTCTGCAACTTTGAACATGAAAAATCCAATGAGGAGAAGAAAAGCAAAGCCAAAGAGTCCATCCCAAAATCCGACAAACAAGCAAAATGAACAAAAAACATTGAATTCAATTCTTTCTGATTTTAGAAACTGCATTAAAGAAGGGGTGCACCGGTCCTGGAGATACTGCAATACCAGGTCAATGCGTGGAGTGGACAGAGCAAGCTCTTTTTCCATCTCCCTGTTCTAAAAATCCATTTAATATATGGTCCCCAGATAGGGGACGTATCAGATATTAAACTGATAAGAACAGATACTACACTTGATCTTAGCCAAAAGGCCGAGAAGCGATAACCAGAATTGGTTTCAAACTACGGAGCCACCCAAGGATCCTGAAAAGTCCATTTGTGGAGATGAGCTCCTGGACTCCCGTTAAGAAGACATGTTGTCAACCTCTAGATCCCTTACATGCCTGCACTTTTCGGCTTGCTGCTGCTGCAATCCACGCGTTTTAGATCTGCATAACTCCACCTCTTTAAACACAGCACCTTCACCCCCTGCTGTTCCCACCCGCCTCAACACCGTTGGAAGGGAGGAGAACCAATTAAGGCGGGGGGTGGGGTGGAACGAGCAGCTGTCTACCCTTAGCAGGAGGGCTCCTGATTACATACCTCTCCTGCTGCTGCTGCTGGCTGTCCAGCAGCAGACTGAAGGTGGCTGCTGCTGTGCACAGGTATATAAAGGCTCAGAGCCTATTATGACACGCGCAGCCAGCGTTCCATTGCCACATTCCATCTACTGCAGGCAGGATACCTGGCTGGCTGAATGTCGCTGAGAAGCTCACAGAGACCGCCATAAGCAACAGTTTAACAGAATGCCACAGACTAATCAACCAAACTTTTTGGGTTGGGTTCTCTTTTATAGTCTGCAGGCATTAAATGAAAGAAGTCAGTGTTCCAGCAGAAGGAGACAACGTTTCAGAAAAGGCATTGTAGCAAACCAAAAAAGAAATTTTAAGCGCAGCAGAGTAACCAGCGCACATACCTGTTAGCTCAGGTGAGTTTAAAAGGCTGCTGTTGATAACAAGGGCATTTGCTAAATAGATGGTGTGTGTGCAACAATATACTGAAAGGTCAATTATATTGTGCAGCTTATCTCACCACCTGTAGTTATTTAGGTGAAAGCTCCAAAATGCTTGCCTAATATGTCTGTTTATCCAAAAGGAAGTAAAAAGGGAGAGCTAGAAAGATAGCATTGCATCACATTACATGGCAATGCAATGCACAGTTGCTGAAGTTGAACCAAAATGAGCTTGTAATCTGGCTTCTGCAACTTTGAACATGAAAAATCCAATGAGGAGAAGAAAAGCAAAGCCAAAGAGTCCATCCCAAAATCCGACAAACAAGCAAAATGAACAAAAAACATTGAATTCAATTCTTTCTGATTTTAGAAACTGCATTAAAGAAGGGGTGCACCGGTCCTGGAGATACTGCAATACCAGGTCAATGCGTGGAGTGGACAGAGCAAGCTCTTTTTCCATCTCCCTGTTCTAAAAATCCATTTAATATATGGTCCCCAGATAGGGGACGTATCAGATATTAAACTGATAAGAACAGATACTACACTTGATCTTAGCCAAAAGGCCGAGAAGCGATAACCAGAATTGGTTTCAAACTACGGAGCCACCCAAGGATCCTGAAAAGTCCATTTGTGGAGATGAGCTCCTGGACTCCCGTTAAGAAGACATGTTGTCAACCTCTAGATCCCTTACATGCCTGCACTTTTCGGCTTGCTGCTGCTGCAATCCACACGTTTTAGATCTGCATAACTCCACCTCTTTAAACACAGCACCTTCACCCCCTGCTGTTCCCACCCGCCTCAACACCGTTGGAAGGGAGGAGAACCAATTAAGGCGGGGGGTGGGGTGGAACGAGCAGCTGTCTACCCTTAGCAGGAGGGCTCCTGATTACATACCTCTCCTGCTGCTGCTGCTGCTGGCTGTCCAGCAGCAGACTGAAGGTGGCTGCTGCTGTGCACAGGTATATAAAGGCTCAGAGCCTATTATGACACGCGCAGCCAGCGTTCCATTGCCACATTCCATCTACTGCAGGCAGGATACCTGGCTGGCTGAATGTCGCTGAGAAGCTCACAGAGACCGCCATAAGCAACAGTTTAACAGAATGCCACAGACTAATCAACCAAACTTTTTGGGTTGGGTTCTCTTTTATAGTCTGCAGGCATTAAATGAAAGAAGTCAGTGTTCCAGCAGAAGGAGACAACGTTTCAGAAAAGGCATTGTAGCAAACCAAAAAAGAAATTTTAAGCGCAGCAGAGTAACCAGCGCACATACCTGTTAGCTCAGGTGAGTTTAAAAGGCTGCTGTTGATAACAAGGGCATTTGCTAAATAGATGGTGTGTGTGCAACAATATACTGAAAGGTCAATTACATTGTGCAGCTTATCTCACCACCTGTAGTTATTTAGGTGAAAGCTCCAAAATGCTTGCCTAATATGTCTGTTTATCCAAAAGGAAGTAAAAAGGGAGAGCTAGAAAGATAGCATTGCATCACATTACATGGCAATGCAATGCACAGTTGCTGAAGTTGAACCAAAATGAGCTTGTAATCTGGCTTCTGCAACTTTGAACATGAAAAATCCAATGAGGAGAAGAAAAGCAAAGCCAAAGAGTCCATCCCAAAATCCGACAAACAAGCAAAATGAACAAAAAACATTGAATTCAATTCTTTCTGATTTTAGAAACTGCATTAAAGAAGGGGTGCACCGGTCCTGGAGATACTGCAATACCAGGTCAATGCGTGGAGTGGACAGAGCAAGCTCTTTTTCCATCTCCCTGTTCTAAAAATCCATTTAATATATGGTCCCCAGATAGGGGACGTATCAGATATTAAACTGATAAGAACAGATACTACACTTGATCTTAGCCAAAAGGCCAAGAAGCGATAACCAGAATTGGTTTCAAACTACGGAGCCACCCAAGGATCCTGAAAAGTCCATTTGTGGAGATGAGCTCCTGGACTCCCGTTAAGAAGACATGTTGTCAACCTCTAGATCCCTTACATGCCTGCACTTTTCGGCTTGCTGCTTCTGCAATCCACGCGTTTTAGATCTGCATAACTCCACCTCTTTAAACACAGCACCTTCACCCCCTGCTGTTCCCACCCGCCTCAACACCGTTGGAAGGGAGGAGAACCAATTAAGGCGGGGGGTGGGGTGGAACGAGCAGCTGTCTACCCTTAGCAGGAGGGCTCCTGATTACATACCTCTCCTGCTGCTGCTGCTGCTGGCTGTCCAGCAGCAGACTGAAGGTGGCTGCTGCTGTGCACAGGTATATAAAGGCTCAGAGCCTATTATGACACGCGCAGCCAGCGTTCCATTGCCACATTCCATCTACTGCAGGCAGGATACCTGGCTGGCTGAATGTCGCTGAGAAGCTCACAGAGACCGCCATAAGCAACAGTTTAACAGAATGCCACAGACTAATCAACCAAACTTTTTGGGTTGGGTTCTCTTTTATAGTCTGCAGGCATTAAATGAAAGAAGTCAGTGTTCCAGCAGAAGGAGACAACGTTTCAGAAAAGGCATTGTAGCAAACCAAAAAAGAAATTTTAAGCGCAGCAGAGTAACCAGCGCACATACCTGTTAGCTCAGGTGAGTTTAAAAGGCTGCTGTTGATAACAAGGGCATTTGCTAAATAGATGGTGTGTGTGCAACAATATACTGAAAGGTCAATTATATTGTGCAGCTTATCTCACCACCTGTAGTTATTTAGGTGAAAGCTACAAAATGCTTGCCTAATATGTCTGTTTATCCAAAAGGAAGTAAAAAGGGAGAGCTAGAAAGATAGCATTGCATCACATTACATGGCAATGCAATGCACAGTTGCTGAAGTTGAACCAAAATGAGCTTGTAATCTGGCTTCTGCAACTTTGAACATGAAAAATCCAATGAGGAGAAGAAAAGCAAAGCCAAAGAGTCCATCCCAAAATCCGACAAACAAGCAAAATGAACAAAAAACATTGAATTCAATTCTTTCTGATTTTAGAAACTGCATTAAAGAAGGGGTGCACAGGTCCTGGAGATACTGCAATACCAGGTCAATGCGTGGAGTGGACAGAGCAAGCTCTTTTTCCATCTCCCTGTTCTAAAAATCCATTTAATATATGGTCCCCAGATAGGGGACGTATCAGATATTAAACTGATAAGAACAGATACTACACTTGATCTTAGCCAAAAGGCCGAGAAGCGATAACCAGAATTGGTTTCAAACTACGGAGCCACCCAAGGATCCTGAAAAGTCCATTTGTGGAGATGAGCTCCTGGACTCCCGTTAAGAAGACATGTTGTCAACCTCTAGATCCCTTACATGCCTGCACTTTTCGGCTTGCTGCTGCTGCAATCCACGCGTTTTAGATCTGCATAACTCCACCTCTTTAAACACAGCACCTTCACCCCCTGCTGTTCCCACCCGCCTCAACACCGTTGGAAGGGAGGAGAACCAATTAAGGCGGGGGGTGGGGTGGAACGAGCAGCTGTCTACCCTTAGCAGGAGGGCTCCTGATTACATACCTCTCCTGCTGCTGCTGCTGCTGGCTGTCCAGCAGCAGACTGAAGGTGGCTGCTGCTGTGCACAGGTATATAAAGGCTCAGAGCCTATTATGACACGCGCAGCCAGCGTTCCATTGCCACATTCCATCTACTGCAGGCAGGATACCTGGCTGGCTGAATGTCGCTGAGAAGCTCACAGAGACCGCCATAAGCAACAGTTTAACAGAATGCCACAGACTAATCAACCAAACTTTTTGGGTTGGGTTCTCTTTTATAGTCTGCAGGCATTAAATGAAAGAAGTCAGTGTTCCAGCAGAAGGAGACAACGTTTCAGAAAAGGCATTGTAGCAAACCAAAAAAGAAATTTTAAGCGCAGCAGAGTAACCAGCGCACATACCTGTTAGCTCAGGTGAGTTTAAAAGGCTGCTGTTGATAACAAGGGCATTTGCTAAGTAGATGGTGTGTGTGCAACAATATACTGAAAGGTCAATTATATTGTGCAGCTTATCTCACCACCTGTAGTTATTTAGGTGAAAGCTCCAAAATGCTTGCCTAATATGTCTGTTTATCCAAAAGGAAGTAAAAAGGGAGAGCTAGAAAGATAGCATTGCATCACATTACATGGCAATGCAATGCACAGTTGCTGAAGTTGAACCAAAATGAGCTTGTAATCTGGCTTCTGCAACTTTGAACATGAAAAATCCAATGAGGAGAAGAAAAGCAAAGCCAAAGAGTCCATCCCAAAATCCGACAAACAAGCAAAATGAACAAAAAACATTGAATTCAATTCTTTCTGATTTTAGAAACTGCATTAAAGAAGGGGTTCACCGGTCCTGGAGATACTGCAATACCAGGTCAATGCGTGGAGTGGACAGAGCAAGCTCTTTTTCCATCTCCCTGTTCTAAAAATCCATTTAATATATGGTCCCCAGATAGGGGACGTATCAGATATTAAACTGATAAGAACAGATACTACACTTGATCTTAGCCAAAAGGCCGAGAAGCGATAACCAGAATTGGTTTCAAACTACGGAGCCACCCAAGGATCCTGAAAAGTCCATTTGTGGAGATGAGCTCCTGGACTCCCGTTAAGAAGACATGTTGTCAACCTCTAGATCCCTTACATGCCTGCACTTTTCAGCTTGCTGCTGCTGCAATCCACGCGTTTTAGATCTGCATAACTCCACCTCTTTAAACACAGCACCTTCACCCCCTGCTGTTCCCACCCGCCTCAACACCGTTGGAAGGGAGGAGAACCAATTAAGGCGGGGGGTGGGGTGGAACGAGCAGCTGTCTACCCTTAGCAGGAGGGCTCCTGATTACATACCTCTCCTGCTGCTGCTGCTGCTGGCTGTCCAGCAGCAGACTGAAGGTGGCTGCTGCTGTGCACAGGTATATAAAGGCTCAGAGCCTATTATGACACGCGCAGCCAGCGTTCCATTGCCACATTCCATCTACTGCAGGCAGGATACCTGGCTGGCTGAATGTCGCTGAGAAGCTCACAGAGACCGCCATAAGCAACAGTTTAACAGAATGCCACAGACTAATCAACCAAACTTTTTGGGTTGGGTTCTCTTTTATAGTCTGCAGGCATTAAATGAAAGAAGTCAGTGTTCCAGCAGAAGGAGACAACGTTTCAGAAAAGGCATTGTAGCAAACCAAAAAAGAAATTTTAAGCGCAGCAGAGTAACCAGCGCACATACCTGTTAGCTCAGGTGAGTTTAAAAGGCTGCTGTTGATAACAAGGGCATTTGCTAAATAGATGGTGTGTGTGCAACAATATACTGAAATGTCAATTATATTGTGCAGCTTATCTCACCACCTGTAGTTATTTAGGTGAAAGCTCCAAAATGCTTGCCTAATATGTCTGTTTATCCAAAAGGAAGTAAAAAGGGAGAGCTAGAAAGATAGCATTGCATCACATTACATGGCAATGCAATGCACAGTTGCTGAAGTTGAACCAAAATGAGCTTGTAATCTGGCTTCTGCAACTTTGAACATGAAAAATCCAATGAGGAGAAGAAAAGCAAAGCCAAAGAGTCCATCCCAAAATCCGACAAACAAGCAAAATGAAGAAAAAACATTGAATTCAATTCTTTCTGATTTTAGAAACTGCATTAAAGAAGGGGTGCACCGGTCCTGGAGATACTGCAATACCAGGTCAATGCGTGGAGTGGACAGAGCAAGCTCTTTTTCCATCTCCCTGTTCTAAAAATCCATTTAATATATGGTCCCCAGATAGGGGACGTATCAGATATTAAACTGATAAGAACAGATACTACACTTGATCTTAGCCAAAAGGCCGAGAAGCGATAACCAGAATTGGTTTCAAACTACGGAGCCACCCAAGGATCCTGAAAAGTCCATTTGTGGAGATGAGCTCCTGGACTCCCGTTAAGAAGACATGTTGTCAACCTCTAGATCCCTTACATGCCTGCACTTTTCGGCTTGCTGCTGCTGCAATCCACGCGTTTTAGATCTGCATAACTCCACCTCTTTAAACACAGCACCTTCACCCCCTGCTGTTCCCACCCGCCTCAACACCGTTGAAAGGGAGGAGAACCAATTAAGGCGGGGGGTGGGGTGGAACGAGCAGCTGTCTACCCTTAGCAGGAGGGCTCCTGATTACATACCTCTCCTGCTGCTGCTGCTGCTGGCTGTCCAGCAGCAGACTGAAGGTGGCTGCTGCTGTGCACAGGTATATAAAGGCTCAGAGCCTATTATGACACGCGCAGCCAGCGTTCCATTGCCACATTCCATCTACTGCAGGCAGGATACCTGGCTGGCTGAATGTCGCTGAGAAGCTCACAGAGACCGCCATAAGCAACAGTTTAACAGAATGCCACAGACTAATCAACCAAACTTTTTGGGTTGGGTTCTCTTTTATAGTCTGCAGGCATTAAATGAAAGAAGTCAGTGTTCCAGCAGAAGGAGACAACGTTTCAGAAAAGGCATTGTAGCAAACCAAAAAAGAAATTTTAAGCGCAGCAGAGTAACCAGCGCACATACCTGTTAGCTCAGGTGAGTTTAAAAGGCTGCTGTTGATAACAAGGGCATTTGCTAAATAGATGGTGTGTGTGCAACAATATACTGAAAGGTCAATTATATTGTGCAGCTTATCTCACCACCTGTAGTTATTTAGGTGAAAGCTCCAAAATGCTTGCCTAATATGTCTGTTTATCCAAAAGGAAGTGAAAAGGGAGAGCTAGAAAGATAGCATTGCATCACATTACATGGCAATGCAATGCACAGTTGCTGAAGTTGAACCAAAATGAGCTTGTAATCTGGCTTCTGCAACTTTGAACATGAAAAATCCAATGAGGAGAAGAAAAGCAAAGCCAAAGAGTCCATCCCAAAATCCGACAAACAAGCAAAATGAACAAAAAACATTGAATTCAATTCTTTCTGATTTTAGAAACTGCATTAAAGAAGGGGTGCACCGGTCCTGGAGATACTGCAATACCAGATCAATGCGTGGAGTGGACAGAGCAAGCTCTTTTTCCATCTCCCTGTTCTAAAAATCCATTTAATATATGGTCCCCAGATAGGGGACGTATCAGATATTAAACTGATAAGAACAGATAAGGTTTCAACGCAATTTTATTGATTCAAAAGTATATTTACAAAGGTTTTAAAAAAGAACATTTATAACATTACAATAAAATGATAAAACATGATAATAATCAATTCAAGTTTTTTGTAAAAACACAATTTACCATCATAAAACCATTGTAACAATTAAGAAAATCATAATTACAGATGTACTTGGGTTTATTTAATTACCACTAATTGTGTTCCATAATTGTACACACCACATAGAAGCCGCTTCTTTTGCTCCATACAGTTTTTTATCTCTGAGATAGTAAATATACATTTCACTTAAAGCAAATTTTATACAGTCTGTTGAATCAATATGATCATGTTTGAAGAGTAAAATATTTCTAACTTTCCACATGGCATTTTTAAAACAATTAATAATAATCCAGGCAACTCGGAATTGTTTAAAATTTGGACACTTAAAAAGACCATAAAAGACATAAAAGTGATTAAAATCTTTCAGGCCACATGCCCATTTTAAAAGTGGGCCTACCTTTCTCCAAACCTCCTGTGCAAAAGGACAATTCCAAAAGAGATGCAATACAGACTCACTTTCCCCGCATATATCTCTTGGACATTTGGCTCTCGCCACCAGCCCCCGCCTATGTTGAAACTCACGGGTAGGGAGGCACTGGTGGACGATAGCCCAGGCAAGGTCCTTGTGTACATTTGCAAGATATTTCCCGTACACATTTCGCCACACCGTTTTGGACCTTGCCTGTGAAAAATTGGAGACAGGAATTGTGTCCTCAGAGTGTCTGCAAGCAATAGATACCTTCCTTTGGTCCCCCAATATATCAGGCTCCAATTCCTGGAGACCTAAAAGTCTGACCGTTTTCTCAAGTATCACATACTGTTTAGGTGGGCACAGGAGCACAGGAGAACTTAAAGGTAGGCTAAACCACCTTTTAAAAATCATTCCTGCTGCATATTTTAAAAAATAACTAAAAATGCCATCAGATTTAAAAACCTTAAAACAGAAGCAGAAATACTTTATATGGAAAAAGGTAAAAAAATTGGGTACATCTTTACCTCCATTAGATTTACATTTGTACATCAGATCTCTTTTTAACTTTTCCATTTTTGAACCCCATGAAAACATAAAAACAATTCTTGTTACTTTCTTGATTTGTAAATTGGAAGGGGGAAACACCATTGCAACATACAACATAATGGGAATTAAAACAGCTTTAATAATTAAAATTTTACCTTCCATACTAAGGTTCCTTAAATTCCACAATGAGATCTTTTTTTCTATTTTATCCATTGCAGAGTCCCAGTTAGGGTCCCCCTCATTGGCTTGGTTAAAAATAATTCCTAAAATTTTTATGTGATTTTTCTGTATCACTATCCCAGGGGTCAAAGAGGAGTCCCATCCCCCCACATTAAAACAGTCACATTTATCTATATTTAATTTAAAACCTGAGGCTTCACAGAAAAATTGTGTGTTTCTCAATACCCTCCTCAGAGATGTGGAATCTGGACATAGTATGGTAACATCATCCATGTAACTTAGGGCTTTAAGTTGCATACCCCTACTCCCGGGAATAGGTACCCCTTTAATTACTTTATCTTTTCTCAGTATGGTTAATAGTGGTTCCATAACACAGATAAAGAGCAGTGGTGAGAGAGGGCACCCTTGTTTCACCCCTGATAATAGAGGAACCCCCTTCGTTAAAAACCCATTTACAGAAATTTGACTAAAACAAGAATGATATAAAAGCATAATGCGGGTTAAAATTTTCTCTGGAAACGCCATTTTTTTAAGAACCATAAAAAGAAATTCATGCGATACCCTGTCAAAAGCTTTTTCAAAGTCTAAGGATAAAATAGCAAGGTTTTGACTTCTCTCTTTTGAATACCATATGGTATCCCTAATTATGTTGAGGGACTCAGCTATGGTTCTTCCGGGAACACCACATACCTGGTTAGGGTGAATTAATTTGGCTATAAAGGGTTTTAAACGGACTGCAATAAGTTTAGCTAAAATTTTATAATCAAGGTTTAAAAGCGTAATAGGCCGCCAGTTTTTAAGTTGGCTCCTATCCCCTTTTTTATATATTAAAGATACCAGACCTCTCCTCCAAGATGGGGGTAATTTATTAGTATTAAAAGCTTTTTTAAACAATAAAAACATATCGTTCTTTAAAATTCCCCAAAAAGTCAGATAAAACTCAATCGGTAGACCGTCTTCCCCAGGGGCTTTCCCACTGGAGAAACTTTTAAAAATCTGTAAAAGTTCCTCACTGGTGAGATCCCTAGATAAAATACCCTGGTCTAAAATATCTAACTTAAAATCAAGGGAATTAATAGCATACTCTAAAAAGGATGGATCTATAACTTTAGTGTTAAAAAGAAGTTGATAAAAATTAAAAGCTTTTCCTAACATACCCTTAATATCATTTTCACCTTCAAGATTTAGGATTGCGTCCCTCCTCCCCATTACCTTTTTGAAGAAGAATCGGGAGCATTTCTCTCCTTCCTCCAGGTGCTGTACATGGGAGTTAAAAATTATTTGTTTTCCTTTTTCATTAAGAGCATTTTTTATTTCAGACTTAAGATTTGCAATATCATCATCCACATCAATACCAACTTCTTTTAGTTTAAAGAGTACTTGTAATCTCATATTAAAAACATAAAACCACTGCTTTTTCTTTTTTGCTTTCATTTTCCCTGCCTTAATAAAAAATAATTTAATCTTAGGTTTAATGCTCTCCCACCAATCCAGCATCGAGGCGCGGGGGTCTCTCTTTGATTGCCAGCACTGGTAGGCCTGCACAAACCTCTTTTGAATATCAATATCCTCTAGGAGAGTTGTATTTAATCTCCATGGGCCTCTTGAGGTATTTTGTTCCCCTGCTAACTCTAAAAACACAGATAAAACTTTATGATCAGAGAATAAATTAGATAAAAGAAAACATTTACAAGGTTTAAAGGCAGTAGAAGCAAATATGAAATCAATTCTAGAAGAAACTCTTCCATTGGACCATGTAACACCTGGATCCGCCGGCAAGAGTTCCTTCCAGCAGTCCTGTAATCTAAAATCATCAATTAAACTTTTCAACAAATAGGAGGTACGGTCTTTACGATTCACATCCCCACCCTGCCGGGATTCCCCATCACGTAAACAATTAAAATCTCCTCCCACCAGCAGGGGGGTTGACCCAACACAAAATAATGGCAATATTTCAAGTAAATCCGCCCTTTCCTGCTTCCCAGGAGGAGCGTACACATTTAATAAACGTAAAGAAAGTCCATTAAAAACAAGATGTATTAAAATAGCTCTGCCAGGTATAATTTCAGTCACAGATTGAATGATGGTAGAATGTCCACGGCAAAGTAGTCCAACTCCGGCAGCACGACAGTCATTAGCACCGGACCACACAGAAGCGCCCAGTTTCCAGTCTTCTTTTAAGTCCTTATAATTTAAATTACTCTGTATACCACATTCTTGTAGAAAGCAGAAATCAAAGTCCAATGTCTCTAAATAAGAAAATAAAGCAGCCCTACGTGTAGGGCTCTTTAGGGACCTCACATTTAGTGAGGAGATTTTAAGAGGAACAGACATTAAGAAGAATCAGGATTTGAAGATGGGAAGAAGTCAATACACGGCACCTCCTCCTCCGCATCTCTAGGGGTCAGGATTTGTTTAATATTACCGGGATCTGAAGCAGGCAAAAAGGCATCATCCACTTTTGACTCCTCATCTGGACCTCGACATCCGTGTTTTCTTTGGATATCAGGTTGCTTTACGTCCTCCCGTTGCCTTTTCAGAGGCTGGGAGCTGTCCATCTTTTCCAAGTCCTGTGCATCTGCAGTCCTCATGGCGGTCTGGTCTAAGGAACGGGTGTCATCCCTCTGGGTCGTCTTGTCCTCTGGTCTGGTCACGGAACTACTGCGACTTCTGGTTCGAGGACCAGGGCTCGACTGGGTCTTAGCCGGGTCCTTTTTACTTCGCGCCCTAGAGGTCTCTCTATCCGACACACTGGTTGATCGATTAAGGAGCGTACCCTTTTTGCCCTTACCCAAGATCACCGATGATGGTGTGGCGAATCTGGGTGCTTGCTTAATCGGGGTACTAGAGGTCTCCTCAGTTCCACATAATGCCGGTGGTGCATTCATGCTGGATGAGGACCCTTCCTCTTGACTCTGAGATACGGCAACATCTAGAGCCAGAACATCGATCAATTCCACAGAGAGCGAACCCTCGGTTAATCTTATGGAACCCCTACGACCGTCCTTCTGTGGAACTACCAGCGGGCCCTCTGGCGGAGCCGTTGAAGGATTTGTTCCGGACCCGTCAGCGTGCGCCAACCCAGGTCCAGGGGCAGGTGTAGTAATACTCCCTCCGAAGTATTCTTGGATAGTCAGTTGACCTGACTTAAACATGTCATATGTTTTTGACTTTTTGCTCGGACAATTCCTGAAGGCGTGACCTGCCTTCCCACATAGGTTACATACGATCTCAGAGTCACACGTAGCGGAGGTGTGCCCACTCTTACCGCACTTGTTGCAAAAGACTACATGAGCCCTTGTACAATTTTCTCGTGTATGCCCATATTCATGACAATTCCGGCATTGAAGGGGCATTCCTGGGTAGCGTAGGAATCCCCTGACATTACCAATGGCAAAATTAGCAGGCGGGTGGTGAAGACCACCAATGCCGCTCTGATCTGGATGGAACTTCACCAGGTATTTCCTCTTCCCATTCCAGAAGCGCTGGGAGTTGAGGATATCATGTGAGAAGCGCACTGACTTGCAGTAACGCTTCAAAAAGGTTTCGATATCGCCCTCAGAGACGAATGGGCTGTACATGAAGATCACCAAGGGTACTTCCTCTTCACCGTACAGGAAGTCAAAGCTCAGCCCGTTCAGTCTCTCATCGTCCTTGTCCGCAACCATCAGTGCTGCATGGATATTATCACAGCATGATTTAGCCATAAAGGAAATGGTATATCGCCCACGGAATTCCTGATCGTAAAGACACAGGATCTTATCTCGCTCCAGGTGGAAGAACCCAAAAAGAATCTCATGCACGATGTACTGCAGATTCTTCTCATGGCGCTGGCATTCATCCACCATGATTCTAATGGACTGTCGCAGTGGAGTCTCCCCCACCGCAAATCCAAAAGAAAAAGGCATTTTCGGCCCTCAGGGACTAAGCCCTCCCCCAATAGTAACAAGGGAATGAATCCCACAAAAGCAGGAACAAACCCAAGACCGAGGGAGGGGTACCCCAAGAACTTACACAGCCCACTAAGCGATAAAGCTCAGCAAAGGAAAACGCCCTTATTTCCTCGGGTCGCCCCGAAGACAAGACGCGATCGCTCCCCGTTGTCCGGGGACTAAGCCGACCAGCCAATAGCTGCAAGGGGGTGAAGCTCCCTCCGTTAAGAGAGAGCGATCCCCCAAGGCCAACAAGTCGGGTACCCCAGGCACCTCCTAGCCGAGACCAAGGCAGCAACCGTTAGATCACTGCACCTGATCTTAGCCAAAAGGCCGAGAAGCGATAACCAGAATTGGTTTCAAACTACGGAGCCACCCAAGGATCCTGAAAAGTCCATTTGTGGAGATGAGCTCCTGGACTCCCGTTAAGAAGACATGTTGTCAACCTCTAGATCCCATACATGCCTGCACTTTTCGGCTTGCTGCTGCTGCAATCCACGCGTTTTAGATCTGCATAACTCCACCTCTTTAAACACAGCACCTTTACCCCTTGCTGTTCCCACCCGCCTCAACACCGTTGGAAGGGAGGAGAACCAATTAAGGCGGGGGGTGGGGTGGAACGAGCAGCTGTCTACCCTTAGCAGGAGGGCTCCTGATTACATACCTCTCCTGCTGCTGCTGCTGCTGCTGGCTGTCCAGCAGCAGACTGAAGGTGGCTGCTGCTGTGCACAGGTATATAAAGGCTCAGAGCCTATTACGACACGCGCAGCCAGCGTTCCATTGCCACATTTCATCTACTGCAGGCAGGATACCTGGCTGGCTGAATGTCGCTGAGAAGCTCACAGAGACCGCCATAAGCAACAGTTTAACAGAATGCCACAGACTAATCAACCAAACTTTTTGGGTTGGGTTCTCTTTTATAGTCTGCAGGCATTAAATGAAAGAAGTCAGTGTTCCAGCAGAAGGAGACAACGTTTCAGAAAAGGCATTGTAGCAAACCAAAAAAGAAATTTTAAGCACAGCAGAGTAACCAGCGCACATACCTGTTAGCTCAGGTGAGTTTAAAAGGCTGCTGTTGATAACAAGGGCATTTGCTAAATAGATGGTGTGTGTGCAACAATATACTGAAAGGTCAATTATATTGTGCAGCTTATCTCACCACCTGTAGTTATTTAGGTGAAAGCTCCAAAATGCTTGCCTAATATGTCTGTTTATCCAAAAGGAAGTAAAAAGGGAGAGCTAGAAAGATAGCATTGCATCACATTACATGGCAATGCAATGCACAGTTGCTGAAGTTGAACCAAAATGAGCTTGTAATCTGGCTTCTGCAACTTTGAACATGAAAAATCCAATGAGGAGAAGAAAAGCAAAGCCAAAGAGTCCATCCCAAAATCCGACAAACAAGCAAAATGAACAAAAAACATTGAATTCAATTCTTTCTGATTTTAGAAACTGCATTAAAGAAGGGGTGCACCGGTCCTGGAGATACTGCAATACCAGGTCAATGCGTGGAGTGGACAGAGCAAGCTCTTTTTCCATCTCCCTGTTCTAAAAATCCATTTAATATATGGTCCCCAGATAGGGGACGTATCAGATATTAAACTGATAAGAACAGATACTACACTTGATCTTAGCCAAAAGGCCGAGAAGCGATAACCAGAATTGGTTTCAAACTACGGAGCCACCCAAGGATCCTGAAAAGTCCATTTGTGGAGATGAGCTCCTGGACTCCCGTTAAGAAGACATGTTGTCAACCTCTAGATCCCTTACATGCCTGCACTTTTCGGCTTGCTGCTGCTGCAATCCACGCGTTTTAGATCTGCATAACTCCACCTCTTTAAACACAGCACCTTCACCCCCTGCTGTTCCCACCCGCCTCAACACCGTTGGAAGGGAGGAGAACCAATTAAGGCGGGGGGTGGGGTGGAACGAGCAGCTGTCTACCCTTAGCAGGAGGGCTCCTGATTACATACCTCTCCTGCTGCTGCTGCTGGCTGTCCAGCAGCAGACTGAAGGTGGCTGCTGCTGTGCACAGGTATATAAAGGCTCAGAGCCTATTATGACACGCGCAGCCAGCGTTCCATTGCCACATTCCATCTACTGCAGGCAGGATACCTGGCTGGCTGAATGTCGCTGAGAAGCTCACAGAGACCGCCATAAGCAACAGTTTAACAGAATGCCACAGACTAATCAACCAAACTTTTTGGGTTGGGTTCTCTTTTATAGTCTGCAGGCATTAAATGAAAGAAGTCAGTGTTCCAGCAGAAGGAGACAACGTTTCAGAAAAGGCATTGTAGCAAACCAAAAAAGAAATTTTAAGCGCAGCAGAGTAACCAGCGCACATACCTGTTAGCTCAGGTGAGTTTAAAAGGCTGCTGTTGATAACAAGGGCATTTGCTAAATAGATGGTGTGTGTGCAACAATATACTGAAAGGTCAATTATATTGTGCAGCTTATCTCACCACCTGTAGTTATTTAGGTGAAAGCTCCAAAATGCTTGCCTAATATGTCTGTTTATCCAAAAGGAAGTAAAAAGGGAGAGCTAGAAAGATAGCATTGCATCACATTACATGGCAATGCAATGCACAGTTGCTGAAGTTGAACCAAAATGAGCTTGTAATCTGGCTTCTGCAACTTTGAACATGAAAAATCCAATGAGGAGAAGAAAAGCAAAGCCAAAGAGTCCATCCCAAAATCCGACAAACAAGCAAAATGAACAAAAAACATTGAATTCAATTCTTTCTGATTTTAGAAACTGCATTAAAGAAGGGGTGCACCGGTCCTGGAGATACTGCAATACCAGGTCAATGCGTGGAGTGGACAGAGCAAGCTCTTTTTCCATCTCCCTGTTCTAAAAATCCATTTAATATATGGTCCCCAGATAGGGGACGTATCAGATATTAAACTGATAAGAACAGATACTACACTTGATCTTAGCCAAAAGGCCGAGAAGCGATAACCAGAATTGGTTTCAAACTACGGAGCCACCCAAGGATCCTGAAAAGTCCATTTGTGGAGATGAGCTTCTGGACTCCCGTTAAGAAGACATGTTGTCAACCTCTAGATCCCTTACATGCCTGCACTTTTCGGCTTGCTGCTGCTGCAATCCACGCGTTTTAGATCTGCATAACTCCACCTCTTTAAACACAGCACCTTCACCCCCTGCTGTTCCCACCCGCCTCAACACCGTTGGAAGGGAGGAGAACCAATTAAGGCGGGGGGTGGGGTGGAACGAGCAGCTGTCTACCCTTAGCAGGAGGGCTCCTGATTACATACCTCTCCTGCTGCTGCTGCTGCTGGCTGTCCAGCAGCAGACTGAAGGTGGCTGCTGCTGTGCACAGGTATATAAAGGCTCAGAGCCTATTATGACACGCGCAGCCAGCGTTCCATTGCCACATTCCATCTACTGCAGGCAGGATACCTGGCTGGCTGAATGTCGCTGAGAAGCTCACAGAGACCGCCATAAGCAACAGTTTAACAGAATGCCACAGACTAATCAACCAAACTTTTTGGGTTGGGTTCTCTTTTATAGTCTGCAGGCATTAAATGAAAGAAGTCAGTGTTCCAGCAGAAGGAGACAACGTTTCAGAAAAGGCATTGTAGCAAACCAAAAAAGAAATTTTAAGCGCAGCAGAGTAACCAGCGCACATACCTGTTAGCTCAGGTGAGTTTAAAAGGCTGCTGTTGATAACAAGGGCATTTGCAAAATAGATGGTGTGTGTGCAACAATATACTGAAAGGTCAATTATATTGTGCAGCTTATCTCACCACCTGTAGTTATTTAGGTGAAAGCTCCAAAATGCTTGCCTAATATGTCTGTTTATCCAAAAGGAAGTAAAAAGGGAGAGCTAGAAAGATAGCATTGCATCACATTACATGGCAATGCAATGCACAGTTGCTGAAGTTGAACCAAAATGAGCTTGTAATCTGGCTTCTGCAACTTTGAACATGAAAAATCCAATGAGGAGAAGAAAAGCAAAGCCAAAGAGTCCATCCCAAAATCCGACAAACAAGCAAAATGAACAAAAAACATTGAATTCAATTCTTTCTGATTTTAGAAACTGCATTAAAGAAGGGGTGCACCGGTCCTGGAGATACTGCAATACCAGGTCAATGCGTGGAGTGGACAGAGCAAGCTCTTTTTCCATCTCCCTGTTCTAAAAATCCATTTAATATATGGTCCCCAGATAGGGGACGTATCAGATATTAAACTGATAAGAACAGATACTACACTTGATCTTAGCCAAAAGGCCGAGAAGCGATAACCAGAATTGGTTTCAAACTACGGAGCCACCCAAGGATCCTGAAAAGTCCATTTGTGGAGATGAGCTCCTGGACTCCTGTTAAGAAGACATGTTGTCAACCTCTAGATCCCTTACATGCCTGCACTTTTCGGCTTGCTGCTGCTGCAATCCACGCGTTTTAGATCTGCATAACTCCACCTCTTTAAACACAGCACCTTCACCCTCTGCTGTTCCCACCCGCCTCAACACCGTTGGAAGGGAGGAGAACCAATTAAGGCGGGGGGTGGGGTGGAACGAGCAGCTGTCTACCCTTAGCAGGAGGGCTCCTGATTACATACCTCTCCTGCTGCTGCTGCTGCTGGCTGTCCAGCAGCAGACTGAAGGTGGCTGCTGCTGTGCACAGGTATATAAAGGCTCAGAGCCTATTATGACACGCGCAGCCAGCGTTCCATTGCCACATTCCATCTACTGCAGGCAGGATACCTGGCTGGCTGAATGTCGCTGAGAAGCTCACAGAGACCGCCATAAGCAACAGTTTAACAGAATGCCACAGACTAATCAACCAAACTTTTTGGGTTGGGTTCTCTTTTATAGTCTGCAGGCATTAAATGAAAGAAGTCAGTGT
Source organism: Phyllobates terribilis (assembly GCF_046119375.1). NCBI lineage: Eukaryota > Metazoa > Chordata > Amphibia > Anura > Dendrobatidae > Phyllobates > Phyllobates terribilis. The sequence continues at coordinate 652,610,197 of NW_027362765.1, forward strand.
TCCAGCAGAAGGAGACAACGTTTCAGAAAAGGCATTGTAGCAAACCAAAAAAGAAATTTTAAGAGCAGCAGAGTAACCAGCGCACATACCTGTTAGCTCAGGTGAGTTTAAAAGGCTGCTGTTGATAACAAGGGCATTTGCTAAATAGATGGTGTGTGTGCAACAATATACTGAAAGGTCAATTATATTGTGCAGCTTATCTCACCACCTGTAGTTATTTAGGTGAAAGCTCCAAAATGCTTGCCTAATATGTCTGTTTATCCAAAAGGAAGTAAAAAGGGAGAGCTAGAAAGATAGCATTGCATCACATTACATGGCAATGCAATGCACAGTTGCTGAAGTTGAACCAAAATGAGCTTGTAATCTGGCTTCTGCAACTTTGAACATGAAAAATCCAATGAGGAGAAGAAAAGCAAAGCCAAAGAGTCCATCCCAAAATCCGACAAACAAGCAAAATGAACAAAAAACATTGAATTCAATTCTTTCTGATTTTAGAAACTGCATTAAAGAAGGGGTGCACCGGTCCTGGAGATATTGCAATACCAGGTCAATGCGTGGAGTGGACAGAGCAAGCTCTTTTTCCATCTCCCTGTTCTAAAAATCCATTTAATATATGGTCCCCAGATAGGGGACGTATCAGATATTAAACTGATAAGAACAGATACTACACTTGATCTTAGCCAAAAGGCCGAGAAGCGATAACCAGAATTGGTTTCAAACTACGGAGCCACCCAAGGATCCTGAAAAGTCCATTTGTGGAGATGAGCTCCTGGACTCCCGTTAAGAAGACATGTTGTCAACCTCTAGATCCCTTACATGCCTGCACTTTTCGGCTTGCTGCTGCTGCAATCCACGCGTTTTAGATCTGCATAACTCCACCTCTTTAAACACAGCACCTTCACCCCCTGCTGTTCCCACCCGCCTCAACACCGTTGGAAGGGAGGAGAACCAATTAAGGCGGGGGGTGGGGTGGAACGAGCAGCTGTCTACCCTTAGCAGGAGGGCTCCTGATTACATACCTCTCCTGCTGCTGCTGCTGCTGGCTGTCCAGCAGCAGACTGAAGGTGGCTGCTGCTGTGCACAGGTATATAAAGGCTCAGAGCCTATTATGACACGCGCAGCCAGCGTTCCATTGCCACATTCCATCTACTGCAGGCAGGATACCTGGCTGGCTGAATGTCGCTGAGAAGCTCACAGAGACCGCCATAAGCAACAGTTTAACAGAATGCCACAGACTAATCAACCAAACTTTTTGGGTTGGGTTCTCTTTTATAGTCTGCAGGCATTAAATGAAAGAAGTCAGTGTTCCAGCAGAAGGAGACGTTTCAGAAAAGGCATTGTAGCAAACCAAAAAAGAAATTTTAAGCGCAGCAGAGTAACCAGCGCACATACCTGTTAGCTCAGGTGAGTTTAAAAGGCTGCTGTTGATAACAAGGGCATTTGCTAAATAGATGGTGTGTGTGCAACAATATACTGAAAGGTCAATTATATTGTGCAGCTTATCTCACCACCTGTAGTTATTTAGGTGAAAGCTCCAAAATGCTTGCCTATTATGTCTGTTTATCCAAAAGGAAGTAAAAAGGGAGAGCTAGAAAGATAGCATTGCATCACATTACATGGCAATGCAATGCACAGTTGCTGAAGTTGAACCAAAATGAGCTTGTAATCTGGCTTCTGCAACTTTGAACATGAAAAATCCAATGAGGAGAAGAAAAGCAAAGCCAGAGTCCATCCCAAAATCCGACAAACAAGCAAAATGAACAAAAAACATTGAATTCAATTCTTTCTGATTTTAGAAACTGCATTAAAGAAGGGGTGCACCGGTCCTGGAGATACTGCAATACCAGGTCAATGCGTGGAGTGGACAGAGCAAGCTCTTTTTCCATCTCCCTGTTCTAAAAATCCATTTAATATATGGTCCCCAGATAGGGGACGTATCAGATATTAAACTGATAAGAACAGATACTACACTTGATCTTAGCCAAAAGGCCGAGAAGCGATAACCAGAATTGGTTTCAAACTACGGAGCCACCCAAGGATCCTGAAAAGTCCATTTGTGGAGATGAGCTCCTGGACTCCCGTTAAGAAGACATGTTGTCAACCTCTAGATCCCTTACATGCCTGCACTTTTCGGCTTGCTGCTGCTGCAATCCACGCGTTTTAGATCTGCATAACTCCACCTCTTTAAACACAGCACCTTCACCCCCTGCTGTTCCCACCCGCCTCAACACCGTTGGAAGGGAGGAGAACCAATTAAGGCGGGGGGTGGGGTGGAACGAGCAGCTGTCTACCCTTAGCAGGAGGGCTCCTGATTACATACCTCTCCTGCTGCTGCTGCTGCTGGCTGTCCAGCAGCAGACTGAAGGTGGCTGCTGCTGTGCACAGGTATATAAAGGCTCAGAGCCTATTATGACACGCGCAGCCAGCGTTCCATTGCCACATTCCATCTACTGCAGGCAGGATACCTGGCTGGCTGAATGTCGCTGAGAAGCTCACAGAGACCGCCATAAGCAACAGTTTAACAGAATGCCACAGACTAATCAACCAAACTTTTTGGGTTGGGTTCTCTTTTATAGTCTGCAGGCATTAAATGAAAGAAGTCAGTGTTCCAGCAGAAGGAGACGTTTCAGAAAAGGCATTGTAGCAAACCAAAAAAGAAATTTTAAGCGCAGCAGAGTAACCAGCGCACATACCTGTTAGCTCAGGTGAGTTTAAAAGGCTGCTGTTGATAACAAGGGCATTTGCTAAATAGATGGTGTGTGTGCAACAATATACTGAAAGGTCAATTATATTGTGCAGCTTATCTCACCACCTGTAGTTATTTAGGTGAAAGCTCCAAAATGCTTGCCTATTATGTCTGTTTATCCAAAAGGAAGTAAAAAGGGAGAGCTAGAAAGATAGCATTGCATCACATTACATGGCAATGCAATGCACAGTTGCTGAAGTTGAACCAAAATGAGCTTGTAATCTGGCTTCTGCAACTTTGAACATGAAAAATCCAATGAGGAGAAGAAAAGCAAAGCCAGAGTCCATCCCAAAATCCGACAAACAAGCAAAATGAACAAAAAACATTGAATTCAATTCTTTCTGATTTTAGAAACTGCATTAAAGAAGGGGTGCACCGGTCCTGGAGATACTGCAATACCAGGTCAATGCGTGGAGTGGACAGAGCAAGCTCTTTTTCCATCTCCCTGTTCTAAAAATCCATTTAATATATGGTCCCCAGATAGGGGACGTATCAGATATTAAACTGATAAGAACAGATACTACACTTGATCTTAGCCAAAAGGCCGAGAAGCGATAACCAGAATTGGTTTCAAACTACGGAGCCACCCAAGGATCCTGAAAAGTCCATTTGTGGAGATGAGCTCCTGGACTCCCGTTAAGAAGACATGTTGTCAACCTCTAGATCCCTTACATGCCTGCACTTTTCGGCTTGCTGCTGCTGCAATCCACGCGTTTTAGATCTGCATAACTCCACCTCTTTAAACACAGCACCTTCACCCCCTGCTGTTCCCACCCGCCTCAACACCGTTGGAAGGGAGGAGAACCAATTAAGGCGGGGGGTGGGGTGGAACGAGCAGCTGTCTACCCTTAGCAGGAGGGCTCCTGATTACATACCTCTCCTGCTGCTGCTGCTGCTGGCTGTCCAGCAGCAGACTGAAGGTGGCTGCTGCTGTGCACAGGTATATAAAGGCTCAGAGCCTATTATGACACGCGCAGCCAGCGTTCCATTGCCACATTCCATCTACTGCAGGCAGGATACCTGGCTGGCTGAATGTCGCTGAGAAGCTCACAGAGACCGCCATAAGCAACAGTTTAACAGAATGCCACAGACTAATCAACCAAACTTTTTGGGTTGGGTTCTCTTTTATAGTCTGCAGGCATTAAATGAAAGAAGTCAGTGTTCCAGCAGAAGGAGACAACGTTTCAGAAAAGGCATTGTAGCAAACCAAAAAAGAAATTTTAAGCGCAGCAGAGTAACCAGCGCACATACCTGTTAGCTCAGGTGAGTTTAAAAGGCTGCTGTTGATAACAAGGGCATTTGCTAAATAGATGGTGTGTGTGCAACAATATACTGAAAGGTCAATTATATTGTGCAGCTTATCTCACCACCTGTAGTTATTTAGGTGAAAGCTCCAAAATGCTTGCCTAATATGTCTGTTTATCCAAAAGGAAGTAAAAAGGGAGAGCTAGAAAGATAGCATTGCATCACATTACATGGCAATGCAATGCACAGTTGCTGAAGTTGAACCAAAATGAGCTTGTAATCTGGCTTCTGCAACTTTGAACATGAAAAATCCAATGAGGAGAAGAAAAGCAAAGCCAAAGAGTCCATCCCAAAATCCGACAAACAAGCAAAATGAACAAAAAACATTGAATTCAATTCTTTCTGATTTTAGAAACTGCATTAAAGAAGGGGTGCACCGGTCCTGGAGATACTGCAATACCAGGTCAATGCGTGGAGTGGACAGAGCAAGCTCTTTTTCCATCTCCCTGTTCTAAAAATCCATTTAATATATGGTCCCCAGATAGGGGACGTATCAGATATTAAACTGATAAGAACAGATACTACACTTGATCTTAGCCAAAAGGCCGAGAAGCGATAACCAGAATTGGTTTCAAACTACGGAGCCTCCCAAGGATCCTGAAAAGTCCATTTGTGGAGATGAGCTCCTGGACTCCCGTTAAGAAGACATGTTGTCAACCTCTAGATCCCTTACATGCCTGCACTTTTCGGCTTGCTGCTGCTGCAATCCACGCATTTTAGATCTGCATAACTCCACCTCTTTAAACACAGCACCTTCACCCCCTGCTGTTCCCACCCGCCTCAACACCGTTGGAAGGGAGGAGAACCAATTAAGGCGGGGGGTGGGGTGGAACGAGCAGCTGTCTACCCTTAGCAGGAGGGCTCCTGATTACATACCTCTCCTGCTGCTGCTGCTGCTGGCTGTCCAGCAGCAGACTGAAGGTGGCTGCTGCTGTGCACAGGTATATAAAGGCTCAGAGCCTATTATGACACGCGCAGCCAGCGTTCCATTGCCACATTCCATCTACTGCAGGCAGGATACCTGGCTGGCTGAATGTCGCTGAGAAGCTCACAGAGACCGCCATAAGCAACAGTTTAACAGAATGCCACAGACTAATCAACCAAACTTTTTGGGTTGGGTTCTCTTTTATAGTCTGCAGGCATTAAATGAAAGAAGTCAGTGTTCCAGCAGAAGGAGACAACGTTTCAGAAAAGGCATTGTAGCAAACCAAAAAAGAAATTTTAAGCGCAGCAGAGTAACCAGCGCACATACCTGTTAGCTCAGGTGAGTTTAAAAGGCTGCTGTTGATAACAAGGGCATTTGCTAAATAGATGGTGTGTGTGCAACAATATACTGAAAGGTCAATTATATTGTGCAGCTTATCTCACCACCTGTAGTTATTTAGGTGAAAGCTCCAAAATGCTTGCCTAATATGTCTGTTTATCCAAAAGGAAGTAAAAAGGGAGAGCTAGAAAGATAGCATTGCATCACATTACATGGCAATGCAATGCACAGTTGCTGAAGTTGAACCAAAATGAGCTTGTAATCTGGCTTCTGCAACTTTGAACATGAAAAATCCAATGAGGAGAAGAAAAGCAAAGCCAAAGAGTCCATCCCAAAATCCGACAAACAAGCAAAATGAACAAAAAACATTGAATTCAATTCTTTCTGATTTTAGAAACTGCATTAAAGAAGGGGTGCACCGGTCCTGGAGATACTGCAATACCAGGTCAATGCGTGGAGTGGACAGAGCAAGCTCTTTTTCCATCTCCCTGTTCTAAAAATCCATTTAATATATGGTCCCCAGATAGGGGACGTATCAGATATTAAACTGATAAGAACAGATACTACACTTGATCTTAGCCAAAAGGCCGAGAAGCGATAACCAGAATTGGTTTCAAACTACGGAGCCACCCAAGGATCCTGAAAAGTCCATTTGTGGAGATGAGCTCCTGGACTCCCGTTAAGAAGACATGTTGTCAACCTCTAGATCCCTTACATGCCTGCACTTTTCGGCTTGCTGCTGCTGCAATCCACGCGTTTTAGATCTGCATAACTCCACCTCTTTAAACACAGCACCTTCACCCCCTGCTGTTCCCACCTGCCTCAACACCGTTGGAAGGGAGGAGAACCAATTAAGGCGGGGGGTGGGGTGGAACGAGCAGCTGTCTACCCTTAGCAGGAGGGCTCCTGATTACATACCTCTCCTGCTGCTGCTGCTGCTGGCTGTCCAGCAGCAGACTGAAGGTGGCTGCTGCTGTGCACAGGTATATAAAGGCTCAGAGCCTATTATGACACGCGCAGCCAGCGTTCCATTGCCACATTCCATCTACTGCAGGCAGGATACCTGGCTGGCTGAATGTCGCTGAGAAGCTCACAGAGACCGCCATAAGCAACAGTTTAACAGAATGCCACAGACTAATCAACCAAACTTTTTGGGTTGGGTTCTCTTTTATAGTCTGCAGGCATTAAATGAAAGAAGTCAGTGTTCCAGCAGAAGGAGACAACGTTTCAGAAAAGGCATTGTAGCAAACCAAAAAAGAAATTTTAAGCGCAGCAGAGTAACCAGCGCACATACCTGTTAGCTCAGGTGAGTTTAAAAGGCTGCTGTTGATAACAAGGGCATTTGCTAAATAGATGGTGTGTGTGCAACAATATACTGAAAGGTCAATTATATTGTGCAGCTTATCTCACCACCTGTAGTTATTTAGGTGAAAGCTCCAAAATGCTTGCCTAATATGTCTGTTTATCCAAAAGGAAGTAAAAAGGGAGAGCTAGAAAGATAGCATTGCATCACATTACATGGCAATGCAATGCACAGTTGCTGAAGTTGAACCAAAATGAGCTTGTAATCTGGCTTCTGCAACTTTGAACATGAAAAATCCAATGAGGAGAAGAAAAGCAAAGCCAAAGAGTCCATCCCAAAATCCGACAAACAAGCAAAATGAACAAAAAACATTGAATTCAATTCTTTCTGATTTTAGAAACTGCATTAAAGAAGGGGTGCACCGGTCCTGGAGATACTGCAATACCAGGTCAATGCGTGGAGTGGACAGAGCAAGCTCTTTTTCCATCTCCCTGTTCTAAAAATCCATTTAATATATGGTCCCCAGATAGGGGACGTATCAGATATTAAACTGATAAGAACAGATACTACACTTGATCTTAGCCAAAAGGCCGAGAAGCGATAACCAGAATTGGTTTCAAACTACGGAGCCACCCAAGGATCCTGAAAAGTCCATTTGTGGAGATGAGCTCCTGGACTCCCGTTAAGAAGACATGTTGTCAACCTCTAGATCCCTTACATGCCTGCACTTTTCGGCTTGCTGCTGCTGCAATCCACGCATTTTAGATCTGCATAACTCCACCTCTTTAAACACAGCACCTTCACCCCCTGCTGTTCCCACCCGCCTCAACACCGTTGGAAGGGAGGAGAACCAATTAAGGCGGGGGGTGGGGTGGAACGAGCAGCTGTCTACCCTTAGCAGGAGGGCTCCTGATTACATACCTCTCCTGCTGCTGCTGCTGCTGGCTGTCCAGCAGCAGACTGAAGGTGGCTGCTGCTGTGCACAGGTATATAAAGGCTCAGAGCCTATTATGACACGCGCAGCCAGCGTTCCATTGCCACATTCCATCTACTGCAGGCAGGATACCTGGCTGGCTGAATGTCGCTGAGAAGCTCACAGAGACCGCCATAAGCAACAGTTTAACAGAATGCCACAGACTAATCAACCAAACTTTTTGGGTTGGGTTCTCTTTTATAGTCTGCAGGCATTAAATGAAAGAAGTCAGTGTTCCAGCAGAAGGAGACAACGTTTCAGAAAAGGCATTGTAGCAAACCAAAAAAGAAATTTTAAGCGCAGCAGAGTAACCAGCGCACATACCTGTTAGCTCAGGTGAGTTTAAAAGGCTGCTGTTGATAACAAGGGCATTTGCTAAATAGATGGTGTGTGTGCAACAATATACTGAAAGGTCAATTATATTGTGCAGCTTATCTCACCACCTGTAGTTATTTAGGTGAAAGCTCCAAAATGCTTGCCTAATATGTCTGTTTATCCAAAAGGAAGTAAAAAGGGAGAGCTAAAAAGATAGCATTGCATCACATTACATGGCAATGCAATGCACAGTTGCTGAAGTTGAACCAAAATGAGCTTGTAATCTGGCTTCTGCAACTTTGAACATGAAAAATCCAATGAGGAGAAGAAAAGCAAAGCCAAAGAGTCCATCCCAAAATCCGACAAACAAGCAAAATGAACAAAAAACATTGAATTCAATTCTTTCTGATTTTAGAAACTGCATTAAAGAAGGGGTGCACCGGTCCTGGAGATACTGCAATACCAGGTCAATGCGTGGAGTGGACAGAGCAAGCTCTTTTTCCATCTCCCTGTTCTAAAAATCCATTTAATATATGGTCCCCAGATAGGGGACGTATCAGATATTAAACTGATAAGAACAGATTTTTTTTTTTTTTTTATACCATTCAGTAAAATTTTTCAAGCAACAATCAATAGTATAAAAACTCATACTACGTTGCCCAGTCTTACATCATAATGGTACTTTCTTTATTTCATATTTATAACTTTTTACTGAAACAGTTGTAATACCTTTTGAATGGACAAAAAACTATAAAACATACCATTATCATAAAAAAAGACAGATCACAACACTTAAACAAGGACTTACTGGTACTTTACCAGTGACCTCCATTTTTTTACTTTCCAAAAACCTTCTGAATCAGAGCCACCACCGCCACGGCTGTCCCATAAATAAACTATGTATAACCTTGACAAAACCATCCTAACACAATTATTAACTGAGATTATTTTCCTTTTAAATAAACACAAATTCCTAACGTCCCACAGACTTTCTATTACACATGCCATTATCAACCACAACAATCTCTCTTTCACCCGGCTACTTGCACCCATCCCAAACATTACCACTCTCCAATTTATAAAATTCACGCCCGCTAGTTCCTTGCATAAACCACCCACTCCCTTCCAAACACTCTGAGCATAATCACAATTCCAAACCAAATGCATAACAGTTTCACTCGCCCCACATCCATCCCTCGGACATACCTCTGTTCTAATCAGATCCCTCCTCTTCTGTACCTCTCTCACAGGCAAAATCTCATGCAAACTCATCCATACGATATCACGCTGCCTATTCGATATTCCTTTTATACTCAGGTTCCTCCATACACACAACGCTTCACTCGATCTCAAGCCCCTAATGTTACATTCAAACTCTCTAACACGCATCCTTCTCCTTACATTCCTTATCACTTTGAAATCACCCATAGGAACATCCAACAAATCATGCTTGACAACAAATTTTTCAACAAACTCATACCACACTGGACATTTAAACGAAACAGGCACTCTTGCATCCCTTCTCATCCATTTCAACCCAAACAACATCCATCCAGCCATATATTTAATCATAAAAGCCGTCTTGTTATCCCTGCCTAACAGAACAACCACCGTTTTAATATAATTTAAACCAAGACAAAATTCAAAATTTGGGAAATCCATTCCCCCATGTTCACGTAACTTACACAAATATTCCCTTTTAAGTTTTTCCATCTTACTTCCCCAATAAAACGTAAAAATTAGCTTCTCAATCCACCTAAAACCCCTATAAGGGGCTGGAAAAACCACTGACACAAAAAGTAACATAGGAAGAATCACTGACTTAATAATAAGGACTTTGCCTGACAATGTCAAGTCCCGTAACCTCCAAAAATTTAACTTCTGTTCAATCCTCTTACCGCATTCATCCCAACTCTCATTCCCTTTCAGATCTTTGTTAAACCACACCCCCAAAACCTTAATAGCACCTTCTTCACATATCACACCATCCATCCTAACACTCGAATCCCCGAAACACTTAAAGCTACACTTCCCCCAATTCACCCTAAAACCAGATGCACCACAAAAGAAATCTAAAAGCAACCTTGCTCGATTCATAGCAGCCATATTATCACTCACCACAACAACATCGTCCATATACCCCATTACCTTTACAGTCTTTCCACCACTCCCTGGGATCAGAAGACCATTCATCACTTTCTCTTTCCGAATCATGCACAACAGGGGCTCAATCACACTTATAAACAGGACAGGGGACAACGGACACCCCTGCCTGACCCCTGATTTTATGCACACCTTCTCACTCAAACATCCATTCACTAACACTTCACTCACCACACCATCATACAAACACCTTATGGCATTCACAAAAACACTAGGAAAACCCATCCTAACTAACACCTCAAACATAAACGCATGCGACACTCTATCAAAAGCTTTCTCAAAATCCACACAAAAAACCATACATTTCCCCTTCCTAAACATACAATTTCCAATTACGTCTCTCAACAACAAGAGGTTATCAGTCACACACCTACCTGGCACCGCGCACACTTGATCATCACCAACCACACTTCCAATCACCCCACGCATACGGTTAGCCAGAATTTTGCTAAAGACTTTATAATCTGCATTGAGTAATGTAATCGGCCTCCAATTACGCAAATTCTTTTTCTCACCCTTCTTATATAGTAAAACAACTACTCCTTCTTTCATGGAATTACAAAGTACACCATTCATCCACATATATTGACATACCTCCACAAAATCAACACCAATCACATCCCATGCTTTTACATAAAACTCCACAGGCAACCCATCTTTCCCAGGTGTTTTATTCTTTTTCGCACCATCCACCGCCTTTTTAACCTCATCAAAAACAATATCCTCACTCAAACACTCACGTTCCCCTGATTCAAGCTGACTCTCCAACATACCTAACACATGCTCTTTCAAACCCCCATCCACCCATTTAGACTCAAATAAACTACTATAGAAACTATGTACCTCATCCAACACTTCCCTTCCAACCACAGTCATACCATTATCATTTACAACCTCATCCAACTCATCTTTTTTACTGCACATTTTTTTAAAAAAGTACCTCGTACACTTCTCATCCATATCCAAATGCTCAACTCTCGTCCTAAAAATAATTTCCTTCCCACGCTTTTCCAAAACACGCTTCATCTCATCTCTCGCTCCTCTGAGTTGATCACTAACATCAATTCCTTTCATACTCATTTTATGTAACCACTCAATCCTCATATTTAAATCTTTAAATCTGCCTCTTTCAATTGCTGCTTTTTTATAACCCCACCTCCTAAAAAAATTCTTAATTTCCACTTTCACCCAATCCCACCATACAGTCACATCCACAAAATTATTTTTCCTAGACCTCCACCATTCATACTTACTTTCGAAGTCTCTCATAACCCTAACATCCTCTAACAACCTAACATTTAGCTTCCATACCCCAACACCATGCACCATTTTTTTATCACCTTCAAACATACCCCACAAACATTCATGGTCTGTGAAAGAAAAAACATGCTGTTTAAAAAATTTACACACCAAACCTCTATTTGTATACAGCATGCGGTCAATCCTGGACACTATTCCTCCCCTATCAGCTCTATATGTGGCCGGTGGTGGCTTACTCAAAAATTCCGCTGCATCTAAAAAAGAAAAATCAGATGTAATTTGATTAAGGACCTTACCCGTGACATCAATTTCCCCTTCAGAAACACAATTGAAATCACCAACTAATAATATTGGAATCCTTCCAGGCAAAAATAAACATATTTTCTCTAATAGTGCTAACCTATCCCCTTTGTTAATTGGACAATACACGTTAACAATTTTCACCCTCCACCCTCTCCCCTTAACCACTGCCATTATACAACGACCTGGCTCCACCACCATATAATTTTCAAAACTTAAATCCCTATTCCCCAACAAAATCCCCACACCATCATTTTTGTTTGTCATTGAACCTGACCAAATACTATGCCCATATACCCAGTCCTTTTCAGGAGGTGACTCTTCAATTCCGCACTCTTGCAGACAGTAAATATTTGCTCCAAGATTTTTTAGTTCTTCCAGTATAGCCAATCTTCTAGGCTTAGATTTTATAAGCCTTACATTTATTGACAGTACACTACAGCCCACGTTGGAGCCCATTTTTTAACCATATTCGGTAAAAAAGAACATACCCCCCACCGAAGAGTCAACCTTTCTCGTCTTGAAACTCGATTCCTGATGTTAAGCAGAGAATGCTGGCCCCCTCCTCAAAAAAAGACCTCCTAGGAGAGGCACTGTAGCTCTCGGGATAGCTCCTATCACTTAAGGGGCTGATGCTCCCAATACTGGCAGGTGAAAAATCTGGCCGGAACTTCTTTGCAGAAGACACATCAGAGTCCTCATCAGGGGGCCTCACCACAGCCCCGGTGAAGTCACCCTGGCCACCACCACCTTCATGAATTGCCTCTGAGCATTCCAAAGCCAACACCGGCGTTGTGGAGAGTGAACCGCTCACTTCTCCCTCACCACTCACATCAAGCAGAATTGACATATCTGCAGGCTCTATCTCAACAGCGCTTCCACCAGCAGGATCGGGTGCTTGCTCCATCTCTTCCATGAAGTCCCTTACTGCCTCGATCGCCTCACCAATAGTGGCGGCAGTAGTAGGACGTGGGGACACGGCCTCTGCATATGACCTGGAACGATGGGGACAGTCCTTGAAAGCGTGTCCCTCCTCGCCACATGCATTACAAACCATGGAGTTAGTACACTCCATTGCCAGATGACCCTCTTTATTGCATTTCCCACAAAACTTCTCCACCGTGCAGTCCTCTTGGTAGTGTCCAAAGGATTTACACTTCCTGCAAAAACGCGGAGCACCAGGAAAAAACATATACCCTCTATCCCTCCCGATGGCAAAACTGAGGGGAGGGTAGTGGATACCCCCAGGTCCCTGGGGGTCCTCCTGGAACCGAACAAAAAACTTGTGTTTGCCAGTCCACAAGCCCACCTCATTCCTCACCTTGTGTGAGTAGGACACATAGCTGCAATGACGGTTCAGGAATCTAGTAATGTCCTCCACATCCACAAGGGGGTTGTGCATAAACACAACAACTGGCACTTCCCCCTTAGTATACAATACCGTGAATGTAAGCCCATCAAGAGCCGGATGATCCAAGGCTTGCTGATCCTTCAGAGTCTTGAAAAGATTCTGGCAAGCTGCCATACGATCAAGGACTAAAACGTACCGGCCATTCTTTGGGAACTCCTGTAGGCAAATGATGTCTCCACGACCAACATTCAAAATCTTGAAGATGACGACTTCCACCAAGAACCGCAGGTTAAAGAAATTCCTCTTCGACTCCTCAATATCAATGCGAAAAGCATTTTTGACCCGAATATCATCAGTCCCGGCATAGCGAATCTTGACGCCCATTATCACCTCTCGTTTCCTCTGGACCCCCCCCAATAGCAGCAGGCAGCTTAAGCCACCTAAGTGGCGATGCTGCAAGGCCGAGGGGGAGACACTATAGGATATAGGATCCTTCTGACCAGATACAAGATCTAAGCCAAAAGGCCGAGAAGCGATAACCAGAATTGGTTTCAAACTACGGAGCCACCCAAGGATCCTGAAAAGTCCATTTGTGGAGATGAGCTCCTGGACTCCCGTTAAGAAGACATGTTGTCAACCTCTAGATCCCTTACATGCCTGCACTTTTCGGCTTGCTGCTGCTGCAATCCACGCGTTTTAGATCTGCATAACTCCACCTCTTTAAACACAGCACCTTCACCCCCTGCTGTTCCCACCCGCCTCAACACCGTTGGAAGGGAGGAGAACCAATTAAGGCGGGGGGTGGGGTGGAACGAGCAGCTGTCTACCCTTAGCAGGAGGGCTCCTGATTACATACCTCTCCTGCTGCTGCTGCTGCTGGCTGTCCAGCAGCAGACTGAAGGTGGCTGCTGCTGTGCACAGGTATATAAAGGCTCAGAGCCTATTATGACACGCGCAGCCAGCGTTCCATTGCCACATTCCATCTACTGCAGGCAGGATACCTGGCTGGCTGAATGTCACTGAGAAGCTCACAGAGACCGCCATAAGCAACAGTTTAACAGAATGCCACAGACTAATCAACCAAACTTTTTGGGTTGGGTTCTCTTTTATAGTCTGCAGGCATTAAATGAAAGAAGTCAGTGTTCCAGCAGAAGGAGACAACGTTTCAGAAAAGGCATTGTAGCAAACCAAAAAAGAAATTTTAAGCGCAGCAGAGTAACCAGCGCACATACCTGTTAGCTCAGGTGAGTTTAAAAGGCTGCTGTTGATAACAAGGGCATTTGCTAAATAGATGGTGTGTGTGCAACAATATACTGAAAGGTCAATTATATTGTGCAGCTTATCTCACCACCTGTAGTTATTTAGGTGAAAGCTCCAAAATGCTTGCCTAATATGTCTGTTTATCCAAAAGGAAGTAAAAAGGGAGAGCTAGAAAGATAGCATTGCATCACATTACATGGCAATGCAATGCACAGTTGCTGAAGTTGAACCAAAATGAGCTTGTAATCTGGCTTTTGCAACTTTGAACATGAAAAATCCAATGAGGAGAAGAAAAGCAAAGCCAAAGAGTCCATCCCAAAATCCGACAAACAAGCAAAATGAACAAAAAACATTGAATTCAATTCTTTCTGATTTTAGAAACTGCATTAAAGAAGGGGTGCACCGGTCCTGGAGATACTGCAATACCAGGTCAATGCGTGGAGTGGACAGAGCAAGCTCTTTTTCCATCTCCCTGTTCTAAAAATCCATTTAATATATGGTCCCCAGATAGGGGACGTATCAGATATTAAACTGATAAGAACAGATTTTTTTTTTTTTTTTTTTTTTTTTAAAACCTATTCAGGTTAAAATTAAAGTCCACTCCACAGTCCTCTTCTCCCCAAAGGGAGACAAGACGTGGACTCCAACTTAAATCATCATCAGGTTTTGGTACTTTTAATGTCAGAAAAAAAAATTACAAAAATACAACAATACTTACAAAGAAAGAAATGTTTCAGAACCTGAATGGATACCAAAAAAATAAAAATTAAATTATAACTGTATTAACAACAGTAATAACATCAAGTAAAATACTTGTAACCATTATCAAAAGCATGAACCCCAACCCAACTCAGAACCTTAAGGGACAAATCTTCAACCCTTGATGCTGAAAAAACTTGTTTCGATACACCATCTGGTATTCTATATTTCACACAAAAAACATTTTTATCTCTTATTAGTTCTTTCCTAACATTCTCTATAAGATAGTCCAAACGTTTCTCATCATACAACTTACGGTACAACCGGTTAAAATATTCTGCATTCTTTATAAACATAGGTTGTTGAAAAACAACTATATTTTCTTCCATTGCCACCTCCACTTCCTGTTCCTTTCTCTTTTCTTGCTTTTTAACCTTACCACGGCCAGTTCCCTGACTTACACCTCCCATTTCACTCTCTACCCTATCCCCCCAATCTACTCTTGTTTTCTCCATCTCCCTCTGCACTCCTACAGGTTTGCTTTCTTTTCCCTTTACCACCAACACCTTTTCTACACTTTCCTCCTTTCTCTCTACCAAAACCTTTTTAACCACTACCTCCTTCTCGTTATTTCTTTTCCTCTTTGGGCAATTCTTAAAAACATGCGTATCTTCCTGACACAAGTTGCACTTCCTCCGATCTTTACAATCCTTTGACTCATGATCACCTTTTTTGCAAAAACCACATACACCACCCGAACAATTTTCCTTTCCATGCCCGTATTGACGACAAACTCGACAAAAAGTGGGTATACCACTGAAAAAAATATCACCATTTATATTACCCAACTTAAACCTAGCTGGGGGAAGCAACACAGTCCCCTGCTCATCTTCTTTGAAACGGACCAAAAATTTCCACTTCGAAGTCCAAAAACCAAATTCATTATAAATCTTCCCTTTTGGTGTTACTGACAAACAAAAAAACTCCAAAAATGTAAGAACATCCTCTTCGTCCACCAATGGAGAGTACATTTTAACAATGATCCATTTATCTCTAACGGGGAAGTGTGGCATTACACTTATCCCCTCCATTCTTTTATCCTGGCTTGCAGTCATTTTCCTTAGATATCCTTCAAAAAAAACTTTGTCAACAAAAACTATATCATAAACACCCCTCCTGGGGTAGTCCATTATCGCCAACACTTCTTCTGTCTTCAAACCAAAAAGATCCACAAGAACTTGACTCATCACATACCTAAAATCCTTTTGATCTCGAAAGTTCTCCTGAACAACCAAACGAATAGAATTCTGCACCTTAGCGAATTCAGGCACATGATCTTCCTCTCCTTAATGTGATGCTGCAGACATCTTCTTCACAAACAGGTTCTCCTCTTCTCAATAGAAACCTTCAACACCGAAGTGCCAGGTAGATGATCGCCTCCCGTTGCCCGGGGACTAATCCGACTCCCTAATAGCAGCAGGGAGGTGAAGCCCTGCTGAAAAACAGAGCGATCCCCCCAGGCCAAGGAGCCGGGTACCCCGAGCATCTCTCAGCCAAGACCAAGGCAGCAGCCGCTAGATCACTGCACTTGATCTTAGCCAAAAGGCCGAGAAGCGATAACCAGAATTGGTTTCAAACTACGGAGCCACCCAAGGATCCTGAAAAGTCCATTTGTGGAGATGAGCTCCTGGACTCCCGTTAAGAAGACATGTTGTCAACCTCTAGATCCCTTACATGCCTGCACTTTTCGGCTTGCTGCTGCTGCAATCCACGTGTTTTAGATCTGCATAACTCCACCTCTTTAAACACAGCACCTTCACCCCCTGCTGTTCCCACCCGCCTCAACACCGTTGGAAGGGAGGAGAACCAATTAAGGCGGGGGGTGGGGTGGAACGAGCAGCTGTCTACCCTTAGCAGGAGGGCTCCTGATTACATACCTCTCCTGCTGCTGCTGCTGCTGGCTGTCCAGCAGCAGACTGAAGGTGGCTGCTGCTGTGCACAGGTATATAAAGGCTCAGAGCCTATTATGACACGCGCAGCCAGCGTTCCATTGCCACATTCCATCTACTGCAGGCAGGATACCTGGCTGGCTGAATGTCGCTGAGAAGCTCACAGAGACCGCCATAAGCAACAGTTTAACAGAATGCCACAGACTAATCAACCAAACTTTTTGGGTTGGGTTCTCTTTTATAGTCTGCAGGCATTAAATGAAAGAAGTCAGTGTTCCAGCAGAAGGAGACAACGTTTCAGAAAAGGCATTGTAGCAAACCAAAAAAGAAATTTTAAGCGCAGCAGAGTAACCAGCGCACATACCTGTTAGCTCAGGTGAGTTTAAAAGGCTGCTGTTGATAACAAGGGCATTTGCTAAATAGATGGTGTGTGTGCAACAATATACTGAAAGGTCAATTATATTGTGCAGCTTATCTCACCACCTGTAGTTATTTAGGTGAAAGCTCCAAAATGCTTGCCTAATATGTCTGTTTATCCAAAAGGAAGTAAAAAGGGAGAGCTAGAAAGATAGCATTGCATCACATTACATGGCAATGCAATGCACAGTTGCTGAAGTTGAACCAAAATGAGCTTGTAATCTGGCTTCTGCAACTTTGAACATGAAAAATCCAATGAGGAGAAGAAAAGCAAAGCCAAAGAGTCCATCCCAAAATCCGACAAACAAGCAAAATGAACAAAAAACATTGAATTCAATTCTTTCTGATTTTAGAAACTGCATTAAAGAAGGGGTGCACCGGTCCTGGAGATACTGCAATACCAGGTCAATGCGTGGAGTGGACAGAGCAAGCTCTTTTTCCATCTCCCTGTTCTAAAAATCCATTTAATATATGGTCCCCAGATAGGGGACGTATCAGATATTAAACTGATAAGAACAGATTTTTTGATTGAATATATCTTTTATTAGCACAAAAAATAAGTTAACAGACAGTGTACAGTGCCGCAGCCCAGTACACACAGAATTCTACATCATATTTACATAGCATGAGGATACGACGCACTAACTAGACACATCACACCCCTATGCTACACAAAACACTCAATCTGAAAGAAAAAGCATGTCAATCAATACAGTACGACGAACCGTGATAAGGGATGGGGATTGGGAAAAAGGGGATGGGGAGGGGAAAATCACAGGCCCGAAGCTTTATTGAAAGACAAGACACATAAGGGGAGAGGGGGAGGAGGGGTTTAGTCCTCGTCCTCGTCCTCCGGACCGTCCATGATGGAATAGTCTCTGAGCAGGCTGTGGATCAGCCTGCGGCAGTCCTGGATGGACATCCTCTCCCTCCTCAAGATGAGCCGGTTCCTGGCGACCCAAACGGCATCCTTGAAGCAGTTCATAAGGCGCCAAGCCTCCTGGATGGCTCCGACGGTATGAACCCCAGGGAAGAGTCCGTAAAGCACAGAATGGTGCGATAGGCTCGCCCTGGGGACAGAGTTCCTCAGGTCGTCCTCAAGTGCAGTCAATAGGCGCTGTGCAAATCCGCAGTCCCAAAAAGTGTGCAAAGATGTTTCCTCCACGAAGGGGCACCTTGGGCAGTACCGGGTCTTGCACAGGTTCCGGGCATGCATGAATGACCGGACGGGCAGTCCGCCCTGAATCGCCATCCACGACAAGTCCTTGTGCCCGTTGGTCAGCCTGTCAGACGACACATTTGTCCACACAGTCTCTAGCGTGTCCTGGTGAAGTCCTGTGATGTTCTCCACGTCATCCTTGGCTCTGATTAGCTTGTGGATAGTTTTGGGCTTCCACAAGTCGGGCTTGAGTCCCTCCAGTTGATGCTCCCCCACAAATCGAACGACGTCTCCGTAGAACCATGGCGTCGTCCAGTTGTAGGGGAAGGAGCTGTCCCACTTGTCCCAGCCGAGTCGCCTCCAAAGAGGAAGCAGGAAGAAGCGAGACATGGACCTGCCCGCGGAGCCATTCTTGACTTGCAAAGTCCGGCGGACACAATCACACACAAAAGAGGATCGCAGGAGAGTGGGGATATCTGGAACGCCCTTCCCACCCTTGCGAGGCTCCTTGTACATGACGGCCCGCCTGACTCTGTCCATCTTGGATCCCCAGACAAAGTGAAACACTGTCCTGGTAATGGCCCTGCACACAGTGACGTGTGGGGGCCAGGCCTGCGCCGTGTACTGCAAGACGGGCAGGACCTCATTACGCAGGACGAGTGCCTTACCCTCACAAGTGAGGTGTCTGAGGCTCCAGAGTCCGATCCGTTGCTTCACCTTGGCCAAGCGTTCTTGCCAGGACTTGAGGGCCGCTCCTTCCTTCCCGAACCAGACTCCCAGCACCTTGAGGAAATCCGGTTGAATGTTGAAGGGGAAGGGGGCGGAGGAGGCCGGCTGCCAATCCCCGAAGAGCATGGCTTCCGACTTCCTGCAGTTGACTTTGGCCCCTGAAGCCCGGCCGAACCTCTCACACGTCTGGACGAGGGCGTCGACTGAACCACGATCAGCACAGAAGACGGTGACGTCGTCCATGTAGAGCGAGCACTTGACCTCGTGTCGTCCCGGACCCGGTGCGGTGATCCCTCTGATCTCTCCATTCTGCCGGATAGCCTCTGCGAAGAGTTCTATAACACAAACAAAAAGAAGAGGTGATAGAGGGCAGCCTTGTCTGACCCCAGAGAGGACAGGGAAGGGGTCAGTCTTCCAGCCGTTCACCAACACCGAGCTGTGGATATCAAAATACATCAGACGGACATACGAACAAAACATGTTACCCAAACCTAACCGGTGCAGAGCTCGGCCCATGAACTCGTGGGAAACCCGGTCGAAGGCCTTCTCCTGATCCAAGGAGACCAGGGCCGCGTGTGTGCGGCGGACCTTGATGTACTCGACCGTGTCCCGCACGAGAGCGAGGCTGTCTGCGATGCGACGTCCAGGGATGCCGCAGGTCTGGTCCGGGTGGATGATCCGTCCGATGACCGTCTTAAGTCGTGTCGCCATCGTCTTGGCCAGGATCTTGTAGTCCACGTTGAGCAGAGTGATGGGACGCCAATTCCTCAGGTCGCACCTCTCTCCCTTCCGCTTGTACAGGATCGTGACCATTCCTTCCCTCAAAGATGGAGGCATTCTACCCTCCACCACCATCTCCTCGTACAGGTCCAACAGGTCCGGACAGATGAGGTCTCCCAGCGCTACATAGAGCTCCGCTGGAAGACCATCACTGCCCGGGGTCCTGCCGGTCCTAAAGGATTTAGCGGCAGAGAGCAATTCGCCCACCATCAGAGGTTTGTCCAAGGCTGCCGTGCCTGCAGGATCAAGATGGTTAGTGATACCTGACAGGAACTTATCAGCAGCGTCGGGGTCGGTAGTCTTGTGGGAGTAGAGTTCGCTGTAGAAGTCGCTGACGACCCTCATCACGTCCTCCTTCCCACGTCGCATGTTTCCGCTCTCGTCTCGCAGCTCGTTCAGGGGCGTGTGACCAGCATGAAGTTTCCTGAAAAAGAATGAGTTACATTTCTCACCCTTCTCCAGATTCTCCACTTTGGAACGGAAGATGATTCGCTTGGACTCCTCCTCAAAGTGCCTTTTCAGGCTCTTCTTGGTCTCCTCCAGCTCCTCCCTCACGTCCCAGCCGCAGTGAAGAAGGTCCTGCAGCGACCGCAGCTCGCGCTGCAGCCCTCTGAAGTCCCTCCTCTTCTCACACTCCTGTTGTCGACCCTTGGCCTGAAAGAAACAGCGAAACTCAAGTTTAACATATTCCCACCAATCAGAGACTGTTTGGAAGCTACCCTTGTAGGACTGCCACATTGCGTAGGCTGCTCTCAGCTCCTCCACGACTTCATCCTGAGCCAGCAGAGCACAATTCAGCTTCCAGGAGCCGGGGCCGGACGGAAAACCGTCGCCGAGGACACCTTGTAAGTGAATGGCTCTGTGGTCGGAGAAGAAGCAGGAGACCATCGAGTGCCTACTCTGCCTGACTGCCCGAGAGGTGAACACAAAGTCAATCCTGGAGCGGAGTGAGCCATCGGGTCGGCTCCACGAATAGTTCGTGGAGCCTCTCCCCATGGAGCCCACCACGTCCTGAAGAGAGGCCTCGGTTACCATCTCGATGAGCAGCTTGGACGTGATGTCCAACTTGGCAGATGTGCCAGAACTACGACCGTCCTCCTCGATGGGGCAGTTGAAATCCCCGGCCATCACTAAGGTCCTGGTGGTGGCAAGCTGAAGCCGCAGGGTCTGGAAAAGCTCCAAACGCTCATTCTTCAGTGGGGACGCATACACGTTGATGAACCTGATAGGTTCTCCCGCCCAGTTGCCATCTACAACAAGAGCCCTGCCGCAGATGAGCTCCTGGACGGACTCAAGCGTGAATGCGCCCCCCCTGATCAGAATTGCGACCCCCGCAGACTTGCAGTCACCCCCACCGGACCAGTAGGATGGACCGTGGGACCACTCCCTGGCAAGATGTTTGAAGGACCTAGAGGAGGGAAGGGAACATTCCTGCAACATATAAACATCACACAACTGGGAAGTAAGGAAGGCATAAATAGTCTGACGTCTGAACTTGTCCTTGATGCTCCTGACATTAATGGAAAATAAGTTAATATTAGCCATCATGTAGGGAAAAAAGAAAAAGTTAGCGCAGGCAATACACCTTAGTTACCACTCCGGTCGGGTGGTCCCTCGTCGGTGTTGACTGCTGGTGACGGGATCACCAGCAGGCCCTCTTCCTCCATCTGGTCAAGCAGCGCGGCCTCAATCTCGGCGACCACCAGTTCCTCCTCTTCTGGCTCGGCCACCAGGGTCTCAACCATGTGCTCCATCTCTTCTGGCTCAGGGAGGGTATCCTCCTTTTCGCCTACGAAATCCAGAATCTTCTTTTTGGAGGATTCAGTAGCAGGGCTGTCCTCCACCTTCCTCTTTCCCCGGGTTGGAACTGGGGAGACAAGAAGGGGAAAATCCTCCTCGGAATAGATAGCGGCGGGTGGAGGAAAGGTTAATTCCACCGCTACCATGGTCTGGGGAGGGAGAGTGGCTGCCGGGGCAGGGGAAAGGACACCTGCTGAGGAGTAGGGGAAGGAGGAAGAGGAAGTGGAATCCTCAGCAGGGGTGGCCGGGGTGGGGGGGGATTGGACGGGGGTGGCAGGGGGAGGGATCGAGAGAGGGGTGACAGAACTCTTACCCTCCTTTGACTTTTTCTTCTGCTTCGGAGCTGCTGGGACCGTCGCTGGGGCTTTGGCCACCGACTCCTTGACCGCTTTGGCCTTGGTCGTCTCGGCCTTGGCCGCTGGGGCCTTGGTCGTCGCGTCCTTGACCTTCACAGGCCTGGTCGTCGGGGCCTTGTCCTCCGTAGCTGGGGTCGTCGCAACCACCGATGCCCAGGATCTCTCACGCCTGGGGCAATCCTTGTACAGATGAGCCGCCAGCCCACACAGGTTGCAGGACGTCTTCTTCGGGCAGTCCTTCGAGCTGTGTCCCGTCACTCGACAAATCCTGCAGGCATCCTCCTTGCAGTCCTTCATCTCGTGGCCGTTCTTGCCGCATCTCCTGCAGTTCCGCGGCATGTCCGGGTAATAGATGAGGCCGTAGGAGTTGCCCAGGGAGAATGTCGGGGGCAGGTGCCGAAGTCCGTCTGAGTACGCCAGGTCCCTGTGAAGTCTAACGGTCACCGACCACTTACCTGTCCAGAAGCCGAGTCCATTCAGGATGTGAGAGGGTTCCTTCACAACCAAACAGAAGCGTCTCAGGAAGGTACAGATGTCTTGGCCTGGGGTGTGCGGGTTGCGCATGGAGACCGTGATCCTCCTTTCATCCCTCTGGATAGGGCAGCTACCTGTAAAGGCAGAGAAAGAATTATCCGGTCCTTTTGCGCTTACCATTTCCCAGAACCTCCTGCAGGTGTTCACAGTGGCGAAGGTGACGAAGAAGATCCCCGTCAAGAAGGTCTGGATGCTGAGGGTGTCCGACCTGGAGAAGCCTCGATCCAGCAGCATCTTCTGGCAGAACACGTCCGAGGACATGTCCGGCACCCTCCCATCCACTTCCTTCAGCTTCAGGGCCACCGTCTGCCGCATCCATGGCTCCAGGGCTGGAGCTTCGTGGCGGGGCTTCTGGGGTCCCTTCTGCTGGCCAGTCGTGGAGGCAGAGTCCTTGGGGTCAGAATCGGCTCCTGGCTGGGCCCTCCTGGCTGTCCCCAGCTCCAGGCTCTTCTTTTCGGCCTTCCTCGCAGCGCTTGCCATGGCTTTCCTCCTGCAGTTACTTCTTGGAGCTGGATCTGGAACTCTTCCCGGAATGGGTGGAGCTATGCAGATTCTTCTCCCGTCGTGTTCTGGACAAATTCCCCGAAAGGTCTTTGTCTCGATGATTTTCTTCCTCGAAGATTCCACAGGACAGCCCGATTCTTCTCCGAGTCTTCGTCTTCTTCTGGATTCTTTAGAGCTTCTTCCTCCCACCGATATCCGCCTTCGTTCTCTGATGTCAGCTGGGCTCCAAAGCTCTTCTCCTTCCGAGTTCGATCGCTCTCGTCAAGTGTAGATCGTAGCTCTTGTGTTCTTAAAAGAACAGATACTACACTTGATCTTAGCCAAAAGGCCGAGAAGCGATAACCAGAATTGGTTTCAAACTACGGAGCCACCCAAGGATCCTGAAAAGTCCATTTGTGGAGATGAGCTCCTGGACTCCCGTTAAGAAGACATGTTGTCAACCTCTAGATCCCTTACATGCCTGCACTTTTCGGCTTGCTGCTGCTGCAATCCACGCGTTTTAGATCTGCATAACTCCACCTCTTTAAACACAGCACCTTCACCCCCTGCTGTTCCCACCCGCCTCAACACCGTTGGAAGGGAGGAGAACCAATTAAGGCGGGGGGTGGGGTGGAACGAGCAGCTGTCTATCTACCCTTAGCAGGAGGGCTCCTGATTACATACCTCTCCTGCTGCTGCTGCTGCTGGCTGTCCAGCAGCAGACTGAAGGTGGCTGCTGCTGTGCACAGGTATATAAAGGCTCAGAGCCTATTATGACACGCGCAGCCAGCGTTCCATTGCCACATTCCATCTACTGCAGGCAGGATACCTGGCTGGCTGAATGTCGCTGAGAAGCTCACAGAGACCGCCATAAGCAACAGTTTAACAGAATGCCACAGACTAATCAACCAAACTTTTTGGGTTGGGTTCTCTTTTATAGTCTGCAGGCATTAAATGAAAGAAGTCAGTGTTCCAGCAGAAGGAGACAACGTTTTTCTCTGCAGTAGTCACCTGTGGGGTAACAGCAGGGACAGTAGGCTTACCTTTGGTCACTTCGGAGAAGGACCTAGGCTTGACTTTAGCCTTACAATCCCGAATCACATGTCCTTCCTCCCCGCAGGCATCACATACCACCGGGTTGGAACAATCCTTCGCCAGATGACCGTACTTGTTGCACTTTCTACAGTTTGGCAATTGCTTGCAGAAATCCTGGATATGCCCGAACATGTTGCATCTCCTGCAGAACAATGGCGCCTCGGGAAAAAACAGATATCCAGAGTCTCTTCCAATTGTAAAGTTCAGGGGAGGATAGTGAATACCTCCAGGACCATGAGGGTCTATCCCAAACCTCACAAAGTATTTATACTTCCCAGTCCACAGCCCTTCTCCATTTAAGATTTTATGGGAGAATTGCACAAAAATGCAGTGTCTTCTCAGGAATGCAGTGATATCATCCCGGGAGATAAAGGGGTTGTGCATGAATACTACCACCGGGATATCCCCCTTAGAGTAGAGTACAGTGAAGATAAGTCCATCCAGCTGAGGGTGCTCTGAAAGGACTTGAAGAGTTTTGAAAAGGTTTTGGCAAGCCGCCATAGAAGAAAGCACCAAGACGTACCTATGCTCCCTTCTGAACTCCTGCAAACAGATGATCTCCGACTTCTGGATCTTCAGGATTTCATAGAAAATGGCGTTGACCAGGTATGACAACGAGAAATGGTCCTTCTTCTCCTCAGAGACCTCGATACGGAAAGCATTCTTGACCCGGGGATCCCCGGTCCCAGCAAAGCGAAGCTTGACACCCATGGTCGCTTCAGGAATCGCCTTCTCGTTTCCTCCTCACTCTCCCCCTATAGCAGCATCCAGCTTAAGCCACCGAAGTGGCGATGCTGGAAGGCCGAGGGCTAGTACACAAGGAACCTCTTGTCCAAACACTAGGTCTGAGCCAAAAGGCCGAGAAGCGATAACCAGAATTGGTTTCAAACTACGGAGCCACCCAAGGATCCTGAAAAGTCCATTTGTGGAGATGAGCTCCTGGACTCCCGTTAAGAAGACATGTTGTCAACCTCTAGAACCCTTACATGCCTGCACTTTTCGGCTTGCTGCTGCTGCAATCCACGCGTTTTAGATCTGCATAACTCCACCTCTTTAAACACAGCACCTTCACCCCCTGCTGTTCCCACCCGCCTCAACACCGTTGGAAGGGAGGAGAACCAATTAAGGCGGGGGGTGGGGTGGAACGAGCAGCTGTCTACCCTTAGCAGGAGGGCTCCTGATTACATACATCTCCTGCTGCTGCTGCTGCTGGCTGTCCAGCAGCAGACTGAAGGTGGCTGCTGCTGTGCACAGGTATATAAAGGCTCAGAGCCTATTATGACACGCGCAGCCAGCGTTCCATTGCCACATTCCATCTACTGCAGGCAGGATACCTGGCTGGCTGAATGTCGCTGAGAAGCTCACAGAGACCGCCATAAGCAACAGTTTAACAGAATGCCACAGACTAATCAACCAAACTTTTTGGGTTGGGTTCTCTTTTATAGTCTGCAGGCATTAAATGAAAGAAGTCAGTGTTCCAGCAGAAGGAGACAACGTTTCAGAAAAGGCATTGTAGCAAACCAAAAAAGAAATTTTAAGCGCAGCAGAGTAACCAGCGCACATACCTGTTAGCTCAGGTGAGTTTAAAAGGCTGCTGTTGATAACAAGGGCATTTGCTAAATAGATGGTGTGTGTGCAACAATATACTGAAAGGTCAATTATATTGTGCAGCTTATCTCACCACCTGTAGTTATTTAGGTGAAAGCTCCAAAATGCTTGCCTAATATGTCTGTTTATCCAAAAGGAAGTAAAAAGGGAGAGCTAGAAAGATAGCATTGCATCACATTACATGGCAATGCAATGCACAGTTGCTGAAGTTGAACCAAAATGAGCTTGTAATCTGGCTTCTGCAACTTTGAACATGAAAAATCCAATGAGGAGAAGAAAAGCAAAGCCAAAGAGTCCATCCCAAAATCCGACAAACAAGCAAAATGAACAAAAAACATTGAATTCAATTCTTTCTGATTTTAGAAACTGCATTAAAGAAGGGGTGCACCAGTCCTGGAGATACTGCAATACCAGGTCAATGCGTGGAGTGGACAGAGCAAGCTCTTTTTCCATCTCCCTGTTCTAAAAATCCATTTAATATATGGTCCCCAGATAGGGGACGTATCAGATATTAAACTGATAAGAACAGATACTACACTTGATCTTAGCCAAAAGGCCGAGAAGCGATAACCAGAATTGGTTTCAAACTACGGAGCCACCCAAGGATCCTGAAAAGTCCATTTGTGGAGATGAGCTCCTGGACTCCCGTTAAGAAGACATGTTGTCAACCTCTAGATCCCTTACATGCCTGCACTTTTCGGCTTGCTGCTGCTGCAATCCACGCGTTTTAGATCTGCATAACTCCACCTCTTTAAACACAGCACCTTCACCCCCTGCTGTTCCCACCCGCCTCAACACCGTTGGAAGGGAGGAGAACCAATTAAGGCGGGGGGTGGGGTGGAACGAGCAGCTGTCTACCCTTAGCAGGAGGGCTCCTGATTACATACCTCTCCTGCTGCTGCTGCTGCTGGCTGTCCAGCAGCAGACTGAAGGTGGCTGCTGCTGTGCACAGGTATATAAAGGCTCAGAGCCTATTATGACACGCGCAGCCAGCGTTCCATTGCCACATTCCATCTACTGCAGGCAGGATACCTGGCTGGCTGAATGTCGCTGAGAAGCTCACAGAGACCGCCATAAGCAACAGTTTAACAGAATGCCACAGACTAATCAACCAAACTTTTTGGGTTGGGTTCTCTTTTATAGTCTGCAGGCATTAAATGAAAGAAGTCAGTGTTCCAGCAGAAGGAGACAACGTTTCAGAAAAGGCATTGTAGCAAACCAAAAAAGAAATTTTAAGCGCAGCAGAGTAACCAGCGCACATACCTGTTAGCTCAGGTGAGTTTAAAAGGCTGCTGTTGATAACAAGGGCATTTGCTAAATAGATGGTGTGTGTGCAACAATATACTGAAAGGTCAATTATATTGTGCAGCTTATCTCACCACCTGTAGTTATTTAGGTGAAAGCTCCAAAATGCTTGCCTAATATGTCTGTTTATCCAAAAGGAAGTAAAAAGGGAGAGCTAGAAAGATAGCATTGCATCACATTACATGGCAATGCAATGCACAGTTGCTGAAGTTGAACCAAAATGAGCTTGTAATCTGGCTTCTGCAACTTTGAACATGAAAAATCCAATGAGGAGAAGAAAAGCAAAGCCAAAGAGTCCATCCCAAAATCCGACAAACAAGCAAAATGAACAAAAAACATTGAATTCAATTCTTTCTGATTTTAGAAACTGCATTAAAGAAGGGGTGCACCGGTCCTGGAGATACTGCAATACCAGGTCAATGCGTGGAGTGGACAGAGCAAGCTCTTTTTCCATCTCCCTGTTCTAAAAATCCATTTAATATATGGTCCCCAGATAGGGGACGTATCAGATATTAAACTGATAAGAAAAGATACTACACTTGATCTTAGCCAAAAGGCCGAGAAGCGATAACCAGAATTGGTTTCAAACTACGGAGCCACCCAAGGATCCTGAAAAGTCCATTTGTGGAGATGAGCTCCTGGACTCCCGTTAAGAAGACATGTTGTCAACCTCTAGATCCCTTACATGCCTGCACTTTTCGGCTTGCTGCTGCTGCAATCCACGCGTTTTAGATCTGCATAACTCCACCTCTTTAAACACAGCACCTTCACCCCCTGCTGTTCCCACCCGCCTCAACACCGTTGGAAGGGAGGAGAACCAATTAAGGCGGGGGGTGGGGTGGAACGAGCAGCTGTCTACCCTTAGCAGGAGGGCTCCTGATTACATACCTCTCCTGCTGCTGCTGCTGCTGGCTGTCCAGCAGCAGACTGAAGGTGGCTGCTGCTGTGCACAGGTATATAAAGGCTCAGAGCCTATTATGACACGCGCAGCCAGCGTTCCATTGCCACATTCCATCTACTGCAGGCAGGATACCTGGCTGGCTGAATGTCGCTGAGAAGCTCACAGAGACCGCCATAAGCAACAGTTTAACAGAATGCCACAGACTAATCAACCAAACTTTTTGGGTTGGGTTCTCTTTTATAGTCTGCAGGCATTAAATGAAAGAAGTCAGTGTTCCAGCAGAAGGAGACAACGTTTCAGAAAAGGCATTGTAGCAAACCAAAAAAGAAATTTTAAGCGCAGCAGAGTAACCAGCGCACATACCTGTTAGCTCAGGTGAGTTTAAAAGGCTGCTGTTGATAACAAGGGCATTTGCTAAATAGATGGTGTGTGTGCAACAATATACTGAAAGGTCAATTATATTGTGCAGCTTATCTCACCACCTGTAGTTATTTAGGTGAAAGCTCCAAAATGCTTGACTAATATGTCTGTTTATCCAAAAGGAAGTAAAAAGGGAGAGCTAGAAAGATAGCATTGCATCACATTACATGGCAATGCAATGCACAGTTGCTGAAGTTGAACCAAAATGAGCTTGTAA
The DNA here is from genome assembly GCF_046119375.1 of Phyllobates terribilis. Classification (NCBI taxonomy): domain Eukaryota; kingdom Metazoa; phylum Chordata; class Amphibia; order Anura; family Dendrobatidae; genus Phyllobates; species Phyllobates terribilis. The sequence goes on from NW_027362765.1 coordinate 652,638,889, forward strand.
TCTGGCTTCTGCAACTTTGAACATGAAAAATCCAATGAGGAGAAGAAAAGCAAAGCCAAAGAGTCCATCCCAAAATCCGACAAACAAGCAAAATGAACAAAAAACATTGAATTCAATTCTTTCTGATTTTAGAAACTGCATTAAAGAAGGGGTGCACCGGTCCTGGAGATACTGCAATACCAGGTCAATGCGTGGAGTGGACAGAGCAAGCTCTTTTTCCATCTCCCTGTTCTAAAAATCCATTTAATATATGGTCCCCAGATAGGGGACGTATCAGATATTAAACTGATAAGAACAGATACTACACTTGATCTTAGCCAAAAGGCCGAGAAGCGATAACCAGAATTGGTTTCAAACTACGGAGCCACCCAAGGATCCTGAAAAGTCCATTTGTGGAGATGAGCTCCTGGACTCCCGTTAAGAAGACATGTTGTCAACCTCTAGATCCCTTACATGCCTGCACTTTTCGGCTTGCTGCTGCTGCAATCCACGCGTTTTAGATCTGCATAACTCCACCTCTTTAAACACAGCACCTTCACCCCCTGCTGTTCCCACCCGCCTCAACACCGTTGGAAGGGAGGAGAACCAATTAAGGCGGGGGGTGGGGTGGAACGAGCAGCTGTCTACCCTTAGCAGGAGGGCTCCTGATTACATACCTCTCCTGCTGCTGCTGGCTGTCCAGCAGCAGACTGAAGGTGGCTGCTGCTGTGCACAGGTATATAAAGGCTCAGAGCCTATTATGACACGCGCAGCCAGCGTTCCATTGCCACATTCCATCTACTGCAGGCAGGATACCTGGCTGGCTGAATGTCGCTGAGAAGCTCAGAGACTGCCATAAGCAACAGTTTAACAGAATGCCACAGACTAATCAACCAAACTTTTTGGGTTGGGTTCTCTTTTATAGTCTGCAGGCATTAAATGAAAGAAGTCAGTGTTCCAGCAGAAGGAGACAACGTTTCAGAAAAGGCATTGTAGCAAACCAAAAAAGAAATTTTAAGCGCAGCAGAGTAACCAGCGCACATACCTGTTAGCTCAGGTGAGTTTAAAAGGCTGCTGTTGATAACAAGGGCATTTGCTAAATAGATGGTGTGTGTGCAACAATATACTGAAAGGTCAATTATATTGTGCAGCTTATCTCACCACCTGTAGTTATTTAGGTGAAAGCTCCAAAATGCTTGCCTAATATGTCTGTTTATCCAAAAGGAAGTAAAAAGGGAGAGCTAGAAAGATAGCATTGCATCACATTACATGGCAATGCAATGCACAGTTGCTGAAGTTGAACCAAAATGAGCTTGTAATCTGGCTTCTGCAACTTTGAACATGAAAAATCCAATGAGGAGAAGAAAAGCAAAGCCAAAGAGTCCATCCCAAAATCCGACAAACAAGCAAAATGAACAAAAAACATTGAATTCAATTCTTTCTGATTTTAGAAACTGCATTAAAGAAGGGGTGCACCGGTCCTGGAGATACTGCAATACCAGGTCAATGCGTGGAGTGGACAGAACAAGCTCTTTTTCCATCTACCTGTTCTAAAAATCCATTTAATATATCGTCCCCAGATAGGGGACGTATCAGATATTAAACTGATAAGAACAGATACTACACTTGATCTTAGCCAAAAGGCCGAGAAGCGATAACCAGAATTGGTTTCAAACTACGGAGCCACCCAAGGATCCTGAAAAGTCCATTTGTGGAGATGAGCTCCTGGACTCCCGTTAAGAAGACATGTTGTCAACCTCTAGATCCCTTACATGCCTGCACTTTTCGGCTTGCTGCTGTTGCAATCCACGCGTTTTAGATCTGCATAACTCCACCTCTTTAAACACAGCACCTTCACCCCCTGCTGTTCCCACCCGCCTCAACACCGTTGGAAGGGAGGAGAACCAATTAAGGTGGGGGGTGGGGTGGAACGAGCAGCTGTCTACCCTTAGCAGGAGGGCTCCTTATTACATACCTCTCCTGCTGCTGCTGCTGCTGGCTGTCCAGCAGCAGACTGAAGGTGGCTGCTGCTGTGCACAGGTATATAAAGGCTCAGAGCCTATTATGACACGCGCAGCCAGAGTTCCATTGCCACATTCCATCTACTGCAGGCAGGATACCTGGCTGGCTGAATGTCGCTGAGAAGCTCACAGAGACCGCCATAAGCAACAGTTTAACAGAATGCCACAGACTAATCAACCAAACTTTTTGGGTTGGGTTCTCTTTTATAGTCTGCAGGCATTAAATGAAAGAAGTCAGTGTTCCAGCAGAAGGAGACAACGTTTCAGAAAAGGCATTGTAGCAAACCAAAAAAGAAATTTTAAGCGCAGCAGAGTAACCAGCGTACATACCTGTTAACTCAGGTGAGTTTAAAAGGCTGCTGTTGATAACAAGGGCATTTGCTAAATAGATGGTGTGTGTGCAACAATATACTGAAAGGTCAATTATATTGTGCAGCTTATCTCACCACCTGTAGTTATTTAGGTGAAAGCTCCAAAATGCTTGCCTAATATGTCTGTTTATCCAAAAGGAAGTAAAAAGGGAGAGCTAGAAAGATAGCATTGCATCACATTACATGGCAATGCAATGCACAGTTGCTGAAGTTGAACCAAAATGAGCTTGTAATCTGGCTTCTGCAACTTTGAACATGAAAAATCCAATGAGGAGAAGAAAAGCAAAGCCAAAGAGTCCATCCCAAAATCCGACAAACAAGCAAAATGAACAAAAAACATTGAATTCAATTCTTTCTGATTTTAGAAACTGCATTAAAGAAGGGGTGCACCGGTCCTGGAGATACTGCAATACCAGGTCAATGTGTGGAGTGGACAGAGCAAGCTCTTTTTCCATCTCCCTGTTCTAAAAATCCATTTAATATATCGTCCCCAGATAGGGGACGTATCAGATATTAAACTGATAAGAACAGATTTTTTTTTTTTTTTTTTTTTTTTTTTTTTTAACACTCAGATTACAAAGTCTTACATCTTTAAAAGCAAAAACCAAGACTCAAATCCATCATCGTGTTTTTTTTTTTTTTTTTTTTTATATATATATATATATATATATATACATATATATTTCCTTCTTTCCTTTTTCTTAACTTTCTTTTTAACTTTTTTTTTTTTTTTTTCCCTGTAATTAATATTTGTATTTTTCCAGAAAAAGATTTTCAATGACAACAAAGGCTACACAGTAAGTATATTCCATTCATTTTGCTTCCACAATACATCTGCTTTTCTTATGCCCAAAACCATTTTGTCCTTCCAAAAATACATAAATAAATAACTTAGACACAACTTAATACACTGTTCAACAGACACTTCATTATGTTTAAAAATCAAAATGTTTCTCACCTTCCAAATTGCCATCTTTACACATGTTATAATCACCCACACCACCTTAAAATCTTCTTCCTTTACACCCATCCCATAGAACACCCTGTTAAAATCTAAAAAATTAACATTACTCACAGCTTTAATCAGATTGCACATTTTCCTCCAGACTTTTTGTGCAAACTCGCAATTCCAGAATACGTGCATAGGAGTCTCACTACCTCCACATCTCTGTCTTGGACATTTTTCAAAACGAACAAGACCACGTCTATGCTGAAATTCTCGTGTCGGTAAGCAATCCTTTATTATACACCATAACAAATCTTTATGTTCATTTGATAAGAACACATAGTTTACATTCAGCCAAATCCTGTCCACTATCTTTGGCATAAAGTGCTCCACTGGACTAGTGTTTAACCTTCCTTCCAAGACTTGTAATATCTTTTTATGACACCTCAGTACCTTAAGATCAAAACCTTTTAGATCATAATCTCTCAAAATCTTTTCCAGCACAACATAGTTACTTGGGGGTAAAAATCTATAAGGTCTATTCAATCTCATGTCCACCCACTTATATTTTCTTATATAGAAACCCAAATTATAAATAGAAAAGGCTTTAAGCTTCGATTCTGACCCTAATAAAATATTTATGCAGTTTGCCATATACTTTGCATATAAAAAAGGCTTTGATATCAGGATAACCTTTACCACCTTTCTTTTTTGGCTTATACAATTCTTCGCGCTTAACCCTTTCCATTTTTGATCTCCATAAAAAATTAAAACATACTTTAATAATTTTTTTCATCGCATTGACAGGTGGAATAAAAATGGTTGCAACATATAAAATCATTGGGAGTAAAACCTGCTTGATAATTAAAATCTTCCCTTCCAACGTTAGCTCTCTCAGATTCCAAAAAGACACCTTTTTCCTAACCCTCTCCAACAGTGATTCCCAATTTTTTACATTTCCACACTCTTCCGAAAAATAGATGCCTAAAATCTTTGCTTCAAAGACTCTCAATAATTTACAATCGGATTCTAAGATAAAACCGCCCATCGTTAAAACACCAGATTTCTCCAAATTGATCTTAAAACCTGATGCCGCCCCAAACCATTCAACCGTTCTTAAAACCCTATTCATACTTCTTAAATCTTTTACAAAAACAGTCACATCATCCATAAAAGCCACCACTTTAACCTGCTCTCCCCAACTCCCAGGAATAAAAAAACCATTAATCACTTTGTCTTTCCTAAAAGCAGTTAAAAGAGGCTCAATCACACAGATAAAAAGAATAGGGGATAAGGGGCATCCCTGTTTCACCCCACAATTAATCTTTACACTTCCAGATAAAAACCCATTTACAGATACTTTACTAAAACATGCTTGATACAAGGATTTAATACGTTTACTAAAATCATCCGGGCAACCCATTCTCCTTAAAACATCGAATAAAAAATCATGGGCGACTCTATCATAAGCCTTTTCAAAATCCAGAGTAATTAACGCCATCTTCTGTCTTCTATCGGAAACATCCCATATTATGTCTCTAATTAAAATCAACGAGTCACTGATCTTCCGCGTTGGAACTGCACACGTTTGGTCTATATCTATCACCGAACTCACCACTTTCTTTAATCTATTTGCCAACAGCTTCGCATAAACTTTATAATCTGTATTTAAAAGAGTAATCGGTCTCCAGTTTTTTAGCAATTCTCTATCACCTCTTTTGTATAATAAAACAATTACCCCCTCCAACCATGACTCCGGGACACGACATAAAGACTCAACTTTTAAAAACATTTCATAAAATTCATTCCCCACAATATCCCATAATATTTTATAAAACTCAATGGGTAACCCATCCGACCCTGGTGTCTTACCGTTTTGCAATGTATTAACTGTATTAAAAACTTCTTCTTTTGAAATACCCTCTGATAATAATAATTTATTTTCCTTAGTAAAACACTTATCCAACCCTCCTAAAAAATGCTCCTTCAAAGACCTATCTGTATTTTTTGCTGAAAACAGGTTATCATAAAATTCTTTCACTTTCATCTTTTTCCCCTCCAAACTCCTTTCCCCCTCTAAAACCCCCATAAAGGCCTTTTTCTCACAGATTTTTTTAAAAAAGAATTTAGTACATTTCTCGTCTTCCTCCAACACCTTCACACGAGAATTAAAGATAATTTCTTTTCCTTTTTCTCTCAGACATTTTTGAATTTTTTCCTTCGTCACCATAATTTCCTCCTCCACATTAACTCCATTATTCCTAAACTGATACAGACACTGTAGATTTGCATTAAGGTTATTGTATGACTGTCGCTTATCCGCAGCTTTCCTCTTGCCTACTTCCATAAAGAATAATTTAACTTCCTTTTTCATGTAGTCCCACCATTTAAAAGTAGAGTCAAAACATTTCTTTTCTAATTTCAGTTTCTCAAAGAAAAATTTAAAATCCTCCCTTACCTCCTTATGCTGTAACAATGATACATTCAGTTTCCAATGAGACGGCCTTTTTCCCTCATCCGCCTCTACCATCAGTGTACATTCAATTATTCTATGATCAGAAAAAGGTGCTTTATGTGTTTTAAAATTAGAACAAGTAAAATCCTTGGATATAAACAAATAATCTATTCTCGAGGAACAACCTCTTCCTTCCCAAGTAATTTCATACTCCTTCTTCTGCCCGTCCAACCACCAAGCATCTTTTAGGTTAAAAGAAGATAAAATACCCTTGAGACAAGAAACCGAACCATCTTTTACATTATTTAGTTGACAATTAAAATCTCCCCCTAAAATTACTGGAACTACACCTGGGATAAAAAGCTGCAAAATTTCAAACAAATGTAACCTTAAAACTTTTTCTGTATTGGCATAAATATTAAAACATCTATATTTCTTCCCATTCCTTTCTACATCCACTCTTAGAATCCTACCAGGGTATATTTCTTCGTAGTTGGTAATCTCCCATTCCCTGGAACATATAAAACCAACCCCATCACTTCTGAATTCATTCCCGCCTGAAAAACATAAATTACCCTTCCATATACCCCGTAAAAAATCATAATTTAACTTCTTTGACAAATTACATTCTTGAAGAAATACAAAATCAAAATTTTCATTATTAAAATAGTCATAAATCACAGTTCTTTTATATAAGTCATTGAAACCCTGAACATTCAGGGAAGCCGCCCTGATCATCTTTTAGTGACTGGCACCGGGCTATCTCCCCCGCCCTCATCGGATTGCAAAGCACTTTCATCGATACTCAGCCCTTCCGACTCTGATGTACTGGAAATGTCAAAATCCTTTTCACAAGCAAATACTTTTACTACACATGGCCCTACACCACGCTCTTTATCATCTACACTTCTTTTCAAAATTTTTGATGAATCCATCCTTTCCTGACCACAGGGTATACTCTGAGATAAAATCTCCCTAGGGGAAGGCCCTATTACAGGCAGGCTTTGACTTTTCACTACCACCACCTTTCCCCCTGCGCCTCCCTTTTTTACTTCACCCCCTTGTTCTTTTATATTACTCTCTTTGCTTGGTGGAGGGACTTTCTGCATTAATTGTCCCACACCCACCAGCACAGACTTCAATTCTTCAATCCTCCGTTCTTCATTCTTCTTTTCTTCTTTCTTCTTTTCTTCTTTCTTCTGCTCTTCCTTCTCCCGACCTTCTTTCTTCTGCTCTTCTCTGTTCTTATCTTCTTCTAACTCCTTCTCCTTCTTCCTTTCTTCCATCTTTCTTTTCTCATCCTCCTCCGACCTCCTCCCTCTCTCTTCTTTCTTTCTCTTCTCTTCTTCCGGTGTTTTCTTCTTCTTTACTTTTCTCACCTCCTCCATTTCCTGCTCATCAGTTCTCTTTTCACTTGCTTCCTCACCATCCTCGGCTTCATTCTGCCGATGTTCTGATGAAGTATCCATCTCCTCCTCGCCTCCTTTCTTCTTATTTGGACATGCATCCTCCTGATGAGCTGAACCGGGACACCTACAACACTTTTTGCACACAATATCCAAATGTCCATATTTACGGCACCCATAACAGTAATTAGGCATACCCGAAAAAAACAGATATCCACGGCTACGATTAACATAGACATTTGGTGGTGGTCTAAGTACCCCACCTTCTTCTTCTGGGTCCTTCTTGAAGGCTACCAGAAAAACCCTTTTTCCGTTCCACACTCCGAACCTAGTTTCCCCACGTTTTCTTGGGATAACTTTCTCACAATATGCACTTAGATAGTTTATTACTTCACTATCAGTAACAAATGGACTGAACAAATGTATTGTTAGCAGTTTCATGGAGAACTGAAAGGAGGGAATCACTCTCACTCCAACAAAAAGCTCGTTCTCCCTATTAACTTCATAGAGAGTATAGGCTCTTTCACACTGAGAGTTCCCCATTAAAGTTAAATCATATATCCCTCTCGAAAAAAAGGATTGAAAACAAAAAAGTTCCTCCTTTTCAATCTTCAGAAATTTACAAATCTCTCTGAAGATAAACTCGGAATCCTTTTCCTGCCGATAACCAGGAGCCACCAACAAACGGAGTGTATCCTTCAAAGGATAATCCTCTGAAAAATAGTCATTGGAATTGTTCTCCCGATTTTCCCTCCTACCTCCAAATGGCCTCTTCGATTCCATATTCTTTTCCTCCTTCTTTTTCCACAGATGATCAGGAAAAAAAACGACACAGCAGATCGCAGCTCCACCCGGATTTCAATCCTCTTCGTCCTACCGACCTCCACACCACGAAAAAGAACCGTCCTCCAGGAAGAAAAGGCAAATCTAGACTTTGCTCCACACCCAATAGCAGCAGCTGGACCAAGATCCAGAAGGCCGAGTGCAAAGATCCACCTAGATCACCTTGGCCAAATGACGCAACCCACTACAGATCGCAGCCAAAAGGCCGAGAAGCGATAACCAGAATTGGTTTCAAACTACGGAGCCACCCAAGGATCCTGAAAAGTCCATTTGTGGAGATGAGCTCCTGGACTCCCGTTAAGAAGACATGTTGTCAACCTCTAGAACCCTTACATGCCTGCACTTTTCGGCTTGCTGCTGCTGCAATCCACGCGTTTTAGATCTGCATAACTCCACCTCTTTAAACACAGCACCTTCACCCCCTGCTGTTCCCACCCGCCTCAACACCGTTGGAAGGGAGGAGAACCAATTAAGGCGGGGGGTGGGGTGGAACGAGCAGCTGTCTACCCTTAGCAGGAGGGCTCCTGATTACATACCTCTCCTGCTGCTGCTGCTGCTGGCTGTCCAGCAGCAGACTGAAGGTGGCTGCTGCTGTGCACAGGTATATAAAGGCTCAGAGCCTATTATGACACGCGCAGCCAGCGTTCCATTGCCACATTCCATCTACTGCAGGCAGGATACCTGGCTGGCTGAATGTCGCTGAGAAGCTCACAGAGACCGCCATAAGCAACAGTTTAACAGAATGCCACAGACTAATCAACCAAACTTTTTGGGTTGGGTTCTCTTTTATAGTCTGCAGGCATTAAATGAAAGAAGTCAGTGTTCCAGCAGAAGGAGACAACGTTTCAGAAAAGGCATTGTAGCAAACCAAAAAAGAAATTTTAAGCGCAGCAGAGTAACCAGCGCACATACCTGTTAGCTCAGGTGAGTTTAAAAGGCTGCTGTTGATAACAAGGGCATTTGCTAAATAGATGGTGTGTGTGCAACAATATACTGAAAGGTCAATTATATTGTGCAGCTTATCTCACCACCTGTAGTTATTTAGGTGAAAGCTCCAAAATGCTTGACTAATATGTCTGTTTATCCAAAAGGAAGTAAAAAGGGAGAGCTAGAAAGATAGCATTGCATCACATTACATGGCAATGCAATGCACAGTTGCTGAAGTTGAACCAAAATGAGCTTGTAATCTGGCTTCTGCAACTTTGAACATGAAAAATCCAATGAGGAGAAGAAAAGCAAAGCCAAAGAGTCCATCCCAAAATCCGACAAACAAGCAAAATGAACAAAAAACATTGAATTCAATTCTTTCTGATTTTAGAAACTGCATTAAAGAAGGGGTGCACCGGTCCTGGAGATACTGCAATACCAGGTCAATGCGTGGAGTGGACAGAGCAAGCTCTTTTTCCATCTCCCTGTTCTAAAAATCCATTTAATATATGGTCCCCAGATAGGGGACGTATCAGATATTAAACTGATAAGAACAGATACTACACTTGATCTTAGCCAAAAGGCCGAGAAGCGATAACCAGAATTGGTTTCAAACTACGGAGCCACCCAAGGATCCTGAAAAGTCCATTTGTGGAGATGAGCTCCTGGACTCCCGTTAAGAAGACATGTTGTCAACCTCTAGATCCCTTACATGCCTGCACTTTTCGGCTTGCTGCTGCTGCAATCCACGCGTTTTAGATCTGCATAACTCCACCTCTTTAAACACAGCACCTTCACCCCCTGCTGTTCCCACCCGCCTCAACACCGTTGGAAGGGAGGAGAACCAATTAAGGTGGGGGGTGGGGTGGAACGAGCAGCTGTCTACCCTTAGCAGGAGGGCTCCTGATTACATACCTCTCCTGCTGCTGCTGCTGCTGGCTGTCCAGCAGCAGACTGAAGGTGGCTGCTACTGTGCACAGGTATATAAAGGCTCAGAGCCTATTATGACACGCGCAGCCAGCGTTCCATTGCCACATTCCATCTACTGCAGGCAGGATACCTGGCTGGCTGAATGTCGCTGAGAAGCTCACAGAGACCGCCGTAAGCAACAGTTTAACAGAATGCCACAGACTAATCAACCAAACTTTTTGGGTTGGGTTCTCTTTTATAGTCTGCAGGCATTAAATGAAAGAAGTCAGTGTTCCAGCAGAAGGAGACAACGTTTCAGAAAAGGCATTGTAGCAAACCAAAAAAGAAATTTTAAGCGCAGCAGAGTAACCAGCGCACATACCTGTTAGCTCAGGTGAGTTTAAAAGGCTGCTGTTGATAACAAGGGCATTTGCTAAATAGATGGTGTGTGTGCAACAATTTACTGAAAGGTCAATTATATTGTGCAGCTTATCTCACCACCTGTAGTTATTTAGGTGAAAGCTCCAAAATGCTTGCCTAATATGTCTGTTTATCCAAAAGGAAGTAAAAAGGGAGAGCTAGAAAGATAGCATTGCATCACATTACATGGCAATGCAATGCACAGTTGCTGAAGTTGAACCAAAATGAGCTTGTAATCTGGCTTCTGCAACTTTGAACATGAAAAATCCAATGAGGAGAAGAAAAGCAAAGCCAAAGAGTCCATCCCAAAATCCGACAAACAAGCAAAATGAACAAAAAACATTGAATTCAATTCTTTCTGATTTTAGAAACTGCATTAAAGAAGGGGTGCACCGGTCCTGGAGATACTGCAATACCAGGTCAATGCGTGGAGTGGACAGAGCAAGCTCTTTTTCCATCTCCCTGTTCTAAAAATCCATTTAATATATGGTCCCCAGATAGGGGACGTATCAGATATTAAACTGATAAGAACAGATACTACACTTGATCTTAGCCAAAAGGCCAAGAAGCGATAACCAGAATTGGTTTCAAACTACGGAGCCACCCAAGGATCCTGAAAAGTCCATTTGTGGAGATGAGCTCCTGGACTCCCGTTAAGAAGACATGTTGTCAACCTCTAGATCCCTTACATGCCTGCACTTTTCGGCTTGCTGCTGCTGCAATCCACGCGTTTTAGATCTGCATAACTCCACCTCTTTAAACACAGCACCTTCACCCCCTGCTGTTCCCACCCGCCTCAACACCGTTGGAAGGGAGGAGAACCAATTAAGGTGGGGGGTGGGGTGGAACGAGCAGCTGTCTACCCTTAGCAGGAGGGCTCCTGATTACATACCTCTCCTGCTGCTGCTGCTGCTGGCTGTCCAGCAGCAGACTGAAGGTGGCTGCTGCTGTGCACAGGTATATAAAGGCTCAGAGCCTATTATGACACGCGCAGCCAGCGTTCCATTGCCACATTCCATCTACTGCAGGCAGGATACCTGGCTGGCTGAATGTCGCTGAGAAGCTCACAGAGACCGCCATAAGCAACAGTTTAACAGAATGCCACAGACTAATCAACCAAACTTTTTGGGTTGGGTTCTCTTTTATAGTCTGCAGGCATTAAATGAAAGAAGTCAGTGTTCCAGCAGAAGGAGACAACGTTTCAGAAAAGGCATTGTAGCAAACCAAAAAAGAAATTTTAAGCGCAGCAGAGTAACCAGCGCACATACCTGTTAACTCAGGTGAGTTTAAAAGGCTGCTGTTGATAACAAGGGCATTTGCTAAATAGATGGTGTGTGTGCAACAATATACTGAAAGGTCAATTATATTGTGCAGCTTATCTCACCACCTGTAGTTATTTAGGTGAAAGCTCCAAAATGCTTGCCTAATATGTCTGTTTATCCAAAAGGAAGTAAAAAGGGAGAGCTAGAAAGATAGCATTGCATCACATTACATGGCAATGCAATGCACAGTTGCTGAAGTTGAACCAAAATGAGCTTGTAATCTGGCTTCTGCAACTTTGAACATGAAAAATCCAATGAGGAGAAGAAAAGCAAAGCCAAAGAGTCCATCCCAAAATCCGACAAACAAGCAAAATGAACAAAAAACATTGAATTCAATTCTTTCTGATTTTAGAAACTGCATTAAAGAAGGGGTGCACCGGTCCTGGAGATACTGCAATACCAGGTCAATGCGTGGAGTGGACAGAGCAAGCTCTTTTTCCATCTCCCTGTTCTAAAAATCCATTTAATATATGGTCCCCAGATAGGGGACGTATCAGATATTAAACTGATAAGAACAGATACTACACTTGATCTTAGCCAAAAGGCCGAGAAGCGATAACCAGAATTGGTTTCAAACTACGGAGCCACCCAAGGATCCTGAAAAGTCCATTTGTGGAGATGAGCTCCTGGACTCCCGTTAAGAAGACATGTTGTCAACCTCTAGATCCCTTACATGCCTGCACTTTTCGGCTTGCTGCTGCTGCAATCCACGCGTTTTAGATCTGCATAACTCCACCTCTTTAAACACAGCACCTTCACCCCCTGCTGTTCCCACCCGCCTCAACACCGTTGGAAGGGAGGAGAACCAATTAAGGTGGGGGGTGGGGTGGAACGAGCAGCTGTCTACCCTTAGCAGGAGGGCTCCTGATTACATACCTCTCCTGCTGCTGCTGCTGCTGGCTGTCCAGCAGCAGACTGAAGGTGGCTGCTGCTGTGCACAGGTATATAAAGGCTCAGAGCCTATTATGACACGCGCAGCCAGCGTTCCATTGCCACATTCCATCTACTGCAGGCAGGATACCTGGCTGGCTGAATGTCGCTGAGAAGCTCACAGAGACCGCCATAAGCAACAGTTTAACAGAATGCCACAGACTAATCAACCAAACTTTTTGGGTTGGGTTCTCTTTTATAGTCTGCAGGCATTAAATGAAAGAAGTCAGTGTTCCAGCAGAAGGAGACAACGTTTCAGAAAAGGCATTGTAGCAAACCAAAAAAGAAATTTTAAGCGCAGCAGAGTAACCAGCGCACATACCTGTTAGCTCAGGTGAGTTTAAAAGGCTGCTGTTGATAACAAGGGCATTTGCTAAATAGATGGTGTGTGTGCAACAATTTACTGAAAGGTCAATTATATTGTGCAGCTTATCTCACCACCTGTAGTTATTTAGGTGAAAGCTCCAAAATGCTTGCCTAATATGTCTGTTTATCCAAAAGGAAGTAAAAAGGGAGAGCTAGAAAGATAGCATTGCATCACATTACATGGCAATGCAATGCACAGTTGCTGAAGTTGAACCAAAATGAGCTTGTAATCTGGCTTCTGCAACTTTGAACATGAAAAATCCAATGAGGAGAAGAAAAGCAAAGCCAAAGAGTCCATCCCAAAATCCGACAAACAAGCAAAATGAACAAAAAACATTGAATTCAATTCTTTCTGATTTTAGAAACTGCATTAAAGAAGGGGTGCACCGGTCCTGGAGATACTGCAATACCAGGTCAATGCGTGGAGTGGACAGAGCAAGCTCTTTTTCCATCTCCCTGTTCTAAAAATCCATTTAATATATGGTCCCCAGATAGGGGACGTATCAGATATTAAACTGATAAGAACAGATACTACACTTGATCTTAGCCAAAAGGCCAAGAAGTGATAACCAGAATTGGTTTCAAACTACGGAGCCACCCAAGGATCCTGAAAAGTCCATTTGTGGAGATGAGCTCCTGGACTCCCGTTAAGAAGACATGTTGTCAACCTCTAGATCCCTTACATGCCTGCACTTCTCGGCTTGCTGCTGCTGCAATCCACGCGTTTTAGATCTGCATAACTCCACCTCTTTAAACACAGCACCTTCACCCCCTGCTGTTCCCACCCGCCTCAACACCGTTGGAAGGGAGGAGAACCAATTAAGGCGGGGGGTGGGGTGGAACGAGCAGCTGTCTACCCTTAGCAGGAGGGCTCCTGATTACATACCTCTCCTGCTGCTGCTGCTGCTGGCTGTCCAGCAGCAGACTGAAGGTGGCTGCTGCTGTGCACAGGTATATAAAGGCTCAGAGCCTATTATGACACGCGCAGCCAGCGTTCCATTGCCACATTCCATCTACTGCAGGCAGGATACCTGGCTGGCTGAATGTCGCTGAGAAGCTCACAGAGACCGCCATAAGCAACAGTTTAACAGAATGCCACAGACTAATCAACCAAACTTTTTGGGTTGGGTTCTCTTTTATAGTCTGCAGGCATTAAATGAAAGAAGTCAGTGTTCCAGCAGAAGGAGACAACGTTTCAGAAAAGGCATTGTAGCAAACCAAAAAAGAAATTTTAAGCGCAGCAGAGTAACCAGCGCACATACCTGTTAACTCAGGTGAGTTTAAAAGGCTGCTGTTGATAACAAGGGCATTTGCTAAATAGATGGTGTGTGTGCAACAATATACTGAAAGGTCAATTATATTGTGCAGCTTATCTCACCACCTGTAGTTATTTAGGTGAAAGCTCCAAAATGCTTGCCTAATATGTCTGTTTATCCAAAAGGAAGTAAAAAGGGAGAGCTAGAAAGATAGCATTGCATCACATTACATGGCAATGCAATGCACAGTTGCTGAAGTTGAACCAAAATGAGCTTGTAATCTGGCTTCTGCAACTTTGAACATGAAAAATCCAATGAGGAGAAGAAAAGCAAAGCCAAAGAGTCCATCCCAAAATCCGACAAACAAGCAAAATGAACAAAAAACATTGAATTCAATTCTTTCTGATTTTAGAAACTGCATTAAAGAAGGGGTGCACCGGTCCTGGAGATACTGCAATACCAGGTCAATGCGTGGAGTGGACAGAGCAAGCTCTTTTTCCATCTCCCTGTTCTAAAAATCCATTTAATATATCGTCCCCAGATAGGGGACGTATCAGATATTAAACTGATAAGAACAGATATTACACTTGATCTTAGCCAAAAGGCCGAGAAGCGATAACCAGAATTGGTTTCAAACTACGGAGCCACCCAAGGATCCTGAAAAGTCCATTTGTGGAGATGAGCTCCTGGACTCCCGTTAAGAAGACATGTTGTCAACCTCTAGATCCCTTACATGCCTGCACTTTTCGGCTTGCTGCTGCTGCAATCCACGCGTTTTAGATCTGCATAACTCCACCTCTTTAAACACAGCACCTTCACCCCCTGCTGTTCCCACCCGCCTCAACACCGTTGGAAGGGAGGAGAACCAATTAAGGCGGGGGGTGGGGTGGAACGAGCAGCTGTCTACCCTTAGCAGGAGGGCTCCTGATTACATACCTCTCCTGCTGCTGCTGCTGCTGGCTGTCCAGCAGCAGACTGAAGGTGGCTGCTGCTGTGCACAGGTATATAAAGGCTCAGAGCCTATTATGACACGCGCAGCCAGCGTTCCATTGCCACATTCCATCTACTGCAGGCAGGATACCTGGCTGGCTGAATGTCGCTGAGAAGCTCACAGAGACCGCCATAGGCAACAGTTTAACAGAATGCCACAGACTAATCAACCAAACTTTTTGGGTTGGGTTCTCTTTTATAGTCTGCAGGCATTAAATGAAAGAAGTCAGTGTTCCAGCAGAAGGAGACAACGTTTCAGAAAAGGCATTGTAGCAAACCAAAAAAGAAATTTTAAGCGCAGCAGAGTAACCAGCGCACATACCTGTTAGCTCAGGTGAGTTTAAAAGGCTGCTGTTGATAACAAGGGCATTTGCTAAATAGATGGTGTGTGTGCAACAATATACTGAAAGGTCAATTAAATTGTGCAGCTTATCTCACCACCTGTAGTTATTTAGGTGAAAGCTCCAAAATGCTTGCCTAATATGTCTGTTTATCCAAAAGGAAGTAAAAAGGGAGAGCTAGAAAGATAGCATTGCATCACATTACATGGCAATGCAATGCACAGTTGCTGAAGTTGAACCAAAATGAGCTTGTAATCTGGCTTCTGCAACTTTGAACATGAAAAATCCAATGAGGAGAAGAAAAGCAAAGCCAAAGAGTCCATCCCAAAATCCGACAAACAAGCAAAATGAACAAAAAACATTGAATTCAATTCTTTCTGATTTTTGAAACTGCATTAAAGAAGGGGTGCACCGGTCCTGGAGATACTGCAATACCAGGTCAATGCGTGGAGTGGACAGAGCAAGCTCTTTTTCCATCTCCCTGTTCTAAAAATCCATTTAATATATGGTCCCCAGATAGGGGACGTATCAGATATTAAACTGATAAGAACAGATACTACACTTGATCTTAGCCAAAGGGCCGAGAAGCGATAACCAGAATTGGTTTCAAACTACGGAGCCACCCAAGGATCCTGAAAAGTCCATTTGTGGAGATGAGCTCCTGGACTCCCGTTAAGAAGACATGTTGTCAACCTCTAGAACCCTTACATGCCTGCACTTTTCGGCTTGCTGCTGCTGCAATCCACGCGTTTTAGATCTGCATAACTCCACCTCTTTAAACACAGCACCTTCACCCCCTGCTGTTCCCACCCGCCTCAACACCGTTGGAAGGGAGGAGAACCAATTAAGGCGGGGGGTGGGGTGGAACGAGCAGCTGTCTACCCTTAGCAGGAGGGCTCCTGATTACATACCTCTCCTGCTGCTGCTGCTGCTGGCTGTCCAGCAGCAGACTGAAGGTGGCTGCTGCTGTGCACAGGTATATAAAGGCTCAGAGCCTATTATGACACGCGCAGCCAGCGTTCCATTGCCACATTCCATCTACTGCAGGCAGGATACCTGGCTGGCTGAATGTCGCTGAGAAGCTCACAGAGACCGCCATAAGCAACAGTTTAACAGAATGCCACAGACTAATCAACCAAACTTTTTGGGTTGGGTTCTCTTTTATAGTCTGCAGGCATTAAATGAAAGAAGTCAGTGTTCCAGCAGAAGGAGACAACGTTTCAGAAAAGGCATTGTAGCAAACCAAAAAAGAAATTTTAAGCGCAGCAGAGTAACCAGCGCACATACCTGTTAGCTCAGGTGAGTTTAAAAGGCTGCTGTTGATAACAAGGGCATTTGCTAAATAGATGGTGTGTGTGCAACAATATACTGAAAGGTCAATTATATTGTGCAGCTTATCTCACCACCTGTAGTTATTTAGGTGAAAGCTCCAAAATGCTTGCCTAATATGTCTGTTTATCCAAAAGGAAGTAAAAAGGGAGAGCTAGAAAGATAGCATTGCATCACATTACATGGCAATGCAATGCACAGTTGCTGAAGTTGAACCAAAATGAGCTTGTAATCTGGCTTCTGCAACTTTGAACATGAAAATTCCAATGAGGAGAAGAAAAGCAAAGCCAAAGAGTCCATCCCAAAATCCGACAAACAAGCAAAATGAACAAAAAACATTGAATTCAATTCTTTCTGATTTTAGAAACTGCATTAAAGAAGGGGTGCACCGGTCCTGGAGATACTGCAATACCAGGTCAATGCGTGGAGTGGACAGAGCAAGCTCTTTTTCCATCTCCCTGTTCTAAAAATCCATTTAATATATGGTCCCCAGATAGGGGACGTATCAGATATTAAACTGATAAGAACAGATACTACACTTGATCTTAGCCAAAAGGCCGAGAAGCGATAACCAGAATTGGTTTCAAACTACGGAGCCACCCAAGGATCCTGAAAAGTCCATTTGTGGAGATGAGCTCCTGGACTCCCGTTAAGAAGACATGTTGTCAACCTCTAGATCCCTTACATGCCTGCACTTTTCGGCTTGCTGCTGCTGCAATCCACGCGTTTTAGATCTGCATAACTCCACCTCTTTAAACACAGCACCTTCACCCCCTGCTGTTCCCACCCGCCTCAACACCGTTGGAAGGGAGGAGAACCAATTAAGGCGGGGGGTGGGGTGGAACGAGCAGCTGTCTACCCTTAGCAGGAGGGCTCCTGATTACATACCTCTCCTGCTGCTGCTGCTGCTGGCTGTCCAGCAGCAGACTGAAGGTGGCTGCTGCTGTGCACAGGTATATAAAGGCTCAGAGCCTATTATGACACGCGCAGCCAGCGTTCCATTGCCACATTCCATCTACTGCAGGCAGGATACCTGGCTGGCTGAATGTCGCTGAGAAGCTCACAGAGACCGCCATAAGCAACAGTTTAACAGAATGCCACAGACTAATCAACCAAACTTTTTGGGTTGGGTTCTCTTTTATAGTCTGCAGGCATTAAATGAAAGAAGTCAGTGTTCCAGCAGAAGGAGACAACGTTTCAGAAAAGGCATTGTAGCAAACCAAAAAAGAAATTTTAAGCGCAGCAGAGTAACCAGCGCACATACCTGTTAGCTCAGGTGAGTTTAAAAGGCTGCTGTTGATAACAAGGGCATTTGCTAAATAGATGGTGTGTGTGCAACAATATACTGAAAGGTCAATTATATTGTGCAGCTTATCTCACCACCTGTAGTTATTTAGGTGAAAGCTCCAAAATGCTTGCCTAATATGTCTGTTTATCCAAAAGGAAGTAAAAAGGGAGAGCTAGAAAGATAGCATTGCATCACATTACATGGCAATGCAATGCACAGTTGCTGAAGTTGAACCAAAATGAGCTTGTAATCTGGCTTCTGCAACTTTGAACATGAAAAATCCAATGAGGAGAAGAAAAGCAAAGCCAAAGAGTCCATCCCAAAATCCGACAAACAAGCAAAATGAACAAAAAACATTGAATTCAATTCTTTCTGATTTTAGAAACTGCATTAAAGAAGGGGTGCACCGGTCCTGGAGATACTGCAATACCAGGTCAATGCGTGGAGTGGACAGAGCAAGCTCTTTTTCCATCTCCCTGTTCTAAAAATCCATTTAATATATGGTCCCCAGATAGGGGACGTATCAGATATTAAACTGATAAGAACAGATACTACACTTGATCTTAGCCAAAAGGCCGAGAAGCGATAACCAGAATTGGTTTCAAACTACGGAGCCACCCAAGGATCCTGAAAAGTCCATTTGTGGAGATGAGCTCCTGGACTCCCGTTAAGAAGACATGTTGTCAACCTCTAGATCCCTTACATGCCTGCACTTTTCGGCTTGCTGCTGCTGCAATCCACGCGTTTTAGATCTGCATAACTCCACCTCTTTAAACACAGCACCTTCACCCCCTGCTGTTCCCACCCGCCTCAACACCGTTGGAAGGGAGGAGAACCAATTAAGGCGGGGGGTGGGGTGGAACGAGCAGCTGTCTACCCTTAGCAGGAGGGCTCCTGATTACATACCTCTCCTGCTGCTGCTGCTGCTGGCTGTCCAGCAGCAGACTGAAGGTGGCTGCTGCTGTGCACAGGTATATAAAGGCTCAGAGCCTATTATGACACGCGCAGCCAGCGTTCCATTGCCACATTCCATCTACTGCAGGCAGGATACCTGGCTGGCTGAATGTCGCTGAGAAGCTCACAGAGACCGCCATAAGCAACAGTTTAACAGAATGCCACAGACTAATCAACCAAACTTTTTGGGTTGGGTTCTCTTTTATAGTCTGCAGGCATTAAATGAAAGAAGTCAGTGTTCCAGCAGAAGGAGACAACGTTTCAGAAAAGGCATTGTAGCAAACCAAAAAAGAAATTTTAAGCGCAGCAGAGTAACCAGCGCACATACCTGTTAGCTCAGGTGAGTTTAAAAGGCTGCTGTTGATAACAAGGGCATTTGCTAAATAGATGGTGTGTGTGCAACAATATACTGAAAGGTCAATTATATTGTGCAGCTTATCTCACCACCTGTAGTTATTTAGGTGAAAGCTCCAAAATGCTTGCCTAATATGTCTGTTTATCCAAAAGGAAGTAAAAAGGGAGAGCTAGAAAGATAGCATTGCATCACATTACATGGCAATGCAATGCACAGTTGCTGAAGTTGAACCAAAATGAGCTTGTAATCTGGCTTCTGCAACTTTGAACATGAAAAATCCAATGAGGAGAAGAAAAGCAAAGCCAAAGAGTCCATCCCAAAATCCGACAAACAAGCAAAATGAACAAAAAACATTGAATTCAATTCTTTCTGATTTTAGAAACTGCATTAAAGAAGGGGTGCACCGGTCCTGGAGATACTGCAATACCAGGTCAATGCGTGGAGTGGACAGAGCAAGCTCTTTTTCCATCTCCTTGTTCTAAAAATCCATTTAATATATCGTCCCCAGATAGGGGACGTATCAGATATTAAACTGATAAGAACAGATACTACACTTGATCTTAGCCAAAAGGCCGAGAAGCGATAACCAGAATTGGTTTCAAACTACGGAGCCACCCAAGGATCCTGAAAAGTCCATTTGTGGAGATGAGCTCCTGGACTCCCGTTAAGAAGACATGTTGTCAACCTCTAGATCCCTTACATGCCTGCACTTTTCGGCTTGCTGCTGCTGCAATCCACGCGTTTTAGATCTGCATAACTCCACCTCTTTAAACACAGCACCTTCACCCCCTGCTGTTCCCACCCGCCTCAACACCGTTGGAAGGGAGGAGAACAAATTAAGGCGGGGGGTGGGGTGGAACGAGCAGCTGTCTACCCTTAGCAGGAGGGCTCCTGATTACATACATCTCCTGCTGCTGCTGCTGCTGGCTGTCCAGCAGCAGACTGAAGGTGGCTGCTGCTGTGCACAGGTATATAAAGGCTCAGAGCCCATTATGACACGCGCAGCCAGCGTTCCATTGCCACATTCCATCTACTGCAGGCAGGATACCTGGCTGGCTGAATGTCGCTGAGAAGCTCACAGAGACCGCCATAAGCAACAGTTTAACAGAATGCCACAGACTAATCAACCAAACTTTTTGGGTTGGGTTCTCTTTTATAGTCTGCAGGCATTAAATGAAAGAAGTCAGTGTTCCAGCAGAAGGAGACAACGTTTCAGAAAATTCATTGTAGCAAACCAAAAAAGAAATTTTAAGCGCAGCAGAGTAACCAGCGCACATACCTGTTAGCTCAGGTGAGTTTAAAAGGCTGCTGTTGATAACAAGGGCATTTGCTAAATAGATGGTGTGTGTGCAACAATATACTGAAAGGTCAATTATATTGTGCAGCTTATCTCACCACCTGTAGTTATTTAGGTGAAAGCTCCAAAATGCTTGCCTAATATGTCTGTTTATCCAAAAGGAAGTAAAAAGGGAGAGCTAGAAAGATAGCATTGCATCACATTACATGGCAATGCAATGCACAGTTGCTGAAGTTGAACCAAAATGAGCTTGTAATCTGGCTTCTGCAACTTTGAACATGAAAAATCCAATGAGGAGAAGAAAAGCAAAGCCAAAGAGTCCATCCCAAAATCCGACAAACAAGCAAAATGAACAAAAAACATTGAATTCAATTCTTTCTGATTTTTGAAACTGCATTAAAGAAGGGGTGCACCGGTCCTGGAGATACTGCAATACCAGGTCAATGCGTGGAGTGGACAGAGCAAGCTCTTTTTCCATCTCCCTGTTCTAAAAATCCATTTAATATATGGTCCCCAGATAGGGGACGTATCAGATATTAAACTGATAAGAACAGATTTTTTTTTTTTTTTTTTTTTTTTTTTTTT
Source organism: Phyllobates terribilis (assembly GCF_046119375.1). Lineage (NCBI taxonomy): Eukaryota > Metazoa > Chordata > Amphibia > Anura > Dendrobatidae > Phyllobates > Phyllobates terribilis. The sequence goes on from NW_027362765.1 coordinate 652,660,179, forward strand.
AAACCATTCAGTTTAGTTTTTAGCAAACAGTATGAATTTCTCCAAAATTTGCTACTTAAAACTTCTCATCATCATGGTTCTATTTATTTAGCAGTAGTATAAGACGAAATAAAATCACAAGGGAACATCCTTTACGTAACACAAATGCAGAAACTTCAAGGAATCACAAAGAAAAAAATCACTGGTATTTGATAAGGTAATGCCACTTTTTAAATTTCCAAATCCCTTCGGCATCTGTGCCACCACCGCCTCTGCTGTCCAACTTATATATCAGGTATAGTCTTGAAAGAATAAGTCTAACACATTCATTCACTGATAAAGATTTCCTCTTGAAAAGTCCAAGGTTCCTTGCATCCCACAAACTCTCCATCACACAAGCCATTATCAACCATAAAATTCTATCTTTAGACCGACTACACGCACCAATTCCAAACATCGCCACACGCCAATCCACAAAATTCACGCCTGCTAAACCCTTACACAATCCACCTACACACTTCCACACACTGTACGCGTACTCACAATCCCACATAACATGCCTCACAGTCTCACAACCACCACATCCCACTCTCGGACACACATCTGTTCTTATCAACTCTCTTTTCTTCTGCACTTCTCTCACAGGTAAAATATTATGTAAAGTCATCCACACCACATCCTTCTGTTTGTTTGACATCCCAAACGTATCTAACTTCTTCCATGCATCTGAAACCTCATTCCCTCTCAACCCAACAATATTACACTCTACCTCATTTGCACTCATTCTTTTCACCACATTCTTGGTCATTCTAAAATCATTCATTCCCACACTCAACAAATCATGCTTTCTCACAAATTTCTCAATCACCTCATACCAAACAGGACACTTAAAGGCCACAGGCACACTCGCATCTCTCTTCCTCCAGCATAACCCATACAACATCCATCCAGCAGAATAATTAGCCATAAAAGCACCTTTATTGCCTTTACCCAGCAAAATAACCACAGTCTTAATATAATTAAGACCTAAAAAAACTTCAATATTGGGAAAGGCCAGCCCACCATGCTGACAAGCCTTAAAAAGGCTCTCCCGCTTCAACTTCTCCATCTTACTACACCACAGGAATGTGAATACCAACTTCTCTATTCTCTTAATTTTCCTGTAAGGAGAAGGAAAAACAGTCGCCACATAAAGCAGGATAGGGAGAATCACTGCTTTGATAATTAATACCTTACCACGCAGAGTCAATTCTCTCATTCGCCAAAAATTCAATTTACGTTCAACCCGCATACCACACTCTTCCCAACTTTCATTCCCTTTTAAGTCATCATTAAATAATACGGCCAAAATCTTGATTGCACCCACTTCACACTTTACACCATCCATACGAATACTACTATCTCCAAAACATTTAAAACTACATTTATTCCAATTTACCCTAAAACCAGACGCACCAACAAAAAAATCCAAAAGCAATTTAATTCTACTCAAAGAAGCCATACTTTCACTCACAACCACAACATCATCCATATAACCTAACACTTTCACATGCTTACCACCACTATCAGGCACCAACAAACCTCTCATCATTTTATCCCGTCTAATCAAACATAACAATGGTTCTATTACACATACAAATAAGACGGGGGACATAGGACACCCCTGCCTTACTCCTGACCTAATCTTCACTTTGTCACACAGCCACCCATTAACCATGAACTCACTTGACACACAATCATACAATGATTTTACACAATTCACAAATTCTCTAGGAAACCCCATTCTTTCCAGTACTTTAAACAAAAACACATGCGAAACCCTGTCAAACGCCTTCTCAAAATCAATAGCTAAAGTCATACATTTCTGCTTTCTATCCTTGCAATCCCCAATCATATCTCTCAACAATAACAAGTTATCACTCATACTTCTTCCAGGCACTGCACATACTTGGTCCTCCTCCACAACACTACCAATCACTTCACGCATACGATTTGCCAGTAACTTACTGTAGACCTTATAATCCGAATTCAGCAGTGTTATTGGTCTCCAGTTTTCCAAACGTTTCCTCTCACCCTTTTTATACACAAGCACAACCACTCCTTCTTTCATTGATTCACACAACCTACCATTCACCCACATATACTTACATACCTCAGTCAAATCTGTTCCCAAAACTTCCCATGCTTTCACATACAACTCTACAGGTATACCATCTTTCCCAGGAGTCTTACTCTTTTTAGCACTCCACACCACATTCTTCACTTCATCCAGAACTACATCCTCACACAATAGATCACGCTCCTCAGAATCAAGTTTTTTCTCCACACCATTCAGAACATATGACACAAGCCCAGAGTCAATCCATTTCTCATCATACAACTTGCTATAAAACCTATTCACTTCTTTCAGCACATCCTCACCCATACAGTTGGTTCCACTTTCATTCACAACTTCATTCATATCAGTCTTCCTACCATTCATTTTTTTAAAAAAGAACCTCGTACACTTCTCATTTTTCTCCAGGTGCTCAATTTTAGTACGATATATAATTTCCTTTCCTTTCTCATCCAACACACGCTTCAATTCATTCTTAGCCTCAGTAAGTTGATCAGACATCTCCAAACCACTTGCAACACACTTTCTCAACCAGTCAATCCGTCTATTAAGGTCATTAAACCTATTCCTATATCTGGCAGCTTTTCTATAGCCCCACTTTTTGAAGAAAGTTTTAAATTGCACTTTCACCCAGTCCCACCAGTCAAGAACACACACAAAATCCTTCTTACGCATTCTCCATCTTTCATACTTTACATTAAACTCATACATCACCTCATCATCCTCTAACAGCCTTGCATTCAACTTCCATACCCCACCGCCATACACTTGGTCACCATTCGCACAAAACACGCCTCTCAAACATTCATGGTCCGAAAAAGGTACCTTTTGTTGAGAAAAATCCAAACATACCATATTTTTAGAAAATAACATTAAATCAATTCTGGAATGAATCTCACCACGGTCAGCATGGTATGTCGGCGGTGGTGGCATGCCAAGAACAACAACTGCTGCATCTAAAAAGGAAAAATCACAAATTAAATGGGACAATTTCTTTCCTGTTATGTCACACTTTCCTTCTGTGACACAATTAACGTCTCCAACAAAAATAGTGGGAGATTTCCCTGGAAGAAAAAAACTTAATATTTCAAGAAGAGCAAGCCGCTCTTCCTTCCCTGTAGGGCAATATAAATTAATAATTCTGACCCGCCACCCTCTATAACTCAAAAATGCAATTAAACATCGGCCCACCTCCACCACAATATAACTATCAATAGAGATTTCTTTATTCCCAACTAATATCCCCACCCCATCATTTTTATTATGATTAGACCCTGACCAGATATGCTGTCCGTAAGGCCAGTCTTTGTCACAAGGAGCATCCTGAATCCCACACTCCTGAAGGCAAAAAACATCAGCACCTAAATGTTTCAGGTAGTCCAGAACAGTTGTTCTTCTGATTTTAGATCTGATCTGCCTTACATTTAGGGACACTACATCCCAACCAGATTGGCAAGACATTAATTAATGAAAAGAAATACATAACTCAATGTTGATCACACCATACTCATCCATTATCATCAGACTGGGAAAGCACCCCAAAGGTGTTGATGCTCTCAGGGATGCCAAGGTAAGGAGCATCAGGGGAGAAGACATCCTGCGGGTAAATGCGGTCACTTGCAGGACTGTCGCACCCGCCGCTGGCAGGTGAGTACTCTCGTCTGGGTTTTTTATTGGCCAGTTCAGGAGTATCATCATCATCAAAAGACCTCCCAGAAGTAAAGTCTCCTTGGCCACCATCCCTGGCCACCTCTTCGTCTGTAGCACCCCAGGACAATGCAGGGGTTCGAGCTAGAGACACATCCATGTCACCCTCACCACATATTTCGGACTGATGAGGGAGGTCCACATCCAACTCGGAGATCTCCATACCTGGCCCAGCAGGGGCCGGAGGGTCCAACAGGTTCTGGGCCTCACCCACCAGATCTTCAACCTCAGGGGGCTCCGTCTCCTCATTGATCTCTGCAGTAGTCACCTGTGGGGTAACAGCAGGGACAGTAGGCTTACCTTTGGTCACTTCGGAGAAGGACCTAGGCTTGACTTTAGCCTTACAATCCCGAATCACATGTCCTTCCTCCCCGCAGGCATCACATACCACCGGGTTGGAACAATCCTTCGCCAGATGACCGTACTTGTTGCACTTTCTACAGTTTGGCAATTGCTTGCAGAAATCCTGGATATGCCCGAACATGTTGCATCTCCTGCAGAACAATGGCGCCTCGGGAAAAAACAGATATCCAGAGTCTCTTCCAATTGTAAAGTTCAGGGGAGGATAGTGAATACCTCCAGGACCATGAGGGTCTATCCCAAACCTCACAAAGTATTTATACTTCCCAGTCCACAGCCCTTCTCCATTTAAGATTTTATGGGAGAATTGCACAAAAATGCAGTGTCTTCTCAGGAATGCAGTGATATCATCCCGGGAGATAAAGGGGTTGTGCATGAATACTACCACCGGGATATCCCCCTTAGAGTAGAGTACAGTGAAGATAAGTCCATCCAGCTGAGGGTGCTCTGAAAGGACTTGAAGAGTTTTGAAAAGGTTTTGGCAAGCCGCCATAGAAGAAAGCACCAAGACGTACCTATGCTCCCTTCTGAACTCCTGCAAACAGATGATCTCCGACTTCTGGATCTTCAGGATTTCATAGAAAATGGCGTTGACCAGGTATGACAACGAGAAATGGTCCTTCTTCTCCTCAGAGACCTCGATACGGAAAGCATTCTTGACCCGGGGATCCCCGGTCCCAGCAAAGCGAAGCTTGACACCCATGGTCGCTTCAGGAATCGCCTTCTCGTTTCCTCCTCACTCTCCCCCTATAGCAGCATCCAGCTTAAGCCACCGAAGTGGCGATGCTGGAAGGCCGAGGGCTAGTACACAAGGAACCTCTTGTCCAAACACTAGGTCTGAGCCAAAAGGCCGAGAAGCGATAACCAGAATTGGTTTCAAACTACGGAGCCACCCAAGGATCCTGAAAAGTCCATTTGTGGAGATGAGCTCCTGGACTCCCGTTAAGAAGACATGTTGTCAACCTCTAGATCCCTTACATGCCTGCACTTTTCGGCTTGCTGCTGCTGCAATCCACGCGTTTTAGATCTGCATAACTCCACCTCTTTAAACACAGCACCTTCACCCCCTGCTGTTCCCACCCGCCTCAACACCGTTGGAAGGGAGGAGAACCAATTAAGGCGGGGGGTGGGGTGGAACGAGCAGCTGTCTACCCTTAGCAGGAGGGCTCCTGATTACATACCTCTCCTGCTTCTGCTGCTGGCTGTCCAGCAGCAGACTGAAGGTGGCTGCTGCTGTGCACAGGTATATAAAGGCTCAGAGCCTATTATGACACGCGCAGCCAGCGTTCCATTGCCACATTCCATCTACTGCAGGCAGGATACCTGGCTGGCTGAATGTCGCTGAGAAGCTCACAGAGACCGCCATAAGCAACAGTTTAACAGAATGCCACAGACTAATCAACCAAACTTTTTGGGTTGGGTTCTCTTTTATAGTCTGCAGGCATTAAATGAAAGAAGTCAGTGTTCCAGCAGAAGGAGACAACGTTTCAGAAAAGGCATTGTAGCAAACCAAAAAAGAAATTTTAAGCGCAGCAGAGTAACCAGCGCACATACCTGTTAGCTCAGGTGAGTTTAAAAGGCTGCTGTTGATAACAAGGGCATTTGCTAAATAGATGGTGTGTGTGCAACAATATACTGAAAGGTCAATTATATTGTGCAGCTTATCTCACCACCTGTAGTTATTTAGGTGAAAGCTCCAAAATGCTTGCCTAATATGTCTGTTTATCCAAAAGGAAGTAAAAAGGGAGAGCTAGAAAGATAGCATTGCATCACATTACATGGCAATGCAATGCACAGTTGCTGAAGTTGAACCAAAATGAGCTTGTAATCTGGCTTCTGCAACTTTGAACATGAAAAATCCAATGAGGAGAAGAAAAGCAAAGCCAAAGAGTCCATCCCAAAATCCGACAAACAAGCAAAATGAACAAAAAACATTGAATTCAATTCTTTCTGATTTTAGAAACTGCATTAAAGAAGGGGTGCACCGGTCCTGGAGATACTGCAATACCAGGTCAATGCGTGGAGTGGACAGAGCAAGCTCTTTTTCCATCTCCCTGTTCTAAAAATCCATTTAATATATGGTCCCCAGATAGGGGACGTATCAGATATTAAACTGATAAGAACAGATACTACACTTGATCTTAGCCAAAAGGCCGAGAAGCGATAACCAGAATTGGTTTCAAACTACGGAGCCACCCAAGGATCCTGAAAAGTCCATTTGTGGAGATGAGCTCCTGGACTCCCGTTAAGAAGACATGTTGTCAACCTCTAGATCCCTTACATGCCTGCACTTTTCGGCTTGCTGCTGCTGCAATCCACGCGTTTTAGATCTGCATAACTCCACCTCTTTAAACACAGCACCTTCACCCCCTGCTGTTCCCACCCGCCTCAACACCGTTGGAAGGGAGGAGAACCAATTAAGGCGGGGGGTGGGGTGGAACGAGCAGCTGTCTACCCTTAGCAGGAGGGCTCCTGATTACATACCTCTCCTGCTGCTGCTGCTGCTGGCTGTCCAGCAGCAGACTGAAGGTGGCTGCTGCTGTGCACAGGTATATAAAGGCTCAGAGCCTATTATGACACGCGCAGCCAGCGTTCCATTGCCACATTCCATCTACTGCAGGCAGGATACCTGGCTGGCTGAATGTCGCTGAGAAGCTCACAGAGACCGCCATAAGCAACAGTTTAACAGAATGCCACAGACTAATCAACCAAACTTTTTGGGTTGGGTTCTCTTTTATAGTCTGCAGGCATTAAATGAAAGAAGTCAGTGTTCCAGCAGAAGGAGACAACGTTTCAGAAAAGGCATTGTAGCAAACCAAAAAAGAAATTTTAAGCGCAGCAGAGTAACCAGCGCACATACCTGTTAGCTCAGGTGAGTTTAAAAGGCTGCTGTTGATAACAAGGGCATTTGCTAAATAGATGGTGTGTGTGCAACAATATACTGAAAGGTCAATTATATTGTGCAGCTTATCTCACCACCTGTAGTTATTTAGGTGAAAGCTCCAAAATGCTTGCCTAATATGTCTGTTTATCCAAAAGGAAGTAAAAAGGGAGAGCTAGAAAGATAGCATTGCATCACATTACATGGCAATGCAATGCACAGTTGCTGAAGTTGAACCAAAATGAGCTTGTAATCTGGCTTCTGCAACTTTGAACATGAAAAATCCAATGAGGAGAAGAAAAGAAAAGCCAAAGAGTCCATCCCAAAATCCGACAAACAAGCAAAATGAACAAAAAACATTGAATTCAATTCTTTCTGATTTTAGAAACTGCATTAAAGAAGGGGTGCACCGGTCCTGGAGATACTGCAATACCAGGTCAATGCGTGGAGTGGACAGAGCAAGCTCTTTTTCCATCTCCCTGTTCTAAAAATCCATTTAATATATGGTCCCCAGATAGGGGACGTATCAGATATTAAACTGATAAGAACAGATACTACACTTGATCTTAGCCAAAAGGCCGAGAAGCGATAACCAGAATTGGTTTCAAACTACGGAGCCACCCAAGGATCCTGAAAAGTCCATTTGTGGAGATGAGCTCCTGGACTCCCGTTAAGAAGACATGTTGTCAACCTCTAGATCCCTTACATGCCTGCACTTTTCGGCTTGCTGCTGCTGCAATCCACGCGTTTTAGATCTGCATAACTCCACCTCTTTAAACACAGCACCTTCACCCCCTGCTGTTCCCACCCGCCTCAACACCGTTGGAAGGGAGGAGAACCAATTAAGGCGGGGGGTGGGGTGGAACGAGCAGCTGTCTACCCTTAGCAGGAGGGCTCCTGATTACATACCTCTCCTGCTGCTGCTGCTGCTGGCTGTCCAGCAGCAGACTGAAGGTGGCTGCTGCTGTGCACAGGTATATAAAGGCTCAGAGCCTATTATGACACGCGCAGCCAGCGTTCCATTGCCACATTCCATCTACTGCAGGCAGGATACCTGGCTGGCTGAATGTCGCTGAGAAGCTCACAGAGACCGCCATAAGCAACAGTTTAACAGAATGCCACAGACTAATCAACCAAACTTTTTGGGTTGGGTTCTCTTTTATAGTCTGCAGGCATTAAATGAAAGAAGTCAGTGTTCCAGCAGAAGGAGACAACGTTTCAGAAAAGGCATTGTAGCAAGCCAAAAAAGAAATTTTAAGCGCAGCAGAGTAACCAGCGCACATACCTGTTAGCTCAGGTGAGTTTAAAAGGCTGCTGTTGATAACAAGGGCATTTGCTAAATAGATGGTGTGTGTGCAACAATATACTGAAAGGTCAATTATATTGTGCAGCTTATCTCACCACCTGTAGTTATTTAGGTGAAAGCTCCAAAATGCTTGCCTAATATGTCTGTTTATCCAAAAGGAAGTAAAAAGGGAGAGCTAGAAAGATAGCATTGCATCACATTACATGGCAATGCAATGCACAGTTGCTGAAGTTGAACCAAAATGAGCTTGTAATCTGGCTTCTGCAACTTTGAACATGAAAAATCCAATGAGGAGAAGAAAAGCAAAGCCAAAGAGTCCATCCCAAAATCCGACAAACAAGCAAAATGAACAAAAAACATTGAATTCAATTCTTTCTGATTTTAGAAACTGCATTAAAGAAGGGGTGCACCGGTCCTGGAGATACTGCAATACCAGGTCAATGCGTGGAGTGGACAGAGCAAGCTCTTTTTCCATCTCCCTGTTCTAAAAATCCATTTAATATATGGTCCCCAGATAGGGGACGTATCAGATATTAAACTGATAAGAACAGATACTACACTTGATCTTAGCCAAAAGGCCGAGAAGCGATAACCAGAATTGGTTTCAAACTACGGAGCCACCCAAGGATCCTGAAAAGTCCATTTGTGGAGATGAGCTCCTGGACTCCCGTTAAGAAGACATGTTGTCAACCTCTAGATCCCTTACATGCCTGCACTTTTCGGCTTGCTGCTGCTGCAATCCACGCGTTTTAGATCTGCATAACTCCACCTCTTTAAACACAGCACCTTCACCCCCTGCTGTTCCCACCCGCCTCAACACCGTTGGAAGGGAGGAGAACCAATTAAGGCGGGGGGTGGGGTGGAACGAGCAGCTGTCTACCCTTAGCAGGAGGGCTCCTGATTACATACCTCTCCTGCTGCTGCTGCTGCTGGCTGTCCAGCAGCAGACTGAAGGTGGCTGCTGCTGTGCACAGGTATATAAAGGCTCAGAGCCTATTATGACACGTGCAGCCAGCGTTCCATTGCCACATTCCATCTACTGCAGGCAGGATACCTGGCTGGCTGAATGTCGCTGAGAAGCTCACAGAGACCGCCATAAGCAACAGTTTAACAGAATGCCACAGACTAATCAACCAAACTTTTTGGGTTGGGTTCTCTTTTATAGTCTGCAGGCATTAAATGAAAGAAGTCAGTGTTCCAGCAGAAGGAGACAACGTTTCAGAAAAGGCATTGTAGCAAACCAAAAAAGAAATTTTAAGCGCAGCAGAGTAACCAGCGCACATACCTGTTAGCTCAGGTGAGTTTAAAAGGCTGCTGTTGATAACAAGGGCATTTGCTAAATAGATGGTGTGTGTGCAACAATATACTGAAAGGTCAATTATATTGTGCAGCTTATCTCACCACCTGTAGTTATTTAGGTGAAAGCTCCAAAATGCTTGCCTAATATGTCTGTTTATCCAAAAGGAAGTAAAAAGGGAGAGCTAGAAAGATAGCATTGCATCACATTACATGGCAATGCAATGCACAGTTGCTGAAGTTGAACCAAAATGAGCTTGTAATCTGGCTTCTGCAACTTTGAACATGAAAAATCCAATGAGGAGAAGAAAAGCAAAGCCAAAGAGTCCATCCCAAAATCCGACAAACAAGCAAAATGAACAAAAAACATTGAATTCAATTCTTTCTGATTTTAGAAACTGCATTAAAGAAGGGGTGCACCGGTCCTGGAGATACTGCAATACCAGGTCAATGCGTGGAGTGGACAGAGCAAGCTCTTTTTCCATCTCCCTGTTCTAAAAATCCATTTAATATATGGTCCCCAGATAGGGGACGTATCAGATATTAAACTGATAAGAACAGATACTACACTTGATCTTAGCCAAAAGGCCGAGAAGCGATAACCAGAATTGGTTTCAAATTACGGAGCCACCCAAGGATCCTGAAAAGTTCATTTGTGGAGATGAGCTCCTGGACTCCCGTTAAGAAGACATGTTGTCAACCTCTAGATCCCTTACATGCCTGCACTTTTCGGCTTGCTGCTGCTGCAATCCACGCGTTTTAGATCTGCATAACTCCACCTCTTTAAACACAGCACCTTCACCCCCTGCTGTTCCCACCCGCCTCAACACCGTTGGAAGGGAGGAGAACCAATTAAGGCGGGGGGTGGGGTGGAACGAGCAGCTGTCTACCCTTAGCAGGAGGGCTCCTGATTACATACCTCTCCTGCTGCTGCTGCTGCTGGCTGTCCAGCAGCAGACTGAAGGTGGCTGCTGCTGTGCACAGGTATATAAAGGCTCAGAGCCTATTATGACACGCGCAGCCAGCGTTCCATTGCCACATTCCATCTACTGCAGGCAGGATACCTGGCTGGCTGAATGTCGCTGAGAAGCTCACAGAGACCGCCATAAGCAACAGTTTAACAGAATGCCACAGACTAATCAACCAAACTTTTTGGGTTGGGTTCTCTTTTATAGTCTGCAGGCATTAAATGAAAGAAGTCAGTGTTCCAGCAGAAGGAGACAACGTTTCAGAAAAGGCATTGTAGCAAACCAAAAAAGAAATTTTAAGCGCAGCAGAGTAACCAGCGCACATACCTGTTAGCTCAGGTGAGTTTAAAAGGCTGCTGTTGATAACAAGGGCATTTGCTAAATAGATGGTGTGTGTGCAACAATATACTGAAAGGTCAATTATATTGTGCAGCTTATCTCACCACCTGTAGTTATTTAGGTGAAAGCTCCAAAATGCTTGCCTAATATGTCTGTTTATCCAAAAGGAAGTAAAAAGGGAGAGCTAGAAAGATAGCATTGCATCACATTACATGGCAATGCAATGCACAGTTGCTGAAGTTGAACCAAAATGAGCTTGTAATCTGGCTTCTGCAACTTTGAACATGAAAAATCCAATGAGGAGAAGAAAAGCAAAGCCAAAGAGTCCATCCCAAAATCCGACAAACAAGCAAAATGAACAAAAAACATTGAATTCAATTCTTTCTGATTTTAGAAACTGCATTAAAGAAGGGGTGCACCGGTCCTAGAGATACTGCAATACCAGGTCAATGCGTGGAGTGGACAGAGCAAGCTCTTTTTCCATCTCCCTGTTCTAAAAATCCATTTAATATATGGTCCCCAGATAGGGGACGTATCAGATATTAAACTGATAAGAACAGATACTACACTTGATCTTAGCCAAAAGGCCGAGAAGCGATAACCAGAATTGGTTTCAAACTACGGAGCCACCCAAGGATCCTGAAAAGTCCATTTGTGGAGATGAGCTCCTGGACTCCCGTTAAGAAGACATGTTGTCAACCTCTAGATCCCTTACATGCCTGCACTTTTCGGCTTGCTGCTGCTGCAATCCACGCGTTTTAGATCTGCATAACTCCACCTCTTTAAACACAGCACCTTCACCCCCTGCTGTTCCCACCCGCCTCAACACCGTTGGAAGGGAGGAGAACCAATTAAGGCGGGGGGTGGGGTGGAACGAGCAGCTGTCTACCCTTAGCAGGAGGGCTCCTGATTACATACCTCTCCTGCTGCTGCTGCTGCTGGCTGTCCAGCAGCAGACTGAAGGTGGCTGCTGCTGTGCACAGGTATATAAAGGCTCAGAGCCTATTATGACACGCGCAGCCAGCGTTCCATTGCCACATTCCATCTACTGCAGGCAGGATACCTGGCTGGCTGAATGTCGCTGAGAAGCTCACAGAGACCGCCATAAGCAACAGTTTAACAGAATGCCACAGACTAATCAACCAAACTTTTTGGGTTGGGTTCTCTTTTATAGTCTGCAGGCATTAAATGAAAGAAGTCAGTGTAACAGCAGAAGGAGACAACGTTTCAGAAAAGGCATTGTAGCAAACCAAAAAAGAAATTTTAAGCGCAGCAGAGTAACCAGCGCACATACCTGTTAGCTCAGGTGAGTTTAAAAGGCTGCTGTTGATAACAAGGGCATTTGCTAAATAGATGGTGTGTGTGCAACAATATACTGAAAGGTCAATTATATTGTGCAGCTTATCTCACCACCTGTAGTTATTTAGGTGAAAGCTCCAAAATGCTTGCCTAATATGTCTGTTTATCCAAAAGGAAGTAAAAAGGGAGAGCTAGAAAGATAGCATTGCATCACATTACATGGCAATGCAATGCACAGTTGCTGAAGTTGAACCAAAATGAGCTTGTAATCTGGCTTCTGCAACTTTGAACATGAAAAATCCAATGAGGAGAAGAAAAGCAAAGCCAAAGAGTCCATCCCAAAATCCGACAAACAAGCAAAATGAACAAAAAACATTGAATTCAATTCTTTCTGATTTTAGAAACTGCATTAAAGAAGGGGTGCACCGGTCCTGGAGATACTGCAATACCAGGTCAATGCGTGGAGTGGACAGAGCAAGCTCTTTTTCCATCTCCCTGTTCTAAAAATCCATTTAATATATGGTCCCCAGATAGGGGACGTATCAGATATTAAACTGATAAGAACAGATACTACACTTGATCTTAGCCAAAAGGCCGAGAAGCGATAACCAGAATTGGTTTCAAACTACGGAGCCACCCAAGGATCCTGAAAAGTCCATTTGTGGAGATGAGCTCCTGGACTCCCGTTAAGAAGACATGTTGTCAACCTCTAGATCCCTTACATGCCTGCACTTTTCGGCTTGCTGCTGCTGCAATCCACGCGTTTTAGATCTGCATAACTCCACCTCTTTAAACACAGCACCTTCACCCCCTGCTGTTCCCACCCGCCTCAACACCGTTGGAAGGGAGGAGAACCAATTAAGGCGGGGGGTGGGGTGGAACGAGCAGCTGTCTACCCTTAGCAGGAGGGCTCCTGATTACATACCTCTCCTGCTGCTGCTGCTGGCTGTCCAGCAGCAGACTGAAGGTGGCTGCTGCTGTGCACAGGTATATAAAGGCTCAGAGCCTATTATGACACGCGCAACCAGCGTTCCATTGCCACACTCCATCTACTGCAGGCAGGATACCTGGCTGGCTGAATGTCGCTGAGAAGCTCACAGAGACTGCCATAAGCAACAGTTTAACAGAATGCCACAGACTAATCAACCAAACTTTTTGGGTTGGGTTCTCTTTTATAGTCTGCAGGCATTAAATGAAAGAAGTCAGTGTTCCAGCAGAAGGAGACAACGTTTCAGAAAAGGCATTGTAGCAAACCAAAAAAGAAATTTTAAGCGCAGCAGAGTAACCAGCGCACATACCTGTTAGCTCAGGTGAGTTTAAAAGGCTGCTGTTGATAACAAGGGCATTTGCTAAATAGATGGTGTGTGTGCAACAATATACTGAAAGGTCAATTATATTGTGCAGCTTATCTCACCACCTGTAGTTATTTAGGTGAAAGCTCCAAAATGCTTGCCTAATATGTCTGTTTATCCAAAAGGAAGTAAAAAGGGAGAGCTAGAAAGATAGCATTGCATCACATTACATGGCAATGCAATGCACAGTTGCTGAAGTTGAACCAAAATGAGCTTGTAATCTGGCTTCTGCAACTTTGAACATGAAAAATCCAATGAGGAGAAGAAAAGCAAAGCCAAAGAGTCCATCCCAAAATCCGACAAACAAGCAAAATGAACAAAAAACATTGAATTCAATTCTTTCTGATTTTAGAAACTGCATTAAAGAAGGGGTGCACCGGTCCTGGAGATACTGCAATACCAGGTCAATGCGTGGAGTGGACAGAGCAAGCTCTTTTTCCATCTCCCTGTTCTAAAAATCCATTTAATATATGGTCCCCAGATAGGGGACGTATCAGATATTAAACTGATAAGAACAGATACTACACTTGATCTTAGCCAAAAGGCCGAGAAGCGATAACCAGAATTGGTTTCAAACTACGGAGCCACCCAAGGATCCTGAAAAGTCCATTTGTGGAGATGAGCTCCTGGACTCCCGTTAAGAAGACATGTTGTCAACCTCTAGATCCCTTACATGCCTGCACTTTTCGGCTTGCTGCTGCTGCAATCCACGCGTTTTAGATCTGCATAACTCCACCTCTTTAAACACAGCACCTTCACCCCCTGCTGTTCCCACCCGCCTCAACACCGTTGGAAGGGAGGAGAACCAATTAAGGCGGGGGGTGGGGTGGAACGAGCAGCTGTCTACCCTTAGCAGGAGGGCTCCTGATTACATACCTCTCCTGCTGCTGCTGCTGCTGGCTGTCCAGCAGCAGACTGAAGGTGGCTGCTGCTGTGCACAGGTATATAAAGGCTCAGAGCCTATTATGACACGCGCAGCCAGCGTTCCATTGCCACATTCCATCTACTGCAGGCAGGATACCTGGCTGGCTGAATGTCGCTGAGAAGCTCACAGAGACCGCCATAAGCAACAGTTTAACAGAATGCCACAGACTAATCAACCAAACTTTTTGGGTTGGGTTCTCTTTTATAGTCTGCAGGCATTAAATGAAAGAAGTCAGTGTTCCAGCAGAAGGAGACAACGTTTCAGAAAAGGCATTGTAGCAAACCAAAAAAGAAATTTTAAGCGCAGCAGAGTAACCAGCGCACATACCTGTTAGCTCAGGTGAGTTTAAAAGGCTGCTGTTGATAACAAGGGCATTTGCTAAATAGATGGTGTGTGTGCAACAATATACTGAAAGGTCAATTATATTGTGCAGCTTATCTCACCACCTGTAGTTATTTAGGTGAAAGCTCCAAAATGCTTGCCTAATATGTCTGTTTATCCAAAAGGAAGTAAAAAGGGAGAGCTAGAAAGATAGCATTGCATCACATTACATGGCAATGCAATGCACAGTTGCTGAAGTTGAACCAAAATGAGCTTGTAATCTGGCTTCTGCAACTTTGAACATGAAAAATCCAATGAGGAGAAGAAAAGCAAAGCCAAAGAGTCCATCCCAAAATCCGACAAACAAGCAAAATGAACAAAAAACATTGAATTCAATTCTTTCTGATTTTAGAAACTGCATTAAAGAAGGGGTGCACCGGTCCTGGAGATACTGCAATACCAGGTCAATGCGTGGAGTGGACAGAGCAAGCTCTTTTTCCATCTCCCTGTTCTAAAAATCCATTTAATATATGGTCCCCAGATAGGGGACGTATCAGATATTAAACTGATAAGAACAGATACTACACTTGATCTTAGCCAAAAGGCCGAGAAGCGATAACCAGAATTGGTTTCAAACTACGGAGCCACCCAAGGATCCTGAAAAGTCCATTTGTGGAGATGAGCTCCTGGACTCCCGTTAAGAAGACATGTTGTCAACCTCTAGATCCCTTACATGCCTGCACTTTTCGGCTTGCTGCTGCTGCAATCCACGCGTTTTAGATCTGCATAACTCCACCTCTTTAAACACAGCACCTTCACCCCCTGCTGTTCCCACCCGCCTCAACACCGTTGGAAGGGAGGAGAACCAATTAAGGCGGGGGGTGGGGTGGAACGAGCAGCTGTCTACCCTTAGCAGGAGGGCTCCTGATTACATACCTCTCCTGCTGCTGCTGCTGCTGGCTGTCCAGCAGCAGACTGAAGGTGGCTGCTGCTGTGCACAGGTATATAAAGGCTCAGAGCCTATTATGACACGCGCAGCCAGCGTTCCATTGCCACATTCCATCTACTGCAGGCAGGATACCTGGCTGGCTGAATGTCGCTGAGAAGCTCACAGAGACCGCCATAAGCAACAGTTTAACAGAATGCCACAGACTAATCAACCAAACTTTTTGGGTTGGGTTCTCTTTTATAGTCTGCAGGCATTAAATGAAAGAAGTCAGTGTTCCAGCAGAAGGAGACAACGTTTCAGAAAAGGCATTGTAGCAAACCAAAAAAGAAATTTTAAGCGCAGCAGAGTAACCAGCGCACATACCTGTTAGCTCAGGTGAGTTTAAAAGGCTGCTGTTGATAACAAGGGCATTTGCTAAATAGATGGTGTGTGTGCAACAATATACTGAAAGGTCAATTAAATTGTGCAGCTTATCTCACCACCTGTAGTTATTTAGGTGAAAGCTCCAAAATGCTTGCCTAATATGTCTGTTTATCCAAAAGGAAGTAAAAAGGGAGAGCTAGAAAGATAGCATTGCATCACATTACATGGCAATGCAATGCACAGTTGCTGAAGTTGAACCAAAATGAGCTTGTAATCTGGCTTCTGCAACTTTGAACATGAAAAATCCAATGAGGAGAAGAAAAGCAAAGCCAAAGAGTCCATCCCAAAATCCGACAAACAAGCAAAATGAACAAAAAACATTGAATTCAATTCTTTCTGATTTTAGAAACTGCATTAAAGAAGGGGTGCACCGGTCCTGGAGATACTGCAATACCAGGTCAATGCGTGGAGTGGACAGAGCAAGCTCTTTTTCCATCTCCCTGTTCTAAAAATCCATTTAATATATGGTCCCCAGATAGGGGACGTATCAGATATTAAACTGATAAGAACAGATACTACACTTGATCTTAGCCAAAAGGCCGAGAAGCGATAACCAGAATTGGTTTCAAACTACGGAGCCACCCAAGGATCCTGAAAAGTCCATTTGTGGAGATGAGCTCCTGGACTCCCGTTAAGAAGACATGTTGTCAACCTCTAGATCCCTTACATGCCTGCACTTTTCGGCTTGCTGCTGCTGCAATCCACGCGTTTTAGATCTGCATAACTCCACCTCTTTAAACACAGCACCTTCACCCCCTGCTGTTCCCACCCGCCTCAACACCGTTGGAAGGGAGGAGAACCAATTAAGGCGGGGGGTGGGGTGGAACGAGCAGCTGTCTACCCTTAGCAGGAGGGCTCCTGATTACATACCTCTCCTGCTGCTGCTGCTGCTGGCTGTCCAGCAGCAGACTGAAGGTGGCTGCTGCTGTGCACAGGTATATAAAGGCTCAGAGCCTATTATGACACGCGCAGCCAGCGTTCCATTGCCACATTCCATCTACTGCAGGCAGGATACCTGGCTGGCTGAATGTCGCTGAGAAGCTCACAGAGACCGCCATAAGCAACAGTTTAACAGAATGCCACAGACTAATCAACCAAACTTTTTGGGTTGGGTTCTCTTTTATAGTCTGCAGGCATTAAATGAAAGAAGTCAGTGTTCCAGCAGAAGGAGACAACGTTTCAGAAAAGGCATTGTAGCAAACCAAAAAAGAAATTTTAAGCGCAGCAGAGTAACCAGCGCACATACCTGTTAGCTCAGGTGAGTTTAAAAGGCTGCTGTTGATAACAAGGGCATTTGCTAAATAGATGGTGTGTGTGCAACAATATACTGAAAGGTCAATTATATTGTGCAGCTTATCTCACCACCTGTAGTTATTTAGGTGAAAGCTCCAAAATGCTTGCCTAATATGTCTGTTTATCCAAAAGGAAGTAAAAAGGGAGAGCTAGAAAGATAGCATTGCATCACATTACATGGCAATGCAATGCACAGTTGCTGAAGTTGAACCAAAATGAGCTTGTAATCTGGCTTCTGCAACTTTGAACATGAAAAATCCAATGAGGAGAAGAAAAGCAAAGCCAAAGAGTCCATCCCAAAATCCGACAAACAAGCAAAATGAACAAAAAACATTGAATTCAATTCTTTCTGATTTTAGAAACTGCATTAAAGAAGGGGTGCACCGGTCCTGGAGATACTGCAATACCAGGTCAATGCGTGGAGTGGACAGAGCAAGCTCTTTTTCCATCTCCCTGTTCTAAAAATCCATTTAATATATGGTCCCCAGATAGGGGACGTATCAGATATTAAACTGATAAGAACAGATACTACACTTGATCTTAGCCAAAAGGCCGAGAAGCGATAACCAGAATTGGTTTCAAACTACGGAGCCACCCAAGGATCCTGAAAAGTCCATTTGTGGAGATGAGCTCCTGGACTCCCGTTAAGAAGACATGTTGTCAACCTCTAGATCCCTTACATGCCTGCACTTTTCGGCTTGCTGCTGCTGCAATCCACGCGTTTTAGATCTGCATAACTCCACCTCTTTAAACACAGCACCTTCACCCCCTGCTGTTCCCACCCGCCTCAACACCGTTGGAAGGGAGGAGAACCAATTAAGGCGGGGGGTGGGGTGGAACGAGCAGCTGTCTACCCTTAGCAGGAGGGCTCCTGATTACATACCTCTCCTGCTGCTGCTGCTGCTGCTGGCTGTCCAGCAGCAGACTGAAGGTGGCTGCTGCTGTGCACAGGTATATAAAGGCTCAGAGCCTATTATGACACGCGCAGCCAGCGTTCCATTGCCACATTCCATCTACTGCAGGCAGGATACCTGGCTGGCTGAATGTCGCTGAGAAGCTCACAGAGACCGCCATAAGCAACAGTTTAACAGAATGCCACAGACTAATCAACCAAACTTTTTGGGTTGGGTTCTCTTTTATAGTCTGCAGGCATTAAATGAAAGAAGTCAGTGTTCCAGCAGAAGGAGACAACGTTTCAGAAAAGGCATTGTAGCAAACCAAAAAAGAAATTTTAAGCGCAGCAGAGTAACCAGCGCACATACCTGTTAGCTCAGGTGAGTTTAAAAGGCTGCTGTTGATAACAAGGGCATTTGCTAAATAGATGGTGTGTGTGCAACAATATACTGAAAGGTCAATTATATTGTGCAGCTTATCTCACCACCTGTAGTTATTTAGGTGAAAGCTCCAAAATGCTTGCCTAATATGTCTGTTTATCCAAAAGGAAGTAAAAAGGGAGAGCTAGAAAGATAGCATTGCATCACATTACATGGCAATGCAATGCACAGTTGCTGAAGTTGAACCAAAATGAGCTTGTAATCTGGCTTCTGCAACTTTGAACATGAAAAATCCAATGAGGAGAAGAAAAGCAAAGCCAAAGAGTCCATCCCAAAATCCGACAAACAAGCAAAATGAACAAAAAACATTGAATTCAATTCTTTCTGATTTTAGAAACTGCATTAAAGAAGGGGTGCACCGGTCCTGGAGATACTGCAATACCAGGTCAATGCGTGGAGTGGACAGAGCAAGCTCTTTTTCCATCTCCCTGTTCTAAAAATCCATTTAATATATGGTCCCCAGATAGGGGACGTATCAGATATTAAACTGATAAGAACAGATTTTTTTTTTTTTTTTTTTTTTTTTTTTTTTTTTTTTTTTTTTTCCACTCAGATTACAAGTCCCATATTTACCATTTCATGCTTTGCAATGATTTCCAAATGGTATTAGGTTGTTATCCATCATTGTGTGTCATATATCAATTTTTCCAATCTTATTTTATATATATACGTTTATATTATCACAATACAGTTATTCCATATTCTTTACATCACAACATTACAATCTTTACCATTACGATTTAAGGCAACATTCCTCTCTTCAGGCCATATGCTGCCAAGGCATTCAAAAGCCTTCCATCCAGAAACCGACCATCCCAAGCTTCTTCTACCTCTTTAGCCAACGACTGAGGTATTCTGTAAGTTGAAAAAAAACGATGCATATCGCTATAAATGTTATTCCACACTTTGCGCCTTAGACTAGCCTGACTCCCCCCTTCACAACTATTTAGCATTTTCAACACTTCTTGTCTCTCCTCCATCTCCCTCATATTTTTTTCTGAAACATCCTTTGCTTTACTAGAGTCCTTCCCAGATGACAAAACTCCTTCAATTTCTTCTCTGGCTTCACATGCGACATCCTCTCTTTCTTCTTCACTAGTTTCTTCACCCTCCTCCTCCTCTTCCATATTACTTACAGCACCTTCCTTTTCATCCTGACTGGAGGACTCACTTTCCTCCTGATCTTCTGACTCCCTATCCACCTCCACTTCTTCTTCCAAGCTAGTATTTTCAATCTCAACGTCTGTGATATCACTCTCAGTATCTTCTTCCATATGATCACCTTCTTTTCTTATATCTCTTATTTGTTCCTCCTTCTTTTGAGATATGTTCTCTTCCGTTTCATCATGGGGGGCAGTTTCAGACTCTTCTTCTTTTCCATCTTCCTTGTCAACTGACTTCTCCTCCCTTTTATTGACAGGACAGCAATCATATAAATGACCACTGCCACCACATAGATTACATTTCTTACTTTTTTCACAATTCTCTGCCTTATGTCCCACTTCTTCACACTTGGCACACCACTGTAATGTACAGGAATCCTTTTCATGGCCATACTGTTTACAACGCCTACAAAACTTCGGCATACCTGTAAAGAACATATCTCCATTAACTGTCCCGATTTTGAATCTACTTGGTGGGAGTACCACAACACCATCCGAACTTTCCTTGAACTTGACCAGGAACCTCCACCTCGTGGTCCAAAAACCATATCGGTTAAACATTTTGCCAGCAGAACTCACTTTCTCACAGTACCGGGATAAAAAGGTCATGATCTCTTCTTCCAATATGAAAGGACTATACATCCTTATTACTATTAGCCTTTCCTTCCTAGGAAAATGCGACACAAAAAAAACACCTTCAAGTATCGAATCTTCCTTCACTAGATCCATTCTCTTCCAAAAGTCAGAAAAGATATCTTCTGAACAAAAAATAACATCATATATCCCTCTCTTCGGGAACTCCAACATAGACAAAACTTGTTCCATTTGAACTTCCAATAGTCCAAACAAAATCTTCTCTACCAAAAAAAACAAGCCAGACTTCTTCTTCTCTGGATCCAAAAAAATAAACCGCACTGCATTCTTCAATCTTGCAAAAACTGGGACCTCTTCACAGGTCAGCATATTTGGGCTTCTCCCGTCCATATCTTCACACCAAAGGTGGCAAAAATCCTCCTCGCCTACTTAAAAAAAGCAGGCAGGCTGATCGCCCCTCGTTGCCCCGGGACTAATCCGGCTCCCCAAAAGCAGCAAGGGGGTGAAGCCGCACTGCTACATGCAGCGATCCCCCGAGGCCAAGGAGCCGGGTACCCAAGGCACCTCTCAGCCAAGACCAAGGCAGCAACCGGTAGATCACTGCACTTGATCTTAGCCAAAAGGCCGAGAAGCGATAACCAGAATTGGTTTCAAACTACGGAGCCACCCAAGGATCCTGAAAAGTCCATTTGTGGAGATGAGCTCCTGGACTCCCGTTAAGAAGACATGTTGTCAACCTCTAGATCCCTTACATGCCTGCACTTTTCGGCTTGCTGCTGCTGCAATCCACGCGTTTTAGATCTGCATAACTCCACCTCTTTAAACACAGCACCTTCACCCCCTGCTGTTCCCACCCGCCTCAACACCGTTGGAAGGGAGGAGAACCAATTAAGGCGGGGGGTGGGGTGGAACGAGCAGCTGTCTACCCTTAGCAGGAGGGCTCCTGATTACATACCTCTCCTGCTGCTGCTGCTGCTGGCTGTCCAGCAGCAGACTGAAGGTGGCTGCTGCTGTGCACAGGTATATAAAGGCTCAGAGCCTATTATGACACGCGCAGCCAGCGTTCCATTGCCGCATTCCATCTACTGCAGGCAGGATACCTGGCTGGCTGAATGTCGCTGAGAAGCTCACAGAGACCGCCATAAGCAACAGTTTAACAGAATGCCACAGACTAATCAACCAAACTTTTTGGGTTGGGTTCTCTTTTATAGTCTGCAGGCATTAAATGAAAGAAGTCAGTGTTCCAGCAGAAGGAGACAACGTTTCAGAAAAGGCATTGTAGCAAACCAAAAAAGAAATTTTAAGCGCAGCAGAGTAACCAGCGCTCATACCTGTTAGCTCAGGTGAGTTTAAAAGGCTGCTGTTGATAACAAGGGCATTTGCTAAATAGATGGTGTGTGTGCAACAATATACTGAAAGGTCAATTATATTGTGCAGCTTATCTCACCACCTGTAGTTATTTAGGTGAAAGCTCCAAAATGCTTGCCTAATATGTCTGTTTATCCAAAAGGAAGTAAAAAGGGAGAGCTAGAAAGATAGCATTGCATCACATTACATGGCAATGCAATGCACAGTTGCTGAAGTTGAACCAAAATGAGCTTGTAATCTGGCTTCTGCAACTTTGAACATGAAAAATCCAATGAGGAGAAGAAAAGCAAAGCCAAAGAGTCCATCCCAAAATCCGACAAACAAGCAAAATGAACAAAAAACATTGAATTCAATTCTTTCTGATTTTAGAAACTGCATTAAAGAAGGGGTGCACCGGTCCTGGAGATACTGCAATACCAGGTCAATGCGTGGAGTGGACAGAGCAAGCTCTTTTTCCATCTCCCTGTTCTAAAAATCCATTTAATATATGGTCCCCAGATAGGGGACGTATCAGATATTAAACTGATAAGAACAGATACTACACTTGATCTTAGCCAAAAGGCCGAGAAGCGATAACCAGAATTGGTTTCAAACTACGGAGCCACCCAAGGATCCTGAAAAGTCCATTTGTGGAGATGAGCTCCTGGACTCCCGTTAAGAAGACATGTTGTCAACCTCTAGATCCCTTACATGCCTGCACTTTTCGGCTTGCTGCTGCTGCAATCCACGCGTTTTAGATCTGCATAACTCCACCTCTTTAAACACAGCACCTTCACCCCCTGCTGTTCCCACCCGCCTCAACACCGTTGGAAGGGAGGAGAACCAATTAAGGCGGGGGGTGGGGTGGAACGAGCAGCTGTCTACCCTTAGCAGGAGGGCTCCTGATTACATACCTCTCCTGCTGCTGCTGCTGCTGGCTGTCCAGCAGCAGACTGAAGGTGGCTGCTGCTGTGCACAGGTATATAAAGGCTCAGAGC
The DNA here is from genome assembly GCF_046119375.1 of Phyllobates terribilis. Classification (NCBI taxonomy): domain Eukaryota; kingdom Metazoa; phylum Chordata; class Amphibia; order Anura; family Dendrobatidae; genus Phyllobates; species Phyllobates terribilis. The sequence goes on from NW_027362765.1 coordinate 652,683,129, forward strand.
CTATTATGACACGCGCAGCCAGCGTTCCATTGCCACATTCCATCTACTGCAGGCAGGATACCTGGCTGGCTGAATGTCGCTGAGAAGCTCACAGAGACCGCCATAAGCAACAGTTTAACAGAATGCCACAGACTAATCAACCAAACTTTTTGGGTTGGGTTCTCTTTTATAGTCTGCAGGCATTAAATGAAAGAAGTCAGTGTTCCAGCAGAAGGAGACAACGTTTCAGAAAAGGCATTGTAGCAAACCAAAAAAGAAATTTTAAGCGCAGCAGAGTAACCAGCGCTCATACCTGTTAGCTCAGGTGAGTTTAAAAGGCTGCTGTTGATAACAAGGGCATTTGCTAAATAGATGGTGTGTGTGCAACAATATACTGAAAGGTCAATTATATTGTGCAGCTTATCTCACCACCTGTAGTTATTTAGGTGAAAGCTCCAAAATGCTTGCCTAATATGTCTGTTTATCCAAAAGGAAGTAAAAAGGGAGAGCTAGAAAGATAGCATTGCATCACATTACATGGCAATGCAATGCACAGTTGCTGAAGTTGAACCAAAATGAGCTTGTAATCTGGCTTCTGCAACTTTGAACATGAAAAATCCAATGAGGAGAAGAAAAGCAAAGCCAAAGAGTCCATCCCAAAATCCGACAAACAAGCAAAATGAACAAAAAACATTGAATTCAATTCTTTCTGATTTTAGAAACTGCATTAAAGAAGGGGTGCACCGGTCCTGGAGATACTGCAATACCAGGTCAATGCGTGGAGTGGACAGAGCAAGCTCTTTTTCCATCTCCCTGTTCTAAAAATCCATTTAATATATGGTCCCCAGATAGGGGACGTATCAGATATTAAACTGATAAGAACAGATACTACACTTGATCTTAGCCAAAAGGCCGAGAAGCGATAACCAGAATTGGTTTCAAACTACGGAGCCACCCAAGGATCCTGAAAAGTCCATTTGTGGAGATGAGCTCCTGGACTCCCGTTAAGAAGACATGTTGTCAACCTCTAGATCCCTTACATGCCTGCACTTTTCGGCTTGCTGCTGCTGCAATCCACGCGTTTTAGATCTGCATAACTCCACCTCTTTAAACACAGCACCTTCACCCCCTGCTGTTCCCACCCGCCTCAACACCGTTGGAAGGGAGGAGAACCAATTAAGGCGGGGGGTGGGGTGGAACGAGCAGCTGTCTACCCTTAGCAGGAGGGCTCCTGATTACATACCTCTCCTGCTGCTGCTGCTGCTGGCTGTCCAGCAGCAGACTGAAGGTGGCTGCTGCTGTGCACAGGTATATAAAGGCTCAGAGCCTATTATGACACGCGCAGCCAGCGTTCCATTGCCGCATTCCATCTACTGCAGGCAGGATACCTGGCTGGCTGAATGTCGCTGAGAAGCTCACAGAGACCGCCATAAGCAACAGTTTAACAGAATGCCACAGACTAATCAACCAAACTTTTTGGGTTGGGTTCTCTTTTATAGTCTGCAGGCATTAAATGAAAGAAGTCAGTGTTCCAGCAGAAGGAGACAACGTTTCAGAAAAGGCATTGTAGCAAACCAAAAAAGAAATTTTAAGCGCAGCAGAGTAACCAGCGCTCATACCTGTTAGCTCAGGTGAGTTTAAAAGGCTGCTGTTGATAACAAGGGCATTTGCTAAATAGATGGTGTGTGTGCAACAATATACTGAAAGGTCAATTATATTGTGCAGCTTATCTCACCACCTGTAGTTATTTAGGTGAAAGCTCCAAAATGCTTGCCTAATATGTCTGTTTATCCAAAAGGAAGTAAAAAGGGAGAGCTAGAAAGATAGCATTGCATCACATTACATGGCAATGCAATGCACAGTTGCTGAAGTTGAACCAAAATGAGCTTGTAATCTGGCTTCTGCAACTTTGAACATGAAAAATCCAATGAGGAGAAGAAAAGCAAAGCCAAAGAGTCCATCCCAAAATCCGACAAACAAGCAAAATGAACAAAAAACATTGAATTCAATTCTTTCTGATTTTAGAAACTGCATTAAAGAAGGGGTGCACCGGTCCTGGAGATACTGCAATACCAGGTCAATGCGTGGAGTGGACAGAGCAAGCTCTTTTTCCATCTCCCTGTTCTAAAAATCCATTTAATATATGGTCCCCAGATAGGGGACGTATCAGATGTTAAACTGATAAGAACAAATTTTTTAATTTGGCTATCCCCTGCAGAGGGATAAAACCGTTTATTAAAACTTTAACAAATTACAAGCATAATTACACAAATACCAAACGTTAAAAGACAAATGAAATTTACAAAACAAAAAAATACAAAGATTTTAAATAATTAGGTTCCATTGGTCAACAAGCCATTTTTTGGAAATATGTACATTCTTCTTTTTGTCAATTAAATAATAAGTATACATTTCACATAAACATAAACTTAAAACATCATTCACTGATAAAACATCTTGTTTAAAAATAGCAATGTTGCGCGCTTTCCAGAGAGATGACTTGGCGCAGTTCACTGTCTTCCAAGCCATTGTGTACTGGTCCATTGTGGGGCATTCCATAAGTCCGTATAGCACAGTTTTATATGTAAAGTCCTTGAGGTCTGCCACCCTTTCCAGTAGGGGGAGCAGTCTTCTCCAGAAATCCTTTGCAAAATTACATGTCCATAATAGATGTTCCACCGTTTCCTCGTCTTGGCATCCGGCTCTTGGGCAGATGGCAGACCTCACAAATCCTCTTCTGTATTGGAATGCCCGGCAAGGAAGACAGCGGTGCATGCAACTCCAAGCCAGATCTCTCTGTTCATTAAAAAGATAAAAAACGTTAATCATTTTCCAGATAGACATAGATTTGTCATCATCATATCTGTCAACATTACATATTTCCTCACTTTTACGTATTTCTTTAATTAGTTTCTTACTATTTCTTAATTCCTCTATTTTCTTAGTCCCTAAATTAAAATCGGACACTATTTTCCTTAAAATCTCATAATGCGTCGACAAATTAAAAGCATGGGGCACAGATATATTAACTTCATACCATCCAAACTTTCTCATAAAAAATCCTGTATTAAAACGCATAAAAAAGGACCAATAGTGATTCTTAAAAAGGGCATTAAAACAGTAAACGAACAGATGGATTAAAAGAAACCTATTAAAATCTGGAAAATCTTTACCACCTTTTACTTTTGATTTCATCACGATTTCTCTTTTCAGCTTTTCCATTTTTGAGTTCCAAAAGAAGGTAAAACAGGTTTTGGTTATCTTTTTTAAAACATTAACAGGCGGGGGGAAAACCATGCTAAGATACAATAAAAGAGGTAAAATCACCATCTTTAAAACCAATACTTTACCCTCCATTGTAAGTCTCCTCATGTTCCACATACATATTTTCGTATTTACTTTCTGTATAACTGTTTCCCAACTATTATAACCATCATTATTTTCAGTGAATGATATACCTAAAATGGAAATGGATTCGGAGACATTAATTGGTACATCACGTAAAATCATCCCCCCAACACTTAAAATGTTACACTTATTAAAATTGATTTTAAAACCAGAAGCTAGGCAAAAGGATTGCACTTGATGGAGAGTGGCCGTAAGTGATGGTGCATCTGTACACAAGACCGCCACGTCATCCATGTAGCCTACAACCTTGGCCTCCAAACCACCGCTTCCAGGCAGAGGGACACCGCATATCTGTTTATTTTGGCGTATTGCACATAACATTGGTTCCAGTGCACAGATAAACAGTAGGGGGGACAGAGGGCATCCCTGTTTCACCCCTGACCGTAAAAATACCTCTTGTGTCTTAAAACCATTCACTAAAATCTTACTTGTACAATCCTTGTAAAATGCTTTAAGCGATAGTAAAAACCCTTCTGGTATGCCCATTTTCTCTAAAACTTTAAAAAGATAAAAGTGTGAGACACGGTCAAATGCTTTTTCAAAATCAATAGATAAAATCGCCATTTTCCCCTTTCTGTCTTTCACATCCTCAATACAGTCTTTCACTAAATTCAGATTGTCCCATATACTGCGCCCCGGCACCCCACACACTTGATTAGAATGAATAACTTTGCTGATGACTTCTTTTAGACGATTTGCACAAATTTTAGCCATTATTTTATAGTCACAATTTAAAAGTGTTATTGGTCTCCAGTTTTCTAATTTTGATTTATCGCCTTTTTTGTATAGGAGGGAGACTTCACCTTTCTTCCAGGAATTTAATAAAACCTTATTATTAAAAACCTCAGTAAACAAATAAAACAAATCATCTTTTAAAATATCATAAAAACATACATAAAATTCTATTGGGATGCCATCAGGACCAGGGACCTTTCCAGTTTTAAAACTTTTAATAGTTTTTAACACTTCTTGTTCCGTTAAAACTTGGGATAAAAACTCTTGGGATGCGGGATCTAAAACAGCTGTTAGTCCTTGCAGCGAATCATCCATTAATTTATTATCTATATTTTTTCCATTAAAAAGATTAGAAAAAAAAACCTCAACTTTACCCAGCATATTTTTTATATTATTCTCACCATCTATATGGTCAATTATCACTTTTTCTTTTTTATTTTTCCTAAAAAAATATCTGGAACACTTTTCATTTTCTTCTATATGTTGTACTCTAGAACGAAAAATTATCTCTTTTCCTTTTTGTTCTAGCCATTTTGAAATCTCTTCTTTTAAGTTTGAAATATCAACTTGTACATCTATCCCATTGTCTCTGAGCTTAAATAATGTTTGTAGGCGGGTATTTAAAATTCTATATTCTTCATATTTTTCTTTGGCTCTACATATACTCTTTTTAATAAAAAAGTCTTTTATTTTTACTTTCATTCTATCCCACCATACACTCATAGTCTCACTTGTTTTTTTCCCTTTTCTACATTTCCTATAAAACTCAATAAAATCTGATAAAATCTGCGGGTCGGTTAAAAGGGATACGTTCATTTTCCAGCTTTTCTTACCACATTTTTTGTTGTCATTTACTTTTATGGTAAAGGATAAAAGTTTATGGTCTGAAAATATATTAGTTAAAACTTCACATTTGGCAGGTATTGTTTTATCTGAACCAAAAATAAAATCAATCCTAGAGCTACAATTAGAATTGCTCCAAGTGAAACCGGCGTCCTCTGTGCTGTCACTATGACACTCTTTATATATGTCTATCAATTTAGCATCTTTGACTATATCATGTAGCATACCTGAGGTTTTATCGTAGTTCCTGCTTACAGAGCTGGAGCGCCGGTTTTCACCTTTTAAAACACAATTAAAATCCCCTGCTAAGATAAAAGGTTCAGAGTTATTAATAAATAATGGTAAAAGATCAAGCATTTCGGCTCTTTCATTTTTCTCTGGGGATCCATAAAAATTTAAAAACTGCCATCTAATACCATCAATAAAAGCTTTCACTAATAAAATACGACCTGGTAAAATTTCCTGAATAAAATCAATTAAAACGTTCCCTTTAAAAAGTATGGCTACACCCGCTGATCCTGCAGCATTCGATCCGGACCAGACAGATGGCCCACACTTCCACTCATCTTTATATTTTTGATATGACATTTCATGTGGGATATTACATTCTTGCAGAAAAAATACAGATGCAGTAAAACACGTAAAAAAATTAAAAAGAGCATATCTTCTCGTGTTAGATTTTATGCCTCTCACGTTGAGGGAAATACCTTTGAGTTCAGCCATCATTAGAAAATGTAGAAATTTTACTTAGGTAACTAAGAGCAATGGATTTACCTGTCCGATGAACCTGATCAGACCACTGGGCTTGCGCCTCCCTCCTCATCTGATAGTATCGTCACGAGAGTCTCCGTGGAGGAGGACAGATTACCACATTTATATAAACCCGACGCTACACTGGCATAGCTCGGAGGGCTGGCTGGCAGAACCCGCTGGGTGTCCATTGGCTGGCCATGCAGTTCCTCATCAGGTGGGTCCCCGAGGGGTTCCGCCGCCCCTGTTTGACCTGTAGAAGGTCGTCCTATAGGAGGAGGTTGCGCACAAGGCAGAGCCTCTGACTCTTCAGAGGCAGCAAGATCCCGGTCCCCACCTGTAGCAGCGGAGACCGAAACCCCTGAGGGTCCAGCGTCCACGTCCCCTTCTGGAGAATTGTCCATCTGTTCACCTCCTGCTGCCTCCTCCGAACCACCCTTTTTCTTTTTCTTAGGACCCACCTTTATCCACTCAGCGCCCTCAGCACTAGGAGACCCAGACTGGGCATGGGCTTCTGTGTCGGCCTTTTGCCGGTCCCTTTTGACCTTACCAGTAGTGCCCTTCTGCTCCTTCTCAGCCCTCCTTTTGGACTCCCGCAGGTCCTGCAGCCAGGTTTTGGGATTTGGTATTTTACCTGTCATAGACTCTGGAGACACTTCACTATTTGGTACGCCCTTATTGTCTCCAGAGGCTCCAGGTTGTTGTTCCTCCTCCTGAGGGGTGGTCTGATCTTTTGGTCCTTGGTCGGACGTCTTGGACTTCCCCTTTTGCTCATCTTCCCGAAATCTGTGAGGGCAAGAAAAATAAAAGTGACCTGGAGTCTGGCAAAAACTGCATTTCTTTTCCTTAGGGCATTCTTTTGTCTCATGTTCTTCACTAGCACAATTTCTACATGATACATGACAGTTTTCTTTTGAATGACCATAGCGCCCACAATTTCTGCAATATACTGGCATCCCAGAAAAGAAGAAATCCCCATTTGTTTGCCCAATTTTGAAACGGGCGGGGGGGAGCCGTATACCACCTGGTGTATTTGGATCTCTTGTACACTTCACAAGGAATTTCCACTTAGATGTCCATATGTTATATTCGTTTAATATCTTCCCAATACATTTAACACTTTTAAAATAAATTGCTAGAAATGACATTACTTCTGGAGCAGAAACAAAGGGCGAAAATATTTTTACAATAACCAGTCTTACCTCATCCAGGACGTGCTCAACAATTTGTATCCCTTTCAAAACAGGACTATTTTCAACTTTTTTTAACTTTTCTAGTACATCTCTAAAAATACCTTCTCCGGTGAATGTGATGTCATAGTCACCTCTTCTGGGATAATCCTGGATGGAGAGAATTTCATTCCTTTGTACGCCAAGAAGGTTCCTGAGCACGTCCTGGACTACATACCCTAATTTCCTCATATCCGAGCCACCCGCCGTAAAGTGAACTCGGATAGAGTTTTTTAGCCTTGCATAAAGAGGCACAAGGTTAGGGTCAACCTCCATGGAAAAACGCAACAAGGTTGCAAATTGCAGCCACTTGCAATCTGCGCTCCCAGTGTTCTTGCAGCGAAAAACACCTGGAAGCTGGGGGATCGCAACTCGTTACCCTGGGACTAAGCCCTCTCCCTAATAGCAGCAAGCAGGTTAAGTCCACCAAAGTGGACGATCCTGCCAGGCCAAGGAGAGGGGTACCCGAGTGCCCTTCAACCACAATCTCCTGCAATAAAGCACTTGATCTTAGCCAAAAGGCCGAGAAGCGATAACCAGAATTGGTTTCAAACTACGGAGCCACCCAAGGATCCTGAAAAGTCCATTTGTGGAGATGAGCTCCTGGACTCCCGTTAAGAAGACATGTTGTCAACCTCTAGATCCCTTACATGCCTGCACTTTTCGGCTTGCTGCTGCTGCAATCCACGCGTTTTAGATCTGCATAACTCCACCTCTTTAAACACAGCACCTTCACCCCCTGCTGTTCCCACCCGCCTCAACACCGTTGGAAGGGAGGAGAACCAATTAAGGCGGGGGGTGGGGTGGAACGAGCAGCTGTCTACCCTTAGCAGGAGGGCTCCTGATTACATACCTCTCCTGCTGCTGCTGCTGCTGGCTGTCCAGCAGCAGACTGAAGGTGGCTGCTGCTGTGCACAGGTATATAAAGGCTCAGAGCCTATTATGACACGCGCAGCCAGCGTTCCATTGCCACATTCCATCTACTGCAGGCAGGATACCTGGCTGGCTGAATGTCGCTGAGAAGCTCACAGAGACCGCCATAAGCAACAGTTTAACAGAATGCCACAGACTAATCAACCAAACTTTTTGGGTTGGGTTCTCTTTTATAGTCTGCAGGCATTAAATGAAAGAAGTCAGTGTTCCAGCAGAAGGAGACAACGTTTCAGAAAAGGCATTGTAGCAAACCAAAAAAGAAATTTTAAGCGCAGCAGAGTAACCAGCGCACATACCTGTTAGCTCAGGTGAGTTTAAAAGGCTGCTGTTGATAACAAGGGCATTTGCTAAATAGATGGTGTGTGTGCAACAATATACTGAAAGGTCAATTATATTGTGCAGCTTATCTCACCACCTGTAGTTATTTAGGTGAAAGCTCCAAAATGCTTGCCTAATATGTCTGTTTATCCAAAAGGAAGTAAAAAGGGAGAGCTAGAAAGATAGCATTGCATCACATTACATGGCAATGCAATGCACAGTTGCTGAAGTTGAACCAAAATGAGCTTGTAATCTGGCTTCTGCAACTTTGAACATGAAAAATCCAATGAGGAGAAGAAAAGCAAAGCCAAAGAGTCCATCCCAAAATCCGACAAACAAGCAAAATGAACAAAAAACATTGAATTCAATTCTTTCTGATTTTAGAAACTGCATTAAAGAAGGGGTGCACCGGTCCTGGAGATACTGCAATACCAGGTCAATGCGTGGAGTGGACAGAGCAAGCTCTTTTTCCATCTCCCTGTTCTAAAAATCCATTTAATATATGGTCCCCAGATAGGGGACGTATCAGATATTAAACTGATAAGAACAGATACTACACTTGATCTTAGCCAAAAGGCCGAGAAGCGATAACCAGAATTGGTTTCAAACTACGGAGCCACCCAAGGATCCTGAAAAGTCCATTTGTGGAGATGAGCTCCTGGACTCCCGTTAAGAAGACATGTTGTCAACCTCTAGATCCCTTACATGCCTGCACTTTTCGGCTTGCTGCTGCTGCAATCCACGCGTTTTAGATCTGCATAACTCCACCTCTTTAAACACAGCACCTTCACCCCCTGCTGTTCCCACCCGCCTCAACACCGTTGGAAGGGAGGAGAACCAATTAAGGCGGGGGGTGGGGTGGAATGAGCAGCTGTCTACCCTTAGCAGGAGGGCTCCTGATTACATACCTCTCCTGCTGCTGCTGCTGCTGGCTGTCCAGCAGCAGACTGAAGGTGGCTGCTGCTGTGCACAGGTATATAAAGGCTCAGAGCCTATTATGACACGCGCAGCCAGCGTTCCATTGCCACATTCCATCTACTGCAGGCAGGATACCTGGCTGGCTGAATGTCGCTGAGAAGCTCACAGAGACCGCCATAAGCAACAGTTTAACAGAATGCCACAGACTAATCAACCAAACTTTTTGGGTTGGGTTCTCTTTTATAGTCTGCAGGCATTAAATGAAAGAAGTCAGTGTTCCAGCAGAAGGAGACAACGTTTCAGAAAAGGCATTGTAGCAAACCAAAAAAGAAATTTTAAGCGCAGCAGAGTAACCAGCGCACATACCTGTTAGCTCAGGTGAGTTTAAAAGGCTGCTGTTGATAACAAGGGCATTTGCTAAATAGATGGTGTGTGTGCAACAATATACTGAAAGGTCAATTATATTGTGCAGCTTATCTCACCACCTGTAGTTATTTAGGTGAAAGCTCCAAAATGCTTGCCTAATATGTCTGTTTATCCAAAAGGAAGTAAAAAGGGAGAGCTAGAAAGATAGCATTGCATCACATTACATGGCAATGCAATGCACAGTTGCTGAAGTTGAACCAAAATGAGCTTGTAATCTGGCTTCTGCAACTTTGAACATGAAAAATCCAATGAGGAGAAGAAAAGCAAAGCCAAAGAGTCCATCCCAAAATCCGACAAACAAGCAAAATGAACAAAAAACATTGAATTCAATTCTTTCTGATTTTAGAAACTGCATTAAAGAAGGGGTGCACCGGTCCTGGAGATACTGCAATACCAGGTCAATGCGTGGAGTGGACAGAGCAAGCTCTTTTTCCATCTCCCTGTTCTAAAAATCCATTTAATATATGGTCCCCAGATAGGGGACATATCAGATATTAAACTGATAAGAACAGATACTACACTTGATCTTAGCCAAAAGGCCGAGAAGCGATAACCAGAATTGGTTTCAAACTACGGAGCCACCCAAGGATCCTGAAAAGTCCATTTGTGGAGATGAGCTCCTGGACTCCCGTTAAGAAGACATGTTGTCAACCTCTAGATCCCTTACATGCCTGCACTTTTCGGCTTGCTGCTGCTGCAATCCACGCGTTTTAGATCTGCATAACTCCACCTCTTTAAACACAGCACCTTCACCCCCTGCTGTTCCCACCCGCCTCAACACCGTTGGAAGGGAGGAGAACCAATTAAGGCGGGGGGTGGGGTGGAACGAGCAGCTGTCTACCCTTAGCAGGAGGGCTCCTGATTACATACCTCTCCTGCTGCTGCTGCTGCTGGCTGTCCAGCAGCAGACTGAAGGTGGCTGCTGCTGTGCACAGGTATATAAAGGCTCAGAGCCTATTATGACACGCGCAGCCAGCGTTCCATTGCCACATTCCATCTACTGCAGGCAGGATACCTGGCTGGCTGAATGTCGCTGAGAAGCTCACAGAGACCGCCATAAGCAACAGTTTAACAGAATGCCACAGACTAATCAACCAAACTTTTTGGGTTGGGTTCTCTTTTATAGTCTGCAGGCATTAAATGAAAGAAGTCAGTGTTCCAGCAGAAGGAGACAACGTTTCAGAAAAGGCATTGTAGCAAACCAAAAAAGAAATTTTAAGCGCAGCAGAGTAACCAGCGCACATACCTGTTAGCTCAGGTGAGTTTAAAAGGCTGCTGTTGATAACAAGGGCATTTGCTAAATAGATGGTGTGTGTGCAACAATATACTGAAAGGTCAATTATATTGTGCAGCTTATCTCACCACCTGTAGTTATTTAGGTGAAAGCTCCAAAATGCTTGCCTAATATGTCTGTTTATCCAAAAGGAAGTAAAAAGGGAGAGCTAGAAAGATAGCATTGCATCACATTACATGGCAATGCAATGCACAGTTGCTGAAGTTGAACCAAAATGAGCTTGTAATCTGGCTTCTGCAACTTTGAACATGAAAAATCCAATGAGGAGAAGAAAAGCAAAGCCAAAGAGTCCATCCCAAAATCCGACAAACAAGCAAAATGAACAAAAAACATTGAATTCAATTCTTTCTGATTTTAGAAACTGCATTAAAGAAGGGGTGCACCGGTCCTGGAGATACTGCAATACCAGGTCAATGCGTGGAGTGGACAGAGCAAGCTCTTTTTCCATCTCCCTGTTCTAAAAATCCATTTAATATATGGTCCCCAGATAGGGGACGTATCAGATATTAACCCCTTAAGCCCCGCGGGTGGTTTGCACGTTAATGACCGGGCCAATTTTTACAATTCTGACCACTGTCACTTTATGAGGTAATTACTCTCGAACGCTTCAACGGATCCCCCTGATTCTGAGATTGTTTTTTCGTGACATATTGTACTTCATGATTGTGGAAAAATTTCTTCGATATCACTTGCGTTTATTTGTGAAAAAAACGGAAATTTGGCGAAAATTTTGAAAATTTTGCAATTTTCAAAATTTGAATTTTTAAGCCCTGAAATCAGAGCGATATGTCACACAATAGAGTTAATAAATAACATTTCCCACATGTCTACTTTACATCAGCACAATTTTGGAACCAAAATTTTTTTTTGTTAGGGAGCTATAAGGGTTAAAAGTTGACCAGCGATTTCTCATTTTTCCAACAAAATTTACAAAACCATTTTTTTAGGGACCACATCACATTTGAAGTCACTTTGACAGGTCTTTATGACAGAAAATACCCAAAAGTGACACCATTCTAAAAACTGCACCCCTCAAGGTGCTCAAAACCACATTCAAGAACTTTATTAACCCTTCAGGTGCTTCACAGGAATTTTTTGAATGTGGAAGAAAAAAATGAACATTTAACTTTTTTCACAAAAATGTTAATTTAGACCCAATTTTTTTTATTTTCACAGGGGTAACAAGAAAAAATGGACCCCAAAATTTGTTGTGCAATTTCCCCTGGGCACGCAGATACCCAATATTTGGGAAAAAAATACTGTTTGGGCGCACGGCAGGGCTCGGAAGGGAAGGAGAGCTATTTGACTTTTTGATTGTAAAATTTGCTTGAATAATTAGCGGACGCCATGTTGTGTTTGGAGAGCCCATGTGTGCCCAAACTTTGGAGCTCCCCCACAAGTGACCCCATTTTGGAAACTAGACCCCCCAAGGCACCTTTCTAGATGCATAGTGAGCACTTGGAACTCCCAGGTGCTTCACAAATTGATTCGTAACAATGAAAAAGTGAAAAAAAAAAACACTTTTTCATTTTTATGAATCAATTTGTGAAGCACCTGAGTGTTCCAAGTGCTCACAATGCATCTAGATAGGTGCCTTGGGGGGTCTAGTTTCCAAAATGGGGTCACTTGTGGGGGAGCTCCAATGTTTCGGCACACAGCGGCTCTCCAAACGCAACATGGTGTCGCTAACAATTTGAGCCGATTTTCCGTTAAATTTGTTAGAGGACACCATGTTGCATTTAGAGAGTCCCTGTGTGCCCAAACATTGGAGCTCCCCCACAAGTGACCCCATTTTGGAAACTAGACCCCCCAAGGCACCTATCTAGATGCATAGTGAGCACTTGGAACCCCCAGGTGCTTCACAAATTGATTCGTAACAATGAAAAAGTGAAAAAAAAAACACTTTTTCATTTGTATGAATCAATTTGTGAAGCACCTGAGGGTTCCAAGTGCTCACTATGCATCTAGATAGGTGCCTTGGGTGGTCTAGTTTCCAAAATGGGGTCACTTGTGGGGGAGCTCCAATATTTGGGCACACAGCGGCTCTCTAAATGCAACATGGTGTCCACTAACAAATTTAACGCAAAATTGGCTCAAATTGTTAGCGACACCATGTTGCGTTTGGAGAGCTGCTGTGTGCCCAAACATTGGAGCTCCCCCACAAGTGACCCCATTTTGGAAACTAGACCCCCCAAGGCACCTTTCTAGATGCATAGTTAGCACTTGGAACCCCCAGGTGCTTCACAAATTGATTCGTAATAATGAAAAAGTGAAAAAAAAACACTTTTTCATTTTTACGAATTAATTTGTGAAGCACCTAGGGGTTCCAAGTGCTCACTATGCATCTAGATAGGTGCCTTGGGGGGTCTAGTTTCCAAAATGGGGTCACTTGTGGAGGAGCTCCAATGTTTGGGCACACAGGGACTCTCCAAATGCAACATGATATCCGCTAACAATTTGAGCCGACAATTTGTTAGCGGATATCATGTTGCATTTGGAGAGTCCCTGTGTGCCCAAACATTGGAGCTCCCCCACAAGTGACCCCATTTTGGAAACTAGACCCCCCAAGGCACCTATCTAGATTCATAGTGAGCACTTGGAACCCCAGGTGCTTCACAAATTGATTCATAAAAATGAAAAAGTGTTTTTTTTTTCACTTTTTCATTTTTACGAATCAATTTGTGAAGCACCTGGGGGTTCCAAGTGCTCACTATGCATCTAGAAAGGTGCCTTGGGGGGTCTAGTTTCCAAAATGGGGTCACTTGTGGGGGAGCTCCAAAGTTTGGGCACAGAGGGGCTCTCCAAACGCAATGTGGTGTCCGCTAACAATTTGAGCCGATTTTCCATTTAATTTGTTAGCGGATACCATGTTGCATTTAGAGAGTCCCTGTGTGCCCAAACATTGGAGCTCCCCCACAAGTGACCCCATTTTGGAAACTAGACCCCCCAAGGCACCTATCTAGATTCATAGTGAGCACTTGGAACCCCAGGTGCTTCACAAATTGATTCATAAAAATGAAAAAGTGTTTTTTTTTTCACTTTTTCATTTTTACGAATCAATTTGTGAAGCACCTGGGGGTTCCAAGTGCTCACTATGCATCTAGAAAGGTGCCTTGGGGGGTCTAGTTTCCAAAATGGGGTCACTTGTGGGGGAGCTCCAATGTTTGGACACACAGGGGCTCTCCAAACGCAACATGGCGTCCGCTAACAATTTGAGCCGATTTTCCATTCAATTTGTTAGCGGACACCATGTCGCGTTTGGAGAGCCCGTGATGTGCCTAAACAGTGGAGCTCCCCCACAAGTGTCCCCATTTTGGAAACTATACCCCTCAAAGATTTTATTAAGGTGTATAGTGAACATTTTGAACCCAGAGGTACGGCACATTATTTGTTTACATTAGGTCATCATATTGAATAAGTTTTCATTATTCTTGAGCGCAAGTGCTCGCTACTTGAGTTTGCATCGGGTACTCAGGTATGCACCATGTACAGCGTGTGCTCGAGTGACATGCTCGAGTCCCTGCTCTGCATGTTTCACGGTTATTAGACACCCAAAAAAAAACATGCGGGGATCGCTCGTGCATGGCAGGCAATCCCCGTAAAGTTTTTTGGCCGCGAAGCATATGGGGCAGAGACTCGAGCACGTCACTCAAATACCCACGATACTAAATGCATACCAGAGCACCCGATGCAAACTCAAGTAGCGAGCACTTGCTCTCAACACTAGTCGCCATATCGTCATCTTTTTTTCTTACTTTTGAAAAAAATCCCAACCCCAGCCCTAACCCTAGCACAACCCTAGCCCCAGCACAACCCTAGCCCCAGCACAACCCTAGCCCCAGCACAACCCTAGCCCCAGCACAACCCTAGCCCCAAACCCAGCCCTAACCCTAGCCCAATCCTAACTCAAGAGTTTATTTTTGACGCCGTTCCTTGTGCGGTATAAGTGATTAGACGACTTTATTCTTCGGGTCGGTGTGATTACAGCAATGCCAGAATCATATGGGGTTTTTATGACTGACAGCTGTCACACACTAAAAGACGCATTTTTTGTAAAATCTAGTTTTTGCATCGCCATATTTTGAGAGCTATAATTTTTCCAAATTTTGCAGACAGTCATGTGACAGCTCGTTTTTTGCGGGATGACTTGACGTTGTTATTGGTGCCATTTTCAGGCACGTGACATTTTTTGATCGCTTTCTATTCCGATTTTTGGGAGGCAGAATAAACAAAAACCAACAATTCAGGAATTGTTTTTTTTTTTTTTTTTTATTCTGTTCTGCGTGTGGTAAAATTGATGAGGCAGCTTTACTCTTCGGGTCAGTACGTTTACAGCGGTACCACATTTGTATAATTTTTCTATGTTTTGGCGCTTATACACAATAAAAGCTATTTTATAGAAAAAAATATTTTTTAGTATCGCTTTATTCTGAGAGCTATAACTTTTTTATTTTTCGGCTGATGGAGCTATATGCGGCTTGTTTTTTGCGGGACGAGATGGCGTTTTCAGCGGTATCATTTTTATTTATATGCGTCTTTTTGATCGCGTGTTATTCCACTTTTTGTTTGGCGGTATGGTGATAAAGCATTGTTTTTTGCTTGTTTTTTTTTTTTTTTTTTTACCGTGTTCACTGAAGGGGTTAACTAGTGGGACAGTTTTATAGGTCAGGTTGTTCCGGACGCGGCGATACCAAATATGTGTACTTTTATTGTTTTTTTTTTATTTTTTTTATAATAATATTTATTGATGGGTACATTATATTTTTATTTTTGGTGTATTATTTTTATTATTTTTTTATAATATTTTTGCACATTTTTTTTTTTTTTTTTTCCACTTTCACACAGTTTATACACTTTATTACTTTGTCCCACTCTGGGACTTTCACTTTTTTTTTTCTGATCGCCTGCATGGCACAGGAATGGAGCACCATCCCTATGCCATGAAGGCTGTCAGAAGTGCACAGTGTGAAGATTGCTTGGAGATGCACTGCGCATGTCCAAGCAATCTTCCTGCTCTCTGGTGACCCGGATGTTGTCATGACGACATCGGGTCGTCATGGCAACACCCGGGAAGCCTTTGCAGACTGCGCTGGAAGCCGGAAGAGGAGGTGAGTATCGGCGATCACCTCCCCTTGCCCCCGCAATGCCGCGATCGACTTCGATCGACTTCGATCGCAGCATCGCGGGGGTTAATGTGCTGGGAGCGGTGCGTGACCACTCCCTGCACATAGTACCGGGTGTCAGCTGTGACAATCAGCTGACACCCGGCGGCGATCGCGCCCGCACAGCCTGTGTGCGCGCGCGATCGCCATGACGTACTAATACGGGTCTGGCTCTTAAGTCCCAGGGCACAGACGCGTATTAGTACGTCAGATGTTATTAAGGGGTTAAACTGATAAGAACAGATACTACACTTGATCTTAGCCAAAAGGCCGAGAAGCGATAACCAGAATTGGTTTCAAACTACGGAGCCACCCAAGGATCCTGAAAAGTCCATTTGTGGAGATGAGCTCCTGGACTCCCGTTAAGAAGACATGTTGTCAACCTCTAGATCCCTTACATGCCTGCACTTTTCGGCTTGCTGCTGCTGCAATCCACGCGTTTTAGATCTGCATAACTCCACCTCTTTAAACACAGCACCTTCACCCCCTGCTGTTCCCACCCGCCTCAACACCGTTGGAAGGGAGGAGAACCAATTAAGGCGGGGGGTGGGGTGGAATGAGCAGCTTTCTACCCTTAGCAGGAGGGCTCCTGATTACATACCTCTCCTGCTGCTGCTGCTGCTGGCTGTCCAGCAGCAGACTGAAGGTGGCTGCTGCTGTGCACAGGTATATAAAGGCTCAGAGCCTATTATGACACCCGCAGCCAGCGTTCCATTGCCACATTCCATCTACTGCAGGCAGGATACCTGGCTGGCTGAATGTCGCTGAGAAGCTCACAGAGACCGCCATAAGCAACAGTTTAACAGAATGCCACAGACTAATCAACCAAACTTTTTGGGTTGGGTTCTCTTTTATAGTCTGCAGGCATTAAATGAAAGAAGTCAGTGTTCCAGCAGAAGGAGACAACGTTTCAGAAAAGGCATTGTAGCAAACCAAAAAAGAAATTTTAAGCGCAGCAGAGTAACCAGCGCACATACCTGTTAGCTCAGGTGAGTTTAAAAGGCTGCTGTTGATAACAAGGGCATTTGCTAAATAGATGGTGTGTGTGCAACAATATACTGAAAGGTCAATTATATTGTGCAGCTTATCTCACCACCTGTAGTTATTTAGGTGAAAGCTCCAAAATGCTTGCCTAATATGTCTGTTTATCCAAAAGGAAGTAAAAAGGGAGAGCTAGAAAGATAGCATTGCATCACATTACATGGCAATGCAATGCACAGTTGCTGAAGTTGAACCAAAATGAGCTTGTAATCTGGCTTCTGCAACTTTGAACATGAAAAATCCAATGAGGAGAAGAAAAGCAAAGCCAAAGAGTCCATCCCAAAATCCGACAAACAAGCAAAATGAACAAAAAACATTGAATTCAATTCTTTCTGATTTTAGAAACTGCATTAAAGAAGGGGTGCACCGGTCCTGGAGATACTGCAATACCAGGTCAATGCGTGGAGTGGACAGAGCAAGCTCTTTTTCCATCTCCCTGTTCTAAAAATCCATTTAATATATGGTCCCCAGATAGGGGACGTATCAGATATTAAACTGATAAGAACAGATACTACACTTGATCTTAGCCAAAAGGCCGAGAAGCGATAACCAGAATTGGTTTCAAACTACGGAGCCACCCAAGGATCCTGAAAAGTCCATTTGTGGAGATGAGCTCCTGGACTCCCGTTAAGAAGACATGTTGTCAACCTCTAGATCCCTTACATGCCTGCACTTTTCGGCTTGCTGCTGCTGCAATCCACGCGTTTTAGATCTGCATAACTCCACCTCTTTAAACACAGCACCTTCACCCCCTGCTGTTCCCACCCGCCTCAACACCGTTGGAAGGGAGGAGAACCAATTAAGGCGGGGGGTGGGGTGGAACGAGCAGCTGTCTACCCTTAGCAGGAGGGCTCCTGATTACATACCTCTCCTGCTGCTGCTGCTGCTGGCTGTCCAGCAGCAGACTGAAGGTGGCTGCTGCTGTGCACAGGTATATAAAGGCTCAGAGCCTATTATGACACGCGCAGCCAGCGTTCCATTGCCACATTCCATCTACTGCAGGCAGGATACCTGGCTGGCTGAATGTCGCTGAGAAGCTCACAGAGACCGCCATAAGCAACAGTTTAACAGAATGCCACAGACTAATCAACCAATCTTTTTGGGTTGGGTTCTCTTTTATAGTCTGCAGGCATTAAATGAAAGAAGTCAGTGTTCCAGCAGAAGGAGACAACGTTTCAGAAAAGGCATTGTAGCAAACCAAAAAAGAAATTTTAAGCGCAGCAGAGTAACCAGCGCACATACCTGTTAGCTCAGGTGAGTTTAAAAGGCTGCTGTTGATAACAAGGGCATTTGCTAAATAGATGGTGTGTGTGCAACAATATACTGAAAGGTCAATTATATTGTGCAGCTTATCTCACCACCTGTAGTTATTTAGGTGAAAGCTCCAAAATGCTTGCCTAATATGTCTGTTTATCCAAAAGGAAGTAAAAAGGGAGAGCTAGAAAGATAGCATTGCATCACATTACATGGCAATGCAATGCACAGTTGCTGAAGTTGAACCAAAATGAGCTTGTAATCTGGCTTCTGCAACTTTGAACATGAAAAATCCAATGAGGAGAAGAAAAGCAAAGCCAAAGAGTCCATCCCAAAATCCGACAAACAAGCAAAATGAACAAAAAACATTGAATTCAATTCTTTCTGATTTTAGAAACTGCATTAAAGAAGGGGTGCACCGGTCCTGGAGATACTGCAATACCAGGTCAATGCGTGGAGTGGACAGAGCAAGCTCTTTTTCCATCTCCCTGTTCTAAAAATCCATTTAATATATGGTCCCCAGATAGGGGACGTATCAGATATTAAACTGATAAGAACAGATACTACACTTGATCTTAGCCAAAAGGCCGAGAAGCGATAACCAGAATTGGTTTCAAACTACGGAGCCACCCAAGGATCCTGAAAAGTCCATTTGTGGAGATGAGCTCCTGGACTCCCGTTAAGAAGACATGTTGTCAACCTCTAGATCCCTTACATGCCTGCACTTTTCGGCTTGCTGCTGCTGCAATCCACGCGTTTTAGATCTGCATAACTCCACCTCTTTAAACACAGCACCTTCACCCCCTGCTGTTCCCACCCGCCTCAACACCGTTGGAAGGGAGGAGAACCAATTAAGGCGGGGGTGGGGTGGAACGAGCAGCTGTCTACCCATAGCAGGAGGGCTCCTGATTACATACCTCTCCTGCTGCTGCTGCTGCTGGCTGTCCAGCAGCAGACTGAAGGTGGCTGCTGCTGTGCACAGGTATATAAAGGCTCAGAGCCTATTATGACACGCGCAGCCAGCGTTCCATTGCCACATTCCATCTACTTCAGGCAGGATACCTGGCTGGCTGAATGTCGCTGAGAAGCTCACAGAGACCGCCATAAGCAACAGTTTAACAGAATGCCACAGACTAATCAACCAAACTTTTTGGGTTGGGTTCTCTTTTATAGTCTGCAGGCATTAAATTAACGAAGTCAGTGTTCCAGCAGAAGGAGACAACGTTTCAGAAAAGGCATTGTAGCAAACCAAAAAAGAAATTTTAAGCGCAGCAGAGTAACCAGCGCACATACCTGTTAGCTCAGGTGAGTTTAAAAGGCTGCTGTTGATAACAAGGGCATTTGCTAAATAGATGGTGTGTGTGCAACAATATACTGAAAGGTCAATTATATTGTGCAGCTTATCTCACCACCTGTAGTTATTTAGGTGAAAGCTCCAAAATGCTTGCCTAATATGTCTGTTTATCCAAAAGGAAGTAAAAAGGGAGAGCTAGAAAGATAGCATTGCATCACATTACATGGCAATGCAATGCACAGTTGCTGAAGTTGAACCAAAATGAGCTTGTAATCTGGCTTCTGCAACTTTGAACATGAAAAATCCAATGAGGAGAAGAAAAGCAAAGCCAAAGAGTCCATCCCAAAATCCGACAAACAAGCAAAATGAACAAAAAACATTGAATTCAATTCTTTCTGATTTTAGAAACTGCATTAAAGAAGGGGTGCACCGGTCCTGGAGATACTGCAATACCAGGTCAATGCGTGGAGTGGACAGAGCAAGCTCTTTTTCCATCTCCCTGTTCTAAAAATCCATTTAATATATGGTCCCCAGATAGGGGACGTATCAGATATTAAACTGATAAGAACAGATACTACACTTGATCTTAGCCAAAAGGCCGAGAAGCGATAACCAGAATTGGTTTCAAACTACGGAGCCACCCAAGGATCCTGAAAAGTCCATTTGTGGAGATGAGCTCCTGGACTCCCGTTAAGAAGACATGTTGTCAACCTCTAGATCCCTTACATGCCTGCACTTTTCGGCTTGCTGCTGCTGCAATCCACGCGTTTTAGATCTGCATAACTCCACCTCTTTAAACACAGCACCTTCACCCCCTGCTGTTCCCACCCGCCTCAACACCGTTGGAAGGGAGGAGAACCAATTAAGGCGGGGGGTGGGGTGGAACGAGCAGCTGTCTACCCTTAGCAGGAGGGCTCCTGATTACATACCTCTCCTGCTGCTGCTGCTGCTGGCTGTCCAGCAGCAGACTGAAGGTGGCTGCTGCTGTGCACAGGTATATAAAGGCTCAGAGCCTATTATGACACGCGCAGCCAGCGTTCCATTGCCACATTCCATCTACTGCAGGCAGGATACCTGGCTGGCTGAATGTCGCTGAGAAGCTCACAGAGACCGCCATAAGCAACAGTTTAACAGAATGCCACAGACTAATCAACAAAACTTTTTGGGTTGGGTTCTCTTTTATAGTCTGCAGGCATTAAATGAAAGAAGTCAGTGTTCCAGCAGAGGGAGACAACGTTTCAGAAAAGGCATTGTAGCAAACCAAAAAAGAAATTTTAAGCGCAGCAGAGTAACCAGCGCACATACCTGTTAGCTCAGGTGAGTTTAAAAGGCTGCTGTTGATAACAAGGGCATTTGCTAAATAGATGGTGTGTGTGCAACAATATACTGAAAGGTCAATTATATTGTGCAGCTTATCTCACCACCTGTAGTTATTTAGGTGAAAGCTCCAAAATGCTTGCCTAATATGTCTGTTTATCCAAAAGGAAGTAAAAAGGGAGAGCTAGAAAGATAGCATTGCATCACATTACATGGCAATGCAATGCACAGTTGCTGAAGTTGAACCAAAATGAGCTTGTAATCTGGCTTCTGCAGCTTTGAACATGAAAAATCCAATGAGGAGAAGAAAAGCAAAGCCAAAGAGTCCATCCCAAAATCCGACAAACAAGCAAAATGAACAAAAAACATTGAATTCAATTCTTTCTGATTTTAGAAACTGCATTAAAGAAGGGGTGCACCGGTCCTGGAGATACTGCAATACCAGGTCAATGCGTGGAGTGGACAGAGCAAGCTCTTTTTCCATCTCCCTGTTCTAAAAATCCATTTAATATATGGTCCCCAGATAGGGGACGTATCAGATATTAAACTGATAAGAACAGATACTACACTTGATCTTAGCCAAAAGGCCGAGAAGCGATTACCAGAATTGGTTTCAAACTACGGAGCCACCCAAGGATCCTGAAAAGTCCATTTGTGGAGATGAGCTCCTGGACTCCCGTTAAGAAGACATGTTGTCAACCTCTAGATCCCTTACATGCCTGCACTTTTCGGCTTGCTGCTGCTGCAATCCACGCGTTTTAGATCTGCATAACTCCACCTCTTTAAACACAGCACCTTCACCCCCTGCTGTTCCCACCCGCCTCAACACCGTTGGAAGGGAGGAGAACCAATTAAGGCGGGGGGTGGGGTGGAACGAGCAGCTGTCTACCCTTAGCAGGAGGGCTCCTGATTACATACCTCTCCTGCTGCTGCTGCTGCTGGCTGTCCAGCAGCAGACTGAAGGTGGCTGCTGCTGTGCACAGGTATATAAAGGCTCAGAGCCTATTATGACACGCGCAGCCAGCGTTCCATTGCCACATTCCATCTACTGCAGGCAGGATACCTGGCTGGCTGAATGTCGCTGAGAAGCTCACAGAGACCGCCATAAGCAACAGTTTAACAGAATGCCACAGACTAATCAACCAAACTTTTTGGGTTGGGTTCTCTTTTATAGTCTGCAGGCATTAAATGAAAGAAGTCAGTGTTCCAGCAGAAGGAGACAACGTTTCAGAAAAGGCATTGTAGCAAACCAAAAAAGAAATTTTAAGCGCAGCAGAGTAACCAGCGCACATACCTGTTAGCTCAGGTGAGTTTAAAAGGCTGCTGTTGATAACAAGGGCATTTGCTAAATAGATGGTGTGTGTGCAACAATATACTGAAAGGTCAATTATATTGTGCAGCTTATCTCACCACCTGTAGTTATTTAGGTGAAAGCTCCAAAATGCTTGCCTAATATGTCTGTTTATCCAAAAGGAAGTAAAAAGGGAGAGCTAGAAAGATAGCATTGCATCACATTACATGGCAATGCAATGCACAGTTGCTGAAGTTGAACCAAAATGAGCTTGTAATCTGGCTTCTGCAACTTTGAACATGAAAAATCCAATGAGGAGAAGAAAAGCAAAGCCAAAGAGTCCATCCCAAAATCCGACAAACAAGCAAAATGAACAAAAAACATTGAATTCAATTCTTTCTGATTTTAGAAACTGCATTAAAGAAGGGGTGCACCGGTCCTGGAGATACTGCAATACCAGGTCAATGCGTGGAGTGGACAGAGCAAGCTCTTTTTCCATCTCCCTGTTCTAAAAATCCATTTAATATATGGTCCCCAGATAGGGGACGTATCAGATATTAAACTGATAAGAACAGATACTACACTTGATCTTAGCCAAAAGGCCGAGAAGCGATAACCAGAATTGGTTTCAAACTACGGAGCCACCCAAGGATCCTGAAAAGTCCATTTGTGGAGATGAGCTCCTGGACTCCCGTTAAGAAGACATGTTGTCAACCTCTAGATCCCTTACATGCCTGCACTTTTCGGCTTGCTGCTGCTGCAATCCACGCGTTTTAGATCTGCATAACTCCACCTCTTTAAACACAGCACCTTCACCCCCTGCTGTTCCCACCCGCCTCAACACCGTTGGAAGGGAGGAGAACCAATTAAGGCGGGGGGTGGGGTGGAACGAGCAGCAGTCTACCCTTAGCAGGAGGGCTCCTGATTACATACCTCTCCTGCTGCTGCTGCTGCTGGCTGTCCAGCAGCAGACTGAAGGTGGCTGCTGCTGTGCACAGGTATATAAAGGCTCAGAGCCTATTATGACACGCGCAGCCAGCGTTCCATTGCCACATTCCATCTACTGCAGGCAGGATACCTGGCTGGCTGAATGTCGCTGAGAAGCTCACAGAGACCGCCATAAGCAACAGTTTAACAGAATGCCACAGACTAATCAACCAAACTTTTTGGGTTGGGTTCTCTTTTATAGTCTGCAGGCATTAAATGAAAGAAGTCAGTGTTCCAGCAGAAGGAGACAACGTTTCAGAAAAGGCATTGTAGCAAACCAAAAAAGAAATTTTAAGCGCAGCAGAGTAACCAGCGCACATACCTGTTAGCTCAGGTGAGTTTAAAAGGCTGCTGTTGATAACAAGGGCATTTGCTAAATAGATGGTGTGTGTGCAACAATATACTGAAAGGTCAATTATATTGTGCAGCTTGTCTCACCACCTGTAGTTATTTAGGTGAAAGCTCCAAAATGCTTGCCTAATATGTCTGTTTATCCAAAAGGAAGTAAAAAGGGAGAGCTAGAAAGATAGCATTGCATCACATTACATGGCAATGCAATGCACAGTTGCTGAAGTTGAACCAAAATGAGCTTGTAATCTGGCTTCTGCAACTTTGAACATGAAAAATCCAATGAGGAGAAGAAAAGCAAAGCCAAAGAGTCCATCCCAAAATCCGCCAAACAAGCAAAATGAACAAAAAACATTGAATTCAATTCTTTCTGATTTTAGAAACTGCATTAAAGAAGGGGTGCACCGGTCCTGGAGATACTGCAATACCAGGTCAATGCGTGGAGTGGACAGAGCAAGCTCTTTTTCCATCTCCCTGTTCTAAAAATCCATTTAATATATGGTCCCCAGATAGGGGACGTATCAGATATTAAACTGATAAGAACAGATACTACACTTGATCTTAGCCAAAAGGCCGAGAAGCGATAACCAGAATTGGTTTCAAACTACGGAGCCACCCAAGGATCCTGAAAAGTCCATTTGTGGAGATGAGCTCCTGGACTCCCGTTAAGAAGACATGTTGTCAACCTCTAGATCCCTTACATGCCTGCACTTTTCGGCTTGCTGCTGCTGCAATCCACGCGTTTTAGATCTGCATAACTCCACCTCTTTAAACACAGCACCTTCACCCCCTGCTGTTCCCACCCGCCTCAACACCGTTGGAAGGGAGGAGAACCAATTAAGGCGGGGGGTGGGGTGGAACGAGCAGCTGTCTACCCTTAGCAGGAGGGCTCCTGATTACATACCTCTCCTGCTGCTGCTGCTGCTGGCTGTCCAGCAGCAGACTGAAGGTGGCTGCTGCTGTGCACAGGTATATAAAGGCTCAGAGCCTATTATGACACGCGCAGCCAGCGTTCCATTGCCACATTCCATCTACTGCAGGCAGGATACCTGGCTGGCTGAATGTCGCTGAGAAGCTCACAGAGACCGCCATAAGCAACAGTTTAACAGAATGCCACAGACTAATCAACCAAACTTTTTGGGTTGGGTTCTCTTTTATAGTCTGCAGGCATTAAATGAAAGAAGTCAGTGTTCCAGCAGAAGGAGACAACGTTTCAGAAAAGGCATTGTAGCAAACCAAAAAAGAAATTTTAAGCGCAGCAGAGTAACCAGCGCACATACCTGTTAGCTCAGGTGAGTTTAAAAGGCTGCTGTTGATAACAAGGGCATTTGCTAAATAGATGGTGTGTGTGCAACAATATACTGAAAGGTCAATTATATTGTGCAGCTTGTCTCACCACCTGTAGTTATTTAGGTGAAAGCTCCAAAATGCTTGCCTAATATGTCTGTTTATCCAAAAGGAAGTAAAAAGGGAGAGCTAGAAAGATAGCATTGCATCACATTACATGGCAATGCAATGCACAGTTGCTGAAGTTGAACCAAAATGAGCTTGTAATCTGGCTTCTGCAACTTTGAACATGAAAAATCCAATGAGGAGAAGAAAAGCAAAGCCAAAGAGTCCATCCCAAAATCCGCCAAACAAGCAAAATGAACAAAAAACATTGAATTCAATTCTTTCTGATTTTAGAAACTGCATTAAAGAAGGGGTGCACCGGTCCTGGAGATACTGCAATACCAGGTCAATGCGTGGAGTGGACAGAGCAAGCTCTTTTTCCATCTCCCTGTTCTAAAAATCCATTTAATATATGGTCCCCAGATAGGGGACGTATCAGATATTAAACTGATAAGAACAGATACTACACTTGATCTTAGCCAAAAGGCCGAGAAGCGATAACCAGAATTGGTTTCAAACTACGGAGCCACCCAAGGATCCTGAAAAGTCCATTTGTGGAGATGAGCTCCTGGACTCCCGTTAAGAAGACATGTTGTCAACCTCTAGATCCCTTACATGCCTGCACTTTTCGGCTTGCTGCTGCTGCAATCCACGCGTTTTAGATCTGCATAACTCCACCTCTTTAAACACAGCACCTTCACCCCCTGCTGTTCCCACCCGCCTCAACACCGTTGGAAGGGAGGAGAACCAATTAAGGCGGGGGGTGGGGTGGAACGAGCAGCTGTCTACCCTTAGCAGGAGGGCTCCTGATTACATACCTCTCCTGCTGCTGCTGCTGCTGGCTGTCCAGCAGCAGACTGAAGGTGGCTGCTGCTGTGCACAGGTATATAAAGGCTCAGAGCCTATTATGACACGCGCAGCCAGCGTTCCATTGCCACATTCCATCTACTGCAGGCAGGATACCTGGCTGGCTGAATGTCGCTGAGAAGCTCACAGAGACCGCCATAAGCAACAGTTTAACAGAATGCCACAGACTAATCAACCAAACTTTTTGGGTTGGGTTCTCTTTTATAGTCTGCAGGCATTAAATGAAAGAAGTCAGTGTTCCAGCAGAAGGAGACAACGTTTCAGAAAAGGCATTGTAGCAAACCAAAAAAGAAATTTTAAGCGCAGCAGAGTAACCAGCGCACATACCTGTTAGCTCAGGTGAGTTTAAAAGGCTGCTGTTGATAACAAGGGCATTTGCTAAATAGATGGTGTGTGTGCAACAATATACTGAA
The DNA here is from genome assembly GCF_046119375.1 of Phyllobates terribilis. Lineage (NCBI taxonomy): Eukaryota > Metazoa > Chordata > Amphibia > Anura > Dendrobatidae > Phyllobates > Phyllobates terribilis. The sequence continues at coordinate 652,709,328 of NW_027362765.1, forward strand.
AGGTCAATTATATTGTGCAGCTTATCTCACCACCTGTAGTTATTTAGGTGAAAGCTCCAAAATGCTTGCCTAATATGTCTGTTTATCCAAAAGGAAGTAAAAAGGGAGAGCTAGAAAGATAGCATTGCATCACATTACATGGCAATGCAATGCACAGTTGCTGAAGTTGAACCAAAATGAGCTTGTAATCTGGCTTCTGCAACTTTGAACATGAAAAATCCAATGAGGAGAAGAAAAGCAAAGCCAAAGAGTCCATCCCAAAATCCGACAAACAAGCAAAATGAACAAAAAACATTGAATTCAATTCTTTCTGATTTTAGAAACTGCATTAAAGAAGGGGTGCACCGGTCCTGGAGATACTGCAATACCAGGTCAATGCGTGGAGTGGACAGAGCAAGCTCTTTTTCCATCTCCCTGTTCTAAAAATCCATTTAATATATGGTCCCCAGATAGGGGACGTATCAGATATTAAACTGATAAGAACAGATACTACACTTGATCTTAGCCAAAAGGCCGAGAAGCGATAACCAGAATTGGTTTCAAACTACGGAGCCACCCAAGGATCCTGAAAAGTCCATTTGTGGAGATGAGCTCCTGGACTCCCGTTAAGAAGACATGTTGTCAACCTCTAGATCCCTTACATGCCTGCACTTTTCGGCTTGCTGCTGCTGCAATCCACGCGTTTTAGATCTGCATAACTCCACCTCTTTAAACACAGCACCTTCACCCCCTGCTGTTCCCACCCGCCTCAACACCGTTGGAAGGGAGGAGAACCAATTAAGGCGGGGGGTGGGGTGGAACGAGCAGCTGTCTACCCTTAGCAGGAGGGCTCCTGATTACATACCTCTCCTGCTGCTGCTGCTGCTGGCTGTCCAGCAGCAGACTGAAGGTGGCTGCTGCTGTGCACAGGTATATAAAGGCTCAGAGCCTATTATGACACGCGCAGCCAGCGTTCCATTGCCACATTCCATCTACTGCAGGCAGGATACCTGGCTGGCTGAATGTCGCTGAGAAGCTCACAGAGACCGCCATAAGCAACAGTTTAACAGAATGCCACAGACTAATCAACCAAACTTTTTGGGTTGGGTTCTCTTTTATAGTCTGCAGGCATTAAATGAAAGAAGTCAGTGTTCCAGCAGAAGGAGACAACGTTTCAGAAAAGGCATTGTAGCAAACCAAAAAAGAAATTTTAAGCGCAGCAGAGTAACCAGCGCACATACCTGTTAGCTCAGGTGAGTTTAAAAGGCTGCTGTTGATAACAAGGGCATTTGCTAAATAGATGGTGTGTGTGCAACAATATACTGAAAGGTCAATTATATTGTGCAGCTTATCTCACCACCTGTAGTTATTTAGGTGAAAGCTCCAAAATGCTTGCCTAATATGTCTGTTTATCCAAAAGGAAGTAAAAAGGGAGAGCTAGAAAGATAGCATTGCATCACATTACATGGCAATGCAATGCACAGTTGCTGAAGTTGAACCAAAATGAGCTTGTAATCTGGCTTCTGCAACTTTGAACATGAAAAATCCAATGAGGAGAAGAAAAGCAAAGCCAAAGAGTCCATCCCAAAATCCGACAAACAAGCAAAATGAACAAAAAACATTGAATTCAATTCTTTCTGATTTTAGAAACTGCATTAAAGAAGGGGTGCACCGGTCCTGGAGATACTGCAATACCAGGTCAATGCGTGGAGTGGACAGAGCAAGCTCTTTTTCCATCTCCCTGTTCTAAAAATCCATTTAATATATGGTCCCCAGATAGGGGACGTATCAGATATTAAACTGATAAGAACAGATACTACACTTGATCTTAGCCAAAAGGCCGAGAAGCGATAACCAGAATTGGTTTCAAACTACGGAGCCACCCAAGGATCCTGAAAAGTCCATTTGTGGAGATGAGCTCCTGGACTCCCGTTAAGAAGACATGTTGTCAACCTCTAGATCCCTTACATGCCTGCACTTTTCGGCTTGCTGCTGCTGCAATCCACGCGTTTTAGATCTGCATAACTCCACCTCTTTAAACACAGCACCTTCACCCCCTGCTGTTCCCACCCGCCTCAACACCGTTGGAAGGGAGGAGAACCAATTAAGGTGGGGGGTGGGGTGGAACGAGCAGCTGTCTACCCTTAGCAGGAGGGCTCCTGATTACATACCTCTCCTGCTGCTGCTGCTGCTGGCTGTCCAGCAGCAGACTGAAGGTGGCTGCTGCTGTGCACAGGTATATAAAGGCTCAGAGCCTATTATGACACGCGCAGCCAGCGTTCCATTGCCACATTCCATCTACTGCAGGCAGGATACCTGGCTGGCTGAATGTGGCTGAGAAGCTCACAGAGACCGCCATAAGCAACAGTTTAACAGAATGCCACAGACTAATCAACCAAACTTTTTGGGTTGGGTTCTCTTTTATAGTCTGCAGGCATTAAATGAAAGAAGTCAGTGTTCCAGCAGAAGGAGACAACGTTTCAGAAAAGGCATTGTAGCAAACCAAAAAAGAAATTTTAAGCGCAGCAGAGTAACCAGCGCACATACCTGTTAGCTCAGGTGAGTTTAAAAGGCTGCTGTTGATAACAAGGGCATTTGCTAAATAGATGGTGTGTGTGCAACAATATACTGAAAGGTCAATTATATTGTGCAGCTTATCTCACCACCTGTAGTTATTTAGGTGAAAGCTCCAAAATGCTTGCCTAATATGTCTGTTTATACAAAAGGAAGTAAAAAGGGAGAGCTAGAAAGATAGCATTGCATCACATTACATGGCAATGCAATGCACAGTTGCTGAAGTTGAACCAAAATGAGCTTGTAATCTGGCTTCTGCAACTTTGAACATGAAAAATCCAATGAGGAGAAGAAAAGCAAAGCCAAAGAGTCCATCCCAAAATCCGACAAACAAGCAAAATGAACAAAAAACATTGAATTCAATTCTTTCTGATTTTAGAAACTGCATTAAAGAAGGGGTGCACCGGTCCTGGAGATACTGCAATACCAGGTCAATGCGTGGAGTGGACAGAGCAAGCTCTTTTTCCATCTCCCTGTTCTAAAAATCCATTTAATATATGGTCCCCAGATAGGGGACGTATCAGATATTAAACTGATAAGAACAGATACTACACTTGATCTTAGCCAAAAGGCCGAGAAGCGATAACCAGAATTGGTTTCAAACTACGGAGCCACCCAAGGATCCTGAAAAGTCCATTTGTGGAGATGAGCTCCTGGACTCCCGTTAAGAAGACATGTTGTCAACCTCTAGATCCCTTACATGCCTGCACTTTTCGGCTTGCTGCTGCTGCAATCCACGCGTTTTAGATCTGCATAACTCCACCTCTTTAAACACAGCACCTTCACCCCCTGCTGTTCCCACCCGCCTCAACACCATTGGAAGGGAGGAGAACCAATTAAGGCGGGGGGTGGGGTGGAACGAGCAGCTGTCTACCCTTAGCAGGAGGGCTCCTGATTACATACCTCTCCTGCTGCTGCTGCTGCTGGCTGTCCAGCAGCAGACTGAAGGTGGCTGCTGCTGTGCACAGGTATATAAAGGCTCAGAGCCTATTATGACACGCGCAGCCAGCGTTCCATTGCCACATTCCATCTACTGCAGGCAGGATACCTGGCTGGCTGAATGTCGCTGAGAAGCTCACAGAGACCGCCATAAGCAACAGTTTAACAGAATGCCACAGACTAATCAACCAAACTTTTTGGGTTGGGTTCTCTTTTATAGTCTGCAGGCATTAAATGAAAGAAGTCAGTGTTCCAGCAGAAGGAGACAACGTTTCAGAAAAGGCATTGTAGCAAACCAAAAAAGAAATTTTAAGCGCAGCAGAGTAACCAGCGCACATACCTGTTAGCTCAGGTGAGTTTAAAAGGCTGCTGTTGATAACAAGGGCATTTGCTAAATAGATGGTGTGTGTGCAACAATATACTGAAAGGTCAATTATATTGTGCAGCTTATCTCACCACCTGTAGTTATTTAGGTGAAAGCTCCAAAATGCTTGCCTAATATGTCTGTTTATCCAAAAGGAAGTAAAAAGGGAGAGCTAGAAAGATAGCATTGCATCACATTACATGGCAATGCAATGCACAGTTGCTGAAGTTGAACCAAAATGAGCTTGTAATCTGGCTTCTGCAACTTTGAACATGAAAAATCCAATGAGGAGAAGAAAAGCAAAGCCAAAGAGTCCATCCCAAAATCCGACAAACAAGCAAAATGAACAAAAAACATTGAATTCAATTCTTTCTGATTTTAGAAACTGCATTAAAGAAGGGGTGCACCGGTCCTGGAGATACTGCAATACCAGGTCAATGCGTGGAGTGGACAGAGCAAGCTCTTTTTCCATCTCCCTGTTCTAAAAATCCATTTAATATATGGTCCCCAGATAGGGGACGTATCAGATATTAAACTGATAAGAACAGATACTACACTTGATCTTAGCCAAAAGGCCGAGAAGCGATAACCAGAATTGGTTTCAAACTACGGAGCCACCCAAGGATCCTGAAAAGTCCATTTGTGGAGATGAGCTCCTGGACTCCCGTTAAGAAGACATGTTGTCAACCTCTAGATCCCTTACATGCCTGCACTTTTCGGCTTGCTGCTGCTGCAATCCACGCGTTTTAGATCTGCATAACTCCACCTCTTTAAACACAGCACCTTCACCCCCTGCTGTTCCCACCCGCCTCAACACCGTTGGAAGGGAGGAGAACCAATTAAGGCGGGGGGTGGGGTGGAACGAGCAGCTGTCTACCCTTAGCAGGAGGGCTCCTGATTACATACCTCTCCTGCTGCTGCTGCTGCTGGCTGTCCAGCAGCAGACTGAAGGTGGCTGCTGCTGTGCACAGGTATATAAAGGCTCAGAGCCTATTATGACACGCGCAGCCAGCGTTCCATTGCCACATTCCATCTACTGCAGGCAGGATACCTGGCTGGCTGAATGTCGCTGAGAAGCTCACAGAGACCGCCATAAGCAACAGTTTAACAGAATGCCACAGACTAATCAACCAAACTTTTTGGGTTGGGTTCTCTTTTATAGTCTGCAGGCATTAAATGAAAGAAGTCAGTGTTCCAGCAGAAGGAGACAACGTTTCAGAAAAGGCATTGTAGCAAACCAAAAAAGAAATTTTAAGCGCAGCAGAGTAACCAGCGCACATACCTGTTACCTCAGGTGAGTTTAAAAGGCTGCTGTTGATAACAAGGGCATTTGCTAAATAGATGGTGTGTGTGCAACAATATACTGAAAGGTCAATTATATTGTGCAGCTTATCTCACCACCTGTAGTTATTTAGGTGAAAGCTCCAAAATGCTTGCCTAATATGTCTGTTTATCCAAAAGGAAGTAAAAAGGGAGAGCTAGAAAGATAGCATTGCATCACATTACATGGCAATGCAATGCACAGTTGCTGAAGTTGAACCAAAATGAGCTTGTAATCTGGCTTCTGCAACTTTGAACATGAAAAATCCAATGAGGAGAAGAAAAGCAAAGCCAAAGAGTCCATCCCAAAATCCGACAAACAAGCAAAATGAACAAAAAACATTGAATTCAATTCTTTCTGATTTTAGAAACTGCATTAAAGAAGGGGTGCACCGGTCCTGGAGATACTGCAATACCAGGTCAATGCGTGGAGTGGACAGAGCAAGCTCTTTTTCCATCTCCCTGTTCTAAAAATCCATTTAATATATGGTCCCCAGATAGGGGACGTATCAGATATTAAACTGATAAGAACAGATACTACACTTGATCTTAGCCAAAAGGCCGAGAAGCGATAACCAGAATTGGTTTCAAACTACGGAGCCACCCAAGGATCCTGAAAAGTCCATTTGTGGAGATGAGCTCCTGGACTCCCGTTAAGAAGACATGTTGTCAACCTCTAGATCCCTTACATGCCTGCACTTTTCGGCTTGCTGCTGCTGCAATCCACGCGTTTTAGATCTGCATAACTCCACCTCTTTAAACACAGCACCTTCACCCCCTGCTGTTCCCACCCGCCTCAACACCGTTGGAAGGGAGGAGAACCAATTAAGGCGGGGGGTGGGGTGGAACGAGCAGCTGTCTACCCTTAGCAGGAGGGCTCCTGATTACATACCTCTCCTGCTGCTGCTGCTGCTGGCTGTCCAGCAGCAGACTGAAGGTGGCTGCTGCTGTGCACAGGTATATAAAGGCTCAGAGCCTATTATGACACGCGCAGCCAGCGTTCCATTGCCACATTCCATCTACTGCAGGCAGGATACCTGGCTGGCTGAATGTCGCTGAGAAGCTCACAGAGACCGCCATAAGCAACAGTTTAACAGAATGCCACAGACTAATCAACCAAACTTTTTGGGTTGGGTTCTCTTTTATAGTCTGCAGGCATTAAATGAAAGAAGTCAGTGTTCCAGCAGAAGGAGACAACGTTTCAGAAAAGGCATTGTAGCAAACCAAAAAAGAAATTTTAAGCGCAGCAGAGTAACCAGCGCACATACCTGTTAGCTCAGGTGAGTTTAAAAGGCTGCTGTTGATAACAAGGGCATTTGCTAAATAGATGGTGTGTGTGCAACAATATACTGAAAGGTCAATTATATTGTGCAGCTTATCTCACCACCTGTAGTTATTTAGGTGAAAGCTCCAAAATGCTTGCCTAATATGTCTGTTTATCCAAAAGGAAGTAAAAAGGGAGAGCTAGAAAGATAGCATTGCATCACATTACATGGCAATGCAATGCACAGTTGCTGAAGTTGAACCAAAATGAGCTTGTAATCTGGCTTCTGCAACTTTGAACATGAAAAATCCAATGAGGAGAAGAAAAGCAAAGCCAAAGAGTCCATCCCAAAATCCGACAAACAAGCAAAATGAACAAAAAACATTGAATTCAATTCTTTCTGATTTTAGAAACTGCATTAAAGAAGGGGTGCACCGGTCCTGGAGATACTGCAATACCAGGTCAATGCGTGGAGTGGACAGAGCAAGCTCTTTTTCCATCTCCCTGTTCTAAAAATCCATTTAATATATGGTCCCCAGATAGGGGACGTATCAGATATTAAACTGATAAGAACAGATACTACACTTGATCTTAGCCAAAAGGCCGAGAAGCGATAACCAGAATTGGTTTCAAACTACGGAGCCACCCAAGGATCCTGAAAAGTCCATTTGTGGAGATGAGCTCCTGGACTCCCGTTAAGAAGACATGTTGTCAACCTCTAGATCCCTTACATGCCTGCACTTTTCGGCTTGCTGCTGCTGCAATCCACGCGTTTTAGATCTGCATAACTCCACCTCTTTAAACACAGCACCTTCACCCCCTGCTGTTCCCACCCGCCTCAACACCGTTGGAAGGGAGGAGAACCAATTAAGGCGGGGGGTGGGGTGGAACGAGCAGCTGTCTACCCTTAGCAGGAGGGCTCCTGATTACATACCTCTCCTGCTGCTGCTGCTGCTGGCTGTCCAGCAGCAGACTGAAGGTGGCTGCTGCTGTGCACAGGTATATAAAGGCTCAGAGCCTATTATGACACGCGCAGCCAGCGTTCCATTGCCACATTCCATCTACTGCAGGCAGGATACCTGGCTGGCTGAATGTCGCTGAGAAGCTCACAGAGACCGCCATAAGCAACAGTTTAACAGAATGCCACAGACTAATCAACCAAACTTTTTGGGTTGGGTTCTCTTTTATAGTCTGCAGGCATTAAATGAAAGAAGTCAGTGTTCCAGCAGAAGGAGACAACGTTTCAGAAAAGGCATTGTAGCAAACCAAAAAAGAAATTTTAAGCGCAGCAGAGTAACCAGCGCACATACCTGTTAGCTCAGGTGAGTTTAAAAGGCTGCTGTTGATAACAAGGGCATTTGCTAAATAGATGGTGTGTGTGCAACAATATACTGAAAGGTCAATTATATTGTGCAGCTTATCTCACCACCTGTAGTTATTTAGGTGAAAGCTCCAAAATGCTTGCCTAATATGTCTGTTTATCCAAAAGGAAGTAAAAAGGGAGAGCTAGAAAGATAGCATTGCATCACATTACATGGCAATGCAATGCACAGTTGCTGAAGTTGAACCAAAATGAGCTTGTAATCTGGCTTCTGCAACTTTGAACATGAAAAATCCAATGAGGAGAAGAAAAGCAAAGCCAAAGAGTCCATCCCAAAATCCGACAAACAAGCAAAATGAACAAAAAACATTGAATTCAATTCTTTCTGATTTTAGAAACTGCATTAAAGAAGGGGTGCACCGGTCCTGGAGATACTGCAATACCAGGTCAATGCGTGGAGTGGACAGAGCAAGCTCTTTTTCCATCTCCCTGTTCTAAAAATCCATTTAATATATGGTCCCCAGATAGGGGACGTATCAGATATTAAACTGATAAGAACAGATACTACACTTGATCTTAGCCAAAAGGCCGAGAAGCGATAACCAGAATTGGTTTCAAACTACGGAGCCACCCAAGGATCCTGAAAAGTCCATTTGTGGAGATGAGCTCCTGGACTCCCGTTAAGAAGACATGTTGTCAACCTCTAGATCCCTTACATGCCTGCACTTTTCGGCTTGCTGCTGCTGCAATCCACGCGTTTTTGATCTGCATAACTCCACCTCTTTAAACACAGCACCTTCACCCCCTGCTGTTCCCACCCGCCTCAACACCGTTGGAAGGGAGGAGAACCAATTAAGGCGGGGGGTGGGGTGGAACGAGCAGCTGTCTACCCTTAGCAGGAGGGCTCCTGATTACATACCTCTCCTGCTGCTGCTGCTGGCTGTCCAGCAGCAGACTGAAGGTGGCTGCTGCTGTGCACAGGTATATAAAGGCTCAGAGCCTATTATGACACGCGCAGCCAGCGTTCCATTGCCACATTCCATCTACTGCAGGCAGGATACCTGGCTGGCTGAATGTCGCTGAGAAGCTCACAGAGACCGCCATAAGCAACAGTTTAACAGAATGCCACAGACTAATCAACCAAACTTTTTGGGTTGGGTTCTCTTTTATAGTCTGCAGGCATTAAATGAAAGAAGTCAGTGTTCCAGCAGAAGGAGACAACGTTTCAGAAAAGGCATTGTAGCAAACCAAAAAAGAAATTTTAAGCGCAGCAGAGTAACCAGCGCACATACCTGTTAGCTCAGGTGAGTTTAAAAGGCTGCTGTTGATAACAAGGGCATTTGCTAAATAGATGGTGTGTGTGCAACAATATACTGAAAGGTCAATTATATTGTGCAGCTTATCTCACCACCTGTAGTTATTTAGGTGAAAGCTCCAAAATGCTTGCCTAATATGTCTGTTTATCCAAAAGGAAGTAAAAAGGGAGAGCTAGAAAGATAGCATTGCATCACATTACATGGCAATGCAATGCACAGTTGCTGAAGTTGAACCAAAATGAGCTTGTAATCTGGCTTCTGCAACTTTGAACATGAAAAATCCAATGAGGAGAAGAAAAGCAAAGCCAAAGAGTCCATCCCAAAATCCGACAAACAAGCAAAATGAACAAAAAACATTGAATTCAATTCTTTCTGATTTTAGAAACTGCATTAAAGAAGGGGTGCACCGGTCCTGGAGATACTGCAATACCAGGTCAATGTGTGGAGTGGACAGAGCAAGCTCTTTTTCCATCTCCCTGTTCTAAAAATCCATTTAATATATGGTCCCCAGATAGGGGACGTATCAGATATTAAACTGATAAGAACAGATTTTTTTATCGAAAGCCCGAATTCGTGTACAAAACCCGAGTGCGCTTAAAAAAGTGACAAGTGCCACAAAAAAAGTGCACTAGGATGCTGGTCTTCTTGAAACCCTCTCCAAAAGGAGAAGGGTCCCCCAAACCATTCCCCGTCCCTCCGAGCCAAAAGGCCACAGCGAGGAACAGGGACAAAAAGCCACCTCCAGCAGAAGCCAGAGGCGACCCAATCTTACCCCCAGCACCTGCCCGAGTTCTCACCCGAGCAAGGCACTGGGAGCCAAAGACTGTGCTCCCCTCCCGGAAGAGGGGAGCCAACAACGCTCTCCTCCCGAAAGAGGAGAGCCAGGGGGGTTCAGGGGGGAGCGGAACCTGATGGCCACACACTCCCCCCCTAGACCTGCCAAGAGAGGAACCCGTAAGGGAACCGCATCCCGACAAATTCCTAGTAGGACGTGACACACGTGAATAAGTGGACACACAGTGACAAAGAAATTAAATAAATAGTGAAGGTTTCACAGTATAAAACTGCCCGGACCTTCGACCGGGAATTAAAAAATTCCCCATCCTAAGGCCAGAAGGCCCGGAATAAGGGTGTGTGCGAAGAAAGAAAATTTGAAGTGCTTGTGCAAATGTGCCATAAACTCAAGTGGGGTTCCCAATCCCAGTGAGTTAAGGCACCCCAGGGTCACCACTCCTGGGGCACTTCACACTTCGGGCTTTCGATCTTCCCCGGCCCAATGGCGTCGATCCTGGGGGCCATGCTTTCCACCAGATGACTATATTAGCCATCTGGCGTACTAACAAGCGCCTAAACCCCAGTGTGCATAATGTATCAATCTACTAGGGCGGCCAACATCCAAAACGGCCTTTTTGAAAGATACTACACTTGATCTTAGCCAAAAGGCCGAGAAGCGATAACCAGAATTGGTTTCAAACTACGGAGCCACCCAAGGATCCTGAAAAGTCCATTTGTGGAGATGAGCTCCTGGACTCCCGTTAAGAAGACATGTTGTCAACCTCTAGATCCCTTACATGCCTGCACTTTTCGGCTTGCTGCTGCTGCAATCCACGCGTTTTAGATCTGCATAACTCCACCTCTTTAAACACAGCACCTTCACCCCCTGCTGTTCCCACCCGCCTCAACACCGTTGGAAGGGAGGAGAACCAATTAAGGCGGGGGGTGGGGTGGAACGAGCAGCTGTCTACCCTTAGCAGGAGGGCTCCTGATTACATACCTCTCCTGCTGCTGCTGCTGCTGGCTGTCCAGCAGCAGACTGAAGGTGGCTGCTGCTGTGCACAGGTATATAAAGGCTCAGAGCCTATTATGACACGCGCAGCCAGCGTTCCATTGCCACATTCCATCTACTGCAGGCAGGATACCTGGCTGGCTGAATGTCGCTGAGAAGCTCACAGAGACCGCCATAAGCAACAGTTTAACAGAATGCCACAGACTAATCAACCAAACTTTTTGGGTTGGGTTCTCTTTTATAGTCTGCAGGCATTAAATGAAAGAAGTCAGTGTTCCAGCAGAAGGAGACAACGTTTCAGAAAAGGCATTGTAGCAAACCAAAAAAGAAATTTTAAGCGCAGCAGAGTAACCAGCGCACATACCTGTTAGCTCAGGTGAGTTTAAAAGGCTGCTGTTGATAACAAGGGCATTTGCTAAATAGATGGTGTGTGTGCAACAATATACTGAAAGGTCAATTATATTGTGCAGCTTATCTCACCACCTGTAGTTATTTAGGTGAAAGCTCCAAAATGCTTGCCTAATATGTCTGTTTATCCAAAAGGAAGTAAAAAGGGAGAGCTAGAAAGATAGCATTGCATCACATTACATGGCAATGCAATGCACAGTTGCTGAAGTTGAACCAAAATGAGCTTGTAATCTGGCTTCTGCAACTTTGAACATGAAAAATCCAATGAGGAGAAGAAAAGCAAAGCCAAAGAGTCCATCCCAAAATCCGACAAACAAGCAAAATGAACAAAAAACATTGAATTCAATTCTTTCTGATTTTAGAAACTGCATTAAAGAAGGGGTGCACCGGTCCTGGAGATACTGCAATACCAGGTCAATGCGTGGAGTGGACAGAGCAAGCTCTTTTTCCATCTCCCTGTTCTAAAAATCCATTTAATATATGGTCCCCAGATAGGGGACGTATCAGATATTAAACTGATAAGAACAGATACTACACTTGATCTTAGCCAAAAGGCCGAGAAGCGATAACCAGAATTGGTTTCAAACTACGGAGCCACCCAAGGATCCTGAAAAGTCCATTTGTGGAGATGAGCTCCTGGACTCCCGTTAAGAAGACATGTTGTCAACCTCTAGATCCCTTACATGCCTGCACTTTTCGGCTTGCTGCTGCTGCAATCCACGCGTTTTAGATCTGCATAACTCCACCTCTTTAAACACAGCACCTTCACCCCCTGCTGTTCCCACCCGCCTCAACACCGTTGGAAGGGAGGAGAACCAATTAAGGTGGGGGGTGGGGTGGAACGAGCAGCTGTCTACCCTTAGCAGGAGGGCTCCTGATTACATACCTCTCCTGCTGCTGCTGCTGCTGGCTGTCCAGCAGCAGACTGAAGGTGGCTGCTGCTGTGCACAGGTATATAAAGGCTCAGAGCCTATTATGACACGCGCAGCCAGCGTTCCATTGCCACATTCCATCTACTGCAGGCAGGATACCTGGCTGGCTGAATGTCGCTGAGAAGCTCACAGAGACCGCCATAAGCAACAGTTTAACAGAATGCCACAGACTAATCAACCAAACTTTTTGGGTTGGGTTCTCTTTTATAGTCTGCAGGCATTAAATGAAAGAAGTCAGTGTTCCAGCAGAAGGAGACAACGTTTCAGAAAAGGCATTGTAGCAAACCAAAAAAGAAATTTTAAGCGCAGCAGAGTAACCAGCGCACATACCTGTTAGCTCAGGTGAGTTTAAAAGGCTGCTGTTGATAACAAGGGCATTTGCTAAATAGATGGTGTGTGTGCAACAATATACTGAAAGGTCAATTATATTGTGCAGCTTATCTCACCACCTGTAGTTATTTAGGTGAAAGCTCCAAAATGCTTGCCTAATATGTCTGTTTATCCAAAAGGAAGTAAAAAGGGAGAGCTAGAAAGATAGCATTGCATCACATTACATGGCAATGCAATGCACAGTTGCTGAAGTTGAACCAAAATGAGCTTGTAATCTGGCTTCTGCAACTTTGAACATGAAAAATCCAATGAGGAGAAGAAAAGCAAAGCCAAAGAGTCCATCCCAAAATCCGACAAACAAGCAAAATGAACAAAAAACATTGAATTCAATTCTTTCTGATTTTAGAAACTGCATTAAAGAAGGGGTGCACCGGTCCTGGAGATACTGCAATACCAGGTCAATGCGTGGAGTGGACAGAGCAAGCTCTTTTTCCATCTCCCTGTACTAAAAATCCATTTAATATATGGTCCCCAGATAGGGGACGTATCAGATATTAAACTGATAAGAACAGATACTACACTTGATCTTAGCCAAAAGGCCGAGAAGCGATAACCAGAATTGGTTTCAAACTACGGAGCCACCCAAGGATCCTGAAAAGTCCATTTGTGGAGATGAGCTCCTGGACTCCCGTTAAGAAGACATGTTGTCAACCTCTAGATCCCTTACATGCCTGCACTTTTCGGCTTACTGCTGCTGCAATCCACGCGTTTTAGATCTGCATAACTCCACCTCTTTAAACACAGCACCTTCACCCCCTGCTGTTCCCACCCGCCTCAACACCGTTGGAAGGGAGGAGAACCAATTAAGGCGGGGGGTGGGGTGGAACGAGCAGCTGTCTACCCTTAGCAGGAGGGCTCCTGATTACATACCTCTCCTGCTGCTGCTGCTGCTGGCTGTCCAGCAGCAGACTGAAGGTGGCTGCTGCTGTGCACAGGTATATAAAGGCTCAGAGCCTATTATGACACGCGCAGCCAGCGTTCCATTGCCACATTCCATCTACTGCAGGCAGGATACCTGGCTGGCTGAATGTCGCTGAGAAGCTCACAGAGACCGCCATAAGCAACAGTTTAACAGAATGCCACAGACTAATCAACCAAACTTTTTGGGTTGGGTTCTCTTTTATAGTCTGCAGGCATTAAATGAAAGAAGTCAGTGTTCCAGCAGAAGGAGACAACGTTTCAGAAAAGGCATTGTAGCAAACCAAAAAAGAAATTTTAAGCGCAGCAGAGTAACCAGCGCACATACCTGTTAGCTCAGGTGAGTTTAAAAGGCTGCTGTTGATAACAAGGGCATTTGCTAAATAGATGGTGTGTGTGCAACAATATACTGAAAGGTCAATTATATTGTGCAGCTTATCTCACCACCTGTAGTTATTTAGGTGAAAGCTCCAAAATGCTTGCCTAATATGTCTGTTTATCCAAAAGGAAGTAAAAAGGGAGAGCTAGAAAGAGAGCATTGCATCACATTACATGGCAATGCAATGCACAGTTGCTGAAGTTGAACCAAAATGAGCTTGTAATCTGGCTTCTGCAACTTTGAACATGAAAAATCCAATGAGGAGAAGAAAAGCAAAGCCAAAGAGTCCATCCCAAAATCCGACAAACAAGCAAAATGAACAAAAAACATTGAATTCAATTCTTTCTGATTTTAGAAACTGCATTAAAGAAGGGGTGCACCGGTCCTGGAGATACTGCAATACCAGGTCAATGCGTGGAGTGGACAGAGCAAGCTCTTTTTCCATCTCCCTGTTCTAAAAATCCATTTAATATATGGTCCCCAGATAGGGGACGTATCAGATATTAAACTGATAAGAACAGATACTACACTTGATCTTAGCCAAAAGGCCGAGAAGCGATAACCAGAATTGGTTTCAAACTACGGAGCCACCCAAGGATCCTGAAAAGTCCATTTGTGGAGATGAGCTCCTGGACTCCCGTTAAGAAGACATGTTGTCAACCTCTAGATCCCTTACATGCCTGCACTTTTCGGCTTGCTGCTGCTGCAATCCACGCGTTTTAGATCTGCATAACTCCACCTCTTTAAACACAGCACCTTCACCCCCTGCTGTTCCCACCCGCCTCAACACCGTTGGAAGGGAGGAGAACCAATTAAGGCGGGGGGTGGGGTGGAACGAGCAGCTGTCTACCCTTAGCAGGAGGGCTCCTAATTACATACCTCTCCTGCTGCTGCTGCTGCTGGCTGTCCAGCAGCAGACTGAAGGTGGCTGCTGCTGTGCACAGGTATATAAAGGCTCAGAGCCTATTATGACACGCGCAGCCAGCGTTCCATTGCCACATTCCATCTACTGCAGGCAGGATACCTGGCTGGCTGAATGTCGCTGAGAAGCTCACAGAGACCGCCATAAGCAACAGTTTAACAGAATGCCACAGACTAATCAACCAAACTTTTTGGGTTGGGTTCTCTTTTATAGTCTGCAGGCATTAAATGAAAGAAGTCAGTGTTCCAGCAGAAGGAGACAACGTTTCAGAAAAGGCATTGTAGCAAACCAAAAAAGAAATTTTAAGCGCAGCAGAGTAACCAGCGCACATACCTGTTAGCTCAGGTGAGTTTAAAAGGCTGCTGTTGATAACAAGGGCATTTGCTAAATAGATGGTGTGTGTGCAACAATATACTGAAAGGTCAATTATATTGTGCAGCTTATCTCACCACCTGTAGTTATTTAGGTGAAAGCTCCAAAATGCTTGCCTAATATGTCTGTTTATCCAAAAGGAAGTAAAAAGGGAGAGCTAGAAAGATAGCATTGCATCACATTACATGGCAATGCAATGCACAGTTGCTGAAGTTGAACCAAAATGAGCTTGTAATCTGGCTTCTGCAACTTTGAACATGAAAAATCCAATGAGGAGAAGAAAAGCAAAGCCAAAGAGTCCATCCCAAAATCCGACAAACAAGCAAAATGAACAAAAAACATTGAATTCAATTCTTTCTGATTTTAGAAACTGCATTAAAGAAGGGGTGCACCGGTCCTGGAGATACTGCAATACCAGGTCAATGCGTGGAGTGGACAGAGCAAGCTCTTTTTCCATCTCCCTGTTCTAAAAATCCATTTAATATATGGTCCCCAGATAGGGGACGTATCAGATATTAAACTGATAAGAACAGATACTACACTTGATCTTAGCCAAAAGGCCGAGAAGCGATAACCAGAATTGGTTTCAAACTACGGAGCCACCCAAGGATCCTGAAAAGTCCATTTGTGGAGATGAGCTCCTGGACTCCCGTTAAGAAGACATGTTGTCAACCTCTAGATCCCTTACATGCCTGCACTTTTCGGCTTGCTGCTGCTGCAATCCACGCGTTTTAGATCTGCATAACTCCACCTCTTTAAACACAGCACCTTCACCCCCTGCTGTTCCCACCCGCCTCAACACCGTTGGAAGGGAGGAGAACCAATTAAGGCGGGGGGTGGGGTGGAACGAGCAGCTGTCTACCCTTAGCAGGAGGGCTCCTGATTACATACCTCTCCTGCTGCTGCTGCTGCTGGCTGTCCAGCAGCAGACTGAAGGTGGCTGCTGCTGTGCACAGGTATATAAAGGCTCAGAGCCTATTATGACACGCGCAGCCAGCGTTCCATTGCCACATTCCATCTACTGCAGGCAGGATACCTGGCTGGCTGAATGTCGCTGAGAAGCTCACAGAGACCGCCATAAGCAACAGTTTAACAGAATGCCACAGACTAATCAACCAAACTTTTTGGGTTGGGTTCTCTTTTATAGTCTGCAGGCATTAAATGAAAGAAGTCAGTGTTCCAGCAGAAGGAGACAACGTTTCAGAAAAGGCATTGTAGCAAACCAAAAAAGAAATTTTAAGCGCAGCAGAGTAACCAGCGCACATACCTGTTAGCTCAGGTGAGTTTAAAAGGCTGCTGTTGATAACAAGGGCATTTGCTAAATAGATGGTGTGTGTGCAACAATATACTGAAAGGTCAATTATATTGTGCAGCTTATCTCACCACCTGTAGTTATTTAGGTGAAAGCTCCAAAATGCTTGCCTAATATGTCTGTTTATCCAAAAGGAAGTAAAAAGGGAGAGCTAGAAAGATAGCATTGCATCACATTACATGGCAATGCAATGCACAGTTGCTGAAGTTGAACCAAAATGAGCTTGTAATCTGGCTTCTGCAACTTTGAACATGAAAAATCCAATGAGGAGAAGAAAAGCAAAGCCAAAGAGTCCATCCCAAAATCCGACAAACAAGCAAAATGAACAAAAAACATTGAATTCAATTCTTTCTGATTTTAGAAACTGCATTAAAGAAGGGGTGCACCGGTCCTGGAGATACTGCAATACCAGGTCAATGCGTGGAGTGGACAGAGCAAGCTCTTTTTCCATCTCCCTGTTCTAAAAATCCATTTAATATATGGTCCCCAGATAGGGGACGTATCAGATATTAAACTGATAAGAACAGATACTACACTTGATCTTAGCCAAAAGGCCGAGAAGCGATAACCAGAATTGGTTTCAAACTACGGAGCCACCCAAGGATCCTGAAAAGTCCATTTGTAGAGATGAGCTCCTGGACTCCCGTTAAGAAGACATGTTGTCAACCTCTAGATCCCTTACATGCCTGCACTTTTCGGCTTGCTGCTGCTGCAATCCATGCGTTTTAGATCTGCATAACTCCACCTCTTTAAACACAGCACCTTCACCCCCTGCTGTTCCCACCCGCCTCAACACCGTTGGAAGGGAGGAGAACCAATTAAGGCGGGGGGTGGGGTGGAACGAGCAGCTGTCTACCCTTAGCAGGAGGGCTCCTGATTACATACCTCTCCTGCTGCTGCTGCTGGCTGTCCAGCAGCAGACTGAAGGTGGCTGCTGCTGTGCACAGGTATATAAAGGCTCAGAGCCTATTATGACACGCGCAGCCAGCGTTCCATTGCCACATTCCATCTACTGCAGGCAGGATACCTGGCTGGCTGAATGTCGCTGAGAAGCTCACAGAGACCGCCATAAGCAACAGTTTAACAGAATGCCACAGACTAATCAACCAAACTTTTTGGGTTGGGTTCTCTTTTATAGTCTGCAGGCATTAAATGAAAGAAGTCAGTGTTCCAGCAGAAGGAGACAACGTTTCAGAAAAGGCATTGTAGCAAACCAAAAAAGAAATTTTAAGCGCAGCAGAGTAACCAGCGCACATACCTGTTAGCTCAGGTGAGTTTAAAAGGCTTCTGTTGATAACAAGGGCATTTGCTAAATAGATGGTGTGTGTGCAACAATATACTGAAAGGTCAATTATATTGTGCAGCTTATCTCACCACCTGTAGTTATTTAGGTGAAAGCTCCAAAATGCTTGCCTAATATGTCTGTTTATCCAAAAGGAAGTAAAAAGGGAGAGCTAGAAAGATAGCATTGCATCACATTACATGGCAATGCAATGCACAGTTGCTGAAGTTGAACCAAAATGAGCTTGTAATCTGGCTTCTGCAACTTTGAACATGAAAAATCCATTGAGGAGAAGAAAAGCAAAGCCAAAGAGTCCATCCCAAAATCCGACAAACAAGCAAAATGAACAAAAAACATTGAATTCAATTCTTTCTGATTTTAGAAACTGCATTAAAGAAGGGGTGCACCGGTCCTGGAGATACTGCAATACCAGGTCAATGCGTGGAGTGGACAGAGCAAGCTCTTTTTCCATCTCCCTGTTCTAAAAATCCATTTAATATATGGTCCCCAGATAGGGGACGTATCAGATATTAAACTGATAAGAACAGATACTACACTTGATCTTAGCCAAAAGGCCGAGAAGCGATGACCAGAATAGGTTTCAAACTACGGAGCCACCCAAGGATCCTGAAAAGTCCATTTGTGGAGATGAGCTCCTGGACTCCCGTTAAGAAGACATGTTGTCAACCTCTAGATCCCTTACATGCCTGCACTTTTCGGCTTGCTGCTGCTGCAATCCACGCGTTTTAGATCTGCATAACTCCACCTCTTTAAACACAGCACCTTCACCCCCTGCTGTTCCCACCCGCCTCAACACCGTTGGAAGGGAGGAGAACCAATTAAGGCGGGGGGTGGGGTGGAACGAGCAGCTGTCTACCCTTAGCAGGAGGGCTCCTGATTACATACCTCTCCTGCTGCTGCTGCTGCTGGCTGTCCAGCAGCAGACTGAAGGTGGCTGCTGCTGTGCACAGGTATATAAAGGCTCAGAGCCTATTATGACACGCGCAGCCAGCGTTCCATTGCCACATTCCATCTACTGCAGGCAGGATACCTGGCTGGCTGAATGTCGCTGAGAAGCTCACAGAGACCGCCATAAGCAACAGTTTAACAGAATGCCACAGACTAATCAACCAAACTTTTTGGGTTGGGTTCTCTTTTATAGTCTGCAGGCATTAAATGAAAGAAGTCAGTGTTCCAGCAGAAGGAGACAACGTTTCAGAAAAGGCATTGTAGCAAACCAAAAAAGAAATTTTAAGCGCAGCAGAGTAACCAGCGCACATACCTGTTAGCTCAGGTGAGTTTAAAAGGCTTCTGTTGATAACAAGGGCATTTGCTAAATAGATGGTGTGTGTGCAACAATATACTGAAAGGTCAATTATATTGTGCAGCTTATCTCACCACCTGTAGTTATTTAGGTGAAAGCTCCAAAATGCTTGCCTAATATGTCTGTTTATCCAAAAGGAAGTAAAAAGGGAGAGCTAGAAAGATAGCATTGCATCACATTACATGGCAATGCAATGCACAGTTGCTGAAGTTGAACCAAAATGAGCTTGTAATCTGGCTTCTGCAACTTTGAACATGAAAAATCCAATGAGGAGAAGAAAAGCAAAGCCAAAGAGTCCATCCCAAAATCCGACAAACAAGCAAAATGAACAAAAAACATTGAATTCAATTCTTTCTGATTTTAGAAACTGCATTAAAGAAGGGGTGCACCGGTCCTGGAGATACTGCAATACCAGGTCAATGCGTGGAGTGGACAGAGCAAGCTCTTTTTCCATCTCCCTGTTCTAAAAATCCATTTAATATATGGTCCCCAGATAGGGGACGTATCAGATATTAAACTGATAAGAACAGATACTACACTTGATCTTAGCCAAAAGGCCGAGAAGCGATAACCAGAATTGGTTTCAAACTACGGAGCCACCCAAGGATCCTGAAAAGTCCATTTGTGGAGATGAGCTCCTGGACTCCCGTTAAGAAGACATGTTGTCAACCTCTAGATCCCTTACATGCCTGCACTTTTCGGCTTGCTGCTGCTGCAATCCACGCGTTTTAGATCTGCATAACTCCACCTCTTTAAACACAGCACCTTCACCCCCTGCTGTTCCCACCCGCCTCAACACCGTTGGAAGGGAGGAGAACCAATTAAGGCGGGGGGTGGGGTGGAACGAGCAGCTGTCTACCCTTAGCAGGAGGGCTCCTGATTACATACCTCTCCTGCTGCTGCTGCTGGCTGTCCAGCAGCAGACTGAAGGTGGCTGCTGCTGTGCACAGGTATATAAAGGCTCAGAGCCTATTATGACACGCGCAGCCAGCGTTCCATTGCCACATTCCATCTACTGCAGGCAGGATACCTGGCTGGCTGAATGTCGCTGAGAAGCTCACAGAGACCGCCATAAGCAACAGTTTAACAGAATGCCACAGACTAATCAACCAAACTTTTTGGGTTGGGTTCTCTTTTATAGTCTGCAGGCATTAAATGAAAGAAGTCAGTGTTCCAGCAGAAGGAGACAACGTTTCAGAAAAGGCATTGTAGCAAACCAAAAAAGAAATTTTAAGCGCAGCAGAGTAACCAGCGCACATACCTGTTAGCTCAGGTGAGTTTAAAAGGCTGCTGTTGATAACAAGGGCATTTGCTAAATAGATGGTGTGTGTGCAACAATATACTGAAAGGTCAATTATATTGTGCAGCTTATCTCACCACCTGTAGTTATTTAGGTGAAAGCTCCAAAATGCTTGCCTAATATGTCTGTTTATCCAAAAGGAAGTAAAAAGGGAGAGCTAGAAAGATAGCATTGCATCACATTACATGGCAATGCAATGCACAGTTGCTGAAGTTGAACCAAAATGAGCTTGTAATCTGGCTTCTGCAACTTTGAACATGAAAAATCCAATGAGGAGAAGAAAAGCAAAGCCAAAGAGTCCATCCCAAAATCCGACAAACAAGCAAAATGAACAAAAAACATTGAATTCAATTCTTTCTGATTTTAGAAACTGCATTAAAGAAGGGGTGCACCGGTCCTGGAGATACTGCAATACCAGGTCAATGCGTGGAGTGGACAGAGCAAGCTCTTTTTCCATCTCCCTGTTCTAAAAATCCATTTAATATATGGTCCCCAGATAGGGGACGTATCAGATATTAAACTGATAAGAACAGATACTACACTTGATCTTAGCCAAAAGGCCGAGAAGCGATAACCAGAATTGGTTTCAAACTACGGAGCCACCCAAGGATCCTGAAAAGTCCATTTGTGGAGATGAGCTCCTGGACTCCCGTTAAGAAGACATGTTGTCAACCTCTAGATCCCTTACATGCCTGCACTTTTCGGCTTGCTGCTGCTGCAATCCACGCGTTTTAGATCTGCATAACTCCACCTCTTTAAACACAGCACCTTCACCCCCTGCTGTTCCCACCCGCCTCAACACCGTTGGAAGGGAGGAGAACCAATTAAGGCGGGGGGTGGGGTGGAACGAGCAGCTGTCTACCCTTAGCAGGAGGGCTCCTGATTACATACCTCTCCTGCTGCTGCTGCTGCTGGCTGTCCAGCAGCAGACTGAAGGTGGCTGCTGCTGTGCACAGGTATATAAAGGCTCAGAGCCTATTATGACACGCGCAGCCAGCGTTCCATTGCCACATTCCATCTACTGCAGGCAGGATACCTGGCTGGCTGAATTTCGCTGAGAAGCTCACAGAGACCGCCATAAGCAACAGTTTAACAGAATGCCACAGACTAATCAACCAAACTTTTTGGGTTGGGTTCTCTTTTATAGTCTGCAGGCATTAAATGAAAGAAGTCAGTGTTCCAGCAGAAGGAGACAACGTTTCAGAAAAGGCATTGTAGCAAACCAAAAAAGAAATTTTAAGCGCAGCAGAGTAACCAGCGCACATACCTGTTAGCTCAGGTGAGTTTAAAAGGCTGCTGTTGATAACAAGGGCATTTGCTAAATAGATGGTGTGTGTGCAACAATATACTGAAAGGTCAATTATATTGTGCAGCTTATCTCACCACCTGTAGTTATTTAGGTGAAAGCTCCAAAATGCTTGCCTAATATGTCTGTTTATCCAAAAGGAAGTAAAAAGGGAGAGCTAGAAAGATAGCATTGCATCACATTACATGGCAATGCAATGCACAGTTGCTGAAGTTGAACCAAAATGAGCTTGTAATCTGGCTTCTGCAACTTTGAACATGAAAAATCCAATGAGGAGAAGAAAAGCAAAGCCAAAGAGTCCATCCCAAAATCCGACAAACAAGCAAAATGAACAAAAAACATTGAATTCAATTCTTTCTGATTTTAGAAACTGCATTAACCCCTTAAGCCCCGCGGGTGGTTTGCACGTTAATGACCGGGCCAATTTTTACAATTCTGACCACTGTCACTTTATGAGGTAATTACTCTGGAACGCTTCAACGGATCCCCCTGATTCTGATATTGTTTTTTCGTGACATATTGTACTTCATGATTGTGGAAAAATTTATTCGATATCACTTGCGTTTATTTGTGAAAAAAACAGAAATTTGGCGAAAATTTTGAAAATTTTGCAATTTTCAAAATTTGAATTTTTAAGCCCTGAAATCAGAGCGATATGTCACACAAAATACTTAATAAATAACATTTCCCACATGTCTACTTTACATCAGCACAATTTTGGAACCAAAATTTTTTTTTGTTAGGGAGCTATAAGGGTTAAAAGTTGACCAGCGATTTCTCATTTTTCCAACAAAATTTACAAAACCATTTTTTTAGGGACCACATCACATTTGAAGTCACTTTGAGAGGTCTTTATGACAGAAAATACCCAAAAGTGACACCATTCTAAAAACTGCACCCCTCAAGGTGCTCAAAACCACATTCAAGAACTTTATTAACCCTTCAGGTGCTTCACAGGAATTTTTTGAATGTGGAAGAAAAAAATGAACATTTAACTTTTTTCACAAAAATGTTACTTTAGACCCAATTTTTTTTATTTTCACAGGGGTAACAAGAAAAAATGGACCCCAAAATTTGTTGTGCAATTTCCCCTGGGCACGCAGATACCCAATATTTGGGGAAAAAATACTGTTTGGGCGCACGGCAGGGCTCGGAAGGGAAGGAGCGCCATTTGACTTTTTGATTGTAAAATTTGCTTGCATAATTAGCGGACACCATGTTGCGTTTGGAGAGCCGCTGTGTGCCCAAACTTTGGAGCTCCCCCACAAGTGACCCCATTTTGGAAACTAGACCCCCCAAGGCACCTTTCTAGATGCATAGTGAGCACTTGGAACCCCCAGGTGCTTCACAAATTGATTCGTAACAATGAAAAAGTGAAAAAAAAAAACACTTTTTCATTTTTATGAATCAATTTGTGAAGCACCTGAGGGTTCCAAGTGCTCACAATGCATCTAGATAGGTGCCTTGGGGGGTCTAGTTTCCAAAATGGGGTCACTTGTGGGGGAGCTCCAATGTTTGGGCACACAGCGGCTCTCCAAACGCAACATGGTGTCGCTAACAATTTGAGCCGATTTTCCGTTAAATTTGTTAGAGGACACCATGTTGCATTTAGAGAGTCCCTGTGTGCCCAAACATTGGAGCTCCCCCACAAGTGACCCCATTTTGGAAACTAGACCCCCCAAGGCACCTATCTAGATGCATAGTGAGCACTTGGAACCCCCAGGTGCTTCACAAATTGATTCGTAACAATGAAAAAGTGAAAAAAAAAACACTTTTTCATTTGTATGAATCAATTTGTGAAGCACCTGAGGGTTCCAAGTGCTCACTATGCATCTAGATAGGTGCCTTGGGTGGTCTAGTTTCCAAAATGGGGTCACTTGTGGGGGAGCTCCAATATTTGGGCACACAGCGGCTCTCTAAATGCAACATGGTGTCCGCTAACAAATTTAACGCAAAATTGGCTCAAATTGTTAGCGACACCATGTTGCGTTTGGAGAGCTGCTGTGTGCCCAAACATTGGAGCTCCCCCACAAGTGACCCCATTTTGGAAACTAGACCCCCCAAGGCACCTTTCTAGATGCATAGTGAGCACTTGGAACCCCCAGGTGCTTCACAAATTGATTCGTAATAATGAAAAAGTGAAAAAAAAAACACTTTTTCATTTTTACGAATCAATTTGTGAAGCACCTAGGGGTTCCAAGTGCTCACTATGCATCTAGATAGGTGCCTTGGGGGGTCTAGTTTCCAAAATGGGGTCACTTGTGGGGGAGCTCCAATGTTTGGGCACACAGGGACTCTCTAAATGCAACATGGTATCCGCTAACAAATTGAATGGAAAATCGGCTCAAATTGTTAGCGGACGCCACATTGCGTTTGGAGAGCCCCTCTGTGCCCAAACTTTGGAGCTCCCCCACAAGTGACCCCATTTTGGAAACTAGACCCCCCAAGGCACCTATCTAGATTCATAGTGAGCACTTGGAACCCCAGGTGCTTCACAAATTGATTCATAAAAATGAAAAAGTGTTTTTTTTTTCACTTTTTCATTTTTACGAATCAATTTGTGAAGCACCTGGGGGTTCCAAGTGCTCACTATGCATCTAGAAAGGTGCCTTGGGGGGTCTAGTTTCCAAAATGGGGTCACTTGTGGGGGAGCTCCAAAGTTTGGGCACAGAGGGGCTCTCCAAACGCAATGTGGTGTCCGCTAACAATTTGAGCCGGTTTTCCATTCAATTTGTTAGCGGATACCATGTTGCATTTAGAGAGTCCCTGTGTGCCCAAACATTGGAGCTCCCCCACAAGTGACCCCATTTTGGAAACCAGACCCCCAAGGCACCTATCTAGATTCATAGTGAGCACTTGGAACCCCAGGTGCTTCACAAATTGATTCATAAAAATGAAAAAGTGTTTTATTTTCACTTTTTCATTTTTACGAATCAATTTGTGAAGCACCTGGGTGTTCTAAGTGCTCACTATGCATCTAGATAGGTGCCTTGGGGGTCTAGTTTCCAAAATGGGGTCACTTGTGGGGGAGCTCCAATGTTTGGGCACACAGGGGCTCTCCAAACGCAACATGGCGTCCGCTAACAATTTGAGCCGATTTTCCATTCAATTTGTTAGCGGACACCATGTCGCGTTTGGAGAGCCCGTGATGTGCCTAAACAGTGGAGCTCCCCCACAAGTGTCCCCATTTTGGAAACTATACCCCTCAAAGATTTTATTAAGGTGTATAGTGAACATTTTGAACCCAGAGGTACGGCACATTATTTGTTTACATTAGGTCATCATATTGAATAAGTTGTCATTATTCTTGAGCGCAAGTGCTCGCTACTTGAGTTTGCATCGGGTACTCAGGTATGCACCATGTACAGCGTGTGCTCGAGTGACATGCTCGAGTCCCTGCTCCGCATGTTTCACGGTTATTATACACCCAAAAAAAAACATGCGGGGATCGCTCGTGCATGGCAGGCAATCCCCGTAAAGTTTTTTGGCCGCGAAGCATATGGGGCAGAGACTCGAGCATGTCACTCAAATACCCACGATACTAAATGCATACCAGAGCACCCGATGCAAACTCAAGTAGCGAGCACTTGCTCTCAACACTAGTCGCCATATCGTCATCTTTTTTTCTTACTTTTGAAAAAAATCCCAACCCCAGCCCTAACCCTAGCACAACCCTAGCCCCAGCACAACCCTAGCCCCAGCACAACCCTAGCCCCAGCACAACCCTAGCCCCAGCACAACCCTAGCCCCAGCACAACCCTAGCCCCAAACCCAGCCCTAACCCTAGCCCAATCCTAACTCAAGAGTTTATTTTTGACGCCTTTCCTTGTGCGGTATAAGTGATTAGACGACTTTATTCTTCGGGTCGGTGTGATTACAGCAATGCCAGAATCATATGGGGTTTTTATGACTGACAGCTGTCACACACTAAAAGACGCATTTTTTGTAAAATCTAGTTTTTGCATCGCCATATTTTGAGAGCTATAATTTTTCCAGATTTTGGCAGACAGTCATGTGACGGCTCGTTTTTTGCGGGATGACTTGACGTTGTTATTGGTGCCATTTTCAGGCACGTGACATTTTTTGATCGCTTTCTATTCCGATTTTTGGGAGGCAGAATAAACAAAAACCAACAATTCAGGAATTGTTTTTTTTTTTTTTTTTTTTTTTATTCTGTTCCGCGTGTGGTAAAATTGATGAGGCAGCTTTACTCTTCGGGTCAGTACGTTTACAGCGGTACCACATTTGTATCATTTTTCTATGTTTTGGCGCTTATACACAATAAAAGCTATTTTATAGAAAAAAATATTTTTTAGTATCGCTTTATTCTGAGAGCTATAACTTTTTTATTTTTCAGCTGATGGAGCTATATGGCGGCTTGTTTTTTGCGGGACGAGATGACGTTTTCAGCGGTATCATTTTTATTTATATGCGTCTTTTTGATCGCGTGTTATTCCACTTTTTGTTTGGCGGTATGGTGATAAAGCATTGTTTTTTGCTTGTTTTTTTTTTTTTTTTTTTTTACCGTGTTCACTGAAGGGGTTAACTAGTGGGACAGTTTTATAGGTCAGGTTGTTCCGGACGTGGCGATACCAAATATGTGTACTTTTATTGTTTTTTTTTATTTTTTTTATAATAATATTTATTGATGGGTACATTATATTTTTATTTTTGGTGTATTATTTTTTTTATTTTTTTATAATATTTTTGCACATTTTTTTTTTTTTTTTTCCCACTTTCACACAGTTTATACACTTTATTACTTTGTCCCACTCTGGGACTTTCACTTTTTTTTTTCTGATCGCCTGCATGGCATAGGAATGGAGCACCATCCCTATGCCATGAAGGCTGTCAGAAGTGCACAGTGTGAAGATTGCTTGGAGATACACTGCGCATGTCCAAGCAATCTTCCTGCTCTCCGGTGACCCGGATGTTGTCATGACGACATCGGGTCGTCATGGCAACACCCGGGAAGCCTTTGCAGACTGCGCTGGAAGCCGGAAGAGGAGGTGAGTATCGCCGATCACCTCCCCTTGCCCCCGCAATGCCGCGATCGACTTCGATCGCAGCATCGCGGGGGTTAATGTGCTGGGAGCGGTGCGTGACCGCTCCCTGCACATAGTACCGGGTGTCAGCTGTGACAATCAGCTGACACCCGGCGGCGATCGCGCCCGCACAGCCTGTGTGCGCGCGCGATCGCGATGACGTACTAATACGGGTCTGGCTCTTAAGTCCCAGGGCACAGACGCGTATTAGTACGTCAGATGTTATTAAGGGGTTAAAGAAGGGGTGCACCGGTCCTGGAGATACTGCAATACCAGGTCAATGCGTGGAGTGGACAGAGCAAGCTCTTTTTCCATCTCCCTGTTCTAAAAATCCATTTAATATATGGTCCCCAGATAGGGGACGTATCAGATATTAAACTGATAAGAACAGATACTACACTTGATCTTAGCCAAAAGGCCGAGAAGCGATAACCAGAATTGGTTTCAAACTACGGAGCCACCCAAGGATCCTGAAAAGTCCATTTGTGGAGATGAGCTCCTGGACTCCCGTTAAGAAGACATGTTGTCAACCTCTAGATCCCTTACATGCCTGCACTTTTCGGCTTGCTGCTGCTGCAATCCACGCGTTTTAGATCTGCATAACTCCACCTCTTTAAACACAGCACCTTCACCCCCTGCTGTTCCCACCCGCCTCAACACCGTTGGAAGGGAGGAGAACCAATTAAGGCGGGGGGTGGGGTGGAACGAGCAGCTGTCTACCCTTAGCAGGAGGGCTCCTGATTACATACCTCTCCTGCTGCTGCTGCTGCTGGCTGTCCAGCAGCAGACTGAAGGTGGCTGCTGCTGTGCACAGGTATATAAAGGCTCAGAGCCTATTATGACACGCGCAGCCAGCGTTCCATTGCCACATTCCATCTACTGCAGGCAGGATACCTGGCTGGCTGAATGTCGCTGAGAAGCTCACAGAGACCGCCATAAGCAACAGTTTAACAGAATGCCACAGACTAATCAACCAAACTTTTTGGGTTGGGTTCTCTTTTATAGTCTGCAGGCATTAAATGAAAGAAGTCAGTGTTCCAGCAGAAGGAGACAACGTTTCAGAAAAGGCATTGTAGCAAACCAAAAAAGAAATTTTAAGCGCAGCAGAGTAACCAGCGCACATACCTGTTAGCTCAGGTGAGTTTAAAAGGCTGTTGTTGATAACAAGGGCATTTGCTAAATAGATGGTGTGTGTGCAACAATATACTGAAAGGTCAATTATATTGTGCAGCTTATCTCACCACCTGTAGTTATTTAGGTGAAAGCTCCAAAATGCTTGCCTAATATGTCTGTTTATCCAAAAGGAAGTAAAAAGGGAGAGCTAGAAAGATAGCATTGCATCACATTACATGGCAATGCAATGCACAGTTGCTGAAGTTGAACCAAAATGAGCTTGTAATCTGGCTTCTGCAACTTTGAACATGAAAAATCCAATGAGGAGAAGAAAAGCAAAGCCAAAGAGTCCATCCCAAAATCCGACAAACAAGCAAAATGAACAAAAAACATTGAATTCAATTCTTTCTGATTTTAGAAACTGCATTAAAGAAGGGGTGCACCGGTCCTGGAGATACTGCAATACCAGGTCAATGCGTGGAGTGGACAGAGCAAGCTCTTTTTCCATCTCCCTGTTCTAAAAATCCATTTAATATATGGTCCCCAGATAGGGGACGTATCAGATATTAAACTGATAAGAACAGATACTACACTTGATCTTAGCCAAAAGGCCGAGAAGCGATAACCAGAATTGGTTTCAAACTACGGAGCCACCCAAGGATCCTGAAAAGTCCATTTGTGGAGATGAGCTCCTGGACTCCCGTTAAGAAGACATGTTGTCAACCTCTAGATCCCTTACATGCCTGCACTTTTCGGCTTGCTGCTGCTGCAATCCACGCGTTTTAGATCTGCATAACTCCACCTCTTTAAACACAGCACCTTCACCCCCTGCTGTTCCCACCCGCCTCAACACCGTTGGAAGGGAGGAGAACCAATTAAGGCGGGGGGTGGGGTGGAACGAGCAGCTGTCTACCCTTAGCAGGAGGGCTCCTGATTACATACCTCTCCTGCTGCTGCTGCTGCTGGCTGTCCAGCAGCAGACTGAAGGTGGCTGCTGCTGTGCACAGGTATATAAAGGCTCAGAGCCTATTATGACACGCGCAGCCAGCGTTCCATTGCCACATTCCATCTACTGCAGGCAGGATACCTGGCTGGCTGAATGTCGCTGAGAAGCTCACAGAGACCGCCATAAGCAACAGTTTAACAGAATGCCACAGACTAATCAACCAAACTTTTTGGGTTGGGTTCTCTTTTATAGTCTGCAGGCATTAAATGAAAGAAGTCAGTGTTCCAGCAGAAGGAGACAACGTTTCAGAAAAGGCATTGTAGCAAACCAAAAAAGAAATTTTAAGCGCAGCAGAGTAACCAGCGCACATACCTGTTAGCTCAGGTGAGTTTAAAAGGCTGCTGTTGATAACAAGGGCATTTGCTAAATAGATGGTGTGTGTGCAACAATATACTGAAAGGTCAATTATATTGTGCAGCTTATCTCACCACCTGTAGTTATTTAGGTGAAAGCTCCAAAATGCTTGCCTAATATGTCTGTTTATCCAAAAGGAAGTAAAAAGGGAGAGCTAGAAAGATAGCATTGCATCACATTACATGGCAATGCAATGCACAGTTGCTGAAGTTGAACCAAAATGAGCTTGTAATCTGGCTTCTGCAACTTTGAACATGAAAAATCCAATGAGGAGAAGAAAAGCAAAGCCAAAGAGTCCATCCCAAAATCCGACAAACAAGCAAAATGAACAAAAAACATTGAATTCAATTCTTTCTGATTTTAGAAACTGCATTAAAGAAGGGGTGCACCGGTCCTGGAGATACTGCAATACCAGGTCAATGCGTGGAGTGGACAGAGCAAGCTCTTTTTCCATCTCCCTGTTCTAAAAATCCATTTAATATATGGTCCCCAGATAGGGGACGTATCAGATATTAAACTGATAAGAACAGATACTACACTTGATCTTAGCCAAAAGGCCGAGAAGCGATAACCAGAATTGGTTTCAAACTACGGAGCCACCCAAGGATCCTGAAAAGTCCATTTGTGGAGATGAGCTCCTGGACTCCCGTTAAGAAGACATGTTGTCAACCTCTAGATCCCTTACATGCCTGCACTTTTCGGCTTGCTGCTGCTGCAATCCACGCGTTTTAGATCTGCATAACTCCACCTCTTTAAACACAGCACCTTCACCCCCTGCTGTTCCCACCCGCCTCAACACCGTTGGAAGGGAGGAGAACCAATTAAGGCGGGGGGTGGGGTGGAACGAGCAGCTGTCTACCCTTAGCAGGAGGGCTCCTGATTACATACCTCTCCTGCTGCTGCTGCTGGCTGTCCAGCAGCAGACTGAAGGTGGCTGCTGCTGTGCACAGGTATATAAAGGCTCAGAGCCTATTATGACACGCGCAGCCAGCGTTCCATTGCCACATTCCATCTACTGCAGGCAGGATACCTGGCTGGCTGAATGTCGCTGAGAAGCTCACAGAGACCGCCATAAGCAACAGTTTAACAGAATGCCACAGACTAATCAACCAAACTTTTTGGGTTGGGTTCTCTTTTATAGTCTGCAGGCATTAAATGAAAGAAGTCAGTGTTCCAGCAGAGGGAGACAACGTTTCAGAAAAGGCATTGTAGCAAACCAAAAAAGAAATTTTAAGCGCAGCAGAGTAACCAGCGCACATACCTGTTAGCTCAGGTGAGTTTAAAAGGCTGCTGTTGATAACAAGGGCATTTGCTAAATAGATGGTGTGTGTGCAACAATATACTGAAAGGTCAATTATATTGTGCAGCTTATCTCACCACCTGTAGTTATTTAGGTGAAAGCTCCAAAATGCTTGCCTAATATGTCTGTTTATCCAAAAGGAAGTAAAAAGGGAGAGCTAGAAAGATAGCATTGCATCACATTACATGGCAATGCAATGCACAGTTGCTGAAGTTGAACCAAAATGAGCTTGTAATCTGGCTTCTGCAACTTTGAACATGAAAAATCCAATGAGGAGAAGAAAAGCAAAGCCAAAGAGTCCATCCCAAAATCCGACAAACAAGCAAAATGAACAAAAAACATTGAATTCAATTCTTTCTGATTTTAGAAACTGCATTAAAGAAGGGGTGCACCGGTCCTGGAGATACTGCAATACCAGGTCAATGCGTGGAGTGGACAGAGCAAGCTCTTTTTCCATCTCCCTGTTCTAAAAATCCATTTAATATATGGTCCCCAGATAGGGGACGTATCAGATATTAAACTGATAAGAACAGATTTTTTTTTTAATTTGGCTATCCCCTGCAGAGGGATAAAACCGTTTATTAAAACTTTAACAAATTACAAGCATAATTACACAAATACCAAACGTTAAAAGACAAATGAAATTTACAAAACAAAAAAATACAAAGATTTTAAATAATTAGGTTCCATTGGTCAACAAGCCATTTTTTGAAAATATGTACATTCTTCTTTTTGTCAATTAAATAATAAGTATACATTTCACATAAACATAAACTTAAAACATCATTCACTGATAAAACATCTTGTTTAAAAATAGCAATGTTGCGCGCTTTCCAGAGAGATGACTTGGCGCAGTTCACTGTCTTCCAAGCCATTGTGTACTGGTCCATTGTGGGGCATTCCATAAGTCCGTATAGCACAGTTTTATATGTAAAGTCCTTGAGGTCTGCCACCCTTTCCAGTAGGGGGAGCAGTCTTCTCCAGAAATCCTTTGCAAAATTACATGTCCATAATAGATGTTCCACCGTTTCCTCTTCTTGGCATCCGGCTCTTGGGCAGATGGCAGACCTCACAAATCCTCTTCTGTATTGGAATGCCCGGCAAGGAAGACAGCGGTGCATGCAACTCCAAGCCAGATCTCTCTGTTCATTAAAAAGATAAAAAACGTTAATCATTTTCCAGATAGACATAGATTTGTCATCATCATATCTGTCAACATTACATATTTCCTCACTTTTACGTATTTCTTTATTTAGTTTCTTACTTTTTCTTAATTCCTCTATTTTCTTAGTCCCTAAATTAAAATCGGACACTATTTTCCTTAAAATCTCATAATGCGTCGACAAATTAAAAGCATGGGGCACAGATATATTAACTTCATACCATCCAAACTTTCTCATAAAAAATCCTGTATTAAAACGCATAAAAAAGGACCAATAGTGATTCTTAAAAAGGGCATTAAAACAGTAAACGAACAGATGGATTAAAAGAAACCTATTAAAATCTGGAAAATCTTTACCACCTTTTACTTTTGATTTCATCACGATTTCTCTTTTCAGCTTTTCCATTTTTGAGTTCCAAAAGAAGGTAAAACAGGTTTTGGTTATCTTTTTTAAAACATTAACAGGCGGGGGGAAAACCATGCTAAGATACAATAAAAGAGGTAAAATCACCATCTTTAAAACCAATACTTTACCCTCCATTGTAAGTCTCCTCATGTTCCACATACATATTTTCGTATTTACTTTCTGTGTAACTGTTTCCCAACTATTATAACCATCATTATTTTCAGTGAATGATATACCTAAAATGGAAATGGATTCGGAGACATTAATTGGTACATCACGTAAAATCATCCCCCCAACACTTAAAATGTTACACTTATTAAAATTGATTTTAAAACCAGAAGCTAGACAAAAGGATTGCACTTGATGGAGAGTGGCCGTAAGTAATGGTGCATCTGTACACAAGACCGCCACGTCATCCATGTAGCCTACAACCTTGGCCTCCAAACCACCGCTTCCAGGCAGAGGGACACCGCATATCTGTTTATTTTGGCGTATTGCACATAACATTGGTTCCAGTGGACAGATAAACAGTAGCAGGGACAGAGGGCATCCCTGTTTCACCCCTGACCGTAAAAATACCTCTTGTGTCTTAAAACCATTCACTAAAATCTTACTTGTACAATCCTTGTAAAATGCTTTAAGCGATAGTAAAAACCCTTCTGGTATGCCCATTTTCTCTAAAACTTTAAAAAGATAAAAGTGTGAGACACGGTCAAATGCTTTTTCAAAATCAATAGATAAAATCGCCATTTTCCCCTTTCTGTCTTTCACATCCTCAATACAGTCTTTCACTAAATTCAGATTGTCCCATATACTGCGCCCCGGCACCCCACACACTTGATTAGAATGAATAACTTTGCTGATGACTTCTTTTAGACGATTTGCACAAATTTTAGCCATTATTTTATAGTCACAATTTAAAAGTGTTATTGGTCTCCAGTTTTCTAATTTTGATTTATCACCTTTTTTGTATAGGAGGGAGACTTCACCTTTCTTCCAGGAATTTAATAAAACCTTATTATTAAAAACCTCAGTAAACAAATAAAACAAATCATCTTTTAAAATATCATAAAAACATACATAAAATTCTATTGGGATGCCATCAGGACCAGGGACCTTTCCAGTTTTAAAACTTTTAATAGTTTTTAACACTTCTTGTTCCGTTAAAACTTGGGATAAAAACTCTTGGGATGCGGGATCTAAAACAGCTGTTAGTCCTTGCAGCGAATCATCCATTAATTTATTATCTATATTTTTTCCATTAAAAAGATTAGAAAAAAAAAACTCAACTTTACCCAGCATATTTTTTATATTATTCTCACCATCTATATGGTCAATTATCACTTTTTCTTTTTTATTTTTCCTAAAAAAATATCTGGAACACTTTTCATTTTCTTCTATATGTTGTACTCTAGAACGAAAAATTATCTCTTTTCCTTTTTGTTCTAGCCATTTTGAAATCTCTTCTTTAAGTTTGAAATATCAAGTTGTACATCTATCCCATTGTCTCTGAGCTTAAATAATGTTTGTAGGCGGGTATTTAAAATTCTATATTCTTCATATTTTTCTTTGGCTCTACATATACTCTTTTTAATAAAAAAGTCTTTTATTTTTACTTTCATTCTATCCCACCATACACTCATAGTCTCATTTGTTTTTTTCCCTTTTCTACATTTCCTATAAAACTCAATAAAATCTGATAAAATCTGCGGGTCGGTTAAAAGGGATACGTTCATTTTCCAGCTTTTCTTACCACATTTTTTGTTGTCATTTACTTTTATGGTAAAGGATAAAAGTTTATGGTCTGAAAATATATTAGTTAAAACTTCACATTTGGCAGGTATTGTTTTATCTGAACCAAAAATAAAATCAATCCTAGAGCTACAATTAGCATTGCTCCAAGTGAAACCGGCATCCTCTGGGCTGTCACTATGACACTCTTTATATATGTCTATCAATTTAGCATCTTTGACTATATCATGTAGCATACCTGAGGTTTTATCGTAGTTCCTGCTTACAGAGCTGGAGCGCCGGTTTTCACCTTTTAAAACACAATTAAAATCCCCTGCTAAGATAAAAGGTTCAGAGTTATTAATAAATAATGGTAAAAGATCAAGCATTTCGGCTCTTTCATTTTTCTCTGGGGATCCATAAAAATTTAAAAACTGCCATCTAATACCATCAATAAAAGCTTTCACTAATAAAATACGACCTGGTAGAATTTCCTGAATAAAATCAATTAAAACGTTCCCTTTAAAAAGTATGGCTACACCCGCTGATCCTGCAGCATTCGATCCGGACCAGACAGATGGCCCACACTTCCACTCATCTTTATATTTTTGATATGACATTTCATGTGGGATATTACATTCTTGCAGAAAAAATACAGATGCAGTAAAACACGTAAAAAAATTAAAAAGAGCAGTTCTTCTCGTGTTAGATTTTATGCCTCTCACGTTGAGGGAAATACCTTTGAGTTCAGCCATCATTAGAAAATGTAAAAATTTTACTTAGGTAACTAAGAGCAACGGATTTACCTGTCCGATGAACCTGATCAGACCACTGGGCTTGCGCCTCCCTCCTCATCTGATAGTATCGTCACGAGAGTCTCCGTGGAGGAGGAAAGATTACCACATTTATATAAACCCGACGCTACACTGGCATAGCTCGGAGGGCTGGCTGGCAGAACCCGCTGGGTCTCCATTGGCTGGCCATGCAGTTCCTCATCAGGTGGGTCCCCGAGGGGTTCCGCCGCCCCTGTTTGACCTGTAGAAGGTCGTCCTATAGGAGGAGGTTGCGCACAAGGCAGAGCCTCTGACTCTTCAGAGGCAGCAAGATCCCGGTC
This sequence comes from Phyllobates terribilis, assembly GCF_046119375.1. Taxonomy (NCBI): domain Eukaryota; kingdom Metazoa; phylum Chordata; class Amphibia; order Anura; family Dendrobatidae; genus Phyllobates; species Phyllobates terribilis. The sequence continues at coordinate 652,744,267 of NW_027362765.1, forward strand.
CCCACCTGTAGCAGCGGAGACCGAAACCCCTGAGGGTCCAGCGTCCACGTCCCCTTCTGGAGAAGTGTCCATCTGTTCACCTCCTGCTGCCTCCTCCGAACCACCCTTTTTCTTTTTCTTAGGACCCACCTTTATCCACTCAGCGCCCTCAGCCCTAGGAGACTCAGACTGGGCATGGGCTTCTGTGTCGGCCTTTTGCCGGTCCCTTTTGACCTTACCAGTAGTGCCCTTCTGCTCCTTCTCAGCCCTCCTTTTGGACTCCTGCAGGTCCTGCAGCCAGGTTTTGGGATTTGGTATTTTACCTGTCATAGACTCTGGAGACACTTCACTATTTGGTACGCCCTTATTGTCTCCAGAGGCTCCAGGTTGTTGTTCCTCCTCCTGAGGGGTGGTCTGATCTTTTGGTCCTTGGTCGGACGTCTTGGACTTCCCCTTTTGCTCATCTTCCCGAAATCTGTGAGGGCAAGAAAAATAAAAGTGACCTGGAGTCTGGCAAAAACTGCATTTCTTTTCCTTAGGGCATTCTTTTGTCTCATGTTCTTCACTAGCACAATTTCTACATGATACATGACAGTTTTCTTTTGAATGACCATAGCGCCCACAATTTCTGCAATATACTGGCATCCCAGAAAAGAAGAAATCCCCATTTGTTTGCCCAATTTTGAAACGGGCAGGGGGGAGCCGTATACCACCTGGTGTATTTGGATCTCTTGTACACTTCACAAGGAATTTCCACTTAGATGTCCATATGTTATATTCGTTTAATATCTTCCCAATACATTTAACACTTTTAAAATAAATTGCTAGAAATGACATTACTTCTGGAGCAGAAACAAAGGGCGAAAATACTTTTACAATAACCAGTCTTACCTCATCCAGGACGTGCTCAACAATTTGTATCCCTTTCAAAACAGGACTATTTTCAACTTTTTTTAACTTTTCTAGTACATCTCTAAAAATACCTTCTCCGGTGAATGTGATGTCATAGTCACCTCTTCTGGGATAATCCTGGATGGAGAGAATTTCATTCCTTTGTACGCCAAGAAGGTTCCTGAGCACGTCCTGGACTACATACCGTAATTTTCTCATATCCGAGCCACCCGCCGTGAAGTGAACTCGGATAGAGTTTTTTAGCCTCGCATAAAGAGGCACGAGGTTAGGGTCAACCTCCATGGAAAAACGCAACAAGGTTGGAAATTGCAGCCGCTTGCAATCTGCGCTCCCAGTGTTCTTGCAGCGAAAAACACCTGGAAGCTGGGGGATCGCAACTCGTTACCCTGGGACTAAGCCCTCTCCCTAATAGCAGCAAGCAGGTTAAGTCCACCAAAGTGGACGATCCTGCCAGGCCAAGGAGAGGGGTACCCGAGTGCCCTTCAACCACAATCTCCTGCAATAAAGCACTTGATCGTAGCCAAAAGGCCGAGAAGCGATAACCAGAATTGGTTTCAAACTACGGAGCCACCCAAGGATCCTGAAAAGTCCATTTGTGGAGATGAGCTCCTGGACTCCCGTTAAGAAGACATGTTGTCAACCTCTAGATCCCTTACATGCCTGCACTTTTCGGCTTGCTGCTGCTGCAATCCACGCGTTTTAGATCTGCATAACTCCACCTCTTTAAACACAGCACCTTCACCCCCTGCTGTTCCCACCCGCCTCAACACCGTTGGAAGGGAGGAGAACCAATTAAGGCGGGGGGTGGGGTGGAACGAGCAGCTGTCTACCCTTAGCAGGAGGGCTCCTGATTACATACCTCTCCTGCTGCTGCTGCTGCTGGCTGTCCAGCAGCAGACTGAAGGTGGCTGCTGCTGTGCACAGGTATATAAAGGCTCAGAGCCTATTATGACACGCGCAGCCAGCGTTCCATTGCCACATTCCATCTACTGCAGGCAGGATACCTGGCTGGCTGAATGTCGCTGAGAAGCTCACAGAGACCGCCATAAGCAACAGTTTAACAGAATGCCACAGACTAATCAACCAAACTTTTTGGGTTGGGTTCTCTTTTATAGTCTGCAGGCATTAAATGAAAGAAGTCAGTGTTCCAGCAGAGGGAGACAACGTTTCAGAAAAGGCATTGTAGCAAACCAAAAAAGAAATTTTAAGCGCAGCAGAGTAACCAGCGCACATACCTGTAAGCTCAGGTGAGTTTAAAAGGCTGCTGTTGATAACAAGGGCATTTGCTAAATAGATGGTGTGTGTGCAACAATATACTGAAAGGTCAATTATATTGTGCAGCTTATCTCACCACCTGTAGTTATTTAGGTGAAAGCTCCAAAATGCTTGCCTAATATGTCTGTTTATCCAAAAGGAAGTAAAAAGGGAGAGCTAGAAAGATAGCATTGCATCACATTACATGGCAATGCAATGCACAGTTGCTGAAGTTGAACCAAAATGAGCTTGTAATCTGGCTTCTGCAACTTTGAACATGAAAAATCCAATGAGGAGAAGAAAAGCAAAGCCAAAGAGTCCATCCCAAAATCCGACAAACAAGCAAAATGAACAAAAAACATTGAATTCAATTCTTTCTGATTTTAGGAACTGCATTAAAGAAGGGGTGCACCGGTCCTGGAGATACTGCAATACCAGGTCAATGCGTGGAGTGGACAGAGCAAGCTCTTTTTCCATCTCCCTGTTCTAAAAATCCATTTAATATATGGTCCCCAGATAGGGGACGTATCAGATATTAAACTGATAAGAACAAATACTACACTTGATCTTAGCCAAAAGGCCGAGAAGCGATAACCAGAATTGGTTTCAAACTACGGAGCCACCCAAGGATCCTGAAAAGTCCATTTGTGGAGATGAGCTCCTGGACTCCCGTTAAGAAGACATGTTGTCAACCTCTAGATCCCTTACATGCCTGCACTTTTCGGCTTGCTGCTGCTGCAATCCACGCGTTTTAGATCTGCATAACTCCACCTCTTTAAACACAGCACCTTCACCCCCTGCTGTTCCCACCCGCCTCAACACCGTTGGAAGGGAGGAGAACCAATTAAGGCGGGGGGTGGGGTGGAACGAGCAGCTGTCTACCCTTAGCAGGAGGGCTCCTGATTACATACCTCTCCTGCTGCTGCTGCTGCTGGCTGTCCAGCAGCAGACTGAAGGTGGCTGCTGCTGTGCACAGGTATATAAAGGCTCAGAGCCTATTATGACACGCGCAGCCAGCGTTCCATTGCCACATTCCATCTACTGCAGGCAGGATACCTGGCTGGCTGAATGTCGCTGAGAAGCTCACAGAGACCGCCATAAGCAACAGTTTAACAGAATGCCACAGACTAATCAACCAAACTTTTTGGGTTGGGTTCTCTTTTATAGTCTGCAGGCATTAAATGAAAGAAGTCAGTGTTCCAGCAGAGGGAGACAACGTTTCAGAAAAGGCATTGTAGCAAACCAAAAAAGAAATTTTAAGCGCAGCAGAGTAACCAGCGCACATACCTGTTAGCTCAGGTGAGTTTAAAAGGCTGCTGTTGATAACAAGGGCATTTGCTAAATAGATGGTGTGTGTGCAACAATATACTGAAAGGTCAATTATATTGTGCAGCTTATCTCACCACCTGTAGTTATTTAGGTGAAAGCTCCAAAATGCTTGCCTAATATGTCTGTTTATCCAAAAGGAAGTAAAAAGGGAGAGCTAGAAAGATAGCATTGCATCACATTACATGGCAATGCAATGCACAGTTGCTGAAGTTGAACCAAAATGAGCTTGTAATCTGGCTTCTGCAACTTTGAACATGAAAAATCCAATGAGGAGAAGAAAAGCAAAGCCAAAGAGTCCATCCCAAAATCCGACAAACAAGCAAAATGAACAAAAAACATTGAATTCAATTCTTTCTGATTTTAGAAACTGCATTAAAGAAGGGGTGCACCAGTCCTGGAGATACTGCAATACCAGGTCAATGCGTGGAGTGGACAGAGCAAGCTCTTTTTCCATCTCCCTGTTCTAAAAATCCATTTAATATATGGTCCCCAGATAGGGGACGTATCAGATATTAAACTGATAAGAACAGATTTTTTTTTTTTTTTTTTTTTCTCCTCAGACGAGGAAATTCCACAGTCTATGGAAACCAGACAAAGGAAAATTCCATCAAAACAGCTGCGTCAAATCCAATACGCAATTTGCTGTCCCCATCATCATCGGAAATATTTATTTCATATTTCAAAACAACAATAACAAAAATCAAGAGGTACTAACAATATATCTCCACTTTTTAACTTTCCATATTCCCTCCGCATCCACTTCCCCTCTCCTCTTTTTGTCCCATAGGAAACACACATACATCTTCCCCAAAATCACCTTCACACTATCCTTTACAGCAATTTCCTTCCTTTTAAACACATACACATTCCTCACATCCCATAACACTTCCTTTATACATGCAAGCATCAACCACAAGACTCTTTCCTTCGTCCCATCACATATTCCCAAACCAAACATAAACAACTCAAAAGACAACAAATTCACACCACACAATTCTTTACACAAAGGCCCCATTCTCCCAATCACATCTCTAGCATACTGGCAATTCCAAAAAACATGCAACACACTTTCCCTTCCACCACAGCCATTTCTTGGACACATTTCACTCCTCACCAAACCTCTATTCCTCTGAAATTCTCTCACAGGTAATACTCCATGTAAAGACTGCCACACAACTTCACTCTGTTTGTTGGTCATACCACTCATCCGCACTTTCTTCCAAACCTTCTGCACATCACCACCCCTAACCATATTTATTCCACATTCTACCTCTCTACATTCAATCATCCTATACATAGCCTTCTTATTCTCCAGCAATCTCACATCTGCATCACACAGTTCATACCTCACAAAAAACTTATAAACCCACACATACCATACAGGCATCTCAAAAGCAATCGGACATCGCAAATCCCTTTCTTGCCACTTTAAACGAAACAAATACGCTCCAAATAAATACCTACACATAGATGAAAACTTTCCATCCGCCCTAATCACTTTCAAAACAAACACAACGATATTCACACCAAAAAACACGTCCAAATTCGGAAAACCCAAACCACCTTTTTCCACTCTTTTAACCAAAATTTCTCTCCTAGCTCTCTCCATTTTCGAGTTCCACAAAAAAACAAATAAAATTCTATTCAAGCTTCTCATACACATATATCCTGGTGGAAATACTACCGCAATATATAAAAATATTGGCAACACCACACTCTTAACAATTAAAATCTTCCCAAAAAAGGATAAACTCCTCAATTTCCAAAAATTCAACTTCTGCTCAACTTTTCCTTTCGCATCATCCCAACTTTCTTTCCCATCCAAACTCTCTGAAAACTTCACACCCAAAACTTTAATAGGTCCATTCACTACATTCACACCTACATCCCTACTTAAACTTCCGCCTCCAAAACCCTTACACTCACTCTTTTCCCAATTCACTTTAAACGCAGATGCACCACAAAAAATAGACACTAACAACTTCACCCGCCTCACCGAACATTCAGAATCACATAATACACACACGTCATCCATATAACCACTCACCTTCCATTCTTTTCCTCCACCTCCCGGCACTTGCACACCACGAATTACCTTATCTTTCCTCAGCATACACAACAATGGCTCAATTGCACAAATAAATGCTACAGGGGACAAAGGACACCCCTGTCGCACACCCGAAAACACATTCACTTTCCTACCCACATACCCATTCATTAAAACACAGCTATAAACACCCGCATACAAACTTCTCACTCGCCCAACAAAATCAGCCGGAAAACCCATTTTTAACAACACTCTGAACAAAAAACCATGCGACAACCTATCATAAGCCTTTTCAAAATCCAAACTTAACAAAAATACACTCTTCTTACGACCCATGCAATCCCATAGACAATCTCTTAACATACACACACACTCATGAATCCGCCTCCCAGGTACCGCACAACACTGCTCATCCCCAATCACACTCTCTATCACATCATGCATCCTATTAGCCATAAGTTTTGCATAGATTTTATAATCACAATTAAGTAACGTTATTGGCCTCCAATTCCTCAGACTTTTCAAATCCCCTTTCTTAGGAATTAACACAACCAAACCTGCACGCATACTCTCAGTCACCTCCATGTTTCCCCACATATACTTACATACATCCACAAAGTCCTTACCAATCACACCCCACATCACACGATAAAATTCTACTGGGAGGCCATCCTCCCCCGGCGTCTTATTCAAAGCCATACTACACATAACCTTCCATACCTCATCACCAGTCACCTCACCCATCACTCTCTCTCTTTCTGCTTCACTCAACTTACTCTCTAACACACTCAAAACATCATTCTCCAAACATTCATCCCTCTGTTTCACTGCATACAGATCCTCATAAAACTTAGCCACCTCTTCACACATATCCTCTCCACTCACCTCACTTCCATCTGCTCCATACACCACGCTCATACTCTGTTTCTTTCCAAAAACTTTTTTAAAGAAAAACCGAGAACATTTCTCATCCTGCTCCATCTTATCAATCTTTGCCCTAAACACTATGCTTCTCCCTCTCTCCAACAAAAACTCACTAATCTCTTTTTTTACCTCTAAAATATCCTCCTCCACCTCAACTCCTCCTTCCCTTAACTTATACAAAACGCTCAACCGCGCGTTCAGTTTAACAAAACTCTCTCTTTTAATTGCTGCATACTTGTATCCTAAATTTTTAAAGAACATTTTTGTTTGTTTCTTCACCCAGTCCCACCACTCACAAACATTCCCAAACTCATTTTTATGCTTACACCATTCTTCATACCGCCTTTCATACTCCTTTCTCACATCTTCATTCTCTAACAGTTTAACATTTAACTTCCACAATCCTCTCCCAAACACTCCATCAACTTTTATATCCAACTCACACAACATACACACATGATCTGAAAAAAGAACGTTTTCCTGCCTATAATTAACAGAAACCATATTTTTAGAAATAAAACAATAATCCAATCTGGATTGTACCCTACCACTCTCAGAAAAGAAAGTGTTCAACAAAGGATTCATGTTACACACGCGCTGCATATCACACAACCCAAAATCATTCACTAACTCCAATAATGCTTTCCCAGACACATCCACATTCACTCTCCCCACATCACAGTTCATATCACCCACAATTACCACAGGTATTCTTCCTGGAACAAAAAGCTTAATTTTTTCAAATAAATTTTTGCGCTCATTTTTTTCAACTGGCGCATAAACATTAATAACACAAAACTTTACATTCTTGTATACAAAATTAGCAAGGATACATCTCCCCACCTCAATAACCAAATAATCACTCAAAACAACCTCCCTTCCTTTAACCAAAATACCCACACCATCATTCTTATTACATGCACTCCCCGACCACACAGACGCTCCATAAGACCATTCATCCCCTTTCACACCATCCACTACCCCACATTCTTGTAAACAAAAAATAGATGCATTTTGCATAGCTAAAAACTCAAAAATACCAGCTCTTCTTACTTTACTTTTAAACACTCTTACGTTTTGGGACACTATGGTAAATCCCATAATACTTCTACTCCTTCACCAATTACACAAAGAAATAGCCTTTGGCCTAAACCAAAGCTCACAAGAGGACAAAAAGAAAAAACATTTACAATATTATATGGTGACACTATCCAGCACCACCACTATCCTCCTCCGCCATCAGAACAGAACAGCTGGTTTCCGACCCGCTGGCTTCACCAGCCACACTCCTCATTCTGGCAGTTCTGATCTTCCTCTGAGGCTCACTAAAATCTGCATCATCACTGCCCCCACCATCCTCCCTACGACTCTTCTTTGCACCCCTATCATCCTCCGAAGAAAAATCTTCAATGTTTTCAGGACCCGAAGGGTGTTCAGGACTGTCGGGTTCCGAGATTTGCACTTCACATCCTGTTGCGTCCATTGCCTCTCCAAAAGTCATCATCTCAGGCAGCTCTGCTTCCACCACTTTCCTAGATATTCTCGCAGACACTGCCTTTTTCTCCACCTTTGCCACTTCCCTCCAGAACTCCTTTTCTTCCCTCCGCTTCTTCCTCATTTCTTCAGCAGAAGAAGAACATGGTCTCAGGGACACCTCCTCTGGCGCCGTAGAGGGAGAGGCTCTACCAGTTTCCCGCCTCCTTCCCTCTCTCTCCTCCCTCTCCAATCTTTCCAGCACTTTCAGTGCGCTTGCCATCTGCCTCCTCTCCAGCTCCTCCTCCTTCTGTTCTTTATCAGAACGTCTAGGTGCACTCATAGGACAGTCCTTATACATGTGATCACTACTCCCACAGACATCACAGGACTTGGCCTCTGGACACTGGTTGGCCATATGCCCCTCCTTTCTGCAATTTCGGCAACACTGCCCTTTAAGGCATGTTACCATGGTATGTCCGAAAGAAAAGCATCTACGGCAAAACATGGGCTGGCCTGGGTAAAAGAGGAAACCTCTATGGCCTGCAACGGAAAAATTTGATGGAGGGTGTCTAAAGCCCCCCACACTGTCAGGATCCCTTTTCAATTTCACACGGAATTTATACTGACAGTTAAAGATTCCTAGACAATTGACTTGCTTCACTCCCTTCCGCACATATTCACAGTAGCGAGAGAGGAAGCACTCCAGCAGCTCAGGGTCTGTAAAAGGGTTATAGACAGTCACAGTCACCTCCTTTTCTTGCAGACCAAACAAAGGTTCCCATCTAACTCCTTCCAAGCAGGGGTCACTAGAGTGACCACGGAGCCATTCAAAGACATTAAGGCAAACATCCTGGTCCATAAAGGTAACGTCATAATTACCTTGACGTGAAAATTCGTTGACACTGAAGATCTCAGAACGTCTTGCTCCAGCTTTGCCTTCAACGATGTCTTGGACAATGAAAACCACGTTGTTCTTGTTCTGGTCAGATGGATCCACGGACAAACGGATGGTGTTCTTCACAAAAGACATCTTGGATTCTGTCGGTATGGAATACCACAGGAAAAAGCAGAAAATCCTCCACAAAAGGGTCCGGATTCCTCCAGGAGACTCGCACCAATCAAGGTACAGTCATACGATCGCAGCCAAAAGGCCGAGAAGCGATAACCAGAATTGGTTTCAAACTACGGAGCCACCCAAGGATCCTGAAAAGTCCATTTGTGGAGATGAGCTCCTGGACTCCCGTTAAGAAGACATGTTGTCAACCTCTAGATCCCTTACATGCCTGCACTTTTCGGCTTGCTGCTGCTGCAATCCACGCGTTTTAGATCTGCATAACTCCACCTCTTTAAACACAGCACCTTCACCCCTGCTGTTCCCACCCGCCTCAACACCGTTGGAAGGGAGGAGAACCAATTAAGGCGGGGGGTGGGGTGGAACGAGCAGCTGTCTACCCTTAGCAGGAGGGCTCCTGATTACATACCTCTCCTGCTGCTGCTGCTGCTGGCTGTCCAGCAGCAGACTGAAGGTGGCTGCTGCTGTGCACAGGTATATAAAGGCTCAGAGCCTATTATGACACGCGCAGCCAGCGTTCCATTGCCACATTCCATCTACTGCAGGCAGGATACCTGGCTGGCTGAATGTCGCTGAGAAGCTCACAGAGACCGCCATAAGCAACAGTTTAACAGAATGCCACAGACTAATCAACCAAACTTTTTGGGTTGGGTTCTCTTTTATAGTCTGCAGGCATTAAATGAAAGAAGTCAGTGTTCCAGCAGAAGGAGACAACGTTTCAGAAAAGGCATTGTAGCAAACCAAAAAAGAAATTTTAAGCGCAGCAGAGTAACCAGCGCACATACCTGTTAGCTCAGGTGAGTTTAAAAGGCTGCTGTTGATAACAAGGGCATTTGCTAAATAGATGGTGTGTGTGCAACAATATACTGAAAGGTCAATTATATTGTGCAGCTTATCTCACCACCTGTAGTTATTTAGGTGAAAGCTCCAAAATGCTTGCCTAATATGTCTGTTTATCCAAAAGGAAGTAAAAAGGGAGAGCTAGAAAGATAGCATTGCATCACATTACATGGCAATGCAATGCACAGTTGCTGAAGTTGAACCAAAATGAGCTTGTAATCTGGCTTCTGCAACTTTGAACATGAAAAATCCAATGAGGAGAAGAAAAGCAAAGCCAAAGAGTCCATCCCAAAATCCGACAAACAAGCAAAATGAACAAAAAACATTGAATTCAATTCTTTCTGATTTTAGAAACTGCATTAAAGAAGGGGTGCACCGGTCCTGGAGATACTGCAATACCAGGTCAATGCGTGGAGTGGACAGAGCAAGCTCTTTTTCCATCTCCCTGTTCTAAAAATCCATTTAATATATGGTCCCCAGATAGGGGACGTATCAGATATTAAACTGATAAGAACAGATACTACACTTGATCTTAGCCAAAAGGCCGAGAAGCGATAACCAGAATTGGTTTCAAACTACGGAGCCACCCAAGGATCCTGAAAAGTCCATTTGTGGAGATGAGCTCCTGGACTCCCGTTAAGAAGACATGTTGTCAACCTCTAGATCCCTTACATGCCTGCACTTTTCGGCTTGCTGCTGCTGCAATCCACGCGTTTTAGATCTGCATAACTCCACCTCTTTAAACACAGCACCTTCACCCCCTGCTGTTCCCACCCGCCTCAACACCGTTGGAAGGGAGGAGAACCAATTAAGGCGGGGGGTGGGGTGGAACGAGCAGCTGTCTACCCTTAGCAGGAGGGCTCCTGATTACATACCTCTCCTGCTGCTGCTGCTGCTGGCTGTCCAGCAGCAGACTGAAGGTGGCTGCTGCTGTGCACAGGTATATAAAGGCTCAGAGCCTATTATGACACGCGCAGCCAGCGTTCCATTGCCACATTCCATCTACTGCAGGCAGGATACCTGGCTGGCTGAATGTCGCTGAGAAGCTCACAGAGACCGCCATAAGCAACAGTTTAACAGAATGCCACAGACTAATCAACCAAACTTTTTGGGTTGGGTTCTCTTTTATAGTCTGCAGGCATTAAATGAAAGAAGTCAGTGTTCCAGCAGAAGGAGACAACGTTTCAGAAAAGGCATTGTAGCAAACCAAAAAAGAAATTTTAAGCGCAGCAGAGTAACCAGCGCACATACCTGTTAGCTCAGGTGAGTTTAAAAGGCTGCTGTTGATAACAAGGGCATTTGCTAAATAGATGGTGTGTGTGCAACAATATACTGAAAGGTCAATTATATTGTGCAGCTTATCTCACCACCTGTAGTTATTTAGGTGAAAGCTCCAAAATGCTTGCCTAATATGTCTGTTTATCCAAAAGGAAGTAAAAAGGGAGAGCTAGAAAGATAGCATTGCATCACATTACATGGCAATGCAATGCACAGTTGCTGAAGTTGAACCAAAATGAGCTTGTAATCTGGCTTCTGCAACTTTGAACATGAAAAATCCAATGAGGAGAAGAAAAGCAAAGCCAAAGAGTCCATCCCAAAATCCGACAAACAAGCAAAATGAACAAAAAACATTGAATTCAATTCTTTCTGATTTTAGAAACTGCATTAAAGAAGGGGTGCACCGGTCCTGGAGATACTGCAATACCAGGTCAATGCGTGGAGTGGACAGAGCAAGCTCTTTTTCCATCTCCCTGTTCTAAAAATCCATTTAATATATGGTCCCCAGATAGGGGACATATCAGATATTAAACTGATAAGAACAGATACTACACTTGATCTTAGCCAAAAGGCCGAGAAGCGATAACCAGAATTGGTTTCAAACTACGGAGCCACCCAAGGATCCTGAAAAGTCCATTTGTGGAGATGAGCTCCTGGACTCCCGTTAAGAAGACATGTTGTCAACCTCTAGATCCCTTACATGCCTGCACTTTTCGGCTTGCTGCTGCTGCAATCCACGCGTTTTAGATCTGCATAACTCCACCTCTTTAAACACAGCACCTTCACCCCCTGCTGTTCCCACCCGCCTCAACACCGTTGGAAGGGAGGAGAACCAATTAAGGCGGGGGGTGGGGTGGAATGAGCAGCTGTCTACCCTTAGCAGGAGGGCTCCTGATTACATACCTCTCCTGCTGCTGCTGCTGCTGGCTGTCCAGCAGCAGACTGAAGGTGGCTGCTGCTGTGCACAGGTATATAAAGGCTCAGAGCCTATTATGACACGCGCAGCCAGCGTTCCATTGCCACATTCCATCTACTGCAGGCAGGATACCTGGCTGGCTGAATGTCGCTGAGAAGCTCACAGAGACCGCCATAAGCAACAGTTTAACAGAATGCCACAGAGTAATCAACCAAACTTTTTGGGTTGGGTTCTCTTTTATAGTCTGCAGGCATTAAATGAAAGAAGTCAGTGTTCCAGCAGAAGGAGACAACGTTTCAGAAAAGGCATTGTAGCAAACCAAAAAAGAAATTTTAAGCGCAGCAGAGTAACCAGCGCACATACCTGTTAGCTCAGGTGAGTTTAAAAGGCTGCTGTTGATAACAAGGGCATTTGCTAAATAGATGGTGTGTGTGCAACAATATACTGAAAGGTCAATTATATTGTGCAGCTTATCTCACCACCTGTAGTTATTTAGGTGAAAGCTCCAAAATGCTTGCCTAATATGTCTGTTTATCCAAAAGGAAGTAAAAAGGGAGAGCTAGAAAGATAGCATTGCATCACATTACATGGCAATGCAATGCACAGTTGCTGAAGTTGAACCAAAATGAGCTTGTAATCTGGCTTCTGCAACTTTGAACATGAAAAATCCAATGAGGAGAAGAAAAGCAAAGCCAAAGAGTCCATCCCAAAATCCGACAAACAAGCAAAATGAACAAAAAACATTGAATTCAATTCTTTCTGATTTTAGAAACTGCATTAAAGAAGGGGTGCACCGGTCCTGGAGATACTGCAATACCAGGTCAATGCGTGGAGTGGACAGAGCAAGCTCTTTTTCCATCTCCCTGTTCTAAAAATCCATTTAATATATGGTCCCCAGATAGGGGACATATCAGATATTAAACTGATAAGAACAGATACTACACTTGATCTTAGCCAAAAGGCCGAGAAGCGATAACCAGAATTGGTTTCAAACTACGGAGCCACCCAAGGATCCTGAAAAGTCCATTTGTGGAGATGAGCTCCTGGACTCCCGTTAAGAAGACATGTTGTCAACCTCTAGATCCCTTACATGCCTGCACTTTTCGGCTTGCTGCTGCTGCAATCCACGCGTTTTAGATCTGCATAACTCCACCTCTTTAAACACAGCACCTTCACCCCCTGCTGTTCCCACCCGCCTCAACACCGTTGGAAGGGAGGAGAACCAATTAAGGCGGGGGGTGGGGTGGAATGAGCAGCTGTCTACCCTTAGCAGGAGGGCTCCTGATTACATACCTCTCCTGCTGCTGCTGCTGCTGGCTGTCCAGCAGCAGACTGAAGGTGGCTGCTGCTGTGCACAGGTATATAAAGGCTCAGAGCCTATTATGACACGCGCAGCCAGCGTTCCATTGCCACATTCCATCTACTGCAGGCAGGATACCTGGCTGGCTGAATGTCGCTGAGAAGCTCACAGAGACCGCCATAAGCAACAGTTTAACAGAATGCCACAGAGTAATCAACCAAACTTTTTGGGTTGGGTTCTCTTTTATAGTCTGCAGGCATTAAATGAAAGAAGTCAGTGTTCCAGCAGAAGGAGACAACGTTTCAGAAAAGGCATTGTAGCAAACCAAAAAAGAAATTTTAAGCGCAGCAGAGTAACCAGCGCACATACCTGTTAGCTCAGGTGAGTTTAAAAGGCTGCTGTTGATAACAAGGGCATTTGCTAAATAGATGGTGTGTGTGCAACAATATACTGAAAGGTCAATTATATTGTGCAGCTTATCTCACCACCTGTAGTTATTTAGGTGAAAGCTCCAAAATGCTTGCCTAATATGTCTGTTTATCCAAAAGGAAGTAAAAAGGGAGAGCTAGAAAGATAGCATTGCATCACATTACATGGCAATGCAATGCACAGTTGCTGAAGTTGAACCAAAATGAGCTTGTAATCTGGCTTCTGCAACTTTGAACATGAAAAATCCAATGAGGAGAAGAAAAGCAAAGCCAAAGAGTCCATCCCAAAATCCGACAAACAAGCAAAATGAACAAAAAACATTGAATTTAATTCTTTCTGATTTTAGAAACTGCAAAAAAGAAGGGGTGCACCGGTCCTGGAGATACTGCAATACCAGGTCAATGCGTGGAGTGGACAGAGCAAGCTCTTTTTCCATCTCCCTGTTCTAAAAATCCATTTAATATATGGTCCCCAGATAGGGGACGTATCAGATATTAAACTGATAAGAACAGATACTACACTTGATCTTAGCCAAAAGGCCGAGAAGCGATAACCAGAATTGGTTTCAAACTACGGAGCCACCCAAGGATCCTGAAAAGTCCATTTGTGGAGATGAGCTCCTGGACTCCCGTTAAGAAGACATGTTGTCAACCTCTAGATCCCTTACATGCCTGCACTTTTCGGCTTGCTGCTGCTGCAATCCACGCGTTTTAGATCTGCATAACTCCACCTCTTTAAACACAGCACCTTCACCCCCTGCTGTTCCCACCCGCCTCAACACCGTTGGAAGGGAGGAGAACCAATTAAGGCGGGGGGTGGGGTGGAACGAGCAGCTGTCTACCCTTAGCAGGAGGGCTCCTGATTACATACCTCTCCTGCTGCTGCTGCTGCTGGCTGTCCAGCAGCAGACTGAAGGTGGCTGCTGCTGTGCACAGGTATATAAAGGCTCAGAGCCTATTATGACACGCGCAGCCAGCGTTCCATTGCCACATTCCATCTACTGCAGGCAGGATACCTGGCTGGCTGAATGTCGCTGAGAAGCTCACAGAGACCGCCATAAGCAACAGTTTAACAGAATGCCACAGACTAATCAACCAAACTTTTTGGGTTGGGTTCTCTTTTATAGTCTGCAGGCATTAAATGAAAGAAGTCAGTGTTCCAGCAGAAGGAGACAACGTTTCAGAAAAGGCATTGTAGCAAACCAAAAAAGAAATTTTAAGCGCAGCAGAGTAACCAGCGCACATACCTGTTAGTTCAGGTGAGTTTAAAAGGCTGCTGTTGATAACAAGGGCATTTGCTAAATAGATGGTGTGTGTGCAACAATATACTGAAAGGTCAATTATATTGTGCAGCTTATCTCACCACCTGTAGTTATTTAGGTGAAAGCTCCAAAATGCTTGCCTAATATGTCTGTTTATCCAAAAGGAAGTAAAAAGGGAGAGCTAGAAAGATAGCATTGCATCACATTACATGGCAATGCAATGCACAGTTGCTGAAGTTGAACCAAAATGAGCTTGTAATCTGGCTTCTGCAACTTTGAACATGAAAAATCCAATGAGGAGAAGAAAAGCAAAGCCAAAGAGTCCATCCCAAAATCCGACAAACAAGCAAAATGAACAAAAAACATTGAATTCAATTCTTTCTGATTTTAGAAACTGCATTAAAGAAGGGGTGCACCGGTCCTGGAGATACTGCAATACCAGGTCAATGCGTGGAGTGGACAGAGCAAGCTCTTTTTCCATCTCCCTGTTCTAAAAATCCATTTAATATATGGTCCCCAGATAGGGGACGTATCAGATATTAAACTGATAAGAACAGATACTACACTTGATCTTAGCCAAAAGGCCGAGAAGCGATAACCAGAATTGGTTTCAAACTACGGAGCCACCCAAGGATCCTGAAAAGTCCATTTGTGGAGATGAGCTCCTGGACTCCCGTTAAGAAGACATGTTGTCAACCTCTAGATCCCTTACATGCCTGCACTTTTCGGCTTGCTGCTGCTGCAATCCACGCGTTTTAGATCTGCATAACTCCACCTCTTTAAACACAGCACCTTCACCCCCTGCTGTTCCCACCCGCCTCAACACCGTTGGAAGGGAGGAGAACCAATTAAGGCGGGGGGTGGGGTGGAACGAGCAGCTGTCTACCCTTAGCAGGAGGGCTCCTGATTACATACCTCTCCTGCTGCTGCTGCTGGCTGTCCAGCAGCAGACTGAAGGTGGCTGCTGCTGTGCACAGGTATATAAAGGCTCAGAGCCTATTATGACACGCGCAGCCAGCGTTCCATTGCCACATTCCATCTACTGCAGGCAGGATACCTGGCTGGCTGAATGTCGCTGAGAAGCTCACAGAGACCGCCATAAGCAACAGTTTAACAGAATGCCACAGACTAATCAACCAAACTTTTTGGGTTGGGTTCTCTTTTATAGTCTGCAGGCATTAAATGAAAGAAGTCAGTGTTCCAGCAGAAGGAGACAACGTTTCAGAAAAGGCATTGTAGCAAACCAAAAAAGAAATTTTAAGCGCAGCAGAGTAACCAGCGCACATACCTGTTAGCTCAGGTGAGTTTAAAAGGCTGCTGTTGATAACAAGGGCATTTGCTAAATAGATGGTGTGTGTGCAACAATATACTGAAAGGTCAATTATATTGTGCAGCTTATCTCACCACCTGTAGTTATTTAGGTGAAAGCTCCAAAATGCTTGCCTAATATGTCTGTTTATCCAAAAGGAAGTAAAAAGGGAGAGCTAGAAAGATAGCATTGCATCACATTACATGGCAATGCAATGCACAGTTGCTGAAGTTGAACCAAAATGAGCTTGTAATCTGGCTTCTGCAACTTTGAACATGAAAAATCCAATGAGGAGAAGAAAAGCAAAGCCAAAGAGTCCATCCCAAAATCCGACAAACAAGCAAAATGAACAAAAAACATTGAATTCAATTCTTTCTGATTTTAGAAACTGCATTAAAGAAGGGGTGCACCGGTCCTGGAGATACTGCAATACCAGGTCAATGCGTGGAGTGGACAGAGCAAGCTCTTTTTCCATCTCCCTGTTCTAAAAATCCATTTAATATATGGTCCCCAGATAGGGGACGTATCAGATATTAAACTGATAAGAACAGATACTACACTTGATCTTAGCCAAAAGGCCGAGAAGCGATAACCAGAATTGGTTTCAAACTACGGAGCCACCCAAGGATCCTGAAAAGTCCATTTGTGGAGATGAGCTCCTGGACTCCCGTTAAGAAGACATGTTGTCAACCTCTAGATCCCTTACATGCCTGCACTTTTCGGCTTGCTGCTGCTGCAATCCACGCGTTTTAGATCTGCATAACTCCACCTCTTTAAACACAGCACCTTCACCCCCTGCTGTTCCCACCCGCCTCAACACCGTTGGAAGGGAGGAGAACCAATTAAGGCGGGGGGTGGGGTGGAACGAGCAGCTGTCTACCCTTAGCAGGAGGGCTCCTGATTACATACCTCTCCTGCTGCTGCTGCTGCTGGCTGTCCAGCAGCAGACTGAAGGTGGCTGCTGCTGTGCACAGGTATATAAAGGCTCAGAGCCTATTATGACACGCGCAGCCAGCGTTCCATTGCCACATTCCATCTACTGCAGGCAGGATACCTGGCTGGCTGAATGTCGCTGAGAAGCTCACAGAGACCGCCATAAGCAACAGTTTAACAGAATGCCACAGACTAATCAACCAAACTTTTTGGGTTGGGTTCTCTTTTATAGTCTGCAGGCATTAAATGAAAGAAGTCAGTGTTCCAGCAGAAGGAGACAACGTTTCAGAAAAGGCATTGTAGCAAACCAAAAAAGAAATTTTAAGCGCAGCAGAGTAACCAGCGCACATACCTGTTAGCTCAGGTGAGTTTAAAAGGCTGCTGTTGATAACAAGGGCATTTGCTAAATAGATGGTGTGTGTGCAACAATATACTGAAAGGTCAATTATATTGTGCAGCTTATCTCACCACCTGTAGTTATTTAGGTGAAAGCTCCAAAATGCTTGCCTAATATGTCTGTTTATCCAAAAGGAAGTAAAAAGGGAGAGCTAGAAAGATAGCATTGCATCACATTACATGGCAATGCAATGCACAGTTGCTGAAGTTGAACCAAAATGAGCTTGTAATCTGGCTTCTGCAACTTTGAACATGAAAAATCCAATGAGGAGAAGAAAAGCAAAGCCAAAGAGTCCATCCCAAAATCCGACAAACAAGCAAAATGAACAAAAAACATTGAATTCAATTCTTTCTGATTTTAGAAACTGCATTAAAGAAGGGGTGCACCGGTCCTGGAGATACTGCAATACCAGGTCAATGCGTGGAGTGGACAGAGCAAGCTCTTTTTCCATCTCCCTGTTCTAAAAATCCATTTAATATATGGTCCCCAGATAGGGGACGTATCAGATATTAAACTGATAAGAACAGATACTACACTTGATCTTAGCCAAAAGGCCGAGAAGCGATAACCAGAATTGGTTTCAAACTACGGAGCCACCCAAGGATCCTGAAAAGTCCATTTGTGGAGATGAGCTCCTGGACTCCCGTTAAGAAGACATGTTGTCAACCTCTAGATCCCTTACATGCCTGCACTTTTCGGCTTGCTGCTGCTGCAATCCACGCGATTTAGATCTGCATAACTCCACCTCTTTAAACACAGCACCTTCACCCCCTGCTGTTCCCACCCGCCTCAACACCGTTGGAAGGGAGGAGAACCAATTAAGGCGGGGGGTGGGGTGGAACGAGCAGCTGTCTACCCTTAGCAGGAGGGCTCCTGATTACATACCTCTCCTGCTGCTGCTGCTGCTGGCTGTCCAGCAGCAGACTGAAGGTGGCTGCTGCTGTGCACAGGTATATAAAGGCTCAGAGCCTATTATGACACGCGCAGCCAGCGTTCCATTGCCACATTCCATCTACTGCAGGCAGGATACCTGGCTGGCTGAATGTCGCTGAGAAGCTCACAGAGACCGCCATAAGCAACAGTTTAACAGAATGCCACAGACTAATCAACCAAACTTTTTGGGTTGGGTTCTCTTTTATAGTCTGCAGGCATTAAATGAAAGAAGTCAGTGTTCCAGCAGAAGGAGACAACGTTTCAGAAAAGGCATTGTAGCAAACCAAAAAAGAAATTTTAAGCGCAGCAGAGTAACCAGCGCACATACCTGTTAGCTCAGGTGAGTTTAAAAGGCTGCTGTTGATAACAAGGGCATTTGCTAAATAGATGGTGTGTGTGCAACAATATACTGAAAGGTCAATTATATTGTGCAGCTTATCTCACCACCTGTAGTTATTTAGGTGAAAGCTCCAAAATGCTTGCCTAATATGTCTGTTTATCCAAAAGGAAGTAAAAAGGGAGAGCTAGAAAGATAGCATTACATCACATTACATGGCAATGCAATGCACAGTTGCTGAAGTTGAACCAAAATGAGCTTGTAATCTGGCTTCTGCAACTTTGAACATGAAAAATCCAATGAGGAGAAGAAAAGCAAAGCCAAAGAGTCCATCCCAAAATCCGACAAACAAGCAAAATGAACAAAAAACATTGAATTCAATTCTTTCTGATTTTAGAAACTGCATTAAAGAAGGGGTGCACCGGTCCTGGAGATACTGCAATACCAGGTCAATGCGTGGAGTGGACAGAGCAAGCTCTTTTTCCATCTCCCTGTTCTAAAAATCCATTTAATATATGGTCCCCAGATAGGGGACGTATCAGATATTAAACTGATAAGAACAGATACTACACTTGATCTTAGCCAAAAGGCCGAGAAGCGATAACCAGAATTGGTTTCAAACTACGGAGCCACCCAAGGATCCTGAAAAGTCCATTTGTGGAGATGAGCTCCTGGACTCCCGTTAAGAAGACATGTTGTCAACCTCTAGATCCCTTACATGCCTGCACTTTTCGGCTTGCTGCTGCTGCAATCCACGCGATTTAGATCTGCATAACTCCACCTCTTTAAACACAGCACCTTCACCCCCTGCTGTTCCCACCCGCCTCAACACCGTTGGAAGGGAGGAGAACCAATTAAGGCGGGGGGTGGGGTGGAACGAGCAGCTGTCTACCCTTAGCAGGAGGGCTCCTGATTACATACCTCTCCTGCTGCTGCTGCTGCTGGCTGTCCAGCAGCAGACTGAAGGTGGCTGCTGCTGTGCACAGGTATATAAAGGCTCAGAGCCTATTATGACACGCGCAGCCAGCGTTCCATTGCCACATTCCATCTACTGCAGGCAGGATACCTGGCTGGCTGAATGTCGCTGAGAAGCTCACAGAGACCGCCATAAGCAACAGTTTAACAGAATGCCACAGACTAATCAACCAAACTTTTTGGGTTGGGTTCTCTTTTATAGTCTGCAGGCATTAAATGAAAGAAGTCAGTGTTCCAGCAGAAGGAGACAACGTTTCAGAAAAGGCATTGTAGCAAACCAAAAAAGAAATTTTAAGCGCAGCAGAGTAACCAGCGCACATACCTGTTAGCTCAGGTGAGTTTAAAAGGCTGCTGTTGATAACAAGGGCATTTGCTAAATAGATGGTGTGTGTGCAACAATATACTGAAAGGTCAATTATATTGTGCAGCTTATCTCACCACCTGTAGTTATTTAGGTGAAAGCTCCAAAATGCTTGCCTAATATGTCTGTTTATTCAAAAGGAAGTAAAAAGGGAGAGCTAGAAAGATAGCATTGCATGACATTACATGGCAATGCAATGCACAGTTGCTGAAGTTGAACCAAAATGAGCTTGTAATCTGGCTTCTGCAACTTTGAACATGAAAAATCCAATGAGGAGAAGAAAAGCAAAGCCAAAGAGTCCATCCCAAAATCCGACAAACAAGCAAAATGAACAAAAAACATTGAATTCAATTCTTTCTGATTTTAGAAACTGCATTAAAGAAGGGGTGCACCGGTCCTGGAGATACTGCAATACCAGGTCAATGCGTGGAGTGGACAGAGCAAGCTCTTTTTCCATCTCCCTGTTCTAAAAATCCATTTAATATATGGTCCCCAGATAGGGGACGTATCAGATATTAAACTGATAAGAACAGATACTACACTTGATCTTAGCCAAAAGGCCGAGAAGCGGTAACCAGAATTGGTTTCAAACTACGGAGCCACCCAAGGATCCTGAAAAGTCCATTTGTGGAGATGAGCTCCTGGACTCCCGTTAAGAAGACATGTTGTCAACCTCTAGATCCCTTACATGCCTGCACTTTTCGGCTTGCTGCTGCTGCAATCCACGCGTTTTAGATCTGCATAACTCCACCTCTTTAAACACAGCACCTTCACCCCCTGCTGTTCCCACCCGCCTCAACACCGTTGGAAGGGAGGAGAACCAATTAAGGCGGGGGGTGGGGTGGAACGAGCAGCTGTCTACCCTTAGCAGGAGGGCTCCTGATTACATACCTCTCCTGCTGCTGCTGCTGCTTTCTGTCCAGCAGCAGACTGAAGGTGGCTGCTGCTGTGCACAGGTATATAAAGGCTCAGAGCCTATTATGACACGCGCAGCCAGCGTTCCATTGCCACATTCCATCTACTGCAGGCAGGATACCTGGCTGGCTGAATGTCGCTGAGAAGCTCACAGAGACCGCCATAAGCAACAGTTTAACAGAATGCCACAGACTAATCAACCAAACTTTTTGGGTTGGGTTCTCTTTTATAGTCTGCAGGCATTAAATGAAAGAATCAGTGTTCCAGCAGAAGGAGACAACGTTTCAGAAAAGGCATTGTAGCAAACCAAAAAAGAAATTTTAAGCGCAGCAGAGTAACCAGCGCACATACCTGTTAGCTCAGGTGAGTTTAAAAGGCTGCTGTTGATAACAAGGGCATTTGCTAAATAGATGGTGTGTGTGCAACAATATACTGAAAGGTCAATTATATTGTGCAGCTTATCTCACCACCTGTAGTTATTTAGGTGAAAGCTCCAAAATGCTTGCCTAATATGTCTGTTTATCCAAAAGGAAGTAAAAAGGGAGAGCTAGAAAGATAGCATTGCATCACATTACATGGCAATGCAATGCACAGTTGCTGAAGTTGAACCAAAATGAGCTTGTAATCTGGCTTCTGCAACTTTGAACATGAAAAATCCAATGAGAAGAAGAAAAGCAAAGCCAAAGAGTCCATCCCAAAATCCGACAAACAAGCAAAATGAACAAAAAACATTGAATTCAATTCTTTCTGATTTTAGAAACTGCATTAAAGAAGGGGTGCACCGGTCCTGGAGATACTGCAATACCAGGTCAATGCGTGGAGTGGACAGAGCAAGCTCTTTTTCCATCTCCCTGTTCTAAAAATCCATTTAATATATGGTCCCCAGATAGGGGACGTATCAGATATTAAACTGATAAGAACAGATACTACACTTGATCTTAGCCAAAAGGCCGAGAAGCGATAACCAGAATTGGTTTCAAACTACGGAGCCACCCAAGGATCCTGAAAAGTCCATTTGTGGAGATGAGCTCCTGGACTCCCGTTAAGAAGACATGTTGTCAACCTCTAGATCCCTTACATGCCTGCACTTTTCGGCTTGCTGCTGCTGCAATCCACGCGTTTTAGATCTGCATAACTCCACCTCTTTAAACACAGCACCTTCACCCCCTGCTGTTCCCACCCGCCTCAACACCGTTGGAAGGGAGGAGAACCAATTAAGGCGGGGGGTGGGGTGGAACGAGCAGCTGTCTACCCTTAGCAGGAGGGCTCCTGATTACATACCTCTCCTGCTGCTGCTGCTGCTGGCTGTCCAGCAGCAGACTGAAGGTGGCTGCTGCTGTGCACAGGTATATAAAGGCTCAGAGCCTATTATGACACGCGCAGCCAGCGTTCCATTGCCACATTCCATCTACTGCAGGCAGGATACCTGGCTGGCTGAATGTCGCTGAGAAGCTCACAGAGACCGCCATAAGCAACAGTTTAACAGAATGCCACAGACTAATCAACCAAACTTTTTGGGTTGGGTTCTCTTTTATAGTCTGCAGGCATTAAATGAAAGAAGTCAGTGTTCCAGCAGAAGGAGACAACGTTTCAGAAAAGGCATTGTAGCAAACCAAAAAAGAAATTTTAAGCGCAGCAGAGTAACCAGCGCACATACCTGTTAGCTCAGGTGAGTTTAAAAGGCTGCTGTTGATAACAAGGGCATTTGCTAAATAGATGGTGTGTGTGCAACAATATACTGAAAGGTCAATTATATTGTGCAGCTTATCTCACCACCTGTAGTTATTTAGGTGAAAGCTCCAAAATGCTTGCCTAATATGTCTGTTTATCCAAAAGGAAGTAAAAAGGGAGAGCTAGAAAGATAGCATTGCATCACATTACATGGCAATGCAATGCACAGTTGCTGAAGTTGAACCAAAATGAGCTTGTAATCTGGCTTCTGCAACTTTGAACATGAAAAATCCAATGAGGAGAAGAAAAGCAAAGCCAAAGAGTCCATCCCAAAATCCGACAAACAAGCAAAATGAACAAAAAACATTGAATTCAATTCTTTCTGATTTTAGAAACTGCATTAAAGAAGGGGTGCACCGGTCCTGGAGATACTGCAATACCAGGTCAATGCGTGGAGTGGACAGAGCAAGCTCTTTTTCCATCTCCCTGTTCTAAAAATCCATTTAATATATGGTCCCCAGATAGGGGACGTATCAGATATTAAACTGATAAGAACAGATTTTTTTTTTTTTTCCTCAGATTAAGACCCACATTAATTTATGCATCATAGCGCATATTCACATAAGGGTTCTCAAATCATCATTCGGAAAAACAAAAACAAAATCCCAAAAAACACAACCCTGCAATTAACTGTTACTTACTGTAAGAAGTCCAATGTGAAAAGTTCCAGAGTGCTTCTGCTGCTGTCTCACCATACTTCTTTTTATCCAATAAATAGGCATAAAACAGTCTAGCAAGAAAAATCCTTCTGCATTCCATGGGGGAAAAAACAATCTTTTTAAAAATCACCAAATTCCGAACGTCCCATAAAACCTCTTTATATATGACAAAAATAATCCAGCTTGCCCGCTTCCTTTGCGAGTACTTAAAATCTTGACCTATTAAAATCCTTTCAAAATCGAAACAATGAAAACCAACTAAAGCAACAAACATACGTGACAACAAGGTAAAAACTTTTTTAGCAAAAAAACAGTCCCAAAAAATATGCTGTATTGTTTCCACCTTATTGCAACCTTCCCTAGGACATAGTTCTTGAACCTTTATCCCCCGGTCATTCAAAAAAGCCCTTGTTGGCAAGCATCCATGCAACGCCATCCAGGTTACATCCTTCTGTCTGTTGCTGATTCCACGCATGAAAAAAAGCTTCCACACCTGTCCAGACTGTGCATTATTACAAAACGGCACATCACATAACATCTCCTTCTTCTTAATACCTGAGACAATCAGTTTTTTGTCCGGTCTAACCATGGAGCTTATCCCATTTTGATCATAGAAGGACCTAAGCACCACATAAAAAAACGGTATCACAAACGAAACTGGTTTTCTTAAATCCTTCTCACACCAGCTCCATTTCTGGAAAAGCCGTCCTGCTAAATATTTGCACATGTCCGCAGTCCTGTTATTGCACTGGGATAATTTATAAATGTTCAAAAAATAATGCATTCTTAAAAATAAGTCAATGTTAGGAAAATCACAACCCCCATTTTCCACAGAACACATAACCATTCCTCTTCTTAGTTTCTCCATTTTGGATCCCCAAAAAAACACAAACAGTTTCCTTGTCACTCTCTTTGTCCAAAGCACAGCAGGTGGGAAAATCAAAGCAGTGTACAGCAGAAGCGGGAGATTCACAGACTTGATTACCAGCACTTTCCCTCTCAGCGACAGGTTCCTTAGTTTCCAAAAGTTCAACTTCTGATCCATTTTGTCTTCTAGAATCTTCAGGCTGCTTTTCCCTTTCAGTTCCTTCTCAAAGATGACACCAAGAACCTCAATTTCCTCCCTACTCTCCACTCCTGCCACGTTAACCTCAACCTGCCTCCCAAAGTTACAAAGCTGGCACTTTCCCCAATTCACCGCCATACCAGCCACACAACAAAAAATCCTTACGTGCAAATTCACTCTATTGAGATCCGCCTGTGAACCACAAGTAAAAACAATATCATCCATATAACTTAAAGACTTGACTGGACCCCCGGATCCCCCAGGAATAAAAACACCAGCCACACACTTGTCAACTTGCACACTTTTTAAAAGGGCCTCCACCACACAGATAAAAAGAATTGGTGACAGGGGACAACCCTGCCTAACTCCCGATAAAATATTAAAACTGGAACTCACATGCCCATTAACTAAAATCTGGCTACTGACCCCACAATAAAAACTCTTAATGACCATCAATAATTTATCCGGAACACCAAGGTGACTTAAAGCAGAGAACAAAAATCTATGTGATATTTTATCAAAGGCTTTCTCCAGGTCCACCGACTGTAACAAAAGAGCATTCTTATTCAAATTAGCCTGATAAATTAAGTCTCTTAGAAGCAGCAAATTATCTGAAATTTTCCTACCAGGCACTGCACATGCCTGATACTCCCCCACCATATCACCTATCACATCTGCCAGTCTACCAGCCACAATTTTAGAAATAATTTTGTAATCACTGTTTAACAATGTTATGGGCCTCCAATTTTTAATATCCCTCATGTCCCCTTTCTTATGAATCAGCGTAACAATCCCCCTACGCATAGAAACCGATAAAATCCCATGAGTAAAACCATATTGCACCACCCGGGAAAACTCCACACCTATAATATCCCAAAATCTAACATAAAATTCAGCAGGAAGACCATCACAGCCTGGCGTCTTGCCTTTCGCCAAGCCATCCACTGCCCGTCTAATTTCATCTTTCCCAACCTCCTCACTTAAAAACCCAATTTTCTCCTCAGGAATATTATTAGTTAATACTTTGCAATAATCATTAATTTCCGCATCACTGGCTCTACTATCGTTAGAGAAGAGTGTTTCATAAAAGGAAAGAATACTGCCAATCATCTCATCCCCAGATACCTCCCCTGCAGGAGAAAAAACAGACTTAAAAACCCCTTTAGGTTTAAAACATTTTTTAAAAAAGTATCTCGAACATTGCTCATTTTCCTCCATGTGCTTTATTTTTGCCTTAAACATAATAGTCTTCCCTTTTTCAATAAGTATCTTCTTCAGTTCGTCCTTCAAATCTGCAATCTCTTTATCCACCTCCATCCCCACTCTCTTAAACTTATGGAGTACTTCCAATTTTGAAATAACAGCAGCATCATGATCCCTTTTGGCTTTCGCTCTCCTAAAACACACCCCTTTAAAATAACATGCAAATTTCTCCTTAGCCCAGTCCCACCACTCTAGCAAAACTTTAAAAAGGTGCTGTTCAGACACACAAGACAAAAACACTTTATTAAAACCAACCTTAACACTCTCCTCTTCCAGCAGGCTTACGTTCAGCTTCCAGAGTCCCTTTCCAAAAGCCAGGGACTCAGCTATACACATATCTACCACTATCATCTTGTGGTCAGAAAAAGTCGTCATCACGTGGTTGCACTTGGCCACCTTAATCCCTTCAGACATAAAAACATAGTCAATTCGGGAAACACTACGTCCACTATCTGATATGTATGTGAACTTATCACTTGGCCCAACCATCAGACCAGCATCCGTGTAGCGTAAATCCTGCACAATCTGATTTAAAATATTAGACGTAACATCAGTCCTACCTTCCGTAGAGCTCTTACGATCTTTTGCGGATCTGACACAATTAAAATCTCCAGCCACTATAGTGAAGTCTCTGCCTGGTAAAAACAACTTTAGAGACTCCAAAAACCCAACTCTTGCTTGTTTATCAGCAGGGGCATAAACATTAAAAACCCGTACCCGCTGACCTAAAAAATCCACTAATAAAAACAAACATCTCCCAGGTACGATTACTTTAAACTCTAAAACCTTTAGACTGGAATTACACAGTAAAATGCCCACCCCTTCATTCCTGTTTTCTGAGCATGGGGACCAAAAAGATTGCCCCTTATTCCACTCACTCTCATGCGGGGCAGATTTAATTACACATTCCTGCAGACAGACAATATCTGCATTCACACTCTCAATGTAATCCAGTATCCCTGCTCTCCTACAAGCAGAACCAATCCCTCGTACATTCAGAGAAGCAACACACAACGCCATCATAACAACAGGAAGAAATCTCCACCATACCCGATCCATCATGAACCAGGAGAAAACCCACTCGTGCCACCCACTTTTCTACGTATATCAGGCGACTCAGAACTCGAGTCCCTGTTAGAATAACCTGGTCTTAGGGAGACTGGATCTTCCTGCCCCCCAGACCAACACCCCTCCACCTTACTTCTTTTAATCACGGAGGCATAACTCTCCTCCTTGCCATCATCTTCCTTCTCATTTTCACTCCAATCACTGTTAACCCTATCACGCTGCTGAGGGGTTATAGTTCCATCCGAATCAGAATCCTCCTCCTCCAAAACCTCCATTTCCTCACCCCCATCTCTTCCCAAAACAGGATTCACTGACTCCGCCATATTAGACAAATCCATCCCATCACCCGGGCCATGCACATCAGCTACTTTGTTTATTACTTCCAGCCCCTCCCTCAAACCAACTTTCTTCTGGCTCCGCCCCTTTTCCTCCATCTTGGGCACCGCATGGTCTCTTCCCCTACCACCATCTTGTTTTTGGCTTTCCCCCTCTGAGTCTGAGCCTTCGCCCTCCTCCCCACTTTCCTGCCGAGTCTTCTTCTGCCTCTCTTCAGCGTCCACCTGTGACCTAGGAATCTGAGCCCACAATCTACATTTCCTTGCAAGGTGATCTGCATGTCCACACAAATCACACACCTTATTCATTGGGCAACCACTTGCAACATGCCCAGATTTCCCACAACCTCTACAAACATCACCTTGCACTGGACAATCTTTCTGAACATGTCCAAACTCATGACACTTCCTACAATATTCCATCTGTCCATTATAAAAACAAAATCCCCTTTCTCCTCCGATAGAAAACTGTGCAGGAATGCTCTTGGCACCCCCAATAGCTCTATCATCCGGTCTCAGTTTTACAACATATCTCCTCTTGCCATTTAGATAATTGTATTTGTTCTTCATTCTTCCCAAAAATTTAACCTCACTACAATACCGAGCTAAAAAATTGGAAACAGTCTCATCCGGAACTTTAGGGTTATACATGTGCACAACCACATACTTATATGTCTGCTGGAACAGAGGTTCCAGTGCAATAAACTCTAGGCATTTCAATTCCTTTTCTTCCTTCATTCGTACCAACTCCATGTAGACTCTCTGGCAAATACTCAAAGAAACAAAAGTGATATCATAAATTCCTTGTTTCTGAAAATCCTGCAGTGCCAATACATCCGTTACCTTCAAGCCATTAATGTTCTTCAAGACATCAACGCAAACTTGGTAAAAACCGATTTCTCCTTCATGACCTGCAGCCACCTTCAGACGGACCGAGTCCTCTAATCCACGTGTTTTCTCCACCATTTTTACAGCAGATAAACACAATCACCGCTCAATCGCACACTAGGGCCCCACAAGGGGGAACCCCAGTCACAACTGCCCTCCAAACAACACCAGCAGCAGAAAACCACCACTGATCTTGCCAAAAGGCCGAGAAGCGATAACCAGAATTGGTTTCAAACTACGGAGCCACCCAAGGATCCTGAAAAGTCCATTTGTGGAGATGAGCTCCTGGACTCCCGTTAAGAAGACATGTTGTCAACCTCTAGATCCCTTACATGCCTGCACTTTTCGGCTTGCTGCTGCTGCAATCCACGCGTTTTAGATCTGCATAACTCCACCTCTTTAAACACAGCACCTTCACCCCCTGCTGTTCCCACCCGCCTCAACACCGTTGGAAGGGAGGAGAACCAATTAAGGCGGGGGGTGGGGTGGAACGAGCAGCTGTCTACCCTTAGCAGGAGGGCTCCTGATTACATACCTCTCCTGCTGCTGCTGCTGCTGGCTGTCCAGCAGCAGACTGAAGGTGGCTGCTGCTGTGCACAGGTATATAAAGGCTCAGAGCCTATTATGACACGCGCAGCCAGCGTTCCATTGCCACATTCCATCTACTGCAGGCAGGATACCTGGCTGGCTGAATGTCGCTGAGAAGCTCACAGAGACCGCCATAAGCAACAGTTTAACAGAATGCCACAGACTAATCAACCAAACTTTTTGGGTTGGGTTCTCTTTTATAGTCTGCAGGCATTAAATGAAAGAAGTCAGTGTTCCAGCAGAAGGAGACAACGTTTCAGAAAAGGCATTGTAGCAAACCAAAAAAGAAATTTTAAGCGCAGCAGAGTAACCAGCGCACATACCTGTTAGCTCAGGTGAGTTTAAAAGGCTGCTGTTGATAACAAGGGCATTTGCTAAATAGATGGTGTGTGTGCAACAATATACTGAAAGGTCAATTATATTGTGCAGCTTATCTCACCACCTGTAGTTATTTAGGTGAAAGCTCCAAAATGCTTGCCTAATATGTCTGTTTATCCAAAAGGAAGTAAAAAGGGAGAGCTAGAAAGATAGCATTGCATCACATTACATGGCAATGCAATGCACAGTTGCTGAAGTTGAACCAAAATGAGCTTGTAATCTGGCTTCTGCAACTTTGAACATGAAAAATCCAATGAGGAGAAGAAAAGCAAAGCCAAAGAGTCCATCCCAAAATCCGACAAACAAGCAAAATGAACAAAAAACATTGAATTCAATTCTTTCTGATTTTAGAAACTGCATTAAAGAAGGGGTGCACCGGTCCTGGAGATACTGCAATACCAGGTCAATGCGTGGAGTGGACAGAGCAAGCTCTTTTTCCATGTCCCTGTTCTAAAAATCCATTTAATATATGGTCCCCAGATAGGGGACGTATCAGATATTAAACTGATAAGAACAGATACTACACTTGATCTTAGCCAAAAGGCCGAGAAGCGATAACCAGAATTGGTTTCAAACTACGGAGCCACCCAAGGATCCTGAAAAGTCCATTTGTGGAGATGAGCTCCTGGACTCCCGTTAAGAAGACATGTTGTCAACCTCTAGATCCCTTACATGCCTGCACTTTTCGGCTTGCTGCTGCTGCAGTCCACGCGTTTTAGATCTGCATAACTCAACCTCTTTAAACACAGCACCTTCACCCCCTGCTGTTCCCACCCGCCTCAACACCGTTGGAAGGGAGGAGAACCAATTAAGGCGGGGGGTGGGGTGGAACGAGCAGCTGTCTACCCTTAGCAGGAGGGCTCCTGATTACATACCTCTCCTGCTGCTGCTGCTGCTGGCTGTCCAGCAGCAGACTGAAGGTGGCTGCTGCTGTGCACAGGTATATAAAGGCTCAGAGCCTATTATGACACGCGCAGCCAGCGTTCCATTGCCACATTCCATCTACTGCAGGCAGGATACCTGGCTGGCTGAATGTCGCTGAGAAGCTCACAGAGACCGCCATAAGCAACAGTTTAACAGAATGCCACAGACTAATCAACCAAACTTTTTGGGTTGGGTTCTCTTTTATAGTCTGCAGGCATTAAATGAAAGAAGTCAGTGTTCCAGCAGAAGGAGACAACGTTTCAGAAAAGGCATTGTAGCAAACCAAAAAAGAAATTTTAAGCGCAGCAGAGTAACCAGCGCACATACCTGTTAGCTCAGGTGAGTTTAAAAGGCTGCTGTTGATAACAAGGGCATTTGCTAAATAGATGGTGTGTGTGCAACAATATACTGAAAGGTCAATTATATTGTGCAGCTTATCTCACCACCTGTAGTTATTTAGGTGAAAGCTCCAAAATGCTTGCCTAATATGTCTGTTTATCCAAAAGGAAGTAAAAAGGGAGAGCTAGAAAGATAGCATTGCATCACATTACATGGCAATGCAATGCACAGTTGCTGAAGTTGAACCAAAATGAGCTTGTAATCTGGCTTCTGCAACTTTGAACATGAAAAATCCAATGAGGAGAAGAAAAGCAAAGCCAAAGAGTCCATCCCAAAATCCGACAAACAAGCAAAATGAACAAAAAACATTGAATTCAATTCTTTCTGATTTTAGAAACTGCATTAAAGAAGGGGTGCACCGGTCCTGGAGATACTGCAATACCAGGTCAATGCGTGGAGTGGACAGAGCAAGCTCTTTTTCCATCTCCCTGTTCTAAAAATCCATTTAATATATGGTCCCCAGATAGGGGACGTATCAGATATTAAACTGATAAGAACAGATACTACACTTGATCTTAGCCAAAAGGCCGAGAAGCGATAACCAGAATTGGTTTCAAACTACGGAGCCACCCAAGGATCCTGAAAAGTCCATTTGTGGAGATGAGCTCCTGGACTCCCGTTAAGAAGACATGTTGTCAACCTCTAGATCCCTTACATGCCTGCACTTTTCGGCTTGCTGCTGCTGCAGTCCACGCGTTTTAGATCTGCATAACTCAACCTCTTTAAACACAGCACCTTCACCCCCTGCTGTTCCCACCCGCCTCAACACCGTTGGAAGGGAGGAGAACCAATTAAGGCGGGGGGTGGGGTGGAACGAGCAGCTGTCTACCCTTAGCAGGAGGGCTCCTGATTACATACCTCTCCTGCTGCTGCTGCTGCTGGCTGTCCAGCAGCAGACTGAAGGTGGCTGCTGCTGTGCACAGGTATATAAAGGCTCAGAGCCTATTATGACACGCGCAGCCAGCGTTCCATTGCCACATTCCATCTACTGCAGGCAGGATACCTGGCTGGCTGAATGTCGCTGAGAAGCTCACAGAGACCGCCATAAGCAACAGTTTAACAGAATGCCACAGACTAATCAACCAAACTTTTTGGGTTGGGTTCTCTTTTATAGTCTGCAGGCATTAAATGAAAGAAGTCAGTGTTCCAGCAGAAGGAGACAACGTTTCAGAAAAGGCATTGTAGCAAACCAAAAAAGAAATTTTAAGCGCAGCAGAGTAACCAGCGCACATACCTGTTAGCTCAGGTGAGTTTAAAAGGCTGCTGTTGATAACAAGGGCATTTGCTAAATAGATGGTGTGTGTGCAACAATATACTGAAAGGTCAATTATATTGTGCAGCTTATCTCACCACCTGTAGTTATTTAGGTGAAAGCTCCAAAATGCTTGCCTAATATGTCTGTTTATCCAAAAGGAAGTAAAAAGGGAGAGCTAGAAAGATAGCATTGCATCACATTACATGGCAATGCAATGCACAGTTGCTGAAGTTGAACCAAAATGAGCTTGTAATCTGGCTTCTGCAACTTTGAACATGAAAAATCCAATGAGGAGAAGAAAAGCAAAGCCAAAGAGTCCATCCCAAAATCCGACAAACAAGCAAAATGAACAAAAAACATTGAATTCAATTCTTTCTGATTTTAGAAACTGCATTAAAGAAGGGGTGCACCGGTCCTGGAGATACTGCAATACCAGGTCAATGCGTGGAGTGGACAGAGCAAGCTCTTTTTCCATCTCCCTGTTCTAAAAATCCATTTAATATATGGTCCCCAGATAGGGGACGTATCAGATATTAAACTGATAAGAACAGATACTACACTTGATCTTAGCCAAAAGGCCGAGAAGCGATAACCAGAATTGGTTTCAAACTACGGAGCCACCCAAGGATCCTGAAAAGTCCATTTGTGGAGATGAGCTCCTGGACTCCCGTTAAGAAGACATGTTGTCAACCTCTAGATCCCTTACATGCCTGCACTTTTCAGCTTGCTGCTGCTGCAATCCACGCGTTTTAGATCTGCATAACTCCACCTCTTTAAACACAGCACCTTCACCCCCTGCTGTTCCCACCCGCCTCAACACCGTTGGAAGGGAGGAGAACCAATTAAGGCGGGGGGTGGGGTGGAACGAGCAGCTGTCTACCCTTAGCAGGAGGGCTCCTGATTACATACCTCTCCTGCTGCTGCTGCTGCTGGCTGTCCAGCAGCAGACTGAAGGTGGCTGCTGCTGTGCACAGGTATATAAAGGCTCAGAGCCTATTATGACACGCGCAGCCAGCGTTCCATTGCCACATTCCATCTACTGCAGGCAGGATACCTGGCTGGCTGAATGTCGCTGAGAAGCTCACAGAGACCGCCATAAGCAACAGTTTAACAGAATGCCACAGACTAATCAACCAAACTTTTTGGGTTGGGTTCTCTTTTATAGTCTGCAGGCATTAAATGAAAGAAGTCAGTGTTCCAGCAGAAGGAGACAACGTTTCAGAAAAGGCATTGTAGCAAACCAAAAAAGAAATTTTAAGCGCAGCAGAGTAACCAGCGCACATACCTGTTAGCTCAGGTGAGTTTAAAAGGCTGCTGTTGATAACAAGGGCATTTGCTAAATAGATGGTGTGTGTGCAACAATATACTGAAAGGTCAATTATATTGTGCAGCTTATCTCACCACCTGTAGTTATTTAGGTGAAAGCTCCAAAATGCTTGCCTAATATGTCTGTTTATCCAAAAGGAAGTAAAAAGGGAGAGCTAGAAAGATAGCATTGCATCACATTACATGGCAATGCAATGCACAGTTGCTGAAGTTGAACCAAAATGAGCTTGTAATCTGGCTTCTGCAACTTTGAACATGAAAAATCCAATGAGGAGAAGAAAAGCAAAGCCAAAGAGTCCATCCCAAAATCCGACAAACAAGCAAAATGAACAAAAAACATTGAATTCAATTCTTTCTGATTTTAGAAACTGCATTAAAGAAGGGGTGCACCGGTCCTGGAGATACTGCAATACCAGGTCAATGCGTGGAGTGGACAGAGCAAGCTCTTTTTCCATCTCCCTGTTCTAAAAATCCATTTAATATATGGTCCCCAGATAGGGGACGTATCAGATATTAAACTGATAAGAACAGATACTACACTTGATCTTAGCCAAAAGGCCGAGAAGCGATAACCAGAATTGGTTTCAAACTACGGAGCCACCCAAGGATCCTGAAAAGTCCGTTTGTGGAGATGAGCTCCTGGACTCCCGTTAAGAAGACATGTTGTCAACCTCTAGATCCCTTACATGCCTGCACTTTTCGGCTTGCTGCTGCTGCAATCCACGCGTTTTAGATCTGCATAACTCCACCTCTTTAAACACAGCACCTTCACCCCCTGCTGTTCCCACCCGCCTCAACACCGTTGGAAGGGAGGAGAACCAATTAAGGCGTGGGGTGGGGAGGAACGAGCAGCTGTCTACCCTTAGCAGGAGGGCTCCTGATTACATACCTCTCCTGCTGCTGCTGCTGCTGGCTGTCCAGCAGCAGACTGAAGGTGGCTGCTGCTGTGCACAGGTATATAAAGGCTCAGAGCCTATTATGACACGCGCAGCCAGCGTTCCATTGCCACATTCCATCTACTGCAGGCAGGATACCTGGCTGGCTGAATGTCGCTGAGAAGCTCACAGAGACCGCCATAAGCAACAGTTTAACAGAATGCCACAGACTAATCAACCAAACTTTTTGGGTTGGGTTCTCTTTTATAGTCTGCAGGCATTAAATGAAAGAAGTCAGTGTTCCAGCAGAAGGAGACAACGTTTCAGAAAAGGCATTGTAGCAAACCAAAAAAGAAATTTTAAGCGCAGCAGAGTAACCAGCGCACATACCTGTTAGCTCAGGTGAGTTTAAAAGGCTGCTGTTGATAACAAGGGCATTTGCTAAATAGATGGTGTGTGTGCAACAATATACTGAAAGGTCAATTATATTGTGCAGCTTATCTCACCACCTGTAGTTATTTAGGTGAAAGCTCCAAAATGCTTGCCTAATATGTCTGTTTATCCAAAAGGAAGTAAAAAGGGAGAGCTAGAAAGATAGCATTGCATCACATTACATGGCAATGCAATGCACAGTTGCTGAAGTTGAACCAAAATGAGCTTGTAATCTGGCTTCTGCAACTTTGAACATGAAAAATCCAATGAGGAGAAGAAAAGCAAAGCCAAAGAGTCCATCCCAAAATCCGACAAACAAGCAAAATGAACAAAAAACATTGAATTCAATTCTTTCTGATTTTAGAAACTGCATTAAAGAAGGGGTGCACCGGTCCTGGAGATACTGCAATACCAGGTCAATGCGTGGAGTGGACAGAGCAAGCTCTTTTTCCATCTCCCTGTTCTAAAAATCCATTTAATATATGGTCCCCAGATAGGGGACGTATCAGATATTAAACTGATAAGAACAGATTTTTTTTAATTTGGCTATCCCCTGCAGAGGGATAAAACCGTTTATTAAAACTTTAACAATTTACAAGCATAATTACACAAATACCAAACATTAAAAGACAAATGAAATTTACAAAACAAAAAAATACAAAGATTTTAAATAATTAGGTTCCATTGGTCAACAAGCCATTTTTTGGAAATATGTACATTCTTCTTTTTGTCAATTAAATAATAAGTATACATTTCACATAAACATAAACTTAAAACATCATTCACTGATAAAACATCTTGTTTAAAAATAGCAATGTTGCGCGCTTTCCAGAGAGATGACTTGGCGCAGTTCACTGTCTTCCAAGCCATTGTGTACTGGTCCATTGTGGGGCATTCCATAAGTCCGTATAGCACAGTTTTATATGTAAAGTCCTTGAGGTCTGCCACCCTTTCCAGTAGGGGGAGCAGTCTTCTCCAGAAATCCTTTGCAAAATTACATGTCCATAATAGATGTTCCACCGTTTCCTCGTCTTGGCATCCGGCTCTTGGGCAGATGGCAGACCTCACAAATCCTCTTCTGTATTGGAATGCCCGGCAAGGAAGACAGCGGTGCATGCAACTCCAAGCCAGATCTCTCTGTTCATTAAAAAGATAAAAAACGTTAATCATTTTCCAGATAGACATAGATTTGTCATCATCATATCTGTCAACATTACATATTTCCTCACTTTTACGTATTTCTTTAATTAGTTTCTTACTATTTCTTAATTCCTCTATTTTCTTAGTCCCTAAATTAAAATCGGACACTATTTTCCTTAAAATCTCATAATGCGTCGACAAATTAAAAGCATGGGGCACAGATATATTAACTTCATACCATCCAAACTTTCTCATAAAAAATCCTGTATTAAAACGCATAAAAAAGGACCAATAGTGATTCTTAAAAAGGGCATTAAAACAGTAAACGAACAGATGGATTAAAAGAAACCTATTAAAATCTGGAAAATCTTTACCACCTTTTACTTTTGATTTCATCACGATTTCTCTTTTCAGCTTTTCCATTTTTGAGTTCCAAAAGAAGGTAAAGCAGGTTTTGGTTATCTTTTTTAAAACATTAACAGGCGGGGGGAAAACCATGCTAAGATACAATAAAAGAGGTAAAATCACCATCTTTAAAACCAATACTTTACCCTCCATTGTAAGTCTCCTCATGTTCCACATACATATTTTCGTATTTACTTTCTGTGTAACTGTTTCCCAACTATTATAACCATCATTATTTTCAGTGAATGATATACCTAAAATGGAAATGGATTCGGAGACATTAATTGGTACATCACGTAAAATCATCCCCCCAACACTTAAAATGTTACACTTATTAAAATTGATTTTAAAACCAGAAGCTAGACAAAAGGATTGCACTTGATGGAGAGTGGCCGTAAGTGATGGTGCATCTGTACACAAGACCGCCACGTCATCCATGTAGCCTACAACCTTGGCCTCCAAACCACCGCTTCCAGGCAGAGGGACACCGCATATCTGTTTATTTTGGCGTATTGCACATAACATTGGTTCCAGTGGACAGATAAACAGTAGGGGGGACAGAGGGCATCCCTGTTTCACCCCTGACCGTAAAAATACCTCTTGTGTCTTAAAACCATTCACTAAAATCTTACTTGTACAATCCTTGTAAAATGCTTTAAGCGATAGTAAAAACCCTTCTGGTATGCCCATTTTCTCTAAAACTTTAAAAAGATAAAAGTGTGAGACACGGTCAAATGCTTTTTCAAAATCAATAGATAAAATCGCCATTTTCCCCTTTCTGTCTTTCACATCCTCAATACAGTCTTTCACTAAATTCAGATTGTCCCATATACTGCGCCCCGGCACCCCACACACTTGATTAGAATGAATAACTTTGCTGATGACTTCTTTTAGACGATTTGCACAAATTTTAGCCATTATTTTATAGTCACAATTTAAAAGTGTTATTGGTCTCCAGTTTTCTAATTTTGATTTATCACCTTTTTTGTATAGGAGGGAGACTTCACCTTTCTTCCAGGAATTTAATAAAACCTTATTATTAAAAACCTCAGTAAACAAATAAAACAAATCATCTTTTAAAATATCATAAAAACATACATAAAATTCTATTGGGATGCCATCAGGACCAGGGACCTTTCCAGTTTTAAAACTTTTAATAGTTTTTAACACTTCTTGTTCCGTTAAAACTTGGGATAAAAACTCTTGGGATGCGGGATCTAAAACAGCTGTTAGTCCTTGCAGCGAATCATCCATTAATTTATTATCTATATTTTTTCCATTAAAAAGATTAGAAAAAAAAAACTCAACTTTACCCAGCATATTTTTTATATTATTCTCACCATCTATATGGTCAATTATCACTTTTTCTTTTTTATTTTTCCTAAAAAAATATCTGGAACACTTTTCATTTTCTTCTATATGTTGTACTCTAGAACGAAAAATTATCTCTTTTCCTTTTTGTTCTAGCCATTTTGAAATCTCTTCTTTAAGTTTGAAATATCAAGTTGTACATCTATCCCATTGTCTCTGAGCTTAAATAATGTTTGTAGGCGGGTATTTAAAATTCTATATTCTTCATATTTTTCTTTGGCTCTACATATACTCTTTTTAATAAAAAAGTCTTTTATTTTTACTTTCATTCTATCCCACCATACACTCATAGTCTCATTTGTTTTTTTCCCTTTTCTACATTTCCTATAAAACTCAATAAAATCTGATAAAATCTGCGGGTCGGTTAAAAGGGATACGTTCATTTTCCAGCTTTTCTTACCACATTTTTTGTTGTCATTTACTTTTATGGTAAAGGATAAAAGTTTATGGTCTGAAAATATATTAGTTAAAACTTCACATTTGGCAGGTATTGTTTTATCTGAACCAAAAATAAAATCAATCCTAGAGCTACAATTAGCATTGCTCCAAGTGAAACCGGCATCCTCTGGGCTGTCACTATGACACTCTTTATATATGTCTATCAATTTAGCATCTTTGACTATATCATGTAGCATACCTGAGGTTTTATCGTAGTTCCTGCTTACAGAGCTGGAGCGCCGGTTTTCACCTTTTAAAACACAATTAAAATCCCCTGCTAAGATAAAAGGTTCAGAGTTATTAATAAATAATGGTAAAAGATCAAGCATTTCGGCTCTTTCATTTTTCTCTGGGGATCCATAAAAATTTAAAAACTGCCATCTAATACCATCAATAAAAGCTTTCACTAATAAAATACGACCTGGTAAAATTTCCTGAATAAAATCAATTAAAACGTTCCCTTTAAAAAGTATGGCTACACCCGCTGATCCTGCAGCATTCGATCCGGACCAGACAGATGGCCCACACTTCCACTCATCTTTATATTTTTGATATGACATTTCATGTGGGATATTACATTCTTGCAGAAAAAATACAGATGCAGTAAAACACGTAAAAAAATTAAAAAGAGCAGTTCTTCTCGTGTTAGATTTTATGCCTCTCACGTTGAGGGAAATACCTTTGAGTTCAGCCATCATTAGAAAATGTAGAAATTTTACTTAGGTAACTAAGAGCAACGGATTTACCTGTCCGATGAACCTGATCAGACCACTGGGCTTGCGCCTCCCTCCTCATCTGATAGTATCGTCACGAGAGTCTCCGTGGAGGAGGAAAGATTACCACATTTATATAAACCCGACGCTACACTGGCATAGCTCGGAGGGCTGGCTGGCAGAACCCGCTGGGTCTCCATTGGCTGGCCATGCAGTTCCTCATCAGGTGGGTCCCCGAGGGGTTCCGCCGCCCCTGTTTGACCTGTAGAAGGTCGTCCTATAGGAGGAGGTTGCGCACAAGGCAGAGCCTCTGACTCTTCAGAGGCAGCAAGATCCCGGTCCCCACCTGTAGCAGCGGAGACCGAAACCCCTGAGGGTCCAGCGTCCACGTCCCCTTCTGGAGAAGTGTCCATCTGTTCACCTCCTGCTGCCTCCTCCGAACCACCCTTTTTCTTTTTCTTAGGACCCACCTTTATCCACTCAGCACCCTCAGCACTAGGAGACCCAGACTGGGCATGGGCTTCTGTGTCGGCCTTTTGCCGGTCCCTTTTGACCTTACCAGT
Source organism: Phyllobates terribilis (assembly GCF_046119375.1). Taxonomy (NCBI): domain Eukaryota; kingdom Metazoa; phylum Chordata; class Amphibia; order Anura; family Dendrobatidae; genus Phyllobates; species Phyllobates terribilis. The sequence continues at coordinate 652,783,261 of NW_027362765.1, forward strand.
AGTGCCCTTCTGCTCCTTCTCAGCCCTCCTTTTGGACTCCCGCAGGTCCTGCAGCCAGGTTTTGGGATTTGGTATTTTACCTGTCATAGACTCTGGAGACACTTCACTATTTGGTACGCCCTTATTATCTCCAGAGGCTCCAGGTTGTTGTTCCTCCTCCTGAGGGGTGGTCTGATCTTTTGGTCCTTGGTCGGACGTCTTGGACTTCCCCTTTTGCTCATCTTCCCGAAATCTGTGAGGGCAAGAAAAATAAAAGTGACCTGGAGTCTGGCAAAAACTGCATTTCTTTTCCTTAGGGCATTCTTTTGTCTCATGTTCTTCACTAGCACAATTTCTACATGATACATGACAGTTTTCTTTTGAATGACCATAGCGCCCACAATTTCTGCAATATACTGGCATCCCAGAAAAGAAGAAATCCCCATTTGTTTGCCCAATTTTGAAACGGGCAGGGGGGAGCCGTATACCACCTGGTGTATTTGGATCTCTTGTACACTTCACAAGGAATTTCCACTTAGATGTCCATATGTTATATTCGTTTAATATCTTCCCAATACATTTAACACTTTTAAAATAAATTGCTAGAAATGACATTACTTCTGGAGCAGAAACAAAGGGCGAAAATATTTTTACAATAACCAGTCTTACCTCATCCAGGACGTGCTCAACAATTTGTATCCCTTTCAAAACAGGACTATTTTCAACTTTTTTTAACTTTTCTAGTACATCTCTAAAAATACCTTCTCCGGTGAATGTGATGTCATAGTCACCTCTTCTGGGATAATCCTGGATGGAGAGAATTTCATTCCTTTGTACGCCAAGAAGGTTCCTGAGCACGTCCTGGACTACATACCCTAATTTCCTCATATCCGAGCCACCCGCCGTGAAGTGAACTCGGATAGAGTTTTTTAGCCTCGCATAAAGAGGCACGAGGTTAGGGTCAACCTCCATGGAAAAACGCAACAAGGTTGCAAATTGCAGCCGCTTGCAATCTGCGCTCCCAGTGTTCTTGCAGCGAAAAACACCTGGAAGCTGGGGGATCGCAACTCGTTACCCTGGGACTAAGCCCTCTCCCTAATAGCAGCAAGCAGGTTAAGTCCACCAAAGTGGACGATCCTGCCAGGCCAAGGAGAGGGGTACCCGAGTGCCCTTCAACCACAATCTCCTGCAATAAAGCACTTGATCGTAGCCAAAAGGCCGAGAAGCGATAACCAGAATTGGTTTCAAACTACGGAGCCACCCAAGGATCCTGAAAAGTCCATTTGTGGAGATGAGCTCCTGGACTCCCGTTAAGAAGACATGTTGTCAACCTCTAGATCCCTTACATGCCTGCACTTTTCGGCTTGCTGCTGCTGCAATCCACGCGTTTTAGATCTGCATAACTCCACCTCTTTAAACACAGCACCTTCACCCCCTGCTGTTCCCACCCGCCTCAACACCGTTGGACGGGAGGAGAACCAATTAAGGCGGGGGGTGGGGTGGAACGAGCAGCTGTCTACCCTTAGCAGGAGGGCTCCTGATTACATACCTCTCCTGCTGCTGCTGCTGCTGGCTGTCCAGCAGCAGACTGAAGGTGGCTGCTGCTGTGCACAGGTATATAAAGGCTCAGAGCCTATTATGACACGCGCAGCCAGCGTTCCATTGCCACATTCCATCTACTGCAGGCAGGATACCTGGCTGGCTGAATGTCGCTGAGAAGCTCACAGAGACCGCCATAAGCAACAGTTTAACAGAATGCCACAGACTAATCAACCAAACTTTTTGGGTTGGGTTCTCTTTTATAGTCTGCAGGCATTAAATGAAAGAAGTCAGTGTTCCAGCAGAAGGAGACAACGTTTCAGAAAAGGCATTGTAGCAAACCAAAAAAGAAATTTTAAGCGCAGCAGAGTAACCAGCGCACATACCTGTTAGCTCAGGTGAGTTTAAAAGGCTGCTGTTGATAACAAGGGCATTTGCTAAATAGATGGTGTGTGTGCAACAATATACTGAAAGGTCAATTATATTGTGCAGCTTATCTCACCACCTGTAGTTATTTAGGTGAAAGCTCCAAAATGCTTGCCTAATATGTCTGTTTATCCAAAAGGAAGTAAAAAGGGAGAGCTAGAAAGATAGCATTGCATCACATTACATGGCAATGCAATGCACAGTTGCTGAAGTTGAACCAAAATGAGCTTGTAATCTGGCTTCTGCAACTTTGAACATGAAAAATCCAATGAGGAGAAGAAAAGCAAAGCCAAAGAGTCCATCCCAAAATCCGACAAACAAGCAAAATGAACAAAAAACATTGAATTCAATTCTTTCTGATTTTAGAAACTGCATTAAAGAAGGGGTGCACCGGTCCTGGAGATACTGCAATACCAGGTCAATGCGTGGAGTGGACAGAGCAAGCTCTTTTTCCATCTCCCTGTTCTAAAAATCCATTTAATATATGGTCCACAGATAGGGGACGTATCAGATATTAAACTGATAAGAACAGATACTACACTTGATCTTAGCCAAAAGGCCGAGAAGCGATAACCAGAATTGGTTTCAAACTACGGAGCCACCCAAGGATCCTGAAAAGTCCATTTGTGGAGATGAGCTCCTGGACTCCCGTTAAGAAGACATGTTGTCAACCTCTAGATCCCTTACATGCCTGCACTTTTCGGCTTGCTGCTGCTGCAATCCACGCGTTTTAGATCTGCATAACTCCACCTCTTTAAACACAGCACCTTCACCCCCTGCTGTTCCCACCCGCCTCAACACCGTTGGAAGGGAGGAGAACCAATTAAGGCGGGGGGTGGGGTGGAACGAGCAGCTGTCTACCCTTAGCAGGAGGGCTCCTGATTACATACCTCTCCTGCTGCTGCTGCTGCTGGCTGTCCAGCAGCAGACTGAAGGTGGCTGCTGCTGTGCACAGGTATATAAAGGCTCAGAGCCTATTATGACACGCGCAGCCAGCGTTCCATTGCCACATTCCATCTACTGCAGGCAGGATACCTGGCTGGCTGAATGTCGCTGAGAAGCTCACAGAGACCGCCATAAGCAACAGTTTAACAGAATGCCACAGACTAATCAACCAAACTTTTTGGGTTGGGTTCTCTTTTATAGTCTGCAGGCATTAAATGAAAGAAGTCAGTGTTCCAGCAGAAGGAGACAACGTTTCAGAAAAGGCATTGTAGCAAACCAAAAAAGAAATTTTAAGCGCAGCAGAGTAACCAGCTCACATACCTGTTAGCTCAGGTGAGTTTAAAAGGCTGCTGTTGATAACAAGGGCATTTGCTAAATAGATGGTGTGTGTGCAACAATATACTGAAAGGTCAATTATATTGTGCAGCTTATCTCACCACCTGTAGTTATTTAGGTGAAAGCTCCAAAATGCTTGCCTAATATGTCTGTTTATCCAAAAGGAAGTAAAAAGGGAGAGCTAGAAAGATAGCATTGCATCACATTACATGGCAATGCAATGCACAGTTGCTGAAGTTGAACCAAAATGAGCTTGTAATCTGGCTTCTGCAACTTTGAACATGAAAAATCCAATGAGGAGAAGAAAAGCAAAGCCAAAGAGTCCATCCCAAAATCCGACAAACAAGCAAAATGAACAAAAAACATTGAATTCAATTCTTTCTGATTTTAGAAACTGCATTAAAGAAGGGGTGCACCGGTCCTGGAGATACTGCAATACCAGGTCAATGCGTGGAGTGGACAGAGCAAGCTCTTTTTCCATCTCCCTGTTCTAAAAATCCATTTAATATATGGTCCCCAGATAGGGGACGTATCAGATATTAAACTGATAAGAACAGATACTACACTTGATCTTAGCCAAAAGGCCGAGAAGCGATAACCAGAATTGGTTTCAAACTACGGAGCCACCCAAGGATCCTGAAAAGTCCATTTGTGGAGATGAGCTCCTGGACTCCCGTTAAGAAGACATGTTGTCAACCTCTAGATCCCTTACATGCCTGCACTTTTCGGCTTACTGCTGCTGCAATCCACGCGTTTTAGATCTGCATAACTCCACCTCTTTAAACACAGCACCTTCACCCCCTGCTGTTCCCACCCGCCTCAACACCGTTGGAAGGGAGGAGAACCAATTAAGGCGGGGGGTGGGGTGGAACGAGCAGCTGTCTACCCTTAGCAGGAGGGCTCCTGATTACATACCTCTCCTGCTGCTGCTGCTGCTGGCTGTCCAGCAGCAGACTGAAGGTGGCTGCTGCTGTGCACAGGTATATAAAGGCTCAGAGCCTATTATGACACGCGCAGCCAGCGTTCCATTGCCACATTCCATCTACTGCAGGCAGGATACCTGGCTGGCTGAATGTCGCTGAGAAGCTCACAGAGACCGCCATAAGCAACAGTTTAACAGAATGCCACAGACTAATCAACCAAACTTTTTGGGTTGGGTTCTCTTTTATAGTCTGCAGGCATTAAATGAAAGAAGTCAGTGTTCCAGCAGAAGGAGACAACGTTTCAGAAAAGGCATTGTAGCAAACCAAAAAAGAAATTTTAAGCGCAGCAGAGTAACCAGCGCACATACCTGTTAGCTCAGGTGAGTTTAAAAGGCTGCTGTTGATAACAAGGGCATTTGCTAAATAGATGGTGTGTGTGCAACAATATACTGAAAGGTCAATTATATTGTGCAGCTTATCTCACCACCTGTAGTTATTTAGGTGAAAGCTCCAAAATGCTTGCCTAATATGTCTGTTTATCCAAAAGGAAGTAAAAAGGGAGAGCTAGAAAGATAGCATTGCATCACATTACATGGCAATGCAATGCACAGTTGCTGAAGTTGAACCAAAATGAGCTTGTAATCTGGCTTCTGCAACTTTGAACATGAAAAATCCAATGAGGAGAAGAAAAGCAAAGCCAAAGAGTCCATCCCAAAATCCGACAAACAAGCAAAATGAACAAAAAACATTGAATTCAATTCTTTCTGATTTTAGAAACTGCATTAAAGAAGGGGTGCACCGGTCCTGGAGATACTGCAATACCAGGTCAATGCGTGGAGTGGACAGAGCAAGCTCTTTTTCCATCTCCCTGTTCTAAAAATCCATTTAATATATGGTGCCCACATAGGGGACGTATCAGATATTAAACTGATAAGAACAGATACTACACTTGATCTTAGCCAAAAGGCCGAGAAGCGATAACCAGAATTGGTTTCAAACTACGGAGCCACCCAAGGATCCTGAAAAGTCCATTTGTGGAGATGAGCTCCTGGACTCCCGTTAAGAAGACATGTTGTCAACCTCTAGATCCCTTACATGCCTGCACTTTTCGGCTTGCTGCTGCTGCAATCCACGCGTTTTAGATCTGCATAACTCCTCCTCTTTAAACACAGCACCTTCACCCCCTGCTGTTCCCACCCGCCTCAACACCGTTGGAAGGGAGGAGAACCAATTAAGGCGGGGGGTGGGGTGGAACGAGCAGCTGTCTACCCTTAGCAGGAGGGCTCCTGATTACATACCTCTCCTGCTGCTGCTGCTGCTGGCTGTCCAGCAGCAGACTGAAGGTGGCTGCTGCTGTGCACAGGTATATAAAGGCTCAGAGCCTATTATGACACGCGCAGCCAGCGTTCCATTGCCACATTCCATCTACTGCAGGCAGGATACCTGGCTGGCTGAATGTCGCTGAGAAGCTCACAGAGACCGCCATAAGCAACAGTTTAACAGAATGCCACAGACTAATCAACCAAACTTTTTGGGTTGGGTTCTCTTTTATAGTCTGCAGGCATTAAATGAAAGAAGTCAGTGTTCCAGCAGAAGGAGACAACGTTTCAGAAAAGGCATTGTAGCAAACCAAAAAAGAAATTTTAAGCGCAGCAGAGTAACCAGCTCACATACCTGTTAGCTCAGGTGAGTTTAAAAGGCTGCTGTTGATAACAAGGGCATTTGCTAAATAGATGGTGTGTGTGCAACAATATACTGAAAGGTCAATTATATTGTGCAGCTTATCTCACCACCTGTAGTTATTTAGGTGAAAGCTCCAAAATGCTTGCCTAATATGTCTGTTTATCCAAAAGGAAGTAAAAAGGGAGAGCTAGAAAGATAGCATTGCATCACATTACATGGCAATGCAATGCACAGTTGCTGAAGTTGAACCAAAATGAGCTTGTAATCTGGCTTCTGCAACTTTGAACATGAAAAATCCAATGAGGAGAAGAAAAGCAAAGCCAAAGAGTCCATCCCAAAATCCGACAAACAAGCAAAATGAACAAAAAACATTGAATTCAATTCTTTCTGATTTTAGAAACTGCATTAAAGAAGGGGTGCACCGGTCCTGGAGATACTGCAATACCAGGTCAATGCGTGGAGTGGACAGAGCAAGCTCTTTTTCCATCTCCCTGTTCTAAAAATCCATTTAATATATGGTCCCCAGATAGGGGACGTATCAGATATTAAACTGATAAGAACAGATACTACACTTGATCTTAGCCAAAAGGCCGAGAAGCGATAACCAGAATTGGTTTCAAACTACGGAGCCACCCAAGGATCCTGAAAAGTCCATTTGTGGAGATGAGCTCCTGGACTCCCGTTAAGAAGACATGTTGTCAACCTCTAGATCCCTTACATGCCTGCACTTTTCGGCTTACTGCTGCTGCAATCCACGCGTTTTAGATCTGCATAACTCCACCTCTTTAAACACAGCACCTTCACCCCCTGCTGTTCCCACCCGCCTCAACACCGTTGGAAGGGAGGAGAACCAATTAAGGCGGGGGGTGGGGTGGAACGAGCAGCTGTCTACCCTTAGCAGGAGGGCTCCTGATTACATACCTCTCCTGCTGCTGCTGCTGCTGGCTGTCCAGCAGCAGACTGAAGGTGGCTGCTGCTGTGCACAGGTATATAAAGGCTCAGAGCCTATTATGACACGCGCAGCCAGCGTTCCATTGCCACATTCCATCTACTGCAGGCAGGATACCTGGCTGGCTGAATGTCGCTGAGAAGCTCACAGAGACCGCCATAAGCAACAGTTTAACAGAATGCCACAGACTAATCAACCAAACTTTTTGGGTTGGGTTCTCTTTTATAGTCTGCAGGCATTAAATGAAAGAAGTCAGTGTTCCAGCAGAAGGAGACAACGTTTCAGAAAAGGCATTGTAGCAAACCAAAAAAGAAATTTTAAGCGCAGCAGAGTAACCAGCGCACATACCTGTTAGCTCAGGTGAGTTTAAAAGGCTGCTGTTGATAACAAGGGCATTTGCTAAATAGATGGTGTGTGTGCAACAATATACTGAAAGGTCAATTATATTGTGCAGCTTATCTCACCACCTGTAGTTATTTAGGTGAAAGCTCCAAAATGCTTGCCTAATATGTCTGTTTATCCAAAAGGAAGTAAAAAGGGAGAGCTAGAAAGATAGCATTGCATCACATTACATGGCAATGCAATGCACAGTTGCTGAAGTTGAACCAAAATGAGCTTGTAATCTGGCTTCTGCAACTTTGAACATGAAAAATCCAATGAGGAGAAGAAAAGCAAAGCCAAAGAGTCCATCCCAAAATCCGACAAACAAGCAAAATGAACAAAAAACATTGAATTCAATTCTTTCTGATTTTAGAAACTGCATTAAAGAAGGGGTGCACCGGTCCTGGAGATACTGCAATACCAGGTCAATGCGTGGAGTGGACAGAGCAAGCTCTTTTTCCATCTCCCTGTTCTAAAAATCCATTTAATATATGGTGCCCACATAGGGGACGTATCAGATATTAAACTGATAAGAACAGATACTACACTTGATCTTAGCCAAAAGGCCGAGAAGCGATAACCAGAATTGGTTTCAAACTACGGAGCCACCCAAGGATCCTGAAAAGTCCATTTGTGGAGATGAGCTCCTGGACTCCCGTTAAGAAGACATGTTGTCAACCTCTAGATCCCTTACATGCCTGCACTTTTCGGCTTGCTGCTGCTGCAATCCACGCGTTTTAGATCTGCATAACTCCTCCTCTTTAAACACAGCACCTTCACCCCCTGCTGTTCCCACCCGCCTCAACACCGTTGGAAGGGAGGAGAACCAATTAAGGCGGGGGGTGGGGTGGAACGAGCAGCTGTCTACCCTTAGCAGGAGGGCTCCTGATTACATACCTCTCCTGCTGCTGCTGCTGCTGGCTGTCCAGCAGCAGACTGAAGGTGGCTGCTGCTGTGCACAGGTATATAAAGGCTCAGAGCCTATTATGACACGCGCAGCCAGCGTTCCATTGCCACATTCCATCTACTGCAGGCAGGATACCTGGCTGGCTGAATGTCGCTGAGAAGCTCACAGAGACCGCCATAAGCAACAGTTTAACAGAATGCCACAGACTAATCAACCAAACTTTTTGGGTTGGGTTCTCTTTTATAGTCTGCAGGCATTAAATGAAAGAAGTCAGTGTTCCAGCAGAAGGAGACAACGTTTCAGAAAAGGCATTGTAGCAAACCAAAAAAGAAATTTTAAGCGCAGCAGAGTAACCAGCGCACATACCTGTTAGCTCAGGTGAGTTTAAAAGGCTGCTGTTGATAACAAGGGCATTTGCTAAATAGATGGTGTGTGTGCAGCAATATACTGAAAGGTCAATTATATTGTGCAGCTTATCTCACCACCTGTAGTTATTTAGGTGAAAGCTCCAAAATGCTTGCCTAATATGTCTGTTTATCCAAAAGGAAGTAAAAAGGGAGAGCTAGAATGATAGCATTGCATCACATTACATGGCAATGCAATGCACAGTTGCTGAAGTTGAACCAAAATGAGCTTGTAATCTGGCTTCTGCAACTTTGAACATGAAAAATCCAATGAGGAGAAGAAAAGCAAAGCCAAAGAGTCCATCCCAAAATCCGACAAACAAGCAAAATGAACAAAAAACATTGAATTCAATTCTTTCTGATTTTAGAAACTGCATTAAAGAAGGGGTGCACCGGTCCTGGAGATACTGCAATACCAGGTCAATGCGTGGAGTGGACAGAGCAAGCTCTTTTTCCATCTCCCTGTTCTAAAAATCCATTTAATATATGGTCCCCAGATAGGGGACGTATCAGATATTAAACTGATAAGAACAGATACTACACTTGATCTTAGCCAAAAGGCCGAGAAGCGATAACCAGAATTGGTTTCAAACTACGGAGCCACCCAAGGATCCTGAAAAGTCCATTTGTGGAGATGAGCTCCTGGACTCCCGTTAAGAAGACATGTTGTCAACCTCTAGATCCCTTACATGCCTGCACTTTTCGGCTTGCTGCTGCTGCAATCCACGCGTTTTAGATCTGCATAACTCCACCTCTTTAAACACAGCACCTTCACCCCCTGCTGTTCCCACCCGCCTCAACACCGTTGGAAGGGAGGAGAACCAATTAAGGCGGGGGGTGGGGTGGAACGAGCAGCTGTCTACCCTTAGCAGGAGGGCTCCTGATTACATACCTCTCCTGCTGCTGCTGCTGCTGGCTGTCCAGCAGCAGACTGAAGGTGGCTGCTGCTGTGCACAGGTATATAAAGGCTCAGAGCCTATTATGACACGCGCAGCCAGCGTTCCATTGCCACATTCCATCTACTGCAGGCAGGATACCTGGCTGGCTGAATGTCGCTGAGAAGCTCACAGAGACCGCCATAAGCAACAGTTTAACAGAATGCCACAGACTAATCAACCAAACTTTTTGGGTTGGGTTCTCTTTTATAGTCTGCAGGCATTAAATGAAAGAAGTCAGTGTTCCAGCAGAAGGAGACAACGTTTCAGAAAAGGCATTGTAGCAAACCAAAAAAGAAATTTTAAGCGCAGCAGAGTAACCAGCGCACATACCTGTTAGCTCAGGTGAGTTTAAAAGGCTGCTGTTGATAACAAGGGCATTTGCTAAATAGATGGTGTGTGTGCAACAATATACTGAAAGGTCAATTATATTGTGCAGCTTATCTCACCACCTGTAGTTATTTAGGTGAAAGCTCCAAAATGCTTGCCTAATATGTCTGTTTATCCAAAAGGAAGTAAAAAGGGAGAGCTAGAAAGATAGCATTGCATCACATTACATGGCAATGCAATGCACAGTTGCTGAAGTTGAACCAAAATGAGCTTGTAATCTGGCTTCTGCAACTTTGAACATGAAAAATCCAATGAGGAGAAGAAAAGCAAAGCCAAAGAGTCCATCCCAAAATCCGACAAACAAGCAAAATGAACAAAAAACATTGAATTCAATTCTTTCTGATTTTAGAAACTGCATTAAAGAAGGGGTGCACCGGTCCTGGAGATACTGCAATACCAGGTCAATGCGTGGAGTGGACAGAGCAAGCTCTTTTTCCATCTCCCTGTTCTAAAAATCCATTTAATATATGGTCCCCAGATAGGGGACGTATCAGATATTAAACTGATAAGAACAGATACTACACTTGATCTTAGCCAAAAGGCCGAGAAGCGATAACCAGAATTGGTTTCAAACTACGGAGCCACCCAAGGATCCTGAAAAGTCCATTTGTGGAGATGAGCTCCTGGACTCCCGTTAAGAAGACATGTTGTCAACCTCTAGATCCCTTACATGCCTGCACTTTTCGGCTTGCTGCTGCTGCAATCCACGCGTTTTAGATCTGCATAACTCCACCTCTTTAAACACAGCACCTTCACCCCCTGCTGTTCCCACCCGCCTCAACACCGTTGGAAGGGAGGAGAACCAATTAAGGCGGGGGGTGGGGTGGAACGAGCAGCTGTCTACCCTTAGCAGGAGGGCTCCTGATTACATACCTCTCCTGCTGCTGCTGCTGCTGGCTGTCCAGCAGCAGACTGAAGGTGGCTGCTGCTGTGCACAGGTATATAAAGGCTCAGAGCCTATTATGACACGCGCAGCCAGCGTTCCATTGCCACATTCCATCTACTGCAGGCAGGATACCTGGCTGGCTGAATGTCGCTGAGAAGCTCACAGAGACCGCCATAAGCAACAGTTTAACAGAATGCCACAGACTAATCAACCAAACTTTTTGGGTTGGGTTCTCTTTTATAGTCTGCAGGCATTAAATGAAAGAAGTCAGTGTTCCAGCAGAAGGAGACAACGTTTCAGAAAAGGCATTGTAGCAAACCAAAAAAGAAATTTTAAGCGCAGCAGAGTAACCAGCGCACATACCTGTTAGCTCAGGTGAGTTTAAAAGGCTGCTGTTGATAACAAGGGCATTTGCTAAATAGATGGTGTGTGTGCAACAATATACTGAAAGGTCAATTATATTGTGCAGCTTATCTCACCACCTGTAGTTATTTAGGTGAAAGCTCCAAAATGCTTGCCTAATATGTCTGTTTATCCAAAAGGAAGTAAAAAGGGAGAGCTAGAAAGATAGCATTGCATCACATTACATGGCAATGCAATGCACAGTTGCTGAAGTTGAACCAAAATGAGCTTGTAATCTGGCTTCTGCAACTTTGAACATGAAAAATCCAATGAGGAGAAGAAAAGCAAAGCCAAAGAGTCCATCCCAAAATCCGACAAACAAGCAAAATGAACAAAAAACATTGAATTCAATTCTTTCTGATTTTAGAAACTGCATTAAAGAAGGGGTGCACCGGTCCTGGAGATACTGCAATACCAGGTCAATGCGTGGAGTGGACAGAGCAAGCTCTTTTTCCATCTCCCTGTTCTAAAAATCCATTTAATATATGGTCCCCAGATAGGGGACGTATCAGATATTAAACTGATAAGAACAGATACTACACTTGATCTTAGCCAAAAGGCCGAGAAGCGATAACCAGAATTGGTTTCAAACTACGGAGCCACCCAAGGATCCTGAAAAGTCCATTTGTGAAGATGAGCTCCTGGACTCCCGTTAAGAAGACATGTTGTCAACCTCTAGATCCCTTACATGCCTGCACTTTTCGGCTTGCTGCTGCTGCAATCCACGCGTTTTAGATCTGCATAACTCCACCTCTTTAAACACAGCACCTTCACCCCCTGCTGTTCCCACCCGCCTCAACACCGTTGGAAGGGAGGAGAACCAATTAAGGCGGGGGGTGGGGTGGAACGAGCAGCTGTCTACCCTTAGCAGGAGGGCTCCTGATTACATACCTCTCCTGCTGCTGCTGCTGGCTGTCCAGCAGCAGACTGAAGGTGGCTGCTGCTGTGCACAGGTATATAAAGGCTCAGAGCCTATTATGACACGCGCAGCCAGCGTTCCATTGCCACATTCCATCTACTGCAGGCAGGATACCTGGCTGGCTGAATGTCGCTGAGAAGCTCACAGAGACCGCCATAAGCAACAGTTTAACAGAATGCCACAGACTAATCAACCAAACTTTTTGGGTTGGGTTCTCTTTTATAGTCTGCAGGCATTAAATGAAAGAAGTCAGTGTTCCAGCAGAAGGAGACAACGTTTCAGAAAAGGCATTGTAGCAAACCAAAAAAGAAATTTTAAGCGCAGCAGAGTAACCAGCGCACATACCTGTTAGCTCAGGTGAGTTTAAAAGGCTGCTGTTGATAACAAGGGCATTTGCTAAATAGATGGTGTGTGTGCAACAATATACTGAAAGGTCAATTATATTGTGCAGCTTATCTCACCACCTGTAGTTATTTAGGTGAAAGCTCCAAAATGCTTGCCTAATATGTCTGTTTATCCAAAAGGAAGTAAAAAGGGAGAGCTAGAAAGATAGCATTGCATCACATTACATGGCAATGCAATGCACAGTTGCTGAAGTTGAACCAAAATGAGCTTGTAATCTGGCTTCTGCAACTTTGAACATGAAAAATCCAATGAGGAGAAGAAAAGCAAAGCCAAAGAGTCCATCCCAAAATCCGACAAACAAGCAAAATGAACAAAAAACATTGAATTCAATTCTTTCTGATTTTAGAAACTGCATTAAAGAAGGGGTGCACCGGTCCTGGAGATACTGCAATACCAGGTCAATGCGTGGAGTGGACCGAGCAAGCTCTTTTTCCATCTCCCTGTTCTAAAAATCCATTTAATATATGGTCCCCAGATAGGGGACGTATCAGATATTAAACTGATAAGAACAGATACTACACTTGATCTTAGCCAAAAGGCCGAGAAGCGATAACCAGAATTGGTTTCAAACTACGGAGCCACCCAAGGATCCTGAAAAGTCCATTTGTGGAGATGAGCTCCTGGACTCCCGTTAAGAAGACATGTTGTCAACCTCTAGATCCCTTACATGCCTGCACTTTTCGGCTTGCTGCTGCTGCAATCCACGCGTTTTAGATCTGCATAACTCCACCTCTTTAAACACAGCACCTTCACCCCCTGCTGTTCCCACCCGCCTCAACACCGTTGGAAGGGAGGAGAACCAATTAAGGCGGGGGGTGGGGTGGAACGAGCAGCTGTCTACCCTTAGCAGGAGGGCTCCTGATTACATACCTCTCCTGCTGCTGCTGCTGCTGGCTGTCCAGCAGCAGACTGAAGGTGGCTGCTGCTGTGCACAGGTATATAAAGGCTCAGAGCCTATTATGACACGCGCAGCCAGCGTTCCATTGCCACATTCCATCTACTGCAGGCAGGATACCTGGCTGGCTGAATGTCGCTGAGAAGCTCACAGAGACCGCCATAAGCAACAGTTTAACAGAATGCCACAGACTAATCAACCAAACTTTTTGGGTTGGGTTCTCTTTTATAGTCTGCAGGCATTAAATGAAAGAAGTCAGTGTTCCAGCAGAAGGAGACAACGTTTCAGAAAAGGCATTGTAGCAAACCAAAAAAGAAATTTTAAGCGCAGCAGAGTAACCAGCGCACATACCTGTTAGCTCAGGTGAGTTTAAAAGGCTGCTGTTGATAACAAGGGCATTTGCTAAATAGATGGTGTGTGTGCAACAATATACTGAAAGGTCAATTATATTGTGCAGCTTATCTCACCACCTGTAGTTATTTAGGTGAAAGCTCCAAAATGCTTGCCTAATATGTCTGTTTATCCAAAAGGAAGTAAAAAGGGAGAGCTAGAAAGATAGCATTGCATCACATTACATGGCAATGCAATGCACAGTTGCTGAAGTTGAACCAAAATGAGCTTGTAATCTGGCTTCTGCAACTTTGAACATGAAAAATCCAATGAGGAGAAGAAAAGCAAAGCCAAAGAGTCCATCCCAAAATCCGACAAACAAGCAAAATGAACAAAAAACATTGAATTCAATTCTTTCTGATTTTAGAAACTGCATTAAAGAAGGGGTGCACCGGTCCTGGAGATACTGCAATACCAGGTCAATGCGTGGAGTGGACAGAGCAAGCTCTTTTTCCATCTCCCTGTTCTAAAAATCCATTTAATATATGGTCCCCAGATAGGGGACGTATCAGATATTAAACTGATAAGAACAGATACTACACTTGATCTTAGCCAAAAGGCCGAGAAGCGATAACCAGAATTGGTTTCAAACTACGGAGCCACCCAAGGATCCTGAAAAGTCCATTTGTGAAGATGAGCTCCTGGACTCCCGTTAAGAAGACATGTTGTCAACCTCTAGATCCCTTACATGCCTGCACTTTTCGGCTTGCTGCTGCTGCAATCCACGCGTTTTAGATCTGCATAACTCCACCTCTTTAAACACAGCACCTTCACCCCCTGCTGTTCCCACCCGCCTCAACACCGTTGGAAGGGAGGAGAACCAATTAAGGCGGGGGGTGGGGTGGAACGAGCAGCTGTCTACCCTTAGCAGGAGGGCTCCTGATTACATACCTCTCCTGCTGCTGCTGCTGCTGGCTGTCCAGCAGCAGACTGAAGGTGGCTGCTGCTGTGCACAGGTATATAAAGGCTCAGAGCCTATTATGACACGCGCAGCCAGCGTTCCATTGCCACATTCCATCTACTGCAGGCAGGATACCTGGCTGGCTGAATGTCGCTGAGAAGCTCACAGAGACCGCCATAAGCAACAGTTTAACAGAATGCCACAGACTAATCAACCAAACTTTTTGGGTTGGGTTCTCTTTTATAGTCTGCAGGCATTAAATGAAAGAAGTCAGTGTTCCAGCAGAAGGAGACAACGTTTCAGAAAAGGCATTGTAGCAAACCAAAAAAGAAATTTTAAGCGCAGCAGAGTAACCAGCGCACATACCTGTTAGCTCAGGTGAGTTTAAAAGGCTGCTGTTGATAACAAGGGCATTTGCTAAATAGATGGTGTGTGTGCAACAATATACTGAAAGGTCAATTATATTGTGCAGCTTATCTCACCACCTGTAGTTATTTAGGTGAAAGCTCCAAAATGCTTGCCTAATATGTCTGTTTATCCAAAAGGAAGTAAAAAGGGAGAGCTAGAAAGATAGCATTGCATCACATTACATGGCAATGCAATGCACAGTTGCTGAAGTTGAACCAAAATGAGCTTGTAATCTGGCTTCTGCAACTTTGAACATGAAAAATCCAATGAGGAGAAGAAAAGCAAAGCCAAAGAGTCCTTCCCAAAATCCGACAAACAAGCAAAATGATCAAAAAACATTGAATTCAATTCTTTCTGATTTTAGAAACTGCATTAAAGAAGGGGTGCACCGGTCCTGGAGATACTGCAATACCAGGTCAATGCGTGGAGTGGACAGAGCAAGCTCTTTTTCCATCTCCCTGTTCTAAAAATCCATTTAATATATGGTCCCCAGATAGGGGACGTATCAGATATTAAACTGATAAGAACAGATACTACACTTGATCTTAGCCAAAAGGCCGAGAAGCGATAACCAGAATTGGTTTCAAACTACGGAGCCACCCAAGGATCCTGAAAAGTCCATTTGTGGAGATGAGCTCCTGGACTCCCGTTAAGAAGACATGTTGTCAACCTCTAGATCCCTTACATGCCTGCACTTTTCGGCTTGCTGCTGCTGCAATCCACGCGTTTTAGATCTGCATAACTCCACCTCTTTAAACACAGCACCTTCACCCCCTGCTGTTCCCACCCGCCTCAACACCGTTGGAAGGGAGGAGAACCAATTAAGGCGGGGGGTGGGGTGGAACGAGCAGCTGTCTACCCTTAGCAGGAGGGCTCCTGATTACATACCTCTCCTGCTGCTGCTGCTGCTGGCTGTCCAGCAGCAGACTGAAGGTGGCTGCTGCTGTGCACAGGTATATAAAGGCTCAGAGCCTATTATGACACGCGCAGCCAGCGTTCCATTGCCACATTCCATCTACTGCAGGCAGGATACCTGGCTGGCTGAATGTCGCTGAGAAGCTCACAGAGACCGCCATAAGCAACAGTTTAACAGAATGCCACAGACTAATCAACCAAACTTTTTGGGTTGGGTTCTCTTTTATAGTCTGCAGGCATTAAATGAAAGAAGTCAGTGTTCCAGCAGAAGGAGACAACGTTTCAGAAAAGGCATTGTAGCAAACCAAAAAAGAAATTTTAAGCGCAGCAGAGTAACCAGCGCACATACCTGTTAGCTCAGGTGAGTTTAAAAGGCTGCTGTTGATAACAAGGGCATTTGCTAAATAGATGGTGTGTGTGCAACAATATACTGAAAGGTCAATTATATTGTGCAGCTTATCTCACCACCTGTAGTTATTTAGGTGAAAGCTCCAAAATGCTTGCCTAATATGTCTGTTTATCCAAAAGGAAGTAAAAAGGGAGAGCTAGAAAGATAGCATTGCATCACATTACATGGCAATGCAATGCACAGTTGCTGAAGTTGAACCAAAATGAGCTTGTAATCTGGCTTCTGCAACTTTGAACATGAAAAATCCAATGAGGAGAAGAAAAGCAAAGCCAAAGAGTCCATCCCAAAATCCGACAAACAAGCAAAATGAACAAAAAACATTGAATTCAATTCTTTCTGATTTTAGAAACTGCATTAAAGAAGGGGTGCACCGGTCCTGGAGATACTGCAATACCAGGTCAATGCGTGGAGTGGACAGAGCAAGCTCTTTTTCCATCTCCCTGTTCTAAAAATCCATTTAATATATGGTCCCCAGATAGGGGACGTATCAGATATTAAACTGATAAGAACAGATACTACACTTGATCTTAGCCAAAAGGCCGAGAAGCGATAACCAGAATTGGTTTCAAACTACGGAGCCACCCAAGGATCCTGAAAAGTCCTTTTGTGGAGATGAGCTCCTGGACTCCCGTTAAGAAGACATGTTGTCAACCTCTAGATCCCTTACATGCCTGCACTTTTCGGCTTGCTGCTGCTGCAATCCACGCGTTTTAGATCTGCATAACTCCACCTCTTTAAACACAGCACCTTCACCCCCTGCTGTTCCCACCCGCCTCAACACCGTTGGAAGGGAGGAGAACCAATTAAGGCGGGGGGTGGGGTGGAACGAGCAGCTGTCTACCCTTAGCAGGAGGGCTCCTGATTACATACCTCTCCTGCTGCTGCTGCTGCTGGCTGTCCAGCAGCAGACTGAAGGTGGCTGCTGCTGTGCACAGGTATATAAAGGCT
This sequence comes from Phyllobates terribilis, assembly GCF_046119375.1. Lineage (NCBI taxonomy): Eukaryota > Metazoa > Chordata > Amphibia > Anura > Dendrobatidae > Phyllobates > Phyllobates terribilis. Next base: position 652,800,536 of record NW_027362765.1, read on the forward strand.
CAGAGCCTATTATGACACGCGCAGCCAGCGTTCCATTGCCACATTCCATCTACTGCAGGCAGGATACCTGGCTGGCTGAATGTCGCTGAGAAGCTCACAGAGACCGCCATAAGCAACAGTTTAACAGAATGCCACAGACTAATCAACCAAACTTTTTGGGTTGGGTTCTCTTTTATAGTCTGCAGGCATTAAATGAAAGAAGTCAGTGTTCCAGCAGAAGGAGACAACGTTTCAGAAAAGGCATTGTAGCAAACCAAAAAAGAAATTTTAAGCGCAGCAGAGTAACCAGCGCACATACCTGTTAGCTCAGGTGAGTTTAAAAGGCTGCTGTTGATAACAAGGGCATTTGCTAAATAGATGGTGTGTGTGCAACAATATACTGAAAGGTCAATTATATTGTGCAGCTTATCTCACCACCTGTAGTTATTTAGGTGAAAGCTCCAAAATGCTTGCCTAATATGTCTGTTTATCCAAAAGGAAGTAAAAAGGGAGAGCTAGAAAGATAGCATTGCATCACATTACATGGCAATGCAATGCACAGTTGCTGAAGTTGAACCAAAATGAGCTTGTAATCTGGCTTCTGCAACTTTGAACATGAAAAATCCAATGAGGAGAAGAAAAGCAAAGCCAAAGAGTCCATCCCAAAATCCGACAAACAAGCAAAATGAACAAAAAACATTGAATTCAATTCTTTCTGATTTTAGAAACTGCATTAAAGAAGGGGTGCACCGGTCCTGGAGACACTGCAATACCAGGTCAATGCGTGGAGTGGACAGAGCAAGCTCTTTTTCCATCTCCCTGTTCTAAAAATCCATTTAATATATGGTCCCCAGATAGGGGACGTATCAGATATTAAACTGATAAGAACAGATACTACACTTGATCTTAGCCAAAAGGCCGAGAAGCGATAACCAGAATTGGTTTCAAACTACGGAGCCACCCAAGGATCCTGAAAAGTCCATTTGTGGAGATGAGCTCCTGGACTCCCGTTAAGAAGACATGTTGTCAACCTCTAGATCCCTTACATGCCTGCACTTTTCGGCTTACTGCTGCTGCAATCCACGCGTTTTAGATCTGCATAACTCCACCTCTTTAAACACAGCACCTTCACCCCCTGCTGTTCCCACCCGCCTCAACACCGTTGGAAGGGAGGAGAACCAATTAAGGCGGGGGGTGGGGTGGAACGAGCAGCTGTCTACCCTTAGCAGGAGGGCTCCTGATTACATACCTCTCCTGCTGCTGCTGCTGCTGGCTGTCCAGCAGCAGACTGAAGGTGGCTGCTGCTGTGCACAGGTATATAAAGGCTCAGAGCCTATTATGACACGCGCAGCCAGCGTTCCATTGCCACATTCCATCTACTGCAGGCAGGATACCTGGCTGGCTGAATGTCGCTGAGAAGCTCACAGAGACCGCCATAAGCAACAGTTTAACAGAATGCCACAGACTAATCAACCAAACTTTTTGGGTTGGGTTCTCTTTTATAGTCTGCAGGCATTAAATGAAAGAAGTCAGTGTTCCAGCAGAAGGAGACAACGTTTCAGAAAAGGCATTGTAGCAAACCAAAAAAGAAATTTTAAGCGCAGCAGAGTAACCAGCGCACATACCTGTTAGCTCAGGTGAGTTTAAAAGGCTGCTGTTGATAACAAGGGCATTTGCTAAATAGATGGTGTGTGTGCAACAATATACTGAAAGGTCAATTATATTGTGCAGCTTATCTCACCACCTGTAGTTATTTAGGTGAAAGCTCCAAAATGCTTGCCTAATATGTCTGTTTATCCAAAAGGAAGTAAAAAGGGAGAGCTAGAAAGATAGCATTGCATCACATTACATGGCAATGCAATGCACAGTTGCTGAAGTTGAACCAAAATGAGCTTGTAATCTGGCTTCTGCAACTTTGAACATGAAAAATCCAATGAGGAGAAGAAAAGCAAAGCCAAAGAGTCCATCCCAAAATCCGACAAACAAGCAAAATGAACAAAAAACATTGAATTCAATTCTTTCTGATTTTAGAAACTGCATTAAAGAAGGGGTGCACCGGTCCTGGAGATACTGCAATACCAGGTCAATGCGTGGAGTGGACAGAGCAAGCTCTTTTTCCATCTCCCTGTTCTAAAAATCCATTTAATATATGGTCCCCAGATAGGGGACGTATCAGATATTAAACTGATAAGAACAGATACTACACTTGATCTTAGCCAAAAGGCCGAGAAGCGATAACCAGAATTGGTTTCAAACTACGGAGCCACCCAAGGATCCTGAAAAGTCCATTTGTGGAGATGAGCTCCTGGACTCCCGTTAAGAAGACATGTTGTCAACCTCTAGATCCCTTACATGCCTGCACTTTTCGGCTTGCTGCTGCTGCAATCCACGCGTTTTAGATCTGCATAACTCCACCTCTTTAAACACAGCACCTTCACCCCCTGCTGTTCCCACCCGCCTCAACACCGTTGGAAGGGAGGAGAACCAATTAAGGCGGGGGGTGGGGTGGAACGAGCAGCTGTCTACCCTTAGCAGGAGGGCTCCTGATTACATACCTCTCCTGCTGCTGCTGCTGCTGGCTGTCCAGCAGCAGACTGAAGGTGGCTGCTGCTGTGCACAGGTATATAAAGGCTCAGAGCCTATTATGACACGCGCAGCCAGCGTTCCATTGCCACATTCCATCTACTGCAGGCAGGATACCTGGCTGGCTGAATGTCGCTGAGAAGCTCACAGAGACCGCCATAAGCAACAGTTTAACAGAATGCCACAGACTAATCAACCAAACTTTTTGGGTTGGGTTCTCTTTTATAGTCTGCAGGCATTAAATGAAAGAAGTCAGTGTTCCAGCAGAAGGAGACAACGTTTCAGAAAAGGCATTGTAGCAAACCAAAAAAGAAATTTTAAGCGCAGCAGAGTAACCAGCGCACATACCTGTTAGCTCAGGTGAGTTTAAAAGGCTGCTGTTGATAACAAGGGCATTTGCTAAATAGATGGTGTGTGTGCAACAATATACTGAAAGGTCAATTATATTGTGCAGCTTATCTCACCACCTGTAGTTATTTAGGTGAAAGCTCCAAAATGCTTGCCTAATATGTCTGTTTATCCAAAAGGAAGTAAAAAGGGAGAGCTAGAAAGATAGCATTGCATCACATTACATGGCAATGCAATGCACAGTTGCTGAAGTTGAACCAAAATGAGCTTGTAATCTGGCTTCTGCAACTTTGAACATGAAAAATCCAATGAGGAGAAGAAAAGCAAAGCCAAAGAGTCCATCCCAAAATCCGACAAACAAGCAAAATGAACAAAAAACATTGAATTCAATTCTTTCTGATTTTAGAAACTGCATTAAAGAAGGGGTGCACCGGTCCTGGAGATACTGCAATACCAGGTCAATGCGTGGAGTGGACAGAGCAAGCTCTTTTTCCATCTCCCTGTTCTAAAAATCCATTTAATATATGGTCCCCAGATAGGGGACGTATCAGATATTAAACTGATAAGAACAGATACTACACTTGATCTTAGCCAAAAGGCCGAGAAGCGATAACCAGAATTGGTTTCAAACTACGGAGCCACCCAAGGATCCTGAAAAGTCCATTTGTGGAGATGAGCTCCTGGACTCCCGTTAAGAAGACATGTTGTCAACCTCTAGATCCCTTACATGCCTGCACTTTTCGGCTTGCTGCTGCTGCAATCCACGCGTTTTAGATCTGCATAACTCCACCTCTTTAAACACAGCACCTTCACCCCCTGCTGTTCCCACCCGCCTCAACACCGTTGGAAGGGAGGAGAACCAATTAAGGCGGGGGGTGGGGTGGAACGAGCAGCTGTCTACCCTTAGCAGGAGGGCTCCTGATTACATACCTCTCCTGCTGCTGCTGCTGCTGGCTGTCCAGCAGCAGACTGAAGGTGGCTGCTGCTGTGCACAGGTATATAAAGGCTCAGAGCCTATTATGACACGCGCAGCCAGCGTTCCATTGCCACATTCCATCTACTGCAGGCAGGATACCTGGCTGGCTGAATGTCGCTGAGAAGCTCACAGAGACCGCCATAAGCAACAGTTTAACAGAATGCCACAGACTAATCAACCAAACTTTTTGGGTTGGGTTCTCTTTTATAGTCTGCAGGCATTAAATGAAAGAAGTCAGTGTTCCAGCAGAAGGAGACAACGTTTCAGAAAAGGCATTGTAGCAAACCAAAAAAGAAATTTTAAGCGCAGCAGAGTAACCAGCGCACATACCTGTTAGCTCAGGTGAGTTTAAAAGGCTGCTGTTGATAACAAGGGCATTTGCTAAATAGATGGTGTGTGTGCAACAATATACTGAAAGGTCAATTATATTGTGCAGCTTATCTCACCACCTGTAGTTATTTAGGTGAAAGCTCCAAAATGCTTGCCTAATATGTCTGTTTATCCAAAAGGAAGTAAAAAGGGAGAGCTAGAAAGATAGCATTGCATCACATTACATGGCAATGCAATGCACAGTTGCTGAAGTTGAACCAAAATGAGCTTGTAATCTGGCTTCTGCAACTTTGAACATGAAAAATCCAATGAGGAGAAGAAAAGCAAAGCCAAAGAGTCCATCCCAAAATCCGACAAACAAGCAAAATGAACAAAAAACATTGAATTCAATTCTTTCTGATTTTAGAAACTGCATTAAAGAAGGGGTGCACCGGTCCTGGAGATACTGCAATACCAGGTCAATGCGTGGAGTGGACAGAGCAAGCTCTTTTTCCATCTCCCTGTTCTAAAAATCCATTTAATATATGGTCCCCAGATAGGGGACGTATCAGATATTAAACTGATAAGAACAGATACTACACTTGATCTTAGCCAAAAGGCCGAGAAGCGATAACCAGAATTGGTTTCAAACTACGGAGCCACCCAAGGATCCTGAAAAGTCCATTTGTGGAGATGAGCTCCTGGACTCCCGTTAAGAAGACATGTTGTCAACCTCTAGATCCCTTACATGCCTGCACTTTTCGGCTTGCTGCTGCTGCAATCCACGCGTTTTAGATCTGCATAACTCCACCTCTTTAAACACAGCACCTTCACCCCCTGCTGTTCCCACCCGCCTCAACACCGTTGGAAGGGAGGAGAACCAATTAAGGCGGGGGGTGGGGTGGAACGAGCAGCTGTCTACCCTTAGCAGGAGGGCTCCTGATTACATACCTCTCCTGCTGCTGCTGCTGGCTGTCCAGCAGCAGACTGAAGGTGGCTGCTGCTGTGCACAGGTATATAAAGGCTCAGAGCCTATTATGACACGCGCAGCCAGCGTTTCATTGCCACATTCCATCTACTGCAGGCAGGATACCTGGCTGGCTGAATGTCGCTGAGAAGCTCACAGAGACCGCCATAAGCAACAGTTTAACAGAATGCCACAGACTAATCAACCAAACTTTTTGGGTTGGGTTCTCTTTTATAGTCTGCAGGCATTAAATGAAAGAAGTCAGTGTTCCAGCAGAAGGAGACAACGTTTCAGAAAAGGCATTGTAGCAAACCAAAAAAGAAATTTTAAGCGCAGCAGAGTAACCAGCGCACATACCTGTTAGCTCAGGTGAGTTTAAAAGGCTGCTGTTGATAACAAGGGCATTTGCTAAATAGATGGTGTGTGTGCAACAATATACTGAAAGGTCAATTATATTGTGCAGCTTATCTCACCACCTGTAGTTATTTAGGTGAAAGCTCCAAAATGCTTGCCTAATATGTCTGTTTATCCAAAAGGAAGTAAAAAGGGAGAGCTAGAAAGATAGCATTGCATCACATTACATGGCAATGCAATGCACAGTTGCTGAAGTTGAACCAAAATGAGCTTGTAATCTGGCTTCTGCAACTTTGAACATGAAAAATCCAATGAGGAGAAGAAAAGCAAAGCCAAAGAGTCCATCCCAAAATCCGACAAACAAGCAAAATGAACAAAAAACATTGAATTCAATTCTTTCTGATTTTAGAAACTGCATTAAAGAAGGGGTGCACCGGTCCTGGAGATACTGCAATACCAGGTCAATGCGTGGAGTGGACAGAGCAAGCTCTTTTTCCATCTCCCTGTTCTAAAAATCCATTTAATATATGGTCCCCAGATAGGGGACGTATCAGATATTAAACTGATAAGAACAGATACTACACTTGATCTTAGCCAAAAGGCCGAGAAGCGATAATCAGAATTGGTTTCAAACTACGGAGCCACCCAAGGATCCTGAAAAGTCCATTTGTGGAGATGAGCTCCTGGACTCCCGTTAAGAAGACATGTTGTCAACCTCTAGATCCCTTACATGCCTGCACTTTTCGGCTTGCTGCTGCTGCAATCCACGCGTTTTAGATCTGCATAACTCCACCTCTTTAAACACAGCACCTTCACCCCCTGCTGTTCCCACCCGCCTCAACACCGTTGGAAGGGAGGAGAACCAAATAAGGCGGGGGGTGGGGTGGAACGAGCAGCTGTCTACCCTTAGCAGGAGGGCTCCTGATTACATACCTCTCCTGCTGCTGCTGCTGCTGGCTGTCCAGCAGCAGACTGAAGGTGGCTGCTGCTGTGCACAGGTATATAAAGGCTCAGAGCCTATTATGACACGCGCAGCCAGCGTTTCATTGCCACATTCCATCTACTGCAGGCAGGATACCTGGCTGGCTGAATGTCGCTGAGAAGCTCACAGAGACCGCCATAAGCAACAGTTTAACAGAATGCCACAGACTAATCAACCAAACTTTTTGGGTTGGGTTCTCTTTTATAGTCTGCAGGCATTAAATGAAAGAAGTCAGTGTTCCAGCAGAAGGAGACAACGTTTCAGAAAAGGCATTGTAGCAAACCAAAAAAGAAATTTTAAGCGCAGCAGAGTAACCAGCGCACATACCTGTTAGCTCAGGTGAGTTTAAAAGGCTGCTGTTGATAACAAGGGCATTTGCTAAATAGATGGTGTGTGTGCAACAATATACTGAAAGGTCAATTATATTGTGCAGCTTATCTCACCACCTGTAGTTATTTAGGTGAAAGCTCCAAAATGCTTGCCTAATATGTCTGTTTATCCAAAAGGAAGTAAAAAGGGAGAGCTAGAAAGATAGCATTGCATCACATTACATGGCAATGCAATGCACAGTTGCTGAAGTTGAACCAAAATGAGCTTGTAATCTGGCTTCTGCAACTTTGAACATGAAAAATCCAATGAGGAGGAGAAAAGCAAAGCCAAAGAGTCCATCCCAAAATCCGACAAACAAGCAAAATGAACAAAAAACATTGAATTCAATTCTTTCTGATTTTAGAAACTGCATTAAAGAAGGGGTGCACCGGTCCTGGAGATACTGCAATACCAGGTCAATGCGTGGAGTGGACAGAGCAAGCTCTTTTTCCATCTCCCTGTTCTAAAAATCCATTTAATATATGGTCCCCAGATAGGGGACGTATCAGATATTAAACTGATAAGAACAGATACTACACTTGATCTTAGCCAAAAGGCCGAGAAGCGATAACCAGAATTGGTTTCAAACTACGGAGCCACCCAAGGATCCTGAAAAGTACATTTGTGGAGATGAGCTCCTGGACTCCCGTTAAGAAGACATGTTGTCAACCTCTAGATCCCTTACATGCCTGCACTTTTCGGCTTGCTGCTGCTGCAATCCACGCGTTTTAGATCTGCATAACTCCACCTCTTTAAACACAGCACCTTCACCCCCTGCTGTTCCCACCCGCCTCAACACCGTTGGAAGGGAGGAGAACCAATTAAGGCGGGGGGGGGGGGTGGAACGAGCAGCTGTCTACCCTTAGCAGGAGGGCTCCTGATTACAAACCTCTCCTGCTGCTGCTGCTGCTGGCTGTCCAGCAGCAGACTGAAGGTGGCTGCTGCTGTGCACAGGTATATAAAGGCTCAGAGCCTATTATGACACGCGCAGCCAGCGTTCCATTGCCACATTCCATCTACTGCAGGCAGGATACCTGGCTGGCTGAATGTCGCTGAGAAGCTCACAGAGACCGCCATAAGCAACAGTTTAACAGAATGCCACAGACTAATCAACCAAACTTTTTGGGTTGGGTTCTCTTTTATAGTCTGCAGGCATTAAATGAAAGAAGTCAGTGTTCCAGCAGAAGGAGACAACGTTTCAGAAAAGGCATTGTAGCAAACCAAAAAAGAAATTTTAAGCGCAGCAGAGTAACCAGCGCACATACCTGTTAGCTCAGGTGAGTTTAAAAGGCTGCTGTTGATAACAAGGGCATTTGCTAAATAGATGGTGTGTGTGCAACAATATACTGAAAGGTCAATTATATTGTGCAGCTTATCTCACCACCTGTAGTTATTTAGGTGAAAGCTCCAAAATGCTTGCCTAATATGTCTGTTTATCCAAAAGGAAGTAAAAAGGGAGAGCTAGAAAGATAGCATTGCATCACATTACATGGCAATGCAATGCACAGTTGCTGAAGTTGAACCAAAATGAGCTTGTAATCTGGCTTCTGCAACTTTGAACATGAAAAATCCAATGAGGAGAAGAAAAGCAAAGCCAAAGAGTCCATCCCAAAATCCGACAAACAAGCAAAATGAACAAAAAACATTGAATTCAATTCTTTCTGATTTTAGAAACTGCATTAAAGAAGGGGTGCACCGGTCCTGGAGATACTGCAATACCAGGTCAATGCGTGGAGTGGACAGAGCAAGCTCTTTTTCCATCTCCCTGTTCTAAAAATCCATTTAATATATGGTCCCCAGATAGGGGACGTATCAGATATTAAACTGATAAGAACAGATACTACACTTGATCTTAGCCAAAAGGCCGAGAAGCGATAACCAGAATTGGTTTCAAACTACGGAGCCACCCAAGGATCCTGAAAAGTCCATTTGTGGAGATGAGCTCCTGGACTCCCGTTAAGAAGACATGTTGTCAACCTCTAGATCCCTTACATGCCTGCACTTTTCAGCTTGCTGCTGCTGCAATCCACGCGTTTTAGATCTGCATAACTCCACCTCTTTAAACACAGCACCTTCACCCCCTGCTGTTCCCACCCGCCTCAACACCGTTGGAAGGGAGGAGAACCAATTAAGGCGGGGGGTGGGGTGGAACGAGCAGCTGTCTACCCTTAGCAGGAGGGCTCCTGATTACATACCTCTCCTGCTGCTGCTGCTGCTGGCTGTCCAGCAGCAGACTGAAGGTGGCTGCTGCTGTGCACAGGTATATAAAGGCTCAGAGCCTATTATGACACGCGCAGCCAGCGTTCCATTGCCACATTCCATCTACTGCAGGCAGGATACCTGGCTGGCTGAATGTCGCTGAGAAGCTCACAGAGACCGCCATAAGCAACAGTTTAACAGAATGCCACAGACTAATCAACCAAACTTTTTGGGTTGGGTTCTCTTTTATAGTCTGCAGGCATTAAATGAAAGAAGTCAGTGTTCCAGCAGAAGGAGACAACGTTTCAGAAAAGGCATTGTAGCAAACCAAAAAAGAAATTTTAAGCGCAGCAGAGTAACCAGCGCACATACCTGTTAGCTCAGGTGAGTTTAAAAGGCTGCTGTTGATAACAAGGGCATTTGCTAAATAGATGGTGTGTGTGCAACAATATACTGAAAGGTCAATTATATTGTGCAGCTTATCTCACCACCTGTAGTTATTTAGGTGAAAGCTCCAAAATGCTTGCCTAATATGTCTGTTTATCCAAAAGGAAGTAAAAAGGGAGAGCTAGAAAGATAGCATTGCATCACATTACATGGCAATGCAATGCACAGTTGCTGAAGTTGAACCAAAATGAGCTTGTAATCTGGCTTCTGCAACTTTGAACATGAAAAATCCAATGAGGAGAAGAAAAGCAAAGCCAAAGAGTCCATCCCAAAATCCGACAAACAAGCAAAATGAACAAAAAACATTGAATTCAATTCTTTCTGATTTTAGAAACTGCATTAAAGAAGGGGTGCACCGGTCCTGGAGATACTGCAATACCAGGTCAATGCGTGGAGTGGACAGAGCAAGCTCTTTTTCCATCTCCCTGTTCTAAAAATCCATTTAATATATGGTCCCCAGATAGGGGACGTATCAGATATTAAACTGATAAGAACAGATACTACACTTGATCTTAGCCAAAAGGCCGAGAAGCGATAACCAGAATTGGTTTCAAACTACGGAGCCACCCAAGGATCCTGAAAAGTCCATTTGTGGAGATGAGCTCCTGGACTCCCGTTAAGAAGACATGTTGTCAACCTCTAGATCCCTTACATGCCTGCACTTTTCGGCTTGCTGCTGCTGCAATCCACGCGTTTTAGATCTGCATAACTCCACCTCTTTAAACACAGCACCTTCACCCCCTGCTGTTCCCACCCGCCTCAACACCGTTGGAAGGGAGGAGAACCAATTAAGGCGTGGGGTGGGGAGGAACGAGCAGCTGTCTACCCTTAGCAGGAGGGCTCCTGATTACATACCTCTCCTGCTGCTGCTGCTGCTGGCTGTCCAGCAGCAGACTGAAGGTGGCTGCTGCTGTGCACAGGTATATAAAGGCTCAGAGCCTATTATGACACGCGCAGCCAGCGTTCCATTGCCACATTCCATCTACTGCAGGCAGGATACCTGGCTGGCTGAATGTCGCTGAGAAGCTCACAGAGACCGCCATAAGCAACAGTTTAACAGAATGCCACAGACTAATCAACCAAACTTTTTGGGTTGGGTTCTCTTTTATAGTCTGCAGGCATTAAATGAAAGAAGTCAGTGTTCCAGCAGAAGGAGACAACGTTTCAGAAAAGGCATTGTAGCAAACCAAAAAAGAAATTTTAAGCGCAGCAGAGTAACCAGCGCACATACCTGTTAGCTCAGGTGAGTTTAAAAGGCTGCTGTTGATAACAAGGGCATTTGCTAAATAGATGGTGTGTGTGCAACAATATACTGAAAGGTCAATTATATTGTGCAGCTTATCTCACCACCTGTAGTTATTTAGGTGAAAGCTCCAAAATGCTTGCCTAATATGTCTGTTTATCCAAAAGGAAGTAAAAAGGGAGAGCTAGAAAGATAGCATTGCATCACATTACATGGCAATGCAATGCACAGTTGCTGAAGTTGAACCAAAATGAGCTTGTAATCTGGCTTCTGCAACTTTGAACATGAAAAATCCAATGAGGAGAAGAAAAGCAAAGCCAAAGAGTCCATCCCAAAATCCGACAAACAAGCAAAATGAACAAAAAACATTGAATTCAATTCTTTCTGATTTTAGAAACTGCATTAAAGAAGGGGTGCACCGGTCCTGGAGATACTGCAATACCAGGTCAATGCGTGGAGTGGACAGAGCAAGCTCTTTTTCCATCTCCCTGTTCTAAAAATCCATTTAATATATGGTCCCCAGATAGGGGACGTATCAGATATTAAACTGATAAGAACAGATACTACACTTGATCTTAGCCAAAAGGCCGAGAAGCGATAACCAGAATTGGTTTCAAACTACGGAGCCACCCAAGGATCCTGAAAAGTCCATTTGTGGAGATGAGCTCCTGGACTCCCGTTAAGAAGACATGTTGTCAACCTCTAGATCCCTTACATGCCTGCACTTTTCGGCTTGCTGCTGCTGCAATCCACGCGTTTTAGATCTGCATAACTCCACCTCTTTAAACACAGCACCTTCACCCCCTGCTGTTCCCACCCGCCTCAACACCGTTGGAAGGGAGGAGAACCAATTAAGGCGGGGGGGGGGGGGGTGGAACGAGCAGCTGTCTACCCTTAGCAGGAGGGCTCCTGATTACAAACCTCTCCTGCTGCTGCTGCTGCTGGCTGTCCAGCAGCAGACTGAAGGTGGCTGCTGCTGTGCACAGGTATATAAAGGCTCAGAGCCTATTATGACACGCGCAGCCAGCGTTCCATTGCCACATTCCATCTACTGCAGGCAGGATACCTGGCTGGCTGAATGTCGCTGAGAAGCTCACAGAGACCGCCATAAGCAACAGTTTAACAGAATGCCACAGACTAATCAACCAAACTTTTTGGGTTGGGTTCTCTTTTATAGTCTGCAGGCATTAAATGAAAGAAGTCAGTGTTCCAGCAGAAGGAGACAACGTTTCAGAAAAGGCATTGTAGCAAACCAAAAAAGAAATTTTAAGCGCAGCAGAGTAACCAGCGCACATACCTGTTAGCTCAGGTGAGTTTAAAAGGCTGCTGTTGATAACAAGGGCATTTGCTAAATAGATGGTGTGTGTGCAACAATATACTGAAAGGTCAATTATATTGTGCAGCTTATCTCACCACCTGTAGTTATTTAGGTGAAAGCTCCAAAATGCTTGCCTAATATGTCTGTTTATCCAAAAGGAAGTAAAAAGGGAGAGCTAGAAAGATAGCATTGCATCACATTACATGGCAATGCAATGCACAGTTGCTGAAGTTGAACCAAAATGAGCTTGTAATCTGGCTTCTGCAACTTTGAACATGAAAAATCCAATGAGGAGAAGAAAAGCAAAGCCAAAGAGTCCATCCCAAAATCCGACAAACAAGCAAAATGAACAAAAAACATTGAATTCAATTCTTTCTGATTTTAGAAACTGCATTAAAGAAGGGGTGCACCGGTCCTGGAGATACTGCAATACCAGGTCAATGCGTGGAGTGGACAGAGCAAGCTCTTTTTCCATCTCCCTGTTCTAAAAATCCATTTAATATATGGTCCCCAGATAGGGGACGTATCAGATATTAAACTGATAAGAACAGATACTACACTTGATCTTAGCCAAAAGGCCGAGAAGCGATAACCAGAATTGGTTTCAAACTACGGAGCCACCCAAGGATCCTGAAAAGTCCATTTGTGGAGATGAGCTCCTGGACTCCCGTTAAGAAGACATGTTGTCAACCTCTAGATCCCTTACATGCCTGCACTTTTCGGCTTGCTGCTGCTGCAATCCACGCGTTTTAGATCTGCATAACTCCACCTCTTTAAACACAGCACCTTCACCCCCTGCTGTTCCCACCCGCCTCAACACCGTTGGAAGGGAGGAGAACCAATTAAGGCGGGGGGTGGGGTGGAACGAGCAGCTGTCTACCCTTAGCAGGAGGGCTCCTGATTACATACCTCTCCTGCTGCTGCTGCTGCTGGCTGTCCAGCAGCAGACTGAAGGTGGCTGCTGCTGTGCACAGGTATATAAAGGCTCAGAGCCTATTATGACACGCGCAGCCAGCGTTCCATTGCCACATTCCATCTACTGCAGGCAGGATACCTGGCTGGCTGAATGTCGCTGAGAAGCTCACAGAGACCGCCATAAGCAACAGTTTAACAGAATGCCACAGACTAATCAACCAAACTTTTTGGGTTGGGTTCTCTTTTATAGTCTGCAGGCATTAAATGAAAGAAGTCAGTGTTCCAGCAGAGGGAGACAACGTTTCAGAAAAGGCATTGTAGCAAACCAAAAAAGAAATTTTAAGCGCAGCAGAGTAACCAGCGCACATACCTGTTAGCTCAGGTGAGTTTAAAAGGCTGCTGTTGATAACAAGGGCATTTGCTAAATAGATGGTGTGTGTGCAACAATATACTGAAAGGTCAATTATATTGTGCAGCTTATCTCACCACCTGTAGTTATTTAGGTGAAAGCTCCAAAATGCTTGCCTAATATGTCTGTTTATCCAAAAGGAAGTAAAAAGGGAGAGCTAGAAAGATAGCATTGCATCACATTACATGGCAATGCAATGCACAGTTGCTGAAGTTGAACCAAAATGAGCTTGTAATCTGGCTTCTGCAACTTTGAACATGAAAAATCCAATGAGGAGAAGAAAAGCAAAGCCAAAGAGTCCATCCCAAAATCCGACAAACAAGCAAAATGAACAAAAAACATTGAATTCAATTCTTTCTGATTTTAGAAACTGCATTAAAGAAGGGGTGCACCGGTCCTGGAGATACTGCAATACCAGGTCAATGCGTGGAGTGGACAGAGCAAGCTCTTTTTCCATCTCCCTGTTCTAAAAATCCATTTAATATATGGTCCCCAGATAGGGGACGTATCAGATATTAAACTGATAAGAACAGATTTTTTTTAATTTGGCTATCCCCTGCAGAGGGATAAAACCGTTTATTAAAACTTTAACAATTTACAAGCATAATTACACAAATACCAAACGTTAAAAGACAAATGAAATTTACAAAACAAAAAAATACAAAGATTTTAAATAATTAGGTTCCATTGGTCAACAAGCCATTTTTTGGAAATATGTACATTCTTCTTTTTGTCAATTAAATAATAAGTATACATTTCACATAAACATAAACTTAAAACATCATTCACTGATAAAACATCTTGTTTAAAAATAGCAATGTTGCGCGCTTTCCAGAGAGATGACTTGGCGCAGTTCACTGTCTTCCAAGCCATTGTGTACTGGTCCATTGTGGGGCATTCCATAAGTCCGTATAGCACAGTTTTATATGTAAAGTCCTTGAGGTCTGCCACCCTTTCCAGTAGGGGGAGCAGTCTTCTCCAGAAATCCTTTGCAAAATTACATGTCCATAATAGATGTTCCACCGTTTCCTCGTCTTGGCATCCGGCTCTTGGGCAGATGGCAGACCTCACAAATCCTCTTCTGTATTGGAATGCCCGGCAAGGAAGACAGCGGTGCATGCAACTCCAAGCCAGATCTCTCTGTTCATTAAAAAGATAAAAAACGTTAATCATTTTCCAGATAGACATAGATTTGTCATCATCATATCTGTCAACATTACATATTTCCTCACTTTTACGTATTTCTTTAATTAGTTTCTTACTATTTCTTAATTCCTCTATTTTCTTAGTCCCTAAATTAAAATCGGACACTATTTTCCTTAAAATCTCATAATGCGTCGACAAATTAAAAGCATGGGGCACAGATATATTAACTTCATACCATCCAAACTTTCTCATAAAAAATCCTGTATTAAAACGCATAAAAAAGGACCAATAGTGATTCTTAAAAAGGGCATTAAAACAGTAAACGAACAGATGGATTAAAAGAAACCTATTAAAATCTGGAAAATCTTTACCACCTTTTACTTTTGATTTCATCACGATTTCTCTTTTCAGCTTTTCCATTTTTGAGTTCCAAAAGAAGGTAAAGCAGGTTTTGGTTATCTTTTTTAAAACATTAACAGGCGGGGGGAAAACCATGCTAAGATACAATAAAAGAGGTAAAATCACCATCTTTAAAACCAATACTTTACCCTCCATTGTAAGTCTCCTCATGTTCCACATACATATTTTCGTATTTACTTTCTGTGTAACTGTTTCCCAACTATTATAACCATCATTATTTTCAGTGAATGATATACCTAAAATGGAAATGGATTCGGAGACATTAATTGGTACATCACGTAAAATCATCCCCCCAACACTTAAAATGTTACACTTATTAAAATTGATTTTAAAACCAGAAGCTAGACAAAAGGATTGCACTTGATGGAGAGTGGCCGTAAGTGATGGTGCATCTGTACACAAGACCGCCACGTCATCCATGTAGCCTACAACCTTGGCCTCCAAACCACCGCTTCCAGGCAGAGGGACACCGCATATCTGTTTATTTTGGCGTATTGCACATAACATTGGTTCCAGTGCACAGATAAACAGTAGGGGGGACAGAGGGCATCCCTGTTTCACCCCTGACCGTAAAAATACCTCTTGTGTCTTAAAACCATTCACTAAAATCTTACTTGTACAATCCTTGTAAAATGCTTTAAGCGATAGTAAAAACCCTTCTGGTATGCCCATTTTCTCTAAAACTTTAAAAAGATAAAAGTGTGAGACACGGTCAAATGCTTTTTCAAAATCAATAGATAAAATCGCCATTTTCCCCTTTCTGTCTTTCACATCCTCAATACAGTCTTTCACTAAATTCAGATTGTCCCATATACTGCGCCCCGGCACCCCACACACTTGATTAGAATGAATAACTTTGCTGATGACTTCTTTTAGACGATTTGCACAAATTTTAGCCATTATTTTATAGTCACAATTTAAAAGTGTTATTGGTCTCCAGTTTTCTAATTTTGATTTATCACCTTTTTTGTATAGGAGGGAGACTTCACCTTTCTTCCAGGAATTTAATAAAACCTTATTATTAAAAACCTCAGTAAACAAATAAAACAAATCATCTTTTAAAATATCATAAAAACATACATAAAATTCTATTGGGATGCCATCAGGACCAGGGACCTTTCCAGTTTTAAAACTTTTAATAGTTTTTAACCCTTCTTGTTCCGTTAAAACTTGGGATAAAAACTCTTGGGATGCGGGATCTAAAACAGCTGTTAGTCCTTGCAGCGAATCATCCATTAATTTATTATCTATATTTTTTCCATTAAAAAGATTAGAAAAAAAAAACTCAACTTTACCCAGCATATTTTTTATATTATTCTCACCATCTATATGGTCAATTATCACTTTTTCTTTTTTATTTTTCCTAAAAAAATATCTGGAACACTTTTCATTTTCTTCTATATGTTGTACTCTAGAACGAAAAATTATCTCTTTTCCTTTTTGTTCTAGCCATTTTGAAATCTCTTCTTTAAGTTTGAAATATCAAGTTGTACATCTATCCCATTGTCTCTGAGCTTAAATAATGTTTGTAGGCGGGTATTTAAAATTCTATATTCTTCATATTTTTCTTTGGCTCTACATATACTCTTTTTAATAAAAAAGTCTTTTATTTTTACTTTCATTCTATCCCACCATACACTCATAGTCTCATTTGTTTTTTTCCCTTTTCTACATTTCCTATAAAACTCAATAAAATCTGATAAAATCTGCGGGTCGGTTAAAAGGGATACGTTCATTTTCCAGCTTTTCTTACCACATTTTTTGTTGTCATTTACTTTTATGGTAAAGGATAAAAGTTTATGGTCTGAAAATATATTAGTTAAAACTTCACATTTGGCAGGTATTGTTTTATCTGAACCAAAAATAAAATCAATCCTAGAGCTACAATTAGCATTGCTCCAAGTGAAACCGGCATCCTCTGGGCTGTCACTATGACACTCTTTATATATGTCTATCAATTTAGCATCTTTGACTATATCATGTAGCATACCTGAGGTTTTATCGTAGTTCCTGCTTACAGAGCTGGAGCGCCGGTTTTCACCTTTTAAAACACAATTAAAATCCCCTGCTAAGATAAAAGGTTCAGAGTTATTAATAAATAATGGTAAAAGATCAAGCATTTCGGCTCTTTCATTTTTCTCTGGGGATCCATAAAAATTTAAAAACTGCCATCTAATACCATCAATAAAAGCTTTCACTAATAAAATACGACCTGGTAAAATTTCCTGAATAAAATCAATTAAAACGTTCCCTTTAAAAAGTATGGCTACACCCGCTGATCCTGCAGCATTCGATCCGGACCAGACAGATGGCCCACACTTCCACTCATCTTTATATTTTTGATATGACATTTCATGTGGGATATTACATTCTTGCAGAAAAAATACAGATGCAGTAAAACACGTAAAAAAATTAAAAAGAGCAGTTCTTCTCGTGTTAGATTTTATGCCTCTCACGTTGAGGGAAATACCTTTGAGTTCAGCCATCATTAGAAAATGTAGAAATTTTACTTAGGTAACTAAGAGCAACGGATTTACCTGTCCGATGAACCTGATCAGACCACTGGGCTTGCGCCTCCCTCCTCATCTGATAGTATCGTCACGAGAGTCTCCGTGGAGGAGGAAAGATTACCACATTTATATAAACCCGACGCTACACTGGCATAGCTCGGAGGGCTGGCTGGCAGAACCCGCTGGGTCTCCATTGGCTGGCCATGCAGTTCCTCATCAGGTGGGTCCCCGAGGGGTTCCGCCGCCCCTGTTTGACCTGTAGAAGGTCGTCCTATAGGAGGAGGTTGCGCACAAGGCAGAGCCTCTGACTCTTCAGAGGCAGCAAGATCCCGGTCCCCACCTGTAGCAGCGGAGACCGAAACCCCTGAGGGTCCAGCGTCCACGTCCCCTTCTGGAGAAGTGTCCATCTGTTCACCTCCTGCTGCCTCCTCCGAACCACCCTTTTTCTTTTTCTTAGGACCCACCTTTATCCACTCAGCACCCTCAGCACTAGGAGACCCAGACTGGGCATGGGCTTCTGTGTCGGCCTTTTGCCGGTCCCTTTTGACCTTACCAGTAGTGCCCTTCTGCTCCTTCTCAGCCCTCCTTTTGGACTCCCGCAGGTCCTGCAGCCAGGTTTTGGGATTTGGTATTTTACCTGTCATAGACTCTGGAGACACTTCACTATTTGGTACGCCCTTATTATCTCCAGAGGCTCCAGGTTGTTGTTCCTCCTCCTGAGGGGTGGTCTGATCTTTTGGTCCTTGGTCGGACGTCTTGGACTTCCCCTTTTGCTCATCTTCCCGAAATCTGTGAGGGCAAGAAAAATAAAAGTGACCTGGAGTCTGGCAAAAACTGCATTTCTTTTCCTTAGGGCATTCTTTTGTCTCATGTTCTTCACTAGCACAATTTCTACATGATACATGACAGTTTTCTTTTGAATGACCATAGCGCCCACAATTTCTGCAATATACTGGCATCCCAGAAAAGAAGAAATCCCCATTTGTTTGCCCAATTTTGAAACGGGCAGGGGGGAGCCGTATACCACCTGGTGTATTTGGATCTCTTGTACACTTCACAAGGAATTTCCACTTAGATGTCCATATGTTATATTCGTTTAATATCTTCCCAATACATTTAACACTTTTAAAATAAATTGCTAGAAATGACATTACTTCTGGAGCAGAAACAAAGGGCGAAAATATTTTTACAATAACCAGTCTTACCTCATCCAGGACGTGCTCAACAATTTGTATCCCTTTCAAAACAGGACTATTTTCAACTTTTTTTAACTTTTCTAGTACATCTCTAAAAATACCTTCTCCGGTGAATGTGATGTCATAGTCACCTCTTCTGGGATAATCCTGGATGGAGAGAATTTCATTCCTTTGTACGCCAAGAAGGTTCCTGAGCACGTCCTGGACTACATACCCTAATTTCCTCATATCCGAGCCACCCGCCGTGAAGTGAACTCGGATAGAGTTTTTTAGCCTCGCATAAAGAGGCACGAGGTTAGGGTCAACCTCCATGGAAAAACGCAACAAGGTTGCAAATTGCAGCCGCTTGCAATCTGCGCTCCCAGTGTTCTTGCAGCGAAAAACACCTGGAAGCTGGGGGATCGCAACTCGTTACCCTGGGACTAAGCCCTCTCCCTAATAGCAGCAAGCAGGTTAAGTCCACCAAAGTGGACGATCCTGCCAGGCCAAGGAGAGGGGTACCCGAGTGCCCTTCAACCACAATCTCCTGCAATAAAGCACTTGATCGTAGCCAAAAGGCCGAGAAGCGATAACCAGAATTGGTTTCAAACTACGGAGCCACCCAAGGATCCTGAAAAGTCCATTTGTGGAGATGAGCTCCTGGACTCCCGTTAAGAAGACATGTTGTCAACCTCTAGATCCCTTACATGCCTGCACTTTTCGGCTTGCTGCTGCTGCAATCCACGCGTTTTAGATCTGCATAACTCCACCTCTTTAAACACAGCACCTTCACCCCCTGCTGTTCCCACCCGCCTCAACACCGTTGGACGGGAGGAGAACCAATTAAGGCGGGGGGTGGGGTGGAACGAGCAGCTGTCTACCCTTAGCAGGAGGGCTCCTGATTACATACCTCTCCTGCTGCTGCTGCTGCTGGCTGTCCAGCAGCAGACTGAAGGTGGCTGCTGCTGTGCACAGGTATATAAAGGCTCAGAGCCTATTATGACACGCGCAGCCAGCGTTCCATTGCCACATTCCATCTACTGCAGGCAGGATACCTGGCTGGCTGAATGTCGCTGAGAAGCTCACAGAGACCGCCATAAGCAACAGTTTAACAGAATGCCACAGACTAATCAACCAAACTTTTTGGGTTGGGTTCTCTTTTATAGTCTGCAGGCATTAAATGAAAGAAGTCAGTGTTCCAGCAGAAGGAGACAACGTTTCAGAAAAGGCATTGTAGCAAACCAAAAAAGAAATTTTAAGCGCAGCAGAGTAACCAGCGCACATACCTGTTAGCTCAGGTGAGTTTAAAAGGCTGCTGTTGATAACAAGGGCATTTGCTAAATAGATGGTGTGTGTGCAACAATATACTGAAAGGTCAATTATATTGTGCAGCTTATCTCACCACCTGTAGTTATTTAGGTGAAAGCTCCAAAATGCTTGCCTAATATGTCTGTTTATCCAAAAGGAAGTAAAAAGGGAGAGCTAGAAAGATAGCATTGCATCACATTACATGGCAATGCAATGCACAGTTGCTGAAGTTGAACCAAAATGAGCTTGTAATCTGGCTTCTGCAACTTTGAACATGAAAAATCCAATGAGGAGAAGAAAAGCAAAGCCAAAGAGTCCATCCCAAAATCCGACAAACAAGCAAAATGAACAAAAAACATTGAATTCAATTCTTTCTGATTTTAGAAACTGCATTAAAGAAGGGGTGCACCGGTCCTGGAGATACTGCAATACCAGGTCAATGCGTGGAGTGGACAGAGCAAGCTCTTTTTCCATCTCCCTGTTCTAAAAATCCATTTAATATATGGTCCACAGATAGGGGACGTATCAGATATTAAACTGATAAGAACAGATACTACACTTGATCTTAGCCAAAAGGCCGAGAAGCGATAACCAGAATTGGTTTCAAACTACGGAGCCACCCAAGGATCCTGAAAAGTCCATTTGTGGAGATGAGCTCCTGGACTCCCGTTAAGAAGACATGTTGTCAACCTCTAGATCCCTTACATGCCTGCACTTTTCGGCTTGCTGCTGCTGCAATCCACGCGTTTTAGATCTGCATAACTCCACCTCTTTAAACACAGCACCTTCACCCCCTGCTGTTCCCACCCGCCTCAACACCGTTGGAAGGGAGGAGAACCAATTAAGGCGGGGGGTGGGGTGGAACGAGCAGCTGTCTACCCTTAGCAGGAGGGCTCCTGATTACATACCTCTCCTGCTGCTGCTGCTGCTGGCTGTCCAGCAGCAGACTGAAGGTGGCTGCTGCTGTGCACAGGTATATAAAGGCTCAGAGCCTATTATGACACGCGCAGCCAGCGTTCCATTGCCACATTCCATCTACTGCAGGCAGGATACCTGGCTGGCTGAATGTCGCTGAGAAGCTCACAGAGACCGCCATAAGCAACAGTTTAACAGAATGCCACAGACTAATCAACCAAACTTTTTGGGTTGGGTTCTCTTTTATAGTCTGCAGGCATTAAATGAAAGAAGTCAGTGTTCCAGCAGAAGGAGACAACGTTTCAGAAAAGGCATTGTAGCAAACCAAAAAAGAAATTTTAAGCGCAGCAGAGTAACCAGCTCACATACCTGTTAGCTCAGGTGAGTTTAAAAGGCTGCTGTTGATAACAAGGGCATTTGCTAAATAGATGGTGTGTGTGCAACAATATACTGAAAGGTCAATTATATTGTGCAGCTTATCTCACCACCTGTAGTTATTTAGGTGAAAGCTCCAAAATGCTTGCCTAATATGTCTGTTTATCCAAAAGGAAGTAAAAAGGGAGAGCTAGAAAGATAGCATTGCATCACATTACATGGCAATGCAATGCACAGTTGCTGAAGTTGAACCAAAATGAGCTTGTAATCTGGCTTCTGCAACTTTGAACATGAAAAATCCAATGAGGAGAAGAAAAGCAAAGCCAAAGAGTCCATCCCAAAATCCGACAAACAAGCAAAATGAACAAAAAACATTGAATTCAATTCTTTCTGATTTTAGAAACTGCATTAAAGAAGGGGTGCACCGGTCCTGGAGATACTGCAATACCAGGTCAATGCGTGGAGTGGACAGAGCAAGCTCTTTTTCCATCTCCCTGTTCTAAAAATCCATTTAATATATGGTCCCCAGATAGGGGACGTATCAGATATTAAACTGATAAGAACAGATACTACACTTGATCTTAGCCAAAAGGCCGAGAAGCGATAACCAGAATTGGTTTCAAACTACGGAGCCACCCAAGGATCCTGAAAAGTCCATTTGTGGAGATGAGCTCCTGGACTCCCGTTAAGAAGACATGTTGTCAACCTCTAGATCCCTTACATGCCTGCACTTTTCGGCTTACTGCTGCTGCAATCCACGCGTTTTAGATCTGCATAACTCCACCTCTTTAAACACAGCACCTTCACCCCCTGCTGTTCCCACCCGCCTCAACACCGTTGGAAGGGAGGAGAACCAATTAAGGCGGGGGGTGGGGTGGAACGAGCAGCTGTCTACCCTTAGCAGGAGGGCTCCTGATTACATACCTCTCCTGCTGCTGCTGCTGCTGGCTGTCCAGCAGCAGACTGAAGGTGGCTGCTGCTGTGCACAGGTATATAAAGGCTCAGAGCCTATTATGACACGCGCAGCCAGCGTTCCATTGCCACATTCCATCTACTGCAGGCAGGATACCTGGCTGGCTGAATGTCGCTGAGAAGCTCACAGAGACCGCCATAAGCAACAGTTTAACAGAATGCCACAGACTAATCAACCAAACTTTTTGGGTTGGGTTCTCTTTTATAGTCTGCAGGCATTAAATGAAAGAAGTCAGTGTTCCAGCAGAAGGAGACAACGTTTCAGAAAAGGCATTGTAGCAAACCAAAAAAGAAATTTTAAGCGCAGCAGAGTAACCAGCGCACATACCTGTTAGCTCAGGTGAGTTTAAAAGGCTGCTGTTGATAACAAGGGCATTTGCTAAATAGATGGTGTGTGTGCAACAATATACTGAAAGGTCAATTATATTGTGCAGCTTATCTCACCACCTGTAGTTATTTAGGTGAAAGCTCCAAAATGCTTGCCTAATATGTCTGTTTATCCAAAAGGAAGTAAAAAGGGAGAGCTAGAAAGATAGCATTGCATCACATTACATGGCAATGCAATGCACAGTTGCTGAAGTTGAACCAAAATGAGCTTGTAATCTGGCTTCTGCAACTTTGAACATGAAAAATCCAATGAGGAGAAGAAAAGCAAAGCCAAAGAGTCCATCCCAAAATCCGACAAACAAGCAAAATGAACAAAAAACATTGAATTCAATTCTTTCTGATTTTAGAAACTGCATTAAAGAAGGGGTGCACCGGTCCTGGAGATACTGCAATACCAGGTCAATGCGTGGAGTGGACAGAGCAAGCTCTTTTTCCATCTCCCTGTTCTAAAAATCCATTTAATATATGGTGCCCACATAGGGGACGTATCAGATATTAAACTGATAAGAACAGATACTACACTTGATCTTAGCCAAAAGGCCGAGAAGCGATAACCAGAATTGGTTTCAAACTACGGAGCCACCCAAGGATCCTGAAAAGTCCATTTGTGGAGATGAGCTCCTGGACTCCCGTTAAGAAGACATGTTGTCAACCTCTAGATCCCTTACATGCCTGCACTTTTCGGCTTGCTGCTGCTGCAATCCACGCGTTTTAGATCTGCATAACTCCTCCTCTTTAAACACAGCACCTTCACCCCCTGCTGTTCCCACCCGCCTCAACACCGTTGGAAGGGAGGAGAACCAATTAAGGCGGGGGGTGGGGTGGAACGAGCAGCTGTCTACCCTTAGCAGGAGGGCTCCTGATTACATACCTCTCCTGCTGCTGCTGCTGCTGGCTGTCCAGCAGCAGACTGAAGGTGGCTGCTGCTGTGCACAGGTATATAAAGGCTCAGAGCCTATTATGACACGCGCAGCCAGCGTTCCATTGCCACATTCCATCTACTGCAGGCAGGATACCTGGCTGGCTGAATGTCGCTGAGAAGCTCACAGAGACCGCCATAAGCAACAGTTTAACAGAATGCCACAGACTAATCAACCAAACTTTTTGGGTTGGGTTCTCTTTTATAGTCTGCAGGCATTAAATGAAAGAAGTCAGTGTTCCAGCAGAAGGAGACAACGTTTCAGAAAAGGCATTGTAGCAAACCAAAAAAGAAATTTTAAGCGCAGCAGAGTAACCAGCGCACATACCTGTTAGCTCAGGTGAGTTTAAAAGGCTGCTGTTGATAACAAGGGCATTTGCTAAATAGATGGTGTGTGTGCAGCAATATACTGAAAGGTCAATTATATTGTGCAGCTTATCTCACCACCTGTAGTTATTTAGGTGAAAGCTCCAAAATGCTTGCCTAATATGTCTGTTTATCCAAAAGGAAGTAAAAAGGGAGAGCTAGAATGATAGCATTGCATCACATTACATGGCAATGCAATGCACAGTTGCTGAAGTTGAACCAAAATGAGCTTGTAATCTGGCTTCTGCAACTTTGAACATGAAAAATCCAATGAGGAGAAGAAAAGCAAAGCCAAAGAGTCCATCCCAAAATCCGACAAACAAGCAAAATGAACAAAAAACATTGAATTCAATTCTTTCTGATTTTAGAAACTGCATTAAAGAAGGGGTGCACCGGTCCTGGAGATACTGCAATACCAGGTCAATGCGTGGAGTGGACAGAGCAAGCTCTTTTTCCATCTCCCTGTTCTAAAAATCCATTTAATATATGGTCCCCAGATAGGGGACGTATCAGATATTAAACTGATAAGAACAGATACTACACTTGATCTTAGCCAAAAGGCCGAGAAGCGATAACCAGAATTGGTTTCAAACTACGGAGCCACCCAAGGATCCTGAAAAGTCCATTTGTGGAGATGAGCTCCTGGACTCCCGTTAAGAAGACATGTTGTCAACCTCTAGATCCCTTACATGCCTGCACTTTTCGGCTTGCTGCTGCTGCAATCCACGCGTTTTAGATCTGCATAACTCCACCTCTTTAAACACAGCACCTTCACCCCCTGCTGTTCCCACCCGCCTCAACACCGTTGGAAGGGAGGAGAACCAATTAAGGCGGGGGGTGGGGTGGAACGAGCAGCTGTCTACCCTTAGCAGGAGGGCTCCTGATTACATACCTCTCCTGCTGCTGCTGCTGCTGGCTGTCCAGCAGCAGACTGAAGGTGGCTGCTGCTGTGCACAGGTATATAAAGGCTCAGAGCCTATTATGACACGCGCAGCCAGCGTTCCATTGCCACATTCCATCTACTGCAGGCAGGATACCTGGCTGGCTGAATGTCGCTGAGAAGCTCACAGAGACCGCCATAAGCAACAGTTTAACAGAATGCCACAGACTAATCAACCAAACTTTTTGGGTTGGGTTCTCTTTTATAGTCTGCAGGCATTAAATGAAAGAAGTCAGTGTTCCAGCAGAAGGAGACAACGTTTCAGAAAAGGCATTGTAGCAAACCAAAAAAGAAATTTTAAGCGCAGCAGAGTAACCAGCGCACATACCTGTTAGCTCAGGTGAGTTTAAAAGGCTGCTGTTGATAACAAGGGCATTTGCTAAATAGATGGTGTGTGTGCAACAATATACTGAAAGGTCAATTATATTGTGCAGCTTATCTCACCACCTGTAGTTATTTAGGTGAAAGCTCCAAAATGCTTGCCTAATATGTCTGTTTATCCAAAAGGAAGTAAAAAGGGAGAGCTAGAAAGATAGCATTGCATCACATTACATGGCAATGCAATGCACAGTTGCTGAAGTTGAACCAAAATGAGCTTGTAATCTGGCTTCTGCAACTTTGAACATGAAAAATCCAATGAGGAGAAGAAAAGCAAAGCCAAAGAGTCCATCCCAAAATCCGACAAACAAGCAAAATGAACAAAAAACATTGAATTCAATTCTTTCTGATTTTAGAAACTGCATTAAAGAAGGGGTGCACCGGTCCTGGAGATACTGCAATACCAGGTCAATGCGTGGAGTGGACAGAGCAAGCTCTTTTTCCATCTCCCTGTTCTAAAAATCCATTTAATATATGGTCCCCAGATAGGGGACGTATCAGATATTAAACTGATAAGAACAGATACTACACTTGATCTTAGCCAAAAGGCCGAGAAGCGATAACCAGAATTGGTTTCAAACTACGGAGCCACCCAAGGATCCTGAAAAGTCCATTTGTGGAGATGAGCTCCTGGACTCCCGTTAAGAAGACATGTTGTCAACCTCTAGATCCCTTACATGCCTGCACTTTTCGGCTTGCTGCTGCTGCAATCCACGCGTTTTAGATCTGCATAACTCCACCTCTTTAAACACAGCACCTTCACCCCCTGCTGTTCCCACCCGCCTCAACACCGTTGGAAGGGAGGAGAACCAATTAAGGCGGGGGGTGGGGTGGAACGAGCAGCTGTCTACCCTTAGCAGGAGGGCTCCTGATTACATACCTCTCCTGCTGCTGCTGCTGCTGGCTGTCCAGCAGCAGACTGAAGGTGGCTGCTGCTGTGCACAGGTATATAAAGGCTCAGAGCCTATTATGACACGCGCAGCCAGCGTTCCATTGCCACATTCCATCTACTGCAGGCAGGATACCTGGCTGGCTGAATGTCGCTGAGAAGCTCACAGAGACCGCCATAAGCAACAGTTTAACAGAATGCCACAGACTAATCAACCAAACTTTTTGGGTTGGGTTCTCTTTTATAGTCTGCAGGCATTAAATGAAAGAAGTCAGTGTTCCAGCAGAAGGAGACAACGTTTCAGAAAAGGCATTGTAGCAAACCAAAAAAGAAATTTTAAGCGCAGCAGAGTAACCAGCGCACATACCTGTTAGCTCAGGTGAGTTTAAAAGGCTGCTGTTGATAACAAGGGCATTTGCTAAATAGATGGTGTGTGTGCAACAATATACTGAAAGGTCAATTATATTGTGCAGCTTATCTCACCACCTGTAGTTATTTAGGTGAAAGCTCCAAAATGCTTGCCTAATATGTCTGTTTATCCAAAAGGAAGTAAAAAGGGAGAGCTAGAAAGATAGCATTGCATCACATTACATGGCAATGCAATGCACAGTTGCTGAAGTTGAACCAAAATGAGCTTGTAATCTGGCTTCTGCAACTTTGAACATGAAAAATCCAATGAGGAGAAGAAAAGCAAAGCCAAAGAGTCCATCCCAAAATCCGACAAACAAGCAAAATGAACAAAAAACATTGAATTCAATTCTTTCTGATTTTAGAAACTGCATTAAAGAAGGGGTGCACCGGTCCTGGAGATACTGCAATACCAGGTCAATGCGTGGAGTGGACAGAGCAAGCTCTTTTTCCATCTCCCTGTTCTAAAAATCCATTTAATATATGGTCCCCAGATAGGGGACGTATCAGATATTAAACTGATAAGAACAGATACTACACTTGATCTTAGCCAAAAGGCCGAGAAGCGATAACCAGAATTGGTTTCAAACTACGGAGCCACCCAAGGATCCTGAAAAGTCCATTTGTGAAGATGAGCTCCTGGACTCCCGTTAAGAAGACATGTTGTCAACCTCTAGATCCCTTACATGCCTGCACTTTTCGGCTTGCTGCTGCTGCAATCCACGCGTTTTAGATCTGCATAACTCCACCTCTTTAAACACAGCACCTTCACCCCCTGCTGTTCCCACCCGCCTCAACACCGTTGGAAGGGAGGAGAACCAATTAAGGCGGGGGGTGGGGTGGAACGAGCAGCTGTCTACCCTTAGCAGGAGGGCTCCTGATTACATACCTCTCCTGCTGCTGCTGCTGCTGGCTGTCCAGCAGCAGACTGAAGGTGGCTGCTGCTGTGCACAGGTATATAAAGGCTCAGAGCCTATTATGACACGCGCAGCCAGCGTTCCATTGCCACATTCCATCTACTGCAGGCAGGATACCTGGCTGGCTGAATGTCGCTGAGAAGCTCACAGAGACCGCCATAAGCAACAGTTTAACAGAATGCCACAGACTAATCAACCAAACTTTTTGGGTTGGGTTCTCTTTTATAGTCTGCAGGCATTAAATGAAAGAAGTCAGTGTTCCAGCAGAAGGAGACAACGTTTCAGAAAAGGCATTGTAGCAAACCAAAAAAGAAATTTTAAGCGCAGCAGAGTAACCAGCGCACATACCTGTTAGCTCAGGTGAGTTTAAAAGGCTGCTGTTGATAACAAGGGCATTTGCTAAATAGATGGTGTGTGTGCAACAATATACTGAAAGGTCAATTATATTGTGCAGCTTATCTCACCACCTGTAGTTATTTAGGTGAAAGCTCCAAAATGCTTGCCTAATATGTCTGTTTATCCAAAAGGAAGTAAAAAGGGAGAGCTAGAAAGATAGCATTGCATCACATTACATGGCAATGCAATGCACAGTTGCTGAAGTTGAACCAAAATGAGCTTGTAATCTGGCTTCTGCAACTTTGAACATGAAAAATCCAATGAGGAGAAGAAAAGCAAAGCCAAAGAGTCCATCCCAAAATCCGACAAACAAGCAAAATGAACAAAAAACATTGAATTCAATTCTTTCTGATTTTAGAAACTGCATTAAAGAAGGGGTGCACCGGTCCTGGAGATACTGCAATACCAGGTCAATGCGTGGAGTGGACCGAGCAAGCTCTTTTTCCATCTCCCTGTTCTAAAAATCCATTTAATATATGGTCCCCAGATAGGGGACGTATCAGATATTAAACTGATAAGAACAGATACTACACTTGATCTTAGCCAAAAGGCCGAGAAGCGATAACCAGAATTGGTTTCAAACTACGGAGCCACCCAAGGATCCTGAAAAGTCCATTTGTGGAGATGAGCTCCTGGACTCCCGTTAAGAAGACATGTTGTCAACCTCTAGATCCCTTACATGCCTGCACTTTTCGGCTTGCTGCTGCTGCAATCCACGCGTTTTAGATCTGCATAACTCCACCTCTTTAAACACAGCACCTTCACCCCCTGCTGTTCCCACCCGCCTCAACACCGTTGGAAGGGAGGAGAACCAATTAAGGCGGGGGGTGGGGTGGAACGAGCAGCTGTCTACCCTTAGCAGGAGGGCTCCTGATTACATACCTCTCCTGCTGCTGCTGCTGCTGGCTGTCCAGCAGCAGACTGAAGGTGGCTGCTGCTGTGCACAG
This sequence comes from Phyllobates terribilis, assembly GCF_046119375.1. Lineage (NCBI taxonomy): Eukaryota > Metazoa > Chordata > Amphibia > Anura > Dendrobatidae > Phyllobates > Phyllobates terribilis. Next base: position 652,829,302 of record NW_027362765.1, read on the forward strand.
GTATATAAAGGCTCAGAGCCTATTATGACACGCGCAGCCAGCGTTCCATTGCCACATTCCATCTACTGCAGGCAGGATACCTGGCTGGCTGAATGTCGCTGAGAAGCTCACAGAGACCGCCATAAGCAACAGTTTAACAGAATGCCACAGACTAATCAACCAAACTTTTTGGGTTGGGTTCTCTTTTATAGTCTGCAGGCATTAAATGAAAGAAGTCAGTGTTCCAGCAGAAGGAGACAACGTTTCAGAAAAGGCATTGTAGCAAACCAAAAAAGAAATTTTAAGCGCAGCAGAGTAACCAGCGCACATACCTGTTAGCTCAGGTGAGTTTAAAAGGCTGCTGTTGATAACAAGGGCATTTGCTAAATAGATGGTGTGTGTGCAACAATATACTGAAAGGTCAATTATATTGTGCAGCTTATCTCACCACCTGTAGTTATTTAGGTGAAAGCTCCAAAATGCTTGCCTAATATGTCTGTTTATCCAAAAGGAAGTAAAAAGGGAGAGCTAGAAAGATAGCATTGCATCACATTACATGGCAATGCAATGCACAGTTGCTGAAGTTGAACCAAAATGAGCTTGTAATCTGGCTTCTGCAACTTTGAACATGAAAAATCCAATGAGGAGAAGAAAAGCAAAGCCAAAGAGTCCATCCCAAAATCCGACAAACAAGCAAAATGAACAAAAAACATTGAATTCAATTCTTTCTGATTTTAGAAACTGCATTAAAGAAGGGGTGCACCGGTCCTGGAGATACTGCAATACCAGGTCAATGCGTGGAGTGGACAGAGCAAGCTCTTTTTCCATCTCCCTGTTCTAAAAATCCATTTAATATATGGTCCCCAGATAGGGGACGTATCAGATATTAAACTGATAAGAACAGATACTACACTTGATCTTAGCCAAAAGGCCGAGAAGCGATAACCAGAATTGGTTTCAAACTACGGAGCCACCCAAGGATCCTGAAAAGTCCATTTGTGAAGATGAGCTCCTGGACTCCCGTTAAGAAGACATGTTGTCAACCTCTAGATCCCTTACATGCCTGCACTTTTCGGCTTGCTGCTGCTGCAATCCACGCGTTTTAGATCTGCATAACTCCACCTCTTTAAACACAGCACCTTCACCCCCTGCTGTTCCCACCCGCCTCAACACCGTTGGAAGGGAGGAGAACCAATTAAGGCGGGGGGTGGGGTGGAACGAGCAGCTGTCTACCCTTAGCAGGAGGGCTCCTGATTACATACCTCTCCTGCTGCTGCTGCTGCTGGCTGTCCAGCAGCAGACTGAAGGTGGCTGCTGCTGTGCACAGGTATATAAAGGCTCAGAGCCTATTATGACACGCGCAGCCAGCGTTCCATTGCCACATTCCATCTACTGCAGGCAGGATACCTGGCTGGCTGAATGTCGCTGAGAAGCTCACAGAGACCACCATAAGCAACAGTTTAACAGAATGCCACAGACTAATCAACCAAACTTTTTGGGTTGGGTTCTCTTTTATAGTCTGCAGGCATTAAATGAAAGAAGTCAGTGTTCCAGCAGAAGGAGACAACGTTTCAAAAAAGGCATTGTAGCAAACCAAAAAAGAAATTTTAAGCGCAGCAGAGTAACCAGCGCACATACCTGTTAGCTCAGGTGAGTTTAAAAGGCTGCTGTTGATAACAAGGGCATTTGCTAAATAGATGGTGTGTGTGCAACAATATACTGAAAGGTCAATTATATTGTGCAGCTTATCTCACCACCTGTAGTTATTTAGGTGAAAGCTCCAAAATGCTTGCCTAATATGTCTGTTTATCCAAAAGGAAGTAAAAAGGGAGAGCTAGAAAGATAGCATTGCATCACATTACATGGCAATGCAATGCACAGTTGCTGAAGTTGAACCAAAATGAGCTTGTAATCTGGCTTCTGCAACTTTGAACATGAAAAATCCAATGAGGAGAAGAAAAGCAAAGCCAAAGAGTCCATCCCAAAATCCGACAAACAAGCAAAATGAACAAAAAACATTGAATTCAATTCTTTCTGATTTTAGAAACTGCATTAAAGAAGGGGTGCACCGGTCCTGGAGATACTGCAATACCAGGTCAATGCGTGGAGTGGACAGAGCAAGCTCTTTTTCCATCTCCCTGTTCTAAAAATCCTTTTAATATATGGTCCCCAGATAGGGGACGTATCAGATATTAAACTGATAAGAACAGATACTACACTTGATCTTAGCCAAAAGGCCGAGAAGCGATAACCAGAATTGGTTTCAAACTACGGAGCCACCCAAGGATCCTGAAAAGTCCATTTGTGGAGATGAGCTCCTGGACTCCCGTTAAGAAGACATGTTGTCAACCTCTAGATCCCTTACATGCCTGCACTTTTCGGCTTGCTGCTGCTGCAATCCACGCGTTTTAGATCTGCATAACTCCACCTCTTTAAACACAGCACCTTCACCCCCTGCTGTTCCCACCCGCCTCAACACCGTTGGAAGGGAGGAGAACCAATTAAGGCGGGGGGTGGGGTGGAACGAGCAGCTGTCTACCCTTAGCAGGAGGGCTCCTGATTACATACCTCTCCTGCTGCTGCTGCTGCTGGCTGTCCAGCAGCAGACTGAAGGTGGCTGCTGCTGTGCACAGGTATATAAAGGCTCAGAGCCTATTATGACACGCGCAGCCAGCGTTCCATTGCCACATTCCATCTACTGCAGGCAGGATACCTGGCTGGCTGAATGTCGCTGAGAAGCTCACAGAGACCGCCATAAGCAACAGTTTAACAGAATGCCACAGACTAATCAACCAAACTTTTTGGGTTGGGTTCTCTTTTATAGTCTGCAGGCATTAAATGAAAGAAGTCAGTGTTCCAGCAGAAGGAGACAACGTTTCAGAAAAGGCATTGTAGCAAACCAAAAAAGAAATTTTAAGCGCAGCAGAGTAACCAGCGCACATACCTGTTAGCTCAGGTGAGTTTAAAAGGCTGCTGTTGATAACAAGGGCATTTGCTAAATAGATGGTGTGTGTGCAACAATATACTGAAAGGTCAATTATATTGTGCAGCTTATCTCACCACCTGTAGTTATTTAGGTGAAAGCTCCAAAATGCTTGCCTAATATGTCTGTTTATCCAAAAGGAAGTAAAAAGGGAGAGCTAGAAAGATAGCATTGCATCACATTACATGGCAATGCAATGCACAGTTGCTGAAGTTGAACCAAAATGAGCTTGTAATCTGGCTTCTGCAACTTTGAACATGAAAAATCCAATGAGGAGAAGAAAAGCAAAGCCAAAGAGTCCTTCCCAAAATCCGACAAACAAGCAAAATGATCAAAAAACATTGAATTCAATTCTTTCTGATTTTAGAAACTGCATTAAAGAAGGGGTGCACCGGTCCTGGAGATACTGCAATACCAGGTCAATGCGTGGAGTGGACAGAGCAAGCTCTTTTTCCATCTCCCTGTTCTAAAAATCCATTTAATATATGGTCCCCAGATAGGGGACGTATCAGATATTAAACTGATAAGAACAGATACTACACTTGATCTTAGCCAAAAGGCCGAGAAGCGATAACCAGAATTGGTTTCAAACTACGGAGCCACCCAAGGATCCTGAAAAGTCCATTTGTGGAGATGAGCTCCTGGACTCCCGTTAAGAAGACATGTTGTCAACCTCTAGATCCCTTACATGCCTGCACTTTTCGGCTTGCTGCTGCTGCAATCCACGCGTTTTAGATCTGCATAACTCCACCTCTTTAAACACAGCACCTTCACCCCCTGCTGTTCCCACCCGCCTCAACACCGTTGGAAGGGAGGAGAACCAATTAAGGCGGGGGGTGGGGTGGAACGAGCAGCTGTCTACCCTTAGCAGGAGGGCTCCTGATTACATACCTCTCCTGCTGCTGCTGCTGCTGGCTGTCCAGCAGCAGACTGAAGGTGGCTGCTGCTGTGCACAGGTATATAAAGGCTCAGAGCCTATTATGACACGCGCAGCCAGCGTTCCATTGCCACATTCCATCTACTGCAGGCAGGATACCTGGCTGGCTGAATGTCGCTGAGAAGCTCACAGAGACCGCCATAAGCAACAGTTTAACAGAATGCCACAGACTAATCAACCAAACTTTTTGGGTTGGGTTCTCTTTTATAGTCTGCAGGCATTAAATGAAAGAAGTCAGTGTTCCAGCAGAAGGAGACAACGTTTCAGAAAAGGCATTGTAGCAAACCAAAAAAGAAATTTTAAGCGCAGCAGAGTAACCAGCGCACATACCTGTTAGCTCAGGTGAGTTTAAAAGGCTGCTGTTGATAACAAGGGCATTTGCTAAATAGATGGTGTGTGTGCAACAATATACTGAAAGGTCAATTATATTGTGCAGCTTATCTCACCACCTGTAGTTATTTAGGTGAAAGCTCCAAAATGCTTGCCTAATATGTCTGTTTATCCAAAAGGAAGTAAAAAGGGAGAGCTAGAAAGATAGCATTGCATCACATTACATGGCAATGCAATGCACAGTTGCTGAAGTTGAACCAAAATGAGCTTGTAATCTGGCTTCTGCAACTTTGAACATGAAAAATCCAATGAGGAGAAGAAAAGCAAAGCCAAAGAGTCCATCCCAAAATCCGACAAACAAGCAAAATGAACAAAAAACATTGAATTCAATTCTTTCTGATTTTAGAAACTGCATTAAAGAAGGGGTGCACCGGTCCTGGAGATACTGCAATACCAGGTCAATGCGTGGAGTGGACAGAGCAAGCTCTTTTTCCATCTCCCTGTTCTAAAAATCCATTTAATATATGGTCCCCAGATAGGGGACGTATCAGATATTAAACTGATAAGAACAGATACTACACTTGATCTTAGCCAAAAGGCCGAGAAGCGATAACCAGAATTGGTTTCAAACTACGGAGCCACCCAAGGATCCTGAAAAGTCCTTTTGTGGAGATGAGCTCCTGGACTCCCGTTAAGAAGACATGTTGTCAACCTCTAGATCCCTTACATGCCTGCACTTTTCGGCTTGCTGCTGCTGCAATCCACGCGTTTTAGATCTGCATAACTCCACCTCTTTAAACACAGCACCTTCACCCCCTGCTGTTCCCACCCGCCTCAACACCGTTGGAAGGGAGGAGAACCAATTAAGGCGGGGGGTGGGGTGGAACGAGCAGCTGTCTACCCTTAGCAGGAGGGCTCCTGATTACATACCTCTCCTGCTGCTGCTGCTGCTGGCTGTCCAGCAGCAGACTGAAGGTGGCTGCTGCTGTGCACAGGTATATAAAGGCTCAGAGCCTATTATGACACGCGCAGCCAGCGTTCCATTGCCACATTCCATCTACTGCAGGCAGGATACCTGGCTGGCTGAATGTCGCTGAGAAGCTCACAGAGACCGCCATAAGCAACAGTTTAACAGAATGCCACAGACTAATCAACCAAACTTTTTGGGTTGGGTTCTCTTTTATAGTCTGCAGGCATTAAATGAAAGAAGTCAGTGTTCCAGCAGAAGGAGACAACGTTTCAGAAAAGGCATTGTAGCAAACCAAAAAAGAAATTTTAAGCGCAGCAGAGTAACCAGCGCACATACCTGTTAGCTCAGGTGAGTTTAAAAGGCTGCTGTTGATAACAAGGGCATTTGCTAAATAGATGGTGTGTGTGCAACAATATACTGAAAGGTCAATTATATTGTGCAGCTTATCTCACCACCTGTAGTTATTTAGGTGAAAGCTCCAAAATGCTTGCCTAATATGTCTGTTTATCCAAAAGGAAGTAAAAAGGGAGAGCTAGAAAGATAGCATTGCATCACATTACATGGCAATGCAATGCACAGTTGCTGAAGTTGAACCAAAATGAGCTTGTAATCTGGCTTCTGCAACTTTGAACATGAAAAATCCAATGAGGAGAAGAAAAGCAAAGCCAAAGAGTCCATCCCAAAATCCGACAAACAAGCAAAATGAACAAAAAACATTGAATTCAATTCTTTCTGATTTTAGAAACTGCATTAAAGAAGGGGTGCACCGGTCCTGGAGATACTGCAATACCAGGTCAATGCGTGGAGTGGACAGAGCAAGCTCTTTTTCCATCTCCCTGTTCTAAAAATCCATTTAATATATGGTCCCCAGATAGGGGACGTATCAGATATTAAACTGATAAGAACAGATACTACACTTGATCTTAGCCAAAAGGCCGAGAAGCGATAACCAGAATTGGTTTCAAACTACGGAGCCACCCAAGGATCCTGAAAAGTCCATTTGTGGAGATGAGCTCCTGGACTCCCGTTAAGAAGACATGTTGTCAACCTCTAGATCCCTTACATGCCTGCACTTTTCGGCTTACTGCTGCTGCAATCCACGCGTTTTAGATCTGCATAACTCCACCTCTTTAAACACAGCACCTTCACCCCCTGCTGTTCCCACCCGCCTCAACACCGTTGGAAGGGAGGAGAACCAATTAAGGCGGGGGGTGGGGTGGAACGAGCAGCTGTCTACCCTTAGCAGGAGGGCTCCTGATTACATACCTCTCCTGCTGCTGCTGCTGCTGGCTGTCCAGCAGCAGACTGAAGGTGGCTGCTGCTGTGCACAGGTATATAAAGGCTCAGAGCCTATTATGACACGCGCAGCCAGCGTTCCATTGCCACATTCCATCTACTGCAGGCAGGATACCTGGCTGGCTGAATGTCGCTGAGAAGCTCACAGAGACCGCCATAAGCAACAGTTTAACAGAATGCCACAGACTAATCAACCAAACTTTTTGGGTTGGGTTCTCTTTTATAGTCTGCAGGCATTAAATGAAAGAAGTCAGTGTTCCAGCAGAAGGAGACAACGTTTCAGAAAAGGCATTGTAGCAAACCAAAAAAGAAATTTTAAGCGCAGCAGAGTAACCAGCGCACATACCTGTTAGCTCAGGTGAGTTTAAAAGGCTGCTGTTGATAACAAGGGCATTTGCTAAATAGATGGTGTGTGTGCAACAATATACTGAAAGGTCAATTATATTGTGCAGCTTATCTCACCACCTGTAGTTATTTAGGTGAAAGCTCCAAAATGCTTGCCTAATATGTCTGTTTATCCAAAAGGAAGTAAAAAGGGAGAGCTAGAAAGATAGCATTGCATCACATTACATGGCAATGCAATGCACAGTTGCTGAAGTTGAACCAAAATGAGCTTGTAATCTGGCTTCTGCAACTTTGAACATGAAAAATCCAATGAGGAGAAGAAAAGCAAAGCCAAAGAGTCCATCCCAAAATCCGACAAACAAGCAAAATGAACAAAAAACATTGAATTCAATTCTTTCTGATTTTAGAAACTGCATTAAAGAAGGGGTGCACCGGTCCTGGAGATACTGCAATACCAGGTCAATGCGTGGAGTGGACAGAGCAAGCTCTTTTTCCATCTCCCTGTTCTAAAAATCCATTTAATATATGGTCCCCAGATAGGGGACGTATCAGATATTAAACTGATAAGAACAGATACTACACTTGATCTTAGCCAAAAGGCCGAGAAGCGATAACCAGAATTGGTTTCAAACTACGGAGCCACCCAAGGATCCTGAAAAGTCCATTTGTGGAGATGAGCTCCTGGACTCCCGTTAAGAAGACATGTTGTCAACCTCTAGATCCCTTACATGCCTGCACTTTTCGGCTTGCTGCTGCTGCAATCCACGCGTTTTAGATCTGCATAACTCCACCTCTTTAAACACAGCACCTTCACCCCCTGCTGTTCCCACCCGCCTCAACACCGTTGGAAGGGAGGAGAACCAATTAAGGCGGGGGGTGGGGTGGAACGAGCAGCTGTCTACCCTTAGCAGGAGGGCTCCTGATTACATACCTCTCCTGCTGCTGCTGCTGCTGGCTGTCCAGCAGCAGACTGAAGGTGGCTGCTGCTGTGCACAGGTATATAAAGGCTCAGAGCCTATTATGACACGCGCAGCCAGCGTTCCATTGCCACATTCCATCTACTGCAGGCAGGATACCTGGCTGGCTGAATGTCGCTGAGAAGCTCACAGAGACCGCCATAAGCAACAGTTTAACAGAATGCCACAGACTAATCAACCAAACTTTTTGGGTTGGGTTCTCTTTTATAGTCTGCAGGCATTAAATGAAAGAAGTCAGTGTTCCAGCAGAAGGAGACAACGTTTCAGAAAAGGCATTGTAGCAAACCAAAAAAGAAATTTTAAGCGCAGCAGAGTAACCAGCGCACATACCTGTTAGCTCAGGTGAGTTTAAAAGGCTGCTGTTGATAACAAGGGCATTTGCTAAATAGATGGTGTGTGTGCAACAATATACTGAAAGGTCAATTATATTGTGCAGCTTATCTCACCACCTGTAGTTATTTAGGTGAAAGCTCCAAAATGCTTGCCTAATATGTCTGTTTATCCAAAAGGAAGTAAAAAGGGAGAGCTAGAAAGATAGCATTGCATCACATTACATGGCAATGCAATGCACAGTTGCTGAAGTTGAACCAAAATGAGCTTGTAATCTGGCTTCTGCAACTTTGAACATGAAAAATCCAATGAGGAGAAGAAAAGCAAAGCCAAAGAGTCCATCCCAAAATCCGACAAACAAGCAAAATGAACAAAAAACATTGAATTCAATTCTTTCTGATTTTAGAAACTGCATTAAAGAAGGGGTGCACCGGTCCTGGAGATACTGCAATACCAGGTCAATGCGTGGAGTGGACAGAGCAAGCTCTTTTTCCATCTCCCTGTTCTAAAAATCCATTTAATATATGGTCCCCAGATAGGGGACGTATCAGATATTAAACTGATAAGAACAGATACTACACTTGATCTTAGCCAAAAGGCCGAGAAGCGATAACCAGAATTGGTTTCAAACTACGGAGCCACCCAAGGATCCTGAAAAGTCCATTTGTGGAGATGAGCTCCTGGACTCCCGTTAAGAAGACATGTTGTCAACCTCTAGATCCCTTACATGCCTGCACTTTTCGGCTTGCTGCTGCTGCAATCCACGCGTTTTAGATCTGCATAACTCCACCTCTTTAAACACAGCACCTTCACCCCCTGCTGTTCCCACCCGCCTCAACACCGTTGGAAGGGAGGAGAACCAATTAAGGCGGGGGGTGGGGTGGAACGAGCAGCTGTCTACCCTTAGCAGGAGGGCTCCTGATTACATACCTCTCCTGCTGCTGCTGCTGCTGGCTGTCCAGCAGCAGACTGAAGGTGGCTGCTGCTGTGCACAGGTATATAAAGGCTCAGAGCCTATTATGACACGCGCAGCCAGCGTTCCATTGCCACATTCCATCTACTGCAGGCAGGATACCTGGCTGGCTGAATGTCGCTGAGAAGCTCACAGAGACCGCCATAAGCAACAGTTTAACAGAATGCCACAGACTAATCAACCAAACTTTTTGGGTTGGGTTCTCTTTTATAGTCTGCAGGCATTAAATGAAAGAAGTCAGTGTTCCAGCAGAAGGAGACAACGTTTCAGAAAAGGCATTGTAGCAAACCAAAAAAGAAATTTTAAGCGCAGCAGAGTAACCAGCGCACATACCTGTTAGCTCAGGTGAGTTTAAAAGGCTGCTGTTGATAACAAGGGCATTTGCTAAATAGATGGTGTGTGTGCAACAATATACTGAAAGGTCAATTATATTGTGCAGCTTATCTCACCACCTGTAGTTATTTAGGTGAAAGCTCCAAAATGCTTGCCTAATATGTCTGTTTATCCAAAAGGAAGTAAAAAGGGAGAGCTAGAAAGATAGCATTGCATCACATTACATGGCAATGCAATGCACAGTTGCTGAAGTTGAACCAAAATGAGCTTGTAATCTGGCTTCTGCAACTTTGAACATGAAAAATCCAATGAGGAGAAGAAAAGCAAAGCCAAAGAGTCCATCCCAAAATCCGACAAACAAGCAAAATGAACAAAAAACATTGAATTCAATTCTTTCTGATTTTAGAAACTGCATTAAAGAAGGGGTGCACCGGTCCTGGAGATACTGCAATACCAGGTCAATGCGTGGAGTGGACAGAGCAAGCTCTTTTTCCATCTCCCTGTTCTAAAAATCCATTTAATATATGGTCCCCAGATAGGGGACGTATCAGATATTAAACTGATAAGAACAGATACTACACTTGATCTTAGCCAAAAGGCCGAGAAGCGATAACCAGAATTGGTTTCAAACTACGGAGCCACCCAAGGATCCTGAAAAGTCCATTTGTGGAGATGAGCTCCTGGACTCCCGTTAAGAAGACATGTTGTCAACCTCTAGATCCCTTACATGCCTGCACTTTTCGGCTTGCTGCTGCTGCAATCCACGCGTTTTAGATCTGCATAACTCCACCTCTTTAAACACAGCACCTTCACCCCCTGCTGTTCCCACCCGCCTCAACACCGTTGGAAGGGAGGAGAACCAATTAAGGCGGGGGGTGGGGTGGAACGAGCAGCTGTCTACCCTTAGCAGGAGGGCTCCTGATTACATACCTCTCCTGCTGCTGCTGCTGGCTGTCCAGCAGCAGACTGAAGGTGGCTGCTGCTGTGCACAGGTATATAAAGGCTCAGAGCCTATTATGACACGCGCAGCCAGCGTTTCATTGCCACATTCCATCTACTGCAGGCAGGATACCTGGCTGGCTGAATGTCGCTGAGAAGCTCACAGAGACCGCCATAAGCAACAGTTTAACAGAATGCCACAGACTAATCAACCAAACTTTTTGGGTTGGGTTCTCTTTTATAGTCTGCAGGCATTAAATGAAAGAAGTCAGTGTTCCAGCAGAAGGAGACAACGTTTCAGAAAAGGCATTGTAGCAAACCAAAAAAGAAATTTTAAGCGCAGCAGAGTAACCAGCGCACATACCTGTTAGCTCAGGTGAGTTTAAAAGGCTGCTGTTGATAACAAGGGCATTTGCTAAATAGATGGTGTGTGTGCAACAATATACTGAAAGGTCAATTATATTGTGCAGCTTATCTCACCACCTGTAGTTATTTAGGTGAAAGCTCCAAAATGCTTGCCTAATATGTCTGTTTATCCAAAAGGAAGTAAAAAGGGAGAGCTAGAAAGATAGCATTGCATCACATTACATGGCAATGCAATGCACAGTTGCTGAAGTTGAACCAAAATGAGCTTGTAATCTGGCTTCTGCAACTTTGAACATGAAAAATCCAATGAGGAGAAGAAAAGCAAAGCCAAAGAGTCCATCCCAAAATCCGACAAACAAGCAAAATGAACAAAAAACATTGAATTCAATTCTTTCTGATTTTAGAAACTGCATTAAAGAAGGGGTGCACCGGTCCTGGAGATACTGCAATACCAGGTCAATGCGTGGAGTGGACAGAGCAAGCTCTTTTTCCATCTCCCTGTTCTAAAAATCCATTTAATATATGGTCCCCAGATAGGGGACGTATCAGATATTAAACTGATAAGAACAGATACTACACTTGATCTTAGCCAAAAGGCCGAGAAGCGATAATCAGAATTGGTTTCAAACTACGGAGCCACCCAAGGATCCTGAAAAGTCCATTTGTGGAGATGAGCTCCTGGACTCCCGTTAAGAAGACATGTTGTCAACCTCTAGATCCCTTACATGCCTGCACTTTTCGGCTTGCTGCTGCTGCAATCCACGCGTTTTAGATCTGCATAACTCCACCTCTTTAAACACAGCACCTTCACCCCCTGCTGTTCCCACCCGCCTCAACACCGTTGGAAGGGAGGAGAACCAAATAAGGCGGGGGGTGGGGTGGAACGAGCAGCTGTCTACCCTTAGCAGGAGGGCTCCTGATTACATACCTCTCCTGCTGCTGCTGCTGCTGGCTGTCCAGCAGCAGACTGAAGGTGGCTGCTGCTGTGCACAGGTATATAAAGGCTCAGAGCCTATTATGACACGCGCAGCCAGCGTTTCATTGCCACATTCCATCTACTGCAGGCAGGATACCTGGCTGGCTGAATGTCGCTGAGAAGCTCACAGAGACCGCCATAAGCAACAGTTTAACAGAATGCCACAGACTAATCAACCAAACTTTTTGGGTTGGGTTCTCTTTTATAGTCTGCAGGCATTAAATGAAAGAAGTCAGTGTTCCAGCAGAAGGAGACAACGTTTCAGAAAAGGCATTGTAGCAAACCAAAAAAGAAATTTTAAGCGCAGCAGAGTAACCAGCGCACATACCTGTTAGCTCAGGTGAGTTTAAAAGGCTGCTGTTGATAACAAGGGCATTTGCTAAATAGATGGTGTGTGTGCAACAATATACTGAAAGGTCAATTATATTGTGCAGCTTATCTCACCACCTGTAGTTATTTAGGTGAAAGCTCCAAAATGCTTGCCTAATATGTCTGTTTATCCAAAAGGAAGTAAAAAGGGAGAGCTAGAAAGATAGCATTGCATCACATTACATGGCAATGCAATGCACAGTTGCTGAAGTTGAACCAAAATGAGCTTGTAATCTGGCTTCTGCAACTTTGAACATGAAAAATCCAATGAGGAGAAGAAAAGCAAAGCCAAAGAGTCCATCCCAAAATCCGACAAACAAGCAAAATGAACAAAAAACATTGAATTCAATTCTTTCTGATTTTAGAAACTGCATTAAAGAAGGGGTGCACCGGTCCTGGAGATACTGCAATACCAGGTCAATGCGTGGAGTGGACAGAGCAAGCTCTTTTTCCATCTCCCTGTTCTAAAAATCCATTTAATATATGGTCCCCAGATAGGGGACGTATCAGATATTAAACTGATAAGAACAGATACTACACTTGATCTTAGCCAAAAGGCCGAGAAGCGATAATCAGAATTGGTTTCAAACTACGGAGCCACCCAAGGATCCTGAAAAGTCCATTTGTGGAGATGAGCTCCTGGACTCCCGTTAAGAAGACATGTTGTCAACCTCTAGATCCCTTACATGCCTGCACTTTTCGGCTTGCTGCTGCTGCAATCCACGCGTTTTAGATCTGCATAACTCCACCTCTTTAAACACAGCACCTTCACCCCCTGCTGTTCCCACCCGCCTCAACACCGTTGGAAGGGAGGAGAACCAAATAAGGCGGGGGGTGGGGTGGAACGAGCAGCTGTCTACCCTTAGCAGGAGGGCTCCTGATTACATACCTCTCCTGCTGCTGCTGCTGCTGGCTGTCCAGCAGCAGACTGAAGGTGGCTGCTGCTGTGCACAGGTATATAAAGGCTCAGAGCCTATTATGACACGCGCAGCCAGCGTTTCATTGCCACATTCCATCTACTGCAGGCAGGATACCTGGCTGGCTGAATGTCGCTGAGAAGCTCACAGAGACCGCCATAAGCAACAGTTTAACAGAATGCCACAGACTAATCAACCAAACTTTTTGGGTTGGGTTCTCTTTTATAGTCTGCAGGCATTAAATGAAAGAAGTCAGTGTTCCAGCAGAAGGAGACAACGTTTCAGAAAAGGCATTGTAGCAAACCAAAAAAGAAATTTTAAGCGCAGCAGAGTAACCAGCGCACATACCTGTTAGCTCAGGTGAGTTTAAAAGGCTGCTGTTGATAACAAGGGCATTTGCTAAATAGATGGTGTGTGTGCAACAATATACTGAAAGGTCAATTATATTGTGCAGCTTATCTCACCACCTGTAGTTATTTAGGTGAAAGCTCCAAAATGCTTGCCTAATATGTCTGTTTATCCAAAAGGAAGTAAAAAGGGAGAGCTAGAAAGATAGCATTGCATCACATTACATGGCAATGCAATGCACAGTTGCTGAAGTTGAACCAAAATGAGCTTGTAATCTGGCTTCTGCAACTTTGAACATGAAAAATCCAATGAGGAGGAGAAAAGCAAAGCCAAAGAGTCCATCCCAAAATCCGACAAACAAGCAAAATGAACAAAAAACATTGAATTCAATTCTTTCTGATTTTAGAAACTGCATTAAAGAAGGGGTGCACCGGTCCTGGAGATACTGCAATACCAGGTCAATGCGTGGAGTGGACAGAGCAAGCTCTTTTTCCATCTCCCTGTTCTAAAAATCCATTTAATATATGGTCCCCAGATAGGGGACGTATCAGATATTAAACTGATAAGAACAGATACTACACTTGATCTTAGCCAAAAGGCCGAGAAGCGATAACCAGAATTGGTTTCAAACTACGGAGCCACCCAAGGATCCTGAAAAGTCCATTTGTGGAGATGAGCTCCTGGACTCCCGTTAAGAAGACATGTTGTCAACCTCTAGATCCCTTACATGCCTGCACTTTTCGGCTTGCTGCTGCTGCAATCCACGCGTTTTAGATCTGCATAACTCCACCTCTTTAAACACAGCACCTTCACCCCCTGCTGTTCCCACCCGCCTCAACACCGTTGGAAGGGAGGAGAACCAATTAAGGCGGGGGGGGGGGGTGGAACGAGCAGCTGTCTACCCTTAGCAGGAGGGCTCCTGATTACAAACCTCTCCTGCTGCTGCTGCTGCTGGCTGTCCAGCAGCAGACTGAAGGTGGCTGCTGCTGTGCACAGGTATATAAAGGCTCAGAGCCTATTATGACACGCGCAGCCAGCGTTCCATTGCCACATTCCATCTACTGCAGGCAGGATACCTGGCTGGCTGAATGTCGCTGAGAAGCTCACAGAGACCGCCATAAGCAACAGTTTAACAGAATGCCACAGACTAATCAACCAAACTTTTTGGGTTGGGTTCTCTTTTATAGTCTGCAGGCATTAAATGAAAGAAGTCAGTGTTCCAGCAGAAGGAGACAACGTTTCAGAAAAGGCATTGTAGCAAACCAAAAAAGAAATTTTAAGCGCAGCAGAGTAACCAGCGCACATACCTGTTAGCTCAGGTGAGTTTAAAAGGCTGCTGTTGATAACAAGGGCATTTGCTAAATAGATGGTGTGTGTGCAACAATATACTGAAAGGTCAATTATATTGTGCAGCTTATCTCACCACCTGTAGTTATTTAGGTGAAAGCTCCAAAATGCTTGCCTAATATGTCTGTTTATCCAAAAGGAAGTAAAAAGGGAGAGCTAGAAAGATAGCATTGCATCACATTACATGGCAATGCAATGCACAGTTGCTGAAGTTGAACCAAAATGAGCTTGTAATCTGGCTTCTGCAACTTTGAACATGAAAAATCCAATGAGGAGAAGAAAAGCAAAGCCAAAGAGTCCATCCCAAAATCCGACAAACAAGCAAAATGAACAAAAAACATTGAATTCAATTCTTTCTGATTTTAGAAACTGCATTAAAGAAGGGGTGCACCGGTCCTGGAGATACTGCAATACCAGGTCAATGCGTGGAGTGGACAGAGCAAGCTCTTTTTCCATCTCCCTGTTCTAAAAATCCATTTAATATATGGTCCCCAGATAGGGGACGTATCAGATATTAAACTGATAAGAACAGATACTACACTTGATCTTAGCCAAAAGGCCGAGAAGCGATAACCAGAATTGGTTTCAAACTACGGAGCCACCCAAGGATCCTGAAAAGTCCATTTGTGGAGATGAGCTCCTGGACTCCCGTTAAGAAGACATGTTGTCAACCTCTAGATCCCTTACATGCCTGCACTTTTCAGCTTGCTGCTGCTGCAATCCACGCGTTTTAGATCTGCATAACTCCACCTCTTTAAACACAGCACCTTCACCCCCTGCTGTTCCCACCCGCCTCAACACCGTTGGAAGGGAGGAGAACCAATTAAGGCGGGGGGTGGGGTGGAACGAGCAGCTGTCTACCCTTAGCAGGAGGGCTCCTGATTACATACCTCTCCTGCTGCTGCTGCTGCTGGCTGTCCAGCAGCAGACTGAAGGTGGCTGCTGCTGTGCACAGGTATATAAAGGCTCAGAGCCTATTATGACACGCGCAGCCAGCGTTCCATTGCCACATTCCATCTACTGCAGGCAGGATACCTGGCTGGCTGAATGTCGCTGAGAAGCTCACAGAGACCGCCATAAGCAACAGTTTAACAGAATGCCACAGACTAATCAACCAAACTTTTTGGGTTGGGTTCTCTTTTATAGTCTGCAGGCATTAAATGAAAGAAGTCAGTGTTCCAGCAGAAGGAGACAACGTTTCAGAAAAGGCATTGTAGCAAACCAAAAAAGAAATTTTAAGCGCAGCAGAGTAACCAGCGCACATACCTGTTAGCTCAGGTGAGTTTAAAAGGCTGCTGTTGATAACAAGGGCATTTGCTAAATAGATGGTGTGTGTGCAACAATATACTGAAAGGTCAATTATATTGTGCAGCTTATCTCACCACCTGTAGTTATTTAGGTGAAAGCTCCAAAATGCTTGCCTAATATGTCTGTTTATCCAAAAGGAAGTAAAAAGGGAGAGCTAGAAAGATAGCATTGCATCACATTACATGGCAATGCAATGCACAGTTGCTGAAGTTGAACCAAAATGAGCTTGTAATCTGGCTTCTGCAACTTTGAACATGAAAAATCCAATGAGGAGAAGAAAAGCAAAGCCAAAGAGTCCATCCCAAAATCCGACAAACAAGCAAAATGAACAAAAAACATTGAATTCAATTCTTTCTGATTTTAGAAACTGCATTAAAGAAGGGGTGCACCGGTCCTGGAGATACTGCAATACCAGGTCAATGCGTGGAGTGGACAGAGCAAGCTCTTTTTCCATCTCCCTGTTCTAAAAATCCATTTAATATATGGTCCCCAGATAGGGGACGTATCAGATATTAAACTGATAAGAACAGATACTACACTTGATCTTAGCCAAAAGGCCGAGAAGCGATAACCAGAATTGGTTTCAAACTACGGAGCCACCCAAGGATCCTGAAAAGTCCATTTGTGGAGATGAGCTCCTGGACTCCCGTTAAGAAGACATGTTGTCAACCTCTAGATCCCTTACATGCCTGCACTTTTCGGCTTGCTGCTGCTGCAATCCACGCGTTTTAGATCTGCATAACTCCACCTCTTTAAACACAGCACCTTCACCCCCTGCTGTTCCCACCCGCCTCAACACCGTTGGAAGGGAGGAGAACCAATTAAGGCGTGGGGTGGGGAGGAACGAGCAGCTGTCTACCCTTAGCAGGAGGGCTCCTGATTACATACCTCTCCTGCTGCTGCTGCTGCTGGCTGTCCAGCAGCAGACTGAAGGTGGCTGCTGCTGTGCACAGGTATATAAAGGCTCAGAGCCTATTATGACACGCGCAGCCAGCGTTCCATTGCCACATTCCATCTACTGCAGGCAGGATACCTGGCTGGCTGAATGTCGCTGAGAAGCTCACAGAGACCGCCATAAGCAACAGTTTAACAGAATGCCACAGACTAATCAACCAAACTTTTTGGGTTGGGTTCTCTTTTATAGTCTGCAGGCATTAAATGAAAGAAGTCAGTGTTCCAGCAGAAGGAGACAACGTTTCAGAAAAGGCATTGTAGCAAACCAAAAAAGAAATTTTAAGCGCAGCAGAGTAACCAGCGCACATACCTGTTAGCTCAGGTGAGTTTAAAAGGCTGCTGTTGATAACAAGGGCATTTGCTAAATAGATGGTGTGTGTGCAACAATATACTGAAAGGTCAATTATATTGTGCAGCTTATCTCACCACCTGTAGTTATTTAGGTGAAAGCTCCAAAATGCTTGCCTAATATGTCTGTTTATCCAAAAGGAAGTAAAAAGGGAGAGCTAGAAAGATAGCATTGCATCACATTACATGGCAATGCAATGCACAGTTGCTGAAGTTGAACCAAAATGAGCTTGTAATCTGGCTTCTGCAACTTTGAACATGAAAAATCCAATGAGGAGAAGAAAAGCAAAGCCAAAGAGTCCATCCCAAAATCCGACAAACAAGCAAAATGAACAAAAAACATTGAATTCAATTCTTTCTGATTTTAGAAACTGCATTAAAGAAGGGGTGCACCGGTCCTGGAGATACTGCAATACCAGGTCAATGCGTGGAGTGGACAGAGCAAGCTCTTTTTCCATCTCCCTGTTCTAAAAATCCATTTAATATATGGTCCCCAGATAGGGGACGTATCAGATATTAAACTGATAAGAACAGATACTACACTTGATCTTAGCCAAAAGGCCGAGAAGCGATAACCAGAATTGGTTTCAAACTACGGAGCCACCCAAGGATCCTGAAAAGTCCATTTGTGGAGATGAGCTCCTGGACTCCCGTTAAGAAGACATGTTGTCAACCTCTAGATCCCTTACATGCCTGCACTTTTCGGCTTGCTGCTGCTGCAATCCACGCGTTTTAGATCTGCATAACTCCACCTCTTTAAACACAGCACCTTCACCCCCTGCTGTTCCCACCCGCCTCAACACCGTTGGAAGGGAGGAGAACCAATTAAGGCGGGGGGGGGGGGGGGTGGAACGAGCAGCTGTCTACCCTTAGCAGGAGGGCTCCTGATTACAAACCTCTCCTGCTGCTGCTGCTGCTGGCTGTCCAGCAGCAGACTGAAGGTGGCTGCTGCTGTGCACAGGTATATAAAGGCTCAGAGCCTATTATGACACGCGCAGCCAGCGTTCCATTGCCACATTCCATCTACTGCAGGCAGGATACCTGGCTGGCTGAATGTCGCTGAGAAGCTCACAGAGACCGCCATAAGCAACAGTTTAACAGAATGCCACAGACTAATCAACCAAACTTTTTGGGTTGGGTTCTCTTTTATAGTCTGCAGGCATTAAATGAAAGAAGTCAGTGTTCCAGCAGAAGGAGACAACGTTTCAGAAAAGGCATTGTAGCAAACCAAAAAAGAAATTTTAAGCGCAGCAGAGTAACCAGCGCACATACCTGTTAGCTCAGGTGAGTTTAAAAGGCTGCTGTTGATAACAAGGGCATTTGCTAAATAGATGGTGTGTGTGCAACAATATACTGAAAGGTCAATTATATTGTGCAGCTTATCTCACCACCTGTAGTTATTTAGGTGAAAGCTCCAAAATGCTTGCCTAATATGTCTGTTTATCCAAAAGGAAGTAAAAAGGGAGAGCTAGAAAGATAGCATTGCATCACATTACATGGCAATGCAATGCACAGTTGCTGAAGTTGAACCAAAATGAGCTTGTAATCTGGCTTCTGCAACTTTGAACATGAAAAATCCAATGAGGAGAAGAAAAGCAAAGCCAAAGAGTCCATCCCAAAATCCGACAAACAAGCAAAATGAACAAAAAACATTGAATTCAATTCTTTCTGATTTTAGAAACTGCATTAAAGAAGGGGTGCACCGGTCCTGGAGATACTGCAATACCAGGTCAATGCGTGGAGTGGACAGAGCAAGCTCTTTTTCCATCTCCCTGTTCTAAAAATCCATTTAATATATGGTCCCCAGATAGGGGACGTATCAGATATTAAACTGATAAGAACAGATACTACACTTGATCTTAGCCAAAAGGCCGAGAAGCGATAACCAGAATTGGTTTCAAACTACGGAGCCACCCAAGGATCCTGAAAAGTCCATTTGTGGAGATGAGCTCCTGGACTCCCGTTAAGAAGACATGTTGTCAACCTCTAGATCCCTTACATGCCTGCACTTTTCGGCTTGCTGCTGCTGCAATCCACGCGTTTTAGATCTGCATAACTCCACCTCTTTAAACACAGCACCTTCACCCCCTGCTGTTCCCACCCGCCTCAACACCGTTGGAAGGGAGGAGAACCAATTAAGGCGGGGGGTGGGGTGGAACGAGCAGCTGTCTACCCTTAGCAGGAGGGCTCCTGATTACATACCTCTCCTGCTGCTGCTGCTGCTGGCTGTCCAGCAGCAGACTGAAGGTGGCTGCTGCTGTGCACAGGTATATAAAGGCTCAGAGCCTATTATGACACGCGCAGCCAGCGTTCCATTGCCACATTCCATCTACTGCAGGCAGGATACCTGGCTGGCTGAATGTCGCTGAGAAGCTCACAGAGACCGCCATAAGCAACAGTTTAACAGAATGCCACAGACTAATCAACCAAACTTTTTGGGTTGGGTTCTCTTTTATAGTCTGCAGGCATTAAATGAAAGAAGTCAGTGTTCCAGCAGAGGGAGACAACGTTTCAGAAAAGGCATTGTAGCAAACCAAAAAAGAAATTTTAAGCGCAGCAGAGTAACCAGCGCACATACCTGTTAGCTCAGGTGAGTTTAAAAGGCTGCTGTTGATAACAAGGGCATTTGCTAAATAGATGGTGTGTGTGCAACAATATACTGAAAGGTCAATTATATTGTGCAGCTTATCTCACCACCTGTAGTTATTTAGGTGAAAGCTCCAAAATGCTTGCCTAATATGTCTGTTTATCCAAAAGGAAGTAAAAAGGGAGAGCTAGAAAGATAGCATTGCATCACATTACATGGCAATGCAATGCACAGTTGCTGAAGTTGAACCAAAATGAGCTTGTAATCTGGCTTCTGCAACTTTGAACATGAAAAATCCAATGAGGAGAAGAAAAGCAAAGCCAAAGAGTCCATCCCAAAATCCGACAAACAAGCAAAATGAACAAAAAACATTGAATTCAATTCTTTCTGATTTTAGAAACTGCATTAAAGAAGGGGTGCACCGGTCCTGGAGATACTGCAATACCAGGTCAATGCGTGGAGTGGACAGAGCAAGCTCTTTTTCCATCTCCCTGTTCTAAAAATCCATTTAATATATGGTCCCCAGATAGGGGACGTATCAGATATTAAACTGATAAGAACAGATTTTTTTTAATTTGGCTATCCCCTGCAGAGGGATAAAACCGTTCATTAAAACTTTAACAATTTACAAGCATAATTACACAAATACCAAACGTTAAAAGACAAATGAAATTTACAAAACAAAAAAATACAAAGATTTTAAATAATTAGGTTCCATTGGTCAACAAGCCATTTTTTGGAAATATGTACATTCTTCTTTTTGTCAATTAAATAATAAGTATACATTTCACATAAACATAAACTTAAAACATCATTCACTGATAAAACATCTTGTTTAAAAATAGCAATGTTGCGCGCTTTCCAGAGAGATGACTTGGCGCAGTTCACTGTCTTCCAAGCCATTGTGTACTGGTCCATTGTGGGGCATTCCATAAGTCCGTATAGCACAGTTTTATATGTAAAGTCCTTGAGGTCTGCCACCCTTTCCAGTAGGGGGAGCAGTCTTCTCCAGAAATCCTTTGCAAAATTACATGTCCATAATAGATGTTCCACCGTTTCCTCGTCTTGGCATCCGGCTCTTGGGCAGATGGCAGACCTCACAAATCCTCTTCTGTATTGGAATGCCCGGCAAGGAAGACAGCGGTGCATGCAACTCCAAGCCAGATCTCTCTGTTCATTAAAAAGATAAAAAACGTTAATCATTTTCCAGATAGACATAGATTTGTCATCATCATATCTGTCAACATTACATATTTCCTCACTTTTACGTATTTCTTTAATTAGTTTCTTACTATTTCTTAATTCCTCTATTTTCTTAGTCCCTAAATTAAAATCGGACACTATTTTCCTTAAAATCTCATAATGCGTCGACAAATTAAAAGCATGGGGCACAGATATATTAACTTCATACCATCCAAACTTTCTCATAAAAAATCCTGTATTAAAACGCATAAAAAAGGACCAATAGTGATTCTTAAAAAGGGCATTAAAACAGTAAACGAACAGATGGATTAAAAGAAACCTATTAAAATCTGGAAAATCTTTACCACCTTTTACTTTTGATTTCATCACGATTTCTCTTTTCAGCTTTTCCATTTTTGAGTTCCAAAAGAAGGTAAAGCAGGTTTTGGTTATCTTTTTTAAAACATTAACAGGCGGGGGGAAAACCATGCTAAGATACAATAAAAGAGGTAAAATCACCATCTTTAAAACCAATACTTTACCCTCCATTGTAAGTCTCCTCATGTTCCACATACATATTTTCGTATTTACTTTCTGTGTAACTGTTTCCCAACTATTATAACCATCATTATTTTCAGTGAATGATATACCTAAAATGGAAATGGATTCGGAGACATTAATTGGTACATCACGTAAAATCATCCCCCCAACACTTAAAATGTTACACTTATTAAAATTGATTTTAAAACCAGAAGCTAGACAAAAGGATTGCACTTGATGGAGAGTGGCCGTAAGTGATGGTGCATCTGTACACAAGACCGCCACGTCATCCATGTAGCCTACAACCTTGGCCTCCAAACCACCGCTTCCAGGCAGAGGGACACCGCATATCTGTTTATTTTGGCGTATTGCACATAACATTGGTTCCAGTGCACAGATAAACAGTAGGGGGGACAGAGGGCATCCCTGTTTCACCCCTGACCGTAAAAATACCTCTTGTGTCTTAAAACCATTCACTAAAATCTTACTTGTACAATCCTTGTAAAATGCTTTAAGCGATAGTAAAAACCCTTCTGGTATGCCCATTTTCTCTAAAACTTTAAAAAGATAAAAGTGTGAGACACGGTCAAATGCTTTTTCAAAATCAATAGATAAAATCGCCATTTTCCCCTTTCTGTCTTTCACATCCTCAATACAGTCTTTCACTAAATTCAGATTGTCCCATATACTGCGCCCCGGCACCCCACACACTTGATTAGAATGAATAACTTTGCTGATGACTTCTTTTAGACGATTTGCACAAATTTTAGCCATTATTTTATAGTCACAATTTAAAAGTGTTATTGGTCTCCAGTTTTCTAATTTTGATTTATCACCTTTTTTGTATAGGAGGGAGACTTCACCTTTCTTCCAGGAATTTAATAAAACCTTATTATTAAAAACCTCAGTAAACAAATAAAACAAATCATCTTTTAAAATATCATAAAAACATACATAAAATTCTATTGGGATGCCATCAGGACCAGGGACCTTTCCAGTTTTAAAACTTTTAATAGTTTTTAACCCTTCTTGTTCCGTTAAAACTTGGGATAAAAACTCTTGGGATGCGGGATCTAAAACAGCTGTTAGTCCTTGCAGCGAATCATCCATTAATTTATTATCTATATTTTTTCCATTAAAAAGATTAGAAAAAAAAAACTCAACTTTACCCAGCATATTTTTTATATTATTCTCACCATCTATATGGTCAATTATCACTTTTTCTTTTTTATTTTTCCTAAAAAAATATCTGGAACACTTTTCATTTTCTTCTATATGTTGTACTCTAGAACGAAAAATTATCTCTTTTCCTTTTTGTTCTAGCCATTTTGAAATCTCTTCTTTAAGTTTGAAATATCAAGTTGTACATCTATCCCATTGTCTCTGAGCTTAAATAATGTTTGTAGGCGGGTATTTAAAATTCTATATTCTTCATATTTTTCTTTGGCTCTACATATACTCTTTTTAATAAAAAAGTCTTTTATTTTTACTTTCATTCTATCCCACCATACACTCATAGTCTCATTTGTTTTTTTCCCTTTTCTACATTTCCTATAAAACTCAATAAAATCTGATAAAATCTGCGGGTCGGTTAAAAGGGATACGTTCATTTTCCAGCTTTTCTTACCACATTTTTTGTTGTCATTTACTTTTATGGTAAAGGATAAAAGTTTATGGTCTGAAAATATATTAGTTAAAACTTCACATTTGGCAGGTATTGTTTTATCTGAACCAAAAATAAAATCAATCCTAGAGCTACAATTAGCATTGCTCCAAGTGAAACCGGCATCCTCTGGGCTGTCACTATGACACTCTTTATATATGTCTATCAATTTAGCATCTTTGACTATATCATGTAGCATACCTGAGGTTTTATCGTAGTTCCTGCTTACAGAGCTGGAGCGCCGGTTTTCACCTTTTAAAACACAATTAAAATCCCCTGCTAAGATAAAAGGTTCAGAGTTATTAATAAATAATGGTAAAAGATCAAGCATTTCGGCTCTTTCATTTTTCTCTGGGGATCCATAAAAATTTAAAAACTGCCATCTAATACCATCAATAAAAGCTTTCACTAATAAAATACGACCTGGTAAAATTTCCTGAATAAAATCAATTAAAACGTTCCCTTTAAAAAGTATGGCTACACCCGCTGATCCTGCAGCATTCGATCCGGACCAGACAGATGGCCCACACTTCCACTCATCTTTATATTTTTGATATGACATTTCATGTGGGATATTACATTCTTGCAGAAAAAATACAGATGCAGTAAAACACGTAAAAAAATTAAAAAGAGCAGTTCTTCTCGTGTTAGATTTTATGCCTCTCACGTTGAGGGAAATACCTTTGAGTTCAGCCATCATTAGAAAATGTAGAAATTTTACTTAGGTAACTAAGAGCAACGGATTTACCTGTCCGATGAACCTGATCAGACCACTGGGCTTGCGCCTCCCTCCTCATCTGATAGTATCGTCACGAGAGTCTCCGTGGAGGAGGAAAGATTACCACATTTATATAAACCCGACGCTACACTGGCATAGCTCGGAGGGCTGGCTGGCAGAACCCGCTGGGTCTCCATTGGCTGGCCATGCAGTTCCTCATCAGGTGGGTCCCCGAGGGGTTCCGCCGCCCCTGTTTGACCTGTAGAAGGTCGTCCTATAGGAGGAGGTTGCGCACAAGGCAGAGCCTCTGACTCTTCAGAGGCAGCAAGATCCCGGTCCCCACCTGTAGCAGCGGAGACCGAAACCCCTGAGGGTCCAGCGTCCACGTCCCCTTCTGGAGAAGTGTCCATCTGTTCACCTCCTGCTGCCTCCTCCGAACCACCCTTTTTCTTTTTCTTAGGACCCACCTTTATCCACTCAGCACCCTCAGCACTAGGAGACCCAGACTGGGCATGGGCTTCTGTGTCGGCCTTTTGCCGGTCCCTTTTGACCTTACCAGTAGTGCCCTTCTGCTCCTTCTCAGCCCTCCTTTTGGACTCCCGCAGGTCCTGCAGCCAGGTTTTGGGATTTGGTATTTTACCTGTCATAGACTCTGGAGACACTTCACTATTTGGTACGCCCTTATTATCTCCAGAGGCTCCAGGTTGTTGTTCCTCCTCCTGAGGGGTGGTCTGATCTTTTGGTCCTTGGTCGGACGTCTTGGACTTCCCCTTTTGCTCATCTTCCCGAAATCTGTGAGGGCAAGAAAAATAAAAGTGACCTGGAGTCTGGCAAAAACTGCATTTCTTTTCCTTAGGGCATTCTTTTGTCTCATGTTCTTCACTAGCACAATTTCTACATGATACATGACAGTTTTCTTTTGAATGACCATAGCGCCCACAATTTCTGCAATATACTGGCATCCCAGAAAAGAAGAAATCCCCATTTGTTTGCCCAATTTTGAAACGGGCAGGGGGGAGCCGTATACCACCTGGTGTATTTGGATCTCTTGTACACTTCACAAGGAATTTCCACTTAGATGTCCATATGTTATATTCGTTTAATATCTTCCCAATACATTTAACACTTTTAAAATAAATTGCTAGAAATGACATTACTTCTGGAGCAGAAACAAAGGGCGAAAATATTTTTACAATAACCAGTCTTACCTCATCCAGGACGTGCTCAACAATTTGTATCCCTTTCAAAACAGGACTATTTTCAACTTTTTTTAACTTTTCTAGTACATCTCTAAAAATACCTTCTCCGGTGAATGTGATGTCATAGTCACCTCTTCTGGGATAATCCTGGATGGAGAGAATTTCATTCCTTTGTACGCCAAGAAGGTTCCTGAGCACGTCCTGGACTACATACCCTAATTTCCTCATATCCGAGCCACCCGCCGTGAAGTGAACTCGGATAGAGTTTTTTAGCCTCGCATAAAGAGGCACGAGGTTAGGGTCAACCTCCATGGAAAAACGCAACAAGGTTGCAAATTGCAGCCGCTTGCAATCTGCGCTCCCAGTGTTCTTGCAGCGAAAAACACCTGGAAGCTGGGGGATCGCAACTCGTTACCCTGGGACTAAGCCCTCTCCCTAATAGCAGCAAGCAGGTTAAGTCCACCAAAGTGGACGATCCTGCCAGGCCAAGGAGAGGGGTACCTGAGTGCCCTTCAACCACAATCTCCTGCAATAAAGCACTTGATCGTAGCCAAAAGGCCGAGAAGCGATAACCAGAATTGGTTTCAAACTACGGAGCCACCCAAGGATCCTGAAAAGTCCATTTGTGGAGATGAGCTCCTGGACTCCCGTTAAGAAGACATGTTGTCAACCTCTAGATCCCTTACATGCCTGCACTTTTCGGCTTGCTGCTGCTGCAATCCACGCGTTTTAGATCTGCATAACTCCACCTCTTTAAACACAGCACCTTCACCCCCTGCTGTTCCCACCCGCCTCAACACCGTTGGACGGGAGGAGAACCAATTAAGGCGGGGGGTGGGGTGGAACGAGCAGCTGTCTACCCTTAGCAGGAGGGCTCCTGATTACATACCTCTCCTGCTGCTGCTGCTGCTGGCTGTCCAGCAGCAGACTGAAGGTGGCTGCTGCTGTGCACAGGTATATAAAGGCTCAGAGCCTATTATGACACGCGCAGCCAGCGTTCCATTGCCACATTCCATCTACTGCAGGCAGGATACCTGGCTGGCTGAATGTCGCTGAGAAGCTCACAGAGACCGCCATAAGCAACAGTTTAACAGAATGCCACAGACTAATCAACCAAACTTTTTGGGTTGGGTTCTCTTTTATAGTCTGCAGGCATTAAATGAAAGAAGTCAGTGTTCCAGCAGAAGGAGACAACGTTTCAGAAAAGGCATTGTAGCAAACCAAAAAAGAAATTTTAAGCGCAGCAGAGTAACCAGCGCACATACCTGTTAGCTCAGGTGAGTTTAAAAGGCTGCTGTTGATAACAAGGGCATTTGCTAAATAGATGGTGTGTGTGCAACAATATACTGAAAGGTCAATTATATTGTGCAGCTTATCTCACCACCTGTAGTTATTTAGGTGAAAGCTCCAAAATGCTTGCCTAATATGTCTGTTTATCCAAAAGGAAGTAAAAAGGGAGAGCTAGAAAGATAGCATTGCATCACATTACATGGCAATGCAATGCACAGTTGCTGAAGTTGAACCAAAATGAGCTTGTAATCTGGCTTCTGCAACTTTGAACATGAAAAATCCAATGAGGAGAAGAAAAGCAAAGCCAAAGAGTCCATCCCAAAATCCGACAAACAAGCAAAATGAACAAAAAACATTGAATTCAATTCTTTCTGATTTTAGAAACTGCATTAAAGAAGGGGTGCACCGGTCCTGGAGATACTGCAATACCAGGTCAATGCGTGGAGTGGACAGAGCAAGCTCTTTTTCCATCTCCCTGTTCTAAAAATCCATTTAATATATGGTCCACAGATAGGGGACGTATCAGATATTAAACTGATAAGAACAGATACTACACTTGATCTTAGCCAAAAGGCCGAGAAGCGATAACCAGAATTGGTTTCAAACTACGGAGCCACCCAAGGATCCTGAAAAGTCCATTTGTGGAGATGAGCTCCTGGACTCCCGTTAAGAAGACATGTTGTCAACCTCTAGATCCCTTACATGCCTGCACTTTTCGGCTTGCTGCTGCTGCAATCCACGCGTTTTAGATCTGCATAACTCCACCTCTTTAAACACAGCACCTTCACCCCCTGCTGTTCCCACCCGCCTCAACACCGTTGGAAGGGAGGAGAACCAATTAAGGCGGGGGGTGGGGTGGAACGAGCAGCTGTCTACCCTTAGCAGGAGGGCTCCTGATTACATACCTCTCCTGCTGCTGCTGCTGCTGGCTGTCCAGCAGCAGACTGAAGGTGGCTGCTGCTGTGCACAGGTATATAAAGGCTCAGAGCCTATTATGACACGCGCAGCCAGCGTTCCATTGCCACATTCCATCTACTGCAGGCAGGATACCTGGCTGGCTGAATGTCGCTGAGAAGCTCACAGAGACCGCCATAAGCAACAGTTTAACAGAATGCCACAGACTAATCAACCAAACTTTTTGGGTTGGGTTCTCTTTTATAGTCTGCAGGCATTAAATGAAAGAAGTCAGTGTTCCAGCAGAAGGAGACAACGTTTCAGAAAAGGCATTGTAGCAAACCAAAAAAGAAATTTTAAGCGCAGCAGAGTAACCAGCTCACATACCTGTTAGCTCAGGTGAGTTTAAAAGGCTGCTGTTGATAACAAGGGCATTTGCTAAATAGATGGTGTGTGTGCAACAATATACTGAAAGGTCAATTATATTGTGCAGCTTATCTCACCACCTGTAGTTATTTAGGTGAAAGCTCCAAAATGCTTGCCTAATATGTCTGTTTATCCAAAAGGAAGTAAAAAGGGAGAGCTAGAAAGATAGCATTGCATCACATTACATGGCAATGCAATGCACAGTTGCTGAAGTTGAACCAAAATGAGCTTGTAATCTGGCTTCTGCAACTTTGAACATGAAAAATCCAATGAGGAGAAGAAAAGCAAAGCCAAAGAGTCCATCCCAAAATCCGACAAACAAGCAAAATGAACAAAAAACATTGAATTCAATTCTTTCTGATTTTAGAAACTGCATTAAAGAAGGGGTGCACCGGTCCTGGAGATACTGCAATACCAGGTCAATGCGTGGAGTGGACAGAGCAAGCTCTTTTTCCATCTCCCTGTTCTAAAAATCCATTTAATATATGGTCCCCAGATAGGGGACGTATCAGATATTAAACTGATAAGAACAGATACTACACTTGATCTTAGCCAAAAGGCCGAGAAGCGATAACCAGAATTGGTTTCAAACTACGGAGCCACCCAAGGATCCTGAAAAGTCCATTTGTGGAGATGAGCTCCTGGACTCCCGTTAAGAAGACATGTTGTCAACCTCTAGATCCCTTACATGCCTGCACTTTTCGGCTTGCTGCTGCTGCAATCCACGCGTTTTAGATCTGCATAACTCCACCTCTTTAAACACAGCACCTTCACCCCCTGCTGTTCCCACCCGCCTCAACACCGTTGGAAGGGAGGAGAACCAATTAAGGCGGGGGGTGGGGTGGAACGAGCAGCTGTCTACCCTTAGCAGGAGGGCTCCTGATTACATACCTCTCCTGCTGCTGCTGCTGCTGGCTGTCCAGCAGCAGACTGAAGGTGGCTGCTGCTGTGCACAGGTATATAAAGGCTCAGAGCCTATTATGACACGCGCAGCCAGCGTTCCATTGCCACATTCCATCTACTGCAGGCAGGATACCTGGCTGGCTGAATGTCGCTAAGAAGCTCACAGAGACCGCCATAAGCAACAGTTTAACAGAATGCCACAGACTAATCAACCAAACTTTTTGGGTTGGGTTCTCTTTTATAGTCTGCAGGCATTAAATGAAAGAAGTCAGTGTTCCAGCAGAAGGAGACAACGTTTCAGAAAAGGCATTGTAGCAAACCAAAAAAGAAATTTTAAGCGCAGCAGAGTAACCAGCGCACATACCTGTTAGCTCAGGTGAGTTTAAAAGGCTGCTGTTGATAACAAGGGCATTTGCTAAATAGATGGTGTGTGTGCAACAATATACTGAAAGGTCAATTATATTGTGCAGCTTATCTCACCACCTGTAGTTATTTAGGTGAAAGCTCCAAAATGCTTGCCTAATATGTCTGTTTATCCAAAAGGAAGTAAAAAGGGAGAGCTAGAAAGATAGCATTGCATCACATTACATGGCAATGCAATGCACAGTTGCTGAAGTTGAACCAAAATGAGCTTGTAATCTGGCTTCTGCAACTTTGAACATGAAAAATCCAATGAGGAGAAGAAAAGCAAAGCCAAAGAGTCCATCCCAAAATCCGACAAACAAGCAAAATGAACAAAAAACATTGAATTCAATTCTTTCTGATTTTAGAAACTGCATTAAAGAAGGGGTGCACCGGTCCTGGAGATACTGCAATACCAGGTCAATGCGTGGAGTGGACAGAGCAAGCTCTTTTTCCATCTCCCTGTTCTAAAAATCCATTTAATATATGGTGCCCAGATAGGGGACGTATCAGATATTAAACTGATAAGAACAGATACTACACTTGATCTTAGCCAAAAGGCCGAGAAGCGATAACCAGAATTGGTTTCAAACTACGGAGCCACCCAAGGATCCTGAAAAGTCCATTTGTGGAGATGAGCTCCTGGACTCCCGTTAAGAAGACATGTTGTCAACCTCTAGATCCCTTACATGCCTGCACTTTTCGGCTTGCTGCTGCTGCAATCCACGCGTTTTAGATCTGCATAACTCCTCCTCTTTAAACACAGCACCTTCACCCCCTGCTGTTCCCACCCGCCTCAACACCGTTGGAAGGGAGGAGAACCAATTAAGGCGGGGGGTGGGGTGGAACGAGCAGCTGTCTACCCTTAGCAGGAGGGCTCCTGATTACATACCTCTCCTGCTGCTGCTGCTGCTGGCTGTCCAGCAGCAGACTGAAGGTGGCTGCTGCTGTGCACAGGTATATAAAGGCTCAGAGCCTATTATGACACGCGCAGCCAGCGTTCCATTGCCACATTCCATCTACTGCAGGCAGGATACCTGGCTGGCTGAATGTCGCTGAGAAGCTCACAGAGACCGCCATAAGCAACAGTTTAACAGAATGCCACAGACTAATCAACCAAACTTTTTGGGTTGGGTTCTCTTTTATAGTCTGCAGGCATTAAATGAAAGAAGTCAGTGTTCCAGCAGAAGGAGACAACGTTTCAGAAAAGGCATTGTAGCAAACCAAAAAAGAAATTTTAAGCGCAGCAGAGTAACCAGCGCACATACCTGTTAGCTCAGGTGAGTTTAAAAGGCTGCTGTTGATAACAAGGGCATTTGCTAAATAGATGGTGTGTGTGCAACAATATACTGAAAGGTCAATTATATTGTGCAGCTTATCTCACCACCTGTAGTTATTTAGGTGAAAGCTCCAAAATGCTTGCCTAATATGTCTGTTTATCCAAAAGGAAGTAAAAAGGGAGAGCTAGAATGATAGCATTGCATCACATTACATGGCAATGCAATGCACAGTTGCTGAAGTTGAACCAAAATGAGCTTGTAATCTGGCTTCTGCAACTTTGAACATGAAAAATCCAATGAGGAGAAGAAAAGCAAAGCCAAAGAGTCCATCCCAAAATCCGACAAACAAGCAAAATGAACAAAAAACATTGAATTCAATTCTTTCTGATTTTAGAAACTGCATTAAAGAAGGGGTGCACCGGTCCTGGAGATACTGCAATACCAGGTCAATGCGTGGAGTGGACAGAGCAAGCTCTTTTTCCATCTCCCTGTTCTAAAAATCCATTTAATATATGGTCCCCAGATAGGGGACGTATCAGATATTAAACTGATAAGAACAGATACTACACTTGATCTTAGCCAAAAGGCCGAGAAGCGATAACCAGAATTGGTTTCAAACTACGGAGCCACCCAAGGATCCTGAAAAGTCCATTTGTGGAGATGAGCTCCTGGACTCCCGTTAAGAAGACATGTTGTCAACCTCTAGATCCCTTACATGCCTGCACTTTTCGGCTTGCTGCTGCTGCAATCCACGCGTTTTAGATCTGCATAACTCCACCTCTTTAAACACAGCACCTTCACCCCCTGCTGTTCCCACCCGCCTCAACACCGTTGGAAGGGAGGAGAACCAATTAAGGCGGGGGGTGGGGTGGAACGAGCAGCTGTCTACCCTTAGCAGGAGGGCTCCTGATTACATACCTCTCCTGCTGCTGCTGCTGCTGGCTGTCCAGCAGCAGACTGAAGGTGGCTGCTGCTGTGCACAGGTATATAAAGGCTCAGAGCCTATTATGACACGCGCAGCCAGCGTTCCATTGCCACATTCCATCTACTGCAGGCAGGATACCTGGCTGGCTGAATGTCGCTGAGAAGCTCACAGAGACCGCCATAAGCAACAGTTTAACAGAATGCCACAGACTAATCAACCAAACTTTTTGGGTTGGGTTCTCTTTTATAGTCTGCAGGCATTAAATGAAAGAAGTCAGTGTTCCAGCAGAAGGAGACAACGTTTCAGAAAAGGCATTGTAGCAAACCAAAAAAGAAATTTTAAGCGCAGCAGAGTAACCAGCGCACATACCTGTTAGCTCAGGTGAGTTTAAAAGGCTGCTGTTGATAACAAGGGCATTTGCTAAATAGA
Source organism: Phyllobates terribilis (assembly GCF_046119375.1). NCBI lineage: Eukaryota > Metazoa > Chordata > Amphibia > Anura > Dendrobatidae > Phyllobates > Phyllobates terribilis. Next base: position 652,861,065 of record NW_027362765.1, read on the forward strand.
TGGTGTGTGTGCAACAATATACTGAAAGGTCAATTATATTGTGCAGCTTATCTCACCACCTGTAGTTATTTAGGTGAAAGCTCCAAAATGCTTGCCTAATATGTCTGTTTATCCAAAAGGAAGTAAAAAGGGAGAGCTAGAAAGATAGCATTGCATCACATTACATGGCAATGCAATGCACAGTTGCTGAAGTTGAACCAAAATGAGCTTGTAATCTGGCTTCTGCAACTTTGAACATGAAAAATCCAATGAGGAGAAGAAAAGCAAAGCCAAAGAGTCCATCCCAAAATCCGACAAACAAGCAAAATGAACAAAAAACATTGAATTCAATTCTTTCTGATTTTAGAAACTGCATTAAAGAAGGGGTGCACCGGTCCTGGAGATACTGCAATACCAGGTCAATGCGTGGAGTGGACAGAGCAAGCTCTTTTTCCATCTCCCTGTTCTAAAAATCCATTTAATATATGGTGCCCAGATAGGGGACGTATCAGATATTAAACTGATAAGAACAGATACTACACTTGATCTTAGCCAAAAGGCCGAGAAGCGATAACCAGAATTGGTTTCAAACTACGGAGCCACCCAAGGATCCTGAAAAGTCCATTTGTGGAGATGAGCTCCTGGACTCCCGTTAAGAAGACATGTTGTCAACCTCTAGATCCCTTACATGCCTGCACTTTTCGGCTTGCTGCTGCTGCAATCCACGCGTTTTAGATCTGCATAACTCCTCCTCTTTAAACACAGCACCTTCACCCCCTGCTGTTCCCACCCGCCTCAACACCGTTGGAAGGGAGGAGAACCAATTAAGGCGGGGGGTGGGGTGGAACGAGCAGCTGTCTACCCTTAGCAGGAGGGCTCCTGATTACATACCTCTCCTGCTGCTGCTGCTGCTGGCTGTCCAGCAGCAGACTGAAGGTGGCTGCTGCTGTGCACAGGTATATAAAGGCTCAGAGCCTATTATGACACGCGCAGCCAGCGTTCCATTGCCACATTCCATCTACTGCAGGCAGGATACCTGGCTGGCTGAATGTCGCTGAGAAGCTCACAGAGACCGCCATAAGCAACAGTTTAACAGAATGCCACAGACTAATCAACCAAACTTTTTGGGTTGGGTTCTCTTTTATAGTCTGCAGGCATTAAATGAAAGAAGTCAGTGTTCCAGCAGAAGGAGACAACGTTTCAGAAAAGGCATTGTAGCAAACCAAAAAAGAAATTTTAAGCGCAGCAGAGTAACCAGCGCACATACCTGTTAGCTCAGGTGAGTTTAAAAGGCTGCTGTTGATAACAAGGGCATTTGCTAAATAGATGGTGTGTGTGCAACAATATACTGAAAGGTCAATTATATTGTGCAGCTTATCTCACCACCTGTAGTTATTTAGGTGAAAGCTCCAAAATGCTTGCCTAATATGTCTGTTTATCCAAAAGGAAGTAAAAAGGGAGAGCTAGAAAGATAGCATTGCATCACATTACATGGCAATGCAATGCACAGTTGCTGAAGTTGAACCAAAATGAGCTTGTAATCTGGCTTCTGCAACTTTGAACATGAAAAATCCAATGAGGAGAAGAAAAGCAAAGCCAAAGAGTCCATCCCAAAATCCGACAAACAAGCAAAATGAACAAAAAACATTGAATTCAATTCTTTCTGATTTTAGAAACTGCATTAAAGAAGGGGTGCACCGGTCCTGGAGATACTGCAATACCAGGTCAATGCGTGGAGTGGACAGAGCAAGCTCTTTTTCCATCTCCCTGTTCTAAAAATCCATTTAATATATGGTCCCCAGATAGGGGACGTATCAGATATTAAACTGATAAGAACAGATACTACACTTGATCTTAGCCAAAAGGCCGAGAAGCGATAACCAGAATTGGTTTCAAACTACGGAGCCACCCAAGGATCCTGAAAAGTCCATTTGTGGAGATGAGCTCCTGGACTCCCGTTAAGAAGACATGTTGTCAACCTCTAGATCCCTTACATGCCTGCACTTTTCGGCTTGCTGCTGCTGCAATCCACGCGTTTTAGATCTGCATAACTCCACCTCTTTAAACACAGCACCTTCACCCCCTGCTGTTCCCACCCGCCTCAACACCGTTGGAAGGGAGGAGAACCAATTAAGGCGGGGGGTGGGGTGGAACGAGCAGCTGTCTACCCTTAGCAGGAGGGCTCCTGATTACATACCTCTCCTGCTGCTGCTGCTGCTGGCTGTCCAGCAGCAGACTGAAGGTGGCTGCTGCTGTGCACAGGTATATAAAGGCTCAGAGCCTATTATGACACGCGCAGCCAGCGTTCCATTGCCACATTCCATCTACTGCAGGCAGGATACCTGGCTGGCTGAATGTCGCTGAGAAGCTCACAGAGACCGCCATAAGCAACAGTTTAACAGAATGCCACAGACTAATCAACCAAACTTTTTGGGTTGGGTTCTCTTTTATAGTCTGCAGGCATTAAATGAAAGAAGTCAGTGTTCCAGCAGAAGGAGACAACGTTTCAGAAAAGGCATTGTAGCAAACCAAAAAAGAAATTTTAAGCGCAGCAGAGTAACCAGCGCACATACCTGTTAGCTCAGGTGAGTTTAAAAGGCTGCTGTTGATAACAAGGGCATTTGCTAAATAGATGGTGTGTGTGCAACAATATACTGAAAGGTCAATTATATTGTGCAGCTTATCTCACCACCTGTAGTTATTTAGGTGAAAGCTCCAAAATGCTTGCCTAATATGTCTGTTTATCCAAAAGGAAGTAAAAAGGGAGAGCTAGAAAGATAGCATTGCATCACATTACATGGCAATGCAATGCACAGTTGCTGAAGTTGAACCAAAATGAGCTTGTAATCTGGCTTCTGCAACTTTGAACATGAAAAATCCAATGAGGAGAAGAAAAGCAAAGCCAAAGAGTCCATCCCAAAATCCGACAAACAAGCAAAATGAACAAAAAACATTGAATTCAATTCTTTCTGATTTTAGAAACTGCATTAAAGAAGGGGTGCACCGGTCCTGGAGATACTGCAATACCAGGTCAATGCGTGGAGTGGACAGAGCAAGCTCTTTTTCCATCTCCCTGTTCTAAAAATCCATTTAATATATGGTCCCCAGATAGGGGACGTATCAGATATTAAACTGATAAGAACAGATACTACACTTGATCTTAGCCAAAAGGCCGAGAAGCGATAACCAGAATTGGTTTCAAACTACGGAGCCACCCAAGGATCCTGAAAAGTCCATTTGTGAAGATGAGCTCCTGGACTCCCGTTAAGAAGACATGTTGTCAACCTCTAGATCCCTTACATGCCTGCACTTTTTGGCTTGCTGCTGCTGCAATCCACGCGTTTTAGATCTGCATAACTCCACCTCTTTAAACACAGCACCTTCACCCCCTGCTGTTCCCACCCGCCTCAACACCGTTGGAAGGGAGGAGAACCAATTAAGGCGGGGGGTGGGGTGGAACGAGCAGCTGTCTACCCTTAGCAGGAGGGCTCCTGATTACATACCTCTCCTGCTGCTGCTGCTGCTGGCTGTCCAGCAGCAGACTGAAGGTGGCTGCTGCTGTGCACAGGTATATAAAGGCTCAGAGCCTATTATGACACGCGCAGCCAGCGTTCCATTGCCACATTCCATCTACTGCAGGCAGGATACCTGGCTGGCTGAATGTCGCTGAGAAGCTCACAGAGACCGCCATAAGCAACAGTTTAACAGAATGCCACAGACTAATCAACCAAACTTTTTGGGTTGGGTTCTCTTTTATAGTCTGCAGGCATTAAATGAAAGAAGTCAGTGTTCCAGCAGAAGGAGACAACGTTTCAGAAAAGGCATTGTAGCAAACCAAAAAAGAAATTTTAAGCGCAGCAGAGTAACCAGCGCACATACCTGTTAGCTCAGGTGAGTTTAAAAGGCTGCTGTTGATAACAAGGGCATTTGCTAAATAGATGGTGTGTGTGCAACAATATACTGAAAGGTCAATTATATTGTGCAGCTTATCTCACCACCTGTAGTTATTTAGGTGAAAGCTCCAAAATGCTTGCCTAATATGTCTGTTTATCCAAAAGGAAGTAAAAAGGGAGAGCTAGAAAGATAGCATTGCATCACATTACATGGCAATGCAATGCACAGTTGCTGAAGTTGAACCAAAATGAGCTTGTAATCTGGCTTCTGCAACTTTGAACATGAAAAATCCAATGAGGAGAAGAAAAGCAAAGCCAAAGAGTCCATCCCAAAATCCGACAAACAAGCAAAATGAACAAAAAACATTGAATTCAATTCTTTCTGATTTTAGAAACTGCATTAAAGAAGGGGTGCACCGGTCCTGGAGATACTGCAATACCAGGTCAATGCGTGGAGTGGACAGAGCAAGCTCTTTTTCCATCTCCCTGTTCTAAAAATCCATTTAATATATGGTCCCCAGATAGGGGACGTATCAGATATTAAACTGATAAGAACAGATACTACACTTGATCTTAGCCAAAAGGCCGAGAAGCGATAACCAGAATTGGTTTCAAACTACGGAGCCACCCAAGGATCCTGAAAAGTCCATTTGTGGAGATGAGCTCCTGGACTCCCGTTAAGAAGACATGTTGTCAACCTCTAGATCCCTTACATGCCTGCACTTTTCGGCTTGCTGCTGCTGCAATCCACGCGTTTTAGATCTGCATAACTCCACCTCTTTAAACACAGCACCTTCACCCCCTGCTGTTCCCACCCGCCTCAACACCGTTGGAAGGGAGGAGAACCAATTAAGGCGGGGGGTGGGGTGGAACGAGCAGCTGTCTACCCTTAGCAGGAGGGCTCCTGATTACATACCTCTCCTGCTGCTGCTGCTGCTGGCTGTCCAGCAGCAGACTGAAGGTGGCTGCTGCTGTGCACAGGTATATAAAGGCTCAGAGCCTATTATGACACGCGCAGCCAGCGTTCCATTGCCACATTCCATCTACTGCAGGCAGGATACCTGGCTGGCTGAATGTCGCTGAGAAGCTCACAGAGACCGCCATAAGCAACAGTTTAACAGAATGCCACAGACTAATCAACCAAACTTTTTGGGTTGGGTTCTCTTTTATAGTCTGCAGGCATTAAATGAAAGAAGTCAGTGTTCCAGCAGAAGGAGACAACGTTTCAGAAAAGGCATTGTAGCAAACCAAAAAAGAAATTTTAAGCGCAGCAGAGTAACCAGCGCACATACCTGTTAGCTCAGGTGAGTTTAAAAGGCTGCTGTTGATAACAAGGGCATTTGCTAAATAGATGGTGTGTGTGCAACAATATACTGAAAGGTCAATTATATTGTGCAGCTTATCTCACCACCTGTAGTTATTTAGGTGAAAGCTCCAAAATGCTTGCCTAATATGTCTGTTTATCCAAAAGGAAGTAAAAAGGGAGAGCTAGAAAGATAGCATTGCATCACATTACATGGCAATGCAATGCACAGTTGCTGAAGTTGAACCAAAATGAGCTTGTAATCTGGCTTCTGCAACTTTGAACATGAAAAATCCAATGAGGAGAAGAAAAGCAAAGCCAAAGAGTCCATCCCAAAATCCGACAAACAAGCAAAATGAACAAAAAACATTGAATTCAATTCTTTCTGATTTTAGAAACTGCATTAAAGAAGGGGTGCACCGGTCCTGGAGATACTGCAATACCAGGTCATTGCGTGGAGTGGACAGAGCAAGCTCTTTTTCCATCTCCCTGTTCTAAAAATCCTTTTAATATATGGTCCCCAGATAGGGGACGTATCAGATATTAAACTGATAAGAACAGATACTACACTTGATCTTAGCCAAAAGGCCGAGAAGCGATAACCAGAATTGGTTTCAAACTACGGAGCCACCCAAGGATCCTGAAAAGTCCATTTGTGGAGATGAGCTCCTGGACTCCCGTTAAGAAGACATGTTGTCAACCTCTAGATCCCTTACATGCCTGCACTTTTCGGCTTGCTGCTGCTGCAATCCACGCGTTTTAGATCTGCATAACTCCACCTCTTTAAACACAGCACCTTCACCCCCTGCTGTTCCCACCCGCCTCAACACCGTTGGAAGGGAGGAGAACCAATTAAGGCGGGGGGTGGGGTGGAACGAGCAGCTGTCTACCCTTAGCAGGAGGGCTCCTGATTACATACCTCTCCTGCTGCTGCTGCTGCTGGCTGTCCAGCAGCAGACTGAAGGTGGCTGCTGCTGTGCACAGGTATATAAAGGCTCAGAGCCTATTATGACACGCGCAGCCAGCGTTCCATTGCCACATTCCATCTACTGCAGGCAGGATACCTGGCTGGCTGAATGTCGCTGAGAAGCTCACAGAGACCGCCATAAGCAACAGTTTAACAGAATGCCACAGACTAATCAACCAAACTTTTTGGGTTGGGTTCTCTTTTATAGTCTGCAGGCATTAAATGAAAGAAGTCAGTGTTCCAGCAGAAGGAGACAACGTTTCAGAAAAGGCATTGTAGCAAACCAAAAAAGAAATTTTAAGCGCAGCAGAGTAACCAGCGCACATACCTGTTAGCTCAGGTGAGTTTAAAAGGCTGCTGTTGATAACAAGGGCATTTGCTAAATAGATGGTGTGTGTGCAACAATATACTGAAAGGTCAATTATATTGTGCAGCTTATCTCACCACCTGTAGTTATTTAGGTGAAAGCTCCAAAATGCTTGCCTAATATGTCTGTTTATCCAAAAGGAAGTAAAAAGGGAGAGCTAGAAAGATAGCATTGCATCACATTACATGGCAATGCAATGCACAGTTGCTGAAGTTGAACCAAAATGAGCTTGTAATCTGGCTTCTGCAACTTTGAACATGAAAAATCCAATGAGGAGAAGAAAAGCAAAGCCAAAGAGTCCATCCCAAAATCCGACAAACAAGCAAAATGAACAAAAAACATTGAATTCAATTCTTTCTGATTTTAGAAACTGCATTAAAGAAGGGGTGCACCGGTCCTGGAGATACTGCAATACCAGGTCAATGCGTGGAGTGGACAGAGCAAGCTCTTTTTCCATCTCCCTGTTCTAAAAATCCATTTAATATATGGTCCCCAGATAGGGGACGTATCAGATATTAAACTGATAAGAACAGATACTACACTTGATCTTAGCCAAAAGGCCGAGAAGCGATAACCAGAATTGGTTTCAAACTACGGAGCCACCCAAGGATCCTGAAAAGTCCATTTGTGGAGATGAGCTCCTGGACTCCCGTTAAGAAGACATGTTGTCAACCTCTAGATCCCTTACATGCCTGCACTTTTCGGCTTGCTGCTGCTGCAATCCACGCGTTTTAGATCTGCATAACTCCACCTCTTTAAACACAGCACCTTCACCCCCTGCTGTTCCCACCCGCCTCAACACCGTTGGAAGGGAGGAGAACCAATTAAGGCGGGGGGTGGGGTGGAACGAGCAGCTGTCTACCCTTAGCAGGAGGGCTCCTGATTACATACCTCTCCTGCTACTGCTGCTGCTGGCTGTCCAGCAGCAGACTGAAGGTGGCTGCTGCTGTGCACAGGTATATAAAGGCTCAGAGCCTATTATGACACGCGCAGCCAGCGTTCCATTGCCACATTCCATCTACTGTAGGCAGGATACCTGGCTGGCTGAATGTCGCTGAGAAGCTCACAGAGACCGCCATAAGCAACAGTTTAACAGAATGCCACAGACTAATCAACCAAACTTTTTGGGTTGGGTTCTCTTTTATAGTCTGCAGGCATTAAATGAAAGAAGTCAGTGTTCCAGCAGAAGGAGACAACGTTTCAGAAAAGGCATTGTAGCAAACCAAAAAAGAAATTTTAAGCGCAGCAGAGTAACCAGCGCACATACCTGTTAGCTCAGGTGAGTTTAAAAGGCTGCTGTTGATAACAAGGGCATTTGCTAAATAGATGGTGTGTGTGCAACAATATACTGAAAGGTCAATTATATTGTGCAGCTTATCTCACCACCTGTAGTTATTTAGGTGAAAGCTCCAAAATGCTTGCCTAATATGTCTGTTTATCCAAAAGGAAGTAAAAAGGGAGAGCTAGAAAGATAGCATTGCATCACATTACATGGCAATGCAATGCACAGTTGCTGAAGTTGAACCAAAATGAGCTTGTAATCTGGCTTCTGCAACTTTGAACATGAAAAATCCAATGAGGAGAAGAAAAGCAAAGCCAAAGAGTCCATCCCAAAATCCGACAAACAAGCAAAATGAACAAAAAACATTGAATTCAATTCTTTCTGATTTTAGAAACTGCATTAAAGAAGGGGTGCACCGGTCCTGGAGATACTGCAATACCAGGTCAATGCGTGGAGTGGACAGAGCAAGCTCTTTTTCCATCTCCCTGCTCTAAAAATCCATTTAATATATGGTCCCCAGATAGGGGACGTATCAGATATTAAACTGATAAGAACAGATACTACACTTGATCTTAGCCAAAAGGCCGAGAAGCGATAACCAGAATTGGTTTCAAACTACGGAGCCACCCAAGGATCCTGAAAAGTCCATTTGTGGAGATGAGCTCCTGGACTCCCGTTAAGAAGACATGTTGTCAACCTCTAGATCCCTTACATGCCTGCACTTTTCGGCTTGCTGCTGCTGCAATCCACGCGTTTTAGATCTGCATAACTCCACCTCTTTAAACACAGCAAATTCACCCCCTGCTGTTCCCACCCGCCTCAACACCATTGGAAGGGAGGAGAACCAATTAAGGCGGGGGGTGGGGTGGAACGAGCAGCTGTCTACCCTTAGCAGGAGGGCTCCTGATTACATACCTCTCCTGCTGCTGCTGCTGCTGGCTGTCCAGCAGCAGACTGAAGGTGGCTGCTGCTGTGCACAGGTATATAAAGGCTCAGAGCCTATTATGACACGCGCAGCCAGCGTTCCATTGCCACATTCCATCTACTGCAGGCAGGATACCTGGCTGGCTGAATGTCGCTGAGAAGCTCACAGAGACCGCCATAAGCAACAGTTTAACAGAATGCCACAGACTAATCAACCAAACTTTTTGGGTTGGGTTCTCTTTTATAGTCTGCAGGCATTAAATGAAAGAAGTCAGTGTTCCAGCAGAAGGAGACAACGTTTCAGAAAAGGCATTGTAGCAAACCAAAAAAGAAATTTTAAGCGCAGCAGAGTAACCAGCGCACATACCTGTTAGCTCAGGTGAGTTTAAAAGGCTGCTGTTGATAACAAGGGCATTTGCTAAATAGATGGTGTGTGTGCAACAATATACTGAAAGGTCAATTATATTGTGCAGCTTATCTCACCACCTGTAGTTATTTAGGTGAAAGCTCCAAAATGCTTGCCTAATATGTCTGTTTATCCAAAAGGAAGTAAAAAGGGAGAGCTAGAAAGATAGCATTGCATCACATTACATGGCAATGCAATGCACAGTTGCTGAAGTTGAACCAAAATGAGCTTGTAATCTGGCTTCTGCAACTTTGAACATGAAAAATCCAATGAGGAGAAGAAAAGCAAAGCCAAAGAGTCCATCCCAAAATCCGACAAACAAGCAAAATGAACAAAAAACATTGAATTCAATTCTTTCTGATTTTAGAAACTGCATTAAAGAAGGGGTGCACCGGTCCTGGAGATACTGCAATACCAGGTCAATGCGTGGAGTGGACAGAGCAAGCTCTTTTTCCATCTCCCTGTTCTAAAAATCCATTTAATATATGGTCCCCAGATAGGGGACGTATCAGATATTAAACTGATAAGAACAGATACTACACTTGATCTTAGCCAAAAGGCCGAGAAGCGATAACCAGAATTGGTTTCAAACTACGGAGCCACCCAAGGATCCTGAAAAGTCCATTTGTGGAGATGAGCTCCTGGACTCCCGTTAAGAAGACATGTTGTCAACCTCTAGATCCCTTACATGCCTGCACTTTTCGGCTTGCTGCTGCTGCAATCCACGCGTTTTAGATCTGCATAACTCCACCTCTTTAAACACAGCACCTTCACCCCCTGCTGTTCCCACCCGCCTCAACACCGTTGGAAGGGAGGAGAACCAATTAAGGCGGGGGGGGGGGTGGAACGAGCAGCTGTCTACCCTTAGCAGGAGGGCTCCTGATTACATACCTCTCCTGCTGCTGCTGCTGCTGGCTGTCCAGCAGCAGACTGAAGGTGGCTGCTGCTGTGCACAGGTATATAAAGGCTCAGAGCCTATTATGACATGCGCAGCCAGCGTTCCATTGCCACATTCCATCTACTGCAGGCAGGATACCTGGCTGGCTGAATGTCGCTGAGAAGCTCACAGAGACCGCCATAAGCAACAGTTTAACAGAATGCCACAGACTAATCAACCAAACTTTTTGGGTTGGGTTCTCTTTTATAGTCTGCAGGCATTAAGTGAAAGAAGTCAGTGTTCAAGCAGAAGGAGACAACGTTTCAGAAAAGGCATTGTAGCAAACCAAAAAAGAAATTTTAAGCGCAGCAGAGTAACCAGCGCACATACCTGTTAGCTCAGGTGAGTTTAAAAGGCTGCTGTTGATAGCAAGGGCATTTGCTAAATAGATGGTGTGTGTGCAACAATATACTGAAAGGTCAATTATATTGTGCAGCTTATCTCACCACCTGTAGTTATTTAGGTGAAAGCTCCAAAATGCTTGCCTAATATGTCTGTTTATCCAAAAGGAAGTAAAAAGGGAGAGCTAGAAAGATAGCATTGCATCACATTACATGGCAATGCAATGCACAGTTGCTGAAGTTGAACCAAAATGAGCTTGTAATCTGGTTTCTGCAACTTTGAACATGAAAAATCCAATGAGGAGAAGAAAAGCAAAGCCAAAGAGTCCATCCCAAAATCCGACAAACAAGCAAAATGAACAAAAAACATTGAATTCAATTCTTTCTGATTTTAGAAACTGCATTAAAGAAGGGGTGCACTGGTCCTGGAGATACTGCAATACCAGGTCAATGCGTGGAGTGGACAGAGCAAGCTCTTTTTCCATCTCCCTGTTCTAAAAATCCATTTAATATATGGTCCCCAGATAGGGGACGTATCAGATATTAAACTGATAAGAACAGATACTACACTTGATCTTAGCCAAAAGGCCAAGAAGCGATAACCAGAATTGGTTTCAAACTACGGAGCCACCCAAGGATCCTGAAAAGTCCTTTTGTGGAGATGAGCTCCTGGACTCCCGTTAAGAAGACATGTTGTCAACCTCTAGATCCCTTACATGCCTGCACTTTTCGGCTTGCTGCTGCTGCAATCCACGCGTTTTAGATCTGCATAACTCCACCTCTTTAAACACAGCACCTTCACCCCCTGCTGTTCCCACCCGCCTCAACACCGTTGGAAGGGAGGAGAACCAATTAAGGCGGGGGGTGGGGTGGAACGAGCAGCTGTCTACCCTTAGCAGGAGGGCTCCTGATTACATACCTCTCCTGCTGCTGCTGCTGCTGGCTGTCCAGCAGCAGACTGAAGGTGGCTGCTGCTGTGCACAGGTATATAAAGGCTCAGAGCCTATTATGACACGCGCAGCCAGCGTTCCATTGCCACATTCCATCTACTGCAGGCAGGATACCTGGCTGGCTGAATGTCGCTGAGAAGCTCACAGAGACCGCCATAAGCAACAGTTTAACAGAATGCCACAGACTAATCAACCAAACTTTTTGGGTTGGGTTCTCTTTTATAGTCTGCAGGCATTAAATGAAAGAAGTCAGTGTTCCAGCAGAAGGAGACAACGTTTCAGAAAAGGCATTGTAGCAAACCAAAAAAGAAATTTTAAGCGCAGCAGAGTAACCAGCGCACATACCTGTTAGCTCAGGTGAGTTTAAAAGGCTGCTGTTGATAACAAGGGCATTTGCTAAATAGATGGTGTGTGTGCAACAATATACTGAAAGGTCAATTATATTGTGCAGCTTATCTCACCACCTGTAGTTATTTAGGTGAAAGCTCCAAAATGCTTGCCTAATATGTCTGTTTATCCAAAAGGAAGTAAAAAGGGAGAGCTAGAAAGATAGCATTGCATCACATTACATGGCAATGCAATGCACAGTTGCTGAAGTTGAACCAAAATGAGCTTGTAATCTGGCTTCTGCAACTTTGAACATGAAAAATCCAATGAGGAGAAGAAAAGCAAAGCCAAAGAGTCCATCCCAAAATCCGACAAACAAGCAAAATGAACAAAAAACATTGAATTCAATTCTTTCTGATTTTAGAAACTGCATTAAAGAAGGGGTGCACCGGTCCTGGAGATACTGCAATACCAGGTCAATGCGTGGAGTGGACAGAGCAAGCTCTTTTTCCATCTCCCTGTTCTAAAAATCCATTTAATATATGGTCCCCAGATAGGGGACGTATCAGATATTAAACTGATAAGAACAGATACTACACTTGATCTTAGCCAAAAGGCCGAGAAGCGATAACCAGAATTGGTTTCAAACTACGGAGCCACCCAAGGATCCTGAAAAGTCCATTTGTGGAGATGAGCTCCTGGACTCCCGTTAAGAAGACATGTTGTCAACCTCTAGATCCCTTACATGCCTGCACTTTTCGGCTTACTGCTGCTGCAATCCACGCGTTTTAGATCTGCATAACTCCACCTCTTTAAACACAGCACCTTCACCCCCTGCTGTTCCCACCCGCCTCAACACCGTTGGAAGGGAGGAGAACCAATTAAGGCGGGGGGTGGGGTGGAACGAGCAGCTGTCTACCCTTAGCAGGAGGGCTCCTGATTACATACCTCTCCTGCTGCTGCTGCTGCTGCTGGCTGTCCAGCAGCAGACTGAAGGTGGCTGCTGCTGTGCACAGGTATATAAAGGCTCAGAGCCTATTATGACACGCGCAGCCAGCGTTCCATTGCCACATTCCATCTACTGCAGGCAGGATACCTGGCTGGCTGAATGTCGCTGAGAAGCTCACAGAGACCGCCATAAGCAACAGTTTAACAGAATGCCACAGACTAATCAACCAAACTTTTTGGGTTGGGTTCTCTTTTATAGTCTGCAGGCATTAAATGAAAGAAGTCAGTGTTCCAGCAGAAGGAGACAACGTTTCAGAAAAGGCATTGTAGCAAACCAAAAAAGAAATTTTAAGCGCAGCAGAGTAACCAGCGCACATACCTGTTAGCTCAGGTGAGTTTAAAAGGCTGCTGTTGATAACAAGGGCATTTGCTAAATAGATGGTGTGTGTGCAACAATATACTGAAAGGTCAATTATATTGTGCAGCTTATCTCACCACCTGTAGTTATTTAGGTGAAAGCTCCAAAATGCTTGCCTAATATGTCTGTTTATCCAAAAGGAAGTAAAAAGGGAGAGCTAGAAAGATAGCATTGCATCACATTACATGGCAATGCAATGCACAGTTGCTGAAGTTGAACCAAAATGAGCTTGTAATCTGGCTTCTGCAACTTTGAACATGAAAAATCCAATGAGGAGAAGAAAAGCAAAGCCAAAGAGTCCATCCCAAAATCCGACAAACAAGCAAAATGAACAAAAAACATTGAATTCAATTCTTTCTGATTTTAGAAACTGCATTAAAGAAGGGGTGCACCGGTCCTGGAGATACTGCAATACCAGGTCAATGCGTGGAGTGGACAGAGCAAGCTCTTTTTCCATCTCCCTGTTCTAAAAATCCATTTAATATATGGTCCCCAGATAGGGGACGTATCAGATATTAAACTGATAAGAACAGATACTACACTTGATCTTAGCCAAAAGGCCGAGAAGCGATAACCAGAATTGGTTTCAAACTACGGAGCCACCCAAGGATCCTGAAAAGTCCATTTGTGGAGATGAGCTCCTGGACTCCCGTTAAGAAGACATGTTGTCAACCTCTAGATCCCTTACATGCCTGCACTTTTCGGCTTACTGCTGCTGCAATCCACGCGTTTTAGATCTGCATAACTCCACCTCTTTAAACACAGCACCTTCACCCCCTGCTGTTCCCACCCGCCTCAACACCGTTGGAAGGGAGGAGAACCAATTAAGGCGGGGGGTGGGGTGGAACGAGCAGCTGTCTACCCTTAGCAGGAGGGCTCCTGATTACATACCTCTCCTGCTGCTGCTGCTGCTGGCTGTCCAGCAGCAGACTGAAGGTGGCTGCTGCTGTGCACAGGTATATAAAGGCTCAGAGCCTATTATGACACGCGCAGCCAGCGTTCCATTGCCACATTCCATCTACTGCAGGCAGGATACCTGGCTGGCTGAATGTCGCTGAGAAGCTCACAGAGACCGCCATAAGCAACAGTTTAACAGAATGCCACAGACTAATCAACCAAACTTTTTGGGTTGGGTTCTCTTTTATAGTCTGCAGGCATTAAATGAAAGAAGTCAGTGTTCCAGCAGAAGGAGACAACGTTTCAGAAAAGGCATTGTAGCAAACCAAAAAAGAAATTTTAAGCGCAGCAGAGTAACCAGCGCACATACCTGTTAGCTCAGGTGAGTTTAAAAGGCTGCTGTTGATAACAAGGGCATTTGCTAAATAGATGGTGTGTGTGCAACAATATACTGAAAGGTCAATTATATTGTGCAGCTTATCTCACCACCTGTAGTTATTTAGGTGAAAGCTCCAAAATGCTTGCCTAATATGTCTGTTTATCCAAAAGGAAGTAAAAAGGGAGAGCTAGAAAGATAGCATTGCATCACATTACATGGCAATGCAATGCACAGTTGCTGAAGTTGAACCAAAATGAGCTTGTAATCTGGCTTCTGCAACTTTGAACATGAAAAATCCAATGAGGAGAAGAAAAGCAAAGCCAAAGAGTCCATCCCAAAATCCGACAAACAAGCAAAATGAACAAAAAACATTGAATTCAATTCTTTCTGATTTTAGAAACTGCATTAAAGAAGGGGTGCACCGGTCCTGGAGATACTGCAATACCAGGTCAATGCGTGGAGTGGACAGAGCAAGCTCTTTTTCCATCTCCCTGTTCTAAAAATCCATTTAATATATGGTCCCCAGATAGGGGACGTATCAGATATTAAACTGATAAGAACAGATACTACACTTGATCTTAGCCAAAAGGCCGAGAAGCGATAACCAGAATTGGTTTCAAACTACGGAGCCACCCAAGGATCCTGAAAAGTCCATTTGTGGAGATGAGCTCCTGGACTCCCGTTAAGAAGACATGTTGTCAACCTCTAGATCCCTTACATGCCTGCACTTTTCAGCTTGCTGCTGCTGCAATCCACGCGTTTTAGATCTGCATAACTCCACCTCTTTAAACACAGCACCTTCACCCCCTGCTGTTCCCACCCGCCTCAACACCGTTGGAAGGGAGGAGAACCAATTAAGGCGGGGGGTGGGGTGGAACGAGCAGCTGTCTACCCTTAGCAGGAGGGCTCCTGATTACATACCTCTCCTGCTGCTGCTGCTGCTGGCTGTCCAGCAGCAGACTGAAGGTGGCTGCTGCTGTGCACAGGTATATAAAGGCTCAGAGCCTATTATGACACGCGCAGCCAGCGTTCCATTGCCACATTCCATCTACTGCAGGCAGGATACCTGGCTGGCTGAATGTCGCTGAGAAGCTCACAGAGACCGCCATAAGCAACAGTTTAACAGAATGCCACAGACTAATCAACCAAACTTTTTGGGTTGGGTTCTCTTTTATAGTCTGCAGGCATTAAATGAAAGAAGTCAGTGTTCCAGCAGAAGGAGACAACGTTTCAGAAAAGGCATTGTAGCAAACCAAAAAAGAAATTTTAAGCGCAGCAGAGTAACCAGCGCACATACCTGTTAGCTCAGGTGAGTTTAAAAGGCTGCTGTTGATAACAAGGGCATTTGCTAAATAGATGGTGTGTGTGCAACAATATACTGAAAGGTCAATTATATTGTGCAGCTTATCTCACCACCTGTAGTTATTTAGGTGAAAGCTCCAAAATGCTTGCCTAATATGTCTGTTTATCCAAAAGGAAGTAAAAAGGGAGAGCTAGAAAGATAGCATTGCATCACATTACATGGCAATGCAATGCACAGTTGCTGAAGTTGAACCAAAATGAGCTTGTAATCTGGCTTCTGCAACTTTGAACATGAAAAATCCAATGAGGAGAAGAAAAGCAAAGCCAAAGAGTCCATCCCAAAATCCGACAAACAAGCAAAATGAACAAAAAACATTGAATTCAATTCTTTCTGATTTTAGAAACTGCATTAAAGAAGGGGTGCACCGGTCCTGGAGATACTGCAATACCAGGTCAATGCGTGGAGTGGACAGAGCAAGCTCTTTTTCCATCTCCCTGTTCTAAAAATCCATTTAATATATGGTCCCCAGATAGGGGACGTATCAGATATTAAACTGATAAGAACAGATACTACACTTGATCTTAGCCAAAAGGCCGAGAAGCGATAACCAGAATTGGTTTCAAACTACGGAGCCACCCAAGGATCCTGAAAAGTCCATTTGTGGAGATGAGCTCCTGGACTCCCGTTAAGAAGACATGTTGTCAACCTCTAGATCCCTTACATGCCTGCACTTTTCGGCTTGCTGCTGCTGCAATCCACGCGTTTTAGATCTGCATAACTCCACCTCTTTAAACACAGCACCTTCACCCCCTGCTGTTCCCACCCGCCTCAACACCGTTGGAAGGGAGGAGAACCAATTAAGGCGGGGGGTGGGGTGGAACGAGCAGCTGTCTACCCTTAGCAGGAGGGCTCCTGATTACATACCTCTCCTGCTGCTGCTGCTGCTGGCTGTCCAGCAGCAGACTGAAGGTGGCTGCTGCTGTGCACAGGTATATAAAGGCTCAGAGCCTATTATGACACGCGCAGCCAGCGTTTCATTGCCACATTCCATCTACTGCAGGCAGGATACCTGGCTGGCTGAATGTCGCTGAGAAGCTCACAGAGACCGCCATAAGCAACAGTTTAACAGAATGCCACAGACTAATCAACCAAACTTTTTGGGTTGGGTTCTCTTTTATAGTCTGCAGGCATTAAATGAAAGAAGTCAGTGTTCCAGCAGAAGGAGACAACGTTTCAGAAAAGGCATTGTAGCAAACCAAAAAAGAAATTTTAAGCGCAGCAGAGTAACCAGCGCACATACCTGTTAGCTCAGGTGAGTTTAAAAGGCTGCTGTTGATAACAAGGGCATTTGCTAAATAGATGGTGTGTGTGCAACAATATACTGAAAGGTCAATTATATTGTGCAGCTTATCTCACCACCTGTAGTTATTTAGGTGAAAGCTCCAAAATGCTTGCCTAATATGTCTGTTTATCCAAAAGGAAGTAAAAAGGGAGAGCTAGAAAGATAGCATTGCATCACATTACATGGCAATGCAATGCACAGTTGCTGAAGTTGAACCAAAATGAGCTTGTAATCTGGCTTCTGCAACTTTGAACATGAAAAATCCAATGAGGAGAAGAAAAGCAAAGCCAAAGAGTCCATCCCAAAATCCGACAAACAAGCAAAATGAACAAAAAACATTGAATTCAATTCTTTCTGATTTTAGAAACTGCATTAAAGAAGGGGTGCACCGGTCCTGGAGATACTGCAATACCAGGTCAATGCGTGGAGTGGACAGAGCAAGCTCTTTTTCCATCTCCCTGTTCTAAAAATCCATTTAATATATGGTCCCCAGATAGAGGACGTATCAGATATTAAACTGATAAGAACAGATACTACACTTGATCTTAGCCAAAAGGCCGAGAAGCGATAACCAGAATTGGTTTCAAACTACGGAGCCACCCAAGGATCCTGAAAAGTCCATTTGTGGAGATGAGCTCCTGGACTCCCGTTAAGAAGACATGTTGTCAACCTCTAGATCCCTTACATGCCTGCACTTTTCGGCTTGCTGCTGCTGCAATCCACGCGTTTTAGATCTGCATAACTCCACCTCTTTAAACACAGCACCTTCACCCCCTGCTGTTCCCACCCGCCTCAACACCGTTGGAAGGGAGGAGAACCAATTAAGGCGGGGGGTGGGGTGGAACGAGCAGCTGTCTACCCTTAGCAGGAGGGCTCCTGATTACATACCTCTCCTGCTGCTGCTGCTGCTGCTGGCTGTCCAGCAGCAGACTGAAGGTGGCTGCTGCTGTGTACAGGTATATAAAGGCTCAGAGCCTATTATGACACGCGCAGCCAGCGTTCCATTGCCACATTCCATCTACTGCAGGCAGGATACCTGGCTGGCTGAATGTCGCTGAGAAGCTCACAGAGACCGCCATAAGCAACAGTTTAACAGAATGCCACAGACTAATCAACCAAACTTTTTGGGTTGGGTTCTCTTTTATAGTCTGCAGGCATTAAATGAAAGAAGTCAGTGTTCCAGCAGAAGGAGACAACGTTTCAGAAAAGGCATTGTAGCAAACCAAAAAAGAAATTTTAAGCGCAGCAGAGTAACCAGCGCACATACCTGTTAGCTCAGGTGAGTTTAAAAGGCTGCTGTTGATAACAAGGGCATTTGCTAAATAGATGGTGTGTGTGCAACAATATACTGAAAGGTCAATTATATTGTGCAGCTTATCTCACCACCTGTAGTTATTTAGGTGAAAGCTCCAAAATGCTTGCCTAATATGTCTGTTTATCCAAAAGGAAGTAAAAAGGGAGAGCTAGAAAGATAGCATTGCATCACATTACATGGCAATGCAATGCACAGTTGCTGAAGTTGAACCAAAATGAGCTTGTAATCTGGCTTCTGCAACTTTGAACATGAAAAATCCAATGAGGAGAAGAAAAGCAAAGCCAAAGAGTCCATCCCAAAATCCGACAAACAAGCAAAATGAACAAAAAACATTGAATTCAATTCTTTCTGATTTTAGAAACTGCATTAAAGAAGGGGTGCACCGGTCCTGGAGATACTGCAATACCAGGTCAATGCGTGGAGTGGACAGAGCAAGCTCTTTTTCCATCTCCCTGTTCTAAAAATCCATTTAATATATGGTCCCCAGATAGGGGACGTATCAGATATTAAACTGATAAGAACAGATACTACACTTGATCTTAGCCAAAATGCCGAGAAGCGATAACCAGAATTGGTTTCAAACTACGGAGCCACCCAAGGATCCTGAAAAGTCCATTTGTGGAGATGAGCTCCTGGACTCCCGTTAAGAAGACATGTTGTCAACCTCTAGATCCCTTACATGCCTGCACTTTTCGGCTTGCTGCTGCTGCAATCCACGCGTTTTAGATCTGCATAACTCCACCTCTTTAAACACAGCACCTTCACCCCCTGCTGTTCCCACCCGCCTCAACACCGTTGGAAGGGAGGAGAACCAATTAAGGCGGGGGGTGGGGTGGAACGAGCAGCTGTCTACCCTTAGCAGGAGGGCTCCTGATTACATACCTCTCCTGCTGCTGCTGCTGCTGGCTGTCCAGCAGCAGACTGAAGGTGGCTGCTGCTGTGCACAGGTATATAAAGGCTCAGAGCCTATTATGACACGCGCAGCCAGCGTTTCATTGCCACATTCCATCTACTGCAGGCAGGATACCTGGCTGGCTGAATGTCGCTGAGAAGCTCACAGAGACCGCCATAAGCAACAGTTTAACAGAATGCCACAGACTAATCAACCAAACTTTTTGGGTTGGGTTCTCTTTTATAGTCTGCAGGCATTAAATGAAAGAAGTCAGTGTTCCAGCAGAAGGAGACAACGTTTCAGAAAAGGCATTGTAGCAAACCAAAAAAGAAATTTTAAGCGCAGCAGAGTAACCAGCGCACATACCTGTTAGCTCAGGTGAGTTTAAAAGGCTGCTGTTGATAACAAGGGCATTTGCTAAATAGATGGTGTGTGTGCAACAATATACTGAAAGGTCAATTATATTGTGCAGCTTATCTCACCACCTGTAGTTATTTAGGTGAAAGCTCCAAAATGCTTGCCTAATATGTCTGTTTATCCAAAAGGAAGTAAAAAGGGAGAGCTAGAAAGATAGCATTGCATCACATTACATGGCAATGCAATGCACAGTTGCTGAAGTTGAACCAAAATGAGCTTGTAATCTGGCTTCTGCAACTCTGAACATGAAAAATCCAATGAGGAGAAGAAAAGCAAAGCCAAAGAGTCCATCCCAAAATCCGACAAACAAGCAAAATGAACAAAAAACATTGAATTCAATTCTTTCTGATTTTAGAAACTGCATTAAAGAAGGGGTGCACCGGTCCTGGAGATACTGCAATACCAGGTCAATGCGTGGAGTGGACAGAGCAAGCTCTTTTTCCATCTCCCTGTTCTAAAAATCCATTTAATATATGGTCCCCAGATAGGGGACGTATCAGATATTAAACTGATAAGAACAGATTTTTTTGATTGAATATATCTTTTATTAGCACAAAAAATAAGTTAACAGACAGTGTACAGTGCCGCAGCCCAGTACACACAGAATTCTACATCATATTTACATAGCATGAGGATACGACGCACTAACTAGACACATCACACCCCTATGCTACACAAAACACTCAATCTGAAAGAAAAAGCATGTCAATCAATACAGTACGACGAACCGTGATAAGGGATGGGGATTGGGAAAAAGGGGATGGGGAGGGGAAAATCACATGCCCGAAGCTTTATTGAAAGACAAGACACATAAGGGGAGAGGGGGAGGAGGGGTTTAGTCCTCGTCCTCGTCCTCCGGACCGTCCATGATGGAATAGTCTCTGAGCAGGCTGTGGATCAGCCTGCGGCAGTCCTGGATGGACATCCTCTCCCTCCTCAAGATGAGCCGGTTCCTGGCGACCCAAACGGCATCCTTGAAGCAGTTCATAAGGCGCCAAGCCTCCTGGATGGCTCCGACGGTATGAACCCCAGGGAAGAGTCCGTAAAGCACAGAATGGTGCGATAGGCTCGCCCTGGGGACAGAGTTCCTCAGGTCGTCCTCAAGTGCAGTCAATAGGCGCTGTGCAAATCCGCAGTCCCAAAAAGTGTGCAAAGATGTTTCCTCCACGAAGGGGCACCTTGGGCAGTACCGGGTCTTGCACAGGTTCCGGGCATGCATGAATGACCGGACGGGCAGTCCGCCCTGAATCGCCATCCACGACAAGTCCTTGTGCCCGTTGGTCAGCCTGTCAGACGACACATTTGTCCACACAGTCTCCAGCGTGTCCTGGTGAAGTCCTGTGATGTTCTCCACGTCATCCTTGGCTCTGATTAGCTTGTGGATAGTTTTGGGCTTCCACAAGTCGGGCTTGAGTCCCTCCAGTTGATGCTCCCCCACAAATCGAACGACGTCTCCGTAGAACCATGGCGTCGTCCAGTTGTAGGGGAAGGAGCTGTCCCACTTGTCCCAGCCGAGTCGCCTTCAAAGAGGAAGTAGGAAGAAGCGAGACATGGACCTGCCCGCGGAGCCATTCTTGACTTGCAAAGTCCGGCGGACACAATCACACACAAAAGAGGATCGCAGGAGGGTGGGGATATCTGGAACGCCCTTCCCACCCTTGCGAGGCTCCTTGTACATGACGGCCCGCCTGACTCTGTCCATCTTGGATCCCCAGACAAAGTGAAACACTGTCCTGGTAATGGCCCTGCACACAGTGACGTGTGGGGGCCAGGCCTGCGCCGTGTACTGCAAGACGGGCAGGACCTCATTACGCAGGACGAGTGCCTTACCCTCACAAGTGAGGTGTCTGAGGCTTCAGAGTCCGATCCGTTGCTTCACCTTGGCCAAGCATTCTTGCCAGGACTTGAGGGCCGCTCCTTCCTTCCCGAACCAGACTCCCAGCACCTTGAGGAAATCCGGTTGAATGTTGAAGGGGAAGGGGGCGGAGGAGGCCGGCTGCCAATCCCAGAAGAGCATGGCTTCCGACTTCCTGCAGTTGACTTTGGCCCCTGAAGCCCGGCCGAACCTCTCACACGTCTGGACGAGGGCGTCGACTGAACCACGATCAGCGCAGAAGACGGTGACGTCGTCCATGTAGAGCGAGCACTTGACCTCGTGTCGTCCCGGACCCGGTGCGGTGATCCCTCTGATCTCTCCATTCTGCCGGATAGCCTCTGCGAAGAGTTCTATAACACAAACAAAAAGAAGAGGTGATAGAGGGCAGCCTTGTCTGACCCCAGAGAGGACAGGGAAGGGGTCAGTCTTCCAGCCGTTCACCAACACCGAGCTGTGGATATCAAAATACATCAGACGGACATACGAACAAAACATGTTACCCAAACCTAACCGGTGCAGAGCTCGGCCCATGAACTCGTGGGAAACCCGGTCGAAGGCCTTCTCCTGATCCAAGGAGACCAGGGCCGCGTGTGCGCGGCGGACCTTGATGTACTCGACCGTGTCCCGCACGAGAGCGAGGCTGTCTGCGATGCGACGTCCAGGGATGCCGCAGGTCTGGTCCGGGTGGATGATCCGTCCGATGACCGTCTTAAGTCGTGTCGCCATCGTCTTGGCCAGGATCTTGTAGTCCACGTTGAGCAGAGTGATGGGACGCCAATTCCTCAGGTCGCACCTCTCTCCCTTCCGCTTGTACAGGATCGTGACCATTCCTTCCCTCAAAGATGGAGGCATTCTACCCTCCACCACCATCTCCTCGTACAGGTCCAACAGGTCCGGACAGATGAGGTCTCCCAGCGCTACATAGAGCTCCGCTGGAAGACCATCACTGCCCGGGGTCCTGCCGGTCCTAAAGGATTTAGCGGCAAAGAGCAATTCGCCCACCATCAGAGGTTTGTCCAAGGCTGCCGTGCCTGCAGGATCAAGATGGTTAGTGATACCTGACAGGAACTTATCAGCAGCGTCGGGGTCGGTAGTCTTGTGGGAGTAGAGTTCGCTGTAGAAGTCGCTGACGACCCTCATCACGTCCTCCTTCCCACGTCGCATGTTTCCGCTCTCGTCTCGCAGCTCGTTCAGGGGCGTGTGACCGGCATGAAGTTTCCTCAAAAAGAATGAGTTACATTTCTCACCCTTCTCCAGATTCTCCACTTTGGAACGGAAGATGATTCGCTTGGACTCCTCCTCAAAGTGCCTTTTCAGGCTCTTCTTGGTCTCCTCCAGCTCCTCCCTCACGTCCCAGCCACAGTGAAGAAGGTCCTGCAGCGACCGCAGCTCGCGCTGCAGCCCTCTGAAGTCCCTCCTCTTCTCACACTCCTGTTGTCGACCCTTGGCCTGAAAGAAACAGCGAAACTCAAGTTTAACATATTCCCACCAATCAGAGACTGTTTAGAAGCTACCCTTGTAGGACTGCCACATTGCGTAGGCTGCTCTCAGCTCCTCCACGACTTCATCCTGAGCCAGCAGAGCACAATTCAGCTTCCAGGAGCCGGGGCCGGACGGAAAACCGTCGCCGAGGACACCTTGTAAGTGAATGGCTCTGTGGTCGGAGAAGAAGCAGGAGACCATCGAGTGCCTACTCTGCCTGACTGCCCGAGAGGTGAACACAAAGTCAATCCTGGAGCGGAGTGAGCCATCGGGTCGGCTCCACGAATAGTTCGTGGAGCCTCTCCCCATGGAGCCCACCACGTCCTGAAGAGAGGCCTCGGTTACCATCTCGATGAGCAGCTTGGACGTGATGTCCAACTTGGCAGATGTGCCAGAACTACGACCGTCCTCCTCGATGGGGCAGTTGAAATCCCCGACCATCACTAAGGTCCTGGTGGTGGCAAGCTGAAGCCGCAGGGTCTGGAAAAGCTCCAAACGCTCATTCTTCAGTGGGGACGCATACACGTTGATGAACCTGACAGGTTCTCCCGCCCAGTTGCCATCTACAACAAGAGCCCTGCCGCAGATGAGCTCCTGGACGGACTCAAGCGTGAATGCGCCCCCCCTGATCAGAATTGCGACCCCCGCAGACTTGCAGTCACCCCCACCGGACCAGTAGGATGGACCGTGGGACCACTCCCTGGCCAGATGTTTGAAGGACCTAGAGGAGGGAAGGGAACATTCCTGCAACATATAAACATCACACAACTGGGAAGTAAGGAAGGCATAAATAGTCTGACGTCTGAACTTGTCCTTGATGCTCCTGACATTAATGGAAAATAAGTTAATATTAGCCATCATGTAGGGAAAAAAGAAAAAGTTAGCGCAGGCAATACACCTTAGTTACCACTCCGGTCGGGTGGTCCCTCGTCGGTGTTGACTGCTGGTGACGGGATCACCAGCAGGCCCTCTTCCTCCATCTGGTCAAGCAGCGCGGCCTCAATCTCGGCGACCACCAGTTCCTCCTCTTCTGGCTCGGCCACCAGGGTCTCAACCATGTGCTCCATCTCTTCTGGCTCAGGGAGGGTATCCTCCTTTTCGCCTACGAAATCCAGAATCTTCTTTTTGGAGGATTCAGTAGCAGGGCTGTCCTCCACCTTCCTCTTTCCCCGGGTTGGAACTGGGGAGACAAGAAGGGGAAAATCCTCCTCGGAATAGATAGCGGCGGGTGGAGGAAAGGTTAATTCCACCGCTACCATGGTCTGGGGAGGGAGAGTGGCTGCCGGGGCAGGGGAAAGGACACCTGCTGAGGAGTAGGGGAAGGAGGAAGAGGAAGTGGAATCCTCAGCAGTGGTGGCCGGGGTGGGGGGGGATTGGACGGGGGTGGCAGGGGGAGGGATCGAGAGAGGGGTGACAGAACTCTTACCCTCCTTTGACTTTTTCTTCTGCTTCGGAGCTGCTGGGACCGTCGCTGGGGCTTTGGCCACCGACTCCTTGACCGCTTTGGCCTTGGTCGTCTCGGCCTTGGCCGCTGGGGCCTTGGTCGTCGCGTCCTTGACCTTCACAGGCCTGGTCGTCGGGGCCTTGTCCTCCGTAGCTGGGGTCGTCGCAACCACCGATGCCCAGGATCTCTCACGCCTGGGGCAATCCTTGTACAGATGAGCCGCCAGCCCACACAGGTTGCAGGACGTCTTCTTCGGGCAGTCCTTCGAGCTGTGTCCCGTCACTCGACAAATCCTGCAGGCATCCTCCTTGCAGTCCTTCATCTCGTGGCCGTTCTTGCCGCATCTCCTGCAGTTCCGCGGCATGTCCGGGTAATAGATGAGGCCGTAGGAGTTGCCCAGGGAGAATGTCGGGGGCAGGTGCCGAAGTCCGTCTGAGTACGCCAGGTCCCTGTGAAGTCTAACGGTCACCGACCACTTACCTGTCCAGAAGCCGAGTCCATTCAGGATGTGAGAGGGTTCCTTCACAACCAAACAGAAGCGTCTCAGGAAGGTACAGATGTCTTGGCCTGGGGTGTGCGGGTTGCGCATGGAGACCGTGATCCTCCTTTCATCCCTCTGGATAGGGCAGCTACCTGTAAAGGCAGAGAAAGAATTATCCGGTCCTTTTGCGCTTACCATTTCCCAGAACCTCCTGCAGGTGTTCACAGTGGCGAAGGTGACGAAGAAGATCCCCGTCAAGAAGGTCTGGATGCTGAGGGTGTCCGACCTGGAGAAGCCTCGATCCAGCAGCATCTTCTGGCAGAACACGTCCGAGGACATGTCCGGCACCCTCCCATCCACTTCCTTCAGCTTCAGGGCCACCGTCTGCCGCATCCATGGCTCCAGGGCTGGAGCTTCGTGGCGGGGCTTCTGGGGTCCCTTCTGCTGGCCAGTCGTGGAGGCAGAGTCCTTGGGGTCAGAATCGGCTCCTGGCTGGGCCCTCCTGGCTGTCCCCAGCTCCAGGCTCTTCTTTTCGGCCTTCCTCGCAGCGCTTGCCATGGCTTTCCTCCTGCAGTTACTTCTTGGAGCTGGATCTGGAACTCTTCCCGGAATGGGTGGAGCTATGCAGATTCTTCTCCCGTCGTGTTCTGGACAAATTCCCCGAAAGGTCTTTGTCTCGATGATTTTCTTCCTCGAAGATTCCACAGGACAGCCCGATTCTTCTCCGAGTCTTCGTCTTCTTCTGGATTCTTTAGAGCTTCTTCCTCCCACCGATATCCGCCTTCGTTCTCTGATGTCAGCTGGGCTCCGAAGCTCTTCTCCTTCCGAGTTCGATCGCTCTCGTCAAGTGTAGATCGTAGCTCTTGTGTTCTTAAAAGAACAGATACTACACTTGATCTTAGCCAAAAGGCCGAGAAGCGATAACCAGAATTGGTTTCAAACTACGGAGCCACCCAAGGATCCTGAAAAGTCCATTTGTGGAGATGAGCTCCTGGACTCCCGTTAAGAAGACATGTTGTCAACCTCTAGATCCCTTACATGCCTGCACTTTTCGGCTTGCTGCTGCTGCAATCCACGCGTTTTAGATCTGCATAACTCCACCTCTTTAAACACAGCACCTTCACCCCCTGCTGTTCCCACCCGCCTCAACACCGTTGGAAGGGAGGAGAACCAATTAAGGCGGGGGGTGGGGTGGAACGAGCAGCTGTCTACCCTTAGCAGGAGGGCTCCTGATTACATACCTCTCCTGCTGCTGCTGCTGCTGGCTGTCCAGCAGCAGACTGAAGGTGGCTGCTGCTGTGCACAGGTATATAAAGGCTCAGAGCCTATTATGACACGCGCAGCCAGCGTTCCATTGCCACATTCCATCTACTGCAGGCAGGATACCTGGCTGGCTGAATGTCACTGAGAAGCTCACAGAGACCGCCATAAGCAACAGTTTAACAGAATGCCACAGACTAATCAACCAAACTTTTTGGGTTGGGTTCTCTTTTATAGTCTGCAGGCATTAAATGAAAGAAGTCAGTGTTCCAGCAGAAGGAGACAACGTTTCAGAAAAGGCATTGTAGCAAACCAAAAAAGAAATTTTAAGCGCAGCAGAGTAACCAGCGCACATACCTGTTAGCTCAGGTGAGTTTAAAAGGCTGCTGTTGATAACAAGGGCATTTGCTAAATAGATGGTGTGTGTGCAACAATATACTGAAAGGTCAATTATATTGTGCAGCTTATCTCACCACCTGTAGTTATTTAGGTGAAAGCTCCAAAATGCTTGCCTAATATGTCTGTTTATCCAAAAGGAAGTAAAAAGGGAGAGCTAGAAAGATAGCATTGCATCACATTACATGGCAATGCAATGCACAGTTGCTGAAGTTGAACCAAAATGAGCTTGTAATCTGGCTTCTGCAACTTTGAACATGAAAAATCCAATGAGGAGAAGAAAAGCAAAGCCAAAGAGTCCATCCCAAAATCCGACAAACAAGCAAAATGAACAAAAAACATTGAATTCAAATCTTTCTGATTTTAGAAACTGCATTAAAGAAGGGGTGCACCGGTCCTGGAGATACTGCAATACCAGGTCAATGCGTGGAGTGGACAGAGCAAGCTCTTTTTCCATCTCCCTGTTCTAAAAATCCATTTAATATATGGTCCCCAGATAGGGGACGTATCAGATATTAAACTGATAAGAACAGATTTTTTTCTATCGAAAGCCCGAATTCGTGTACAAAACCCGAGTGCGCTTAAAAAAGTGACAAGTGCCACAAAAAAAGTGCACTAGGATGCTGGTCTTCTTGAAACCCTCTCCAAAAGGAGAAGGGTCCCCCAAACCATTCCCCGTCCCTCCGAGCCAAAAGGCCACAGCGAGGAACAGGGACAAAAAGCCACCTCCAGCCGAAGCCAGAGGCGACCCAATCTTACCCCCAGCACCTGCCCGAGTTCTCACCCGAGCAAGGCACTGGGAGCCAAAGACTGTGCTCCCCTCCCGGAAGAGGGGAGCCAACAACGCTCTCCTCCCAAAAGAGGAGAGCCAGGGGGGTTCAGGGGGGAGCGGAACCTGATGGCCACACACTCCCCCCCTAGACCTGCCAAGAGAGGAACCCGTAAGGGAACCGCATCCCGACAAAATCCTAGTAGGACGTGACACACGTGAATAAGTGGACACACAGTGACAAAGAAATTAAATAAATAGTGAAGGTTTCACAGTATAATACTGCCCGGACCTTCGACCGGGAATTGAAAAATTCCCCATCCTAAGGCCAGAAGGCCCGGAATAAGGGTGTGTGCGAAGAAAGAAAATTTGAAGTGCTTGTGCAAATGTGCCATAAACTCAAGTGGGGTTCCCAATCCCAGTGAGTTAAGGCACCCCAGGGTCACCACTCCTGGGGCACTTCACACTTCGGGCTTTCGATCTTCCCCGGCCCAATGGCGTCGATCCTGGGGGGCCATGCTTTCCACCAGATGACTATATTAGCCATCTGGCGTACTAACAAGCGCCTAAACCCCAGTGTGCATAATGTATCAATCTACTAGGGCGGCCAACATCCAAAACCGCCTTTTCGAAAGATACTACACTTGATCTTAGCCAAAAGGCCGAGAAGCGATAACCAGAATTGGTTTCAAACTACGGAGCCACCCAAGGATCCTGAAAAGTCCATTTGTGGAGATGAGCTCCTGGACTCCCGTTAAGAAGACATGTTGTCAACCTCTAGATCCCTTACATGCCTGCACTTTTTGGCTTGCTGCTGCTGCAATCCACGCGTTTTAGATCTGCATAACTCCACCTCTTTAAACACAGCACCTTCACCCCCTGCTGTTCCCACCCGCCTCAACACCGTTGGAAGGGAGGAGAACCAATTAAGGCGGGGGGTGGGGTGGAACGAGCAGCTGTCTACCCTTAGCAGGAGGGCTCCTGATTACATACCTCTCCTGCTGCTGCTGCTGCTGGCTGTCCAGCAGCAGACTGAAGGTGGCTGCTGCTGTGCACAGGTATATAAAGGCTCAGAGCCTATTATGACACGCGCAGCCAGCGTTCCATTGCCACATTCCATCTACTGCAGGCAGGATACCTGGCTGGCTGAATGTCACTGAGAAGCTCACAGAGACCGCCATAAGCAACAGTTTAACAGAATGCCACAGACTAATCAACCAAACTTTTTGGGTTGGGTTCTCTTTTATAGTCTGCAGGCATTAAATGAAAGAAGTCAGTGTTCCAGCAGAAGGAGACAACGTTTCAGAAAAGGCATTGTAGCAAACCAAAAAAGAAATTTTAAGCGCAGCAGAGTAACCAGCGCACATACCTGTTAGCTCAGGTGAGTTTAAAAGGCTGCTGTTGATAACAAGGGCATTTGCTAAATAGATGGTGTGTGTGCAACAATATACTGAAAGGTCAATTATATTGTGCAGCTTATCTCACCACCTGTAGTTATTTAGGTGAAAGCTCCAAAATGCTTGCCTAATATGTCTGTTTATCCAAAAGGAAGTAAAAAGGGAGAGCTAGAAAGATAGCATTGCATCACATTACATGGCAATGCAATGCACAGTTGCTGAAGTTGAACCAAAATGAGCTTGTAATCTGGCTTCTGCAACTTTGAACATGAAAAATCCAATGAGGAGAAGAAAAGCAAAGCCAAAGAGTCCATCCCAAAATCCGACAAACAAGCAAAATGAACAAAAAACATTGAATTCAAATCTTTCTGATTTTAGAAACTGCATTAAAGAAGGGGTGCACCGGTCCTGGAGATACTGCAATACCAGGTCAATGCGTGGAGTGGACAGAGCAAGCTCTTTTTCCATCTCCCTGTTCTAAAAATCCATTTAATATATGGTCCCCAGATAGGGGATGTATCAGATATTAAACTGATAAGAACAGATACTACACTTGATCTTAGCCAAAAGGCCGAGAAGCGATAACCAGAATTGGTTTCAAACTACGGAGCCACCCAAGGATCCTGAAAAGTCCATTTGTGGAGATGAGCTCCTGGACTCCCGTTAAGAAGACATGTTGTCAACCTCTAGATCCCTTACATGCCTGCACTTTTCGGCTTGCTGCTGCTGCAATCCACGCGTTTTAGATCTGCATAACTCCACCTCTTTAAACACAGCACCTTCACCCCCTGCTGTTCCCACCCGCCTCAACACCGTTGGAAGGGAGGAGAACCAATTAAGGCGGGGGGTGGGGTGGAACGAGCAGCTGTCTACCCTTAGCAGGAGGGCTCCTGATTACATACCTCTCCTGCTGCTGCTGCTGCTGGCTGTCCAGCAGCAGACTGAAGGTGGCTGCTGCTGTGCACAGGTATATAAAGGCTCAGAGCCTATTATGACACGCGCAGCCAGCGTTCCATTGCCACATTCCATCTACTGCAGGCAGGATACCTGGCTGGCTGAATGTCGCTGAGAAGCTCACAGAGACCGCCATAAGCAACAGTTTAACAGAATGCCACAGACTAATCAACCAAACTTTTTGGGTTGGGTTCTCTTTTATAGTCTGCAGGCATTAAATGAAAGAAGTCAGTGTTCCAGCAGAAGGAGACAACGTTTCAGAAAAGGCATTGTAGCAAACCAAAAAAGAAATTTTAAGCGCAGCAGAGTAACCAGCGCACATACCTGTTAGCTCAGGTGAGTTTAAAAGGCTGCTGTTGATAACAATGGCATTTGCTAAATAGATGGTGTGTGTGCAACAATATACTGAAAGGTCAATTATATTGTGCAGCTTATCTCACCACCTGTAGTTATTTAGGTGAAAGCTCCAAAATGCTTGCCTAATATGTCTGTTTATCCAAAAGGAAGTAAAAAGGGAGAGCTAGAAAGATAGCATTGCATTACATTACATGGCAATGCAATGCACAGTTGCTGAAGTTGAACCAAAATGAGCTTGTAATCTGGCTTCTGCAACTTTGAACATGAAAAATCCAATGAGGAGAAGAAAAGCAAAGCCAAAGAGTCCATCCCAAAATCCGACAAACAAGCAAAATGAACAAAAAACATTGAATTCAAATCTTTCTGATTTTAGAAACTGCATTAAAGAAGGGGTGCACCGGTCCTGGAGATACTGCAATACCAGGTCAATGCGTGGAGTGGACAGAGCAAGCTCTTTTTCCATCTCCCTGTTCTAAAAATCCATTTAATATATGGTCCCCAGATAGGGGACGTATCAGATATTAAACTGATAAGAACAGATACTACACTTGATCTTAGCCAAAAGGCCGAGAAGCGATAACCAGAATTGGTTTCAAACTACGGAGCCACCCAAGGATCCTGAAAAGTCCATTTGTGGAGATGAGCTCCTGGACTCCCGTTAAGAAGACATGTTGTCAACCTCTAGATCCCTTACATGCCTGCACTTTTCGGCTTGCTGCTGCTGCAATCCACGCGTTTTAGATCTGCATAACTCCACCTCTTTAAACACAGCACCTTCACCCCCTGCTGTTCCCACCCGCCTCAACACCATTGGAAGGGAGGAGAACCAATTAAGGCGGGGGGTGGGGTGGAACGAGCAGCTGTCTACCCTTAGCAGGAGGGCTCCTGATTACATACCTCTCCTGCTGCTGCTGCTGCTGGCTGTCCAGCAGCAGACTGAAGGTGGCTGCTGCTGTGCACAGGTATATAAAGGCTCAGAGCCTATTATGACACGCGCAGCCAGCGTTCCATTGCCACATTCCATCTACTGCAGGCAGGATACCTGGCTGGCTGAATGTCGCTGAGAAGCTCACAGAGACCGCCATAAGCAACAGTTTAACAGAATGCCACAGACTAATCAACCAAACTTTTTGGGTTGGGTTCTCTTTTATAGTCTGCAGGCATTAAATGAAAGAAGTCAGTGTTCCAGCAGAAGGAGACAACGTTTCAGAAAAGGCATTGTAGCAAACCAAAAAAGAAATTTTAAGCGCAGCAGAGTAACCAGCGCACATACCTGTTAGCTCAGGTGAGTTTAAAAGGCTGCTGTTGATAACAAGGGCATTTGCTAAATAGATGGTGTGTGTGCAACAATATACTGAAAGGTCAATTATATTGTGCAGCTTATCTCACCACCTGTAGTTATTTAGGTGAAAGCTCCAAAATGCTTGCCTAATATGTCTGTTTATCCAAAAGGAAGTAAAAAGGGAGAGCTAGAAAGATAGCATTGCATCACATTACATGGCAATGCAATGCACAGTTGCTGAAGTTGAACCAAAATGAGCTTGTAATCTGGCTTCTGCAACTTTGAACATGAAAAATCCAATGAGGAGAAGAAAAGCAAAGCCAAAGAGTCCATCCCAAAATCCGACAAACAAGCAAAATGAACAAAAAACATTGAATTCAATTCTTTCTGATTTTAGAAACTGCATTAAAGAAGGGGTGCACCGGTCCTGGAGATACTGCAATACCAGGTCAATGCGTGGAGTGGACAGAGCAAGCTCTTTTTCCATCTCCCTGTTCTAAAAATCCATTTAATATATGGTCCCCAGATAGGGGACGTATCAGATATTAAACTGATAAGAACAGATACTACACTTGATCTTAGCCAAAAGGCCGAGAAGCGATAACCAGAATTGGTTTCAAACTACGGAGCCACCCAAGGATCCTGAAAAGTCCATTTGTGGAGATGAGCTCCTGGACTCCCGTTAAGAAGACATGTTGTCAACCTCTAGATCCCTTACATGCCTGCACTTTTCGGCTTGCTGCTGCTGCAATCCACGCGTTTTAGATCTGCATAACTCCACCTCTTTAAACACAGCACCTTCACCCCCTGCTGTTCCCACCCGCCTCAACACCGTTGGAAGGGAGGAGAACCAATTAAGGCGGGGGGTGGGGTGGAACGAGCAGCTGTCTACCCTTAGCAGGAGGGCTCCTGATTACATACCTCTCCTGCTGCTGCTGCTGCTGGCTGTCCAGCAGCAGACTGAAGGTGGCTGCTGCTGTGCACAGGTATATAAAGGCTCAGAGCCTATTATGACACGCGCAGCCAGCGTTCCATTGCCACATTCCATCTACTGCAGGCAGGATACCTGGCTGGCTGAATGTCGCTGAGAAGCTCACAGAGACCGCCATAAGCAACAGTTTAACAGAATGCCACAGACTAATCAACCAAACTTTTTGGGTTGGGTTCTCTTTTATAGTCTGCAGGCATTAAATGAAAGAAGTCAGTGTTCCAGCAGAAGGAGACAACGTTTCAGAAAAGGCATTGTAGCAAACCAAAAAAGAAATTTTAAGCGCAGCAGAGTAACCAGCGCACATACCTGTTAGCTCAGGTGAGTTTAAAAGGCTGCTGTTGATAACAAGGGCATTTGCTAAATAGATGGTGTGTGTGCAACAATATACTGAAAGGTCAATTATATTGTGCAGCTTATCTCACCACCTGTAGTTATTTAGGTGAAAGCTCCAAAATGCTTGCCTAATATGTCTGTTTATCCAAAAGGAAGTAAAAAGGGAGAGCTAGAAAGATAGCATTGCATCACATTACATGGCAATGCAATGCACAGTTGTTGAAGTTGAACCAAAATGAGCTTGTAATCTGGCTTCTGCAACTTTGAACATGAAAAATCCAATGAGGAGAAGAAAAGCAAAGCCAAAGAGTCCATCCCAAAATCCGACAAACAAGCAAAATGAACAAAAAACATTGAATTCAATTCTTTCTGATTTTAGAAACTGCATTAAAGAAGGGGTGCACCGGTCCTGGAGATACTGCAATACCAGGTCAATGCGTGGAGTGGACAGAGCAAGCTCTTTTTCCATCTCCCTGTTCTAAAAATCCATTTAATATATGGTCCCCAGATAGGGGACGTATCAGATATTAAACTGATAAGAACAAATACTACACTTGATCTTAGCCAAAAGGCCGAGAAGCGATAACCAGAATTGGTTTCAAACTACGGAGCCACCCAAGGATCCTGAAAAGTCCATTTGTGGAGATGAGCTCCTGGACTCCCGTTAAGAAGACATGTTGTCAACCTCTAGATCCCTTACATGCCTGCACTTTTCGGCTTGCTGCTGCTGCAATCCACGCGTTTTAGATCTGCATAACTCCACCTCTTTAAACACAGCACCTTCACCCCCTGCTGTTCCCACCCGCCTCAACACCGTTGGAAGGGATGAGAACCAATTAAGGCGGGGGGTGGGGTGGAACGAGCAGCTGTCTACCCTTAGCAGGAGGGCTCCTGATTACATACCTCTCCTGCTGCTGCTGCTGCTGGCTGTCCAGCAGCAGACTGAAGGTGGCTGCTGCTGTGCAGAGGTATATAAAGGCTCAGAGCCTATTATGACACGCGCAGCCAGCGTTCCATTGCCACATTCCATCTACTGCAGGCAGGATACCTGGCTGGCTGAATGTCGCTGAGAAGCTCACAGAGACCGCCATAAGCAACAGTTTAACAGAATGCCACAGACTAATCAACCAAACTTTTTGGGTTGGGTTCTCTTTTATAGTCTGCAGGCATTAAATGAAAGAAGTCAGTGTTCCAGCAGAAGGAGACAACGTTTAAGAAAAGGCATTGTAGCAAACCAAAAAAGAAATTTTAAGCGCAGCAGAGTAACCAGCGCACATACCTGTTAGCTCAGGTGAGTTTAAAAGGCTGCTGTTGATAACAAGGGCATTTGCTAAATAGATGGTGTGTGTGCAACAATATACTGAAAGGTCAATTATATTGTGCAGCTTATCTCACCACCTGTAGTTATTTAGGTGAAAGCTCCAAAATGCTTGCCTAATATGTCTGTTTATCCAAAAGGAAGTAAAAAGGGAGAGCTAGAAAGATAGCATTGCATCACATTACATGGCAATGCAATGCACAGTTGCTGAAGTTGAACCAAAATGAGCTTGTAATCTGGCTTCTGCAACTTTGAACATGAAAAATCCAATGAGGAGAAGAAAAGCAAAGCCAAAGAGTCCATCCCAAAATCCGACAAACAAGCAAAATGAACAAAAAACATTGAATTCAATTCTTTCTGATTTTAGAAACTGCATTAAAGAAGGGGTGCACCGGTCCTGGAGATACTGCAATACCAGGTCAATGCGTGGAGTGGACAGAGCAAGCTCTTTTTCCATCTCCCTGTTCTAAAAATCCATTTAATATATGGTCCCCAGATAGGGGACGTATCAGATATTAAACTGATAAGAACAGATACTACACTTGATCTTAGCCAAAAGGCCGAGAAGCGATAACCAGAATTGGTTTCAAACTACGGAGCCACCCAAGGATCCTGAAAAGTCCATTTGTGGAGATGAGCTCCTGGACTCCCGTTAAGAAGACATGTTGTCAACCTCTAGATCCCTTACATGCCTGCACTTTTCGGCTTGCTGCTGCTGCAATCCACGCGTTTTAGATCTGCATAACTCCACCTCTTTAAACACAGCACCTTCACCCCCTGCTGTTCCCACCCGCCTCAACACCGTTGGAAGGGAGGAGAACCAATTAAGGCGGGGGGTGGGGTGGAACGAGCAGCTGTCTACCCTTAGCAGGAGGGCTCCTGATTACATACCTCTCCTGCTGCTGCTGCTGCTGGCTGTCCAGCAGCAGACTGAAGGTGGCTGCTGCTGTGCACAGGTATATAAAGGCTCAGAGCCTATTATGACACGCGCAGCCAGCGTTCCATTGCCACATTCCATCTACTGCAGGCAGGATACCTGGCTGGCTGAATGTCGCTGAGAAGCTCACAGAGACCGCCATAAGCAACAGTTTAACAGAATGCCACAGACTAATCAACCAAACTTTTTGGGTTGGGTTCTCTTTTATAGTCTGCAGGCATTAAATGAAAGAAGTCAGTGTTCCAGCAGAAGGAGACAACGTTTCAGAAAAGGCATTGTAGCAAACCAAAAAAGAAATTTTAAGCGCAGCAGAGTAACCAGCGCACATACCTGTTAGCTCAGGTGAGTTTAAAAGGCTGCTGTTGATAACAAGGGCATTTGCTAAATAGATGGTGTGTGTGCAACAATATACTGAAAGGTCAATTATATTGTGCAGCTTATCTCACCACCTGTAGTTATTTAGGTGAAAGCTCCAAAATGCTTGCCTAATATGTCTGTTTATCCAAAAGGAAGTAAAAAGGGAGAGCTAGAAAGATAGCATTGCATCACATTACATGGCAATGCAATGCACAGTTGCTGAAGTTGAACCAAAATGAGCTTGTAATCTGGCTTCTGCAACTTTGAACATGAAAAATCCAATGAGGAGAAGAAAAGCAAAGCCAAAGAGTCCATCCCAAAATCCGACAAACAAGCAAAATGAACAAAAAACATTGAATTCAATTCTTTCTGATTTTAGAAACTGCATTAAAGAAGGGGTGCACCGGTCCTGGAGATACTGCAATACCAGGTCAATGCGTGGAGTGGACAGAGCAAGCTCTTTTTCCATCTCCCTGTTCTAAAAATCCATTTAATATATGGTCCCCAGATAGGGGACGTATCAGATATTAAACTGATAAGAACAGATACTACACTTGATCTTAGCCAAAAGGCCGAGAAGCGATAACCAGAATTGGTTTCAAACTACGGAGCCACCCAAGGATCCTGAAAAGTCCATTTGTGGAGATGAGCTCCTGGACTCCCGTTAAGAAGACATGTTGTCAACCTCTAGATCCCTTACATGCCTGCACTTTTCGGCTTGCTGCTGCTGCAATCCACGCGTTTTAGATCTGCATAACTCCACCTCTTTAAACACAGCACCTTCACCCCCTGCTGTTCCCACCCGCCTCAACACCGTTGGAAGGGAGGAGAACCAATTAAGGCGGGGGGTGGGGTGGAACGAGCAGCTGTCTACCCTTAGCAGGAGGGCTCCTGATTACATACCTCTCCTGCTGCTGCTGCTGCTGGCTGTCCAGCAGCAGACTGAAGGTGGCTGCTGCTGTGCACAGGTATATAAAGGCTCAGAGCCTATTATGACACGCGCAGCCAGCGTTCCATTGCCACATTCCATCTACTGCATGCAGGATACCTGGCTGGCTGAATGTCGCTGAGAAGCTCACAGAGACCGCCATAAGCAACAGTTTAACAGAATGCCACAGACTAATCAACCAAACTTTTTGGGTTGGGTTCTCTTTTATAGTCTGCAGGCATTAAATGAAAGAAGTCAGTGTTCCAGCAGAAGGAGACAACGTTTCAGAAAAGGCATTGTAGCAAACCAAAAAAGAAATTTTAAGCGCAGCAGAGTAACCAGCGCACATACCTGTTAGCTCAGGTGAGTTTAAAAGGCTGCTGTTGATAACAAGGGCATTTGCTAAATAGATGGTGTGTGTGCAACAATATACTGAAAGGTCAATTATATTGTGCAGCTTATCTCACCACCTGTAGTTATTTAGGTGAAAGCTCCAAAATGCTTGCCTAATATGTCTGTTTATCCAAAAGGAAGTAAAAAGGGAGAGCTAGAAAGATAGCATTGCATCACATTACATGGCAATGCAATGCACAGTTGCTGAAGTTGAACCAAAATGAGCTTGTAATCTGGCTTCTGCAACTTTGAACATGAAAAATCCAATGAGGAGAAGAAAAGCAAAGCCAAAGAGTCCATCCCAAAATCCGACAAACAAGCAAAATGAACAAAAAACATTGAATTCAATTCTTTCTGATTTTAGAAACTGCATTAAAGAAGGGGTGCACCGGTCCTGGAGATACTGCAATACCAGGTCAATGCGTGGAGTGGACAGAGCAAGCTCTTTTTCCATCTCCCTGTTCTAAAAATCCATTTAATATATGGTCCCCAGATAGGGGACGTATCAGATATTAAACTGATAAGAACAGATACTACACTTGATCTTAGCCAAAAGGCCGAGAAGCGATAACCAGAATTGGTTTCAAACTACGGAGCCACCCAAGGATCCTGAAAAGTCCATTTGTGGAGATGAGCTCCTGGACTCCCGTTAAGAAGACATGTTGTCAACCTCTAGATCCCTTACATGCCTGCACTTTTCGGCTTGCTGCTGCTGCAATCCACGCGTTTTAGATCTGCATAACTCCACCTCTTTAAACACAGCACCTTCACCCCCTGCTGTTCCCACCCGCCTCAACACCGTTGGAAGGGAGGAGAACCAATTAAGGCGGGGGGTGGGGTGGAACGAGCAGCTGTCTACCCTTAGCAGGAGGGCTCCTGATTACATACCTCTCCTGCTGCTGCTGCTGCTGGCTGTCCAGCAGCAGACTGAAGGTGGCTGCTGCTGTGCACAGGTATATAAAGGCTCAGAGCCTATTATGACACGCGCAGCCAGCGTTCCATTGCCACATTCCATCTACTGCAGGCAGGATACCTGGCTGGCTGAATGTCGCTGAGAAGCTCACAGAGACCGCCATAAGCAACAGTTTAACAGAATGCCACAGACTAATCAACCAAACTTTTTGGGTTGGGTTCTCTTTTATAGTCTGCAGGCATTAAATGAAAGAAGTCAGTGTTCCAGCAGAAGGAGACAACGTTTCAGAAAAGGCATTGTAGCAAACCAAAAAAGAAATTTTAAGCGCAGCAGAGTAACCAGCGCACATACCTGTTAGCTCAGGTGAGTTTAAAAGGCTGCTGTTGATAACAAGGGCATTTGCTAAATAGATGGTGTGTGTGCAACAATATACTGAAAGGTCAATTATATTGTGCAGCTTATCTCACCACCTGTAGTTATTTAGGTGAAAGCTCCAAAATGCTTGCCTAATATGTCTGTTTATCCAAAAGGAAGTAAAAAGGGAGAGCTAGAAAGATAGCATTGCATCACATTACATGGCAATGCAATGCACAGTTGCTGAAGTTGAACCAAAATGAGCTTGTAATCTGGCTTCTGCAACTTTGAACATGAAAAATCCAATGAGGAGAAGAAAAGCAAAGCCAAAGAGTCCATCCCAAAATCCGACAAACAAGCAAAATGAACAAAAAACATTGAATTCAATTCTTTCTGATTTTAGAAACTGCATTAAAGAAGGGGTGCACCGGTCCTGGAGATACTGCAATACCAGGTCAATGC
The DNA here is from genome assembly GCF_046119375.1 of Phyllobates terribilis. Classification (NCBI taxonomy): domain Eukaryota; kingdom Metazoa; phylum Chordata; class Amphibia; order Anura; family Dendrobatidae; genus Phyllobates; species Phyllobates terribilis. Next base: position 652,899,336 of record NW_027362765.1, read on the forward strand.
GTGGAGTGGACAGAGCAAGCTCTTTTTCCATCTCCCTGTTCTAAAAATCCATTTAATATATGGTCCCCAGATAGGGGACGTATCAGATATTAAACTGATAAGAACAGATACTACACTTGATCTTAGCAAAAAAGGCCGAGAAGCGATAACCAGAATTGGTTTCAAACTACGGAGCCACCCAAGGATCCTGAAAAGTCCATTTGTGGAGATGAGCTCCTGGACTCCCGTTAAGAAGACATGTTGTCAACCTCTAGATCCCTTACATGCCTGCACTTTTCGGCTTGCTGCTGCTGCAATCCACGCGTTTTAGATCTGCATAACTCCACCTCTTTAAACACAGCACCTTCACCCCCTGCTGTTCCCACCCGCCTCAACACCGTTGAAAGGGAGGAGAACCAATTAAGGCGGGGGGTGGGGTGGAACGAGCAGCTGTCTACCCTTAGCAGGAGGGCTCCTGATTACATACCTCTCCTGCTGCTGCTGCTGCTGGCTGTCCAGCAGCAGACTGAAGGTGGCTGCTGCTGTGCACAGGTATATAAAGGCTCAGAGCCTATTATGACACGCGCAGCCAGCGTTCCATTGCCACATTCCATCTACTGCAGGCAGGATACCTGGCTGGCTGAATGTCGCTGAGAAGCTCACAGAGACCGCCATAAGCAACAGTTTAACAGAATGCCACAGACTAATCAACCAAACTTTTTGGGTTGGGTTCTCTTTTATAGTCTGCAGGCATTAAATGAAAGAAGTCAGTGTTCCAGCAGAAGGAGACAACGTTTCAGAAAAGGCATTGTAGCAAACCAAAAAAGAAATTTTAAGCGCAGCAGAGTAACCAGCGCACATACCTGTTAGCTCAGGTGAGTTTAAAAGGCTGCTGTTGATAACAAGGGCATTTGCTAAATAGATGGTGTGTGTGCAACAATATACTGAAAGGTCAATTATATTGTGCAGCTTATCTCACCACCTGTAGTTATTTAGGTGAAAGCTCCAAAATGCTTGCCTAATATGTCTGTTTATCCAAAAGGAAGTAAAAAGGGAGAGCTAGAAAGATAGCATTGCATCACATTACATGGCAATGCAATGCACAGTTGCTGAAGTTGAACCAAAATGAGCTTGTAATCTGGCTTCTGCAACTTTGAACATGAAAAATCCAATGAGGAGAAGAAAAGCAAAGCCAAAGAGTCCATCCCAAAATCCGACAAACAAGCAAAATGAACAAAAAACATTGAATTCAATTCTTTCTGATTTTAGAAACTGCATTAAAGAAGGGGTGCACCGGTCCTGGAGATACTGCAATACCAGGTCAATGCGTGGAGTGGACAGAGCAAGCTCTTTTTCCATCTCCCTGTTCTAAAAATCCATTTAATATATGGTCCCCAGATAGGGGACGTATCAGATATTAAACTGATAAGAACAGATACTACACTTGATCTTAGCCAAAAGGCCGAGAAGCGATAACCAGAATTGGTTTCAAACTACGGAGCCACCCAAGGATCCTGAAAAGTCCATTTGTGGAGATGAGCTCCTGGACTCCCGTTAAGAAGACATGTTGTCAACCTCTAGATCCCTTACATGCCTGCACTTTTCGGCTTGCTGCTGCTGCAATCCACGCGTTTTAGATCTGCATAACTCCACCTCTTTAAACACAGCACCTTCACCCCCTGCTGTTCCCACCCGCCTCACCACCGTTGGAAGGGAGGAGAACCAATTAAGGCGGGGGGTGGGGTGGAACGAGCAGCTGTCTACCCTTAGCAGGAGGGCTCCTGATTACATACCTCTCCTGCTGCTGCTGCTGCTGGCTGTCCAGCAGCAGACTGAAGGTGGCTGCTGCTGTGCACAGGTATATAAAGGCTCAGAGCCTATTATGACACGCGCAGCCAGCGTTCCATTGCCACATTCCAACTACTGCAGGCAGGATACCTGGCTGGCTGAATGTCGCTGAGAAGCTCACAGAGACCGCCATAAGCAACAGTTTAACAGAATGCCACAGACTAATCAACCAAACTTTTTGGGTTGGGTTCTCTTTTATAGTCTGCAGGCATTAAATGAAAGAAGTCAGTGTTCCAGCAGAAGGAGACAACGTTTCAGAAAAGGCATTGTAGCAAACCAAAAAAGAAATTTTAAGCGCAGCAGAGTAACCAGCGCACATACCTGTTAGCTCAGGTGAGTTTAAAAGGCTGCTGTTGATAACAAGGGCATTTGCTAAATAGATGGTGTGTGTGCAACAATATACTGAAAGGTCAATTATATTGTGCAGCTTATCTCACCACCTGTAGTTATTTAGGTGAAAGCTCCAAAATGCTTGCCTAATATGTCTGTTTATCCAAAAGGAAGTAAAAAGGGAGAGCTAGAAAGATAGCATTGCATCACATTACATGGCAATGCAATGCACAGTTGCTGAAGTTGAACCAAAATGAGCTTGTAATCTGGCTTCTGCAACTTTGAACATGAAAAATTCAATGAGGAGAAGAAAAGCAAAGCCAAAGAGTCCATCCCAAAATCCGACAAACAAGCAAAATGAACAAAAAACATTGAATTCAATTCTTTCTGATTTTAGAAACTGCATTAAAGAAGGGGTGCACCGGTCCTGGAGATACTGCAATACCAGGTCAATGCGTGGAGTGGACAGAGCAAGCTTTTTTTCCATCTCCCTGTTCTAAAAATCCATTTAATATATGGTCCCCAGATAGGGGACGTATCAGATATTAAACTGATAAGAACAGATTTTTTTATCGAAAGCCCGAATTCGTGTACAAAACCCGAGTGCGCTTAAAAAAGTGACAAGTGCCACAAAAAAAGTGCACTAGGATGCTGGTCTTCTTGAAACCCTCTCCAAAAGGAGAAGGGTCCCCCAAACCATTCCCCGTCCCTCCGAGCCAAAAGGCCACAGCGAGGAACAGGGACAAAAAGCCACCTCCAGCAGAAGCCAGAGGCGACCCAATCTTACCCCCAGCACCTGCCCGAGTTCTCACCCGAGCAAGGCACTGGGAGCCAAAGACTGTGCTCCCCTCCCGGAAGAGGGGAGCCAACAACGCTCTCCTCCCGAAAGAGGAGAGCCAGGGGGGTTCAGGGGGGAGCGGAACCTGATGGCCACACACTCCCCCCCTAGACCTGCCAAGAGAGGAACCCGTAAGGGAACCGCATCCCGACAAAATCCTAGTAGGACGTGACACACGTGAATAAGTGGACACACAGTGACAAAGAAATTAAATAAATAGTGAAGGTTTCACAGTATAATACTGCCCGGACCTTCGACCGGGAATTAAAAAATTCCCCATCCTAAGGCCAGAAGGCCCGGAATAAGGGTGTGTGCGAAGAAAGAAAATTTGAAGTGCTTGTGCAAATGTGCCATAAACTCAAGTGGGGTTCCCAATCCCAGTGAGTTAAGGCACCCCAGGGTCACCACTCCTGGGGCACTTCACACTTCGGGCTTTCGATCTTCCCCGGCCCAATGGCGTCGATCCTGGGGGGCCATGCTTTCCACCAGATGACTATATTAGCCATCTGGCGTACTAACAAGCGCCTAAACCCCAGTGTGCATAATGTATCAATCTACTAGGGCGGCCAACATCCAAAACCGCCTTTTCGAAAGATACTACACTTGATCTTAGCCAAAAAAGGCCGAGAAGCGATAACCAGAATTGGTTTCAAACTACGGAGCCACCCAAGGATCCTGAAAAGTCCATTTGTGGAGATGAGCTCCTGGACTCCCGTTAAGAAGACATGTTGTCAACCTCTAGATCCCTTACATGCCTGCACTTTTCGGCTTGCTGCTGCTGCAATCCACGCGTTTTAGATCTGCATAACTCCACCTCTTTAAACACAGCACCTTCACCCCCTGCTGTTCCCACCCGCCTCAACACCGTTGGAAGGGAGGAGAACCAATTAAGGCGGGGGGTGGGGTGGAACGAGCAGCTGTCTACCCTTAGCAGGAGGGCTCCTGATTACATACCTCTCCTGCTGCTGCTGCTGCTGGCTGTCCAGCAGCAGACTGAAGGTGGCTGCTGCTGTGCACAGGTATATAAAGGCTCAGAGCCTATTATGACACGCGCAGCCAGCGTTCCATTGCCACATTCCATCTACTGCAGGCAGGATACCTGGCTGGCTGAATGTCGCTGAGAAGCTCACAGAGACCGCCATAAGCAACAGTTTAACAGAATGCCACAGACTAATCAACCAAACTTTTTGGGTTGGGTTCTCTTTTATAGTCTGCAGGCATTAAATGAAAGAAGTCAGTGTTCCAGCAGAAGGAGACAACGTTTCAGAAAAGGCATTGTAGCAAACCAAAAAAGAAATTTTAAGCGCAGCAGAGTAACCAGCGCACATACCTGTTAGCTCAGGTGAGTTTAAAAGGCTGCTGTTGATAACAAGGGCATTTGCTAAATAGATGGTGTGTGTGCAACAATATACTGAAAGGTCAATTATATTGTGCAGCTTATCTCACCACCTGTAGTTATTTAGGTGAAAGCTCCAAAATGCTTGCCTAATATGTCTGTTTATCCAAAAGGAAGTAAAAAGGGAGAGCTAGAAAGATAGCATTGCATCACATTACATGGCAATGCAATGCACAGTTGCTGAAGTTGAACCAAAATGAGCTTGTAATCTGGCTTCTGCAACTTTGAACATGAAAAATTCAATGAGGAGAAGAAAAGCAAAGCCAAAGAGTCCATCCCAAAATCCGACAAACAAGCAAAATGAACAAAAAACATTGAATTCAATTCTTTCTGATTTTAGAAACTGCATTAAAGAAGGGGTGCACCGGTCCTGGAGATACTGCAATACCAGGTCAATGCGTGGAGTGGACAGAGCAAGCTTTTTTTCCATCTCCCTGTTCTAAAAATCCATTTAATATATGGTCCCCAGATAGGGGACGTATCAGATATTAAACTGATAAGAACAGATTTTTTTATCGAAAGCCCGAATTCGTGTACAAAACCCGAGTGCGCTTAAAAAAGTGACAAGTGCCACAAAAAAAGTGCACTAGGATGCTGGTCTTCTTGAAACCCTCTCCAAAAGGAGAAGGGTCCCCCAAACCATTCCCCGTCCCTCCGAGCCAAAAGGCCACAGCGAGGAACAGGGACAAAAAGCCACCTCCAGCAGAAGCCAGAGGCGACCCAATCTTACCCCCAGCACCTGCCCGAGTTCTCACCCGAGCAAGGCACTGGGAGCCAAAGACTGTGCTCCCCTCCCGGAAGAGGGGAGCCAACAACGCTCTCCTCCCGAAAGAGGAGAGCCAGGGGGGTTCAGGGGGGAGCGGAACCTGATGGCCACACACTCCCCCCCTAGACCTGCCAAGAGAGGAACCCGTAAGGGAACCGCATCCCGACAAAATCCTAGTAGGACGTGACACACGTGAATAAGTGGACACACAGTGACAAAGAAATTAAATAAATAGTGAAGGTTTCACAGTATAATACTGCCCGGACCTTCGACCGGGAATTAAAAAATTCCCCATCCTAAGGCCAGAAGGCCCGGAATAAGGGTGTGTGCGAAGAAAGAAAATTTGAAGTGCTTGTGCAAATGTGCCATAAACTCAAGTGGGGTTCCCAATCCCAGTGAGTTAAGGCACCCCAGGGTCACCACTCCTGGGGCACTTCACACTTCGGGCTTTCGATCTTCCCCGGCCCAATGGCGTCGATCCTGGGGGGCCATGCTTTCCACCAGATGACTATATTAGCCATCTGGCGTACTAACAAGCGCCTAAACCCCAGTGTGCATAATGTATCAATCTACTAGGGCGGCCAACATCCAAAACCGCCTTTTCGAAAGATACTACACTTGATCTTAGCCAAAAGGCCGAGAAGCGATAACCAGAATTGGTTTCAAACTACGGAGCCACCCAAGGATCCTGAAAAGTCCATTTGTGGAGATGAGCTCCTGGACTCCCGTTAAGAAGACATGTTGTCAACCTCTAGATCCCTTACATGCCTGCACTTTTCGGCTTGCTGCTGCTGCAATCCACGCGTTTTAGATCTGCATAACTCCACCTCTTTAAACACAGCACCTTCACCCCCTGCTGTTCCCACCCGCCTCAACACCGTTGGAAGGGAGGAGAACCAATTAAGGCGGGGGGTGGGGTGGAACGAGCAGCTGTCTACCCTTAGCAGGAGGGCTCCTGATTACATACCTCTCCTGCTGCTGCTGCTGCTGGCTGTCCAGCAGCAGACTGAAGGTGGCTGCTGCTGTGCACAGGTATATAAAGGCTCAGAGCCTATTATGACACGCGCAGCCAGCGTTCCATTGCCACATTCCATCTACTGCAGGCAGGATACCTGGCTGGCTGAATGTCGCTGAGAAGCTCACAGAGACCGCCATAAGCAACAGTTTAACAGAATGCCACAGACTAATCAACCAAACTTTTTGGGTTGGGTTCTCTTTTATAGTCTGCAGGCATTAAATGAAAGAAGTCAGTGTTCCAGCAGAAGGAGACAACGTTTCAGAAAAGGCATTGTAGCAAACCAAAAAAGAAATTTTAAGCGCAGCAGAGTAACCAGCGCACATACCTGTTAGCTCAGGTGAGTTTAAAAGGCTGCTGTTGATAACAAGGGCATTTGCTAAATAGATGGTGTGTGTGCAACAATATACTGAAAGGTCAATTATATTGTGCAGCTTATCTCACCACCTGTAGTTATTTAGGTGAAAGCTCCAAAATGCTTGCCTAATATGTCTGTTTATCCAAAAGGAAGTAAAAAGGGAGAGCTAGAAAGATAGCATTGCATCACATTACATGGCAATGCAATGCACAGTTGCTGAAGTTGAACCAAAATGAGCTTGTAATCTGGCTTCTGCAACTTTGAACATGAAAAATCCAATGAGGAGAAGAAAAGCAAAGCCAAAGAGTCCATCCCAAAAACCGACAAACAAGCAAAATGAACAAAAAACATTGAATTCAATTCTTTCTGATTTTAGAAACTGCATTAAAGAAGGGGTGCACCGGTCCTGGAGATACTGCAATACCAGGTCAATGCGTGGAGTGGACAGAGCAAGCTCTTTTTCCATCTCCCTGTTCTAAAAATCCATTTAATATATGGTCCCCAGATAGGGGACGTATCAGATATTAAACTGATAAGAACAGATACTACACTTGATCTTAGCCAAAAGGCCGAGAAGCGATAACCAGAATTGGTTTCAAACTACGGAGCCACCCAAGGATCCTGAAAAGTCCATTTGTGGAGATGAGCTCCTGGACTCCCGTTAAGAAGACATGTTGTCAACCTCTAGATCCCTTACATGCCTGCACTTTTCGGCTTGCTGCTGCTGCAATCCACGCGTTTTAGATCTGCATAACTCCACCTCTTTAAACACAGCACCTTCACCCCCTGCTGTTCCCACCCGCCTCAACACCGTTGGAAGGGAGGAGAACCAATTAAGGCGGGGGGTGGGGTGGAACGAGCAGCTGTCTACCCTTAGCAGGAGGGCTCCTGATTACATACCTCTCCTGCTGCTGCTGCTGGCTGTCCAGCAGCAGACTGAAGGTGGCTGCTGCTGTGCACAGGTATATAAAGGCTCAGAGCCTATTATGACACGCGCAGCCAGCGTTCCATTGCCACATTCCATCTACTGCAGGCAGGATACCTGGCTGGCTGAATGTCGCTGAGAAGCTCACAGAGACCGCCATAAGCAACAGTTTAACAGAATGCCACAGACTAATCAACCAAACTTTTTGGGTTGGGTTCTCTTTTATAGTCTGCAGGCATTAAATGAAAGAAGTCAGTGTTCCAGCAGAAGGAGACAACGTTTCAGAAAAGGCATTGTAGCAAACCAAAAAAGAAATTTTAAGCGCAGCAGAGTAACCAGCGCACATACCTGTTAGCTCAGGTGAGTTTAAAAGGCTGCTGTTGATAACAAGGGCATTTGCTAAATAGATGGTGTGTGTGCAACAATATACTGAAAGGTCAATTATATTGTGCAGCTTATCTCACCACCTGTAGTTATTTAGGTGAAAGCTCCAAAATGCTTGCCTAATATGTCTGTTTATCCAAAAGGAAGTAAAAAGGGAGAGCTAGAAAGATAGCATTGCATCACATTACATGGCAATGCAATGCACAGTTGCTGAAGTTGAACCAAAATGAGCTTGTAATCTGGCTTCTGCAACTTTGAACATGAAAAATCCAATGAGGAGAAGAAAAGCAAAGCCAAAGAGTCCATCCCAAAATCCGACAAACAAGCAAAATGAACAAAAAACATTGAATTCAATTCTTTCTGATTTTAGAAACTGCATTAAAGAAGGGGTGCACCGGTCCTGGAGATACTGCAATACCAGGTCAATGCGTGGAGTGGACAGAGCAAGCTCTTTTTCCATCTCCCTGTTCTAAAAATCCATTTAATATATGGTCCCCAGATAGGGGACGTATCAGATATTAAACTGATAAGAACAGATACTACACTTGATCTTAGCCAAAAGGCCGAGAAGCGATAACCAGAATTGGTTTCAAACTACGGAGCCACCCAAGGATCCTGAAAAGTCCATTTGTGGAGATGAGCTCCTGGACTCCCGTTAAGAAGACATGTTGTCAACCTCTAGATCCCTTACATGCCTGCACTTTTCGGCTTGCTGCTGCTGCAATCCACGCGTTTTAGATCTGCATAACTCCACCTCTTTAAACACAGCACCTTCACCCCCTGCTGTTCCCACCCGCCTCAACACCGTTGGAAGGGAGGAGAACCAATTAAGGCGGGGGGTGGGGTGGAACGAGCAGCTGTCTACCCTTAGCAGGAGGGCTCCTGATTACATACCTCTCCTGCTGCTGCTGCTGCTGGCTGTCCAGCAGCAGACTGAAGGTGGCTGCTGCTGTGCACAGGTATATAAAGGCTCAGAGCCTATTATGACACGCGCAGCCAGCGTTCCATTGCCACATTCCATCTACTGCAGGCAGGATACCTGGCTGGCTGAATGTCGCTGAGAAGCTCACAGAGACCGCCATAAGCAACAGTTTAACAGAATGCCACAGACTAATCAACCAAACTTTTTGGGTTGGGTTCTCTTTTATAGTCTGCAGGCATTAAATGAAAGAAGTCAGTGTTCCAGCAGAAGGAGACAACGTTTCAGAAAAGGCATTGTAGCAAACCAAAAAAGAAATTTTAAGCGCAGCAGAGTAACCAGCGCACATACCTGTTAGCTCAGGTGAGTTTAAAAGGCTGCTGTTGATAACAAGGGCATTTGCTAAATAGATGGTGTGTGTGCAACAATATACTGAAAGGTCAATTATATTGTGCAGCTTATCTCACCACCTGTAGTTATTTAGGTGAAAGCTCCAAAATGCTTGCCTAATATGTCTGTTTATCCAAAAGGAAGTAAAAAGGGAGAGCTAGAAAGATAGCATTGCATCACATTACATGGCAATGCAATGCACAGTTGCTGAAGTTGAACCAAAATGAGCTTGTAATCTGGCTTCTGCAACTTTGAACATGAAAAATCCAATGAGGAGAAGAAAAGCAAAGCCAAAGAGTCCATCCCAAAAACCGACAAACAAGCAAAATGAACAAAAAACATTGAATTCAATTCTTTCTGATTTTAGAAACTGCATTAAAGAAGGGGTGCACCGGTCCTGGAGATACTGCAATACCAGGTCAATGCGTGGAGTGGACAGAGCAAGCTCTTTTTCCATCTCCCTGTTCTAAAAATCCATTTAATATATGGTCCCCAGATAGGGGACGTATCAGATATTAAACTGATAAGAACAGATACTACACTTGATCTTAGCCAAAAGGCCGAGAAGCGATAACCAGAATTGGTTTCAAACTACGGAGCCACCCAAGGATCCTGAAAAGTCCATTTGTGGAGATGAGCTCCTGGACTCCCGTTAAGAAGACATGTTGTCAACCTCTAGATCCCTTACATGCCTGCACTTTTCGGCTTGCTGCTGCTGCAATCCACGCGTTTTAGATCTGCATAACTCCACCTCTTTAAACACAGCACCTTCACCCCCTGCTGTTCCCACCCGCCTCAACACCGTTGGAAGGGAGGAGAACCAATTAAGGCGGGGGGTGGGGTGGAACGAGCAGCTGTCTACCCTTAGCAGGAGGGCTCCTGATTACATACCTCTCCTGCTGCTGCTGCTGGCTGTCCAGCAGCAGACTGAAGGTGGCTGCTGCTGTGCACAGGTATATAAAGGCTCAGAGCCTATTATGACACGCGCAGCCAGCGTTCCATTGCCACATTCCATCTACTGCAGGCAGGATACCTGGCTGGCTGAATGTCGCTGAGAAGCTCACAGAGACCGCCATAAGCAACAGTTTAACAGAATGCCACAGACTAATCAACCAAACTTTTTGGGTTGGGTTCTCTTTTATAGTCTGCAGGCATTAAATGAAAGAAGTCAGTGTTCCAGCAGAAGGAGACAACGTTTCAGAAAAGGCATTGTAGCAAACCAAAAAAGAAATTTTAAGCGCAGCAGAGTAACCAGCGCACATACCTGTTAGCTCAGGTGAGTTTAAAAGGCTGCTGTTGATAACAAGGGCATTTGCTAAATAGATGGTGTGTGTGCAACAATATACTGAAAGGTCAATTATATTGTGCAGCTTATCTCACCACCTGTAGTTATTTAGGTGAAAGCTCCAAAATGCTTGCCTAATATGTCTGTTTATCCAAAAGGAAGTAAAAAGGGAGAGCTAGAAAGATAGCATTGCATCACATTACATGGCAATGCAATGCACAGTTGCTGAAGTTGAACCAAAATGAGCTTGTAATCTGGCTTCTGCAACTTTGAACATGAAAAATCCAATGAGGAGAAGAAAAGCAAAGCCAAAGAGTCCATCCCAAAATCCGACAAACAAGCAAAATGAACAAAAAACATTGAATTCAATTCTTTCTGATTTTAGAAACTGCATTAAAGAAGGGGTGCACCGGTCCTGGAGATACTGCAATACCAGGTCAATGCGTGGAGTGGACAGAGCAAGCTCTTTTTCCATCTCCCTGTTCTAAAAATCCATTTAATATATGGTCCCCAGATAGGGGACGTATCAGATATTAAACTGATAAGAACAGATACTACACTTGATCTTAGCCAAAAGGCCGAGAAGCGATAACCAGAATTGGTTTCAAACTACGGAGCCACCCAAGGATCCTGAAAAGTCCATTTGTGGAGATGAGCTCCTGGACTCCCGTTAAGAAGACATGTTGTCAACCTCTAGATCCCTTACATGCCTGCACTTTTCGGCTTGCTGCTGCTGCAATCCACGCGTTTTAGATCTGCATAACTCCACCTCTTTAAACACAGCACCTTCACCCCCTGCTGTTCCCACCCGCCTCAACACCGTTGGAAGGGAGGAGAACCAATTAAGGCGGGGGGTGGGGTGGAACGAGCAGCTGTCTACCCTTAGCAGGAGGGCTCCTGATTACATACCTCTCCTGCTGCTGCTGCTGCTGGCTGTCCAGCAGCAGACTGAAGGTGGCTGCTGCTGTGCACAGGTATATAAAGGCTCAGAGCCTATTATGACACGCGCAGCCAGCGTTCCATTGCCACATTCCATCTACTGCAGGCAGGATACCTGGCTGGCTGAATGTCGCTGAGAAGCTCACAGAGACCGCCATAAGCAACAGTTTAACAGAATGCCACAGACTAATCAACCAAACTTTTTGGGTTGGGTTCTCTTTTATAGTCTGCAGGCATTAAATGAAAGAAGTCAGTGTTCCAGCAGAAGGAGACAACGTTTCAGAAAAGGCATTGTAGCAAACCAAAAAAGAAATTTTAAGCGCAGCAGAGTAACCAGCGCACATACCTGTTAGCTCAGGTGAGTTTAAAAGGCTGCTGTTGATAACAAGGGCATTTGCTAAATAGATGGTGTGTGTGCAACAATATACTGAAAGGTCAATTATATTGTGCAGCTTATCTCACCACCTGTAGTTATTTAGGTGAAAGCTCCAAAATGCTTGCCTAACATGTCTGTTTATCCAAAAGGAAGTAAAAAGGGAGAGCTAGAAAGATAGCATTGCATCACATTACATGGCAATGCAATGCACAGTTGCTGAAGTTGAACCAAAATGAGCTTGTAATCTGGCTTCTGCAACTTTGAACATGAAAAATTCAATGAGGAGAAGAAAAGCAAAGCCAAAGAGTCCATCCCAAAATCCGACAAACAAGCAAAATGAACAAAAAACATTGAATTCAATTCTTTCTGATTTTAGAAACTGCATTAAAGAAGGGGTGCACCGGTCCTGGAGATACTGCAATACCAGGTCAATGCGTGGAGTGGACAGAGCAAGCTCTTTTTCCATCTCCCTGTTCTAAAAATCCATTTAATATATGGTCCCCAGATAGGGGACGTATCAGATATTAAACTGATAAGAACAGATTTTTTTATCGAAAGCCCGAATTCGTGTACAAAACCCGAGTGCGCTTAAAAAAGTGACAAGTGCCACAAAAAAAGTGCACTAGGATGCTGGTCTTCTTGAAACCCTCTCCAAAAGGAGAAGGGTCCCCCAAACCATTCCCCGTCCCTCCGAGCCAAAAGGCCACAGCGAGGAACAGGGACAAAAAGCCACCTCCAGCAGAAGCCAGAGGCGACAGAATCTTACCCCCAGCACCTGCCCGAGTTCTCACCCGAGCAAGGCACTGGGAGCCAAAGACTGTGCTCCCCTCCCGGAAGAGGGGAGCCAACAACGCTCTCCTCCCGAAAGAGGAGAGCCAGGGGGGTTCAGGGGGGAGCGGAACCTGATGGCCACACACTCCCCCCCTAGACCTGCCAAGAGAGGAACCCGTAAGGGAACCGCATCCCGACAAAATCCTAGTAGGACGTGACACACGTGAATAAGTGGACACACAGTGACAAAGAAATTAAATAAATAGTGAAGGTTTCACAGTATAATACTGCCCGGACCTTCGACCGGGAATTAAAAAATTCCCCATCCTAAGGCCAGAAGGCCCGGAATAAGGGTGTGTGCGAAGAAAGAAAATTTGAAGTGCTTGTGCAAATGTGCCATAAACTCAAGTGGGGTTCCCAATCCCAGTGAGTTAAGGCACCCCAGGGTCACCACTCCTGGGGCACTTCACACTTCGGGCTTTCGATCTTCCCCGGCCCAATGGCGTCGATCCTGGGGGGCCATGCTTTCCACCAGATGACTATATTAGCCATCTGGCGTACTAACAAGCGCCTAAACCCCAGTGTGCATAATGTATCAATCTACTAGGGCGGCCAACATCCAAAACCGCCTTTTCGAAAGATACTACACTTGATCTTAGCCAAAAGGCCGAGAAGCGATAACCAGAATTGGTTTCAAACTACGGAGCCACCCAAGGATCCTGAAAAGTCCATTTGTGGAGATGAGCTCCTGGACTCCCGTTAAGAAGACATGTTGTCAACCTCTAGATCCCTTACATGCCTGCACTTTTCGGCTTGCTGCTGCTGCAATCCACGCGTTTTAGATCTGCATAACTCCACCTCTTTAAACACAGCACCTTCACCCCCTGCTGTTCCCACCCGCCTCAACACCGTTGGAAGGGAGGAGAACCAATTAAGGCGGGGGGTGGGGTGGAACGAGCAGCTGTCTACCCTTAGCAGGAGGGCTCCTGATTACATACCTCTCCTGCTGCTGCTGCTGCTGGCTGTCCAGCAGCAGACTGAAGGTGGCTGCTGCTGTGCACAGGTATATAAAGGCTCAGAGCCTATTATGACACGCGCAGCCAGCGTTCCATTGCCACATTCCATCTACTGCAGGCAGGATACCTGGCTGGCTGAATGTCGCTGAGAAGCTCACAGAGACCGCCATAAGCAACAGTTTAACAGAATGCCACAGACTAATCAACCAAACTTTTTGGGTTGGGTTCTCTTTTATAGTCTGCAGGCATTAAATGAAAGAAGTCAGTGTTCCAGCAGAAGGAGACAACGTTTCAGAAAAGGCATTGTAGCAAACCAAAAAAGAAATATTAAGCGCAGCAGAGTAACCAGCACACATACCTGTTAGCTCAGGTGAGTTTAAAAGGCTGCTGTTGATAACAAGGGCATTTGCTAAATAGATGGTGTGTGTGCAACAATATACTGAAAGGTCAATTATATTGTGCAGCTTATCTCACCACCTGTAGTTATTTAGGTGAAAGCTCCAAAATGCTTGCCTAATATGTCTGTTTATCCAAAAGGAAGTAAAAAGGGAGAGCTAGAAAGATAGCATTGCATCACATTACATGGCAATGCAATGCACAGTTGCTGAAGTTGAACCAAAATGAGCTTGTAATCTGGCTTCTGCAACTTTGAACATGAAAAATCCAATGAGGAGAAGAAAAGCAAAGCCAAAGAGTCCATCCCAAAATCCGACAAACAAGCAAAATGAACAAAAAACATTGAATTCAATTCTTTCTGATTTTAGAAACTGCATTAAAGAAGGGGTGCACCGGTCCTGGAGATACTGCAATACCAGGTCAATGCGTGGAGTGGACAGAGCAAGCTCTTTTTCCATCTCCCTGTTCTAAAAATCCATTTAATATATGGTCCCCAGATAGGGGACGTATCAGATATTAAACTGATAAGAACAGATACTACACTTGATCTTAGCCAAAAGGCCGAGAAGCGATAACCAGAATTGGTTTCAAACTACGGAGCCACCCAAGGATCCTGAAAAGTCCATTTGTGGAGATGAGCTCCTGGACTCCCGTTAAGAAGACATGTTGTCAACCTCTAGATCCCTTACATGCCTGCACTTTTCGGCTTGCTGCTGCTGCAATCCACGCGTTTTAGATCTGCATAACTCCACCTCTTTAAACACAGCACCTTCACCCCCTGCTGTTCCCACTCGCCTCAACACCGTTGGAAGGGAGGAGAACCAATTAAGGCGGGGGGTGGGGTGGAACGAGCAGCTGTCTACCCTTAGCAGGAGGGCTCCTGATTACATACCTCTCCTGCTGCTGCTGCTGCTGGCTGTCCAGCAGCAGACTGAAGGTGGCTGCTGCTGTGCACAGGTATATAAAGGCTCAGAGCCTATTATGACACACGCAGCCAGCGTTCCATTGCCACATTCCATCTACTGCAGGCAGGATACCTGGCTGGCTGAATGTCGCTGAGAAGCTCACAGAGACCGCCATAAGCAACAGTTTAACAGAATGCCACAGACTAATCAACCAAACTTTTTGGGTTGGGTTCTCTTTTATAGTCTGCAGGCATTAAATGAAAGAAGTCAGTGTTCCAGCAGAAGGAGACAACGTTTCAGAAAAGGCATTGTAGCAAACCAAAAAAGAAATTTTAAGCGCAGCAGAGTAACCAGCGCACATACCTGTTAGCTCAGGTGAGTTTAAAAGGCTTCTGTTGATAACAAGGGCATTTGCTAAATAGATGGTGTGTGTGCAACAATATACTGAAAGGTCAATTATATTGTGCAGCTTATCTCACCACCTGTAGTTATTTAGGTGAAAACTCCAAAATGCTTGCCTAATATGTCTGTTTATCCAAAAGGAAGTAAAAAGGGAGAGCTAGAAAGATAGCATTGCATCACATTACATGGCAATGCAATGCACAGTTGCTGAAGTTGAACCAAAATGAGCTTGTAATCTGGCTTCTGCAACTTTGAACATGAAAAATCCAATGAGGAGAAGAAAAGCAAAGCCAAAGAGTCCATCCCAAAATCCGACAAACAAGCAAAATGAACAAAAAACATTGAATTCAATTCTTTCTGATTTTAGAAACTGCATTAAAGAAGGGGTGCACCGGTCCTGGAGATACTGCAATACCAGGTCAATGCGTGGAGTGGACAGAGCAAGCTCTTTTTCCATCTCCCTGTTCTAAAAATCCATTTAATATATGGTCCCCAGATAGGGGACGTATCAGATATTAAACTGATAAGAACAGATACTACACTTGATCTTAGCCAAAAGGCCGAGAAGCGATAACCAGAATTGGTTTCAAACTACGGAGCCACCCAAGGATCCTGAAAAGTCCATTTGTGGAGATGAGCTCCTGGACTCCCGTTAAGAAGACATGTTGTCAACCTCTAGATCCCTTACATGCCTGCACTTTTCGGCTTGCTGCTGCTGCAATCCACGCGTTTTAGATCTGCATAACTCCACCTCTTTAAACACAGCACCTTCACCCCCTGCTGTTCCCACCCGCCTCAACACCGTTGGAAGGGAGGAGAACCAATTAAGGCGGGGGGTGGGGTGGAACGAGCAGCTGTCTACCCTTAGCAGGAGGGCTCCTGATTACATACCTCTCCTGCTGCTGCTGCTGCTGGCTGTCCAGCAGCAGACTGAAGGTGGCTGCTGCTGTGCACAGGTATATAAAGGCTCAGAGCCTATTATGACACGCGCAGCCAGCGTTCCATTGCCACATTCCATCTACTGCAGGCAGGATACCTGGCTGGCTGAATGTCGCTGAGAAGCTCACAGAGACCGCCATAAGCAACAGTTTAACAGAATGCCACAGACTAATCAACCAAACTTTTTGGGTTGGGTTCTCTTTTATAGTCTGCAGGCATTAAATGAAAGAAGTCAGTGTTCCAGCAGAAGGAGACAACGTTTCAGAAAAGGCATTGTAGCAAACCAAAAAAGAAATTTTAAGCGCAGCAGAGTAACCAGCGCACATACCTGTTAGCTCAGGTGAGTTTAAAAGGCTTCTGTTGATAACAAGGGCATTTGCTAAATAGATGGTGTGTGTGCAACAATATACTGAAAGGTCAATTATATTGTGCAGCTTATCTCACCACCTGTAGTTATTTAGGTGAAAGCTCCAAAATGCTTGCCTAATATGTCTGTTTATCCAAAAGGAAGTAAAAAGGGAGAGCTAGAAAGATAGCATTGCATCACATTACATGGCAATGCAATGCACAGTTGCTGAAGTTGAACCAAAATGAGCTTGTAATCTGGCTTCTGCAACTTTGAACATGAAAAATCCAATGAGGAGAAGAAAAGCAAAGCCAAAGAGTCCATCCCAAAATCCGACAAACAAGCAAAATGAACAAAAAACATTGAATTCAATTCTTTCTGATTTTAGAAACTGCATTAAAGAAGGGGTGCACCGGTCCTGGAGATACTGCAATACCAGGTCAATGCGTGGAGTGGACAGAGCAAGCTCTTTTTCCATCTCCCTGTTCTAAAAATCCATTTAATATATGGTCCCCAGATAGGGGACGTATCAGATATTAAACTGATAAGAACAGATACTACACTTGATCTTAGCCAAAAGGCCGAGAAGCGATAACCAGAATTGGTTTCAAACTACGGAGCCACCCAAGGATCCTGAAAAGTCCATTTGTGGAGATGAGCTCCTGGACTCCCGTTAAGAAGACATGTTGTCAACCTCTAGATCCCTTACATGCCTGCACTTTTCGGCTTGCTGCTGCTGCAATCCACGCGTTTTAGATCTGCATAACTCCACCTCTTTAAACACAGCACCTTCACCCCCTGCTGTTCCCACCCGCCTCAACACCGTTGGAAGGGAGGAGAACCAATTAAGGCGGGGGGTGGGGTGGAACGAGCAGCTGTCTACCCTTAGCAGGAGGGCTCCTGATTACATACCTCTCCTGCTGCTGCTGCTGCTGGCTGTCCAGCAGCAGACTGAAGGTGGCTGCTGCTGTGCACAGGTATATAAAGGCTCAGAGCCTATTATGACACGCGCAGCCAGCGTTCCATTGCCACATTCCATCTACTGCAGGCAGGATACCTGGCTGGCTGAATGTCGCTGAGAAGCTCACAGAGACCGCCATAAGCAACAGTTTAACAGAATGCCACAGACTAATCAACCAAACTTTTTGGGTTGGGTTCTCTTTTATAGTCTGCAGGCATTAAATGAAAGAAGTCAGTGTTCCAGCAGAAGGAGACAACGTTTCAGAAAAGGCATTGTAGCAAACCAAAAAAGAAATTTTAAGCGCAGCAGAGTAACCAGCGCACATACCTGTTAGCTCAGGTGAGTTTAAAAGGCTGCTGTTGATAACAAGGGCATTTGCTAAATAGATGGTGTGTGTGCAACAATATACTGAAAGGTCAATTATATTGTGCAGCTTATCTCACCACCTGTAGTTATTTAGGTGAAAGCTCCAAAATGCTTGCCTAATATGTCTGTTTATCCAAAAGGAAGTAAAAAGGGAGAGCTAGAAAGATAGCATTGCATCACATTACATGGCAATGCAATGCACAGTTGCTGAAGTTGAACCAAAATGAGCTTGTAATCTGGCTTCTGCAACTTTGAACATGAAAAATCCAATGAGGAGAAAAAAAGCAAAGCCAAAGAGTCCATCCCAAAATCCGACAAACAAGCAAAATGAACAAAAAACATTGAATTCAATTCTTTCTGATTTTAGAAACTGCATTAAAGAAGGGGTGCACCGGTCCTGGAGATACTGCAATACCAGGTCAATGCGTGGAGTGGACAGAGCAAGCTCTTTTTCCATCTCCCTGTTCTAAAAATCCATTTAATATATGGTCCCCAGATAGGGGACGTATCAGATATTAAACTGATAAGAACAGATACTACACTTGATCTTAGCCAAAAGGCCGAGAAGCGATAACCAGAATTGGTTTCAAACTACGGAGCCACCCAAGGATCCTGAAAAGTCCATTTGTGGAGATGAGCTCCTGGACTCCCGTTAAGAAGACATGTTGTCAACCTCTAGATCCCTTACATGCCTGCACTTTTCGGCTTGCTGCTGCTGCAATCCACGCGTTTTAGATCTGCATAACTCCACCTCTTTAAACACAGCACCTTCACCCCCTGCTGTTCCCACCCGCCTCAACACCGTTGGAAGGGAGGAGAACCAATTAAGGCGGGGGGTGGGGTGGAACGAGCAGCTGTCTACCCTTAGCAGGAGGGCTCCTGATTACATACCTCTCCTGCTGCTGCTGCTGCTGGCTGTCCAGCAGCAGACTGAAGGTGGCTGCTGCTGTGCACAGGTATATAAAGGCTCAGAGCCTATTATGACACGCGCAGCCAGCGTTCCATTGTCACATTCCATCTACTGCAGGCAGGATACCTGGCTGGCTGAATGTCGCTGAGAAGCTCACAGAGACCGCCATAAGCAACAGTTTAACAGAATGCCACAGACTAATCAACCAAACTTTTTGGGTTGGGTTCTCTTTTATAGTCTGCAGGCATTAAATGAAAGAAGTCAGTGTTCCAGCAGAAGGAGACAACGTTTCAGAAAAGGCATTGTAGCAAACCAAAAAAGAAATTTTAAGCGCAGCAGAGTAACCAGCGCACATACCTGTTAGCTCAGGTGAGTTTAAAAGGCTGCTGTTGATAACAAGGGCATTTGCTAAATAGATGGTGTGTGTGCAACAATATACTGAAAGGTCAATTATATTGTGCAGCTTATCTCACCACCTGTAGTTATTTAGGTGAAAGCTCCAAAATGCTTGCCTAATATGTCTGTTTATCCAAAAGGAAGTAAAAAGGGAGAGCTAGAAAGATAGCATTGCATCACATTACATGGCAATGCAATGCACAGTTGCTGAAGTTGAACCAAAATGAGCTTGTAATCTGGCTTCTTGTAACATACCTGGCGGCGTCCTTGCATAGTGGTCCATCTCCCACTGTGCAGGAGCGCGCACTTGAACTCCTGTCCAGAATGTCTCTCTGGCTTCCCTCCATGCTGTCTGTTTGTGTCTGTCTCTGCTGCTTAAGGGCGGCGCCCGATCACTTCCTGCTCTTTGTACCTGCTGTGGGTCACGCCCCTTGTGCGTCCTCAGCCTATTGCTGTCTGACACTTGGTATATAGCTCAGCAGCTCCCTTCTATCCCTGCCTGAGCATAGTGTTTTCCTTCAGTGTGTGCTTGCACTCTGAAGGTGCCAGGTCCCGTCTTTGTTCCTTGTCTGCCTTTCCTGGAGGCTGTATTTCCAGGCCTGTCTGAACTGTGTCCTGTATGTCTCCTGCTTTGCGGTATTAGTTCCCGTGTCTGAACTAAGTCCTGTATGTCTCCTGCTTTGCGGTATCAGCTCCCGTGTCTGAACTGTGTCCTGTATGTCTCCTGCTTTGCGGTGTTAGTTCCCGTGTCTGAACTAGTCCTGTATGTCTCCTGCTTTTCGGTATTAGTTCCCGTGTCTGAACTGAGTCCTTTCTGTGTATCTTGTCTGTCCTGTCTGAACACGCTCCTAGCCTGTTCCTCCCGCCTTCTAGGGGCCGATTACCTAGACCCACTCCTGTATTTTGTCTGTCCTGTCTGAACACGCTCCTAGCCTGTTCCTCCCGCCTTCTAGGGGCCGATTACCTAGACCCGCTCCTGTATTTTGTCTGTCCTGTCTGAACACGCTCCTAGCCTGTTCCTCCCGCCTTCTAGGGGCCGATTACCTAGACCCGCTCCTGTATTTTGTCTGTCCTGTCTGAACACGCTCCTTGCCTGTTCGTCCTGCCTCTTTGGGGGCAGTATTCCCAGACCCGCTCCTGTATCCCGCTGCAGTGTCGGTCCCCTCCGTACACTCAGTTCCAGTCTGAACTCTCTCCTATCCTTTACCTGTTTTTCCTCTATGTCCGTTCCCTTCCTTTTTCTGCAGAGTCTGAACTTGTACCTAACTCCTGCCTGTTGTCTCTGTACTCCCGTTTGTGAGTTTGTGGTCCACTCGCTACTTCACTGCAAGTACCCTGTGGGTGTCTGGCTCTGTCTTTCCCTTCCTGTCTGTTCCGTGTGTACAGAGTCCTGTCCTGCCCTGCTTCTGCCCGCTGCTCCGGCAGTCCTGTCCTGCCCTGCTTCTGCCCGCTGCTCCGGCAGTCCTGTCCTGCCCTGCTTCTGCCCGCTGCTCCGGCAGTCCTGTCCTGCCCTGCTTCTGCCCGCTGCTCCGGCAGTCCTGTCCTGCCCTGCTTCTGCCCGCTGCTCCGGCAGTCCTGTCCTGCCCTGCTTCTGCCCGCTGCTCCGGCAGTCCTGTCCTGCCCTGCTTCTGCCCGCTGCTCCGGCAGTCCTGTCCTGCCCTGCTTCTGCCCGCTGCTCCGGCAGTCCTGTCCTGCCCTGCCTGTACCCCTCTGCCTGTAATGTTCCTGAGTCCCAGTGTGTACTGGGCCCTATCCCGCCTGTGTTCCTACCTGCTAGCGCCTCCCTGTCTGCACTCTAGCTGTGCTTGCCTGTACCCCCCTGCCTGCTTACCCGCCTGCCTGCATACCAGTCGTGCCTGCCTATACCCACCAGTCTGTGTGCCAGCCTACCAGTCTGTTCCTGTATTCCCCTGTGTGGGTCAACAGCCGTGTCCGGGGTCTGTCCTGGAGTAGCACCTGGTCCCTCTGCTCGGTTCCTCCTTGGTGCACTGGCGTCGTATGCCGTCGTGCGACCCTGGTCGGATCGGGTGAATACCTAGTTACGCCCCTCCAGGCATTCACTCTCCGGCACGGTCCAGTGGAATCACTACCAATCACACGCACACGCCGCTTAGCCCGGGCGTGTGCATAACACTTCTGCAACTTTGAACATGAAAAATCCAATGATCTAGATCCCTTACATGCCTGCACTTTTCGGCTTGCTGCTGCTGCAATCCACGCGTTTTAGATCTGCATAACTCCACCTCTTTAAACACAGCACCTTCACCCCCTGCTGTTCCCACCCGCCTCAACACCGTTGGAAGGGAGGAGAACCAATTAAGGCGGGGGGTGGGGTGGAACGAGCAGCTGTCTACCCTTAGCAGGAGGGCTCCTGATTACATACCTCTCCTGCTGCTGCTGCTGCTGGCTGTCCAGCAGCAGACTGAAGGTGGCTGCTGCTGTGCACAGGTATATAAAGGCTCAGAGCCTATTATGACACGCGCAGCCAGCGTTCCATTGCCACATTCCATCTACTGCAGGCAGGATACCTGGCTGGCTGAATGTCGCTGAGAAGCTCACAGAGACCGCCATAAGCAACAGTTTAACAGAATGCCACAGACTAATCAACCAAACTTTTTGGGTTGGGTTCTCTTTTATAGTCTGCAGGCATTAAATGAAAGAAGTCAGTGTTCCAGCAGAAGGAGACAACGTTTCAGAAAAGGCATTGTAGCAAACCAAAAAAGAAATTTTAAGCGCAGCAGAGTAACCAGCGCACATACCTGTTAGCTCAGGTGAGTTTAAAAGGCTGCTGTTGATAACAAGGGCATTTGCTAAATAGATGGTGTGTGTGCAACAATATACTGAAAGGTCAATTATATTGTGCAGCTTATCTCACCACCTGTAGTTATTTAGGTGAAAGCTCCAAAATGCTTGCCTAATATGTCTGTTTATCCAAAAGGAAGTAAAAAGGGAGAGCTAGAAAGATAGCATTGCATCACATTACATGGCAATGCAATGCACAGTTGCTGAAGTTGAACCAAAATGAGCTTGTAATCTGGCTTCTGCAACTTTGAACATGAAAAATCCAATGAGGAGAAGAAAAGCAAAGCCAAAGAGTCCATCCCAAAATCCGACAAACAAGCAAAATGAACAAAAAACATTGAATTCAATTCTTTCTGATTTTAGAAACTGCATTAAAGAAGGGGTGCACCGGTCCTGGAGATACTGCAATACCAGGTCAATGCGTGGAGTGGACAGAGCAAGCTCTTTTTCCATCTCCCTGTTCTAAAAATCCATTTAATATATGGTCCCCAGATAGGGGACGTATCAGATATTAAACTGATAAGAACAGATACTACACTTGATCTTAGCCAAAAGGCCGAGAAGCGATAACCAGAATTGGTTTCAAACTACGGAGCCACCCAAGGATCCTGAAAAGTCCATTTGTGGAGATGAGCTCCTGGACTCCCGTTAAGAAGACATGTTGTCAACCTCTAGATCCCTTACATGCCTGCACTTTTCGGCTTGCTGCTGCTGCAATCCACGCGTTTTAGATCTGCATAACTCCACCTCTTTAAACACAGCACCTTCACCCCCTGCTGTTCCCACCCGCCTCAACACCGTTGGAAGGGAGGAGAACCAATTAAGGCGGGGGGTGGGGTGGAACGATCAGCTGTCTACCCTTAGCAGGAGGGCTCCTGATTACATACCTCTCCTGCTGCTGCTGCTGCTGGCTGTCCAGCAGCAGACTGAAGGTGGCTGCTGCTGTGCACAGGTATATAAAGGCTCAGAGCCTATTATGACACGCGCAGCCAGCGTTCCATTGCCACATTCCATCTACTGCAGGCAGGGTACCTGGCTGGCTGAATGTCGCTGAGAAGCTCACAGAGACCGCCATAAGCAACAGTTTAACAGAATGCCACAGACTAATCAACCAAACTTTTTGGGTTGGGTTCTCTTTTATAGTCTGCAGGCATTAAATGAAAGAAGTCAGTGTTCCAGCAGAAGGAGACAACGTTTCAGAAAAGGCATTGTAGCAAACCAAAAAAGAAATTTTAAGCACAGCAGAGTAACCAGCGCACATACCTGTTAGCTCAGGTGAGTTTAAAAGGCTGCTGTTGATAACAAGGGCATTTGCTAAATAGATGGTGTGTGTGCAACAATATACTGAAAGGTCAATTATATTGTGCAGCTTATCTCACCACCTGTAGTTATTTAGGTGAAAGCTCCAAAATGCTTGCCTAATATGTCTGTTTATCCAAAAGGAAGTAAAAAGGGAGAGCTAGAAAGATAGCATTGCATCACATTACATGGCAATGCAATGCACAGTTGCTGAAGTTGAACCAAAATGAGCTTGTAATCTGGCTTCTGCAACTTTGAACATGAAAAATCCAATGAGGAGAAGAAAAGCAAAGCCAAAGAGTCCATCCCAAAATCTGACAAACAAGCAAAATGAACAAAAAACATTGAATTCAATTCTTTCTGATTTTAGAAACTGCATTAAAGAAGGGGTGCACCGGTCCTGGAGATACTGCAATACCAGGTCAATGCGTGGAGTGGACAGAGCAAGCTCTTTTTCCATCTCCCTGTTCTAAAAATCCATTTAATATATGGTCCTCAGATAGGGGACGTATCAGATATTAAACTGATAAGAACAGATACTACACTTGATCTTAGCCAAAAGGCCGAGAAGCGATAACCAGAATTGGTTTCAAACTACGGAGCCACCCAAGGATCCTGAAAAGTCCATTTGTGGAGATGAGCTCCTGGACTCCCGTTAAGAAGACATGTTGTCAACCTCTAGATCCCTTACATGCCTGCACTTTTCGGCTTGCTGCTGCTGCAATCCACGCGTTTTAGATCTGCATAACTCCACCTCTTTAAACACAGCACCTTCACCCCCTGCTGTTCCCACCCGCCTCAACACCGTTGGAAGGGAGGAGAACCAATTAAGGCGGGGGGTGGGGTGGAACGATCAGCTGTCTACCCTTAGCAGGAGGGCTCCTGATTACATACCTCTCCTGCTGCTGCTGCTGCTGGCTGTCCAGCAGCAGACTGAAGGTGGCTGCTGCTGTGCACAGGTATATAAAGGCTCAGAGCCTATTATGACACGCGCAGCCAGCGTTCCATTGCCACATTCCATCTACTGCAGGCAGGATACCTGGCTGGCTGAATGTCGCTGAGAAGCTCACAGAGACCGCCATAAGCAACAGTTTAACAGAATGCCACAGACTAATCAACCAAACTTTTTGGGTTGGGTTCTCTTTTATAGTCTGCAGGCATTAAATGAAAGAAGTCAGTGTTCCAGCAGAAGGAGACAACGTTTCAGAAAAGGCATTGTAGCAAACCAAAAAAGAAATTTTAAGCGCAGCAGAGTAACCAGCGCACATACCTGTTAGCTCAGGTGTGTTGAAAAAGGCTGCTGTTGATAACAAGGGCATTTGCTAAATAGATGGTGTGTGTGCAACAATATACTGAAAGGTCAATTATATTGTGCAGCTTATCTCACCACCTGTAGTTATTTAGGTGAAAGCTCCAAAATGCTTGCCTAATATGTCTGTTTATCCAAAAGGAAGTAAAAAGGGAGAGCTAGAAAGATAGCATTGCATCACATTACATGGCAATGCAATGCACAGTTGCTGAAGTTGAACCAAAATGAGCTTGTAATCTGGCTTCTGCAACTTTGAACATGAAAAATCCAATGAGGAGAAGAAAAGCAAAGCCAAAGAGTCCATCCCAAAATCTGACAAACAAGCAAAATGAACAAAAAACATTGAATTCAATTCTTTCTGATTTTAGAAACTGCATTAAAGAAGGGGTGCACCGGTCCTGGAGATACTGCAATACCAGGTCAATGCGTGGAGTGGACAGAGCAAGCTCTTTTTCCATCTCCCTGTTCTAAAAATCCATTTAATATATGGTCCTCAGATAGGGGACGTATCAGATATTAAACTGATAAGAACAGATACTACACTTGATCTTAGCCAAAAGGCCGAGAAGCGATAACCAGAATTGGTTTCAAACTACGGAGCCACCCAAGGATCCTGAAAAGTCCATTTGTGGAGATGAGCTCCTGGACTCCCGTTAAGAAGACATGTTGTCAACCTCTAGATCCCTTACATGCCTGCACTTTTCGGCTTGCTGCTGCTGCAATCCACGCGTTTTAGATCTGCATAACTCCACCTCTTTAAACACAGCACCTTCACCCCCTGCTGTTCCCACCCGCCTCAACACCGTTGGAAGGGAGGAGAACCAATTAAGGCGGGGGGTGGGGTGGAACGATCAGCTGTCTACCCTTAGCAGGAGGGCTCCTGATTACATACCTCTCCTGCTGCTGCTGCTGCTGGCTGTCCAGCAGCAGACTGAAGGTGGCTGCTGCTGTGCACAGGTATATAAAGGCTCAGAGCCTATTATGACACGCGCAGCCAGCGTTCCATTGCCACATTCCATCTACTGCAGGCAGGATACCTGGCTGGCTGAATGTCGCTGAGAAGCTCACAGAGACCGCCATAAGCAACAGTTTAACAGAATGCCACAGACTAATCAACCAAACTTTTTGGGTTGGGTTCTCTTTTATAGTCTGCAGGCATTAAATGAAAGAAGTCAGTGTTCCAGCAGAAGGAGACAACGTTTCAGAAAAGGCATTGTAGCAAACCAAAAAAGAAATTTTAAGCGCAGCAGAGTAACCAGCGCACATACCTGTTAGCTCAGGTGTGTTGAAAAAGGCTGCTGTTGATAACAAGGGCATTTGCTAAATAGATGGTGTGTGTGCAACAATATACTGAAAGGTCAATTATATTGTGCAGCTTATCTCACCACCTGTAGTTATTTAGGTGAAAGCTCCAAAATGCTTGCCTAATATGTCTGTTTATCCAAAAGGAAGTAAAAAGGGAGAGCTAGAAAGATAGCATTGCATCACATTACATGGCAATGCAATGCACAGTTGCTGAAGTTGAACCAAAATGAGCTTGTAATCTGGCTTCTGCAACTTTGAACATGAAAAATCCAATGAGGAGAAGAAAAGCAAAGCCAAAGAGTCCATCCCAAAATCCGACAAACAAGCAAAATGAACAAAAAACATTGAATTCAATTCTTTCTGATTTTAGAAACTGCATTAAAGAAGGGGTGCACCGGTCCTGGAGATACTGCAATACCAGGTCAATGCGTGGAGTGGACAGAGCAAGCTCTTTTTCCATCTCCCTGTTCTAAAAATCCATTTAATATATGGTCCCCAGATAGGGGACGTATCAGATATTAAACTGATAAGAACAGATACTACACTTGATCTTAGCCAAAAGGCCGAGAAGCGATAACCAGAATTGGTTTCAAACTACGGAGCCACCCAAGGATCCTGAAAAGTCCATTTGTGGAGATGAGCTCCTGGACTCCCGTTAAGAAGACATGTTGTCAACCTCTAGATCCCTTACATGCCTGCACTTTTCTGCTTGCTGCTGCTGCAATCCACGCGTTTTAGATCTGCATAACTCCACCTCTTTAAACACAGCACCTTCACCCCCTGCTGTTCCCACCCGCCTCAACACCGTTGGAAGGGAGGAGAACCAATTAAGGCGGGGGGTGGGGTGGAACGAGCAGCTGTCTACCCTTAGCAGGAGGGCTCCTGATTACATACCTCTCCTGCTGCTGCTGCTGCTGGCTGTCCAGCAGCAGACTGAAGGTGGCTGCTGCTGTGCACAGGTATATAAAGGCTCAGAGCCTATTATGACACGCGCAGCCAGCGTTCCATTGCCACATTTCATCTACTGCAGGCAGGATACCTGGCTGGCTGAATGTCGCTGAGAAGCTCACAGAGACCGCCATAAGCAACAGTTTAACAGAATGCCACAGACTAATCAACCAAACTTTTTGGGTTGGGTTCTCTTTTATAGTCTGCAGGCATTAAATGAAAGAAGTCAGTGTTCCAGCAGAAGGAGACAACGTTTCAGAAAAGGCATTGTAGCAAACCAAAAAAGAAATTTTAAGCGCAGCAGAGTAACCAGCGCACATACCTGTTAGCTCAGGTGAGTTTAAAAGGCTGCTGTTGATAACAAGGGCATTTGCTAAATAGATGGTGTGTGTGCAACAATATACTGAAAGGTCAATTATATTGTGCAGCTTATCTCACCACCTGTAGTTATTTAGGTGAAAGCTCCAAAATGCTTGCCTAATATGTCTGTTTATCCAAAAGGAAGTAAAAAGGGAGAGCTAGAAAGATAGCATTGCAACACATTACATGGCAATGCAATGCACAGTTGCTGAAGTTGAACCAAAATGAGCTTGTAATCTGGCTTCTGCAACTTTGAACATGAAAAATCCAATGAGGAGAAGAAAAGCAAAGCCAAAGAGTCCATCCCAAAATCCGACAAACAAGCAAAATGAACAAAAAACATTGAATTCAATTCTTTCTGATTTTAGAAACTGCATTAAAGAAGGGGTGCACCGGTCCTGGAGATACTGCAATACCAGGTCAATGCGTGGAGTGGACAGAGCAAGCTCTTTTTCCATCTCCCTGTTCTAAAAATCCATTTAATATATGGTCCCCAGATAGGGGACGTATCAGATATTAAACTGATAAGAACAGATAAGGTTTCAACGCAATTTTATTGATTCAAAAGTATATTTACAAAGGTTTTAAAAAAGAACATTTATAACATTACAATAAAATGATAAAACATGATAATAATCAATTCAAGTTTTTTGTAAAAACACAATTTACCATCATAAAACCATTGTAACAATTAAGAAAATCATAATTACAGATGTACTTGGGTTTATTTAATTACCACTAATTGTGTTCCATAATTGTACACACCACATAGAAGCCGCTTCTTTTGCTCCATACAGTTTTTTATCTCTGAGATAGTAAATATACATTTCACTTAAAGCAATTTTTATACAGTCTGTTGAATCAATATGATCATGTTTGAAGAGTAAAATATTTCTAACTTTCCACATGGCATTTTTAAAACAATTAATAATAATCCAGGCAACTCGGAATTGTTTAAAATTTGGACACTTAAAAAGACCATAAAAGACATAAAAGTGATTAAAATCTTTCAGGCCACATGCCCATTTTAAAAGTGGGCCTACCTTTCTCCAAACCTCCTGTGCAAAATGACAATTCCAAAAGAGATGCAATACAGACTCACTTTCCCCGCATATATCTCTTGGACATTTGGCTCTCGCCACCAGCCCCCGCCTATGTTGAAACTCACGGGTAGGGAGGCACTGGTGGACGATAGCCCAGGCAAGGTCCTTGTGTACATTTGCAAGATATTTCCCGTACACATTTCGCCACACCGTTTTGGACCTTGCCTGTGAAAAATTGGAGACAGGAATTGTGTCCTCAGAGTGTCTGCAAGCAATAGATACCTTCCTTTGGTCCCCCAATATATCAGGCTCCAATTCCTGGAGACCTAAAAGTCTGACCGTTTTCTCAAGTATCACATACTGTTTAGGTGGGCACAGGAGCACAGGAGAACTTAAAGGTAGGCTAAACCACCTTTTAAAAATCATTCCTGCTGCATATTTTAAAAAATAACTAAAAATGCCATCAGATTTAAAAACCTTAAAACAGAAGCAGAAATACTTTATATGGAAAAAGGTAAAAAAATTGGGTACATCTTTACCTCCATTAGATTTACATTTGTACATCAGATCTCTTTTTAACTTTTCCATTTTTGAACCCCATAAAAACATAAAAACAATTCTTGTTACTTTCTTGATTTGTAAATTGGAAGGGGGAAACACCATTGCAACATACAACATAATGGGAATTAAAACAGCTTTAATAATTAAAATTTTACCTTCCATACTAAGGTTCCTTAAATTCCACAATGAGATCTTTTTTTCTATTTTATCCATTGCAGAGTCCCAGTTAGGGTCCCCCTCATTGGCTTGGTTAAAAATAATTCCTAAAATTTTTATGTGATTTTTCTGTATCACTATCCCAGGGGTCAAAGAGGAGTCCCATCCCCCCACATTAAAACAGTCACATTTATCTATATTTAATTTAAAACCTGAGGCTTCACAGAAAAATTGTGTGTTTCTCAATACCCTCCTCAGAGATGTGGAATCTGGACATAGTATGGTAACATCATCCATGTAACTTAGGGCTTTAAGTTGCATACCCCTACTCCCGGGAATAGGTACCCCTTTAATTACTTTATCTTTTCTCAGTATGGTTAATAGTGGTTCCATAACACAGATAAAGAGCAGTGGTGAGAGAGGGCACCCTTGTTTCACCCCTGATAATAGAGGAACCCCCTTCGTTAAAAACCCATTTACAGAAATTTGACTAAAACAAGAATGATATAAAAGCATAATGCGGGTTAAAATTTTCTCTGGAAACGCCATTTTTTTAAGAACCATAAAAAGAAATTCATGCGATACCCTGTCAAAAGCTTTTTCAAAGTCTAAGGATAAAATTGCAAGGTTTTGACTTCTCTCTTTTGAATACCATATGGTATCCCTAATTATGTTGAGGGACTCAGCTATGGTTCTTCCGGGAACACCACATACCTGGTTAGGGTGAATTAATTTGGCTATAAAGGGTTTTAAACGGACTGCAATAAGTTTAGCTAAAATTTTATAATCAAGGTTTAAAAGCGTAATAGGCCGCCAGTTTTTAAGTTGGCTCCTATCCCCTTTTTTATATATTAAAGATACCAGACCTCTCCTCCAAGATGGGGGTAATTTATTAGTATTAAAAGCTTCTTTAAACAATAAAAACATATCGTTCTTTAAAATTCCCCAAAAAGTCAGATAAAACTCAATCGGTAGACCGTCTTCCCCAGGGGCTTTCCCACTGGAGAAACTTTTAAAAATCTGTAAAAGTTCCTCACTGGTGAGATCCCTAGATAAAATACCCTGGTCTAAAATATCTAACTTAAAATCAAGGGAATTAATAGCATACTCTAAAAAGGATGGATCTATAACTTTAGTGTTAAAAAGAAGTTGATAAAAATTAAAAGCTTTTCCTAACATACCCTTAATATCATTTTCACCTTCAAGATTTAGGATTGCGTCCCTCCTCCCCATTACCTTTTTGAAGAAGAATCGGGAGCATTTCTCTCCTTCCTCCAGGTGCTGTACATGGGAGTTAAAAATTATTTGTTTTCCTTTTTCATTAAGAGCATTTTTTATTTCAGACTTAAGATTTGCAATATCATCATCCACATCAATACCAACTTCTTTTAGTTTAAAGAGTACTTGTAATCTCATATTAAAAACATAAAACCACTGCTTTTTCTTTTTTGCTTTCATTTTCCCTGCCTTAATAAAAAATAATTTAATCTTAGGTTTAATGCTCTCCCACCAATCCAGCATCGAGGCGCGGGGGTCTCTCTTTGATTGCCAGCACTGGTAGGCCTGCACAAACCTCTTTTGAATATCAATATCCTCTAGGAGAGTTGTATTTAATCTCCATGGGCCTCTTGAGGTATTTTGTTCCCCTGCTAACTCTAAAAACACAGATAAAACTTTATGATCAGAGAATAAATTAGATAAAAGAAAACATTTACAAGGTTTAAAGGCAGTAGAAGCAAATATGAAATCAATTCTAGAAGAAACTCTTCCATTGGACCATGTAACACCTGGATCCGCCGGCAAGAGTTCCTTCCAGCAGTCCTGTAATCTAAAATCATCAATTAAACTTTTCAACAAATAGGAGGTACGGTCTTTACGATTCACATCCCCACCCTGCCGGGATTCCCCATCACGTAAACAATTAAAATCTCCTCCCACTAGCAGGGGGGTTGACCCAACACAAAATAATGGCAATATTTCAAGTAAATCCGCCCTTTCCTGCTTCCCAGGAGGAGCGTACACATTTAATAAACGTAAAGAAAGTCCATTAAAAACAAGATGCATTAAAATAGCTCTGCCAGGTATAATTTCAGTCACAGATTGAATGATGGTAGAATGTCCACGGCAAAGTAGTCCAACTCCGGCAGCACGACAGTCATTAGCACCGGACCACACAGAAGCGCCCAGTTTCCAGTCTTCTTTTAAGTTCTTATAATTTAAATTACTCTGTATACCACATTCTTGTAGAAAGCAGAAATCAAAGTCCAATGTCTCTAAATAAGAAAATAAAGCAGCCCTACGTGTAGGGCTCTTTAGGGACCTCACATTTAGTGAGGAGATTTTAAGAGGAACAGACATTAAGAAGAATCAGGATCTGAAGATGGGAAGAAGTCAATACACGGCACCTCCTCCTCCGCATCTCCAGGGGTCAGGATTTGTTTAATATTACCGGGATCTGAAGCAGGCAAAAAGGCATCATCCACTTTTGGCTCCTCATCTGGACCTCGACATCCGTGTTTTCTTTGGATATCAGGTTGCTTTACGTCCTCCCGTTGCCTTTTCAGAGGCTGGGAGCTGTCCATCTTTTCCAAGTCCTGTGCATCTGCAGTCCTCATGGCGGTCTGGTCTATGGAACGGGTGTCATCCCTCTGGGTCGTCTTGTCCTCTGGTCTGGTCACGGAACTACTGCGACTTCTGGTTCGAGGACCAGGGCTCGACTGGGTCTTAGCCGGGTCCTTTTTACTTCGCGCCCTAGAGGTCTCTCTATCCGACACACTGGTTGATCGATTAAGGAGCGTACCCTTTTTGCCCTTACCCAAGATCACCGATGATGGTGTGGCGAATCTGGGTGCTTGCTTAATCGGGGTACTAGAGGTCTCCTCAGTTCCACATAATGCCGGTGGTGCATTCATGCTGGATGAGGACCCTTCCTCTTGACTCTGAGATACGGCAACATCTAGAGCCAGAACATCGATCAATTCCACAGAGAGCGAACCCTCGGTTAATCTTATGGAACCCCTATGACCGTCCTTCTGTGGAACTACCAGCGGGCCCTCTGGCGGAGCCGTTGAAGGATTTGTTCCGGACCCGTCAGCGTGCGCCAACCCAGGTCCAGGGGCAGGTGTAGTAATACTCCCTCCGAAGTATTCTTGGATAGTCAGTTGACCTGACTTAAACATGTCATATGTTTTTGACTTTTTGCTCGGACAATTCCTGAAGGCGTGACCTGCCTTCCCACATAGGTTACATACGATCTCAGAGTCACACGTAGCGGAGGTGTGCCCACTCTTACCGCACTTGTTGCAAAAGACTACATGAACCCTTGTACAATTTTCTCGTGTATGCCCATATTCATGACAATTCCGGCATTGAAGGGGCATTCCTGGGTAGCGTAGGAATCCCCTGACATTACCAATGGCAAAATTAGCAGGCGGGTGGTGAAGACCACCAATGCCGCTCTGATCTGGATGGAACTTCACCAGGTATTTCCTCTTCCCATTCCAGAAGCGCTGGGAGTTGAGGATATCATGTGAGAAGCGCACTGACTTGCAGTAACGCTTCAAAAAGGTTTCGATATCGCCCTCAGAGACGAATGGGCTGTACATGAAGATCACCAAGGGTACTTCCTCTTCACCGTACAGGAAGTCAAAGCTCAGCCCGTTCAGTCTCTCATCGTCCTTGTCCGCAACCATCAGTGCTGCATGGATATTATCACAGCATGATTTAGCCATAAAGGAAATGGTATATCGCCCACGGAATTCCTGATCGTAAAGACACAGGATCTTATCTCGCTCCAGGTGGAAGAACCCAAAAAGAATCTCATGCACGATGTACTGCAGATTCTTCTCATGGCGCTGGCATTCATCCACCATGATTCTAATGGACTGTCGCAGTGGAGTCTCCCCCACCGCAAATCCAAAAGAAAAAGGCATTTTCGGCCCTCAGGGACTAAGCCCTCCCCCAATAGTAACAAGGGAATGAATCCCACAAAAGCAGGAACAAACCCAAGACCGAGGGAGGGGTACCCCAAGAACTTACACAGCCCACTAAGCGATAAAGCTCAGCAAAGGAAAACGCCCTTATTTCCTCGGGTCGCCCCGAAGACAAGACGCGATCGCTCCCCGTTGTCCGGGGACTAAGCCGACCTGCCAATAGCTGCAAGGGGGTGAAGCTCCCTCCGTTAAGAGAGAGCGATCCCCCAAGGCCAACAAGTCGGGTACCCCAGGCACCTCCTAGCCGAGACCAAGGCAGCAACCGTTAGATCACTGCACCTGATCTTAGCCAAAAGGCCGAGAAGCGATAACCAGAATTGGTTTCAAACTACGGAGCCACCCAAGGATCCTGAAAAGTCCATTTGTGGAGATGAGCTCCTGGACTCCCGTTAAGAAGACATGTTGTCAACCTCTAGATCCCTTACATGCCTGCACTTTTCGGCTTGCTGCTGCTGCAATCCACGCGTTTTAGATCTGCATAACTCCACCTCTTTAAACACAGCACCTTCACCCCCTGCTGTTCCCACCCGCCTCAACACCGTTGGAAGGGAGGAGAACCAATTAAGGCGGGGGGTGGGGTGGAACGAGCAGCTGTCTACCCTTAGCAGGAGGGCTCCTGATTACATACCTCTCCTGCTGCTGCTGCTGCTGGCTGTCCAGCAGCAGACTGAAGGTGGCTGCTGCTGTGCACAGGTATATAAAGGCTCAGAGCCTATTATGACACGCGCAGCCAGCGTTCCATTGCCACATTCCATCTACTGCAGGCAGGATACCTGGCTGGCTGAATGTCGCTGAGAAGCTCACAGAGACCGCCATAAGCAACAGTTTAACAGAATGCCACAGACTAATCAACCAAACTTTTTGGGTTGGGTTCTCTTTTATAGTCTGCAGGCATTAAATGAAAGAAGTCAGTGTTCCAGCAGAAGGAGACAACGTTTCAGAAAAGGCATTGTAGCAAACCAAAAAAGAAATTTTAAGCGCAGCAGAGTAACCAGCGCACATACCTGTTAGCTCAGGTGAGTTTAAAAGGCTGCTGTTGATAAC
The DNA here is from genome assembly GCF_046119375.1 of Phyllobates terribilis. Taxonomy (NCBI): domain Eukaryota; kingdom Metazoa; phylum Chordata; class Amphibia; order Anura; family Dendrobatidae; genus Phyllobates; species Phyllobates terribilis. The sequence continues at coordinate 652,933,311 of NW_027362765.1, forward strand.
AAGGGCATTTGCTAAATAGATAGTGTGTGTGCAACAATATACTGAAAGGTCAATTATATTGTGCAGCTTATCTCACCACCTGTAGTTATTTAGGTGAAAGCTCCAAAATGCTTGCCTAATATGTCTGTTTATCCAAAAGGAAGTAAAAAGGGAGAGCTAGAAAGATAGCATTGCATCACATTACATGGCAATGCAATGCACAGTTGCTGAAGTTGAACCAAAATGAGCTTGTAATCTGGCTTCTGCAACTTTGAACATGAAAAATCCAATGAGGAGAAGAAAAGCAAAGCCAAAGAGTCCATCCCAAAATCCGACAAATAAGCAAAATGAACAAAAAACATTGAATTCAATTCTTTCTGATTTTAGAAACTGCATTAAAGAAGGGGTGCACCGGTCCTGGAGATACTGCAATACCAGGTCAATGCGTGGAGTGGACAGAGCAAGCTCTTTTTCCATCTCCCTGTTCTAAAAATCCATTTAATATATGGTCCCCAGATAGGGGACGTATCAGATATTAAACTGATAAGAACAGATACTACACTTGATCTTAGCCAAAAGGCCGAGAAGCGATAACCAGAATTGGTTTCAAACTACGGAGCCACCCAAGGATCCTGAAAAGTCCATTTGTGGAGATGAGCTCCTGGACTCCCGTTAAGAAGACATGTTGTCAACCTCTAGATCCCTTACATGCCTGCACTTTTCGGCTTGCTGCTGCTGCAATCCACGCGTTTTAGATCTGCATAACTCCACCTCTTTAAACACAGCACCTTCACCCCCTGCTGTTCCCACCCGCCTCAACACCGTTGGAAGGGAGGAGAACCAATTAAGGCGGGGGGTGGGGTGGAACGAGCAGCTGTCTACCCTTAGCAGGAGGGCTCCTGATTACATACCTCTCCTGCTGCTGCTGCTGCTGGCTGTCCAGCAGCAGACTGAAGGTGGCTGCTGCTGTGCACAGGTATATAAAGGCTCAGAGCCTATTATGACACGCGCAGCCAGCGTTCCATTGCCACATTCCATCTACTGCAGGCAGGATACCTGGCTGGCTGAATGTCGCTGAGAAGCTCACAGAGACCGCCATAAGCAACAGTTTAACAGAATGCCACAGACTAATCAACCAAACTTTTTGGGTTGGGTTCTCTTTTATAGTCTGCAGGCATTAAATGAAAGAAGTCAGTGTTCCAGCAGAAGGAGACAACGTTTCAGAAAAGGCATTGTAGCAAACCAAAAAAGAAATTTTAAGCGCAGCAGAGTAACCAGCGCACATACCTGTTAGCTCAGGTGAGTTTAAAAGGCTGCTGTTGATAACAAGGGCATTTGCTAAATAGATGGTGTGTGTGCAACAATATACTGAAAGGTCAATTATATTGTGCAGCTTATCTCACCACCTGTAGTTATTTAGGTGAAAGCTCCAAAATGCTTGCCTAATATGTCTGTTTATCCAAAAGGAAGTAAAAAGGGAGAGCTAGAAAGATAGCATTGCATCACATTACATGGCAATGCAATGCACAGTTGCTGAAGTTGAACCAAAATGAGCTTGTAATCTGGCTTCTGCAACTTTGAACATGAAAAATCCAATGAGGAGAAGAAAAGCAAAGCCAAAGAGTCCATCCCAAAATCCGACAAACAAGCAAAATGAACAAAAAACATTGAATTCAATTCTTTCTGATTTTAGAAACTGCATTAAAGAAGGGGTGCACCGGTCCTGGAGATACTGCAATACCAGGTCAATGCGTGGAGTGGACAGAGCAAGCTCTTTTTCCATCTCCCTGTTCTAAAAATCCATTTAATATATGGTCCCCAGATAGGGGACGTATCAGATATTAAACTGATAAGAACAGATACTACACTTGATCTTAGCCAAAATGCCGAGAAGCGATAACCAGAATTGGTTTCAAACTACGGAGCCACCCAAGGATCCTGAAAAGTCCATTTGTGGAGATGAGCTCCTGGACTCCCGTTAAGAAGACATGTTGTCAACCTCTAGATCCCTTACATGCCTGCACTTTTCGGCTTGCTGCTGCTGCAATCCACGCGTTTTAGATCTGCATAACTCCACCTCTTTAAACACAGCACCTTCACCCCCTGCTGTTCCCACCCGCCTCAACACCGTTGGAAGGGAGGAGAACCAATTAAGGCGGGGGGTGGGGTGGAACGAGCAGCTGTCTACCCTTAGCAGGAGGGCTCCTGATTACATACCTCTCCTGCTGCTGCTGCTGCTGGCTGTCCAGCAGCAGACTGAAGGTGGCTGCTGCTGTGCACAGGTATATAAAGGCTCAGAGCCTATTATGACACGCGCAGCCAGCGTTCCATTGCCACATTCCATCTACTGCAGGCAGGATACCTGGCTGGCTGAATGTCGCTGAGAAGCTCACAGAGACCGCCATAAGCAACAGTTTAACAGAATGCCACAGACTAATCAACCAAACTTTTTGGGTTGGGTTCTCTTTTATAGTCTGCAGGCATTAAATGAAAGAAGTCAGTGTTCCAGCAGAAGGAGACAACGTTTCAGAAAAGGCATTGTAGCAAACCAAAAAATAAATTTTAAGCGCAGCAGAGTAACCAGCGCACATACCTGTTAGCTCAGGTGAGTTTAAAAGGCTGCTGTTGATAACAAGGGCATTTGCTAAATAGATAGTGTGTGTGCAACAATATACTGAAAGGTCAATTATATTGTGCAGCTTATCTCACCACCTGTAGTTATTTAGGTGAAAGCTCCAAAATGCTTGCCTAATATGTCTGTTTATCCAAAAGGAAGTAAAAAGGGAGAGCTAGAAAGATAGCATTGCATCACATTACATGGCAATGCAATGCACAGTTGCTGAAGTTGAACCAAAATGAGCTTGTAATCTGGCTTCTGCAACTTTGAACATGAAAAATCCAATGAGGAGAAGAAAAGCAAAGCCAAAGAGTCCATCCCAAAATCCGACAAACAAGCAAAATGAACAAAAAACATTGAATTCAATTCTTTCTGATTTTAGAAACTGCATTAAAGAAGGGGTGCACCGGTCCTGGAGATACTGCAATACCAGGTCAATGCGTGGAGTGGACAGAGCAAGCTCTTTTTCCATCTCCCTGTTCTAAAAATCCATTTAATATATGGTCCCCAGATAGGGGACGTATCAGATATTAAACTGATAAGAACAGATACTACACTTGATCTTAGCCAAAAGGCCGAGAAGCGATAACCAGAATTGGTTTCAAACTACGGAGCCACCCAAGGATCCTGAAAAGTCCATTTGTGGAGATGAGCTCCTGGACTACCGTTAAGAAGACATGTTGTCAACCTCTAGATCCCTTACATGCCTGCACTTTTCGGCTTGCTGCTGCTGCAATCCACGCGTTTTAGATCTGCATAACTCCACCTCTTTAAACACAGCACCTTCACCCCCTGCTGTTCCCACCCGCCTCAACACCGTTGGAAGGGAGGAGAACCAATTAAGGCGGGGGGTGGGGTGGAACGAGCAGCTGTCTACCCTTAGCAGGAGGGCTCCTGATTACATACCTCTCCTGCTGCTGCTGCTGCTGGCTGTCCAGCAGCAGACTGAAGGTGGCTGCTGCTGTGCACAGGTATATAAAGGCTCAGAGCCTATTATGACACGCGCAGCCAGCGTTCCATTGCCACATTCCATCTACTGCAGGCAGGATACCTGGCTGGCTGAATGTCGCTGAGAAGCTCACAGAGACCGCCATAAGCAACAGTTTAACAGAATGCCACAGACTAATCAACCAAACTTTTTGGGTTGGGTTCTCTTTTATAGTCTGCAGGCATTAAATGAAAGAAGTCAGTGTTCCAGCAGAAGGAGACAACGTTTCAGAAAAGGCATTGTAGCAAACCAAAAAAGAAATTTTAAGCGCAGCAGAGTAACCAGCGCACATACCTGTTAGCTCAGGTGAGTTTAAAAGGCTGCTGTTGATAACAAGGGCATTTGCTAAATAGATGGTGTGTGTGCAACAATATACTGAAAGGTCAATTATATTGTGCAGCTTATCTCACCACCTGTAGTTATTTAGGTGAAAGCTCCAAAATGCTTGCCTAATATGTCTGTTTATCCAAAAGGAAGTAAAAAGGGAGAGCTAGAAAGATAGCATTGCATCACATTACATGGCAATGCAATGCACAGTTGCTGAAGTTGAACCAAAATGAGCTTGTAATCTGGCTTCTGCAACTTTGAACATGAAAAATCCAATGAGGAGAAGAAAAGCAAAGCCAAAGAGTCCATCCCAAAATCCGACAAACAAGCAAAATGAACAAAAAACATTGAATTCAATTCTTTCTGATTTTAGAAACTGCATTAAAGAAGGGGTGCACCGGTCCTGGAGATACTGCAATACCAGGTCAATGCGTGGAGTGGACAGAGCAAGCTCTTTTTCCATCTCCCTGTTCTAAAAATCCATTTAATATATGGTCCCCAGATAGGGGACGTATCAGATATTAAACTGATAAGAACAGATACTACACTTGATCTTAACCAAAAGGCCGAGAAGCGATAACCAGAATTGGTTTCAAACTACGGAGCCACCCAAGGATCCTGAAAAGTCCATTTGTGGAGATGAGCTCCTGGACTCCCGTTAAGAAGACATGTTGTCAACCTCTAGATCCCTTACATGCCTGCACTTTTCGGCTTGCTGCTGCTGCAATCCACGCGTTTTAGATCTGCATAACTCCACCTCTTTAAACACAGCACCTTCACCCCCTGCTGTTCCCACCCGCCTCAACACCGTTGGAAGGGAGGAGAACCAATTAAGGCGGGGGGTGGGGTGGAACGAGCAGCTGTCTACCCTTAGCAGGAGGGCTCCTGATTACATACCTCTCCTGCTGCTGCTGCTGCTGGCTGTCCAGCAGCAGACTGAAGGTGGCTGCTGCTGTGCACAGGTATATAAAGGCTCAGAGCCTATTATGACACGCGCAGCCAGCGTTCCATTGCCACATTCCATCTACTGCAGGCAGGATACCTGGCTGGCTGAATGTCGCTGAGAAGCTCACAGAGACCGCCATAAGCAACAGTTTAACAGAATGCCACAGACTAATCAACCAAACTTTTTGGGTTGGGTTCTCTTTTATAGTCTGCAGGCATTAAATGAAAGAAGTCAGTGTTCCAGCAGAAGGAGACAACGTTTCAGAAAAGGCATTGTAGCAAACCAAAAAAGAAATTTTAAGCGCAGCAGAGTAACCAGCGCACATACCTGTTAGCTCAGGTGAGTTTAAAAGGCTGCTGTTGATAACAAGGGCATTTGCTAAATAGATGGTGTGTGTGCAACAATATACTGAAAGGTCAATTATATTGTGCAGCTTATCTCACCACCTGTAGTTATTTAGGTGAAAGCTCCAAAATGCTTGCCTAATATGTCTGTTTATCCAAAAGGAAGTAAAAAGGGAGAGCTAGAAAGATAGCATTGCATCACATTACATGGCAATGCAATGCACAGTTGCTGAAGTTGAACCAAAATGAGCTTGTAATCTGGCTTCTGCAACTTTGAACATGAAAAATCCAATGAGGAGAAGAAAAGCAAAGCCAAAGAGTCCATCCCAAAATCCGACAAACAAGCAAAATGAACAAAAAACATTGAATTCAATTCTTTCTGATTTTAGAAACTGCATTAAAGAAGGGGTGCACCGGTCCTGGAGATACTGCAATACCAGGTCAATGCGTGGAGTGGACAGAGCAAGCTCTTTTTCCATCTCCCTGTTCTAAAAATCCATTTAATATATGGTCCCCAGATAGGGGACGTATCAGATATTAAACTGATAAGAACAGATACTACACTTGATCTTAGCCAAAAGGCCGAGAAGCGATAACCAGAATTGGTTTCAAACTACGGAGCCACCCAAGGATCCTGAAAAGTCCATTTGTGGAGATGAGCTCCTGGACTCCCGTTAAGAAGACATGTTGTCAACCTCTAGATCCCTTACATGCCTGCACTTTTCGGCTTGCTGCTGCTGCAATCCACGCGTTTTAGATCTGCATAACTCCACCTCTTTAAACACAGCACCTTCACCCCCTGCTGTTCCCACCCGCCTCAACACCGTTGGAAGGGAGGAGAACCAATTAAGGCGGGGGGTGGGGTGGAACGAGCAGCTGTCTACCCTTAGCAGGAGGGCTCCTGATTACATACCTCTCCTGCTGCTGCTGCTGCTGGCTGTCCAGCAGCAGACTGAAGGTGGCTGCTGCTGTGCACAGGTATATAAAGGCTCAGAGCCTATTATGACACGCGCAGCCAGCGTTCCATTGCCACATTCCATCTACTGCAGGCAGGATACCTGGCTGGCTGAATGTCGCTGAGAAGCTCACAGAGACCGCCATAAGCAACAGTTTAACAGAATGCCACAGACTAATCAACCAAACTTTTTGGGTTGGGTTCTCTTTTATAGTCTGCAGGCATTAAATGAAAGAAGTCAGTGTTCCAGCAGAAGGAGACAACGTTTCAGAAAAGGCATTGTAGCAAACCAAAAAAGAAATTTTAAGCGCAGCAGAGTAACCAGCGCACATACCTGTTAGCTCAGGTGAGTTTAAAAGGCTGCTGTTGATAACAAGGGCATTTGCTAAATAGATGGTGTGTGTGCAACAATATACTGAAAGGTCAATTATATTGTGCAGCTTATCTCACCACCTGTAGTTATTTAGGTGAAAGCTCCAAAATGCTTGCCTAATATGTCTGTTTATCCAAAAGGAAGTAAAAAGGGAGAGCTAGAAAGATAGCATTGCATCACATTACATGGCAATGCAATGCACAGTTGCTGAAGTTGAACCAAAATGAGCTTGTAATCTGGCTTCTGCAACTTTGAACATGAAAAATCCAATGAGGAGAAGAAAAGCAAAGCCAAAGAGTCCATCCCAAAATCCGACAAACAAGCAAAATGAACAAAAAACATTGAATTCAATTCTTTCTGATTTTAGAAACTGCATTAAAGAAGGGGTGCACCGGTCCTGGAGATACTGCAATACCAGGTCAATGCGTGGAGTGGACAGAGCAAGCTCTTTTTCCATCTCCCTGTTCTAAAAATCCATTTAATATATGGTCCCCAGATAGGGGACGTATCAGATATTAAACTGATAAGAACAGATTTTTTTATCGAAAGCCCGAATTCGTGTACAAAACCCGAGTGCGCTTAAAAAAGTGACAAGTGCCACAAAAAAAGTGCACTAGGATGCTGGTCTTCTTGAAACCCTCTCCAAAAGGAGAAGGGTCCCCCAAACCATTCCCCGTCCCTCCGAGCCAAAAGGCCACAGCGAGGAACAGGGACAAAAAGCCACCTCCAGCAGAAGCCAGAGGCGACCCAATCTTACCCCCAGCACCTGCCCGAGTTCTCACCCGAGCAAGGCACTGGGAGCCAAAGACTGTGCTCCCCTCCCGGAAGAGGGGAGCCAACAACGCTCTCCTCCCGAAAGAGGAGAGCCAGGGGGGTTCAGGGGGGAGCGGAACCTGATGGCCACACACTCCCCCCCTAGACCTGCCAAGAGAGGAACCCGTAAGGGAACCGCATCCCGACAAATTCCTAGTAGGACGTGACACACGTGAATAAGTGGACACACAGTGACAAAGAAATTAAATAAATAGTGAAGGTTTCACAGTATAATACTGCCCGGACCTTCGACCGGGAATTAAAAAATTCCCCATCCTAAGGCCAGAAGGCCCGGAATAAGGGTGTGTGCGAAGAAAGAAAATTTGAAGTGCTTGTGCAAATGTGCCATAAACTCAAGTGGGGTTCCCAATCCCAGTGAGTTAAGGCACCCCAGGGTCACCACTCCTGGGGCACTTCACACTTCGGGCTTTCGATCTTCCCCGGCCCAATGGCGTCGATCCTGGGGGGCCATGCTTTCCACCAGATGACTATATTAGCCATCTGGCGTACTAACAAGCGCCTAAACCCCAGTGTGCATAATGTATCAATCTACTAGGGCGGCCAACATCCAAAACGGCCTTTTCGAAAGATACTACACTTGATCTTAGCCAAAAGGCCGAGAAGCGATAACCAGAATTGGTTTCAAACTACGGAGCCACCCAAGGATCCTGAAAAGTCCATTTGTGGAGATGAGCTCCTGGACTCCCGTTAAGAAGACATGTTGTCAACCTCTAGATCCCTTACATGCCTGCACTTTTCGGCTTGCTGCTGCTGCAATCCACGCGTTTTAGATCTGCATAACTCCACCTCTTTAAACACAGCACCTTCACCCCCTGCTGTTCCCACCCGCCTCAACACCGTTGGAAGGGAGGAGAACCAATTAAGGCGGGGGGTGGGGTGGAACGAGCAGCTGTCTACCCTTAGCAGGAGGGCTCCTGATTACATACCTCTCCTGCTGCTGCTGCTGCTGGCTGTCCAGCAGCAGACTGAAGGTGGCTGCTGCTGTGCACAGGTATATAAAGGCTCAGAGCCTATTATGACACGCGCAGCCAGCGTTCCATTGCCACATTCCATCTACTGCAGGCAGGATACCTGGCTGGCTGAATGTCGCTGAGAAGCTCACAGAGACCGCCATAAGCAACAGTTTAACAGAATGCCACAGACTAATCAACCAAACTTTTTGGGTTGGGTTCTCTTTTATAGTCTGCAGGCATTAAATGAAAGAAGTCAGTGTTCCAGCAGAAGGAGACAACGTTTCAGAAAAGGCATTGTAGCAAACCAAAAAAGAAATTTTAAGCGCAGCAGAGTAACCAGCGCACATACCTGTTAGCTCAGGTGAGTTTAAAAGGCTGCTGTTGATAACAAGGGCATTTGCTAAATAGATGGTGTGTGTGCAACAATATACTGAAAGGTCAATTATATTGTGCAGCTTATCTCACCACCTGTAGTTATTTAGGTGAAAGCTCCAAAATGCTTGCCTAATATGTCTGTTTATCCAAAAGGAAGTAAAAAGGGAGAGCTAGAAAGATAGCATTGCATCACATTACATGGCAATGCAATGCACAGTTGCTGAAGTTGAACCAAAATGAGCTTGTAATCTGGCTTCTGCAACTTTGAACATGAAAAATCCAATGAGGAGAAGAAAAGCAAAGCCAAAGAGTCCATCCCAAAATCCGACAAACAAGCAAAATGAACAAAAAACATTGAATTCAATTCTTTCTGATTTTAGAAACTGCATTAAAGAAGGGGTGCACCGGTCCTGGAGATACTGCAATACCAGGTCAATGCGTGGAGTGGACAGAGCAAGCTCTTTTTCCATCTCCCTGTTCTAAAAATCCATTTAATATATGGTCCCCAGATAGGGGACGTATCAGATATTAAACTGATAAGAACAGATACTACACTTGATCTTAGCCAAAAGGCCGAGAAGCGATAACCAGAATTGGTTTCAAACTACGGAGCCACCCAAGGATCCTGAAAAGTCCATTTGTGGAGATGAGCTCCTGGACTCCCGTTAAGAAGACATGTTGTCAACCTCTAGATCCCTTACATGCCTGCACTTTTCGGCTTGCTGCTGCTGCAATCCACGCGTTTTAGATCTGCATAACTCCACCTCTTTAAACACAGCACCTTCACCCCCTGCTGTTCCCACCCGCCTCAACACCGTTGGAAGGGAGGAGAACCAATTAAGGCGGGGGGTGGGGTGGAACGAGCAGCTGTCTACCCTTAGCAGGAGGGCTCCTGATTACATACCTCTCCTGCTGCTGCTGCTGCTGGCTGTCCAGCAGCAGACTGAAGGTGGCTGCTGCTGTGCACAGGTATATAAAGGCTCAGAGCCTATTATGACACGCGCAGCCAGCGTTCCATTGCCACATTCCATCTACTGCAGGCAGGATACCTGGCTGGCTGAATGTCGCTGAGAAGCTCACAGAGACCGCCATAAGCAACAGTTTAACAGAATGCCACAGACTAATCAACCAAACTTTTTGGGTTGGGTTCTCTTTTATAGTCTGCAGGCATTAAATGAAAGAAGTCAGTGTTCCAGCAGAAGGAGACAACGTTTCAGAAAAGGCATTGTAGCAAACCAAAAAAGAAATTTTAAGCGCAGCAGAGTAACCAGCGCACATACCTGTTAGCTCAGGTGAGTTTAAAAGGCTGCTGTTGATAACAAGGGCATTTGCTAAATAGATGGTGTGTGTGCAACAATATACTGAAAGGTCAATTATATTGTGCAGCTTATCTCACCACCTGTAGTTATTTAGGTGAAAGCTCCAAAATGCTTGCCTAATATGTCTGTTTATCCAAAAGGAAGTAAAAAGGGAGAGCTAGAAAGATAGCATTGCATCACATTACATGGCAATGCAATGCACAGTTGCTGAAGTTGAACCAAAATGAGCTTGTAATCTGGCTTCTGCAACTTTGAACATGAAAAATCCAATGAGGAGAAGAAAAGCAAAGCCAAAGAGTCCATCCCAAAATCCGACAAACAAGCAAAATGAACAAAAAACATTGAATTCAATTCTTTCTGATTTTAGAAACTGCATTAAAGAAGGGGTGCACCGGTCCTGGAGATACTGCAATACCAGGTCAATGCGTGGAGTGGACAGAGCAAGCTCTTTTTCCATCTCCCTGTTCTAAAAATCCATTTAATATATGGTCCCCAGATAGGGGACGTATCAGATATTAAACTGATAAGAACAGATTTTTTTTTGATTGAAGCTGCATCCAAGGCACTGAAAAATGTGACCGAAGTCACACCAAAACAGCGCACGAGGCGAGGATTCATGTGGACCCTTCCCGGAGGAGAGGGTCCCCAATAAACCATCCCCATCCCTCCGAGCCAGAAGGCCACAGCGAGGGTCAGGGATCTCCGATGCTCTCCCCAGCCGAAGCCGGAGAAGAGCCGTTTTCGTGCTCCCAGCTTCCATCTAGGCTGCCACCCTAGTGGATCTGGAGCCTGTGTTGGTTTCTCAGCCCAAAGCTGACCGGACCTCCGACCGGGTTTATAAAAATTCCCCTTCCTAGCCCGGAGGCCAGGAAAAGGGGGGGTTGCTCAGAAAGTATGATTGGCAAAGGTGCGGCGTGCTACGAAGCCAAGTCTTTCTGGGGTTCCCAGTCCCAGTAAGCTTGGACTCCCACCAGGGCGCCTACTCCTGGGGCACATTGCTCCAAAGCCCTCACACTTACCCAGCCTAGTGACTTCGATCCTGGAGGGCCATGTTTTCCATCAGATAACTCTATGAGCCACCTGGCGTACTAACAAGTGCACCAAACCAGTGTGTAATATGCATCAATTTACTAGGGCAGCCCAAGGACAAAACTGCCTTTTCAAAAGATACTACACTTGATCTTAGCCAAAAGGCCGAGAAGCGATAACCAGAATTGGTTTCAAACTACGGAGCCACCCAAGGATCCTGAAAAGTCCATTTGTGGAGATGAGCTCCTGGACTCCCGTTAAGAAGACATGTTGTCAACCTCTAGATCCCTTACATGCCTGCACTTTTCGGCTTGCTGCTGCTGCAATCCACGCGTTTTAGATCTGCATAACTCCACCTCTTTAAACACAGCACCTTCACCCCCTGCTGTTCCCACCCGCCTCAACACCGTTGGAAGGGAGGAGAACCAATTAAGGCGGGGGGTGGGGTGGAACGAGCAGCTGTCTACCCTTAGCAGGAGGGCTCCTGATTACATACCTCTCCTGCTGCTGCTGCTGCTGGCTGTCCAGCAGCAGACTGAAGGTGGCTGCTGCTGTGCACAGGTATATAAAGGCTCAGAGCCTATTATGACACGCGCAGCCAGCGTTCCATTGCCACATTCCATCTACTGCAGGCAGGATACCTGGCTGGCTGAATGTCGCTGAGAAGCTCACAGAGACCGCCATAAGCAACAGTTTAACAGAATGCCACAGACTAATCAACCAAACTTTTTGGGTTGGGTTCTCTTTTATAGTCTGCAGGCATTAAATGAAAGAAGTCAGTGTTCCAGCAGAAGGAGACAACGTTTCAGAAAAGGCATTGTAGCAAACCAAAAAAGAAATTTTAAGCGCAGCAGAGTAACCAGCGCACATACCTGTTAGCTCAGGTGAGTTTAAAAGGCTGCTGTTGATAACAAGGGCATTTGCTAAATAGATGGTGTGTGTGCAACAATATACTGAAAGGTCAATTATATTGTGCAGCTTATCTCACCACCTGTAGTTATTTAGGTGAAAGCTCCAAAATGCTTGCCTAATATGTCTGTTATCCAAAAGGAAGTAAAAAGGGAGAGCTAGAAAGATAGCATTGCATCACATTACATGGCAATGCAATGCACAGTTGCTGAAGTTGAACCAAAATGAGCTTGTAATCTGGCTTCTGCAACTTTGAACATGAAAAATCCAATGAGGAGAAGAAAAGCAAAGCCAAAGAGTCCATCCCAAAATCCGACAAACAAGCAAAATGAACAAAAAACATTGAATTCAATTCTTTCTGATTTTAGAAACTGCATTAAAGAAGGGGTGCACCGTTCCTGGAGATACTGCAATACCAGGTCAATGCGTGGAGTGGACAGAGCAAGCTCTTTTTCCATCTCCCTGTTCTAAAAATCCATTTAATATATGGTCCCCAGATAGGGGACGTATCAGATATTAAACTGATAAGAACAGATACTACACTTGATCTTAGCCAAAAGGCCGAGAAGCGATAACCAGAATTGGTTTCAAACTACGGAGCCACCCAAGGATCCTGAAAAGTCCATTTGTGGAGATGAGCTCCTGGACTCCCGTTAAGAAGACATGTTGTCAACCTCTAGATCCCTTACATGCCTGCACTTTTCGGCTTGCTGCTGCTGCAATCCACGCGTTTTAGATCTGCATAACTCCACCTCTTTAAACACAGCACCTTCACCCCCTGCTGTTCCCACCCGCCTCAACACCGTTGGAAGGGAGGAGAACCAAATAAGGCGGGGGGTGGGGTGGAACGAGCAGCTGTCTACCCTTAGCAGGAGGGCTCCTGATTACATACCTCTCCTGCTGCTGCTGCTGCTGGCTGTCCAGCAGCAGACTGAAGGTGGCTGCTGCTGTGCACAGGTATATAAAGGCTCAGAGCCTATTATGACACGCGCAGCCAGCGTTCCATTGCCACATTCCATCTACTGCAGGCAGGATACCTGGCTGGCTGAATGTCGCTGAGAAGCTCACAGAGACCGCCATAAGCAACAGTTTAACAGAATGCCACAGACTAATCAACCAAACTTTTTGGGTTGGGTTCTCTTTTATAGTCTGCAGGCATTAAATGAAAGAAGTCAGTGTTCCAGCAGAAGGAGACAACGTTTCAGAAAAGGCATTGTAGCAAACCAAAAAAGAAATTTTAAGCGCAGCAGAGTAACCAGCGCACATACCTGTTAGCTCAGGTGAGTTTAAAAGGCTGCTGTTGATAACAAGGGCATTTGCTAAATAGATGGTGTGTGTGCAACAATATACTGAAAGGTCAATTATATTGTGCAGCTTATCTCACCACCTGTAGTTATTTAGGTGAAAGCTCCAAAATGCTTGCCTAATATGTCTGTTTATCCAAAAGGAAGTTAAAAGGGAGAGCTAGAAAGAGAGCATTGCATCACATTACATGGCAATGCAATGCACAGTTGCTGAAGTTGAACCAAAATGAGCTTGTAATCTGGCTTCTGCAACTTTGAACATGAAAAATCCAATGAGGAGAAGAAAAGCAAAGCCAAAGAGTCCATCCCAAAATCCGACAAACAAGCAAAATGAACAAAAAACATTGAATTCAATTCTTTCTGATTTTAGAAACTGCATTAAAGAAGGGGTGCACCGGTCCTGGAGATACTGCAATACCAGGTCAATGCGTGGAGTGGACAGAGCAAGCTCTTTTTCCATCTCCCTGTTCTAAAAATCCATTTAATATATGGTCCCCAGATAGGGGACGTATCAGATATTAAACTGATAAGAACAGATACTACACTTGATCTTAGCCAAAAGGCCGAGAAGCGATAACCAGAATTGGTTTCAAACTACGGAGCCACCCAAGGATCCTGAAAAGTCCATTTGTGGAGATGAGCTCCTGGACTCCCGTTAAGAAGACATGTTGTCAACCTCTAGATCCCTTACATGCCTGCACTTTTCGGCTTGCTGCTGCTGCAATCCACGCGTTTTAGATCTGCATAACTCCACCTCTTTAAACACAGCACCTTCACCCCCTGCTGTTCCCACCCGCCTCAACACCGTTGGAAGGGAGGAGAACCAATTAAGGCGGGGGGTGGGGTGGAACGAGCAGCTGTCTACCCTTAGCAGGAGGGCTCCTAATTACATACCTCTCCTGCTGCTGCTGCTGCTGGCTGTCCAGCAGCAGACTGAAGGTGGCTGCTGCTGTGCACAGGTATATAAAGGCTCAGAGCCTATTATGACACGCGCAGCCAGCGTTCCATTGCCACATTCCATCTACTGCAGACAGGATACCTGGCTGGCTGAATGTCGCTGAGAAGCTCACAGAGACCGCCATAAGCAACAGTTTAACAGAATGCCACAGACTAATCAACCAAACTTTTTGGGTTGGGTTCTCTTTTATAGTCTGCAGGCATTAAATGAAAGAAGTCAGTGTTCCAGCAGAAGGAGACAACGTTTCAGAAAAGGCATTGTAGCAAACCAAAAAAGAAATTTTAAGCGCAGCAGAGTAACCAGCGCACATACCTGTTAGCTCAGGTGAGTTTAAAAGGCTGCTGTTGATAACAAGGGCATTTGCTAAATAGATGGTGTGTGTGCAACAATATACTGAAAGGTCAATTATATTGTGCAGCTTATCTCACCACCTGTAGTTATTTAGGTGAAAGCTCCAAAATGCTTGCCTAATATGTCTGTTTATCCAAAAGGAAGTAAAAAGGGAGAGCTAGAAAGATAGCATTGCATCACATTACATGGCAATGCAATGCACAGTTGCTGAAGTTGAACCAAAATGAGCTTGTAATCTGGCTTCTGCAACTTTGAACATGAAAAATCCAATGAGGAGAAGAAAAGCAAAGCCAAAGAGTCCATCCCAAAATCCGACAAACAAGCAAAATGAACAAAATACATTGAATTCAATTCTTTCTGATTTTAGAAACTGCATTAAAGAAGGGGTGCACCGGTCCTGGAGATACTGCAATACCAGGTCAATGCGTGGAGTGGACAGAGCAAGCTCTTTTTCCATCTCCCTGTTCTAAAAATCCATTTAATATATGGTCCCCAGACAGGGGACGTATCAGATATTAAACTGATAAGAACAGATACTACACTTGATCTTAGCCAAAAGGCCGAGAAGCGATAACCAGAATTGGTTTCAAACTACGGAGCCACCCAAGGATCCTGAAAAGTCCATTTGTGGAGATGAGCTCCTGGACTCCCGTTAAGAAGACATGTTGTCAACCTCTAGATCCCTTACATGCCTGCACTTTTCGGCTTGCTGCTGCTGCAATCCACGCGTTTTAGATCTGCATAACTCCACCTCTTTAAACACAGCACCTTCACCCCCTGCTGTTCCCACCCGCCTCAACACCGTTGGAAGGGAGGAGAACCAATTAAGGCGGGGGGTGGGGTGGAACGAGCAGCTGTCTACCCTTAGCAGGAGGGCTCCTGATTACATACCTCTCCTGCTGCTGCTGCTGCTGGCTGTCCAGCAGCAGACTGAAGGTGGCTTTTGCTGTGCACAGGTATATAAAGGCTCAGAGCCTATTATGACACGCGCAGCCAGCGTTCCATTGCCACATTCCATCTACTGCAGGCAGGATACCTGGCTGGCTGAATGTCGCTGAGAAGCTCACAGAGACCGCCATAAGCAACAGTTTAACAGAATGCCACAGACTAATCAACCAAACTTTTTGGGTTGGGTTCTCTTTTATAGTCTGCAGGCATTAAATGAAAGAAGTCAGTGTTCCAGCAGAAGGAGACAACGTTTCAGAAAAGGCATTGTAGCAAACCAAAAAAGAAATTTTAAGCGCAGCAGAGTAACCAGCGCACATACCTGTTAGCTCAGGTGAGTTTAAAAGGCTGCTGTTGATAACAAGGGCATTTGCTAAATAGATGGTGTGTGTGCAACAATATACTGAAAGGTCAATTATATTGTGCAGCTTATCTCACCACCTGTAGTTATTTAGGTGAAAGCTCCAAAATGCTTGCCTAATATGTCTGTTTATCCAAAAGGAAGTAAAAAGGGAGAGCTAGAAAGATAGCATTGCATCACATTACATGGCAATGCAATGCACAGTTGCTGAAGTTGAACCAAAATGAGCTTGTAATCTGGCTTCTGCAACTTTGAACATGAAAAATCCAATGAGGAGAAGAAAAGCAAAGCCAAAGAGTCCATCCCAAAATCCGACAAACAAGCAAAATGAACAAAAAACATTGAATTCAATTCTTTCTGATTTTAGAAACTGCATTAAAGAAGGGGTGCACCGGTCCTGGAGATACTGCAATACCAGGTCAATGCGTGGAGTGGACAGAGCAAGCTCTTTTTCCATCTCCCTGTTCTAAAAATCCATTTAATATATGGTCCCCAGATAGGGGACGTATCAGATATTAAACTGATAAGAACAGATACTACACTTGATCTTAGCCAAAAGGCCGAGAAGCGATAACCAGAATTGGTTTCAAACTACGGAGCCACCCAAGGATCCTGAAAAGTCCATTTGTGGAGATGAGCTCCTGGACTCCCGTTAAGAAGACATGTTGTCAACCTCTAGATCCCTTACATGCCTGCACTTTTCGGCTTGCTGCTGCTGCAATCCACGCGTTTTAGATCTGCATAACTCCACCTCTTTAAACACAGCACCTTCACCCCCTGCTGTTCCCACCCGCCTCAACACCGTTGGAAGGGAGGAGAACCAATTAAGGCGGGGGGTGGGGTGGAACGAGCAGCTGTCTACCCTTAGCAGGAGGGCTCCTGATTACATACCTCTCCTGCTGCTGCTGGCTGTCCAGCAGCAGACTGAAGGTGGCTGCTGCTGTGCACAGGTATATAAAGGCTCAGAGCCTATTATGACACGCGCAGCCAGCGTTCCATTGCCACATTCCATCTACTGCAGGCAGGATACCTGGCTGGCTGAATGTCGCTGAGAAGCTCACAGAGACCGCCATAAGCAACAGTTTAACAGAATGCCACAGACTAATCAACCAAACTTTTTGGGTTGGGTTCTCTTTTATAGTCTGCAGGCATTAAATGAAAGAAGTCAGTGTTCCAGCAGAAGGAGACAACGTTTCAGAAAAGGCATTGTAGCAAACCAAAAAAGAAATTTTAAGCGCAGCAGAGTAACCAGCGCACATACCTGTTAGCTCAGGTGAGTTTAAAAGGCTTCTGTTGATAACAAGGGCATTTGCTAAATAGATGGTGTGTGTGCAACAATATACTGAAAGGTCAATTATATTGTGCAGCTTATCTCACCACCTGTAGTTATTTAGGTGAAAGCTCCAAAATGCTTGCCTAATATGTCTGTTTATCCAAAAGGAAGTAAAAAGGGAGAGCTAGAAAGATAGCATTGCATCACATTACATGGCAATGCAATGCACAGTTGCTGAAGTTGAACCAAAATGAGCTTGTAATCTGGCTTCTGCAACTTTGAACATGAAAAATCCAATGAGGAGAAGAAAAGCAAAGCCAAAGAGTCCATCCCAAAATCCGACAAACAAGCAAAATGAACAAAAAACATTGAATTCAATTCTTTCTGATTTTAGAAACTGCATTAAAGAAGGGGTGCACCGGTCCTGGAGATACTGCAATACCAGGTCAATGCGTGGAGTGGACAGAGCAAGCTCTTTTTCCATCTCCCTGTTCTAAAAATCCATTTAATATATGGTCCCCAGATAGGGGACGTATCAGATATTAAACTGATAAGAACAGATACTACACTTGATCTTAGCCAAAAGGCCGAGAAGCGATAACCAGAATTGGTTTCAAACTACGGAGCCACCCAAGGATCCTGAAAAGTCCATTTGTGGAGATGAGCTCCTGGACTCCCGTTAAGAAGACATGTTGTCAACCTCTAGATCCCTTACATGCCTGCACTTTTCGGCTTGCTGCTGCTGCAATCCACGCGTTTTAGATCTGCATAACTCCACCTCTTTAAACACAGCACCTTCACCCCCTGCTGTTCCCACCCGCCTCAACACCGTTGGAAGGGAGGAGAACCAATTAAGGCGGGGGGTGGGGTGGAACGAGCAGCTGTCTACCCTTAGCAGGAGGGCTCCTGATTACATACCTCTCCTGCTGCTGCTGCTGCTGGCTGTCCAGCAGCAGACTGAAGGTGGCTGCTGCTGTGCACAGGTATATAAAGGCTCAGAGCCTATTATGACACGCGCAGCCAGCGTTCCATTGCCACATTCCATCTACTGCAGGCAGGATACCTGGCTGGCTGAATGTCGCTGAGAAGCTCACAGAGACCGCCATAAGCAACAGTTTAACAGAATGCCACAGACTAATCAACCAAACTTTTTGGGTTGGGTTCTCTTTTATAGTCTGCAGGCATTAAATGAAAGAAGTCAGTGTTCCAGCAGAAGGAGACAACGTTTCAGAAAAGGCATTGTAGCAAACCAAAAAAGAAATTTTAAGCGCAGCAGAGTAACCAGCGCACATACCTGTTAGCTCAGGTGAGTTTAAAAGGCTGCTGTTGATAACAAGGGCATTTGCTAAATAGATGGTGTGTGTGCAACAATATACTGAAAGGTCAATTATATTGTGCAGCTTATCTCACCACCTGTAGTTATTTAGGTGAAAGCTCCAAAATGCTTGCCTAATATGTCTGTTTATCCAAAAGGAAGTTAAAAGGGAGAGCTAGAAAGAGAGCATTGCATCACATTACATGGCAATGCAATGCACAGTTGCTGAAGTTGAACCAAAATGAGCTTGTAATCTGGCTTCTGCAACTTTGAACATGAAAAATCCAATGAGGAGAAGAAAAGCAAAGCCAAAGAGTCCATCCCAAAATCCGACAAACAAGCAAAATGAACAAAAAACATTGAATTCAATTCTTTCTGATTTTAGAAACTGCATTAAAGAAGGGGTGCACCGGTCCTGGAGATACTGCAATACCAGGTCAATGCGTGGAGTGGACAGAGCAAGCTCTTTTTCCATCTCCCTGTTCTAAAAATCCATTTAATATATGGTCCCCAGATAGGGGACGTATCAGATATTAAACTGATAAGAACAGATACTACACTTGATCTTAGCCAAAAGGCCGAGAAGCGATAACCAGAATTGGTTTCAAACTACGGAGCCACCCAAGGATCCTGAAAAGTCCATTTGTGGAGATGAGCTCCTGGACTCCCGTTAAGAAGACATGTTGTCAACCTCTAGATCCCTTACATGCCTGCACTTTTCGGCTTGCTGCTGCTGCAATCCACGCGTTTTAGATCTGCATAACTCCACCTCTTTAAACACAGCACCTTCACCCCCTGCTGTTCCCACCCGCCTCAACACCGTTGGAAGGGAGGAGAACCAATTAAGGCGGGGGGTGGGGTGGAACGAGCAGCTGTCTACCCTTAGCAGGAGGGCTCCTAATTACATACCTCTCCTGCTGCTGCTGCTGCTGGCTGTCCAGCAGCAGACTGAAGGTGGCTGCTGCTGTGCACAGGTATATAAAGGCTCAGAGCCTATTATGACACGCGCAGCCAGCGTTCCATTGCCACATTCCATCTACTGCAGGCAGGATACCTGGCTGGCTGAATGTCGCTGAGAAGCTCACAGAGACCGCCATAAGCAACAGTTTAACAGAATGCCACAGACTAATCAACCAAACTTTTTGGGTTGGGTTCTCTTTTATAGTCTGCAGGCATTAAATGAAAGAAGTCAGTGTTCCAGCAGAAGGAGACAACGTTTCAGAAAAGGCATTGTAGCAAACCAAAAAAGAAATTTTAAGCGCAGCAGAGTAACCAGCGCACATACCTGTTAGCTCAGGTGAGTTTAAAAGGCTGCTGTTGATAACAAGGGCATTTGCTAAATAGATGGTGTGTGTGCAACAATATACTGAAAGGTCAATTATATTGTGCAGCTTATCTCACCACCTGTAGTTATTTAGGTGAAAGCTCCAAAATGCTTGCCTAATATGTCTGTTTATCCAAAAGGAAGTAAAAAGGGAGAGCTAGAAAGATAGCATTGCATCACATTACATGGCAATGCAATGCACAGTTGCTGAAGTTGAACCAAAATGAGCTTGTAATCTGGCTTCTGCAACTTTGAACATGAAAAATCCAATGAGGAGAAGAAAAGCAAAGCCAAAGAGTCCATCCCAAAATCCGACAAACAAGCAAAATGAACAAAATACATTGAATTCAATTCTTTCTGATTTTAGAAACTGCATTAAAGAAGGGGTGCACCGGTCCTGGAGATACTGCAATACCAGGTCAATGCGTGGAGTGGACAGAGCAAGCTCTTTTTCCATCTCCCTGTTCTAAAAATCCATTTAATATATGGTCCCCAGACAGGGGACGTATCAGATATTAAACTGATAAGAACAGATACTACACTTGATCTTAGCCAAAAGGCCGAGAAGCGATAACCAGAATTGGTTTCAAACTACGGAGCCACCCAAGGATCCTGAAAAGTCCATTTGTGGAGATGAGCTCCTGGACTCCCGTTAAGAAGACATGTTGTCAACCTCTAGATCCCTTACATGCCTGCACTTTTCGGCTTGCTGCTGCTGCAATCCACGCGTTTTAGATCTGCATAACTCCACCTCTTTAAACACAGCACCTTCACCCCCTGCTGTTCCCACCCGCCTCAACACCGTTGGAAGGGAGGAGAACCAATTAAGGCGGGGGGTGGGGTGGAACGAGCAGCTGTCTACCCTTAGCAGGAGGGCTCCTGATTACATACCTCTCCTGCTGCTGCTGCTGGCTGTCCAGCAGCAGACTGAAGGTGGCTTTTGCTGTGCACAGGTATATAAAGGCTCAGAGCCTATTATGACACGCGCAGCCAGCGTTCCATTGCCACATTCCATCTACTGCAGGCAGGATACCTGGCTGGCTGAATGTCGCTGAGAAGCTCACAGAGACCGCCATAAGCAACAGTTTAACAGAATGCCACAGACTAATCAACCAAACTTTTTGGGTTGGGTTCTCTTTTATAGTCTGCAGGCATTAAATGAAAGAAGTCAGTGTTCCAGCAGAAGGAGACAACGTTTCAGAAAAGGCATTGTAGCAAACCAAAAAAGAAATTTTAAGCGCAGCAGAGTAACCAGCGCACATACCTGTTAGCTCAGGTGAGTTTAAAAGGCTGCTGTTGATAACAAGGGCATTTGCTAAATAGATGGTGTGTGTGCAACAATATACTGAAAGGTCAATTATATTGTGCAGCTTATCTCACCACCTGTAGTTATTTAGGTGAAAGCTCCAAAATGCTTGCCTAATATGTCTGTTTATCCAAAAGGAAGTAAAAAGGGAGAGCTAGAAAGATAGCATTGCATCACATTACATGGCAATGCAATGCACAGTTGCTGAAGTTGAACCAAAATGAGCTTGTAATCTGGCTTCTGCAACTTTGAACATGAAAAATCCAATGAGGAGAAGAAAAGCAAAGCCAAAGAGTCCATCCCAAAATCCGACAAACAAGCAAAATGAACAAAAAACATTGAATTCAATTCTTTCTGATTTTAGAAACTGCATTAAAGAAGGGGTGCACCGGTCCTGGAGATACTGCAATACCAGGTCAATGCGTGGAGTGGACAGAGCAAGCTCTTTTTCCATCTCCCTGTTCTAAAAATCCATTTAATATATGGTCCCCAGATAGGGGACATATCAGATATTAAACTGATAAGAACAGATACTACACTTGATCTTAGCCAAAAGGCCGAGAAGCGATAACCAGAATTGGTTTCAAACTACGGAGCCACCCAAGGATCCTGAAAAGTCCATTTGTGGAGATGAGCTCCTGGACTCCCGTTAAGAAGACATGTTGTCAACCTCTAGATCCCTTACATGCCTGCACTTTTCGGCTTGCTGCTGCTGCAATCCACGCGTTTTAGATCTGCATAACTCCACCTCTTTAAACACAGCACCTTCACCCCCTGCTGTTCCCACCCGCCTCAACACCGTTGGAAGGGAGGAGAACCAATTAAGGCGGGGGGTGGGGTGGAACGAGCAGCTGTCTACCCTTAGCAGGAGGGCTCCTGATTACATACCTCTCCTGCTGCTGCTGGCTGTCCAGCAGCAGACTGAAGGTGGCTGCTGCTGTGCACAGGTATATAAAGGCTCAGAGCCTATTATGACACGCGCAGCCAGCGTTCCATTGCCACATTCCATCTACTGCAGGCAGGATACCTGGCTGGCTGAATGTCGCTGAGAAGCTCACAGAGACCGCCATAAGCAACAGTTTAACAGAATGCCACAGACTAATCAACCAAACTTTTTGGGTTGGGTTCTCTTTTATAGTCTGCAGGCATTAAATGAAAGAAGTCAGTGTTCCAGCAGAAGGAGACAACGTTTCAGAAAAGGCATTGTAGCAAACCAAAAAAGAAATTTTAAGCGCAGCAGAGTAACCAGCGCACATACCTGTTAGCTCAGGTGAGTTTAAAAGGCTTCTGTTGATAACAAGGGCATTTGCTAAATAGATGGTGTGTGTGCAACAATATACTGAAAGGTCAATTATATTGTGCAGCTTATCTCACCACCTGTAGTTATTTAGGTGAAAGCTCCAAAATGCTTGCCTAATATGTCTGTTTATCCAAAAGGAAGTAAAAAGGGAGAGCTAGAAAGATAGCATTGCATCACATTACATGGCAATGCAATGCACAGTTGCTGAAGTTGAACCAAAATGAGCTTGTAATCTGGCTTCTGCAACTTTGAACATGAAAAATCCAATGAGGAGAAGAAAAGCAAAGCCAAAGAGTCCATCCCAAAATCCGACAAACAAGCAAAATGAACAAAAAACATTGAATTCAATTCTTTCTGATTTTAGAAACTGCATTAAAGAAGGGGTGCACCGGTCCTGGAGATACTGCAATACCAGGTCAATGCGTGGAGTGGACAGAGCAAGCTCTTTTTCCATCTCCCTGTTCTAAAAATCCATTTAATATATGGTCCCCAGATAGGGGACGTATCAGATATTAAACTGATAAGAACAGATACTACACTTGATCTTAGCCAAAAGGCCGAGAAGCGATAACCAGAATTGGTTTCAAAGTACGGAGCCACCCAAGGATCCTGAAAAGTCCATTTGTGGAGATGAGCTCCTGGACTCCCGTTAAGAAGACATGTTGTCAACCTCTAGATCCCTTACATGCCTGCACTTTTCGGCTTGCTGCTGCTGCAATCCACGCGTTTTAGATCTGCATAACTCCACCTCTTTAAACACAGCACCTTCACCCCCTGCTGTTCCCACCCGCCTCAACACCGTTGGAAGGGAGGAGAACCAATTAAGGCGGGGGGTGGGGTGGAACGAGCAGCTGTCTACCCTTAGCAGGAGGGCTCCTGATTACATACCTCTCCTGCTGCTGCTGCTGCTGGCTGTCCAGCAGCAGACTGAAGGTGGCTGCTGCTGTGCACAGGTATATAAAGGCTCAGAGCCTATTATGACACGCGCAGCCAGCGTTCCATTGCCACATTCCATCTACTGCAGGCAGGATACCTGGCTGGCTGAATGTCGCTGAGAAGCTCACAGAGACCGCCATAAGCAACAGTTTAACAGAATGCCACAGACTAATCAACCAAACTTTTTGGGTTGGGTTCTCTTTTATAGTCTGCAGGCATTAAATGAAAGAAGTCAGTGTTCCAGCAGAAGGAGACAACGTTTCAGAAAAGGCATTGTAGCAAACCAAAAAAGAAATTTTAAGCGCAGCAGAGTAACCAGCGCACATACCTGTTAGCTCAGGTGAGTTTAAAAGGCTGCTGTTGATAACAAGGGCATTTGCTAAATAGATGGTGTGTGTGCAACAATATACTGAAAGGTCAATTATATTGTGCAGCTTATCTCACCACCTGTAGTTATTTAGGTGAAAGCTCCAAAATGCTTGCCTAATATGTCTGTTTATCCAAAAGGAAGTAAAAAGGGAGAGCTAGAAAGATAGCATTGCATCACATTACATGGCAATGCAATGCACAGTTGCTGAAGTTGAACCAAAATGAGCTTGTAATCTGGCTTCTGCAACTTTGAACATGAAAAATCCAATGAGGAGAAGAAAAGCAAAGCCAAAGAGTCCATCCCAAAATCCGACAAACAAGCAAAATGAACAAAAAACATTGAATTCAATTCTTTCTGATTTTAGAAACTGCATTAAAGAAGGGGTGCACCGGTCCTGGAGATACTGCAATACCAGGTCAATGCGTGGAGTGGACAGAGCAAGCTCTTTTTCCATCTCCCTGTTCTAAAAATCCATTTAATATATGGTCCCCAGATAGGGGACGTATCAGATATTAAACTGATAAGAACAGATACTACACTTGATCTTAGCCAAAAGGCCGAGAAGCGATAACCAGAATTGGTTTCAAACTACGGAGCCACCCAAGGATCCTGAAAAGTCCATTTGTGGAGATGAGCTCCTGGACTCCCGTTAAGAAGACATGTTGTCAACCTCTAGATCCCTTACATGCCTGCACTTTTTGGCTTGCTGCTGCTGCAATCCACGCGTTTTAGATCTGCATAACTCCACCTCTTTAAACACAGCACCTTCACCCCCTGCTGTTCCCACCCGCCTCAACACCGTTGGAAGGGAGGAGAACCAATTAAGGCGGGGGGTGGGGTGGAACGAGCAGCTGTCTACCCTTAGCAGGAGGGCTCCTGATTACATACCTCTCCTGCTGCTGCTGCTGCTGGCTGTCCAGCAGCAGACTGAAGGTGGCTGCTGCTGTGCACAGGTATATAAAGGCTCAGAGCCTATTATGACACGCGCAGCCAGCGTTCCATTGCCACATTCCATCTACTGCAGGCAGGATACCTGGCTGGCTGAATGTCGCTGAGAAGCTCACAGAGACCGCCATAAGCAACAGTTTAACAGAATGCCACAGACTAATCAACCAAACTTTTTGGGTTGGGTTCTCTTTTATAGTCTGCAGGCATTAAATGAAAGAAGTCAGTGTTCCAGCAGAAGGAGACGTTTCAGAAAAGGCATTGTAGCAAACCAAAAAAGAAATTTTAAGCGCAGCAGAGTAACCAGCGCACATACCTGTTAGCTCAGGTGAGTTTAAAAGGCTGCTGTTGATAACAAGGGCATTTGCTAAATAGATGGTGTGTGTGCAACAATATACTGAAAGGTCAATTATATTGTGCAGCTTATCTCACCACCTGTAGTTATTTAGGTGAAAGCTCCAAAATGCTTGCCTAATATGTCTGTTTATCCAAAAGGAAGTAAAAAGGGAGAGCTAGAAAGATAGCATTGCATCACATTACATGGCAATGCAATGCACAGTTGCTGAAGTTGAACCAAAATGAGCTTGTAATCTGGCTTCTGCAACTTTGAACATGAAAAATCCAATGAGGAGAAGAAAAGCAAAGCCAAAGAGTCCATCCCAAAATCCGACAAACAAGCAAAATGAACAAAAAACATTGAATTCAATTCTTTCTGATTTTAGAAACTGCATTAACCCCTTAAGCCCCGCGGGTGGTTTGCACGTTAATGACCGGGCCAATTTTTACAATTCTGACCACTGTCACTTTATGAGGTAATTACTCTGGAACGCTTCAACGGATCCCCCTGATTCTGAGATTGTTTTTTCGTGACATATTGTACTTCATGATTGTGGAAAAATTTATTCGATATCACTTGCGTTTATTTGTGAAAAAAACAGAAATTTGGCGAAAATTTTGAAAATTTTGCAATTTTCAAAATTTGAATTTTTAAGCCCTGAAATCAGAGCGATATGTCACACAAAATACTTAATAAATAACATTTCCCACATGTCTACTTTACAGCAGCACAATTTTGGAACCAAAATTTTTTTTTGTTAGGGAGCTATAAGGGTTAAAAGTTGACCAGCGATTTCTCATTTTTCCAACAAAATTTACAAAACCATTTTTTTAGGGACCACATCACATTTGAAGTCACTTTGAGAGGTCTTTATGACAGAAAATACCCAAAAGTGACACCATTCTAAAAACTGCACCCCTCAAGGTGCTCAAAACCACATTCAAGAACTTTATTAACCCTTCAGGTGCTTCACAGGAATTTTTTGAATGTGGAAGAAAAAAATGAACATTTAACTTTTTTCACAAAAATGTTACTTTAGACCCAATTTTTTTTATTTTCACAGGGGTAACAAGAAAAAATGGACCACAAAATTTGTTGTGCAATTTCCCCTGGGCACGCAGATACCCAATATTTGGGGAAAAAATACTGTTTGGGCGCACGGCAGGGCTCGGAAGGGAAGGAGCGCCATTTGACTTTTTGATTGTAAAATTTGCTTGCATAATTAGCGGACACCATGCTGCGTTTGGAGAGCCGCTGTGTGCCCAAACTTTGGAGCTCCCCCACAAGTGACCCCATTTTGGAAACTAGACCCCCCAAGGCACCTTTCTAGATGCATAGTGAGCACTTGGAACCCCCAGGTGCTTCACAAATTGATTCGTAACAATGAAAAAGTGAAAAAAAAAAACACTTTTTCATTTTTATGAATCAATTTGTGAAGCACCTGAGGGTTCCAAGTGCTCACTATTCATCTAGATAGGTGCCTTGGGGGGTCTAGTTTCCAAAATGGGGTCACTTGTGGGGGAGCTCCAATGTTTGGGCACACAGCGGCTCTCCAAACGCAACATGGTGTCGCTAACAATTTGAGCCGATTTTCCGTTAAATTTGTTAGAGGACACCATGTTGCATTTAGAGAGTCCCTGTGTGCCCAAACATTGGAGCTCCCCCACAAGTGACCCCATTTTGGAAACTAGACCCCCCAAGGCACCTATCTAGATGCATAGTGAGCACTTGGAACCCCCAGGTGCTTCACAAATTGATTCGTAACAATGAAAAAGTGAAAAAAAAAACACTTTTTCATTTGTATGAATCAATTTGTGAAGCACCTGAGGGTTCCAAGTGCTCACTATGCATCTAGATAGGTGCCTTGGGTGGTCTAGTTTCCAAAATGGGGTCACTTGTGGGGGAGCTCCAATATTTGGGCACACAGCGGCTCTCTAAATGCAACATGGTGTCCGCTAACAAATTTAACGCAAAATTGGCTCAAATTGTTAGCGACACCATGTTGCGTTTGGAGAGCTGCTGTGTGCCCAAACATTGGAGCTCCCCCACAAGTGACCCCATTTTGGAAACTAGACCCCCCAAGGCACCTTTCTAGATGCATAGTGAGCACTTGGAACCCCCAGGTGCTTCACAAATTGATTCGTAATAATGAAAAAGTGAAAAAAATAACACTTTTTCATTTTTACGAATCAATTTGTGAAGCACCTAGGGGTTCCAAGTGCTCACTATGCATCTAGATAGGTGCCTTGGGGGGTCTAGTTTCCAAAATGGGGTCACTTGTGGGGGAGCTCCAATGTTTGGGCACACAGGGACTCTCTAAATGCAACATGGTATCCGCTAACAAATTGAATGGAAAATCGGCTCAAATTGTTAGCGGACGCCACATTGCGTTTGGAGAGTCCCTCTGTGCCCAAACTTTGGAGCTCCCCCACAAGTGACCCCATTTTGGAAACTAGACCCCCCAAGGCACCTATCTAGATTCATAGTGAGCACTTGGAACCCCAGGTGCTTCACAAATTGATTCATAAAAATGAAAAAGTGTTTTT
The DNA here is from genome assembly GCF_046119375.1 of Phyllobates terribilis. Lineage (NCBI taxonomy): Eukaryota > Metazoa > Chordata > Amphibia > Anura > Dendrobatidae > Phyllobates > Phyllobates terribilis. The sequence goes on from NW_027362765.1 coordinate 652,960,830, forward strand.
TTTTTCACTTTTTCATTTTTACGAATCAATTTGTGAAGCACCTGGGGGTTCCAAGTGCTCACTATGCATCTAGAAAGGTGCCTTGGGGGGTCTAGTTTCCAAAATGGGGTCACTTGTGGGGGAGCTCCAAAGTTTGGGCACAGAGGGGCTCTCCAAACGCAATGTGGTGTCCGCTAACAATTTGAGCCGGTTTTCCATTCAATTTGTTAGCGGATACCATGTTGCATTTAGAGAGTCCCTGTGTGCCCAAACATTGGAGCTCCCCCACAAGTGACCCCATTTTGGAAACCAGACCCCCAAGGCACCTATCTAGATTCATAGTGAGCACTTGGAACCCCAGGTGCTTCACAAATTGATTCATAAAAATGAAAAAGTGTTTTATTTTCACTTTTTCATTTTTACGAATCAATTTGTGAAGCACCTGGGTGTTCTAAGTGCTCACTATGCATCTAGATAGGTGCCTTGGGGGTCTAGTTTCCAAAATGGGGTCACTTGTGGGGGAGCTCCAATGTTTGGGCACACAGGGGCTCTCCAAACGCAACATGGCGTCCGCTAACAATTTGAGCCGATTTTCCATTCAATTTGTTAGCGGACACCATGTCGCGTTTGGAGAGCCCGTGATGTGCCTAAACAGTGGAGCTCCCCCACAAGTGTCCCCATTTTGGAAACTATACCCCTCAAAGATTTTATTAAGGTGTATAGTGAACATTTTGAACCCAGAGGTACGGCACATTATTTGTTTACATTAGGTCATCATATTGAATAAGTTGTCATTATTCTTGAGCGCAAGTGCTCGCTACTTGAGTTTGCATCGGGTACTCAGGTATGCACCATGTACAGCGTGTGCTCGAGTGACATGCTCGAGTCCCTGCTCCGCATGTTTCACGGTTATTATACACCCAAAAAAAAACATGCGGGGATCGCTCGTGCATGGCAGGCAATCCCCGTAAAGTTTTTTGGCCGCGAAGCATATGGGGCAGAGACTCGAGCATGTCACTCAAATACCCACGATACTAAATGCATACCAGAGCACCCGATGCAAACTCAAGTAGCGAGCACTTGCTCTCAACACTAGTCGCCATATCGTCATCTTTTTTTCTTACTTTTGAAAAAAATCCCAACCCCAGCCCTAACCCTAGCACAACCCTAGCCCCAGCACAACCCTAGCCCCAGCACAACCCTAGCCCCAGCACAACCCTAGCCCCAGCACAACCCTAGCCCCAGCACAACCCTAGCCCCAAACCCAGCCCTAACCCTAGCCCAATCCTAACTCAAGAGTTTATTTTTGACGCCTTTCCTTGTGCGGTATAAGTGATTAGACGACTTTATTCTTCGGGTCGGTGTGATTACAGCAATGCCAGAATCATATGGGGTTTTTATGACTGACAGCTGTCACACACTAAAAGACGCATTTTTTGTAAAATCTAGTTTTTGCATCGCCATATTTTGAGAGCTATAATTTTTCCAGATTTTGGCAGACAGTCATGTGACGGCTCGTTTTTTGCGGGATGACTTGACGTTGTTATTGGTGCCATTTTCAGGCACGTGACATTTTTTGATCGCTTTCTATTCCGATTTTTGGGAGGCAGAATAAACAAAAACCAACAATTCAGGAATTGTTTTTTTTTTTTTTTTTTTTTTATTCTGTTCCGCGTGTGGTAAAATTGATGAGGCAGCTTTACTCTTCGGGTCAGTACGTTTACAGCGGTACCACATTTGTATCATTTTTCTATGTTTTGGCGCTTATACACAATAAAAGCTATTTTATAGAAAAAAATATTTTTTAGTATCGCTTTATTCTGAGAGCTATAACTTTTTTATTTTTCGGCTGATGGAGCTATATGGCGGCTTGTTTTTTGCGGGACGAGATGACGTTTTCAGCGGTATCATTTTTATTTATATGCGTCTTTTTGATCGCGTGTTATTCCACTTTTTGTTTGGCGGTATGGTGATAAAGCATTGTTTTTTGCTTGTTTTTTTTTTTTTTTTTTTTTACCGTGTTCACTGAAGGGGTTAACTAGTGGGACAGTTTTATAGGTCAGGTTGTTCCGGACGCGGCGATACCAAATATGTGTACTTTTATTGTTTTTTTTTATTTTTTTTATAATAATATTTATTGATGGGTACATTATATTTTTATTTTTGGTGTATTATTTTTTTTATTTTTTTATAATATTTTTGCACATTTTTTTTTTTTTTTTTTCCCACTTTCACACAGTTTATACACTTTATTACTTTGTCCCACTCTGGGACTTTCACTTTTTTTTTTCTGATCGCCTGCATGGCATAGGAATGGAGCACCATCCCTATGCCATGAAGGCTGTCAGAAGTGCACAGTGTGAAGATTGCTTGGAGATGCACTGCGCATGTCCAAGCAATCTTCCTGCTCTCCGGTGACCCGCATGTTGTCATGACGACATCGGGTCGTCATGGCAACACCCGTGAAGCCTTTGCAGACTGCGCTGGAAGCCGGAAGAGGAGGTGAGTATCGCCGATCACCTCCCCTTGCCCCCGCAATGCCGCGATCGACTTCGATCGCAGCATCGCGGGGGTTAATGTGCTGGGAGCGGTGCGTGACCGCTCCCTGCACATAGTACCGGGTGTCAGCTGTGACAATCAGCTGACACCCGGCGGCGATCGCGCCCGCACAGCCTGTGTGCGCGCGCGATCGCGATGACGTACTAATACGGGTCTGGCTCTTAAGTCCCAGGGCACAGACGCGTATTAGTACGTCAGATGTTATTAAGGGGTTAAAGAAGGGGTGCACCGGTCCTGGAGATACTGCAATACCAGGTCAATGCGTGGAGTGGACAGAGCAAGCTCTTTTTCCATCTCCCTGTTCTAAAAATCCATTTAATATATGGTCCCCAGATAGGGGACGTATCAGATATTAAACTGATAAGAACAGATACTACACTTGATCTTAGCCAAAAGGCCGAGAAGCGATAACCAGAATTGGTTTCAAACTACGGAGCCACCCAAGGATCCTGAAAAGTCCATTTGTGGAGATGAGCTCCTGGACTCCCGTTAAGAAGACATGTTGTCAACCTCTAGATCCCTTACATGCCTGCACTTTTCGGCTTGCTGCTGCTGCAATCCACGCGTTTTAGATCTGCATAACTCCACCTCTTTAAACACAGCACCTTCACCCCCTGCTGTTCCCACCCGCCTCAACACCGTTGGAAGGGAGGAGAACCAATTAAGGCGGGGGGTGGGGTGGAACGAGCAGCTGTCTACCCTTAGCAGGAGGGCTCCTGATTACATACCTCTCCTGCTGCTGCTGCTGCTGGCTGTCCAGCAGCAGACTGAAGGTGGCTGCTGCTGTGCACAGGTATATAAAGGCTCAGAGCCTATTACGACACGCGCAGCCAGCGTTCCATTGCCACATTCCATCTACTGCAGGCAGGATACCTGGCTGGCTGAATGTCGCTGAGAAGCTCACAGAGACCGCCATAAGCAACAGTTTAACAGAATGCCACAGACTAATCAACCAAACTTTTTGGGTTGGGTTCTCTTTTATAGTCTGCAGGCATTAAATGAAAGAAGTCAGTGTTCCAGCAGAAGGAGACAACGTTTCAGAAAAGGCATTGTAGCAAACCAAAAAAGAAATTTTAAGCGCAGCAGAGTAACCAGCGCACATACCTGTTAGCTCAGGTGAGTTTAAAAGGCTGTTGTTGATAACAAGGGCATTTGCTAAATAGATGGTGTGTGTGCAACAATATACTGAAAGGTCAATTATATTGTGCAGCTTATCTCACCACCTGTAGTTATTTAGGTGAAAGCTCCAAAATGCTTGCCTAATATGTCTGTTTATCCAAAAGGAAGTAAAAAGGGAGAGCTAGAAAGATAGCATTGCATCACATTACATGGCAATGCAATGCACAGTTGCTGAAGTTGAACCAAAATGAGCTTGTAATCTGGCTTCTGCAACTTTGAACATGAAAAATCCAATGAGGAGAAGAAAAGCAAAGCCAAAGAGTCCATCCCAAAATCCGACAAACAAGCAAAATGAACAAAAAACATTGAATTCAATTCTTTCTGATTTTAGAAACTGCATTAAAGAAGGGGTGCACCGGTCCTGGAGATACTGCAATACCAGGTCAATGCGTGGAGTGGACAGAGCAAGCTCTTTTTCCATCTCCCTGTTCTAAAAATCCATTTAATATATGGTCCCCAGATAGGGGACGTATCAGATATTAAACTGATAAGAACAGATACTACACTTGATCTTAGCCAAAAGGCCGAGAAGCGATAACCAGAATTGGTTTCAAACTACGGAGCCACCCAAGGATCCTGAAAAGTCCATTTGTGGAGATGAGCTCCTGGACTCCCGTTAAGAAGACATGTTGTCAACCTCTAGATCCCTTACATGCCTGCACTTTTCGGCTTGCTGCTGCTGCAATCCACGCGTTTTAGATCTGCATAACTCCACCTCTTTAAACACAGCACCTTCACCCCCTGCTGTTCCCACCCGCCTCAACACCGTTGGAAGGGAGGAGAACCAATTAAGGCGGGGGGTGGGGTGGAACGAGCAGCTGTCTACCCTTAGCAGGAGGGCTCCTGATTACATACCTCTCCTGCTGCTGCTGCTGGCTGTCCAGCAGCAGACTGAAGGTGGCTGCTGCTGTGCACAGGTATATAAAGGCTCAGAGCCTATTATGACACGCGCAGCCAGCGTTCCATTGCCACATTCCATCTACTGCAGGCAGGATACCTGGCTGGCTGAATGTCGCTGAGAAGCTCACAGAGACCGCCATAAGCAACAGTTTAACAGAATGCCACAGACTAATCAACCAAACTTTTTGGGTTGGGTTCTCTTTTATAGTCTGCAGGCATTAAATGAAAGAAGTCAGTGTTCCAGCAGAGGGAGACAACGTTTCAGAAAAGGCATTGTAGCAAACCAAAAAAGAAATTTTAAGCGCAGCAGAGTAACCAGCGCACATACCTGTTAGCTCAGGTGAGTTTAAAAGGCTGCTGTTGATAACAAGGGCATTTGCTAAATAGATGGTGTGTGTGCAACAATATACTGAAAGGTCAATTATATTGTGCAGCTTATCTCACCACCTGTAGTTATTTAGGTGAAAGCTCCAAAATGCTTGCCTAATATGTCTGTTTATCCAAAAGGAAGTAAAAAGGGAGAGCTAGAAAGATAGCATTGCATCACATTACATGGCAATGCAATGCACAGTTGCTGAAGTTGAACCAAAATGAGCTTGTAATCTGGCTTCTGCAACTTTGAACATGAAAAATCCAATGAGGAGAAGAAAAGCAAAGCCAAAGAGTCCATCCCAAAATCCGACAAACAAGCAAAATGAACAAAAAACATTGAATTCAATTCTTTCTGATTTTAGAAACTGCATTAAAGAAGGGGTGCACCGGTCCTGGAGATACTGCAATACCAGGTCAATGCGTGGAGTGGACAGAGCAAGCTCTTTTTCCATCTCCCTGTTCTAAAAATCCATTTAATATATGGTCCCCAGATAGGGGACGTATCAGATATTAAACTGATAAGAACAGATTTTTTTTTTTTTTATTTGGCTATCCCCTGCAGAGGGATAAAACCGTTTATTAAAACTTTAACAAATTACAAGCATAATTAAACAAATACCAAACGTTAAAAGACAAATGAAATTTACAAAACAAAAAAATACAAAGATTTTAAATAATTAGGTTCCATTGGTCAACAAGCCATTTTTTGGAAATATGTACATTCTTCTTTTTGTCAATTAAATAATAAGTATACATTTCACATAAACATAAACTTAAAACATCATTCACTGATAAAACATCTTGTTTAAAAATAGCAATGTTGCGCGCTTTCCAGAGAGATGACTTGGCGCAGTTCACTGTCTTCCAAGCCATTGTGTACTGGTCCATTGTGGGGCATTCCATAAGTCCGTATAGCACAGTTTTATATGTAAAGTCCTTGAGGTCTGCCACCCTTTCCAGTAGGGGGAGCAGTCTTCTCCAGAAATCCTTTGCAAAATTACATGTCCATAATAGATGTTCCACCGTTTCCTCTTCTTGGCATCCGGCTCTTGGGCAGATGGCAGACCTCACAAATCCTCTTCTGTATTGGAATGCCCGGCAAGGAAGACAGCGGTGCATGCAACTCCAAGCCAGATCTCTCTGTTCATTAAAAAGATAAAAAACGTTAATCATTTTCCAGATAGACATAGATTTGTCATCATCATATCTGTCAACATTACATATTTCCTCACTTTTACGTATTTCTTTATTTAGTTTCTTACTTTTTCTTAATTCCTCTATTTTCTTAGTCCCTAAATTAAAATCGGACACTATTTTCCTTAAAATCTCATAATGCGTCGACAAATTAAAAGCATGGGGCACAGATATATTAACTTCATACCATCCAAACTTTCTCATAAAAAATCCTGTATTAAAACGCATAAAAAAGGACCAATAGTGATTCTTAAAAAGGGCATTAAAACAGTAAACGAACAGATGGATTAAAAGAAACCTATTAAAATCTGGAAAATCTTTACCACCTTTTACTTTTGATTTCATCACGATTTCTCTTTTCAGCTTTTCCATTTTTGAGTTCCAAAAGAAGGTAAAGCAGGTTTTGGTTATCTTTTTTAAAACATTAACAGGCGGGGGGAAAACCATGCTAAGATACAATAAAAGAGGTAAAATCACCATCTTTAAAACCAATACTTTACCCTCCATTGTAAGTCTCCTCATGTTCCACATACATATTTTCGTATTTACTTTCTGTGTAACTGTTCCCCAACTATTATAACCATCATTATTTTCAGTGAATGATATACCTAAAATGGAAATGGATTCGGAGACATTAATTGGTACATCACGTAAAATCATCCCCCCAACACTTAAAATGTTACACTTATTAAAATTGATTTTAAAACCAGAAGCTAGACAAAAGGATTGCACTTGATGGAGAGTGGCCGTAAGTGATGGTGCATCTGTACACAAGACCGCCACGTCATCCATGTAGCCTACAACCTTGGCCTCCAAACCACCGCTTCCAGGCAGAGGGACACCGCATATCTGTTTATTTTGGCGTATTGCACATAACATTGGTTCCAGTGCACAGATAAACAGTAGCAGGGACAGAGGGCATCCCTGTTTCACCCCTGACCGTAAAAATACCTCTTGTGTCTTAAAACCATTCACTAAAATCTTACTTGTACAATCCTTGTAAAATGCTTTAAGCGATAGTAAAAACCCTTCTGGTATGCCCATTTTCTCTAAAACTTTAAAAAGATAAAAGTGTGAGACACGGTCAAATGCTTTTTCAAAATCAATAGATAAAATCGCCATTTTCCCCTTTCTGTCTTTCACATCCTCAATACAGTCTTTCACTAAATTCAGATTGTCCCATATACTGCGCCCCGGCACCCCACACACTTGATTAGAATGAATAACTTTGCTGATGACTTCTTTTAGACGATTTGCACAAATTTTAGCCATTATTTTATAGTCACAATTTAAAAGTGTTATTGGTCTCCAGTTTTCTAATTTTGATTTATCACCTTTTTTGTATAGGAGGGAGACTTCACCTTTCTTCCAGGAATTTAATAAAACCTTATTATTAAAAACCTCAGTAAACAAATAAAACAAATCATCTTTTAAAATATCATAAAAACATACATAAAATTCTATTGGGATGCCATCAGGACCAGGGACCTTTCCAGTTTTAAAACTTTTAATAGTTTTTAACACTTCTTGTTCCGTTAAAACTTGGGATAAAAACTCTTGGGATGCGGGATCTAAAACAGCTGTTAGTCCTTGCAGCGAATCATCCATTAATTTATTATCTATATTTTTTCCATTAAAAAGATTAGAAAAAAAACCCTCAACTTTACCCAGCATATTTTTTATATTATTCTCACCATCTATATGGTCAATTATCACTTTTTCTTTTTTATTTTTCCTAAAAAAATATCTGGAACACTTTTCATTTTCTTCTATATGTTGTACTCTAGAACGAAAAATTATCTCTTTTCCTTTTTGTTCTAGCCATTTTGAAATCTCTTCTTTTAAGTTTGAAATATCAAGTTGTACATCTATCCCATTGTCTCTGAGCTTAAATAATGTTTGTAGGCGGGTATTTAAAATTCTATATTCTTCATATTTTTCTTTGGCTCTACATATACTCTTTTTAATAAAAAAGTCTTTTATTTTTACTTTCATTCTATCCCACCATACACTCATAGTCTCATTTGTTTTTTTCCCTTTTCTACATTTCCTATAAAACTCAATAAAATCTGATAAAATCTGCGGGTCGGTTAAAAGGGATACGTTCATTTTCCAGCTTTTCTTACCACATTTTTTGTTGTCATTTACTTTTATGGTAAAGGATAAAAGTTTATGGTCTGAAAATATATTAGTTAAAACTTCACATTTGGCAGGTATTGTTTTATCTGAACCAAAAATAAAATCAATCCTAGAGCTACAATTAGCATTGCTCCAAGTGAAACCGGCGTCCTCTGTGCTGTCACTATGACACTCTTTATATATGTCTATCAATTTAGCATCTTTGACTATATCATGTAGCATACCTGAGGTTTTATCGTAGTTCCTGCTTACAGAGCTGGAGCGCCGGTTTTCACCTTTTAAAACACAATTAAAATCCCCTGCTAAGATAAAAGGTTCAGAGTTATTAATAAATAATGGTAAAAGATCAAGCATTTCGGCTCTTTCATTTTTCTCTGGGGATCCATAAAAATTTAAAAACTGCCATCTAATACCATCAAAAAAAGCTTTCACTAATAAAATACGACCTGGTAAAATTTCCTGAATAAAATCAATTAAAACGTTCCCTTTAAAAAGTATGGCTACACCCGCTGATCCTGCAGCATTCGATCCGGACCAGACAGATGGCCCACACTTCCACTCATCTTTATATTTTTGATATGACATTTCATGTGGGATATTACATTCTTGCAGAAAAAATACAGATGCAGTAAAACACGTAAAAAAATTAAAAAGAGCAGTTCTTCTCGTGTTAGATTTTATGCCTCTCACGTTGAGGGAAATACCTTTGAGTTCAGCCATCATTAGAAAATGTAAAAATTTTACTTAGGTAACTAAGAGCAACGGATTTACCTGTCCGATGAACCTGATCAGACCACTGGGCTTGCGCCTCCCTCCTCATCTGATAGTATCGTCACGAGAGTCTCCGTGGAGGAGGAAAGATTACCACATTTATATAAACCCGACGCTACACTGGCATAGCTCGGAGGGCTGGCTGGCAGAACCCGCTGGGTCTCCATTGGCTGGCCATGCAGTTCCTCATCAGGTGGGTCCCCGAGGGGTTCCGCCGCCCCTGTTTGACCTGTAGAAGGTCGTCCTATAGGAGGAGGTTGCGCACAAGGCAGAGCCTCTGACTCTTCAGAGGCAGCAAGATCCCGGTCCCCACCTGTAGCAGCGGAGACCGAAACCCCTGAGGGTCCAGCGTCCACGTCCCCTTCTGGAGAAGTGTCCATCTGTTCACCTCCTGCTGCCTCCTCCGAACCACCCTTTTTCTTTTTCTTAGGACCCACCTTTATCCACTCAGCGCCCTCAGCCCTAGGAGACTCAGACTGGGCATGGGCTTCTGTGTCGGCCTTTTGCCGGTCCCTTTTGACCTTACCAGTAGTGCCCTTCTGCTCCTTCTCAGCCCTCCTTTTGGACTCCTGCAGGTCCTGCAGCCAGGTTTTGGGATTTGGTATTTTACCTGTCATAGACTCTGGAGACACTTCACTATTTGGTACGCCCTTATTGTCTCCAGAGGCTCCAGGTTGTTGTTCCTCCTCCTGAGGGGTGGTCTGATCTTTTGGTCCTTGGTCGGACGTCTTGGACTTCCCCTTTTGCTCATCTTCCCGAAATCTGTGAGGGCAAGAAAAATAAAAGTGACCTGGAGTCTGGCAAAAACTGCATTTCTTTTCCTTAGGGCATTCTTTTGTCTCATGTTCTTCACTAGCACAATTTCTACATGATACATGACAGTTTTCTTTTGAATGACCATAGCGCCCACAATTTCTGCAATATACTGGCATCCCAGAAAAGAAGAAATCCCCATTTGTTTGCCCAATTTTGAAACGGGCAGGGGGGAGCCGTATACCACCTGGTGTATTTGGATCTCTTGTACACTTCACAAGGAATTTCCACTTAGATGTCCATATGTTATATTCGTTTAATATCTTCCCAATACATTTAACACTTTTAAAATAAATTGCTAGAAATGACATTACTTCTGGAGCAGAAACAAAGGGCGAAAATACTTTTACAATAACCAGTCTTACCTCATCCAGGACGTGCTCAACAATTTGTATCCCTTTCAAAACAGGACTATTTTCAACTTTTTTTAACTTTTCTAGTACATCTCTAAAAATACCTTCTCCGGTGAATGTGATGTCATAGTCACCTCTTCTGGGATAATCCTGGATGGAGAGAATTTCATTCCTTTGTACGCCAAGAAGGTTCCTGAGCACGTCCTGGACTACATACCGTAATTTTCTCATATCCGAGCCACCCGCCGTGAAGTGAACTCGGATAGAGTTTTTTAGCCTCGCATAAAGAGGCACGAGGTTAGGGTCAACCTCCATGGAAAAACGCAACAAGGTTGCAAATTGCAGCCGCTTGCAATCTGCGCTCCCAGTGTTCTTGCAGCGAAAAACACCTGGAAGCTGGGGGATCGCAACTCGTTACCCTGGGACTAAGCCCTCTCCCTAATAGCAGCAAGCAGGTTAAGTCCACCAAAGTGGACGATCCTGCCAGGCCAAGGAGAGGGGTACCCGAGTGCCCTTCAACCACAATCTCCTGCAATAAAGCACTTGATCGTAGCCAAAAGGCCGAGAAGCGATAACCAGAATTGGTTTCAAACTACGGAGCCACCCAAGGATCCTGAAAAGTCCATTTGTGGAGATGAGCTCCTGGACTCCCGTTAAGAAGACATGTTGTCAACCTCTAGATCCCTTACATGCCTGCACTTTTCGGCTTGCTGCTGCTGCAATCCACGCGTTTTAGATCTGCATAACTCCACCTCTTTAAACACAGCACCTTCACCCCCTGCTGTTCCCACCCGCCTCAACACCGTTGGAAGGGAGGAGAACCAATTAAGGCGGGGGGTGGGGTGGAACGAGCAGCTGTCTACCCTTAGCAGGAGGGCTCCTGATTACATACCTCTCCTGCTGCTGCTGCTGGCTGTCCAGCAGCAGACTGAAGGTGGCTGCTGCTGTGCACAGGTATATAAAGGCTCAGAGCCTATTATGACACGCGCAGCCAGCGTTCCATTGCCACATTCCATCTACTGCAGGCAGGATACCTGGCTGGCTGAATGTCGCTGAGAAGCTCACAGAGACCGCCATAAGCAACAGTTTAACAGAATGCCACAGACTAATCAACCAAACTTTTTGGGTTGGGTTCTCTTTTATAGTCTGCAGGCATTAAATGAAAGAAGTCAGTGTTCCAGCAGAGGGAGACAACGTTTCAGAAAAGGCATTGTAGCAAACCAAAAAAGAAATTTTAAGCGCAGCAGAGTAACCAGCGCACATACCTGTAAGCTCAGGTGAGTTTAAAAGGCTGCTGTTGATAACAAGGGCATTTGCTAAATAGATGGTGTGTGTGCAACAATATACTGAAAGGTCAATTATATTGTGCAGCTTATCTCACCACCTGTAGTTATTTAGGTGAAAGCTCCAAAATGCTTGCCTAATATGTCTGTTTATCCAAAAGGAAGTAAAAAGGGAGAGCTAGAAAGATAGCATTGCATCACATTACATGGCAATGCAATGCACAGTTGCTGAAGTTGAACCAAAATGAGCTTGTAATCTGGCTTCTGCAACTTTGAACATGAAAAATCCAATGAGGAGAAGAAAAGCAAAGCCAAAGAGTCCATCCCAAAATCCGACAAACAAGCAAAATGAACAAAAAACATTGAATTCAATTCTTTCTGATTTTAGGAACTGCATTAAAGAAGGGGTGCACCGGTCCTGGAGATACTGCAATACCAGGTCAATGCGTGGAGTGGACAGAGCAAGCTCTTTTTCCATCTCCCTGTTCTAAAAATCCATTTAATATATGGTCCCCAGATAGGGGACGTATCAGATATTAAACTGATAAGAACAAATACTACACTTGATCTTAGCCAAAAGGCCGAGAAGCGATAACCAGAATTGGTTTCAAACTACGGAGCCACCCAAGGATCCTGAAAAGTCCATTTGTGGAGATGAGCTCCTGGACTCCCGTTAAGAAGACATGTTGTCAACCTCTAGATCCCTTACATGCCTGCACTTTTCGGCTTGCTGCTGCTGCAATCCACGCGTTTTAGATCTGCATAACTCCACCTCTTTAAACACAGCACCTTCACCCCCTGCTGTTCCCACCCGCCTCAACACCGTTGGAAGGGAGGAGAACCAATTAAGGCGGGGGGTGGGGTGGAACGAGCAGCTGTCTACCCTTAGCAGGAGGGCTCCTGATTACATACCTCTCCTGCTGCTGCTGCTGCTGGCTGTCCAGCAGCAGACTGAAGGTGGCTGCTGCTGTGCACAGGTATATAAAGGCTCAGAGCCTATTATGACACGCGCAGCCAGCGTTCCATTGCCACATTCCATCTACTGCAGGCAGGATACCTGGCTGGCTGAATGTCGCTGAGAAGCTCACAGAGACCGCCATAAGCAACAGTTTAACAGAATGCCACAGACTAATCAACCAAACTTTTTGGGTTGGGTTCTCTTTTATAGTCTGCAGGCATTAAATGAAAGAAGTCAGTGTTCCAGCAGAGGGAGACAACGTTTCAGAAAAGGCATTGTAGCAAACCAAAAAAGAAATTTTAAGCGCAGCAGAGTAACCAGCGCACATACCTGTTAGCTCAGGTGAGTTTAAAAGGCTGCTGTTGATAACAAGGGCATTTGCTAAATAGATGGTGTGTGTGCAACAATATACTGAAAGGTCAATTATATTGTGCAGCTTATCTCACCACCTGTAGTTATTTAGGTGAAAGCTCCAAAATGCTTGCCTAATATGTCTGTTTATCCAAAAGGAAGTAAAAAGGGAGAGCTAGAAAGATAGCATTGCATCACATTACATGGCAATGCAATGCACAGTTGCTGAAGTTGAACCAAAATGAGCTTGTAATCTGGCTTCTGCAACTTTGAACATGAAAAATCCAATGAGGAGAAGAAAAGCAAAGCCAAAGAGTCCATCCCAAAATCCGACAAACAAGCAAAATGAACAAAAAACATTGAATTCAATTCTTTCTGATTTTAGAAACTGCATTAAAGAAGGGGTGCACCAGTCCTGGAGATACTGCAATACCAGGTCAATGCGTGGAGTGGACAGAGCAAGCTCTTTTTCCATCTCCCTGTTCTAAAAATCCATTTAATATATGGTCCCCAGATAGGGGACGTATCAGATATTAAACTGATAAGAACAGATTTTTTTTTTTTTTTTTTTTTCTCCTCAGACGAGGAAATTCCACAGTCTATGGAAACCAGACAAAGGAAAATTCCATCAAAACAGCTGCGTCAAATCCAATACGCAATTTGCTGTCCCCATCATCATCGGAAATATTTATTTCATATTTCAAAACAACAATAACAAAAATCAAGAGGTACTAACAATATATCTCCACTTTTTAACTTTCCATATTCCCTCCGCATCCACTTCCCCTCTCCTCTTTTTGTCCCATAGGAAACACACATACATCTTCCCCAAAATCACCTTCACACTATCCTTTACAGCAATTTCCTTCCTTTTAAACACATACACATTCCTCACATCCCATAACACTTCCTTTATACATGCAAGCATCAACCACAAGACTCTTTCCTTCGTCCCATCACATATTCCCAAACCAAACATAAACAACTCAAAAGACAACAAATTCACACCACACAATTCTTTACACAAAGGCCCCATTCTCCCAATCACATCTCTAGCATACTGGCAATTCCAAAAAACATGCAACACACTTTCCCTTCCACCACAGCCATTTCTTGGACACATTTCACTCCTCACCAAACCTCTATTCCTCTGAAATTCTCTCACAGGTAATACTCCATGTAAAGACTGCCACACAACTTCACTCTGTTTGTTGGTCATACCACTCATCCGCACTTTCTTCCAAACCTTCTGCACATCACCACCCCTAACCATATTTATTCCACATTCTACCTCTCTACATTCAATCATCCTATACATAGCCTTCTTATTCTCCAGCAATCTCACATCTGCATCACACAGTTCATACCTCACCAAAAACTTATAAACCCACACATACCATACAGGCACCTCAAAAGCAATCGGACATCGCAAATCCCTTTCTTGCCACTTTAAACGAAACAAATACGCTCCAAATAAATACCTACACATAGATGAAAACTTTCCATCCGCCCTAATCACTTTCAAAACAAACACAACGATATTCACACCAAAAAACACGTCCAAATTCGGAAAACCCAAACCACCTTTTTCCACTCTTTTAACCAAAATTTCTCTCCTAGCTCTCTCCATTTTCGAGTTCCACAAAAAAACAAATAAAATTCTATTCAAGCTTCTCATACACATATATCCTGGTGGAAATACTACCGCAATATATAAAAATATTGGCAACACCACACTCTTAACAATTAAAATCTTCCCAAAAAAGGATAAACTCCTCAATTTCCAAAAATTCAACTTCTGCTCAACTTTTCCTTTCGCATCATCCCAACTTTCTTTCCCATCCAAACTCTCTGAAAACTTCACACCCAAAACTTTAATAGGTCCATTCACTACATTCACACCTACATCCCTACTTAAACTTCCGCCTCCAAAACCCTTACACTCACTCTTTTCCCAATTCACTTTAAACGCAGATGCACCACAAAAAATAGACACTAACAACTTCACCCGCCTCACCGAACATTCAGAATCACATAATACACACACGTCATCCATATAACCACTCACCTTCCATTCTTTTCCTCCACCTCCCGGCACTTGCACACCACGAATTACCTTATCTTTCCTCAGCATACACAACAATGGCTCAATTGCACAAATAAATGCTACAGGGGACAAAGGACACCCCTGTCGCACACCCGAAAACACATTCACTTTCCTACCCACATACCCATTCATTAAAACACAGCTATAAACACCCGCATACAAACTTCTCACTCGCCCAACAAAATCAGCCGGAAAACCCATTTTTAACAACACTCTGAACAAAAAACCATGCGACAACCTATCATAAGCCTTTTCAAAATCCAAACTTAACAAAAATACACTCTTCTTACGACCCATGCAATCCCATAGACAATCTCTTAACATACACACACACTCATGAATCCGCCTCCCAGGTACCGCACAACACTGCTCATCCCCAATCACACTCTCTATCACATCACGCATCCTATTAGCCATAAGTTTTGCATAGATTTTATAATCACAATTAAGTAACGTTATTGGCCTCCAATTCCTCAGACTTTTCAAATCCCCTTTCTTAGGAATTAACACAACCAAACCTGCACGCATACTCTCAGTCACCTCCATGTTTCCCCACATATACTTACATACATCCACAAAGTCCTTACCAATCACACCCCACATCACACGATAAAATTCTACTGGGAGGCCATCCTCCCCCGGCGTCTTATTCAAAGCCATACTACACATAACCTTCCATACCTCATCACCAGTCACCTCACCCATCACTCTCTCTCTTTCTGCTTCACTCAACTTACTCTCTAACACACTCAAAACATCATTCTCCAAACATTCATCCCTCTGTTTCACTGCATACAGATCCTCATAAAACTTAGCCACCTCTTCACACATATCCTCTTCACTCACCTCACTTCCATCTGCTCCATACACCACGCTCATACTCTGTTTCTTTCCAAAAACTTTTTTAAAGAAAAACCGAGAACATTTCTCATCCTGCTCCATCTCATCAATCTTTGCCCTAAACACTATGCTTCTCCCTCTCTCCAACAAAAACTCACTAATCTCTTTTTTTACCTCTAAAATATCCTCCTCCACCTCAACTCCTCCTTCCCTTAACTTATACAAAACGCTCAACCGCGCGTTCAGTTTAACAAAACTCTCTCTTTTAATTGCTGCATACTTGTATCCTAAATTTTTAAAGAACATTTTTGTTTGTTTCTTCACCCAGTCCCACCACTCACAAACATTCCCAAACTCATTTTTATGCTTACACCATTCTTCATACCGCCTTTCATACTCCTTTCTCACATCTTCATTCTCTAACAGTTTAACATTTAACTTCCACAATCCTCTCCCAAACACTCCATCAACTTTTATATCCAACTCACACAACATACACACATGATCTGAAAAAAGAACGTTTTCCTGCCTATAATTAACAGAAACCATATTTTTAGAAATAAAACAATAATCCAATCTGGATTGTACCCTACCACTCTCAGAAAAGAAAGTGTTCAACAAAGGATTCATGTTACACACGCGCTGCATATCACACAACCCAAAATCATTCACTAACTCCAATAATGCTTTCCCAGACACATCCACATTCACTCTCCCCACATCACAGTTCATATCACCCACAATTACCACAGGTATTCTTCCTGGAACAAAAAGCTTAATTTTTTCAAATAAATTTTTGCGCTCATTTTTTTCAACTGGCGCATAAACATTAATAACACAAAACTTTACATTCTTGTATACAAAATTAGCAAGGATACATCTCCCCACCTCAATAACCAAATAATCACTCAAAACAACCTCCCTTCCTTTAACCAAAATACCCACACCATCATTCTTATTACATGCACTCCCCGACCACACAGACGCTCCATAAGACCATTCATCCCCTTTCACACCATCCACTACCCCACATTCTTGTAAACAAAAAATAGATGCATTTTGCATAGCTAAAAACTCAAAAATAGCAGCTCTTCTTACTTTACTTTTAAACACTCTTACGTTTTGGGACACTATGGTAAATCCCATAATACTTCTACTCCTTCACCAATTACACAAAGAAATAGCCTTTGGCCTAAACCAAAGCTCACAAGAGGACAAAAAGAAAAAACATTTACAATATTATATGGTGACACTATCCAGCACCACCACTATCCTCCTCCGCCATCAGAACAGAACAGCTGGTTTCCGACCCGCTGGCTTCACCAGCCACACTCCTCATTCTGGCAGTTCTGATCTTCCTCTGAGGCTCACTAAAATCTGCATCATCACTGCCCCCACCATCCTCCCTACGACTCTTCTTTGCACCCCTATCATCCTCCGAAGAAAAATCTTCAATGTTTTCAGGACCCGAAGGGTGTTCAGGACTGTCGGGTTCCGAGATTTGCACTTCACATCCTGTTGCGTCCATTGCCTCTCCAAAAGTCATCATCTCAGGCAGCTCTGCTTCCACCACTTTCCTAGATATTCTCGCAGACACTGCCTTTTTCTCCACCTTTGCCACTTCCCTCCAGAACTCCTTTTCTTCCCTCCGCTTCTTCCTCATTTCTTCAGCAGAAGAAGAACATGGTCTCAGGGACACCTCCTCTGGCGCCGTAGAGGGAGAGGCTCTACCAGTTTCCCGCCTCCTTCCCTCTCTCTCCTCCCTCTCCAATCTTTCCAGCACTTTCAGTGCGCTTGCCATCTGCCTCCTCTCCAGCTCCTCCTCCTTCTGTTCTTTATCAGAACGTCTAGGTGCACTCATAGGACAGTCCTTATACATGTGATCACTACTCCCACAGACATCACAGGACTTGGCCTCTGGACACTGGTTGGCCATATGCCCCTCCTTTCTGCAATTTCGGCAACACTGCCCTTTAAGGCATGTTACCATGGTATGTCCGAAAGAAAAGCATCTACGGCAAAACATGGGCTGGCCTGGGTAAAAGAGGAAACCTCTATGGCCTGCAACGGAAAAATTTGATGGAGGGTGTCTAAAGCCCCCCACACTGTCAGGATCCCTTTTCAATTTCACACGGAATTTATACTGACAGTTAAAGATTCCTAGACAATTGACTTGCTTCACTCCCTTCCGCACATATTCACAGTAGCGAGAGAGGAAGCACTCCAGCAGCTCAGGGTCTGTAAAAGGGTTATAGACAGTCACAGTCACCTCCTTTTCTTGCAGACCAAACAAAGGTTCCCATCTAACTCCTTCCAAGCAGGGGTCACTAGAGTGACCACGGAGCCATTCAAAGACATTAAGGCAAACATCCTGGTCCATAAAGGTAACGTCATAATTACCTTGACGTGAAAATTCGTTGACACTGAAGATCTCAGAACGTCTTGCTCCAGCTTTGCCTTCAACGATGTCTTGGACAATGAAAACCACGTTGTTCTTGTTCTGGTCAGATGGATCCACGGACAAACGGATGGTGTTCTTCACAAAAGACATCTTGGATTCTGTCGGTATGGAATACCACAGGAAAAAGCAGAAAATCCTCCACAAAAGGGTCCGGATTCCTCCAGGAGACTCGCACCAATCAAGGTACAGTCATACGATCGCAGCCAAAAGGCCGAGAAGCGATAACCAGAATTGGTTTCAAACTACGGAGCCACCCAAGGATCCTGAAAAGTCCATTTGTGGAGATGAGCTCCTGGACTCCCGTTAAGAAGACATGTTGTCAACCTCTAGATCCCTTACATGCCTGCACTTTTCGGCTTGCTGCTGCTGCAATCCACGCGTTTTAGATCTGCATAACTCCACCTCTTTAAACACAGCACCTTCACCCCTGCTGTTCCCACCCGCCTCAACACCGTTGGAAGGGAGGAGAACCAATTAAGGCGGGGGGTGGGGTGGAACGAGCAGCTGTCTACCCTTAGCAGGAGGGCTCCTGATTACATACCTCTCCTGCTGCTGCTGCTGCTGGCTGTCCAGCAGCAGACTGAAGGTGGCTGCTGCTGTGCACAGGTATATAAAGGCTCAGAGCCTATTATGACACGCGCAGCCAGCGTTCCATTGCCACATTCCATCTACTGCAGGCAGGATACCTGGCTGGCTGAATGTCGCTGAGAAGCTCACAGAGACCGCCATAAGCAACAGTTTAACAGAATGCCACAGACTAATCAACCAAACTTTTTGGGTTGGGTTCTCTTTTATAGTCTGCAGGCATTAAATGAAAGAAGTCAGTGTTCCAGCAGAAGGAGACAACGTTTCAGAAAAGGCATTGTAGCAAACCAAAAAAGAAATTTTAAGCGCAGCAGAGTAACCAGCGCACATACCTGTTAGCTCAGGTGAGTTTAAAAGGCTGCTGTTGATAACAAGGGCATTTGCTAAATAGATGGTGTGTGTGCAACAATATACTGAAAGGTCAATTATATTGTGCAGCTTATCTCACCACCTGTAGTTATTTAGGTGAAAGCTCCAAAATGCTTGCCTAATATGTCTGTTTATCCAAAAGGAAGTAAAAAGGGAGAGCTAGAAAGATAGCATTGCATCACATTACATGGCAATGCAATGCACAGTTGCTGAAGTTGAACCAAAATGAGCTTGTAATCTGGCTTCTGCAACTTTGAACATGAAAAATCCAATGAGGAGAAGAAAAGCAAAGCCAAAGAGTCCATCCCAAAATCCGACAAACAAGCAAAATGAACAAAAAACATTGAATTCAATTCTTTCTGATTTTAGAAACTGCATTAAAGAAGGGGTGCACCGGTCCTGGAGATACTGCAATACCAGGTCAATGCGTGGAGTGGACAGAGCAAGCTCTTTTTCCATCTCCCTGTTCTAAAAATCCATTTAATATATGGTCCCCAGATAGGGGACGTATCAGATATTAAACTGATAAGAACAGATACTACACTTGATCTTAGCCAAAAGGCCGAGAAGCGATAACCAGAATTGGTTTCAAACTACGGAGCCACCCAAGGATCCTGAAAAGTCCATTTGTGGAGATGAGCTCCTGGACTCCCGTTAAGAAGACATGTTGTCAACCTCTAGATCCCTTACATGCCTGCACTTTTCGGCTTGCTGCTGCTGCAATCCACGCGTTTTAGATCTGCATAACTCCACCTCTTTAAACACAGCACCTTCACCCCCTGCTGTTCCCACCCGCCTCAACACCGTTGGAAGGGAGGAGAACCAATTAAGGCGGGGGGTGGGGTGGAACGAGCAGCTGTCTACCCTTAGCAGGAGGGCTCCTGATTACATACCTCTCCTGCTGCTGCTGCTGCTGGCTGTCCAGCAGCAGACTGAAGGTGGCTGCTGCTGTGCACAGGTATATAAAGGCTCAGAGCCTATTATGACACGCGCAGCCAGCGTTCCATTGCCACATTCCATCTACTGCAGGCAGGATACCTGGCTGGCTGAATGTCGCTGAGAAGCTCACAGAGACCGCCATAAGCAACAGTTTAACAGAATGCCACAGACTAATCAACCAAACTTTTTGGGTTGGGTTCTCTTTTATAGTCTGCAGGCATTAAATGAAAGAAGTCAGTGTTCCAGCAGAAGGAGACAACGTTTCAGAAAAGGCATTGTAGCAAACCAAAAAAGAAATTTTAAGCGCAGCAGAGTAACCAGCGCACATACCTGTTAGCTCAGGTGAGTTTAAAAGGCTGCTGTTGATAACAAGGGCATTTGCTAAATAGATGGTGTGTGTGCAACAATATACTGAAAGGTCAATTATATTGTGCAGCTTATCTCACCACCTGTAGTTATTTAGGTGAAAGCTCCAAAATGCTTGCCTAATATGTCTGTTTATCCAAAAGGAAGTAAAAAGGGAGAGCTAGAAAGATAGCATTGCATCACATTACATGGCAATGCAATGCACAGTTGCTGAAGTTGAACCAAAATGAGCTTGTAATCTGGCTTCTGCAACTTTGAACATGAAAAATCCAATGAGGAGAAGAAAAGCAAAGCCAAAGAGTCCATCCCAAAATCCGACAAACAAGCAAAATGAACAAAAAACATTGAATTCAATTCTTTCTGATTTTAGAAACTGCATTAAAGAAGGGGTGCACCGGTCCTGGAGATACTGCAATACCAGGTCAATGCGTGGAGTGGACAGAGCAAGCTCTTTTTCCATCTCCCTGTTCTAAAAATCCATTTAATATATGGTCCCCAGATAGGGGACATATCAGATATTAAACTGATAAGAACAGATACTACACTTGATCTTAGCCAAAAGGCCGAGAAGCGATAACCAGAATTGGTTTCAAACTACGGAGCCACCCAAGGATCCTGAAAAGTCCATTTGTGGAGATGAGCTCCTGGACTCCCGTTAAGAAGACATGTTGTCAACCTCTAGATCCCTTACATGCCTGCACTTTTCGGCTTGCTGCTGCTGCAATCCACGCGTTTTAGATCTGCATAACTCCACCTCTTTAAACACAGCACCTTCACCCCCTGCTGTTCCCACCCGCCTCAACACCGTTGGAAGGGAGGAGAACCAATTAAGGCGGGGGGTGGGGTGGAACGAGCAGCTGTCTACCCTTAGCAGGAGGGCTCCTGATTACATACCTCTCCTGCTGCTGCTGCTGCTGGCTGTCCAGCAGCAGACTGAAGGTGGCTGCTGCTGTGCACAGGTATATAAAGGCTCAGAGCCTATTATGACACGCGCAGCCAGCGTTCCATTGCCACATTCCATCTACTGCAGGCATCATACCTGGCTGGCTGAATGTCGCTGAGAAGCTCACAGAGACCGCCATAAGCAACAGTTTAACAGAATGCCACAGAGTAATCAACCAAACTTTTTGGGTTGGGTTCTCTTTTATAGTCTGCAGGCATTAAATGAAAGAAGTCAGTGTTCCAGCAGAAGGAGACAACGTTTCAGAAAAGGCATTGTAGCAAACCAAAAAAGAAATTTTAAGCGCAGCAGAGTAACCAGCGCACATACCTGTTAGCTCAGGTGAGTTTAAAAGGCTGCTGTTGATAACAAGGGCATTTGCTAAATAGATGGTGTGTGTGCAACAATATACTGAAAGGTCAATTATATTGTGCAGCTTATCTCACCACCTGTAGTTATTTAGGTGAAAGCTCCAAAATGCTTGCCTAATATGTCTGTTTATCCAAAAGGAAGTAAAAAGGGAGAGCTAGAAAGATAGCATTGCATCACATTACATGGCAATGCAATGCACAGTTGCTGAAGTTGAACCAAAATGAGCTTGTAATCTGGCTTCTGCAACTTTGAACATGAAAAATCCAATGAGGAGAAGAAAAGCAAAGCCAAAGAGTCCATCCCAAAATCCGACAAACAAGCAAAATGAACAAAAAACATTGAATTCAATTCTTTCTGATTTTAGAAACTGCATTAAAGAAGGGGTGCACCGGTCCTGGAGATACTGCAATACCAGGTCAATGCGTGGAGTGGACAGAGCAAGCTCTTTTTCCATCTCCCTGTTCTAAAAATCCATTTAATATATGGTCCCCAGATAGGGGACGTATCAGATATTAAACTGATAAGAACAGATACTACACTTGATCTTAGCCAAAAGGCCGAGAAGCGATAACCAGAATTGGTTTCAAACTACGGAGCCACCCAAGGATCCTGAAAAGTCCATTTGTGGAGATGAGCTCCTGGACTCCCGTTAAGAAGACATGTTGTCAACCTCTAGATCCCTTACATGCCTGCACTTTTCGGCTTGCTGCTGCTGCAATCCACGCGTTTTAGATCTGCATAACTCCACCTCTTTAAACACAGCACCTTCACCCCCTGCTGTTCCCACCCGCCTCAACACCGTTGGAAGGGAGGAGAACCAATTAAGGCGGGGGGTGGGGTGGAACGAGCAGCTGTCTACCCTTAGCAGGAGGGCTCCTGATTACATACCTCTCCTGCTGCTGCTGCTGCTGGCTGTCCAGCAGCAGACTGAAGGTGGCTGCTGCTGTGCACAGGTATATAAAGGCTCAGAGCCTATTATGACACGCGCAGCCAGCGTTCCATTGCCACATTCCATTTACTGCAGGCAGGATACCTGGCTGGCTGAATGTCGCTGAGAAGCTCACAGAGACCGCCATAAGCAACAGTTTAACAGAATGCCACAGACTAATCAACCAAACTTTTTGGGTTGGGTTCTCTTTTATAGTCTGCAGGCATTAAATGAAAGAAGTCAGTGTTCCAGCAGAAGGAGACAACGTTTCAGAAAAGGCATTGTAGCAAACCAAAAAAGAAATTTTAAGCGCAGCAGAGTAACCAGCGCACATACCTGTTAGCTCAGGTGAGTTTAAAAGGCTGCTGTTGATAACAAGGGCATTTGCTAAATAGATGGTGTGTGTGCAACAATATACTGAAAGGTCAATTATATTGTGCAGCTTATCTCACCACCTGTAGTTATTTAGGTGAAAGCTCCAAAATGCTTGCCTAATATGTCTGTTTATCCAAAAGGAAGTAAAAAGGGAGAGCTAGAAAGATAGCATTGCATCACATTACATGGCAATGCAATGCACAGTTGCTGAAGTTGAACCAAAATGAGCTTGTAATCTGGCTTCTGCAACTTTGAACATGAAAAATCCAATGAGGAGAAGAAAAGCAAAGCCAAAGAGTCCATCCCAAAATCCGACAAACAAGCAAAATGAACAAAAAACATTGAATTCAATTCTTTCTGATTTTAGAAACTGCATTAAAGAAGGGGTGCACCGGTCCTGGAGATAATGCAATACCAGGTCAATGCGTGGAGTGGACAGAGCAAGCTCTTTTTCCATCTCCCTGTTCTAAAAATCCATTTAATATATGGTCCCCAGATAGGGGATGTATCAGATATTAAACTGATAAGAACAGATACTACACTTGATCTTAGCCAAAAGGCCGAGAAGCGATAACCAGAATTGGTTTCAAACTACGGAGCCACCCAAGGATCCTGAAAAGTCCATTTGTGGAGATGAGCTCCTGGACTCCCGTTAAGAAGACATGTTGTCAACCTCTAGATCCCTTACATGCCTGCACTTTTCGGCTTGCTGCTGCTGCAATCCACGCGTTTTAGATCTGCATAACTCCACCTCTTTAAACACAGCACCTTCACCCCCTGCTGTTCCCACCCGCCTCAACACCGTTGGAAGGGAGGAGAACCAATTAAGGCGGGGGGTGGGGTGGAACGAGCAGCTGTCTACCCTTAGCAGGAGGGCTCCTGATTACATACCTCTCCTGCTGCTGCTGCTGCTGGCTGTCCAGCAGCAGACTGAAGGTGGCTGCTGCTGTGCACAGGTATATAAATGCTCAGAGCCTATTATGACACGCGCAGCCAGCGTTCCATTGCCACATTCCATCTACTGCAGGCAGGATACCTGGCTGGCTTAATGTCGCTGAGAAGCTCACAGAGACCGCCATAAGCAACAGTTTAACAGAATGCCACAGACTAATCAACCAAACTTTTTGGGTTGGGTTCTCTTTTATAGTCTGCAGGCATTAAATGAAAGAAGTCAGTGTTCCAGCAGAAGGAGACAACGTTTCAGAAAAGGCATTGTAGCAAACCAAAAAAGAAATTTTAAGCGCAGCAGAGTAACCAGCGCACATACCTGTTAGCTCAGGTGAGTTTAAAAGGCTGCTGTTGATAACAAGGGCATTTGCTAAATAGATGGTGTGTGTGCAACAATATACTGAAAGGTCAATTATATTGTGCAGCTTATCTCACCACCTGTAGTTATTTAGGTGAAAGCTCCAAAATGCTTGCCTAATATGTCTGTTTATCCAAAAGGAAGTAAAAAGGGAGAGCTAGAAAGATAGCATTGCATCACATTACATGGCAATGCAATGCACAGTTGCTGAAGTTGAACCAAAATGAGCTTGTAATCTGGCTTCTGCAACTTTGAACATGAAAAATCCAATGAGGAGAAGAAAAGCAAAGCCAAAGAGTCCATCCCAAAATCCGACAAACAAGCAAAATGAACAAAAAACATTGAATTCAATTCTTTCTGATTTTAGAAACTGCATTAAAGAAGGGGTGCACCGGTCCTGGAGATACTGCAATACCAGGTCAATGCGTGGAGTGGACAGAGCAAGCTCTTTTTCCATCTCCCTGTTCTAAAAATCCATTTAATATATGGTCCCCAGATAGGGGACGTATCAGATATTAAACTGATAAGAACAGATACTACACTTGATCTTAGCCAAAAGGCCGAGAAGCGATAACCAGAATTGGTTTCAAACTACGGAGCCACCCAAGGATCCTGAAAAGTCCATTTGTGGAGATGAGCTCCTGGACTCCCGTTAAGAAGACATGTTGTCAACCTCTAGATCCCTTACATGCCTGCACTTTTCGGCTTGCTGCTGCTGCAATCCACGCGTTTTAGATCTGCATAACTCCACCTCTTTAAACACAGCACCTTCACCCCCTGCTGTTCCCACCCGCCTCAACACCGTTGGAAGGGAGGAGAACCAATTAAGGCGGAGGGTGGGGTGGAACGAGCAGCTGTCTACCCTTAGCAGGAGGGCTCCTGATTACATACCTCTCCTGCTGCTGCTGCTGCTGGCTGTCCAGCAGCAGACTGAAGGTGGCTGCTGCTGTGCACAGGTATATAAAGGCTCAGAGCCTATTATGACACGCGCAGCCAGCGTTCCATTGCCACATTCCATCTACTGCAGGCAGGATACCTGGCTGGCTGAATGTCGCTGAGAAGCTCACAGAGACCGCCATAAGCAACAGTTTAACAGAATGCCACAGACTAATCAACCAAACTTTTTGGGTTGGGTTCTCTTTTATAGTCTGCAGGCATTAAATGAAAGAAGTCAGTGTTCCAGCAGAAGGAGACAGCGTTTCAGAAAAGGCATTGTAGCAAACCAAAAAAGAAATTTTAAGCGCAGCAGAGTAACCAGCGCACATACCTGTTAGCTCAGGTGAGTTTAAAAGGCTGCTGTTGATAACAAGGGCATTTGCTAAATAGATGGTGTGTGTGCAACAATATACTGAAAGGTCAATTATATTGTGCAGCTTATCTCACCACCTGTAGTTATTTAGGTGAAAGCTCCAAAATGCTTGCCTAATATGTCTGTTTATCCAAAAGGAAGTAAAAAGGGAGAGCTAGAAAGATAGCATTGCATGACATTACATGGCAATGCAATGCACAGTTGCTGAAGTTGAACCAAAATGAGCTTGTAATCTGGCTTCTGCAACTTTGAACATGAAAAATCCAATGAGGAGAAGAAAAGCAAAGCCAAAGAGTCCATCCCAAAATCCGACAAACAAGCAAAATGAACAAAAAACATTGAATTCAATTCTTTCTGATTTTAGAAACTGCATTAAAGAAGGGGTGCACCGGTCCTGGAGATACTGCAATACCAGGTCAATGCGTGGAGTGGACAGAGCAAGCTCTTTTTCCATCTCCCTGTTCTAAAAATCCATTTAATATATGGTCCCCAGATAGGGGACGTATCAGATATTAAACTGATAAGAACAGATACTACACTTGATCTTAGCCAAAAGGCCGAGAAGCGGTAACCAGAATTGGTTTCAAACTACGGAGCCACCCAAGGATCCTGAAAAGTCCATTTGTGGAGATGAGCTCCTGGACTCCCGTTAAGAAGACATGTTGTCAACCTCTAGATCCCTTACATGCCTGCACTTTTCGGCTTGCTGCTGCTGCAATCCACGCGTTTTAGATCTGCATAACTCCACCTCTTTAAACACAGCACCTTCACCCCCTGCTGTTCCCACCCGCCTCAACACCGTTGGAAGGGAGGAGAACCAATTAAGGCGGGGGGTGGGGTGGAACGAGCAGCTGTCTACCCTTAGCAGGAGGGCTCCTGATTACATACCTCTCCTGCTGCTGCTGCTGCTTTCTGTCCAGCAGCAGACTGAAGGTGGCTGCTGCTGTGCACAGGTATATAAAGGCTCAGAGCCTATTATGACACGCGCAGCCAGCGTTCCATTGCCACATTCCATCTACTGCAGGCAGGATACCTGGCTGGCTGAATGTCGCTGAGAAGCTCACAGAGACCGCCATAAGCAACAGTTTAACAGAATGCCACAGACTAATCAACCAAACTTTTTGGGTTGGGTTCTCTTTTATAGTCTGCAGGCATTAAATGAAAGAAGTCAGTGTTCCAGCAGAAGGAGACAACGTTTCAGAAAAGGCATTGTAGCAAACCAAAAAAGAAATTTTAAGCGCAGCAGAGTAACCAGCGCACATACCTGTTAGCTCAGGTGAGTTTAAAAGGCTGCTGTTGATAACAAGGGCATTTGCTAAATAGATGGTGTGTGTGCAACAATATACTGAAAGGTCAATTATATTGTGCAGCTTATCTCACCACCTGTAGTTATTTAGGTGAAAGCTCCAAAATGCTTGCCTAATATGTCTGTTTATCCAAAAGGAAGTAAAAAGGGAGAGCTAGAAAGATAGCATTGCATCACATTACATGGCAATGCAATGCACAGTTGCTGAAGTTGAACCAAAATGAGCTTGTAATCTGGCTTCTGCAACTTTGAACATGAAAAATCCAATGAGAAGAAGAAAAGCAAAGCCAAAGAGTCCATCCCAAAATCCGACAAACAAGCAAAATGAACAAAAAACATTGAATTCAATTCTTTCTGATTTTAGAAACTGCATTAAAGAAGGGGTGCACCGGTCCTGGAGATACTGCAATACCAGGTCAATGCGTGGAGTGGACAGAGCAAGCTCTTTTTCCATCTCCCTGTTCTAAAAATCCATTTAATATATGGTCCCCAGATAGGGGACGTATCAGATATTAAACTGATAAGAACAGATACTACACTTGATCTTAGCCAAAAGGCCGAGAAGCGATAACCAGAATTGGTTTCAAACTACGGAGCCACCCAAGGATCCTGAAAAGTCCATTTGTGGAGATGAGCTCCTGGACTCCCGTTAAGAAGACATGTTGTCAACCTCTAGATCCCTTACATGCCTGCACTTTTCGGCTTGCTGCTGCTGCAATCCACGCGTTTTAGATCTGCATAACTCCACCTCTTTAAACACAGCACCTTCACCCCCTGCTGTTCCCACCCGCCTCAACACCGTTGGAAGGGAGGAGAACCAATTAAGGCGGGGGGTGGGGTGGAACGAGCAGCTGTCTACCCTTAGCAGGAGGGCTCCTGATTACATACCTCTCCTGCTGCTGCTGCTGCTGGCTGTCCAGCAGCAGACTGAAGGTGGCTGCTGCTGTGCACAGGTATATAAAGGCTCAGAGCCTATTATGACACGCGCAGCCAGCGTTCCATTGCCACATTCCATCTACTGCAGGCAGGATACCTGGCTGGCTGAATGTCGCTGAGAAGCTCACAGAGACCGCCATAAGCAACAGTTTAACAGAATGCCACAGACTAATCAACCAAACTTTTTGGGTTGGGTTCTCTTTTATAGTCTGCAGGCATTAAATGAAAGAAGTCAGTGTTCCAGCAGAAGGAGACAACGTTTCAGAAAAGGCATTGTAGCAAACCAAAAAAGAAATTTT
This sequence comes from Phyllobates terribilis, assembly GCF_046119375.1. Classification (NCBI taxonomy): domain Eukaryota; kingdom Metazoa; phylum Chordata; class Amphibia; order Anura; family Dendrobatidae; genus Phyllobates; species Phyllobates terribilis. The sequence goes on from NW_027362765.1 coordinate 652,989,119, forward strand.
AAGCGCAGCAGAGTAACCAGCGCACATACCTGTTAGCTCAGGTGAGTTTAAAAGGCTGCTGTTGATAACAAGGGCATTTGCTAAATAGATGGTGTGTGTGCAACAATATACTGAAAGGTCAATTATATTGTGCAGCTTATCTCACCACCTGTAGTTATTTAGGTGAAAGCTCCAAAATGCTTGCCTAATATGTCTGTTTATCCAAAAGGAAGTAAAAAGGGAGAGCTAGAAAGATAGCATTGCATCACATTACATGGCAATGCAATGCACAGTTGCTGAAGTTGAACCAAAATGAGCTTGTAATCTGGCTTCTGCAACTTTGAACATGAAAAATCCAATGAGGAGAAGAAAAGCAAAGCCAAAGAGTCCATCCCAAAATCCGACAAACAAGCAAAATGAACAAAAAACATTGAATTCAATTCTTTCTGATTTTAGAAACTGCATTAAAGAAGGGGTGCACCGGTCCTGGAGATACTGCAATACCAGGTCAATGCGTGGAGTGGACAGAGCAAGCTCTTTTTCCATCTCCCTGTTCTAAAAATCCATTTAATATATGGTCCCCAGATAGGGGACGTATCAGATATTAAACTGATAAGAACAGATTTTTTTTTTTTTTCCTCAGATTAAGACCCACATTAATTTATGCATCATAGCGCATATTCACATAAGGGTTCTCAAATCATCATTCGGAAAAACAAAAACAAAATCCCAAAAAACACAACCCTGCAATTAACTGTTACTTACTGTAAGAAGTCCAATGTGAAAAGTTCCAGAGTGCTTCTGCTGCTGTCTCACCATACTTCTTTTTATCCAATAAATAGGCATAAAACAGTCTAGCAAGAAAAATCCTTCTGCATTCCATGGGGGAAAAAACAATCTTTTTAAAAATCACCAAATTCCGAACGTCCCATAAAACCTCTTTATATATGACAAAAATAATCCAGCTTGCCCGCTTCCTTTGCGAGTACTTAAAATCTTGACCTATTAAAATCCTTTCAAAATCGAAACAATGAAAACCAACTAAAGCAACAAACATACGTGACAACAAGGTAAAAACTTTTTTAGCAAAAAAACAGTCCCAAAAAATATGCTGTATTGTTTCCACCTTATTGCAACCTTCCCTAGGACATAGTTCTTGAACCTTTATCCCCCGGTCATTCAAAAAAGCCCTTGTTGGCAAGCATCCATGCAACGCCATCCAGGTTACATCCTTCTGTCTGTTGCTGATTCCACGCATGAAAAAAAGCTTCCACACCTGTCCAGACTGTGCATTATTACAAAACGGCACATCACATAACATCTCCTTCTTCTTAATACCTGAGACAATCAGTTTTTTGTCCGGTCTAACCATGGAGCTTATCCCATTTTGATCATAGAAGGACCTAAGCACCACATAAAAAAACGGTATCACAAACGAAACTGGTTTTCTTAAATCCTTCTCACACCAGCTCCATTTCTGGAAAAGCCGTCCTGCTAAATATTTGCACATGTCCGCAGTCCTGTTATTGCACTGGGATAATTTATAAATGTTCAAAAAATAATGCATTCTTAAAAATAAGTCAATGTTAGGAAAATCACAACCCCCATTTTCCACAGAACACATAACCATTCCTCTTCTTAGTTTCTCCATTTTGGATCCCCAAAAAAACACAAACAGTTTCCTTGTCACTCTCTTTGTCCAAAGCACAGCAGGTGGGAAAATCAAAGCAGTGTACAGCAGAAGCGGGAGATTCACAGACTTGATTACCAGCACTTTCCCTCTCAGCGACAGGTTCCTTAGTTTCCAAAAGTTCAACTTCTGATCCATTTTGTCTTCTAGAATCTTCAGGCTGCTTTTCCCTTTCAGTTCCTTCTCAAAGATGACACCAAGAACCTCAATTTCCTCCCTACTCTCCACTCCTGCCACGTTAACCTCAACCTGCCTCCCAAAGTTACAAAGCTGGCACTTTCCCCAATTCACCGCCATACCAGCCACACAACAAAAAATCCTTACGTGCAAATTCACTCTATTGAGATCCGCCTGTGAACCACAAGTAAAAACAATATCATCCATATAACTTAAAGACTTGACTGGACCCCCGGATCCCCCAGGAATAAAAACACCAGCCACACACTTGTCAACTTGCACACTTTTTAAAAGGGCCTCCACCACACAGATAAAAAGAATTGGTGACAGGGGACAACCCTGCCTAACTCCCGATAAAATATTAAAACTGGAACTCACATGCCCATTAACTAAAATCTGGCTACTGACCCCACAATAAAAACTCTTAATGACCATCAATAATTTATCCGGAACACCAAGGTGACTTAAAGCAGAGAACAAAAATCTATGTGATATTTTATCAAAGGCTTTCTCCAGGTCCACCGACTGTAACAAAAGAGCATTCTTATTCAAATTAGCCTGATAAATTAAGTCTCTTAGAAGCAGCAAATTATCTGAAATTTTCCTACCAGGCACTGCACATGCCTGATACTCCCCCACCATATCACCTATCACATCTGCCAGTCTACCAGCCACAATTTTAGAAATAATTTTGTAATCACTGTTTAACAATGTTATGGGCCTCCAATTTTTAATATCCCTCATGTCCCCTTTCTTATGAATCAGCGTAACAATCCCCCTACGCATAGAAACCGATAAAATCCCATGAGTAAAACCATATTGCACCACCCGGGAAAACTCCACACCTATAATATCCCAAAATCTAACATAAAATTCAGCAGGAAGACCATCACAGCCTGGCGTCTTGCCTTTCGCCAAGCCATCCACTGCCCGTCTAATTTCATCTTTCCCAACCTCCTCACTTAAAAACCCAATTTTCTCCTCAGGAATATTATTAGTTAATACTTTGCAATAATCATTAATTTCCGCATCACTGGCTCTACTATCGTTAGAGAAGAGTGTTTCATAAAAGGAAAGAATACTGCCAATCATCTCATCCCCAGATACCTCCCCTGCAGGAGAAAAAACAGACTTAAAAACCCCTTTAGGTTTAAAACATTTTTTAAAAAAGTATCTCGAACATTGCTCATTTTCCTCCATGTGCTTTATTTTTGCCTTAAACATAATAGTCTTCCCTTTTTCAATAAGTATCTTCTTCAGTTCGTCCTTCAAATCTGCAATCTCTTTATCCACCTCCATCCCCACTCTCTTAAACTTATGGAGTACTTCCAATTTTGAAATAACAGCAGCATCATGATCCCTTTTGGCTTTCGCTCTCCTAAAACACACCCCTTTAAAATAACATGCAAATTTCTCCTTAGCCCAGTCCCACCACTCTAGCAAAACTTTAAAAAGGTGCTGTTCAGACACACAAGACAAAAACACTTTATTAAAACCAACCTTAACACTCTCCTCTTCCAGCAGGCTTACGTTCAGCTTCCAGAGTCCCTTTCCAAAAGCCAGGGACTCAGCTATACACATATCTACCACTATCATCTTGTGGTCAGAAAAAGTCGTCATCACGTGGTTGCACTTGGCCACCTTAATCCCTTCAGACATAAAAACATAGTCAATTCGGGAAACACTACGTCCACTATCTGATATGTATGTGAACTTATCACTTGGCCCAACCATCAGACCAGCATCCGTGTAGCGTAAATCCTGCACAATCTGATTTAAAATATTAGACGTAACATCAGTCCTACCTTCCGTAGAGCTCTTACGATCTTTTGCGGATCTGACACAATTAAAATCTCCAGCCACTATAGTGAAGTCTCTGCCTGGTAAAAACAACTTTAGAGACTCCAAAAACCCAACTCTTGCTTGTTTATCAGCAGGGGCATAAACATTAAAAACCCGTACCCGCTGACCTAAAAAATCCACTAATAAAAACAAACATCTCCCAGGTACGATTACTTTAAACTCTAAAACCTTTAGACTGGAATTACACAGTAAAATGCCCACCCCTTCATTCCTGTTTTCTGAGCATGGGGACCAAAAAGATTGCCCCTTATTCCACTCACTCTCATGCGGGGCAGATTTAATTACACATTCCTGCAGACAGACAATATCTGCATTCACACTCTCAATGTAATCCAGTATCCCTGCTCTCCTACAAGCAGAACCAATCCCTCGTACATTCAGAGAAGCAACACACAACGCCATCATAACAACAGGAAGAAATCTCCACCATACCCGATCCATCATGAACCAGGAGAAAACCCACTCGTGCCACCCACTTTTCTACGTATATCAGGCGACTCAGAACTCGAGTCCCTGTTAGAATAACCTGGTCTTAGGGAGACTGGATCTTCCTGCCCCCCAGACCAACACCCCTCCACCTTACTTCTTTTAATCACGGAGGCATAACTCTCCTCCTTGCCATCATCTTCCTTCTCATTTTCACTCCAATCACTGTTAACCCTATCACGCTGCTGAGGGGTTATAGTTCCATCCGAATCAGAATCCTCCTCCTCCAAAACCTCCATTTCCTCACCCCCATCTCTTCCCAAAACAGGATTCACTGACTCCGCCATATTAGACAAATCCATCCCATCACCCGGGCCATGCACATCAGCTACTTTGTTTATTACTTCCAGCCCCTCCCTCAAACCAACTTTCTTCTGGCTCCGCCCCTTTTCCTCCATCTTGGGCACCGCATGGTCTCTTCCCCTACCACCATCTTGTTTTTGGCTTTCCCCCTCTGAGTCTGAGCCTTCGCCCTCCTCCCCACTTTCCTGCCGAGTCTTCTTCTGCCTCTCTTCAGCGTCCACCTGTGACCTAGGAATCTGAGCCCACAATCTACATTTCCTTGCAAGGTGATCTGCATGTCCACACAAATCACACACCTTATTCATTGGGCAACCACTTGCAACATGCCCAGATTTCCCACAACCTCTACAAACATCACCTTGCACTGGACAATCTTTCTGAACATGTCCAAACTCATGACACTTCCTACAATATTCCATCTGTCCATTATAAAAACAAAATCCCCTTTCTCCTCCGATAGAAAACTGTGCAGGAATGCTCTTGGCACCCCCAATAGCTCTATCATCCGGTCTCAGTTTTACAACATATCTCCTCTTGCCATTTAGATAATTGTATTTGTTCTTCATTCTTCCCAAAAATTTAACCTCACTACAATACCGAGCTAAAAAATTGGAAACAGTCTCATCCGGAACTTTAGGGTTATACATGTGCACAACCACATACTTATATGTCTGCTGGAACAGAGGTTCCAGTGCAATAAACTCTAGGCATTTCAATTCCTTTTCTTCCTTCATTCGTACCAACTCCATGTAGACTCTCTGGCAAATACTCAAAGAAACAAAAGTGATATCATAAATTCCTTGTTTCTGAAAATCCTGCAGTGCCAATACATCCGTTACCTTCAAGCCATTAATGTTCTTCAAGACATCAACGCAAACTTGGTAAAAACCGATTTCTCCTTCATGACCTGCAGCCACCTTCAGACGGACCGAGTCCTCTAATCCACGTGTTTTCTCCACCATTTTTACAGCAGATAAACACAATCACCGCTCAATCGCACACTAGGGCCCCACAAGGGGGAACCCCAGTCACAACTGCCCTCCAAACAACACCAGCAGCAGAAAACCACCACTGATCTTGCCAAAAGGCCGAGAAGCGATAACCAGAATTGGTTTCAAACTACGGAGCCACCCAAGGATCCTGAAAAGTCCATTTGTGGAGATGAGCTCCTGGACTCCCGTTAAGAAGACATGTTGTCAACCTCTAGATCCCTTACATGCCTGCACTTTTCGGCTTGCTGCTGCTGCAATCCACGCGTTTTAGATCTGCATAACTCCACCTCTTTAAACACAGCACCTTCACCCCCTGCTGTTCCCACCCGCCTCAACACCGTTGGAAGGGAGGAGAACCAATTAAGGCGGGGGGTGGGGTGGAACGAGCAGCTGTCTACCCTTAGCAGGAGGGCTCCTGATTACATACCTCTCCTGCTGCTGCTGCTGCTGGCTGTCCAGCAGCAGACTGAAGGTGGCTGCTGCTGTGCACAGGTATATAAAGGCTCAGAGCCTATTATGACACGCGCAGCCAGCGTTCCATTGCCACATTCCATCTACTGCAGGCAGGATACCTGGCTGGCTGAATGTCGCTGAGAAGCTCACAGAGACCGCCATAAGCAACAGTTTAACAGAATGCCACAGACTAATCAACCAAACTTTTTGGGTTGGGTTCTCTTTTATAGTCTGCAGGCATTAAATGAAAGAAGTCAGTGTTCCAGCAGAAGGAGACAACGTTTCAGAAAAGGCATTGTAGCAAACCAAAAAAGAAATTTTAAGCGCAGCAGAGTAACCAGCGCACATACCTGTTAGCTCAGGTGAGTTTAAAAGGCTGCTGTTGATAACAAGGGCATTTGCTAAATAGATGGTGTGTGTGCAACAATATACTGAAAGGTCAATTATATTGTGCAGCTTATCTCACCACCTGTAGTTATTTAGGTGAAAGCTCCAAAATGCTTGCCTAATATGTCTGTTTATCCAAAAGGAAGTAAAAAGGGAGAGCTAGAAAGATAGCATTGCATCACATTACATGGCAATGCAATGCACAGTTGCTGAAGTTGAACCAAAATGAGCTTGTAATCTGGCTTCTGCAACTTTGAACATGAAAAATCCAATGAGGAGAAGAAAAGCAAAGCCAAAGAGTCCATCCCAAAATCCGACAAACAAGCAAAATGAACAAAAAACATTGAATTCAATTCTTTCTGATTTTAGAAACTGCATTAAAGAAGGGGTGCACCGGTCCTGGAGATACTGCAATACCAGGTCAATGCGTGGAGTGGACAGAGCAAGCTCTTTTTCCATCTCCCTGTTCTAAAAATCCATTTAATATATGGTCCCCAGATAGGGGACGTATCAGATATTAAACTGATAAGAACAGATACTACACTTGATCTTAGCCAAAAGGCCGAGAAGCGATAACCAGAATTGGTTTCAAACTACGGAGCCACCCAAGGATCCTGAAAAGTCCATTTGTGGAGATGAGCTCCTGGACTCCCGTTAAGAAGACATGTTGTCAACCTCTAGATCCCTTACATGCCTGCACTTTTCGGCTTGCTGCTGCTGCAATCCACGCGTTTTAGATCTGCATAACTCCACCTCTTTAAACACAGCACCTTCACCCCCTGCTGTTCCCACCCGCCTCAACACCGTTGGAAGGGAGGAGAACCAATTAAGGCGGGGGGGGGGGGGTGGAACGAGCAGCTGTCTACCCTTAGCAGGAGGGCTCCTGATTACAAACCTCTCCTGCTGCTGCTGCTGCTGGCTGTCCAGCAGCAGACTGAAGGTGGCTGCTGCTGTGCACAGGTATATAAAGGCTCAGAGCCTATTATGACACGCGCAGCCAGCGTTCCATTGCCACATTCCATCTACTGCAGGCAGGATACCTGGCTGGCTGAATGTCGCTGAGAAGCTCACAGAGACCGCCATAAGCAACAGTTTAACAGAATGCCACAGACTAATCAACCAAACTTTTTGGGTTGGGTTCTCTTTTATAGTCTGCAGGCATTAAATGAAAGAAGTCAGTGTTCCAGCAGAAGGAGACAACGTTTCAGAAAAGGCATTGTAGCAAACCAAAAAAGAAATTTTAAGCGCAGCAGAGTAACCAGCGCACATACCTGTTAGCTCAGGTGAGTTTAAAAGGCTGCTGTTGATAACAAGGGCATTTGCTAAATAGATGGTGTGTGTGCAACAATATACTGAAAGGTCAATTATATTGTGCAGCTTATCTCACCACCTGTAGTTATTTAGGTGAAAGCTCCAAAATGCTTGCCTAATATGTCTGTTTATCCAAAAGGAAGTAAAAAGGGAGAGCTAGAAAGATAGCATTGCATCACATTACATGGCAATGCAATGCACAGTTGCTGAAGTTGAACCAAAATGAGCTTGTAATCTGGCTTCTGCAACTTTGAACATGAAAAATCCAATGAGGAGAAGAAAAGCAAAGCCAAAGAGTCCATCCCAAAATCCGACAAACAAGCAAAATGAACAAAAAACATTGAATTCAATTCTTTCTGATTTTAGAAACTGCATTAAAGAAGGGGTGCACCGGTCCTGGAGATACTGCAATACCAGGTCAATGCGTGGAGTGGACAGAGCAAGCTCTTTTTCCATGTCCCTGTTCTAAAAATCCATTTAATATATGGTCCCCAGATAGGGGACGTATCAGATATTAAACTGATAAGAACAGATACTACACTTGATCTTAGCCAAAAGGCCGAGAAGCGATAACCAGAATTGGTTTCAAACTACGGAGCCACCCAAGGATCCTGAAAAGTCCATTTGTGGAGATGAGCTCCTGGACTCCCGTTAAGAAGACATGTTGTCAACCTCTAGATCCCTTACATGCCTGCACTTTTCGGCTTGCTGCTGCTGCAGTCCACGCGTTTTAGATCTGCATAACTCCACCTCTTTAAACACAGCACCTTCACCCCCTGCTGTTCCCACCCGCCTCAACACCGTTGGAAGGGAGGAGAACCAATTAAGGCGGGGGGTGGGGTGGAACGAGCAGCTGTCTACCCTTAGCAGGAGGGCTCCTGATTACATACCTCTCCTGCTGCTGCTGCTGCTGGCTGTCCAGCAGCAGACTGAAGGTGGCTGCTGCTGTGCACAGGTATATAAAGGCTCAGAGCCTATTATGACACGCGCAGCCAGCGTTCCATTGCCACATTCCATCTACTGCAGGCAGGATACCTGGCTGGCTGAATGTCGCTGAGAAGCTCACAGAGACCGCCATAAGCAACAGTTTAACAGAATGCCACAGACTAATCAACCAAACTTTTTGGGTTGGGTTCTCTTTTATAGTCTGCAGGCATTAAATGAAAGAAGTCAGTGTTCCAGCAGAAGGAGACAACGTTTCAGAAAAGGCATTGTAGCAAACCAAAAAAGAAATTTTAAGCGCAGCAGAGTAACCAGCGCACATACCTGTTAGCTCAGGTGAGTTTAAAAGGCTGCTGTTGATAACAAGGGCATTTGCTAAATAGATGGTGTGTGTGCAACAATATACTGAAAGGTCAATTATATTGTGCAGCTTATCTCACCACCTGTAGTTATTTAGGTGAAAGCTCCAAAATGCTTGCCTAATATGTCTGTTTATCCAAAAGGAAGTAAAAAGGGAGAGCTAGAAAGATAGCATTGCATCACATTACATGGCAATGCAATGCACAGTTGCTGAAGTTGAACCAAAATGAGCTTGTAATCTGGCTTCTGCAACTTTGAACATGAAAAATCCAATGAGGAGAAGAAAAGCAAAGCCAAAGAGTCCATCCCAAAATCCGACAAACAAGCAAAATGAACAAAAAACATTGAATTCAATTCTTTCTGATTTTAGAAACTGCATTAAAGAAGGGGTGCACCGGTCCTGGAGATACTGCAATACCAGGTCAATGCGTGGAGTGGACAGAGCAAGCTCTTTTTCCATCTCCCTGTTCTAAAAATCCATTTAATATATGGTCCCCAGATAGGGGACGTATCAGATATTAAACTGATAAGAACAGATACTACACTTGATCTTAGCCAAAAGGCCGAGAAGCGATAACCAGAATTGGTTTCAAACTACGGAGCCACCCAAGGATCCTGAAAAGTCCATTTGTGGAGATGAGCTCCTGGACTCCCGTTAAGAAGACATGTTGTCAACCTCTAGATCCCTTACATGCCTGCACTTTTCAGCTTGCTGCTGCTGCAATCCACGCGTTTTAGATCTGCATAACTCCACCTCTTTAAACACAGCACCTTCACCCCCTGCTGTTCCCACCCGCCTCAACACCGTTGGAAGGGAGGAGAACCAATTAAGGCGGGGGGTGGGGTGGAACGAGCAGCTGTCTACCCTTAGCAGGAGGGCTCCTGATTACATACCTCTCCTGCTGCTGCTGCTGCTGGCTGTCCAGCAGCAGACTGAAGGTGGCTGCTGCTGTGCACAGGTATATAAAGGCTCAGAGCCTATTATGACACGCGCAGCCAGCGTTCCATTGCCACATTCCATCTACTGCAGGCAGGATACCTGGCTGGCTGAATGTCGCTGAGAAGCTCACAGAGACCGCCATAAGCAACAGTTTAACAGAATGCCACAGACTAATCAACCAAACTTTTTGGGTTGGGTTCTCTTTTATAGTCTGCAGGCATTAAATGAAAGAAGTCAGTGTTCCAGCAGAAGGAGACAACGTTTCAGAAAAGGCATTGTAGCAAACCAAAAAAGAAATTTTAAGCGCAGCAGAGTAACCAGCGCACATACCTGTTAGCTCAGGTGAGTTTAAAAGGCTGCTGTTGATAACAAGGGCATTTGCTAAATAGATGGTGTGTGTGCAACAATATACTGAAAGGTCAATTATATTGTGCAGCTTATCTCACCACCTGTAGTTATTTAGGTGAAAGCTCCAAAATGCTTGCCTAATATGTCTGTTTATCCAAAAGGAAGTAAAAAGGGAGAGCTAGAAAGATAGCATTGCATCACATTACATGGCAATGCAATGCACAGTTGCTGAAGTTGAACCAAAATGAGCTTGTAATCTGGCTTCTGCAACTTTGAACATGAAAAATCCAATGAGGAGAAGAAAAGCAAAGCCAAAGAGTCCATCCCAAAATCCGACAAACAAGCAAAATGAACAAAAAACATTGAATTCAATTCTTTCTGATTTTAGAAACTGCATTAAAGAAGGGGTGCACCGGTCCTGGAGATACTGCAATACCAGGTCAATGCGTGGAGTGGACAGAGCAAGCTCTTTTTCCATCTCCCTGTTCTAAAAATCCATTTAATATATGGTCCCCAGATAGGGGACGTATCAGATATTAAACTGATAAGAACAGATACTACACTTGATCTTAGCCAAAAGGCCGAGAAGCGATAACCAGAATTGGTTTCAAACTACGGAGCCACCCAAGGATCCTGAAAAGTCCATTTGTGGAGATGAGCTCCTGGACTCCCGTTAAGAAGACATGTTGTCAACCTCTAGATCCCTTACATGCCTGCACTTTTCGGCTTGCTGCTGCTGCAATCCACGCGTTTTAGATCTGCATAACTCCACCTCTTTAAACACAGCACCTTCACCCCCTGCTGTTCCCACCCGCCTCAACACCGTTGGAAGGGAGGAGAACCAATTAAGGCGTGGGGTGGGGAGGAACGAGCAGCTGTCTACCCTTAGCAGGAGGGCTCCTGATTACATACCTCTCCTGCTGCTGCTGCTGCTGGCTGTCCAGCAGCAGACTGAAGGTGGCTGCTGCTGTGCACAGGTATATAAAGGCTCAGAGCCTATTATGACACGCGCAGCCAGCGTTCCATTGCCACATTCCATCTACTGCAGGCAGGATACCTGGCTGGCTGAATGTCGCTGAGAAGCTCACAGAGACCGCCATAAGCAACAGTTTAACAGAATGCCACAGACTAATCAACCAAACTTTTTGGGTTGGGTTCTCTTTTATAGTCTGCAGGCATTAAATGAAAGAAGTCAGTGTTCCAGCAGAAGGAGACAACGTTTCAGAAAAGGCATTGTAGCAAACCAAAAAAGAAATTTTAAGCGCAGCAGAGTAACCAGCGCACATACCTGTTAGCTCAGGTGAGTTTAAAAGGCTGCTGTTGATAACAAGGGCATTTGCTAAATAGATGGTGTGTGTGTAACAATATACTGAAAGGTCAATTATATTGTGCAGCTTATCTCACCACCTGTAGTTATTTAGGTGAAAGCTCCAAAATGCTTGCCTAATATGTCTGTTTATCCAAAAGGAAGTAAAAAGGGAGAGCTAGAAAGATAGCATTGCATCACATTACATGGCAATGCAATGCACAGTTGCTGAAGTTGAACCAAAATGAGCTTGTAATCTGGCTTCTGCAACTTTGAACATGAAAAATCCAATGAGGAGAAGAAAAGCAAAGCCAAAGAGTCCATCCCAAAATCCGACAAACAAGCAAAATGAACAAAAAACATTGAATTCAATTCTTTCTGATTTTAGAAACTGCATTAAAGAAGGGGTGCACCGGTCCTGGAGATACTGCAATACCAGGTCAATGCGTGGAGTGGACAGAGCAAGCTCTTTTTCCATCTCCCTGTTCTAAAAATCCATTTAATATATGGTCCCCAGATAGGGGACGTATCAGATATTAAACTGATAAGAACAGATACTACACTTGATCTTAGCCAAAAGGCCGAGAAGCGATAACCAGAATTGGTTTCAAACTACGGAGCCACCCAAGGATCCTGAAAAGTCCATTTGTGGAGATGAGCTCCTGGACTCCCGTTAAGAAGACATGTTGTCAACCTCTAGATCCCTTACATGCCTGTACTTTTCGGCTTGCTGCTGCTGCAATCCACGCGTTTTAGATCTGCATAACTCCACCTCTTTAAACACAGCACCTTCACCCCCTGCTGTTCCCACCCGCCTCAACACCGTTGGAAGGGAGGAGAACCAATTAAGGCGTGGGGTGGGGAGGAACGAGCAGCTGTCTACCCTTAGCAGGAGGGCTCCTGATTACATACCTCTCCTGCTGCTGCTGCTGCTGGCTGTCCAGCAGCAGACTGAAGGTGGCTGCTGCTGTGCACAGGTATATAAAGGCTCAGAGCCTATTATGACACGCGCAGCCAGCGTTCCATTGCCACATTCCATCTACTGCAGGCAGGATACCTGGCTGGCTGAATGTCGCTGAGAAGCTCACAGAGACCGCCATAAGCAACAGTTTAACAGAATGCCACAGACTAATCAACCAAACTTTTTGGGTTGGGTTCTCTTTTATAGTCTGCAGGCATTAAATGAAAGAAGTCAGTGTTCCAGCAGAAGGAGACAACGTTTCAGAAAAGGCATTGTAGCAAACCAAAAAAGAAATTTTAAGCGCAGCAGAGTAACCAGCGCACATACCTGTTAGCTCAGGTGAGTTTAAAAGGCTGCTGTTGATAACAAGGGCATTTGCTAAATAGATGGTGTGTGTGCAACAATATACTGAAAGGTCAATTATATTGTGCAGCTTATCTCACCACCTGTAGTTATTTAGGTGAAAGCTCCAAAATGCTTGCCTAATATGTCTGTTTATCCAAAAGGAAGTAAAAAGGGAGAGCTAGAAAGATAGCATTGCATCACATTACATGGCAATGCAATGCACAGTTGCTGAAGTTGAACCAAAATGAGCTTGTAATCTGGCTTCTGCAACTTTGAACATGAAAAATCCAATGAGGAGAAGAAAAGCAAAGCCAAAGAGTCCATCCCAAAATCCGACAAACAAGCAAAATGAACAAAAAACATTGAATTCAATTCTTTCTGATTTTAGAAACTGCATTAAAGAAGGGGTGCACCGGTCCTGGAGATACTGCAATACCAGGTCAATGCGTGGAGTGGACAGAGCAAGCTCTTTTTCCATCTCCCTGTTCTAAAAATCCATTTAATATATGGTCCCCAGATAGGGGACGTATCAGATATTAAACTGATAAGAACAGATACTACACTTGATCTTAGCCAAAAGGCCGAGAAGCGATAACCAGAATTGGTTTCAAACTACGGAGCCACCCAAGGATCCTGAAAAGTCCATTTGTGGAGATGAGCTCCTGGACTCCCGTTAAGAAGACATGTTGTCAACCTCTAGATCCCTTACATGCCTGCACTTTTCGGCTTGCTGCTGCTGCAATCCACGCGTTTTAGATCTGCATAACTCCACCTCTTTAAACACAGCACCTTCACCCCCTGCTGTTCCCACCCGCCTCAACACCGTTGGAAGGGAGGAGAACCAATTAAGGCGGGGGGGGGGGGTGGAACGAGCAGCTGTCTACCCTTAGCAGGAGGGCTCCTGATTACAAACCTCTCCTGCTGCTGCTGCTGCTGGCTGTCCAGCAGCAGACTGAAGGTGGCTGCTGCTGTGCACAGGTATATAAAGGCTCAGAGCCTATTATGACACGCGCAGCCAGCGTTCCATTGCCACATTCCATCTACTGCAGGCAGGATACCTGGCTGGCTGAATGTCGCTGAGAAGCTCACAGAGACCGCCATAAGCAACAGTTTAACAGAATGCCACAGACTAATCAACCAAACTTTTTGGGTTGGGTTCTCTTTTATAGTCTGCAGGCATTAAATGAAAGAAGTCAGTGTTCCAGCAGAAGGAGACAACGTTTCAGAAAAGGCATTGTAGCAAACCAAAAAAGAAATTTTAAGCGCAGCAGAGTAACCAGCGCACATACCTGTTAGCTCAGGTGAGTTTAAAAGGCTGCTGTTGATAACAAGGGCATTTGCTAAATAGATGGTGTGTGTGCAACAATATACTGAAAGGTCAATTATATTGTGCAGCTTATCTCACCACCTGTAGTTATTTAGGTGAAAGCTCCAAAATGCTTGCCTAATATGTCTGTTTATCCAAAAGGAAGTAAAAAGGGAGAGCTAGAAAGATAGCATTGCATCACATTACATGGCAATGCAATGCACAGTTGCTGAAGTTGAACCAAAATGAGCTTGTAATCTGGCTTCTGCAACTTTGAACATGAAAAATCCAATGAGGAGAAGAAAAGCAAAGCCAAAGAGTCCATCCCAAAATCCGACAAACAAGCAAAATGAACAAAAAACATTGAATTCAATTCTTTCTGATTTTAGAAACTGCATTAAAGAAGGGGTGCACCGGTCCTGGAGATACTGCAATACCAGGTCAATGCGTGGAGTGGACAGAGCAAGCTCTTTTTCCATCTCCCTGTTCTAAAAATCCATTTAATATATGGTCCCCAGATAGGGGACGTATCAGATATTAAACTGATAAGAACAGATACTACACTTGATCTTAGCCAAAAGGCCGAGAAGCGATAACCAGAATTGGTTTCAAACTACGGAGCCACCCAAGGATCCTGAAAAGTCCATTTGTGGAGATGAGCTCCTGGACTCCCGTTAAGAAGACATGTTGTCAACCTCTAGATCCCTTACATGCCTGCACTTTTCGGCTTGCTGCTGCTGCAATCCACGCGTTTTAGATCTGCATAACTCCACCTCTTTAAACACAGCACCTTCACCCCCTGCTGTTCCCACCCGCCTCAACACCGTTGGAAGGGAGGAGAACCAATTAAGGCGGGGGGTGGGGTGGAACGAGCAGCTGTCTACCCTTAGCAGGAGGGCTCCTGATTACATACCTCTCCTGCTGCTGCTGCTGCTGGCTGTCCAGCAGCAGACTGAAGGTGGCTGCTGCTGTGCACAGGTATATAAAGGCTCAGAGCCTATTATGACACGCGCAGCCAGCGTTCCATTGCCACATTCCATCTACTGCAGGCAGGATACCTGGCTGGCTGAATGTCGCTGAGAAGCTCACAGAGACCGCCATAAGCAACAGTTTAACAGAATGCCACAGACTAATCAACCAAACTTTTTGGGTTGGGTTCTCTTTTATAGTCTGCAGGCATTAAATGAAAGAAGTCAGTGTTCCAGCAGAGGGAGACAACGTTTCAGAAAAGGCATTGTAGCAAACCAAAAAAGAAATTTTAAGCGCAGCAGAGTAACCAGCGCACATACCTGTTAGCTCAGGTGAGTTTAAAAGGCTGCTGTTGATAACAAGGGCATTTGCTAAATAGATGGTGTGTGTGCAACAATATACTGAAAGGTCAATTATATTGTGCAGCTTATCTCACCACCTGTAGTTATTTAGGTGAAAGCTCCAAAATGCTTGCCTAATATGTCTGTTTATCCAAAAGGAAGTAAAAAGGGAGAGCTAGAAAGATAGCATTGCATCACATTACATGGCAATGCAATGCACAGTTGCTGAAGTTGAACCAAAATGAGCTTGTAATCTGGCTTCTGCAACTTTGAACATGAAAAATCCAATGAGGAGAAGAAAAGCAAAGCCAAAGAGTCCATCCCAAAATCCGACAAACAAGCAAAATGAACAAAAAACATTGAATTCAATTCTTTCTGATTTTAGAAACTGCATTAAAGAAGGGGTGCACCGGTCCTGGAGATACTGCAATACCAGGTCAATGCGTGGAGTGGACAGAGCAAGCTCTTTTTCCATCTCCCTGTTCTAAAAATCCATTTAATATATGGTCCCCAGATAGGGGACGTATCAGATATTAAACTGATAAGAACAGATTTTTTTTAATTTGGCTATCCCCTGCAGAGGGATAAAACCGTTTATTAAAACTTTAACAATTTACAAGCATAATTACACAAATACCAAACATTAAAAGACAAATGAAATTTACAAAACAAAAAAATACAAAGATTTTAAATAATTAGGTTCCATTGGTCAACAAGCCATTTTTTGGAAATATGTACATTCTTCTTTTTGTCAATTAAATAATAAGTATACATTTCACATAAACATAAACTTAAAACATCATTCACTGATAAAACATCTTGTTTAAAAATAGCAATGTTGCGCGCTTTCCAGAGAGATGACTTGGCGCAGTTCACTGTCTTCCAAGCCATTGTGTACTGGTCCATTGTGGGGCATTCCATAAGTCCGTATAGCACAGTTTTATATGTAAAGTCCTTGAGGTCTGCCACCCTTTCCAGTAGGGGGAGCAGTCTTCTCCAGAAATCCTTTGCAAAATTACATGTCCATAATAGATGTTCCACCGTTTCCTCGTCTTGGCATCCGGCTCTTGGGCAGATGGCAGACCTCACAAATCCTCTTCTGTATTGGAATGCCCGGCAAGGAAGACAGCGGTGCATGCAACTCCAAGCCAGATCTCTCTGTTCATTAAAAAGATAAAAAACGTTAATCATTTTCCAGATAGACATAGATTTGTCATCATCATATCTGTCAACATTACATATTTCCTCACTTTTACGTATTTCTTTAATTAGTTTCTTACTATTTCTTAATTCCTCTATTTTCTTAGTCCCTAAATTAAAATCGGACACTATTTTCCTTAAAATCTCATAATGCGTCGACAAATTAAAAGCATGGGGCACAGATATATTAACTTCATACCATCCAAACTTTCTCATAAAAAATCCTGTATTAAAACGCATAAAAAAGGACCAATAGTGATTCTTAAAAAGGGCATTAAAACAGTAAACGAACAGATGGATTAAAAGAAACCTATTAAAATCTGGAAAATCTTTACCACCTTTTACTTTTGATTTCATCACGATTTCTCTTTTCAGCTTTTCCATTTTTGAGTTCCAAAAGAAGGTAAAGCAGGTTTTGGTTATCTTTTTTAAAACATTAACAGGCGGGGGGAAAACCATGCTAAGATACAATAAAAGAGGTAAAATCACCATCTTTAAAACCAATACTTTACCCTCCATTGTAAGTCTCCTCATGTTCCACATACATATTTTCGTATTTACTTTCTGTGTAACTGTTTCCCAACTATTATAACCATCATTATTTTCAGTGAATGATATACCTAAAATGGAAATGGATTCGGAGACATTAATTGGTACATCACGTAAAATCATCCCCCCAACACTTAAAATGTTACACTTATTAAAATTGATTTTAAAACCAGAAGCTAGACAAAAGGATTGCACTTGATGGAGAGTGGCCGTAAGTGATGGTGCATCTGTACACAAGACCGCCACGTCATCCATGTAGCCTACAACCTTGGCCTCCAAACCACCGCTTCCAGGCAGAGGGACACCGCATATCTGTTTATTTTGGCGTATTGCACATAACATTGGTTCCAGTGCACAGATAAACAGTAGGGGGGACAGAGGGCATCCCTGTTTCACCCCTGACCGTAAAAATACCTCTTGTGTCTTAAAACCATTCACTAAAATCTTACTTGTACAATCCTTGTAAAATGCTTTAAGCGATAGTAAAAACCCTTCTGGTATGCCCATTTTCTCTAAAACTTTAAAAAGATAAAAGTGTGAGACACGGTCAAATGCTTTTTCAAAATCAATAGATAAAATCGCCATTTTCCCCTTTCTGTCTTTCACATCCTCAATACAGTCTTTCACTAAATTCAGATTGTCCCATATACTGCGCCCCGGCACCCCACACACTTGATTAGAATGAATAACTTTGCTGATGACTTCTTTTAGACGATTTGCACAAATTTTAGCCATTATTTTATAGTCACAATTTAAAAGTGTTATTGGTCTCCAGTTTTCTAATTTTGATTTATCACCTTTTTTGTATAGGAGGGAGACTTCACCTTTCTTCCAGGAATTTAATAAAACCTTATTATTAAAAACCTCAGTAAACAAATAAAACAAATCATCTTTTAAAATATCATAAAAACATACATAAAATTCTATTGGGATGCCATCAGGACCAGGGACCTTTCCAGTTTTAAAACTTTTAATAGTTTTTAACACTTCTTGTTCCGTTAAAACTTGGGATAAAAACTCTTGGGATGCGGGATCTAAAACAGCTGTTAGTCCTTGCAGCGAATCATCCATTAATTTATTATCTATATTTTTTCCATTAAAAAGATTAGAAAAAAAAAACTCAACTTTACCCAGCATATTTTTTATATTATTCTCACCATCTATATGGTCAATTATCACTTTTTCTTTTTTATTTTTCCTAAAAAAACATCTGGAACACTTTTCATTTTCTTCTATATGTTGTACTCTAGAACGAAAAATTATCTCTTTTCCTTTTTGTTCTAGCCATTTTGAAATCTCTTCTTTAAGTTTGAAATATCAAGTTGTACATCTATCCCATTGTCTCTGAGCTTAAATAATGTTTGTAGGCGGGTATTTAAAATTCTATATTCTTCATATTTTTCTTTGGCTCTACATATACTCTTTTTAATAAAAAAGTCTTTTATTTTTACTTTCATTCTATCCCACCATACACTCATAGTCTCATTTGTTTTTTTCCCTTTTCTACATTTCCTATAAAACTCAATAAAATCTGATAAAATCTGCGGGTCGGTTAAAAGGGATACGTTCATTTTCCAGCTTTTCTTACCACATTTTTTGTTGTCATTTACTTTTATGGTAAAGGATAAAAGTTTATGGTCTGAAAATATATTAGTTAAAACTTCACATTTGGCAGGTATTGTTTTATCTGAACCAAAAATAAAATCAATCCTAGAGCTACAATTAGCATTGCTCCAAGTGAAACCGGCATCCTCTGGGCTGTCACTATGACACTCTTTATATATGTCTATCAATTTAGCATCTTTGACTATATCATGTAGCATACCTGAGGTTTTATCGTAGTTCCTGCTTACAGAGCTGGAGCGCCGGTTTTCACCTTTTAAAACACAATTAAAATCCCCTGCTAAGATAAAAGGTTCAGAGTTATTAATAAATAATGGTAAAAGATCAAGCATTTCGGCTCTTTCATTTTTCTCTGGGGATCCATAAAAATTTAAAAACTGCCATCTAATACCATCAATAAAAGCTTTCACTAATAAAATACGACCTGGTAAAATTTCCTGAATAAAATCAATTAAAACGTTCCCTTTAAAAAGTATGGCTACACCCGCTGATCCTGCAGCATTCGATCCGGACCAGACAGATGGCCCACACTTCCACTCATCTTTATATTTTTGATATGACATTTCATGTGGGATATTACATTCTTGCAGAAAAAATACAGATGCAGTAAAACACGTAAAAAAATTAAAAAGAGCAGTTCTTCTCGTGTTAGATTTTATGCCTCTCACGTTGAGGGAAATACCTTTGAGTTCAGCCATCATTAGAAAATGTAGAAATTTTACTTAGGTAACTAAGAGCAACGGATTTACCTGTCCGATGAACCTGATCAGACCACTGGGCTTGCGCCTCCCTCCTCATCTGATAGTATCGTCACGAGAGTCTCCGTGGAGGAGGAAAGATTACCACATTTATATAAACCCGACGCTACACTGGCATAGCTCGGAGGGCTGGCTGGCAGAACCCGCTGGGTCTCCATTGGCTGGCCATGCAGTTCCTCATCAGGTGGGTCCCCGAGGGGTTCCGCCGCCCCTGTTTGACCTGTAGAAGGTCGTCCTATAGGAGGAGGTTGCGCACAAGGCAGAGCCTCTGACTCTTCAGAGGCAGCAAGATCCCGGTCCCCACCTGTAGCAGCGGAGACCGAAACCCCTGAGGGTCCAGCGTCCACGTCCCCTTCTGGAGAAGTGTCCATCTGTTCACCTCCTGCTGCCTCCTCCGAACCACCCTTTTTCTTTTTCTTAGGACCCACCTTTATCCACTCAGCACCCTCAGCACTAGGAGACCCAGACTGGGCATGGGCTTCTGTGTCGGCCTTTTGCCGGTCCCTTTTGACCTTACCAGTAGTGCCCTTCTGCTCCTTCTCAGCCCTCCTTTTGGACTCCCGCAGGTCCTGCAGCCAGGTTTTGGGATTTGGTATTTTACCTGTCATAGACTCTGGAGACACTTCACTATTTGGTACGCCCTTATTATCTCCAGAGGCTCCAGGTTGTTGTTCCTCCTCCTGAGGGGTGGTCTGATCTTTTGGTCCTTGGTCGGACGTCTTGGACTTCCCCTTTTGCTCATCTTCCCGAAATCTGTGAGGGCAAGAAAAATAAAAGTGACCTGGAGTCTGGCAAAAACTGCATTTCTTTTCCTTAGGGCATTCTTTTGTCTCATGTTCTTCACTAGCACAATTTCTACATGATACATGACAGTTTTCTTTTGAATGACCATAGCGCCCACAATTTCTGCAATATACTGGCATCCCAGAAAAGAAGAAATCCCCATTTGTTTGCCCAATTTTGAAACGGGCAGGGGGGAGCCGTATACCACCTGGTGTATTTGGATCTCTTGTACACTTCACAAGGAATTTCCACTTAGATGTCCATATGTTATATTCGTTTAATATCTTCCCAATACATTTAACACTTTTAAAATAAATTGCTAGAAATGACATTACTTCTGGAGCAGAAACAAAGGGCGAAAATATTTTTACAATAACCAGTCTTACCTCATCCAGGACGTGCTCAACAATTTGTATCCCTTTCAAAACAGGACTATTTTCAACTTTTTTTAACTTTTCTAGTACATCTCTAAAAATACCTTCTCCGGTGAATGTGATGTCATAGTCACCTCTTCTGGGATAATCCTGGATGGAGAGAATTTCATTCCTTTGTACGCCAAGAAGGTTCCTGAGCACGTCCTGGACTACATACCCTAATTTCCTCATATCCGAGCCACCCGCCGTGAAGTGAACTCGGATAGAGTTTTTTAGCCTCGCATAAAGAGGCACGAGGTTAGGGTCAACCTCCATGGAAAAACGCAACAAGGTTGCAAATTGCAGCCGCTTGCAATCTGCGCTCCCAGTGTTCTTGCAGCGAAAAACACCTGGAAGCTGGGGGATCGCAACTCGTTACCCTGGGACTAAGCCCTCTCCCTAATAGCAGCAAGCAGGTTAAGTCCACCAAAGTGGACGATCCTGCCAGGCCAAGGAGAGGGGTACCCGAGTGCCCTTCAACCACAATCTCCTGCAATAAAGCACTTGATCGTAGCCAAAAGGCCGAGAAGCGATAACCAGAATTGGTTTCAAACTACGGAGCCACCCAAGGATCCTGAAAAGTCCATTTGTGGAGATGAGCTCCTGGACTCCCGTTAAGAAGACATGTTGTCAACCTCTAGATCCCTTACATGCCTGCACTTTTCGGCTTGCTGCTGCTGCAATCCACGCGTTTTAGATCTGCATAACTCCACCTCTTTAAACACAGCACCTTCACCCCCTGCTGTTCCCACCCGCCTCAACACCGTTGGACGGGAGGAGAACCAATTAAGGCGGGGGGTGGGGTGGAACGAGCAGCTGTCTACCCTTAGCAGGAGGGCTCCTGATTACATACCTCTCCTGCTGCTGCTGCTGCTGGCTGTCCAGCAGCAGACTGAAGGTGGCTGCTGCTGTGCACAGGTATATAAAGGCTCAGAGCCTATTATGACACGCGCAGCCAGCGTTCCATTGCCACATTCCATCTACTGCAGGCAGGATACCTGGCTGGCTGAATGTCGCTGAGAAGCTCACAGAGACCGCCATAAGCAACAGTTTAACAGAATGCCACAGACTAATCAACCAAACTTTTTGGGTTGGGTTCTCTTTTATAGTCTGCAGGCATTAAATGAAAGAAGTCAGTGTTCCAGCAGAAGGAGACAACGTTTCAGAAAAGGCATTGTAGCAAACCAAAAAAGAAATTTTAAGCGCAGCAGAGTAACCAGCGCACATACCTGTTAGCTCAGGTGAGTTTAAAAGGCTGCTGTTGATAACAAGGGCATTTGCTAAATAGATGGTGTGTGTGCAACAATATACTGAAAGGTCAATTATATTGTGCAGCTTATCTCACCACCTGTAGTTATTTAGGTGAAAGCTCCAAAATGCTTGCCTAATATGTCTGTTTATCCAAAAGGAAGTAAAAAGGGAGAGCTAGAAAGATAGCATTGCATCACATTACATGGCAATGCAATGCACAGTTGCTGAAGTTGAACCAAAATGAGCTTGTAATCTGGCTTCTGCAACTTTGAACATGAAAAATCCAATGAGGAGAAGAAAAGCAAAGCCAAAGAGTCCATCCCAAAATCCGACAAACAAGCAAAATGAACAAAAAACATTGAATTCAATTCTTTCTGATTTTAGAAACTGCATTAAAGAAGGGGTGCACCGGTCCTGGAGATACTGCAATACCAGGTCAATGCGTGGAGTGGACAGAGCAAGCTCTTTTTCCATCTCCCTGTTCTAAAAATCCATTTAATATATGGTCCACAGATAGGGGACGTATCAGATATTAAACTGATAAGAACAGATACTACACTTGATCTTAGCCAAAAGGCCGAGAAGCGATAACCAGAATTGGTTTCAAACTACGGAGCCACCCAAGGATCCTGAAAAGTCCATTTGTGGAGATGAGCTCCTGGACTCCCGTTAAGAAGACATGTTGTCAACCTCTAGATCCCTTACATGCCTGCACTTTTCGGCTTGCTGCTGCTGCAATCCACGCGTTTTAGATCTGCATAACTCCACCTCTTTAAACACAGCACCTTCACCCCCTGCTGTTCCCACCCGCCTCAACATCGTTGGAAGGGAGGAGAACCAATTAAGGCGGGGGGTGGGGTGGAACGAGCAGCTGTCTACCCTTAGCAGGAGGGCTCCTGATTACATACCTCTCCTGCTGCTGCTGCTGCTGGCTGTCCAGCAGCAGACTGAAGGTGGCTGCTGCTGTGCACAGGTATATAAAGGCTCAGAGCCTATTATGACACGCGCAGCCAGCGTTCCATTGCCACATTCCATCTACTGCAGGCAGGATACCTGGCTGGCTGAATGTCGCTGAGAAGCTCACAGAGACCGCCATAAGCAACAGTTTAACAGAATGCCACAGACTAATCAACCAAACTTTTTGGGTTGGGTTCTCTTTTATAGTCTGCAGGCATTAAATGAAAGAAGTCAGTGTTCCAGCAGAAGGAGACAACGTTTCAGAAAAGGCATTGTAGCAAACCAAAAAAGAAATTTTAAGCGCAGCAGAGTAACCAGCTCACATACCTGTTAGCTCAGGTGAGTTTAAAAGGCTGTTGTTGATAACAAGGGCATTTGCTAAATAGATGGTGTGTGTGCAACAATATACTGAAAGGTCAATTATATTGTGCAGCTTATCTCACCACCTGTAGTTATTTAGGTGAAAGCTCCAAAATGCTTGCCTAATATGTCTGTTTATCCAAAAGGAAGTAAAAAGGGAGAGCTAGAAAGATAGCATTGCATCACATTACATGGCAATGCAATGCACAGTTGCTGAAGTTGAACCAAAATGAGCTTGTAATCTGGCTTCTGCAACTTTGAACATGAAAAATCCAATGAGGAGAAGAAAAGCAAAGCCAAAGAGTCCATCCCAAAATCCGACAAACAAGCAAAATGAACAAAAAACATTGAATTCAATTCTTTCTGATTTTAGAAACTGCATTAAAGAAGGGGTGCACCGGTCCTGGAGATACTGCAATACCAGGTCAATGCGTGGAGTGGACAGAGCAAGCTCTTTTTCCATCTCCCTGTTCTAAAAATCCATTTAATATATGGTCCCCAGATAGGGGACGTATCAGATATTAAACTGATAAGAACAGATACTACACTTGATCTTAGCCAAAAGGCCGAGAAGCGATAACCAGAATTGGTTTCAAACTACGGAGCCACCCAAGGATCCTGAAAAGTCCATTTGTGGAGATGAGCTCCTGGACTCCCGTTAAGAAGACATGTTGTCAACCTCTAGATCCCTTACATGCCTGCACTTTTCGGCTTGCTGCTGCTGCAATCCACGCATTTTAGATCTGCATAACTCCTCCTCTTTAAACACAGCACCTTCACCCCCTGCTGTTCCCACCCGCCTCAACACCGTTGGAAGGGAGGAGAACCAATTAAGGCGGGGGGTGGGGTGGAACGAGCAGCTGTCTACCCTTAGCAGGAGGGCTCCTGATTACATACCTCTCCTGCTGCTGCTGCTGCTGGCTGTCCAGCAGCAGACTGAAGGTGGCTGCTGCTGTGCACAGGTATATAAAGGCTCAGAGCCTATTATGACACGCGCAGCCAGCGTTCCATTGCCACATTCCATCTACTGCAGGCAGGATACCTGGCTGGCTGAATGTCGCTGAGAAGCTCACAGAGACCGCCATAAGCAACAGTTTAACAGAATGCCACAGACTAATCAACCAAACTTTTTGGGTTGGGTTCTCTTTTATAGTCTGCAGGCATTAAATGAAAGAAGTCAGTGTTCCAGCAGAAGGAGACAACGTTTCAGAAAAGGCATTGTAGCAAACCAAAAAAGAAATTTTAAGCGCAGCAGAGTAACCAGCGCACATACCTGTTAGCTCAGGTGAGTTTAAAAGGCTGCTGTTGATAACAAGGGCATTTGCTAAATAGATGGTGTGTGTGCAACAATATACTGAAAGGTCAATTATATTGTGCAGCTTATCTCACCACCTGTAGTTATTTAGGTGAAAGCTCCAAAATGCTTGCCTAATATGTCTGTTTATCCAAAAGGAAGTAAAAAGGGAGAGCTAGAATGATAGCATTGCATCACATTACATGGCAATGCAATGCACAGTTGCTGAAGTTGAACCAAAATGAGCTTGTAATCTGGCTTCTGCAACTTTGAACATGAAAAATCCAATGAGGAGAAGAAAAGCAAAGCCAAAGAGTCCATCCCAAAATCCGACAAACAAGCAAAATGAACAAAAAACATTGAATTCAATTCTTTCTGATTTTAGAAACTGCATTAAAGAAGGGGTGCACCGGTCCTGGAGATACTGCAATACCAGGTCAATGCGTGGAGTGGACAGAGCAAGCTCTTTTTCCATCTCCCTGTTCTAAAAATCCATTTAATATATGGTCCCCAGATAGGGGACGTATCAGATATTAAACTGATAAGAACAGATACTACACTTGATCTTAGCCAAAAGGCCGAGAAGCGATAACCAGAATTGGTTTCAAACTACGGAGCCACCCAAGGATCCTGAAAAGTCCATTTGTGGAGATGAGCTCCTGGACTCCCGTTAAGAAGACATGTTGTCAACCTCTAGATCCCTTACATGCCTGCACTTTTCGGCTTGCTGCTGCTGCAATCCACGCGTTTTAGATCTGCATAACTCCACCTCTTTAAACACAGCACCTTCACCCCCTGCTGTTCCCACCCGCCTCAACACCGTTGGAAGGGAGGAGAACCAATTAAGGCGGGGGGTGGGGTGGAACGAGCAGCTGTCTACCCTTAGCAGGAGGGCTCCTGATTACATACCTCTCCTGCTGCTGCTGCTGGCTGTCCAGCAGCAGACTGAAGGTGGCTGCTGCTGTGCACAGGTATATAAAGGCTCAGAGCCTATTATGACACGCGCAGCCAGCGTTCCATTGCCACATTCCATCTACTGCAGGCAGGATACCTGGCTGGCTGAATGTCGCTGAGAAGCTCACAGAGACCGCCATAAGCAACAGTTTAACAGAATGCCACAGACTAATCAACCAAACTTTTTGGGTTGGGTTCTCTTTTATAGTCTGCAGGCATTAAATGAAAGAAGTCAGTGTTCCAGCAGAAGGAGACAACGTTTCAGAAAAGGCATTGTAGCAAACCAAAAAAGAAATTTTAAGCGCAGCAGAGTAACCAGCGCACATACCTGTTAGCTCAGGTGAGTTTAAAAGGCTGCTGTTGATAACAAGGGCATTTGCTAAATAGATGGTGTGTGTGCAACAATATACTGAAAGGTCAATTATATTGTGCAGCTTATCTCACCACCTGTAGTTATTTAGGTGAAAGCTCCAAAATGCTTGCCTAATATGTCTGTTTATCCAAAAGGAAGTAAAAAGGGAGAGCTAGAAAGATAGCATTGCATCACATTACATGGCAATGCAATGCACAGTTGCTGAAGTTGAACCAAAATGAGCTTGTAATCTGGCTTCTGCAACTTTGAACATGAAAAATCCAATGAGGAGAAGAAAAGCAAAGCCAAAGAGTCCATCCCAAAATCCGACAAACAAGCAAAATGAACAAAAAACATTGAATTCAATTCTTTCTGATTTTAGAAACTGCATTAAAGAAGGGGTGCACCGGTCCTGGAGATACTGCAATACCAGGTCAATGCGTGGAGTGGACAGAGCAAGCTCTTTTTCCATCTCCCTGTTCTAAAAATCCATTTAATATATGGTCCCCAGATAGGGGACGTATCAGATATTAAACTGATAAGAACAGATACTACACTTGATCTTAGCCAAAAGGCCGAGAAGCGATAACCAGAATTGGTTTCAAACTACGGAGCCACCCAAGGATCCTGAAAAGTCCATTTGTGAAGATGAGCTCCTGGACTCCCGTTAAGAAGACATGTTGTCAACCTCTAGATCCCTTACATGCCTGCACTTTTCGGCTTGCTGCTGCTGCAATCCACGCGTTTTAGATCTGCATAACTCCACCTCTTTAAACACAGCACCTTCACCCCCTGCTGTTCCCACCCGCCTCAACACCGTTGGAAGGGAGGAGAACCAATTAAGGCGGGGGGTGGGGTGGAACGAGCAGCTGTCTACCCTTAGCAGGAGGGCTCCTGATTACATACCTCTCCTGCTGCTGCTGCTGCTGGCTGTCCAGCAGCAGACTGAAGGTGGCTGCTGCTGTGCACAGGTATATAAAGGCTCAGAGCCTATTATGACACGCGCAGCCAGCGTTCCATTGCCACATTCCATCTACTGCAGGCAGGATACCTGGCTGGCTGAATGTCGCTGAGAAGCTCACAGAGACCGCCATAAGCAACAGTTTAACAGAATGCCACAGACTAATCAACCAAACTTTTTGGGTTGGGTTCTCTTTTATAGTCTGCAGGCATTAAATGAAAGAAGTCAGTGTTCCAGCAGAAGGAGACAACGTTTCAGAAAAGGCATTGTAGCAAACCAAAAAAGAAATTTTAAGCGCAGCAGAGTAACCAGCGCACATACCTGTTAGCTCAGGTGAGTTTAAAAGGCTGCTGTTGATAACAAGGGCATTTGCTAAATAGATGGTGTGTGTGCAACAATATACTGAAAGGTCAATTATATTGTGCAGCTTATCTCACCACCTGTAGTTATTTAGGTGAAAGCTCCAAAATGCTTGCCTAATATGTCTGTTTATCCAAAAGGAAGTAAAAAGGGAGAGCTAGAAAGATAGCATTGCATCACATTACATGGCAATGCAATGCACAGTTGCTGAAGTTGAACCAAAATGAGCTTGTAATCTGGCTTCTGCAACTTTGAACATGAAAAATCCAATGAGGAGAAGAAAAGCAAAGCCAAAGAGTCCATCCCAAAATCCGACAAACAAGCAAAATGAACAAAAAACATTGAATTCAATTCTTTCTGATTTTAGAAACTGCATTAAAGAAGGGGTGCACCGGTCCTGGAGATACTGCAATACCAGGTCAATGCGTGGAGTGGACAGAGCAAGCTCTTTTTCCATCTCCCTGTTCTAAAAATCCATTTAATATATGGTCCCCAGATAGGGGACGTATCAGATATTAAACTGATAAGAACAGATACTACACTTGATCTTAGCCAAAAGGCCGAGAAGCGATAACCAGAATTGGTTTCAAACTACGGAGCCACCCAAGGATCCTGAAAAGTCCATTTGTGGAGATGAGCTCCTGGACTCCCGTTAAGAAGACATGTTGTCAACCTCTAGATCCCTTACATGCCTGCACTTTTCGGCTTGCTGCTGCTGCAATCCACGCGTTTTAGATCTGCATAACTCCACCTCTTTAAACACAGCACCTTCACCCCCTGCTGTTCCCACCCGCCTCAACACCGTTGGAAGGGAGGAGAACCAATTAAGGCGGGGGGTGGGGTGGAACGAGCAGCTGTCTACCCTTAGCAGGAGGGCTCCTGATTACATACCTCTCCTGCTGCTGCTGCTGCTGGCTGTCCAGCAGCAGACTGAAGGTGGCTGCTGCTGTGCACAGGTATATAAAGGCTCAGAGCCTATTATGACACGCGCAGCCAGCGTTCCATTGCCACATTCCATCTACTGCAGGCAGGATACCTGGCTGGCTGAATGTCGCTGAGAAGCTCACAGAGACCGCCATAAGCAACAGTTTAACAGAATGCCACAGACTAATCAACCAAACTTTTTGGGTTGGGTTCTCTTTTATAGTCTGCAGGCATTAAATGAAAGAAGTCAGTGTTCCAGCAGAAGGAGACAACGTTTCAGAAAAGGCATTGTAGCAAACCAAAAAAGAAATTTTAAGCGCAGCAGAGTAACCAGCGCACATACCTGTTAGCTCAGGTGAGTTTAAAAGGCTGCTGTTGATAACAAGGGCATTTGCTAAATAGATGGTGTGTGTGCAACAATATACTGAAAGGTCAATTATATTGTGCAGCTTATCTCACCACCTGTAGTTATTTAGGTGAAAGCTCCAAAATGCTTGCCTAATATGTCTGTTTATCCAAAAGGAAGTAAAAAGGGAGAGCTAGAAAGATAGCATTGCATCACATTACATGGCAATGCAATGCACAGTTGCTGAAGTTGAACCAAAATGAGCTTGTAATCTGGCTTCTGCAACTTTGAACATGAAAAATCCAATGAGGAGAAGAAAAGCAAAGCCAAAGAGTCCATCCCAAAATCCGACAAACAAGCAAAATGAACAAAAAACATTGAATTCAATTCTTTCTGATTTTAGAAACTGCATTAAAGAAGGGGTGCACCGGTCCTGGAGATACTGCAATACCAGGTCAATGCGTGGAGTGGACAGAGCAAGCTCTTTTTCCATCTCCCTGTTCTAAAAATCCATTTAATATATGGTCCCCAGATAGGGGACGTATCAGATATTAAACTGATAAGAACAGATACTACACTTGATCTTAGCCAAAAGGCCGAGAAGCGATAACCAGAATTGGTTTCAAACTACGGAGCCACCCAAGGATCCTGAAAAGTCCATTTGTGAAGATGAGCTCCTGGACTCCCGTTAAGAAGACATGTTGTCAACCTCTAGATCCCTTACATGCCTGCACTTTTCGGCTTGCTGCTGCTGCAATCCACGCGTTTTAGATCTGCATAACTCCACCTCTTTAAACACAGCACCTTCACCCCCTGCTGTTCCCACCCGCCTCAACACCGTTGGAAGGGAGGAGAACCAATTAAGGCGGGGGGTGGGGTGGAACGAGCAGCTGTCTACCCTTAGCAGGAGGGCTCCTGATTACATACCTCTCCTGCTGCTGCTGCTGCTGGCTGTCCAGCAGCAGACTGAAGGTGGCTGCTGCTGTGCACAGGTATATAAAGGCTCAGAGCCTATTATGACACGCGCAGCCAGCGTTCCATTGCCACATTCCATCTACTGCAGGCAGGATACCTGGCTGGCTGAATGTCGCTGAGAAGCTCACAGAGACCACCATAAGCAACAGTTTAACAGAATGCCACAGACTAATCAACCAAACTTTTTGGGTTGGGTTCTCTTTTATAGTCTGCAGGCATTAAATGAAAGAAGTCAGTGTTCCAGCAGAAGGAGACAACGTTTCAAAAAAGGCATTGTAGCAAACCAAAAAAGAAATTTTAAGCGCAGCAGAGTAACCAGCGCACATACCTGTTAGCTCAGGTGAGTTTAAAAGGCTGCTGTTGATAACAAGGGCATTTGCTAAATAGATGGTGTGTGTGCAACAATATACTGAAAGGTCAATTATATTGTGCAGCTTATCTCACCACCTGTAGTTATTTAGGTGAAAGCTCCAAAATGCTTGCCTAATATGTCTGTTTATCCAAAAGGAAGTAAAAAGGGAGAGCTAGAAAGATAGCATTGCATCACATTACATGGCAATGCAATGCACAGTTGCTGAAGTTGAACCAAAATGAGCTTGTAATCTGGCTTCTGCAACTTTGAACATGAAAAATCCAATGAGGAGAAGAAAAGCAAAGCCAAAGAGTCCATCCCAAAATCCGACAAACAAGCAAAATGAACAAAAAACATTGAATTCAATTCTTTCTGATTTTAGAAACTGCATTAAAGAAGGGGTGCACCGGTCCTGGAGATACTGCAATACCAGGTCAATGCGTGGAGTGGACAGAGCAAGCTCTTTTTCCATCTCCCTGTTCTAAAAATCCTTTTAATATATGGTCCCCAGATAGGGGACGTATCAGATATTAAACTGATAAGAACAGATACTACACTTGATCTTAGCCAAAAGGCCGAGAAGCGATAACCAGAATTGGTTTCAAACTACGGAGCCACCCAAGGATCCTGAAAAGTCCATTTGTGGAGATGAGCTCCTGGACTCCCGTTAAGAAGACATGTTGTCAACCTCTAGATCCCTTACATGCCTGCACTTTTCGGCTTGCTGCTGCTGCAATCCACGCGTTTTAGATCTGCATAACTCCACCTCTTTAAACACAGCACCTTCACCCCCTGCTGTTCCCACCCGCCTCAACACCGTTGGAAGGGAGGAGAACCAATTAAGGCGGGGGGTGGGGTGGAACGAGCAGCTGTCTACCCTTAGCAGGAGGGCTCCTGATTACATACCTCTCCTGCTGCTGCTGCTGCTGGCTGTCCAGCAGCAGACTGAAGGTGGCTGCTGCTGTGCACAGGTATATAAAGGCTCAGAGCCTATTATGACACGCGCAGCCAGCGTTCCATTGCCACATTCCATCTACTGCAGGCAGGATACCTGGCTGGCTGAATGTCGCTGAGAAGCTCACAGAGACCGCCATAAGCAACAGTTTAACAGAATGCCACAGACTAATCAACCAAACTTTTTGGGTTGGGTTCTCTTTTATAGTCTGCAGGCATTAAATGAAAGAAGTCAGTGTTCCAGCAGAAGGAGACAACGTTTCAGAAAAGGCATTGTAGCAAACCAAAAAAGAAATTTTAAGCGCAGCAGAGTAACCAGCGCACATACCTGTTAGCTCAGGTGAGTTTAAAAGGCTGCTGTTGATAACAAGGGCATTTGCTAAATAGATGGTGTGTGTGCAACAATATACTGAAAGGTCAATTATATTGTGCAGCTTATCTCACCACCTGTAGTTATTTAGGTGAAAGCTCCAAAATGCTTGCCTAATATGTCTGTTTATCCAAAAGGAAGTAAAAAGGGAGAGCTAGAAAGATAGCATTGCATCACATTACATGGCAATGCAATGCACAGTTGCTGAAGTTGAACCAAAATGAGCTTGTAATCTGGCTTCTGCAACTTTGAACATGAAAAATCCAATGAGGAGAAGAAAAGCAAAGCCAAAGAGTCCATCCCAAAATCCGACAAACAAGCAAAATGAACAAAAAACATTGAATTCAATTCTTTCTGATTTTAGAAACTGCATTAAAGAAGGGGTGCACCGGTCCTGGAGATACTGCAATACCAGGTCAATGCGTGGAGTGGACAGAGCAAGCTCTTTTTCCATCTCCCTGTTCTAAAAATCCATTTAATATATGGTCCCCAGATAGGGGACGTATCAGATATTAAACTGATAAGAACAGATTTTTTTTTTTTTTTTTTTTTTTTCTTTTTTATCGAAAGCCCGAATTCGTGTACAAAACCCGAGTGCGCTTAAAAAAGTGACAAATGCCACAAAAAAAGTGCACTAGGATGCTGGTCTTCTTGAAACCCTCTCCAAAAGGAGAAGGGTCCCCCAAACCATTCCCCGTCCCTCCGAGCCATAAGGCCACAGCGAGGAACAGGGACAAAAAGCCACCTCCAGCCGAAGCCAGAGGCGACCCAATCTTACCCCCAGCACCTGCCCGAGTTCTCACCCGAGCAAGGCACTGGGAGCCAAAGACTGTGCTCCCCTCCCGGAAGAGGGGAGCCAACAACGCTCTCCTCCCGAAAGAGGAGAGCCAGGGGGGTTCAGGGGGGAGCGGAACCTGATGGCCACACACTCCCCCCCTAGACCTGCCAAGAGAGGAACCCGTAAGGGAACCGCATCCCGACAAAATCCTAGTAGGACGTGACACACGTGAATAAGTGGACACACAGTGACAAAGAAATTAAATAAATAGTGAAGGTTTCACAGTATAATACTGCCCGGACCTTCGACCGGGAATTGAAAAATTCCCCATCCTAAGGCCAGAAGGCCCGGAATAAGGGTGTGTGCAAAGAAAGAAAATTTGAAGTGCTTGTGCAAATGTGCCATAAACTCAAGTGGGGTTCCCAATCCCAGTGAGTTAAGGCACCCCAGGGTCACCACTCCTGGGGCACTTCACACTTCGGGCTTTCGATCTTCCCCGGCCCAATGGCGTCGATCCTGGGGGGCCATGCTTTCCACCAGATGACTATATTAGCCACCTGGCGTACTAACAAGCGCCTAAACCCCAGTGTGCATAATGTATCAATCTACTAGGGCGGCCAACATCCAAAACCGCCTTTTCGAAAGATACTACACTTGATCTTAGCCAAAAGGCCGAGAAGCGATAACCAGAATTGGTTTCAAACTACGGAGCCACCCAAGGATCCTGAAAAGTCCATTTGTGGAGATGAGCTCCTGGACTCCCGTTAAGAAGACATGTTGTCAACCTCTAGATCACTTACATGCCTGCACTTTTCGGCTTGCTGCTGCTGCAATCCACGCGTTTTAGATCTGCATAACTCCACCTCTTTAAACACAGCACCTTCACCCCCTGCTGTTCCCACCCGCCTCAACACCGTTGGAAGGGAGGAGAACCAATTAAGGCGGGGGGTGGGGTGGAACGAGCAGCTGTCTACCCTTAGCAGGAGGGCTCCTGATTACATACCTCTCCTGCTGCTGCTGCTGCTGGCTGTCCAGCAGCAGACTGAAGGTGGCTGCTGCTGTGCACAGGTATATAAAGGCTCAGAGCCTATTATGACACGCGCAGCCAGCGTTCCATTGCCACATTCCATCTACTGCAGGCAGGATACCTGGCTGGCTGAATGTCGCTGAGAAGCTCACAGAGACCGCCATAAGCAACAGTTTAACAGAATGCCACAGACTAATCAACCAAACTTTTTGGGTTGGGTTCTCTTTTATAGTCTGCAGGCATTAAATGAAAGAAGTCAGTGTTCCAGCAGAAGGAGACAACGTTTCAGAAAAGGCATTGTAGCAAACCAAAAAATAAATTTTAAGCGCAGCAGAGTAACCAGCGCACATACCTGTTAGCTCAGGTGAGTTTAAAAGGCTGCTGTTGATAACAAGGGCATTTGCTAAATAGATGGTGTGTGTGCAACAATATACTGAAAGGTCAATTATATTGTGCAGCTTATCTCACCACCTGTAGTTATTTAGGTGAAAGCTCCAAAATGCTTGCCTAATATGTCTGTTTATCCAAAAGGAAGTAAAAAGGGAGAGCTAGAAAGATAGCATTGCATCACATTACATGGCAATGCAATGCACAGTTGCTGAAGTTGAACCAAAATGAGCTTGTAATCTGGCTTCTGCAACTTTGAACATGAAAAATCCAATGAGGAGAAGAAAAGCAAAGCCAAAGAGTCCATCCCAAAATCCGACAAACAAGCAAAATGAACAAAAAACATTGAATTCAATTCTTTCTGATTTTAGAAACTGCATTAAAGAAGGGGTGCACCGGTCCTGGAGATACTGCAATACCAGGTCAATGCGTGGAGTGGACAGAGCAAGCTCTTTTTCCATCTCCCTGTTCTAAAAATCCATTTAATATATGGTCCCCAGATAGGGGACATATCAGATATTAAACTGATAAGAACAGATACTACGCTTGATCTTAGCCAAAAGGCCGAGAAGCGATAACCAGAATTGGTTTCAAACTACGGAGCCACCCAAGGATCCTGAAAAGTCCATTTGTGGAGATGAGCTCCTGGACTCCCGTTAAGAAGACATGTTGTCAACCTCTAGATCCCTTACATGCCTGCACTTTTCGGCTTGCTGCTGCTGCAATCCACGCGTTTTAGATCTGCATAACTCCACCTCTTTAAACACAGCACTTTCACCCCCTGCTGTTCCCACCCGCCTCAACACCGTTGGAAGGGAGGAGAACCAATTAAGGCGGGGGGTGGGGTGGAACGAGCAGCTGTCTACCCTTAGCAGGAGGGCTCCTGATTACATACCTCTCCTGCTGCTGCTGCTGCTGGCTGTCCAGCAGCAGACTGAAGGTGGCTGCTGCTGTGCACAGGTATATAAAGGCTCAGAGCCTATTATGACACGCGCAGCCAGCGTTCCATTGCCACATTCCATCTACTGCAGGCAGGATACCTGGCTGGCTGAATGTCGCTGAGAAGCTCACAGAGACCGCCATAAGCAACAGTTTAACAGAATGCCACAGACTAATCAACCAAACTTTTTGGGTTGGGTTCTCTTTTATAGTCTGCAGGCATTAAATGAAAGAAGTCAGTGTTCCAGCAGAAGGAGACAACGTTTCAGAAAAGGCATTGTAGCAAACCAAAAAATAAATTTTAAGCGCAGCAGAGTAACCAGCGCACATACCTGTTAGCTCAGGTGAGTTTAAAAGGCTGCTGTTGATAACAAGGGCATTTGCTAAATAGATGGTGTGTGTGCAACAATATACTGAAAGGTCAATTATATTGTGCAGCTTATCTCACCACCTGTAGTTATTTAGGTGAAAGCTCCAAAATGCTTGCCTAATATGTCTGTTTATCCAAAAGGAAGTAAAAAGGGAGAGCTAGAAAGATAGCATTGCATCACATTACATGGCAATGCAATGCACAGTTGCTGAAGTTGAACCAAAATGAGCTTGTAATCTGGCTTCTGCAACTTTGAACATGAAAAATCCAATGAGGAGAAGAAAAGCAAAGCCAAAGAGTCCATCCCAAAATCCGACAAACAAGCAAAATGAACAAAAAACATTGAATTCAATTCTTTCTGATTTTAGAAACTGCATTAAAGAAGGGGTGCACCGGTCCTGGAGATACTGCAATACCAGGTCAATGCGTGGAGTGGACAGAGCAAGCTCTTTTTCCATCTCCCTGTTCTAAAAATCCATTTAATATATGGTCCCCAGATAGGGGACGTATCAGATATTAAACTGATAAGAACAGATACTACACTTGATCTTAGCCAAAAGGCCGAGAAGCGATAACCAGAATTGGTTTCAAACTACGGAGCCACCCAAGGATCCTGAAAAGTCCTTTTGTGGAGATGAGCTCCTGGACTCCCGTTAAGAAGACATGTTGTCAACCTCTAGATCCCTTACATGCCTGCACTTTTCGGCTTGCTGCTGCTGCAATCCACGCGTTTTAGATCTGCATAACTCCACCTCTTTAAACACAGCACCTTCACCCCCTGCTGTTCCCACCCGCCTCAACACCGTTGGAAGGGAGGAGAACCAATTAAGGCGGGGGGTGGGGTGGAACGAGCAGCTGTCTACCCTTAGCAGGAGGGCTCCTGATTACATACCTCTCCTGCTGCTGCTGCTGCTGGCTGTCCAGCAGCAGACTGAAGGTGGCTGCTGCTGTGCACAGGTATATAAAGGCTCAGAGCCTATTATGACACGCGCAGCCAGCGTTCCATTGCCACATTCCATCTACTGCAGGCAGGATACCTGGCTGGCTGAATGTCGCTGAGAAGCTCACAGAGACCGCCATAAGCAACAGTTTAACAGAATGCCA
This sequence comes from Phyllobates terribilis, assembly GCF_046119375.1. Lineage (NCBI taxonomy): Eukaryota > Metazoa > Chordata > Amphibia > Anura > Dendrobatidae > Phyllobates > Phyllobates terribilis. The sequence continues at coordinate 653,024,919 of NW_027362765.1, forward strand.
CAGACTAATCAACCAAACTTTTTGGGTTGGGTTCTCTTTTATAGTCTGCAGGCATTAAATGAAAGAAGTCAGTGTTCCAGCAGAAGGAGACAACGTTTCAGAAAAGGCATTGTAGCAAACCAAAAAAGAAATTTTAAGCGCAGCAGAGTAACCAGCGCACATACCTGTTAGCTCAGGTGAGTTTAAAAGGCTGCTGTTGATAACAAGGGCATTTGCTAAATAGATGGTGTGTGTGCAACAATATACTGAAAGGTCAATTATATTGTGCAGCTTATCTCACCACCTGTAGTTATTTAGGTGAAAGCTCCAAAATGCTTGCCTAATATGTCTGTTTATCCAAAAGGAAGTAAAAAGGGAGAGCTAGAAAGATAGCATTGCATCACATTACATGGCAATGCAATGCACAGTTGCTGAAGTTGAACCAAAATGAGCTTGTAATCTGGCTTCTGCAACTTTGAACATGAAAAATCCAATGAGGAGAAGAAAAGCAAAGCCAAAGAGTCCTTCCCAAAATCCGACAAACAAGCAAAATGATCAAAAAACATTGAATTCAATTCTTTCTGATTTTAGAAACTGCATTAAAGAAGGGGTGCACCGGTCCTGGAGATACTGCAATACCAGGTCAATGCGTGGAGTGGACAGAGCAAGCTCTTTTTCCATCTCCCTGTTCTAAAAATCCATTTAATATATGGTCCCCAGATAGGGGACGTATCAGATATTAAACTGATAAGAACAGATACTACACTTGATCTTAGCCAAAAGGCCGAGAAGCGATAACCAGAATTGGTTTCAAACTACGGAGCCACCCAAGGATCCTGAAAAGTCCATTTGTGGAGATGAGCTCCTGGACTCCCGTTAAGAAGACATGTTGTCAACCTCTAGATCCCTTACATGCCTGCACTTTTCGGCTTGCTGCTGCTGCAATCCACGCGTTTTAGATCTGCATAACTCCACCTCTTTAAACACAGCACCTTCACCCCCTGCTGTTCCCACCCGCCTCAACACCGTTGGAAGGGAGGAGAACCAATTAAGGCGGGGGGTGGGGTGGAACGAGCAGCTGTCTACCCTTAGCAGGAGGGCTCCTGATTACATACCTCTCCTGCTGCTGCTGCTGCTGGCTGTCCAGCAGCAGACTGAAGGTGGCTGCTGCTGTGCACAGGTATATAAAGGCTCAGAGCCTATTATGACACGCGCAGCCAGCGTTCCATTGCCACATTCCATCTACTGCAGGCAGGATACCTGGCTGGCTGAATGTCGCTGAGAAGCTCACAGAGACCGCCATAAGCAACAGTTTAACAGAATGCCACAGACTAATCAACCAAACTTTTTGGGTTGGGTTCTCTTTTATAGTCTGCAGGCATTAAATGAAAGAAGTCAGTGTTCCAGCAGAAGGAGACAACGTTTCAGAAAAGGCATTGTAGCAAACCAAAAAAGAAATTTTAAGCGCAGCAGAGTAACCAGCGCACATACCTGTTAGCTCAGGTGAGTTTAAAAGGCTGCTGTTGATAACAAGGGCATTTGCTAAATAGATGGTGTGTGTGCAACAATATACTGAAAGGTCAATTATATTGTGCAGCTTATCTCACCACCTGTAGTTATTTAGGTGAAAGCTCCAAAATGCTTGCCTAATATGTCTGTTTATCCAAAAGGAAGTAAAAAGGGAGAGCTAGAAAGATAGCATTGCATCACATTACATGGCAATGCAATGCACAGTTGCTGAAGTTGAACCAAAATGAGCTTGTAATCTGGCTTCTGCAACTTTGAACATGAAAAATCCAATGAGGAGAAGAAAAGCAAAGCCAAAGAGTCCATCCCAAAATCCGACAAACAAGCAAAATGAACAAAAAACATTGAATTCAATTCTTTCTGATTTTAGAAACTGCATTAAAGAAGGGGTGCACTGGTCCTGGAGATACTGCAATACCAGGTCAATGCGTGGAGTGGACAGAGCAAGCTCTTTTTCCATCTCCCTGTTCTAAAAATCCATTTAATATATGGTCCCCAGATAGGGGACGTATCAGATATTAAACTGATAAGAACAGATACTACACTTGATCTTAGCCAAAAGGCCGAGAAGCGATAACCAGAATTGGTTTCAAACTACGGAGCCACCCAAGGATCCTGAAAAGTCCTTTTGTGGAGATGAGCTCCTGGACTCCCGTTAAGAAGACATGTTGTCAACCTCTAGATCCCTTACATGCCTGCACTTTTCGGCTTGCTGCTGCTGCAATCCACGCGTTTTAGATCTGCATAACTCCACCTCTTTAAACACAGCACCTTCACCCCCTGCTGTTCCCACCCGCCTCAACACCGTTGGAAGGGAGGAGAACCAATTAAGGCGGGGGGTGGGGTGGAACGAGCAGCTGTCTACCCTTAGCAGGAGGGCTCCTGATTACATACCTCTCCTGCTGCTGCTGCTGCTGGCTGTCCAGCAGCAGACTGAAGGTGGCTGCTGCTGTGCACAGGTATATAAAGGCTCAGAGCCTATTATGACACGCGCAGCCAGCGTTCCATTGCCACATTCCATCTACTGCAGGCAGGATACCTGGCTGGCTGAATGTCGCTGAGAAGCTCACAGAGACCGCCATAAGCAACAGTTTAACAGAATGCCACAGACTAATCAACCAAACTTTTTGGGTTGGGTTCTCTTTTATAGTCTGCAGGCATTAAATGAAAGAAGTCAGTGTTCCAGCAGAAGGAGACAACGTTTCAGAAAAGGCATTGTAGCAAACCAAAAAAGAAATTTTAAGCGCAGCAGAGTAACCAGCGCACATACCTGTTAGCTCAGGTGAGTTTAAAAGGCTGCTGTTGATAACAAGGGCATTTGCTAAATAGATGGTGTGTGTGCAACAATATACTGAAAGGTCAATTATATTGTGCAGCTTATCTCACCACCTGTAGTTATTTAGGTGAAAGCTCCAAAATGCTTGCCTAATATGTCTGTTTATCCAAAAGGAAGTAAAAAGGGAGAGCTAGAAAGATAGCATTGCATCACATTACATGGCAATGCAATGCACAGTTGCTGAAGTTGAACCAAAATGAGCTTGTAATCTGGCTTCTGCAACTTTGAACATGAAAAATCCAATGAGGAGAAGAAAAGCAAAGCCAAAGAGTCCATCCCAAAATCCGACAAACAAGCAAAATGAACAAAAAACATTGAATTCAATTCTTTCTGATTTTAGAAACTGCATTAAAGAAGGGGTGCACCGGTCCTGGAGATACTGCAATACCAGGTCAATGCGTGGAGTGGACAGAGCAAGCTCTTTTTCCATCTCCCTGTTCTAAAAATCCATTTAATATATGGTCCCCAGATAGGGGACGTATCAGATATTAAACTGATAAGAACAGATACTACACTTGATCTTAGCCAAAAGGCCGAGAAGCGATAACCAGAATTGGTTTCAAACTACGGAGCCACCCAAGGATCCTGAAAAGTCCATTTGTGGAGATGAGCTCCTGGACTCCCGTTAAGAAGACATGTTGTCAACCTCTAGATCCCTTACATGCCTGCACTTTTCGGCTTACTGCTGCTGCAATCCACGCGTTTTAGATCTGCATAACTCCACCTCTTTAAACACAGCACCTTCACCCCCTGCTGTTCCCACCCGCCTCAACACCGTTGGAAGGGAGGAGAACCAATTAAGGCGGGGGGTGGGGTGGAACGAGCAGCTGTCTACCCTTAGCAGGAGGGCTCCTGATTACATACCTCTCCTGCTGCTGCTGCTGCTGGCTGTCCAGCAGCAGACTGAAGGTGGCTGCTGCTGTGCACAGGTATATAAAGGCTCAGAGCCTATTATGACACGCGCAGCCAGCGTTCCATTGCCACATTCCATCTACTGCAGGCAGGATACCTGGCTGGCTGAATGTCGCTGAGAAGCTCACAGAGACCGCCATAAGCAACAGTTTAACAGAATGCCACAGACTAATCAACCAAACTTTTTGGGTTGGGTTCTCTTTTATAGTCTGCAGGCATTAAATGAAAGAAGTCAGTGTTCCAGCAGAAGGAGACAACGTTTCAGAAAAGGCATTGTAGCAAACCAAAAAAGAAATTTTAAGCGCAGCAGAGTAACCAGCGCACATACCTGTTAGCTCAGGTGAGTTTAAAAGGCTGCTGTTGATAACAAGGGCATTTGCTAAATAGATGGTGTGTGTGCAACAATATACTGAAAGGTCAATTATATTGTGCAGCTTATCTCACCACCTGTAGTTATTTAGGTGAAAGCTCCAAAATGCTTGCCTAATATGTCTGTTTATCCAAAAGGAAGTAAAAAGGGAGAGCTAGAAAGATAGCATTGCATCACATTACATGGCAATGCAATGCACAGTTGCTGAAGTTGAACCAAAATGAGCTTGTAATCTGGCTTCTGCAACTTTGAACATGAAAAATCCAATGAGGAGAAGAAAAGCAAAGCCAAAGAGTCCATCCCAAAATCCGACAAACAAGCAAAATGAACAAAAAACATTGAATTCAATTCTTTCTGATTTTAGAAACTGCATTAAAGAAGGGGTGCACCGGTCCTGGAGATACTGCAATACCAGGTCAGTGCGTGGAGTGGACAGAGCAAGCTCTTTTTCCATCTCCCTGTTCTAAAAATCCATTTAATATATGGTCCCCAGATAGGGGACGTATCAGATATTAAACTGATAAGAACAGATACTACACTTGATCTTAGCCAAAAGGCCGAGAAGCGATAACCAGAATTGGTTTCAAACTACGGAGCCACCCAAGGATCCTGAAAAGTCCATTTGTGGAGATGAGCTCCTGGACTCCCGTTAAGAAGACATGTTGTCAACCTCTAGATCCCTTACATGCCTGCACTTTTCGGCTTACTGCTGCTGCAATCCACGCGTTTTAGATCTGCATAACTCCACCTCTTTAAACACAGCACCTTCACCCCCTGCTGTTCCCACCCGCCTCAACACCGTTGGAAGGGAGGAGAACCAATTAAGGCGGGGGGTGGGGTGGAACGAGCAGCTGTCTACCCTTAGCAGGAGGGCTCCTGATTACATACCTCTCCTGCTGCTGCTGCTGCTGGCTGTCCAGCAGCAGACTGAAGGTGGCTGCTGCTGTGCACAGGTATATAAAGGCTCAGAGCCTATTATGACACGCGCAGCCAGCGTTCCATTGCCACATTCCATCTACTGCAGGCAGGATACCTGGCTGGCTGAATGTCGCTGAGAAGCTCACAGAGACCGCCATAAGCAACAGTTTAACAGAATGCCACAGACTAATCAACCAAACTTTTTGGGTTGGGTTCTCTTTTATAGTCTGCAGGCATTAAATGAAAGAAGTCAGTGTTCCAGCAGAAGGAGACAACGTTTCAGAAAAGGCATTGTAGCAAACCAAAAAAGAAATTTTAAGCGCAGCAGAGTAACCAGCGCACATACCTGTTAGCTCAGGTGAGTTTAAAAGGCTGCTGTTGATAACAAGGGCATTTGCTAAATAGATGGTGTGTGTGCAACAATATACTGAAAGGTCAATTATATTGTGCAGCTTATCTCACCACCTGTAGTTATTTAGGTGAAAGCTCCAAAATGCTTGCCTAATATGTCTGTTTATCCAAAAGGAAGTAAAAAGGGAGAGCTAGAAAGATAGCATTGCATCACATTACATGGCAATGCAATGCACAGTTGCTGAAGTTGAACCAAAATGAGCTTGTAATCTGGCTTCTGCAACTTTGAACATGAAAAATTCAATGAGGAGAAGAAAAGCAAAGCCAAAGAGTCCATCCCAAAATCCGACAAACAAGCAAAATGAACAAAAAACATTGAATTCAATTCTTTCTGATTTTAGAAACTGCATTAAAGAAGGGGTGCACCGGTCCTGGAGATACTGCAATACCAGGTCAATGCGTGGAGTGGACAGAGCAAGCTCTTTTTCCATCTCCCTGTTCTAAAAATCCATTTAATATATGGTCCCCAGATAGGGGACATATCAGATATTAAACTGATAAGAACAGATACTACACTTGATCTTAGCCAAAAGGCCGAGAAGCGATAACCAGAATTGGTTTCAAACTACGGAGCCACCCAAGGATCCTGAAAAGTCCATTTGTGGAGATGAGCTCCTGGACTCCCGTTAAGAAGACATGTTGTCAACCTCTAGATCCCTTACATGCCTGCACTTTTCGGCTTGCTGCTGCTGCAATCCACGCGTTTTAGATCTGCATAACTCCACCTCTTTAAACACAGCACCTTCACCCCCTGCTGTTCCCACCCGCCTCAACACCGTTGGAAGGGAGGAGAACCAATTAAGGCGGGGGGTGGGGTGGAACGAGCAGCTGTCTACCCTTAGCAGGAGGGCTCCTGATTACATACCTCTCCTGCTGCTGCTGCTGCTGGCTGTCCAGCAGCAGACTGAAGGTGGCTGCTGCTGTGCACAGGTATATAAAGGCTCAGAGCCTATTATGACACGCGCAGCCAGCGTTCCATTGCCACATTCCATCTACTGCAGGCAGGATACCTGGCTGGCTGAATGTCGCTGAGAAGCTCACAGAGACCGCCATAAGCAACAGTTTAACAGAATGCCACAGACTAATCAACCAAACTTTTTGGGTTGGGTTCTCTTTTATAGTCTGCAGGCATTAAATGAAAGAAGTCAGTGTTCCAGCAGAAGGAGACAACGTTTCAGAAAAGGCATTGTAGCAAACCAAAAAAGAAATTTTAAGCGCAGCAGAGTAACCAGCGCACATACCTGTTAGCTCAGGTGAGTTTAAAAGGCTGCTGTTGATAACAAGGGCATTTGCTAAATAGATGGTGTGTGTGCAACAATATACTGAAAGGTCAATTATATTGTGCAGCTTATCTCACCACCTGTAGTTATTTAGGTGAAAGCTCCAAAATGCTTGCCTAATATGTCTGTTTATCCAAAAGGAAGTAAAAAGGGAGAGCTAGAAAGATAGCATTGCATCACATTACATGGCAATGCAATGCACAGTTGCTGAAGTTGAACCAAAATGAGCTTGTAATCTGGCTTCTGCAACTTTGAACATGAAAAATCCAATGAGGAGAAGAAAAGCAAAGCCAAAGAGTCCATCCCAAAATCCGACAAACAAGCAAAATGAACAAAAAACATTGAATTCAATTCTTTCTGATTTTAGAAACTGCATTAAAGAAGGGGTGCACCGGTCCTGGAGATACTGCAATACCAGGTCAATGCGTGGAGTGGACAGAGCAAGCTCTTTTTCCATCTCCCTGTTCTAAAAATCCATTTAATATATGGTCCCCAGATAGGGGACGTATCAGATATTAAACTGATAAGAACAGATACTACACTTGATCTTAGCCAAAAGGCCGAGAAGCGATAACCAGAATTGGTTTCAAACTACGGAGCCACCCAAGGATCCTGAAAAGTCCATTTGTGGAGATGAGCTCCTGGACTCCCGTTAAGAAGACATGTTGTCAACCTCTAGATCCCTTACATGCCTGCACTTTTCGGCTTGCTGCTGCTGCAATCCACGCGTTTTAGATCTGCATAACTCCACCTCTTTAAACACAGCACCTTCACCCCCTGCTGTTCCCACCCGCCTCAACACCGTTGGAAGGGAGGAGAACCAATTAAGGCGGGGGGTGGGGTGGAACGAGCAGCTGTCTACCCTTAGCAGGAGGGCTCCTGATTACATACCTCTCCTGCTGCTGCTGCTGCTGGCTGTCCAGCAGCAGACTGAAGGTGGCTGCTGCTGTGCACAGGTATATAAAGGCTCAGAGCCTATTATGACACGCGCAGCCAGCGTTCCATTGCCACATTCCATCTACTGCAGGCAGGATACCTGGCTGGCTGAATGTCGCTGAGAAGCTCACAGAGACCGCCATAAGCAACAGTTTAACAGAATGCCACAGACTAATCAACCAAACTTTTTGGGTTGGGTTCTCTTTTATAGTCTGCAGGCATTAAATGAAAGAAGTCAGTGTTCCAGCAGAAGGAGACAACGTTTCAGAAAAGGCATTGTAGCAAACCAAAAAAGAAATTTTAAGCGCAGCAGAGTAACCAGCGCACATACCTGTTAGCTCAGGTGAGTTTAAAAGGCTGCTGTTGATAACAAGGGCATTTGCTAAATAGATGGTGTGTGTGCAACAATATACTGAAAGGTCAATTATATTGTGCAGCTTATCTCACCACCTGTAGTTATTTAGGTGAAAGCTCCAAAATGCTTGCCTAATATGTCTGTTTATCCAAAAGGAAGTAAAAAGGGAGAGCTAGAAAGATAGCATTGCATCACATTACATGGCAATGCAATGCACAGTTGCTGAAGTTGAACCAAAATGAGCTTGTAATCTGGCTTCTGCAACTTTGAACATGAAAAATCCAATGAGGAGAAGAAAAGCAAAGCCAAAGAGTCCATCCCAAAATCCGACAAACAAGCAAAATGAACAAAAAACATTGAATTCAATTCTTTCTGATTTTAGAAACTGCATTAAAGAAGGGGTGCACCGGTCCTGGAGATACTGCAATACCAGGTCAATGCGTGGAGTGGACAGAGCAAGCTCTTTTTCCATCTCCCTGTTCTAAAAATCCATTTAATATATGGTCCCCAGATAGGGGACGTATCAGATATTAAACTGATAAGAACAGATACTACACTTGATCTTAGCCAAAAGGCCGAGAAGCGATAACCAGAATTGGTTTCAAACTACGGAGCCACCCAAGGATCCTGAAAAGTCCATTTGTGGAGATGAGCTCCTGGACTCCCGTTAAGAAGACATGTTGTCAACCTCTAGATCCCTTACATGCCTGCACTTTTCGGCTTGCTGCTGCTGCAATCCACGCGTTTTAGATCTGCATAACTCCACCTCTTTAAACACAGCACCTTCACCCCCTGCTGTTCCCACCCGCCTCAACACCGTTGGAAGGGAGGAGAACCAATTAAGGCGGGGGGTGGGGTGGAACGAGCAGCTGTCTACCCTTAGCAGGAGGGCTCCTGATTACATACCTCTCCTGCTGCTGCTGCTGCTGGCTGTCCAGCAGCAGACTGAAGGTGGCTGCTGCTGTGCACAGGTATATAAAGGCTCAGAGCCTATTATGACACGCGCAGCCAGCGTTTCATTGCCACATTCCATCTACTGCAGGCAGGATACCTGGCTGGCTGAATGTCGCTGAGAAGCTCACAGAGACCGCCATAAGCAACAGTTTAACAGAATGCCACAGACTAATCAACCAAACTTTTTGGGTTGGGTTCTCTTTTATAGTCTGCAGGCATTAAATGAAAGAAGTCAGTGTTCCAGCAGAAGGAGACAACGTTTCAGAAAAGGCATTGTAGCAAACCAAAAAAGAAATTTTAAGCGCAGCAGAGTAACCAGCGCACATACCTGTTAGCTCAGGTGAGTTTAAAAGGCTGCTGTTGATAACAAGGGCATTTGCTAAATAGATGGTGTGTGTGCAACAATATACTGAAAGGTCAATTATATTGTGCAGCTTATCTCACCACCTGTAGTTATTTAGGTGAAAGCTCCAAAATGCTTGCCTAATATGTCTGTTTATCCAAAAGGAAGTAAAAAGGGAGAGCTAGAAAGATAGCATTGCATCACATTACATGGCAATGCAATGCACAGTTGCTGAAGTTGAACCAAAATGAGCTTGTAATCTGGCTTCTGCAACTTTGAACATGAAAAATCCAATGAGGAGAAGAAAAGCAAAGCCAAAGAGTCCATCCCAAAATCCGACAAACAAGCAAAATGAACAAAAAACATTGAATTCAATTCTTTCTGATTTTAGAAACTGCATTAAAGAAGGGGTGCACCGGTCCTGGAGATACTGCAATACCAGGTCAATGCGTGGAGTGGACAGAGCAAGCTCTTTTTCCATCTCCCTGTTCTAAAAATCCATTTAATATATGGTCCCCAGATAGAGGACGTATCAGATATTAAACTGATAAGAACAGATACTACACTTGATCTTAGCCAAAAGGCCGAGAAGCGATAACCAGAATTGGTTTCAAACTACGGAGCCACCCAAGGATCCTGAAAAGTCCATTTGTGGAGATTAGCTCCTGGACTCCCGTTAAGAAGACATGTTGTCAACCTCTAGATCCCTTACATGCCTGCACTTTTCGGCTTGCTGCTGCTGCAATCCACGCGTTTTAGATCTGCATAACTCCACCTCTTTAAACACAGCACCTTCACCCCCTGCTGTTCCCACCCGCCTCAACACCGTTGGAAGGGAGGAGAACCAATTAAGGTGGGGGGTGGGGTGGAACGAGCAGCTGTCTACCCTTAGCAGGAGGGCTCCTGATTACATACCTCTCCTGCTGCTGCTGCTGCTGGCTGTCCAGCAGCAGACTGAAGGTGGCTGCTGCTGTGCACAGGTATATAAAGGCTCAGAGCCTATTATGACACGCGCAGCCAGCGTTCCATTGCCACATTCCATCTACTGCAGGCAGGATACCTGGCTGGCTGAATGTCGCTGAGAAGCTCACAGAGACCGCCATAAGCAACAGTTTAACAGAATGCCACAGACTAATCAACCAAACTTTTTGGGTTGGGTTCTCTTTTATAGTCTGCAGGCATTAAATGAAAGAAGTCAGTGTTCCAGCAGAAGGAGACAACGTTTCAGAAAAGGCATTGTAGCAAACCAAAAAAGAAATTTTAAGCGCAGCAGAGTAACCAGCGCACATACCTGTTAGCTCAGGTGAGTTTAAAAGGCTGCTGTTGATAACAAGGGCATTTGCTAAATAGATGGTGTGTGTGCAACAATATACTGAAAGGTCAATTATATTGTGCAGCTTATCTCACCACCTGTAGTTATTTAGGTGAAAGCTCCAAAATGCTTGCCTAATATGTCTGTTTATCCAAAAGGAAGTAAAAAGGGAGAGCTAGAAAGATAGCATTGCATCACATTACATGGCAATGCAATGCACAGTTGCTGAAGTTGAACCAAAATGAGCTTGTAATCTGGCTTCTGCAACTTTGAACATGAAAAATCCAATGAGGAGAAGAAAAGCAAAGCCAAAGAGTCCATCCCAAAATCCGACAAACAAGCAAAATGAACAAAAAACATTGAATTCAATTCTTTCTGATTTTAGAAACTGCATTAAAGAAGGGGTGCACCGGTCCTGGAGATACTGCAATACCAGGTCAATGCGTGGAGTGGACAGAGCAAGCTCTTTTTCCATCTCCCTGTTCTAAAAATCCATTTAATATATGGTCCCCAGATAGGGGACGTATCAGATATTAAACTGATAAGAACAGATACTACACTTGATCTTAGCCAAAAGGCCGAGAAGCGATAACCAGAATTGGTTTCAAACTACGGAGCCACCCAAGGATCCTGAAAAGTCCATTTGTGGAGATGAGCTCCTGGACTCCCGTTAAGAAGACATGTTGTCAACCTCTAGATCCCTTACATGCCTGCACTTTTCGGCTTGCTGCTGCTGCAATCCACGCGTTTTAGATCTGCATAACTCCACCTCTTTAAACACAGCACCTTCACCCCCTGCTGTTCCCACCCGCCTCAACACCGTTGGAAGGGAGGAGAACCAATTAAGGCGGGGGGTGGGGTGGAACGAGCAGCTGTCTACCCTTAGCAGGAGGGCTCCTGATTACATACCTCTCCTGCTGCTGCTGCTGCTGGCTGTCCAGCAGCAGACTGAAGGTGGCTGCTGCTGTGCACAGGTATATAAAGGCTCAGAGCCTATTATGACACGCGCAGCCAGCGTTCCATTGCCACATTCCATCTACTGCAGGCAGGATACCTGGCTGGCTGAATGTCGCTGAGAAGCTCACAGAGACCGCCATAAGCAACAGTTTAACAGAATGCCACAGACTAATCAACCAAACTTTTTGGGTTGGGTTCTCTTTTATAGTCTGCAGGCATTAAATGAAAGAAGTCAGTGTTCCAGCAGAAGGAGACAACGTTTCAGAAAAGGCATTGTAGCAAACCAAAAAAGAAATTTTAAGCGCAGCAGAGTAACCAGCGCACATACCTGTTAGCTCAGGTGAGTTTAAAAGGCTGCTGTTGATAACAAGGGCATTTGCTAAATAGATGGTGTGTGTGCAACAATATACTGAAAGGTCAATTATATTGTGCAGCTTATCTCACCACCTGTAGTTATTTAGGTGAAAGCTCCAAAATGCTTGCCTAATATGTCTGTTTATCCAAAAGGAAGTAAAAAGGGAGAGCTAGAAAGATAGCATTGCATCACATTACATGGCAATGCAATGCACAGTTGCTGAAGTTGAACCAAAATGAGCTTGTAATCTGGCTTCTGCAACTTTGAACATGAAAAATCCAATGAGGAGAAGAAAAGCAAAGCCAAAGAGTCCATCCCAAAATCCGACAAACAAGCAAAATGAACAAAAAACATTGAATTCAATTCTTTCTGATTTTAGAAACTGCATTAAAGAAGGGGTGCACCGGTCCTGGAGATACTGCAATACCAGGTCAATGCGTGGAGTGGACAGAGCAAGCTCTTTTTCCATCTCCCTGTTCTAAAAATCCATTTAATATATGGTCCCCAGATAGGGGACGTATCAGATATTAAACTGATAAGAACAGATACTACACTTGATCTTAGCCAAAAGGCCGAGAAGCGATAACCAGAATTGGTTTCAAACTACGGAGCCACCCAAGGATCCTGAAAAGTCCATTTGTGGAGATGAGCTCCTGGACTCCCGTTAAGAAGACATGTTGTCAACCTCTAGATCCCTTACATGCCTGCACTTTTCGGCTTGCTGCTGCTGCAATCCACGCGTTTTAGATCTGCATAACTCCACCTCTTTAAACACAGCACCTTCACCCCCTGCTGTTCCCACCCGCCTCAACACCGTTGGAAGGGAGGAGAACCAATTAAGGCGGGGGGTGGGGTGGAACGAGCAGCTGTCTACCCTTAGCAGGAGGGCTCCTGATTACATACCTCTCCTGCTGCTGCTGCTGCTGGCTGTCCAGCAGCAGACTGAAGGTGGCTGCTGCTGTGCACAGGTATATAAAGGCTCAGAGCCTATTATGACACGCGCAGCCAGCGTTTCATTGCCACATTCCATCTACTGCAGGCAGGATACCTGGCTGGCTGAATGTCGCTGAGAAGCTCACAGAGACCGCCATAAGCAACAGTTTAACAGAATGCCACAGACTAATCAACCAAACTTTTTGGGTTGGGTTCTCTTTTATAGTCTGCAGGCATTAAATGAAAGAAGTCAGTGTTCCAGCAGAAGGAGACAACGTTTCAGAAAAGGCATTGTAGCAAACCAAAAAAGAAATTTTAAGCGCAGCAGAGTAACCAGCGCACATACCTGTTAGCTCAGGTGAGTTTAAAAGGCTGCTGTTGATAACAAGGGCATTTGCTAAATAGATGGTGTGTGTGCAACAATATACTGAAAGGTCAATTATATTGTGCAGCTTATCTCACCACCTGTAGTTATTTAGGTGAAAGCTCCAAAATGCTTGCCTAATATGTCTGTTTATCCAAAAGGAAGTAAAAAGGGAGAGCTAGAAAGATAGCATTGCATCACATTACATGGCAATGCAATGCACAGTTGCTGAAGTTGAACCAAAATGAGCTTGTAATCTGGCTTCTGCAACTTTGAACATGAAAAATCCAATGAGGAGAAGAAAAGCAAAGCCAAAGAGTCCATCCCAAAATCCGACAAACAAGCAAAATGAACAAAAAACATTGAATTCAATTCTTTCTGATTTTAGAAACTGCATTAAAGAAGGGGTGCACCGGTCCTGGAGATACTGCAATACCAGGTCAATGCGTGGAGTGGACAGAGCAAGCTCTTTTTCCATCTCCCTGTTCTAAAAATCCATTTAATATATGGTCCCCAGATAGAGGACGTATCAGATATTAAACTGATAAGAACAGATACTACACTTGATCTTAGCCAAAAGGCCGAGAAGCGATAACCAGAATTGGTTTCAAACTACGGAGCCACCCAAGGATCCTGAAAAGTCCATTTGTGGAGATTAGCTCCTGGACTCCCGTTAAGAAGACATGTTGTCAACCTCTAGATCCCTTACATGCCTGCACTTTTCGGCTTGCTGCTGCTGCAATCCACGCGTTTTAGATCTGCATAACTCCACCTCTTTAAACACAGCACCTTCACCCCCTGCTGTTCCCACCCGCCTCAACACCGTTGGAAGGGAGGAGAACCAATTAAGGTGGGGGGTGGGGTGGAACGAGCAGCTGTCTACCCTTAGCAGGAGGGCTCCTGATTACATACCTCTCCTGCTGCTGCTGCTGCTGGCTGTCCAGCAGCAGACTGAAGGTGGCTGCTGCTGTGCACAGGTATATAAAGGCTCAGAGCCTATTATGACACGCGCAGCCAGCGTTCCATTGCCACATTCCATCTACTGCAGGCAGGATACCTGGCTGGCTGAATGTCGCTGAGAAGCTCACAGAGACCGCCATAAGCAACAGTTTAACAGAATGCCACAGACTAATCAACCAAACTTTTTGGGTTGGGTTCTCTTTTATAGTCTGCAGGCATTAAATGAAAGAAGTCAGTGTTCCAGCAGAAGGAGACAACGTTTCAGAAAAGGCATTGTAGCAAACCAAAAAAGAAATTTTAAGCGCAGCAGAGTAACCAGCGCACATACCTGTTAGCTCAGGTGAGTTTAAAAGGCTGCTGTTGATAACAAGGGCATTTGCTAAATAGATGGTGTGTGTGCAACAATATACTGAAAGGTCAATTATATTGTGCAGCTTATCTCACCACCTGTAGTTATTTAGGTGAAAGCTCCAAAATGCTTGCCTAATATGTCTGTTTATCCAAAAGGAAGTAAAAAGGGAGAGCTAGAAAGATAGCATTGCATCACATTACATGGCAATGCAATGCACAGTTGCTGAAGTTGAACCAAAATGAGCTTGTAATCTGGCTTCTGCAACTTTGAACATGAAAAATCCAATGAGGAGAAGAAAAGCAAAGCCAAAGAGTCCATCCCAAAATCCGACAAACAAGCAAAATGAACAAAAAACATTGAATTCAATTCTTTCTGATTTTAGAAACTGCATTAAAGAAGGGGTGCACCGGTCCTGGAGATACTGCAATACCAGGTCAATGCGTGGAGTGGACAGAGCAAGCTCTTTTTCCATCTCCCTGTTCTAAAAATCCATTTAATATATGGTCCCCAGATAGGGGACGTATCAGATATTAAACTGATAAGAACAGATACTACACTTGATCTTAGCCAAAAGGCCGAGAAGCGATAACCAGAATTGGTTTCAAACTACGGAGCCACCCAAGGATCCTGAAAAGTCCATTTGTGGAGATGAGCTCCTGGACTCCCGTTAAGAAGACATGTTGTCAACCTCTAGATCCCTTACATGCCTGCACTTTTCGGCTTGCTGCTGCTGCAATCCACGCGTTTTAGATCTGCATAACTCCACCTCTTTAAACACAGCACCTTCACCCCCTGCTGTTCCCACCCGCCTCAACACCGTTGGAAGGGAGGAGAACCAATTAAGGCGGGGGGTGGGGTGGAACGAGCAGCTGTCTACCCTTAGCAGGAGGGCTCCTGATTACATACCTCTCCTGCTGCTGCTGCTGCTGGCTGTCCAGCAGCAGACTGAAGGTGGCTGCTGCTGTGCACAGGTATATAAAGGCTCAGAGCCTATTATGACACGCGCAGCCAGCGTTTCATTGCCACATTCCATCTACTGCAGGCAGGATACCTGGCTGGCTGAATGTCGCTGAGAAGCTCACAGAGACCGCCATAAGCAACAGTTTAACAGAATGCCACAGACTAATCAACCAAACTTTTTGGGTTGGGTTCTCTTTTATAGTCTGCAGGCATTAAATGAAAGAAGTCAGTGTTCCAGCAGAAGGAGACAACGTTTCAGAAAAGGCATTGTAGCAAACCAAAAAAGAAATTTTAAGCGCAGCAGAGTAACCAGCGCACATACCTGTTAGCTCAGGTGAGTTTAAAAGGCTGCTGTTGATAACAAGGGCATTTGCTAAATAGATGGTGTGTGTGCAACAATATACTGAAAGGTCAATTATATTGTGCAGCTTATCTCACCACCTGTAGTTATTTAGGTGAAAGCTCCAAAATGCTTGCCTAATATGTCTGTTTATCCAAAAGGAAGTAAAAAGGGAGAGCTAGAAAGATAGCATTGCATCACATTACATGGCAATGCAATGCACAGTTGCTGAAGTTGAACCAAAATGAGCTTGTAATCTGGCTTCTGCAACTTTGAACATGAAAAATCCAATGAGGAGAAGAAAAGCAAAGCCAAAGAGTCCATCCCAAAATCCGACAAACAAGCAAAATGAACAAAAAACATTGAATTCAATTCTTTCTGATTTTAGAAACTGCATTAAAGAAGGGGTGCACCGGTCCTGGAGATACTGCAATACCAGGTCAATGCGTGGAGTGGACAGAGCAAGCTCTTTTTCCATCTCCCTGTTCTAAAAATCCATTTAATATATGGTCCCCAGATAGGGGACGTATCAGATATTAAACTGATAAGAACAGATACTACACTTGATCTTAGCCAAAAGGCCGAGAAGCGATAACCAGAATTGGTTTCAAACTACGGAGCCACCCAAGGATCCTGAAAAGTCCATTTGTGGAGATGAGCTCCTGGACTCCCGTTAAGAAGACATGTTGTCAACCTCTAGATCCCTTACATGCCTGCACTTTTCGGCTTGCTGCTGCTGCAATCCACGCGTTTTAGATCTGCATAACTCCACCTCTTTAAACACAGCACCTTCACCCCCTGCTGTTCCCACCCGCCTCAACACCGTTGGAAGGGAGGAGAACCAATTAAGGCGGGGGGTGGGGTGGAACGAGCAGCTGTCTACCCTTAGCAGGAGGGCTCCTGATTACATACCTCTCCTGCTGCTGCTGCTGCTGGCTGTCCAGCAGCAGACTGAAGGTGGCTGCTGCTGTGCACAGGTATATAAAGGCTCAGAGCCTATTATGACACGCGCAGCCAGCGTTTCATTGCCACATTCCATCTACTGCAGGCAGGATACCTGGCTGGCTGAATGTCGCTGAGAAGCTCACAGAGACCGCCATAAGCAACAGTTTAACAGAATGCCACAGACTAATCAACCAAACTTTTTGGGTTGGGTTCTCTTTTATAGTCTGCAGGCATTAAATGAAAGAAGTCAGTGTTCCAGCAGAAGGAGACAACGTTTCAGAAAAGGCATTGTAGCAAACCAAAAAAGAAATTTTAAGCGCAGCAGAGTAACCAGCGCACATACCTGTTAGCTCAGGTGAGTTTAAAAGGCTGCTGTTGATAACAAGGGCATTTGCTAAATAGATGGTGTGTGTGCAACAATATACTGAAAGGTCAATTATATTGTGCAGCTTATCTCACCACCTGTAGTTATTTAGGTGAAAGCTCCAAAATGCTTGCCTAATATGTCTGTTTATCCAAAAGGAAGTAAAAAGGGAGAGCTAGAAAGATAGCATTGCATCACATTACATGGCAATGCAATGCACAGTTGCTGAAGTTGAACCAAAATGAGCTTGTAATCTGGCTTCTGCAACTTTGAACATGAAAAATCCAATGAGGAGGAGAAAAGCAAAGCCAAAGAGTCCATCCCAAAATCCGACAAACAAGCAAAATGAACAAAAAACATTGAATTCAATTCTTTCTGATTTTAGAAACTGCATTAAAGAAGGGGTGCACCGGTCCTGGAGATACTGCAATACCAGGTCAATGCGTGGAGTGGACAGAGCAAGCTCTTTTTCCATCTCCCTGTTCTAAAAATCCATTTAATATATGGTCCCCAGATAGGGGACGTATCAGATATTAAACTGATAAGAACAGATACTACACTTGATCTTAGCCAAAAGGCCGAGAAGCGATAACCAGAATTGGTTTCAAACTACGGAGCCACCCAAGGATCCTGAAAAGTCCATTTGTGGAGATGAGCTCCTGGACTCCCGTTAAGAAGACATGTTGTCAACCTCTAGATCCCTTACATGCCTGCACTTTTCGGCTTGCTGCTGCTGCAATCCACGCGTTTTAGATCTGCATAACTCCACCTCTTTAAACACAGCACCTTCACCCCCTGCTGTTCCCACCCGCCTCAACACCGTTGGAAGGGAGGAGAACCAATTAAGGCGGGGGGGGGGGTGGAACGAGCAGCTGTCTACCCTTAGCAGGAGGGCTCCTGATTACAAACCTCTCCTGCTGCTGCTGCTGCTGGCTGTCCAGCAGCAGACTGAAGGTGGCTGCTGCTGTGCACAGGTATATAAAGGCTCAGAGCCTATTATGACACGCGCAGCCAGCGTTCCATTGCCACATTCCATCTACTGCAGGCAGGATACCTGGCTGGCTGAATGTCGCTGAGAAGCTCACAGAGACCGCCATAAGCAACAGTTTAACAGAATGCCACAGACTAATCAACCAAACTTTTTGGGTTGGGTTCTCTTTTATAGTCTGCAGGCATTAAATGAAAGAAGTCAGTGTTCCAGCAGAAGGAGACAACGTTTCAGAAAAGGCATTGTAGCAAACCAAAAAAGAAATTTTAAGCGCAGCAGAGTAACCAGCGCACATACCTGTTAGCTCAGGTGAGTTTAAAAGGCTGCTGTTGATAACAAGGGCATTTGCTAAATAGATGGTGTGTGTGCAACAATATACTGAAAGGTCAATTAAATTGTGCAGCTTATCTCACCACCTGTAGTTATTTAGGTGAAAGCTCCAAAATGCTTGCCTAATATGTCTGTTTATCCAAAAGGAAGTAAAAAGGGAGAGCTAGAAAGATAGCATTGCATCACATTACATGGCAATGCAATGCACAGTTGCTGAAGTTGAACCAAAATGAGCTTGTAATCTGGCTTCTGCAACTTTGAACATGAAAAATCCAATGAGGAGAAGAAAAGCAAAGCCAAAGAGTCCATCCCAAAATCCGACAAACAAGCAAAATGAACAAAAAACATTGAATTCAATTCTTTCTGATTTTAGAAACTGCATTAAAGAAGGGGTGCACCGGTCCTGGAGATACTGCAATACCAGGTCAATGCGTGGAGTGGACAGAGCAAGCTCTTTTTCCATCTCCCTGTTCTAAAAATCCATTTAATATATGGTCCCCAGATAGGGGACGTATCAGATATTAAACTGATAAGAACAGATACTACACTTGATCTTAGCCAAAAGGCCGAGAAGCGATAACCAGAATTGGTTTCAAACTACGGAGCCACCCAAGGATCCTGAAAAGTCCATTTGTGGAGATGAGCTCCTGGACTCCCGTTAAGAAGACATGTTGTCAACCTCTAGATCCCTTACATGCCTGCACTTTTCGGCTTGCTGCTGCTGCAATCCACGCGTTTTAGATCTGCATAACTCCACCTCTTTAAACACAGCACCTTCACCCCCTGCTGTTCCCACCCGCCTCAACACCGTTGGAAGGGAGGAGAACCAATTAAGGCGGGGGGTGGGGTGGAACGAGCAGCTGTCTACCCTTAGCAGGAGGGCTCCTGATTACATACCTCTCCTGCTGCTGCTGCTGCTGGCTGTCCAGCAGCAGACTGAAGGTGGCTGCTGCTGTGCACAGGTATATAAAGGCTCAGAGCCTATTATGACACGCGCAGCCAGCGTTCCATTGCCACATTCCATCTACTGCAGGTGTTAGAACCTTGCTGTTAGGTTTTTTTTCCTTTGCTGGTCACATGACCTTGTTGGCCTATTTAATCCTGCTCCGCCCTTCTGGCTTTGCTGGACTTCATTGTATATCTACTTTCTAGCTAGCCTGTGCTCTGTATCTTACTCTGTTAGTTTGCTTGGTCTACGGACCTCTAGGTTCTATCTATTTTGTTTGTTCGTCTTTCTGCTGCTATTTCTGTTAGGAGGTGTCCCATATTCCTCCCAGTCCTTAGTACTTGTAGGGATTCCCTCCCCAAATCTATAGGTCTCCGTACAGACTAGATTAGGACTTTAGCAGGTCTGATCGCAGGATCAGGTTCCCTGTTACATCGTAGGGATTCAGCTGAGTCTTATAGTAGGGACAGATCTCCTCTCTTTCCTTAGCTTTGGTAGCAGAACATAACAGTAAGTCCAGCCTGTAAATTCTCTAAGGAAAGATTTTTTTTTTGTTCCATCATGGTGTCGGTTCAGGATTTGGCTAAACACCTGCAGGGACTCTCTCTGGAAGTGGCCGAGCTCCGTCAGCACGTGAGTAACTGTCCTGGAGCATATTTCTTGGAGCCTAAGGTATGTTTGCCGGATTTATTTTTTGGTGAACATCGAGAATTTTTTTTCATTTAAAAATGCTTGCTTATTGTATTTTCGTTTGAGACCCAAGTCCTCTGGGGATGAATCCCAGCGCGTAGGGTTCATAATGTCACTTTTGCGCAAAGAGCCTCAGGAGTGGGCCTTTTCTTTGCAACCTAGTGATACATGCTTCAGATCAGTGGATAGCTTTTTTTCTGCTTTAGGACTATTATATGATGATCCTGACCGTGTGGCATCAGCTGAGACTGAGTTGAGACGTTTAAAACAAGGATCAGGTAATATGGAAAAATATTGTACACATTTTCGTCGTTGGTCCACTCAAACAGGGTGGAACGATTCTGCTCTGAAAAGTCTATTTCTTGCTGGGCTCAGTGAAAA
This sequence comes from Phyllobates terribilis, assembly GCF_046119375.1. Taxonomy (NCBI): domain Eukaryota; kingdom Metazoa; phylum Chordata; class Amphibia; order Anura; family Dendrobatidae; genus Phyllobates; species Phyllobates terribilis. Next base: position 653,045,417 of record NW_027362765.1, read on the forward strand.
GGTTAAAGACCTGCTAATTGCTTATCCTACACCTGAGGATTTGCAACAGGCTATGCAATTAGCTATACGGGTGGACAGAAGACTGCGTGCTAGGGTTAATGAGAGCAAATCCTCTGCTATGTCAGTTTCTGGTTATGATAATGTGTGTACTAACAGTGGTGAACCGATGGAGATTGGATCGGTGGCACCTCGCTCTCAAGAAAAACACCGTCGTTTTTCAGAAGGCTTGTGTTTCTATTGTGGAAAGTCTGGTCATTTGATTAAAGGCTGTGAGCTTCGTATGAAGAAAGAAAAAAAAATGGTCAGTCACGCCCGTATTGCCTGTTTAAATTCCAAGGGTATATTTTTAGCTGCTTCCACGATTGCTCAGGAAAAATTAATGGAATTTCGGGTGTTTGTTGATTGCGGGTCTACACTGAATGTTATTGATGGGGGATTCGTGGAAAAACTCAATTTAAAACCTGAACCTTTATCATCCCCCATTGCTGTGGTTTCTGTGGATGGCTCCCCTTTGAAGAATATTACTCTCAAGGTCAGTGAATTTCCTCTCACTATTAATGGTGTTCACCATGAGAAATTGGATTTGGTAGTGTTGAATAACTTGCCTTCTCCAGTAATATTGGGTTTGCCCTGGTTAAAATTTCACAATCCTGTACTGGATTGGTCTACCAGTGAAATTAAATCCTGGAGCCATAAATGTTATGACAAGTGTTGTAACGGGCGTATTGCAGCTTTGGATAGGGGAGAATTGCCTGTTCCTATTCAGGATTTTTGGAGAGTTTTTTCTGAGAAAGAATCGCAGGTTTTGCCTCCCCATAGAGACTATGATTGTTCTATTGAATTTGTCCCTGGAGCGACTCTTCCTAAAAGTCGTTTATTTAACCTTACTATTCCTGAGAGGAAGGCTTTGGAGGAATACATACAGACAAGTTTGGCCGCCGGTCACATTAGGCCCTCTAAGTCTCCTGTGGCGGTTGGATTTTTTTTTGTAAAAAAAAAGGACGGTGGTTTACGTCCTTGTCTGGATTTTCGTGAGATTAACAAAATTACGGTACGCAATCCTTACCCACTGCCATTGATTCCTGATCTGTTTAACCAGTTATTGGGGGCCAAGTGGTTCTCTAAAATTGACCTTAAGGGGGCATACAATCTGTTGCGCATGAAGGAGGGTGATGAATGGAAGACTGCTTTTAACACTCCTGTGGGTCATTTTGAGAATCTGGTTATGCCTTTTGGTCTTACTAATGCTCCTGCATTTTTTCAGAATCTGATTAATGACATCCTTAGACCTTTGATCGGTAAAAATGTGGTTGTGTATTTGGATGACATTTTGATTTATTCGCCAGATCTGGAGTCTCATTGGCGGAGCGTGCGTGAGGTATTACAGTTATTAATGGACAATTCGCTTTTTGCTAAGCTGGAGAAATGTGAGTTCGCTGTACAGAGAATTAGTTTTTTGGGCTACATTATCTCCAGCAAAGGTTTTGAGATGGATCCGGTTAAGGTTCAGGCTGTGCAGGAATGGCCTAGGCCTATTGGTTTGAAATCAATACAGAGGTTTTTGGGTTTCGCCAATTACTATAGAAAATTCATAAAAAATTTTTCTAGTATTGTCAAACCTCTGACTGATCTCACCAGGAAAGGTGCTGATGCGGTTCAGTGGTCTTCTGAGGCCATTGAAGCTTTTGTGTATCTCAAGGAGAGGTTCACCTCTGCTCCCATCCTTATGCAGCCTGATGTTACTAGGCCGTTTTTGGTTGAGGTTGATGCTTCCTCTGTGGGAGTTGGCGCAGTATTGTCTCAGGATAACGGGGATGGATTACATCCCTGTGCATTTTTTTCAAAAAAATTTTCGGAGACTGAATTGAATTACGATATTGGTAATCGGGAATTATTGGCTATTAAACTCGCATTTGAACACTGGCGCCACTTCTTGGAAGGTGCGGAATTTCCCGTTCAGGTTCTTACGGATCATAAAAATCTGATATATCTTGACGCTGCCAAGCGCCTGAATGCCCGTCAGGCTAGGTGGGCACTGTTTTTCTCGCGGTTTAATTTCTCCGTTACTTACATCCCTGGTACTAAGAATGTTAAGGCGGATGCCTTGTCTCGCAGTTTTTCTCCCATAGTCGGTGCTGAGAAAGAGGAAAACATTTTACAAGAAGGTGTTGTGATAGCTGCTTTAGACTCCGTTTTGGAAGATGAGATTCTTAAAGCTCAGGAGAATGCCCCATCTAACACTCCTCATGGGAGGTTGTTTGTGCCTGGGACCTTTAGGAGAGATTTGTTTGTTGAGTGTCACGAATCTCGGTTGGCAGGTCATCCCGGAATCTCTGAGACCAAGAGACTGGTGGGTCGCAGTTTTTGGTGGCCTGGATGGCAGAAGGAAGTCATTAAGTGGGTGCGCCAATGTACTATATGTGCTAGATCTAAGTCCTCACATACTCCTGCTGCGGGGTTGCTTTGTCCTTTGGAGGTCCCCAGTGCTCCTTGGACACATTTGGCTATGGACTTTATAACTGACCTTCCCCCCTCTGAGGGTTTTACTGTCATCTGGGTGGTCGTGGACCGTTTTAGCAAGATGTGTCACTTGGTTCCCTTCGTCAAACTGCCCTGCGCTAAAACTCTCGCTAAGGCCTTTGTCAAGGAAATTGTCAGACTTCATGGCGTTCCTACTGACATTGTTTCTGATAGGGGTCCTCAGTTCGTGGCTCGTTTTTGGCGTGCCTTTTGTGACAGGTTGGGAATTCATTTGTCGTTTTCGTCTGGATATCATCCTGAATCTAATGGCCAGACAGAAAGGAAAAACCAGGATGTTGAGCAGTTCTTGCGTTGTTTTGTGGCAGACAATCAAGAGGGGTGGTCTGAGTTTCTGCCACTTGCCGAATTTGCTCTGAACAATCATACATCTTCTTCTGCTGGTTGTTCGCCTTTTTTTTGTTGTTCTGGGAGACATCCGTCGTTTGGGTCGTTCTCCAAGTTGGGATCTGCCGTGCCTGAGGAGGAGAATTTTTCCGGTGATTTGGAAAGAGTTTGGACGGATGTGCGTGGTAATCTTCAGGAGGCCAACAGAAAATCTAAAGACTACTTTGATAGGAAACGACAGGAGGTTTTGTTCGCTGTTGGTGACATGGTTTGGTTGTCCTCTAGGAATCTGCGGTTGAGGATTCCTTCTAAGAAATTGGGTCCCAAGTTTGTAGGGCCCTTTAAGGTGCTTCAGGTTGTCAACCAATCTGCTGTTAGGTTGGAGGTTCCTACCTCCTGGAGAATTAATCCGGTCTTTCATGTCTCTCTGTTAAAAAAAGCTGTTGTGTCGGATGGTGACGCCTCTGCCTCTGTTCCTCCGGTGGTGGAGGACGGGGAATATGAAATTTCTCGCATCCTTGACTCTAGACGGTATAGAGGTAGTTTGCAGTATCTTGTGGCCTGGAAAGGTTTCGGACCCGAGGATAACTCTTGGGTGAGGTCAGATGATGTTTCCGCGTCCAGACTTATCAGAGCGTTTCACAGGAGATTTCCTGATAAGCCTGGTCCTAGGGGATCCGGAGGATCCTCTTAGAAGGGGGGGTACTGTTAGAACCTTGCTGTTAGGTTTTTTTTCCTTTGCTGGTCACATGACCTTGTTGGCCTATTTAATCCTGCTCCGCCCTTCTGGCTTTGCTGGACTTCATTGTATATCTACTTTCTAGCTAGCCTGTGCTCTGTATCTTACTCTGTTAGTTTGCTTGGTCTACGGACCTCTAGGTTCTATCTATTTTGTTTGTTCGTCTTTCTGCTGCTATTTCTGTTAGGAGGTGTCCCATATTCCTCCCAGTCCTTAGTACTTGTAGGGATTCCCTCCCCAAATCTATAGGTCTCCGTACAGACTAGATTAGGACTTTAGCAGGTCTGATCGCAGGATCAGGTTCCCTGTTACATCGTAGGGATTCAGCTGAGTCTTATAGTAGGGACAGATCTCCTCTCTTTCCTTAGCTTTGGTAGCAGAACATAACAGCAGGCAGGATACCTGGCTGGCTGAATGTCGCTGAGAAGCTCACAGAGACCGCCATAAGCAACAGTTTAACAGAATGCCACAGACTAATCAACCAAACTTTTTGGGTTGGGTTCTCTTTTATAGTCTGCAGGCATTAAATGAAAGAAGTCAGTGTTCCAGCAGAAGGAGACAACGTTTCAGAAAAGGCATTGTAGCAAACCAAAAAAGAAATTTTAAGCGCAGCAGAGTAACCAGCGCACATACCTGTTAGCTCAGGTGAGTTTAAAAGGCTGCTGTTGATAACAAGGGCATTTGCTAAATAGATGGTGTGTGTGCAACAATATACTGAAAGGTCAATTATATTGTGCAGCTTATCTCACCACCTGTAGTTATTTAGGTGAAAGCTCCAAAATGCTTGCCTAATATGTCTGTTTATCCAAAAGGAAGTAAAAAGGGAGAGCTAGAAAGATAGCATTGCATCACATTACATGGCAATGCAATGCACAGTTGCTGAAGTTGAACCAAAATGAGCTTGTAATCTGGCTTCTGCAACTTTGAACATGAAAAATCCAATGAGGAGAAGAAAAGCAAAGCCAAAGAGTCCATCCCAAAATCCGACAAACAAGCAAAATGAACAAAAAACATTGAATTCAATTCTTTCTGATTTTAGAAACTGCATTAAAGAAGGGGTGCACCGGTCCTGGAGATACTGCAATACCAGGTCAATGCGTGGAGTGGACAGAGCAAGCTCTTTTTCCATCTCCCTGTTCTAAAAATCCATTTAATATATGGTCCCCAGATAGGGGACGTATCAGATATTAAACTGATAAGAACAGATACTACACTTGATCTTAGCCAAAAGGCCGAGAAGCGATAACCAGAATTGGTTTCAAACTACGGAGCCACCCAAGGATCCTGAAAAGTCCATTTGTGGAGATGAGCTCCTGGACTCCCGTTAAGAAGACATGTTGTCAACCTCTAGATCCCTTACATGCCTGCACTTTTCAGCTTGCTGCTGCTGCAATCCACGCGTTTTAGATCTGCATAACTCCACCTCTTTAAACACAGCACCTTCACCCCCTGCTGTTCCCACCCGCCTCAACACCGTTGGAAGGGAGGAGAACCAATTAAGGCGGGGGGTGGGGTGGAACGAGCAGCTGTCTACCCTTAGCAGGAGGGCTCCTGATTACATACCTCTCCTGCTGCTGCTGCTGCTGGCTGTCCAGCAGCAGACTGAAGGTGGCTGCTGCTGTGCACAGGTATATAAAGGCTCAGAGCCTATTATGACACGCGCAGCCAGCGTTCCATTGCCACATTCCATCTACTGCAGGCAGGATACCTGGCTGGCTGAATGTCGCTGAGAAGCTCACAGAGACCGCCATAAGCAACAGTTTAACAGAATGCCACAGACTAATCAACCAAACTTTTTGGGTTGGGTTCTCTTTTATAGTCTGCAGGCATTAAATGAAAGAAGTCAGTGTTCCAGCAGAAGGAGACAACGTTTCAGAAAAGGCATTGTAGCAAACCAAAAAAGAAATTTTAAGCGCAGCAGAGTAACCAGCGCACATACCTGTTAGCTCAGGTGAGTTTAAAAGGCTGCTGTTGATAACAAGGGCATTTGCTAAATAGATGGTGTGTGTGCAACAATATACTGAAAGGTCAATTATATTGTGCAGCTTATCTCACCACCTGTAGTTATTTAGGTGAAAGCTCCAAAATGCTTGCCTAATATGTCTGTTTATCCAAAAGGAAGTAAAAAGGGAGAGCTAGAAAGATAGCATTGCATCACATTACATGGCAATGCAATGCACAGTTGCTGAAGTTGAACCAAAATGAGCTTGTAATCTGGCTTCTGCAACTTTGAACATGAAAAATCCAATGAGGAGAAGAAAAGCAAAGCCAAAGAGTCCATCCCAAAATCCGACAAACAAGCAAAATGAACAAAAAACATTGAATTCAATTCTTTCTGATTTTAGAAACTGCATTAAAGAAGGGGTGCACCGGTCCTGGAGATACTGCAATACCAGGTCAATGCGTGGAGTGGACAGAGCAAGCTCTTTTTCCATCTCCCTGTTCTAAAAATCCATTTAATATATGGTCCCCAGATAGGGGACGTATCAGATATTAAACTGATAAGAACAGATACTACACTTGATCTTAGCCAAAAGGCCGAGAAGCGATAACCAGAATTGGTTTCAAACTACGGAGCCACCCAAGGATCCTGAAAAGTCCATTTGTGGAGATGAGCTCCTGGACTCCCGTTAAGAAGACATGTTGTCAACCTCTAGATCCCTTACATGCCTGCACTTTTCGGCTTGCTGCTGCTGCAATCCACGCGTTTTAGATCTGCATAACTCCACCTCTTTAAACACAGCACCTTCACCCCCTGCTGTTCCCACCCGCCTCAACACCGTTGGAAGGGAGGAGAACCAATTAAGGCGGGGGGGGGGGGGGGTGGAACGAGCAGCTGTCTACCCTTAGCAGGAGGGCTCCTGATTACAAACCTCTCCTGCTGCTGCTGCTGCTGGCTGTCCAGCAGCAGACTGAAGGTGGCTGCTGCTGTGCACAGGTATATAAAGGCTCAGAGCCTATTATGACACGCGCAGCCAGCGTTCCATTGCCACATTCCATCTACTGCAGGCAGGATACCTGGCTGGCTGAATGTCGCTGAGAAGCTCACAGAGACCGCCATAAGCAACAGTTTAACAGAATGCCACAGACTAATCAACCAAACTTTTTGGGTTGGGTTCTCTTTTATAGTCTGCAGGCATTAAATGAAAGAAGTCAGTGTTCCAGCAGAAGGAGACAACGTTTCAGAAAAGGCATTGTAGCAAACCAAAAAAGAAATTTTAAGCGCAGCAGAGTAACCAGCGCACATACCTGTTAGCTCAGGTGAGTTTAAAAGGCTGCTGTTGATAACAAGGGCATTTGCTAAATAGATGGTGTGTGTGCAACAATATACTGAAAGGTCAATTATATTGTGCAGCTTATCTCACCACCTGTAGTTATTTAGGTGAAAGCTCCAAAATGCTTGCCTAATATGTCTGTTTATCCAAAAGGAAGTAAAAAGGGAGAGCTAGAAAGATAGCATTGCATCACATTACATGGCAATGCAATGCACAGTTGCTGAAGTTGAACCAAAATGAGCTTGTAATCTGGCTTCTGCAACTTTGAACATGAAAAATCCAATGAGGAGAAGAAAAGCAAAGCCAAAGAGTCCATCCCAAAATCCGACAAACAAGCAAAATGAACAAAAAACATTGAATTCAATTCTTTCTGATTTTAGAAACTGCATTAAAGAAGGGGTGCACCGGTCCTGGAGATACTGCAATACCAGGTCAATGCGTGGAGTGGACAGAGCAAGCTCTTTTTCCATCTCCCTGTTCTAAAAATCCATTTAATATATGGTCCCCAGATAGGGGACGTATCAGATATTAAACTGATAAGAACAGATACTACACTTGATCTTAGCCAAAAGGCCGAGAAGCGATAACCAGAATTGGTTTCAAACTACGGAGCCACCCAAGGATCCTGAAAAGTCCATTTGTGGGGATGAGCTCCTGGACTCCCGTTAAGAAGACATGTTGTCAACCTCTAGATCCCTTACATGCCTGCACTTTTCGGCTTGCTGCTGCTGCAATCCACGCGTTTTAGATCTGCATAACTCCACCTCTTTAAACACAGCACCTTCACCCCCTGCTGTTCCCACCCGCCTCAACACCGTTGGAAGGGAGGAGAACCAATTAAGGCGGGGGGTGGGGTGGAACGAGCAGCTGTCTACCCTTAGCAGGAGGGCTCCTGATTACATACCTCTCCTGCTGCTGCTGCTGCTGGCTGTCCAGCAGCAGACTGAAGGTGGCTGCTGCTGTGCACAGGTATATAAAGGCTCAGAGCCTATTATGACACGCGCAGCCAGCGTTCCATTGCCACATTCCATCTACTGCAGGCAGGATACCTGGCTGGCTGAATGTCGCTGAGAAGCTCACAGAGACCGCCATAAGCAACAGTTTAACAGAATGCCACAGACTAATCAACCAAACTTTTTGGGTTGGGTTCTCTTTTATAGTCTGCAGGCATTAAATGAAAGAAGTCAGTGTTCCAGCAGAGGGAGACAACGTTTCAGAAAAGGCATTGTAGCAAACCAAAAAAGAAATTTTAAGCGCAGCAGAGTAACCAGCGCACATACCTGTTAGCTCAGGTGAGTTTAAAAGGCTGCTGTTGATAACAAGGGCATTTGCTAAATAGATGGTGTGTGTGCAACAATATACTGAAAGGTCAATTATATTGTGCAGCTTATCTCACCACCTGTAGTTATTTAGGTGAAAGCTCCAAAATGCTTGCCTAATATGTCTGTTTATCCAAAAGGAAGTAAAAAGGGAGAGCTAGAAAGATAGCATTGCATCACATTACATGGCAATGCAATGCACAGTTGCTGAAGTTGAACCAAAATGAGCTTGTAATCTGGCTTCTGCAACTTTGAACATGAAAAATCCAATGAGGAGAAGAAAAGCAAAGCCAAAGAGTCCATCCCAAAATCCGACAAACAAGCAAAATGAACAAAAAACATTGAATTCAATTCTTTCTGATTTTAGAAACTGCATTAAAGAAGGGGTGCACCGGTCCTGGAGATACTGCAATACCAGGTCAATGCGTGGAGTGGACAGAGCAAGCTCTTTTTCCATCTCCCTGTTCTAAAAATCCATTTAATATATGGTCCCCAGATAGGGGACGTATCAGATATTAAACTGATAAGAACAGATTTTTTTTAATTTGGCTATCCCCTGCAGAGGGATAAAACCGTTTATTAAAACTTTAACAATTTACAAGCATAATTACACAAATACCAAACGTTAAAAGACAAATGAAATTTACAAAACAAAAAAATACAAAGATTTTAAATAATTAGGTTCCATTGGTCAACAAGCCATTTTTTGGAAATATGTACATTCTTCTTTTTGTCAATTAAATAATAAGTATACATTTCACATAAACATAAACTTAAAACATCATTCACTGATAAAACATCTTGTTTAAAAATAGCAATGTTGCGCGCTTTCCAGAGAGATGACTTGGCGCAGTTCACTGTCTTCCAAGCCATTGTGTACTGGTCCATTGTGGGGCATTCCATAAGTCCGTATAGCACAGTTTTATATGTAAAGTCCTTGAGGTCTGCCACCCTTTCCAGTAGGGGGAGCAGTCTTCTCCAGAAATCCTTTGCAAAATTACATGTCCATAATAGATGTTCCACCGTTTCCTCGTCTTGGCATCCGGCTCTTGGGCAGATGGCAGACCTCACAAATCCTCTTCTGTATTGGAATGCCCGGCAAGGAAGACAGCGGTGCATGCAACTCCAAGCCAGATCTCTCTGTTCATTAAAAAGATAAAAAACGTTAATCATTTTCCAGATAGACATAGATTTGTCATCATCATATCTGTCAACATTACATATTTCCTCACTTTTACGTATTTCTTTAATTAGTTTCTTACTATTTCTTAATTCCTCTATTTTCTTAGTCCCTAAATTAAAATCGGACACTATTTTCCTTAAAATCTCATAATGCGTCGACAAATTAAAAGCATGGGGCACAGATATATTAACTTCATACCATCCAAACTTTCTCATAAAAAATCCTGTATTAAAACGCATAAAAAAGGACCAATAGTGATTCTTAAAAAGGGCATTAAAACAGTAAACGAACAGATGGATTAAAAGAAACCTATTAAAATCTGGAAAATCTTTACCACCTTTTACTTTTGATTTCATCACGATTTCTCTTTTCAGCTTTTCCATTTTTGAGTTCCAAAAGAAGGTAAAGCAGGTTTTGGTTATCTTTTTTAAAACATTAACAGGCGGGGGGAAAACCATGCTAAGATACAATAAAAGAGGTAAAATCACCATCTTTAAAACCAATACTTTACCCTCCATTGTAAGTCTCCTCATGTTCCACATACATATTTTCGTATTTACTTTCTGTGTAACTGTTTCCCAACTATTATAACCATCATTATTTTCAGTGAATGATATACCTAAAATGGAAATGGATTCGGAGACATTAATTGGTACATCACGTAAAATCATCCCCCCAACACTTAAAATGTTACACTTATTAAAATTGATTTTAAAACCAGAAGCTAGACAAAAGGATTGCACTTGATGGAGAGTGGCCGTAAGTGATGGTGCATCTGTACACAAGACCGCCACGTCATCCATGTAGCCTACAACCTTGGCCTCCAAACCACCGCTTCCAGGCAGAGGGACACCGCATATCTGTTTATTTTGGCGTATTGCACATAACATTGGTTCCAGGGCACAGATAAACAGTAGGGGGGACAGAGGGCATCCCTGTTTCACCCCTGACCGTAAAAATGCCTCTTGTGTCTTAAAACCATTCACTAAAATCTTACTTGTACAATCCTTGTAAAATGCTTTAAGCGATAGTAAAAACCCTTCTGGTATGCCCATTTTCTCTAAAACTTTAAAAAGATAAAAGTGTGAGACACGGTCAAATGCTTTTTCAAAATCAATAGATAAAATCGCCATTTTCCCCTTTCTGTCTTTCACATCCTCAATACAGTCTTTCACTAAATTCAGATTGTCCCATATACTGCGCCCCGGCACCCCACACACTTGATTAGAATGAATAACTTTGCTGATGACTTCTTTTAGACGATTTGCACAAATTTTAGCCATTATTTTATAGTCACAATTTAAAAGTGTTATTGGTCTCCAGTTTTCTAATTTTGATTTATCACCTTTTTTGTATAGGAGGGAGACTTCACCTTTCTTCCAGGAATTTAATAAAACCTTATTATTAAAAACCTCAGTAAACAAATAAAACAAATCATCTTTTAAAATATCATAAAAACATACATAAAATTCTATTGGGATGCCATCAGGACCAGGGACCTTTCCAGTTTTAAAACTTTTAATAGTTTTTAACCCTTCTTGTTCCGTTAAAACTTGGGATAAAAACTCTTGGGATGCGGGATCTAAAACAGCTGTTAGTCCTTGCAGCGAATCATCCATTAATTTATTATCTATATTTTTTCCATTAAAAAGATTAGAAAAAAAAAACTCAACTTTACCCAGCATATTTTTTATATTATTCTCACCATCTATATGGTCAATTATCACTTTTTCTTTTTTATTTTTCCTAAAAAAATATCTGGAACACTTTTCATTTTCTTCTATATGTTGTACTCTAGAACGAAAAATTATCTCTTTTCCTTTTTGTTCTAGCCATTTTGAAATCTCTTCTTTAAGTTTGAAATATCAAGTTGTACATCTATCCCATTGTCTCTGAGCTTAAATAATGTTTGTAGGCGGGTATTTAAAATTCTATATTCTTCATATTTTTCTTTGGCTCTACATATACTCTTTTTAATAAAAAAGTCTTTTATTTTTACTTTCATTCTATCCCACCATACACTCATAGTCTCATTTGTTTTTTTCCCTTTTCTACATTTCCTATAAAACTCAATAAAATCTGATAAAATCTGCGGGTCGGTTAAAAGGGATACGTTCATTTTCCAGCTTTTCTTACCACATTTTTTGTTGTCATTTACTTTTATGGTAAAGGATAAAAGTTTATGGTCTGAAAATATATTAGTTAAAACTTCACATTTGGCAGGTATTGTTTTATCTGAACCAAAAATAAAATCAATCCTAGAGCTACAATTAGCATTGCTCCAAGTGAAACCGGCATCCTCTGGGCTGTCACTATGACACTCTTTATATATGTCTATCAATTTAGCATCTTTGACTATATCATGTAGCATACCTGAGGTTTTATCGTAGTTCCTGCTTACAGAGCTGGAGCGCCGGTTTTCACCTTTTAAAACACAATTAAAATCCCCTGCTAAGATAAAAGGTTCAGAGTTATTAATAAATAATGGTAAAAGATCAAGCATTTCGGCTCTTTCATTTTTCTCTGGGGATCCATAAAAATTTAAAAACTGCCATCTAATACCATCAATAAAAGCTTTCACTAATAAAATACGACCTGGTAAAATTTCCTGAATAAAATCAATTAAAACGTTCCCTTTAAAAAGTATGGCTACACCCGCTGATCCTGCAGCATTCGATCCGGACCAGACAGATGGCCCACACTTCCACTCATCTTTATATTTTTGATATGACATTTCATGTGGGATATTACATTCTTGCAGAAAAAATACAGATGCAGTAAAACACGTAAAAAAATTAAAAAGAGCAGTTCTTCTCGTGTTAGATTTTATGCCTCTCACGTTGAGGGAAATACCTTTGAGTTCAGCCATCATTAGAAAATGTAGAAATTTTACTTAGGTAACTAAGAGCAACGGATTTACCTGTCCGATGAACCTGATCAGACCACTGGGCTTGCGCCTCCCTCCTCATCTGATAGTATCGTCACGAGAGTCTCCGTGGAGGAGGAAAGATTACCACATTTATATAAACCCGACGCTACACTGGCATAGCTCGGAGGGCTGGCTGGCAGAACCCGCTGGGTCTCCATTGGCTGGCCATGCAGTTCCTCATCAGGTGGGTCCCCGAGGGGTTCCGCCGCCCCTGTTTGACCTGTAGAAGGTCGTCCTATAGGAGGAGGTTGCGCACAAGGCAGAGCCTCTGACTCTTCAGAGGCAGCAAGATCCCGGTCCCCACCTGTAGCAGCGGAGACCGAAACCCCTGAGGGTCCAGCGTCCACGTCCCCTTCTGGAGAAGTGTCCATCTGTTCACCTCCTGCTGCCTCCTCCGAACCACCCTTTTTCTTTTTCTTAGGACCCACCTTTATCCACTCAGCACCCTCAGCACTAGGAGACCCAGACTGGGCATGGGCTTCTGTGTCGGCCTTTTGCCGGTCCCTTTTGACCTTACCAGTAGTGCCCTTCTGCTCCTTCTCAGCCCTCCTTTTGGACTCCCGCAGGTCCTGCAGCCAGGTTTTGGGATTTGGTATTTTACCTGTCATAGACTCTGGAGACACTTCACTATTTGGTACGCCCTTATTATCTCCAGAGGCTCCAGGTTGTTGTTCCTCCTCCTGAGGGGTGGTCTGATCTTTTGGTCCTTGGTCGGACGTCTTGGACTTCCCCTTTTGCTCATCTTCCCGAAATCTGTGAGGGCAAGAAAAATAAAAGTGACCTGGAGTCTGGCAAAAACTGCATTTCTTTTCCTTAGGGCATTCTTTTGTCTCATGTTCTTCACTAGCACAATTTCTACATGATACATGACAGTTTTCTTTTGAATGACCATAGCGCCCACAATTTCTGCAATATACTGGCATCCCAGAAAAGAAGAAATCCCCATTTGTTTGCCCAATTTTGAAACGGGCAGGGGGGAGCCGTATACCACCTGGTGTATTTGGATCTCTTGTACACTTCACAAGGAATTTCCACTTAGATGTCCATATGTTATATTCGTTTAATATCTTCCCAATACATTTAACACTTTTAAAATAAATTGCTAGAAATGACATTACTTCTGGAGCAGAAACAAAGGGCGAAAATATTTTTACAATAACCAGTCTTACCTCATCCAGGACGTGCTCAACAATTTGTATCCCTTTCAAAACAGGACTATTTTCAACTTTTTTTAACTTTTCTAGTACATCTCTAAAAATACCTTCTCCGGTGAATGTGATGTCATAGTCACCTCTTCTGGGATAATCCTGGATGGAGAGAATTTCATTCCTTTGTACGCCAAGAAGGTTCCTGAGCACGTCCTGGACTACATACCCTAATTTCCTCATATCCGAGCCACCCGCCGTGAAGTGAACTCGGATAGAGTTTTTTAGCCTCGCATAAAGAGGCACGAGGTTAGGGTCAACCTCCATGGAAAAACGCAACAAGGTTGCAAATTGCAGCCGCTTGCAATCTGCGCTCCCAGTGTTCTTGCAGCGAAAAACACCTGGAAGCTGGGGGATCGCAACTCGTTACCCTGGGACTAAGCCCTCTCCCTAATAGCAGCAAGCAGGTTAAGTCCACCAAAGTGGACGATCCTGCCAGGCCAAGGAGAGGGGTACCCGAGTGCCCTTCAACCACAATCTCCTGCAATAAAGCACTTGATCGTAGCCAAAAGGCCGAGAAGCGATAACCAGAATTGGTTTCAAACTACGGAGCCACCCAAGGATCCTGAAAAGTCCATTTGTGGAGATGAGCTCCTGGACTCCCGTTAAGAAGACATGTTGTCAACCTCTAGATCCCTTACATGCCTGCACTTTTCGGCTTGCTGCTGCTGCAATCCACGCGTTTTAGATCTGCATAACTCCACCTCTTTAAACACAGCACCTTCACCCCCTGCTGTTCCCACCCGCCTCAACACCGTTGGAAGGGAGGAGAACCAATTAAGGCGGGGGGTGGGGTGGAACGAGCAGCTGTCTACCCTTAGCAGGAGGGCTCCTGATTACATACCTCTCCTGCTGCTGCTGCTGCTGGCTGTCCAGCAGCAGACTGAAGGTGGCTGCTGCTGTGCACAGGTATATAAAGGCTCAGAGCCTATTATGACACGCGCAGCCAGCGTTCCATTGCCACATTCCATCTACTGCAGGCAGGATACCTGGCTGGCTGAATGTCGCTGAGAAGCTCACAGAGACCGCCATAAGCAACAGTTTAACAGAATGCCACAGACTAATCAACCAAACTTTTTGGGTTGGGTTCTCTTTTATAGTCTGCAGGCATTAAATGAAAGAAGTCAGTGTTCCAGCAGAAGGAGACAACGTTTCAGAAAAGGCATTGTAGCAAACCAAAAAAGAAATTTTAAGCGCAGCAGAGTAACCAGCGCACATACCTGTTAGCTCAGGTGAGTTTAAAAGGCTGCTGTTGATAACAAGGGCATTTGCTAAATAGATGGTGTGTGTGCAACAATATACTGAAAGGTCAATTATATTGTGCAGCTTATCTCACCACCTGTAGTTATTTAGGTGAAAGCTCCAAAATGCTTGCCTAATATGTCTGTTTATCCAAAAGGAAGTAAAAAGGGAGAGCTAGAAAGATAGCATTGCATCACATTACATGGCAATGCAATGCACAGTTGCTGAAGTTGAACCAAAATGAGCTTGTAATCTGGCTTCTGCAACTTTGAACATGAAAAATCCAATGAGGAGAAGAAAAGCAAAGCCAAAGAGTCCATCCCAAAATCCGACAAACAAGCAAAATGAACAAAAAACATTGAATTCAATTCTTTCTGATTTTAGAAACTGCATTAAAGAAGGGGTGCACCGGTCCTGGAGATACTGCAATACCAGGTCAATGCGTGGAGTGGACAGAGCAAGCTCTTTTTCCATCTCCCTGTTCTAAAAATCCATTTAATATATGGTCCACAGATAGGGGACGTATCAGATATTAAACTGATAAGAACAGATACTACACTTGATCTTAGCCAAAAGGCCGAGAAGCGATAACCAGAATTGGTTTCAAACTACGGAGCCACCCAAGGATCCTGAAAAGTCCATTTGTGGAGATGAGCTCCTGGACTCCCGTTAAGAAGACATGTTGTCAACCTCTAGATCCCTTACATGCCTGCACTTTTCGGCTTGCTGCTGCTGCAATCCACGCGTTTTAGATCTGCATAACTCCACCTCTTTAAACACAGCACCTTCACCCCCTGCTGTTCCCACCCGCCTCAACACCGTTGGAAGGGAGGAGAACCAATTAAGGCGGGGGGTGGGGTGGAACGAGCAGCTGTCTACCCTTAGCAGGAGGGCTCCTGATTACATACCTCTCCTGCTGCTGCTGCTGCTGGCTGTCCAGCAGCAGACTGAAGGTGGCTGCTGCTGTGCACAGGTATATAAAGGCTCAGAGCCTATTATGACACGCGCAGCCAGCGTTCCATTGCCACATTCCATCTACTGCAGGCAGGATACCTGGCTGGCTGAATGTCGCTGAGAAGCTCACAGAGACCGCCATAAGCAACAGTTTAACAGAATGCCACAGACTAATCAACCAAACTTTTTGGGTTGGGTTCTCTTTTATAGTCTGCAGGCATTAAATGAAAGAAGTCAGTGTTCCAGCAGAAGGAGACAACGTTTCAGAAAAGGCATTGTAGCAAACCAAAAAAGAAATTTTAAGCGCAGCAGAGTAACCAGCTCACATACCTGTTAGCTCAGGTGAGTTTAAAAGGCTGCTGTTGATAACAAGGGCATTTGCTAAATAGATGGTGTGTGTGCAACAATATACTGAAAGGTCAATTATATTGTGCAGCTTATCTCACCACCTGTAGTTATTTAGGTGAAAGCTCCAAAATGCTTGCCTAATATGTCTGTTTATCCAAAAGGAAGTAAAAAGGGAGAGCTAGAAAGATAGCATTGCATCACATTACATGGCAATGCAATGCACAGTTGCTGAAGTTGAACCAAAATGAGCTTGTAATCTGGCTTCTGCAACTTTGAACATGAAAAATCCAATGAGGAGAAGAAAAGCAAAGCCAAAGAGTCCATCCCAAAATCCGACAAACAAGCAAAATGAACAAAAAACATTGAATTCAATTCTTTCTGATTTTAGAAACTGCATTAAAGAAGGGGTGCACCGGTCCTGGAGATACTGCAATACCAGGTCAATGCGTGGAGTGGACAGAGCAAGCTCTTTTTCCATCTCCCTGTTCTAAAAATCCATTTAATATATGGTCCCCAGATAGGGGACGTATCAGATATTAAACTGATAAGAACAGATACTACACTTGATCTTAGCCAAAAGGCCGAGAAGCGATAACCAGAATTGGTTTCAAACTACGGAGCCACCCAAGGATCCTGAAAAGTCCATTTGTGGAGATGAGCTCCTGGACTCCCGTTAAGAAGACATGTTGTCAACCTCTAGATCCCTTACATGCCTGCACTTTTCGGCTTGCTGCTGCTGCAATCCACGCGTTTTAGATCTGCATAACTCCACCTCTTTAAACACAGCACCTTCACCCCCTGCTGTTCCCACCCGCCTCAACACCGTTGGAAGGGAGGAGAACCAATTAAGGCGGGGGGTGGGGTGGAACGAGCAGCTGTCTACCCTTAGCAGGAGGGCTCCTGATTACATACCTCTCCTGCTGCTGCTGCTGCTGGCTGTCCAGCAGCAGACTGAAGGTGGCTGCTGCTGTGCACAGGTATATAAAGGCTCAGAGCCTATTATGACACGCGCAGCCAGCGTTCCATTGCCACATTCCATCTACTGCAGGCAGGATACCTGGCTGGCTGAATGTCGCTGAGAAGCTCACAGAGACCGCCATAAGCAACAGTTTAACAGAATGCCACAGACTAATCAACCAAACTTTTTGGGTTGGGTTCTCTTTTATAGTCTGCAGGCATTAAATGAAAGAAGTCAGTGTTCCAGCAGAAGGAGACAACGTTTCAGAAAAGGCATTGTAGCAAACCAAAAAAGAAATTTTAAGCGCAGCAGAGTAACCAGCGCACATACCTGTTAGCTCAGGTGAGTTTAAAAGGCTGCTGTTGATAACAAGGGCATTTGCTAAATAGATGGTGTGTGTGCAACAATATACTGAAAGGTCAATTATATTGTGCAGCTTATCTCACCACCTGTAGTTATTTAGGTGAAAGCTCCAAAATGCTTGCCTAATATGTCTGTTTATCCAAAAGGAAGTAAAAAGGGAGAGCTAGAAAGATAGCATTGCATCACATTACATGGCAATGCAATGCACAGTTGCTGAAGTTGAACCAAAATGAGCTTGTAATCTGGCTTCTGCAACTTTGAACATGAAAAATCCAATGAGGAGAAGAAAAGCAAAGCCAAAGAGTCCATCCCAAAATCCGACAAACAAGCAAAATGAACAAAAAACATTGAATTCAATTCTTTCTGATTTTAGAAACTGCATTAAAGAAGGGGTGCACCGGTCCTGGAGATACTGCAATACCAGGTCAATGCGTGGAGTGGACAGAGCAAGCTCTTTTTCCATCTCCCTGTTCTAAAAATCCATTTAATATATGGTGCCCAGATAGGGGACGTATCAGATATTAAACTGATAAGAACAGATACTACACTTGATCTTAGCCAAAAGGCCGAGAAGCGATAACCAGAATTGGTTTCAAACTACGGAGCCACCCAAGGATCCTGAAAAGTCCATTTGTGGAGATGAGCTCCTGGACTCCCGTTAAGAAGACATGTTGTCAACCTCTAGATCCCTTACATGCCTGCACTTTTCGGCTTGCTGCTGCTGCAATCCACGCGTTTTAGATCTGCATAACTCCTCCTCTTTAAACACAGCACCTTCACCCCCTGCTGTTCCCACCCGCCTCAACACCGTTGGAAGGGAGGAGAACCAATTAAGGCGGGGGGTGGGGTGGAACGAGCAGCTGTCTACCCTTAGCAGGAGGGCTCCTGATTACATACCTCTCCTGCTGCTGCTGCTGCTGGCTGTCCAGCAGCAGACTGAAGGTGGCTGCTGCTGTGCACAGGTATATAAAGGCTCAGAGCCTATTATGACACGCGCAGCCAGCGTTCCATTGCCACATTCCATCTACTGCAGGCAGGATACCTGGCTGGCTGAATGTCGCTGAGAAGCTCACAGAGACCGCCATAAGCAACAGTTTAACAGAATGCCACAGACTAATCAACCAAACTTTTTGGGTTGGGTTCTCTTTTATAGTCTGCAGGCATTAAATGAAAGAAGTCAGTGTTCCAGCAGAAGGAGACAACGTTTCAGAAAAGGCATTGTAGCAAACCAAAAAAGAAATTTTAAGCGCAGCAGAGTAACCAGCGCACATACCTGTTAGCTCAGGTGAGTTTAAAAGGCTGCTGTTGATAACAAGGGCATTTGCTAAATAGATGGTGTGTGTGCAACAATATACTGAAAGGTCAATTATATTGTGCAGCTTATCTCACCACCTGTAGTTATTTAGGTGAAAGCTCCAAAATGCTTGCCTAATATGTCTGTTTATCCAAAAGGAAGTAAAAAAGGAGAGCTAGAATGATAGCATTGCATCACATTACATGGCAATGCAATGCACAGTTGCTGAAGTTGAACCAAAATGAGCTTGTAATCTGGCTTCTGCAACTTTGAACATGAAAAATCCAATGAGGAGAAGAAAAGCAAAGCCAAAGAGTCCATCCCAAAATCCGACAAACAAGCAAAATGAACAAAAAACATTGAATTCAATTCTTTCTGATTTTAGAAACTGCATTAAAGAAGGGGTGCACCGGTCCTGGAGATACTGCAATACCAGGTCAATGCGTGGAGTGGACAGAGCAAGCTCTTTTTCCATCTCCCTGTTCTAAAAATCCATTTAATATATGGTCCCCAGATAGGGGACGTATCAGATATTAAACTGATAAGAACAGATACTACACTTGATCTTAGCCAAAAGGCCGAGAAGCGATAACCAGAATTGGTTTCAAACTACGGAGCCACCCAAGGATCCTGAAAAGTCCATTTGTGGAGATGAGCTCCTGGACTCCCGTTAAGAAGACATGTTGTCAACCTCTAGATCCCTTACATGCCTGCACTTTTCGGCTTGCTGCTGCTGCAATCCACGCGTTTTAGATCTGCATAACTCCACCTCTTTAAACACAGCACCTTCACCCCCTGCTGTTCCCACCCGCCTCAACACCGTTGGAAGGGAGGAGAACCAATTAAGGCGGGGGGTGGGGTGGAACGAGCAGCTGTCTACCCTTAGCAGGAGGGCTCCTGATTACATACCTCTCCTGCTGCTGCTGCTGCTGGCTGTCCAGCAGCAGACTGAAGGTGGCTGCTGCTGTGCACAGGTATATAAAGGCTCAGAGCCTATTATGACACGCGCAGCCAGCGTTCCATTGCCACATTCCATCTACTGCAGGCAGGATACCTGGCTGGCTGAATGTCGCTGAGAAGCTCACAGAGACCGCCATAAGCAACAGTTTAACAGAATGCCACAGACTAATCAACCAAACTTTTTGGGTTGGGTTCTCTTTTATAGTCTGCAGGCATTAAATGAAAGAAGTCAGTGTTCCAGCAGAAGGAGACAACGTTTCAGAAAAGGCATTGTAGCAAACCAAAAAAGAAATTTTAAGCGCAGCAGAGTAACCAGCGCACATACCTGTTAGCTCAGGTGAGTTTAAAAGGCTGCTGTTGATAACAAGGGCATTTGCTAAATAGATGGTGTGTGTGCAACAATATACTGAAAGGTCAATTATATTGTGCAGCTTATCTCACCACCTGTAGTTATTTAGGTGAAAGCTCCAAAATGCTTGCCTAATATGTCTGTTTATCCAAAAGGAAGTAAAAAGGGAGAGCTAGAAAGATAGCATTGCATCACATTACATGGCAATGCAATGCACAGTTGCTGAAGTTGAACCAAAATGAGCTTGTAATCTGGCTTCTGCAACTTTGAACATGAAAAATCCAATGAGGAGAAGAAAAGCAAAGCCAAAGAGTCCATCCCAAAATCCGACAAACAAGCAAAATGAACAAAAAACATTGAATTCAATTCTTTCTGATTTTAGAAACTGCATTAAAGAAGGGGTGCACCGGTCCTGGAGATACTGCAATACCAGGTCAATGCGTGGAGTGGACAGAGCAAGCTCTTTTTCCATCTCCCTGTTCTAAAAATCCATTTAATATATGGTGCCCAGATAGGGGACGTATCAGATATTAAACTGATAAGAACAGATACTACACTTGATCTTAGCCAAAAGGCCGAGAAGCGATAACCAGAATTGGTTTCAAACTACGGAGCCACCCAAGGATCCTGAAAAGTCCATTTGTGGAGATGAGCTCCTGGACTCCCGTTAAGAAGACATGTTGTCAACCTCTAGATCCCTTACATGCCTGCACTTTTCGGCTTGCTGCTGCTGCAATCCACGCGTTTTAGATCTGCATAACTCCTCCTCTTTAAACACAGCAGCTTCACCCCCTGCTGTTCCCACCCGCCTCAACACCGTTGGAAGGGAGGAGAACCAATTAAGGCGGGGGGTGGGGTGGAACGAGCAGCTGTCTACCCTTAGCAGGAGGGCTCCTGATTACATACCTCTCCTGCTGCTGCTGCTGCTGGCTGTCCAGCAGCAGACTGAAGGTGGCTGCTGCTGTGCACAGGTATATAAAGGCTCAGAGCCTATTATGACACGCGCAGCCAGCGTTCCATTGCCACATTCCATCTACTGCAGGCAGGATACCTGGCTGGCTGAATGTCGCTGAGAAGCTCACAGAGACCGCCATAAGCAACAGTTTAACAGAATGCCACAGACTAATCAACCAAACTTTTTGGGTTGGGTTCTCTTTTATAGTCTGCAGGCATTAAATGAAAGAAGTCAGTGTTCCAGCAGAAGGAGACAACGTTTCAGAAAAGGCATTGTAGCAAACCAAAAAAGAAATTTTAAGCGCAGCAGAGTAACCAGCGCACATACCTGTTAGCTCAGGTGAGTTTAAAAGGCTGCTGTTGATAACAAGGGCATTTGCTAAATAGATGGTGTGTGTGCAACAATATACTGAAAGGTCAATTATATTGTGCAGCTTATCTCACCACCTGTAGTTATTTAGGTGAAAGCTCCAAAATGCTTGCCTAATATGTCTGTTTATCCAAAAGGAAGTAAAAAGGGAGAGCTAGAATGATAGCATTGCATCACATTACATGGCAATGCAATGCACAGTTGCTGAAGTTGAACCAAAATGAGCTTGTAATCTGGCTTCTGCAACTTTGAACATGAAAAATCCAATGAGGAGAAGAAAAGCAAAGCCAAAGAGTCCATCCCAAAATCCGACAAACAAGCAAAATGAACAAAAAACATTGAATTCAATTCTTTCTGATTTTAGAAACTGCATTAAAGAAGGGGTGCACCGGTCCTGGAGATACTGCAATACCAGGTCAATGCGTGGAGTGGACAGAGCAAGCTCTTTTTCCATCTCCCTGTTCTAAAAATCCATTTAATATATGGTCCCCAGATAGGGGACGTATCAGATATTAAACTGATAAGAACAGATACTACACTTGATCTTAGCCAAAAGGCCGAGAAGCGATAACCAGAATTGGTTTCAAACTACGGAGCCACCCAAGGATCCTGAAAAGTCCATTTGTGGAGATGAGCTCCTGGACTCCCGTTAAGAAGACATGTTGTCAACCTCTAGATCCCTTACATGCCTGCACTTTTCGGCTTGCTGCTGCTGCAATCCACGCGTTTTAGATCTGCATAACTCCACCTCTTTAAACACAGCACCTTCACCCCCTGCTGTTCCCACCCGCCTCAACACCGTTGGAAGGGAGGAGAACCAATTAAGGCGGGGGGTGGGGTGGAACGAGCAGCTGTCTACCCTTAGCAGGAGGGCTCCTGATTACATACCTCTCCTGCTGCTGCTGCTGCTGGCTGTCCAGCAGCAGACTGAAGGTGGCTGCTGCTGTGCACAGGTATATAAAGGCTCAGAGCCTATTATGACACGCGCAGCCAGCGTTCCATTGCCACATTCCATCTACTGCAGGCAGGATACCTGGCTGGCTGAATGTCGCTGAGAAGCTCACAGAGACCGCCATAAGCAACAGTTTAACAGAATGCCACAGACTAATCAACCAAACTTTTTGGGTTGGGTTCTCTTTTATAGTCTGCAGGCATTAAATGAAAGAAGTCAGTGTTCCAGCAGAAGGAGACAACGTTTCAGAAAAGGCATTGTAGCAAACCAAAAAAGAAATTTTAAGCGCAGCAGAGTAACCAGCGCACATACCTGTTAGCTCAGGTGAGTTTAAAAGGCTGCTGTTGATAACAAGGGCATTTGCTAAATAGATGGTGTGTGTGCAACAATATACTGAAAGGTCAATTATATTGTGCAGCTTATCTCACCACCTGTAGTTATTTAGGTGAAAGCTCCAAAATGCTTGCCTAATATGTCTGTTTATCCAAAAGGAAGTAAAAAGGGAGAGCTAGAAAGATAGCATTGCATCACATTACATGGCAATGCAATGCACAGTTGCTGAAGTTGAACCAAAATGAGCTTGTAATCTGGCTTCTGCAACTTTGAACATGAAAAATCCAATGAGGAGAAGAAAAGCAAAGCCAAAGAGTCCATCCCAAAATCCGACAAACAAGCAAAATGAACAAAAAACATTGAATTCAATTCTTTCTGATTTTAGAAACTGCATTAAAGAAGGGGTGCACCGGTCCTGGAGATACTGCAATACCAGGTCAATGCGTGGAGTGGACAGAGCAAGCTCTTTTTCCATCTCCCTGTTCTAAAAATCCATTTAATATATGGTCCCCAGATAGGGGACGTATCAGATATTAAACTGATAAGAACAGATACTACACTTGATCTTAGCCAAAAGGCCGAGAAGCGATAACCAGAATTGGTTTCAAACTACGGAGCCACCCAAGGATCCTGAAAAGTCCATTTGTGGAGATGAGCTCCTGGACTCCCGTTAAGAAGACATGTCAACCTCTAGATCCCTTACATGCCTGCACTTTTCGGCTTGCTGCTGCTGCAATCCACGCGTTTTAGATCTGCATAACTCCACCTCTTTAAACACAGCACCTTCACCCCCTGCTGTTCCCACCCGCCTCAACACCGTTGGAAGGGAGGAGAACCAATTAAGGCGGGGGGTGGGGTGGAACGAGCAGCTGTCTACCCTTAGCAGGAGGGCTCCTGATTACATACCTCTCCTGCTGCTGCTGCTGCTGGCTGTCCAGCAACAGACTGAAGGTGGCTGCTGCTGTGCACAGGTATATAAAGGCTCAGAGCCTATTATGACACGCGCAGCCAGCGTTCCATTGCCACATTCCATCTACTGCAGGCAGGATACCTGGCTGGCTGAATGTCGCTGAGAAGCTCACAGAGACCGCCATAAGCAACAGTTTAACAGAATGCCACAGACTAATCAACCAAACTTTTTGGGTTGGGTTCTCTTTTATAGTCTGCAGGCATTAAATGAAAGAAGTCAGTGTTCCAGCAGAAGGAGACAACGTTTCAGAAAAGGCATTGTAGCAAACCAAAAAAGAAATTTTAAGCGCAGCAGAGTAACCAGCGCACATACCTGTTAGCTCAGGTGAGTTTAAAAGGCTGCTGTTGATAACAAGGGCATTTGCTAAATAGATGGTGTGTGTGCAACAATATACTGAAAGGTCAATTATATTGTGCAGCTTATCTCACCACCTGTAGTTATTTAGGTGAAAGCTCCAAAATGCTTGCCTAATATGTCTGTTTATCCAAAAGGAAGTAAAAAGGGAGAGCTAGAAAGATAGCATTGCATCACATTACATGGCAATGCAATGCACAGTTGCTGAAGTTGAACCAAAATGAGCTTGTAATCTGGCTTCTGCAACTTTGAACATGAAAAATCCAATGAGGAGAAGAAAAGCAAAGCCAAAGAGTCCATCCCAAAATCCGACAAACAAGCAAAATGAACAAAAAACATTGAATTCAATTCTTTCTGATTTTAGAAACTGCATTAAAGAAGGGGTGCACCGGTCCTGGAGATACTGCAATACCAGGTCAATGCGTGGAGTGGACAGAGCAAGCTCTTTTTCCATCTCCCTGTTCTAAAAATCCATTTAATATATGGTCCCCAGATAGGGGACGTATCAGATATTAAACTGATAAGAACAGATACTACACTTGATCTTAGCCAAAAGGCCGAGAAGCGATAACCAGAATTGGTTTCAAACTACGGAGCCACCCAAGGATCCTGAAAAGTCCATTTGTGGAGATGAGCTCCTGGACTCCCGTTAAGAAGACATGTTGTCAACCTCTAGATCCCTTACATGCCTGCACTTTTCGGCTTGCTGCTGCTGCAATCCACGCGTTTTAGATCTGCATAACTCCACCTCTTTAAACACAGCACCTTCACCCCCTGCTGTTCCCACCCGCCTCAACACCGTTGGAAGGGAGGAGAACCAATTAAGGCGGGGGGTGGGGTGGAACGAGCAGCTGTCTACCCTTAGCAGGAGGGCTCCTGATTACATACCTCTCCTGCTGCTGCTGCTGCTGGCTGTCCAGCAGCAGACTGAAGGTGGCTGCTGCTGTGCACAGGTATATAAAGGCTCAGAGCCTATTATGACACGCGCAGCCAGCGTTCCATTGCCACATTCCATCTACTGCAGGCAGGATACCTGGCTGGCTGAATGTCGCTGAGAAGCTCACAGAGACCGCCATAAGCAACAGTTTAACAGAATGCCACAGACTTATCAACCAAACTTTTTGGGTTGGGTTCTCTTTTATAGTCTGCAGGCATTAAATGAAAGAAGTCAGTGTTCCAGCAGAAGGAGACAACGTTTCAGAAAAGGCATTGTAGCAAACCAAAAAAGAAATTTTAAGCGCAGCAGAGTAACCAGCGCACATACCTGTTAGCTCAGGTGAGTTTAAAAGGCTGCTGTTGATAACAAGGGCATTTGCTAAATAGATGGTGTGTGTGCAACAATATACTGAAAGGTCAATTATATTGTGCAGCTTATCTCACCACCTGTAGTTATTTAGGTGAAAGCTCCAAAATGCTTGCCTAATATGTCTGTTTATCCAAAAGGAAGTAAAAAGGGAGAGCTAGAAAGATAGCATTGCATCACATTACATGGCAATGCAATGCACAGTTGCTGAAGTTGAACCAAAATGAGCTTGTAATCTGGCTTCTGCAACTTTGAACATGAAAAATCCAATGAGGAGAAGAAAAGCAAAGCCAAAGAGTCCATCCCAAAATCCGACAAACAAGCAAAATGAACAAAAAACATTGAATTCAATTCTTTCTGATTTTAGAAACTGCATTAAAGAAGGGGTGCACCGGTCCTGGAGATACTGCAATACCAGGTCAATGCGTGGAGTGGACAGAGCAAGCTCTTTTTCCATCTCCCTGTTCTAAAAATCCATTTAATATATGGTCCCCAGATAGGGGACGTATCAGATATTAAACTGATAAGAACAGATACTACACTTGATCTTAGCCAAAAGGCCGAGAAGCGATAACCAGAATTGGTTTCAAACTACGGAGCCACCCAAGGATCCTGAAAAGTCCATTTGTGAAGATGAGCTCCTGGACTCCCGTTAAGAAGACATGTTGTCAACCTCTAGATCCCTTACATGCCTGCACTTTTCGGCTTGCTGCTGCTGCAATCCACGCGTTTTAGATCTGCATAACTCCACCTCTTTAAACACAGCACCTTCACCCCCTGCTGTTCCCACCCGCCTCAACACCGTTGGAAGGGAGGAGAACCAATTAAGGCGGGGGGTGGGGTGGAACGAGCAGCTGTCTACCCTTAGCAGGAGGGCTCCTGATTACATACCTCTCCTGCTGCTGCTGCTGCTGGCTGTCCAGCAGCAGACTGAAGGTGGATGCTGCTGTGCACAGGTATATAAAGGCTCAGAGCCTATTATGACACGCGCAGCCAGCGTTCCATTGCCACATTCCATCTACTGCAGGCAGGATACCTGGCTGGCTGAATGTCGCTGAGAAGCTCACAGAGACCGCCATAAGCAACAGTTTAACAGAATGCCACAGACTAATCAACCAAACTTTTTGGGTTGGGTTCTCTTTTATAGTCTGCAGGCATTAAATGAAAGAAGTCAGTGTTCCAGCAGAAGGAGACAACGTTTCAGAAAAGGCATTGTGCAAACCAAAAAAGAAATTTTAAGCGCAGCAGAGTAACCAGCGCACATACCTGTTAGCTCAGGTGAGTTTAAAAGGCTGCTGTTGATAACAAGGGCATTTGCTAAATAGATGGTGTGTGTGCAACAATATACTGAAAGGTCAATTATATTGTGCAGCTTATCTCACCACCTGTAGTTATTTAGGTGAAAGCTCCAAAATGCTTGCCTAATATGTCTGTTTATCCAAAAGGAAGTAAAAAGGGAGAGCTAGAAAGATAGCATTGCATCACATTACATGGCAATGCAATGCACAGTTGCTGAAGTTGAACCAAAATGAGCTTGTAATCTGGCTTCTGCAACTTTGAACATGAAAAATCCAATGAGGAGAAGAAAAGCAAAGCCAAAGAGTCCATCCCAAAATCCGACAAACAAGCAAAATGAACAAAAAACATTGAATTCAATTCTTTCTGATTTTAGAAACTGCATTAAAGAAGGGGTGCACCGGTCCTGGAGATACTGCAATACCAGGTCAATGCGTGGAGTGGACAGAGCAAGCTCTTTTTCCATCTCCCTGTTCTAAAAATCCATTTAATATATGGTCCCCAGATAGGGGACGTATCAGATATTAAACTGATAAGAACAGATACTACACTTGATCTTAGCCAAAAGGCCGAGAAGCGATAACCAGAATTGGTTTCAAACTACGGAGCCACCCAAGGATCCTGAAAAGTCCATTTGTGAAGATGAGCTCCTGGACTCCCGTTAAGAAGACATGTTGTCAACCTCTAGATCCCTTACATGCCTGCACTTTTCGGCTTGCTGCTGCTGCAATCCACGCGTTTTAGATCTGCATAACTCCACCTCTTTAAACACAGCACCTTCACCCCCTGCTGTTCCCACCCGCCTCAACACCGTTGGAAGGGAGGAGAACCAATTAAGGCGGGGGGTGGGGTGGAACGAGCAGCTGTCTACCCTTAGCAGGAGGGCTCCTGATTACATACCTCTCCTGCTGCTGCTGCTGCTGGCTGTCCAGCAGCAGACTGAAGGTGGATGCTGCTGTGCACAGGTATATAAAGGCTCAGAGCCTATTATGACACGCGCAGCCAGCGTTCCATTGCCACATTCCATCTACTGCAGGCAGGATACCTGGCTGGCTGAATGTCGCTGAGAAGCTCACAGAGACCGCCATAAGCAACAGTTTAACAGAATGCCACAGACTAATCAACCAAACTTTTTGGGTTGGGTTCTCTTTTATAGTCTGCAGGCATTAAATGAAAGAAGTCAGTGTTCCAGCAGAAGGAGACAACGTTTCAGAAAAGGCATTGTGCAAACCAAAAAAGAAATTTTAAGCGCAGCAGAGTAACCAGCGCACATACCTGTTAGCTCAGGTGAGTTTAAAAGGCTGCTGTTGATAACAAGGGCATTTGCTAAATAGATGGTGTGTGTGCAACAATATACTGAAAGGTCAATTATATTGTGCAGCTTATCTCACCACCTGTAGTTATTTAGGTGAAAGCTCCAAAATGCTTGCCTAATATGTCTGTTTATCCAAAAGGAAGTAAAAAGGGAGAGCTAGAAAGATAGCATTGCATCACATTACATGGCAATGCAATGCACAGTTGCTGAAGTTGAACCAAAATGAGCTTGTAATCTGGCTTCTGCAACTTTGAACATGAAAAATCCAATGAGGAGAAGAAAAGCAAAGCCAAAGAGTCCATCCCAAAATCCGACAAACAAGCAAAATGAACAAAAAACATTGAATTCAATTCTTTCTGATTTTAGAAACTGCATTAAAGAAGGGGTGCACCGGTCCTGGAGATACTGCAATACCAGGTCAATGCGTGGAGTGGACAGAGCAAGCTCTTTTTCCATCTCCCTGTTCTAAAAATCCATTTAATATATGGTCCCCAGATAGGGGACGTATCAGATATTAAACTGATAAGAACAGATACTACACTTGATCTTAGCCAAAAGGCCGAGAAGCGATAACCAGAATTGGTTTCAAACTACGGAGCCACCCAAGGATCCTGAAAAGTCCATTTGTGGAGATGAGCTCCTGGACTCCCGTTAAGAAGACATGTTGTCAACCTCTAGATCCCTTACATGCCTGCACTTTTCGGCTTGCTGCTGCTGCAATCCACGCGTTTTAGATCTGCATAACTCCACCTCTTTAAACACAGCACCTTCACCCCCTGCTGTTCCCACCCGCCTCAACACCGTTGGAAGGGAGGAGAACCAATTAAGGCGGGGGGTGGGGTGGAACGAGCAGCTGTCTACCCTTAGCAGGAGGGCTCCTGATTACATACCTCTCCTGCTGCTGCTGCTGCTGGCTGTCCAGCAGCAGACTGAAGGTGGCTGCTGCTGTGCACAGGTATATAAAGGCTCAGAGCCTATTATGACACGCGCAGCCAGCGTTCCATTGCCACATTCCATCTACTGCAGGCAGGATACCTGGCTGGCTGAATGTCGCTGAGAAGCTCACAGAGACCGCCATAAGCAACAGTTTAACAGAATGCCACAGACTAATCAACCAAACTTTTTGGGTTGGGTTCTCTTTTATAGTCTGCAGGCATTAAATGAAAGAAGTCAGTGTTCCAGCAGAAGGAGACAACGTTTCAGAAAAGGCATTGTAGCAAACCAAAAAAGAAATTTTAAGCGCAGCAGAGTAACCAGCGCACATACCTGTTAGCTCAGGTGAGTTTAAAAGGCTGCTGTTGATAACAAGGGCATTTGCTAAATAGATGGTGTGTGTGCAACAATATACTGAAAGGTCAATTATATTGTGCAGCTTATCTCACCACCTGTAGTTATTTAGGTGAAAGCTCCAAAATGCTTGCCTAATATGTCTGTTTATCCAAAAGGAAGTAAAAAGGGAGAGCTAGAAAGATAGCATTGCATCACATTACATGGCAATGCAATGCACAGTTGCTGAAGTTGAACCAAAATGAGCTTGTAATCTGGCTTCTGCAACTTTGAACATGAAAAATCCAATGAGGAGAAGAAAAGCAAAGCCAAAGAGTCCATCCCAAAATCCGACAAACAAGCAAAATGAACAAAAAACATTGAATTCAATTCTTTCTGATTTTAGAAACTGCATTAAAGAAGGGGTGCACCGGTCCTGGAGATACTGCAATACCAGGTCAATGCGTGGAGTGGACAGAGCAAGCTCTTTTTCCATCTCCCTGTTCTAAAAATCCATTTAATATATGGTCCCCAGATAGGGGACGTATCAGATATTAAACTGATAAGAACAGATACTACACTTGATCTTAGCCAAAAGGCCGAGAAGCGATAACCAGAATTGGTTTCAAACTACGGAGCCACCCAAGGATCCTGAAAAGTCCATTTGTGGAGATGAGCTCCTGGACTCCCGTTAAGAAGACATGTTGTCAACCTCTAGATCCCTTACATGCCTGCACTTTTCGGCTTGCTGCTGCTGCAATCCACGCGTTTTAGATCTGCATAACTCCACCTCTTTAAACACAGCACCTTCACCCCCTGCTGTTCCCACCCGCCTCAACACCGTTGGAAGGGAGGAGAACCAATTAAGGCGGGGGGTGGGGTGGAACGAGCAGCTGTCTACCCTTAGCAGGAGGGCTCCTGATTACATACCTCTCCTGCTGCTGCTGCTGCTGGCTGTCCAGCAGCAGACTGAAGGTGGCTGCTGCTGTGCACAGGTATATAAAGGCTCAGAGCCTATTATGACACGCGCAGCCAGCGTTCCATTGCCACATTCCATCTACTGCAGGCAGGATACCTGGCTGGCTGAATGTCGCTGAGAAGCTCACAGAGACCGCCATAAGCAACAGTTTAACAGAATGCCACAGACTAATCAACCAAACTTTTTGGGTTGGGTTCTCTTTTATAGTCTGCAGGCATTAAATGAAAGAAGTCAGTGTTCCAGCAGAAGGAGACAACGTTTCAGAAAAGGCATTGTAGCAAACCAAAAAAGAAATTTTAAGCGCAGCAGAGTAACCAGCGCACATACCTGTTAGCTCAGGTGAGTTTAAAAGGCTGCTGTTGATAACAAGGGCATTTGCTAAATAGATGGTGTGTGTGCAACAATATACTGAAAGGTCAATTATATTGTGCAGCTTATCTCACCACCTGTAGTTATTTAGGTGAAAGCTCCAAAATGCTTGCCTAATATGTCTGTTTATCCAAAAGGAAGTAAAAAGGGAGAGCTAGAAAGATAGCATTGCATCACATTACATGGCAATGCAATGCACAGTTGCTGAAGTTGAACCAAAATGAGCTTGTAATCTGGCTTCTGCAACTTTGAACATGAAAAATCCAATGAGGAGAAGAAAAGCAAAGCCAAAGAGTCCATCCCAAAATCCGACAAACAAGCAAAATGAACAAAAAACATTGAATTCAATTCTTTCTGATTTTAGAAACTGCATTAAAGAAGGGGTGCACCGGTCCTGGAGATACTGCAATACCAGGTCAATGCGTGGAGTGGACAGAGCAAGCTCTTTTTCCATCTCCCTGTTCTAAAAATCCATTTAATATATGGTCCCCAGATAGGGGACGTATCAGATATTAAACTGATAAGAACAGATACTACACTTGATCTTAGCCAAAAGGCCGAGAAGCGATAACCAGAATTGGTTTCAAACTACGGAGCCACCCAAGGATCCTGAAAAGTCCATTTGTGGAGATGAGCTCCTGGACTCCCGTTAAGAAGACATGTTGTCAACCTCTAGATCCCTTACATGCCTGCACTTTTCGGCTTGCTGCTGCTGCAATCCACGCGTTTTAGATCTGCATAACTCCACCTCTTTAAACACAGCACCTTCACCCCCTGCTGTTCCCACCCGCCTCAACACCGTTGGAAGGGAGGAGAACCAATTAAGGCGGGGGGTGGGGTGGAACGAGCAGCTGTCTACACTTAGCAGGAGGGCTCCTGATTACATACCTCTCCTGCTGCTGCTGCTGCTGGCTGTCCAGCAGCAGACTGAAGGTGGCTGCTGCTGTGCACAGGTATATAAAGGCTCAGAGCCTATTATGACACGCGCAGCCAGCGTTCCATTGCCACATTCCATCTACTGCAGGCAGGATACCTGGCTGGCTGAATGTCGCTGAGAAGCTCACAGAGACCGCCATAAGCAACAGTTTAACAGAATGCCACAGACTAATCAACCAAACTTTTTGGGTTGGGTTCTCTTTTATAGTCTGCAGGCATTAAATGAAAGAAGTCAGTGTTCCAGCAGAAGGAGACAACGTTTCAGAAAAGGCATTGTAGCAAACCAAAAAAGAAATTTTAAGCGCAGCAGAGTAACCAGCGCACATACCTGTTAGCTCAGGTGAGTTTAAAAGGCTGCTGTTGATAACAAGGGCATTTGCTAAATAGATGGTGTGTGTGCAACAATATACTGAAAGGTCAATTATATTGTGCAGCTTATCTCACCACCTGTAGTTATTTAGGTGAAAGCTCCAAAATGCTTGCCTAATATGTCTGTTTATCCAAAAGGAAGTAAAAAGGGAGAGCTAGAAAGATAGCATTGCATCACATTACATGGCAATGCAATGCACAGTTGCTGAAGTTGAACCAAAATGAGCTTGTAATCTGGCTTCTGCAACTTTGAACATGAAAAATCCAATGAGGAGAAGAAAAGCAAAGCCAAAGAGTCCATCCCAAAATCCGACAAACAAGCAAAATGAACAAAAAACATTGAATTCAATTCTTTCTGATTTTAGAAACTGCATTAAAGAAGGGGTGCACCGGTCCTGGAGATACTGCAATACCAGGTCAATGCGTGGAGTGGACAGAGCAAGCTCTTTTTCCATCTCCCTGTTCTAAAAATCCATTTAATATATGGTCCCCAGATAGGGGACGTATCAGATATTAAACTGATAAGAACAGATACTACACTTGATCTTAGCCAAAAGGCCGAGAAGCGATAACCAGAATTGGTTTCAAACTACGGAGCCACCCAAGGATCCTGAAAAGTCCATTTGTGGAGATGAGCTCCTGGACTCCCGTTAAGAAGACATGTTGTCAACCTCTAGATCCCTTACATGCCTGCACTTTTCGGCTTGCTGCTGCTGCAATCCACGCGTTTTAGATCTGCATAACTCCACCTCTTTAAACACAGCACCTTCACCCCCTGCTGTTCCCACCCGCCTCAACACCGTTGGAAGGGAGGAGAACCAATTAAGGCGGGGGGTGGGGTGGAACGAGCAGCTGTCTACCCTTAGCAGGAGGGCTCCTGATTACATACCTCTCCTGCTGCTGCTGCTGCTGGCTGTCCAGCAGCAGACTGAAGGTGGCTGCTGCTGTGCACAGGTATATAAAGGCTCAGAGCCTATTATGACACGCGCAGCCAGCGTTCCATTGCCACATTCCATCTACTGCAGGCAGGATACCTGGCTGGCTGAATGTCGCTGAGAAGCTCACAGAGACCGCCATAAGCAACAGTTTAACAGAATGCCACAGACTAATCAACCAAACTTTTTGGGTTGGGTTCTCTTTTATAGTCTGCAGGCATTAAATGAAAGAAGTCAGTGTTCCAGCAGAAGGAGACAACGTTTCAGAAAAGGCATTGTAGCAAACCAAAAAAGAAATTTTAAGCGCAGCAGAGTAACCAGCGCACATACCTGTTAGCTCAGGTGAGTTTAAAAGGCTGCTGTTGATAACAAGGGCATTTGCTAAATAGATGGTGTGTGTGCAACAATATACTGAAAGGTCAATTATATTGTGCAGCTTATCTCACCACCTGTAGTTATTTAGGTGAAAGCTCCAAAATGCTTGCCTAATATGTCTGTTTATCCAAAAGGAAGTAAAAAGGGAGAGCTAGAAAGATAGCATTGCATCACATTACATGGCAATGCAATGCACAGTTGCTGAAGTTGAACCAAAATGAGCTTGTAATCTGGCTTCTGCAACTTTGAACATGAAAAATCCAATGAGGAGAAGAAAAGCAAAGCCAAAGAGTCCATCCCAAAATCCGACAAACAAGCAAAATGAACAAAAAACATTGAATTCAATTCTTTCTGATTTTAGAAACTGCATTAAAGAAGGGGTGCACCGGTCCTGGAGATACTGCAATACCAGGTCAATGCGTGGAGTGGACAGAGCAAGCTCTTTTTCCATCTCCCTGTTCTAAAAATCCATTTAATATATGGTCCCCAGATAGGGGACGTATCAGATATTAAACTGATAAGAACAGATACTACACTTGATCTTAGCCAAAAGGCCGAGAAGCGATAACCAGAATTGGTTTCAAACTACGGAGCCACCCAAGGATCCTGAAAAGTCCATTTGTGGAGATGAGCTCCTGGACTCCCGTTAAGAAGACATGTTGTCAACCTCTAGATCCCTTACATGCCTGCACTTTTCGGCTTGCTGCTGCTGCAATCCACGCGTTTTAGATCTGCATAACTCCACCTCTTTAAACACAGCACCTTCACCCCCTGCTGTTCCCACCCGCCTCAACACCGTTGGAAGGGAGGAGAACCAATTAAGGCGGGGGGTGGGGTGGAACGAGCAGCTGTCTACACTTAGCAGGAGGGCTCCTGATTACATACCTCTCCTGCTGCTGCTGCTGCTGGCTGTCCAGCAGCAGACTGAAGGTGGCTGCTGCTGTGCACAGGTATATAAAGGCTCAGAGCCTATTATGACACGCGCAGCCAGCGTTCCATTGCCACATTCCATCTACTGCAGGCAGGATACCTGGCTGGCTGAATGTCGCTGAGAAGCTCACAGAGACCGCCATAAGCAACAGTTTAACAGAATGCCACAGACTAATCAACCAAACTTTTTGGGTTGGGTTCTCTTTTATAGTCTGCAGGCATTAAATGAAAGAAGTCAGTGTTCCAGCAGAAGGAGACAACGTTTCAGAAAAGGCATTGTAGCAAACCAAAAAAGAAATTTTAAGCGCAGCAGAGTAACCAGCGCACATACCTGTTAGCTCAGGTGAGTTTAAAAGGCTGCTGTTGATAACAAGGGCATTTGCTAAATAGATGGTGTGTGTGCAACAATATACTGAAAGGTCAATTATATTGTGCAGCTTATCTCACCACCTGTAGTTATTTAGGTGAAAGCTCCAAAATGCTTGCCTAATATGTCTGTTTATCCAAAAGGAAGTAAAAAGGGAGAGCTAGAAAGATAGCATTGCATCACATTACATGGCAATGCAATGCACAGTTGCTGAAGTTGAACCAAAATGAGCTTGTAATCTGGCTTCTGCAACTTTGAACATGAAAAATCCAATGAGGAGAAGAAAAGCAAAGCCAAAGAGTCCATCCCAAAATCCGACAAACAAGCAAAATGAACAAAAAACATTGAATTCAATTCTTTCTGATTTTAGAAACT
The DNA here is from genome assembly GCF_046119375.1 of Phyllobates terribilis. Lineage (NCBI taxonomy): Eukaryota > Metazoa > Chordata > Amphibia > Anura > Dendrobatidae > Phyllobates > Phyllobates terribilis. Next base: position 653,080,148 of record NW_027362765.1, read on the forward strand.
GCATTAAAGAAGGGGTGCACCGGTCCTGGAGATACTGCAATACCAGGTCAATGCGTGGAGTGGACAGAGCAAGCTCTTTTTCCATCTCCCTGTTCTAAAAATCCATTTAATATATGGTCCCCAGATAGGGGACGTATCAGATATTAAACTGATAAGAACAGATACTACACTTGATCTTAGCCAAAAGGCCGAGAAGCGATAACCAGAATTGGTTTCAAACTACGGAGCCACCCAAGGATCCTGAAAAGTCCATTTGTGGAGATGAGCTCCTGGACTCCCGTTAAGAAGACATGTTGTCAACCTCTAGATCCCTTACATGCCTGCACTTTTCGGCTTGCTGCTGCTGCAATCCACGCGTTTTAGATCTGCATAACTCCACCTCTTTAAACACAGCACCTTCACCCCCTGCTGTTCCCACCCGCCTCAACACCGTTGGAAGGGAGGAGAACCAATTAAGGCGGGGGGGGGGGGGGGTGGAACGAGCAGCTGTCTACCCTTAGCAGGAGGGCTCCTGATTACATACCTCTCCTGCTGCTGCTGCTGCTGGCTGTCCAGCAGCAGACTGAAGGTGGCTGCTGCTGTGCACAGGTATATAAAGGCTCAGAGCCTATTATGACACGCGCAGCCAGCGTTCCATTGCCACATTCCATCTACTGCAGGCAGGATACCTGGCTGGCTGAATGTCGCTGAGAAGCTCACAGAGACCGCCATAAGCAACAGTTTAACAGAATGCCACAGACTAATCAACCAAACTTTTTGGGTTGGGTTCTCTTTTATAGTCTGCAGGCATTAAATGAAAGAAGTCAGTGTTCCAGCAGAAGGAGACAACGTTTCAGAAAAGGCATTGTAGCAAACCAAAAAAGAAATTTTAAGCGCAGCAGAGTAACCAGCGCACATACCTGTTAGCTCAGGTGAGTTTAAAAGGCTGCTGTTGATAACAAGGGCATTTGCTAAATAGATGGTGTGTGTGCAACAATATACTGAAAGGTCAATTATATTGTGCAGCTTATCTCACCACCTGTAGTTATTTAGGTGAAAGCTCCAAAATGCTTGCCTAATATGTCTGTTTATCCAAAAGGAAGTAAAAAGGGAGAGCTAGAAAGATAGCATTGCATCACATTACATGGCAATGCAATGCACAGTTGCTGAAGTTGAACCAAAATGAGCTTGTAATCTGGCTTCTGCAACTTTGAACATGAAAAATCCAATGAGGAGAAGAAAAGCAAAGCCAAAGAGTCCATCCCAAAATCCGACAAACAAGCAAAATGAACAAAAAACATTGAATTCAATTCTTTCTGATTTTAGAAACTGCATTAAAGAAGGGGTGCACCGGTCCTGGAGATACTGCAATACCAGGTCAATGCGTGGAGTGGACAGAGCAAGCTCTTTTTCCATCTCCCTGTTCTAAAAATCCATTTAATATATGGTCCCCAGATAGGGGACATATCAGATATTAAACTGATAAGAACAGATACTACGCTTGATCTTAGCCAAAAGGCCGAGAAGCGATAACCAGAATTGGTTTCAAACTACGGAGCCACCCAAGGATCCTGAAAAGTCCATTTGTGGAGATGAGCTCCTGGACTCCCGTTAAGAAGACATGTTGTCAACCTTTAGATCCCTTACATGCCTGCACTTTTCGGCTTGCTGCTGCTGCAATCCACGCGTTTTAGATCTGCATAACTCCACCTCTTTAAACACAGCACTTTCACCCCCTGCTGTTCCCACCTGCCTCAACACCGTTGGAAGGGAGGAGAACCAATTAAGGCGGGGGGTGGGGTGGAACGAGCAGCTGTCTACCCTTAGCAGGAGGGCTCCTGATTACATACCTCTCCTGCTGCTGCTGCTGCTGGCTGTCCAGCAGCAGACTGAAGGTGGCTGCTGCTGTGCACAGGTATATAAAGGCTCAGAGCCTATTATGACACGCGCAGCCAGCGTTCCATTGCCACATTCCATCTACTGCAGGCAGGATACCTGGCTGGCTGAATGTCGCTGAGAAGCTCACAGAGACCGCCATAAGCAACAGTTTAACAGAATGCCACAGACTAATCAACCAAACTTTTTCGGTTGGGTTCTCTTTTATAGTCTGCAGGCATTAAATGAAAGAAGTCAGTGTTCCAGCAGAAGGAGACAACGTTTCAGAAAAGGCATTGTAGCAAACCAAAAAAGAAATTTTAAGCGCAGCAGAGTAACCAGCGCACATACCTGTTAGCTCAGGTGAGTTTAAAAGGCTGCTGTTGATAACAAGGGCATTTGCTAAATAGATGGTGTGTGTGCAACAATATACTGAAAGGTCAATTATATTGTGCAGCTTATCTCACCACCTGTAGTTATTTAGGTGAAAGCTCCAAAATGCTTGCCTAATATGTCTGTTTATCCAAAAGGAAGTAAAAAGGGAGAGCTAGAAAGATAGCATTGCATCACATTACATGGCAATGCAATGCACAGTTGCTGAAGTTGAACCAAAATGAGCTTGTAATCTGGCTTCTGCAACTTTGAACATGAAAAATCCAATGAGGAGAAGAAAAGCAAAGCCAAAGAGTCCATCCCAAAATCCGACAAACAAGCAAAATGAACAAAAAACATTGAATTCAATTCTTTCTGATTTTAGAAACTGCATTAAAGAAGGGGTGCACCGGTCCTGGAGATACTGCAATACCAGGTCAATGCGTGGAGTGGACAGAGCAAGCTCTTTTTCCATCTCCCTGTTCTAAAAATCCATTTAATATATGGTCCCCAGATAGGGGACGTATCAGATATTAAACTGATAAGAACAGATACTACACTTGATCTTAGCCAAAAGGCCGAGAAGCGATAACCAGAATTGGTTTCAAACTACGGAGCCACCCAAGGATCCTGAAAAGTCCATTTGTGGAGATGAGCTCCTGGACTCCCGTTAAGAAGACATGTTGTCAACCTCTAGATCCCTTACATGCCTGCACTTTTCGGCTTGCTGCTGCTGCAATCCACGCGTTTTAGATCTGCATAACTCCACCTCTTTAAACACAGCACCTTCACCCCCTGCTGTTCCCACCCGCCTCAACACCGTTGGAAGGGAGGAGAACCAATTAAGGCGGGGGGGGGGGTGGAACGAGCAGCTGTCTACCCTTAGCAGGAGGGCTCCTGATTACATACCTCTCCTGCTGCTGCTGCTGCTGGCTGTCCAGCAGCAGACTGAAGGTGGCTGCTGCTGTGCACAGGTATATAAAGGCTCAGAGCCTATTATGACATGCGCAGCCAGCGTTCCATTGCCACATTCCATCTACTGCAGGCAGGATACCTGGCTGGCTGAATGTCGCTGAGAAGCTCACAGAGACCGCCATAAGCAACAGTTTAACAGAATGCCACAGACTAATAAACCAAACTTTTTGGGTTGGGTTCTCTTTTATAGTCTGCAGGCATTAAATGAAAGAAGTCAGTGTTCAAGCAGAAGGAGACAACGTTTCAGAAAAGGCATTGTAGCAAACCAAAAAAGAAATTTTAAGCGCAGCAGAGTAACCAGCGCACATACCTGTTAGCTCAGGTGAGTTTAAAAGGCTGCTGTTGATAACAAGGGCATTTGCTAAATAGATGGTGTGTGTGCAACAATATACTGAAAGGTCAATTATATTGTGCAGCTTATCTCACCACCTGTAGTTATTTAGGTGAAAGCTCCAAAATGCTTGCCTAATATGTCTGTTTATCCAAAAGGAAGTAAAAAGGGAGAGCTAGAAAGATAGCATTGCATCACATTACATGGCAATGCAATGCACAGTTGCTGAAGTTGAACCAAAATGAGCTTGTAATCTGGCTTCTGCAACTTTGAACATGAAAAATCCAATGAGGAGAAGAAAAGCAAAGCCAAAGAGTCCATCCCAAAATCCGACAAACAAGCAAAATGAACAAAAAACATTGAATTCAATTCTTTCTGATTTTAGAAACTGCATTAAAGAAGGGGTGCACTGGTCCTGGAGATACTGCAATACCAGGTCAATGCGTGGAGTGGACAGAGCAAGCTCTTTTTCCATCTCCCTGTTCTAAAAATCCATTTAATATATGGTCCCCAGATAGGGGACGTATCAGATATTAAACTGATAAGAACAGATACTACACTTGATCTTAGCCAAAAGGCCGAGAAGCGATAACCAGAATTGGTTTCAAACTACGGAGCCACCCAAGGATCCTGAAAAGTCCTTTTGTGGAGATGAGCTCCTGGACTCCCGTTAAGAAGACATGTTGTCAACCTCTAGATCCCTTACATGCCTGCACTTTTCGGCTTGCTGCTGCTGCAATCCACGCGTTTTAGATCTGCATAACTCCACCTCTTTAAACACAGCACCTTCACCCCCTGCTGTTCCCACCCGCCTCAACACCGTTGGAAGGGAGGAGAACCAATTAAGGCGGGGGGTGGGGTGGAACGAGCAGCTGTCTACCCTTAGCAGGAGGGCTCCTGATTGCATACCTCTCCTGCTGCTGCTGCTGCTGGCTGTCCAGCAGCAGACTGAAGGTGGCTGCTGCTGTGCACAGGTATATAAAGGCTCAGAGCCTATTATGACACGCGCAGCCAGCGTTCCATTGCCACATTCCATCTACTGCAGGCAGGATACCTGGCTGGCTGAATGTCGCTGAGAAGCTCACAGAGACCGCCATAAGCAACAGTTTAACAGAATGCCACAGACTAATCAACCAAACTTTTTGGGTTGGGTTCTCTTTTATAGTCTGCAGGCATTAAATGAAAGAAGTCAGTGTTCCAGCAGAAGGAGACAACGTTTCAGAAAAGGCATTGTAGCAAACCAAAAAAGAAATTTTAAGCGCAGCAGAGTAACCAGCGCACATACCTGTTAGCTCAGGTGAGTTTAAAAGGCTGCTGTTGATAACAAGGGCATTTGCTAAATAGATGGTGTGTGTGCAACAATATACTGAAAGGTCAATTATATTGTGCAGCTTATCTCACCACCTGTAGTTATTTAGGTGAAAGCTCCAAAATGCTTGCCTAATATGTCTGTTTATCCAAAAGGAAGTAAAAAGGGAGAGCTAGAAAGATAGCATTGCATCACATTACATGGCAATGCAATGCACAGTTGCTGAAGTTGAACCAAAATGAGCTTGTAATCTGGCTTCTGCAACTTTGAACATGAAAAATCCAATGAGGAGAAGAAAAGCAAAGCCAAAGAGTCCTTCCCAAAATCCGACAAACAAGCAAAATGATCAAAAAACATTGAATTCAATTCTTTCTGATTTTAGAAACTGCATTAAAGAAGGGGTGCACCGGTCCTGGAGATACTGCAATACCAGGTCAATGCGTGGAGTGGACAGAGCAAGCTCTTTTTCCATCTCCCTGTTCTAAAAATCCATTTAATATATGGTCCCCAGATAGGGGACGTATCAGATATTAAACTGATAAGAACAGATACTACACTTGATCTTAGCCAAAAGGCCGAGAAGCGATAACCAGAATTGGTTTCAAACTACGGAGCCACCCAAGGATCCTGAAAAGTCCATTTGTGGAGATGAGCTCCTGGACTCCCGTTAAGAAGACATGTTGTCAACCTCTAGATCCCTTACATGCCTGCACTTTTCGGCTTGCTGCTGCTGCAATCCACGCGTTTTAGATCTGCATAACTCCACCTCTTTAAACACAGCACCTTCACCCCCTGCTGTTCCCACCCGCCTCAACACCGTTGGAAGGGAGGAGAACCAATTAAGGCGGGGGGTGGGGTGGAACGAGCAGCTGTCTACCCTTAGCAGGAGGGCTCCTGATTACATACCTCTCCTGCTGCTGCTGCTGCTGGCTGTCCAGCAGCAGACTGAAGGTGGCTGCTGCTGTGCACAGGTATATAAAGGCTCAGAGCCTATTATGACACGCGCAGCCAGCGTTCCATTGCCACATTCCATCTACTGCAGGCAGGATACCTGGCTGGCTGAATGTCGCTGAGAAGCTCACAGAGACCGCCATAAGCAACAGTTTAACAGAATGCCACAGACTAATCAACCAAACTTTTTGGGTTGGGTTCTCTTTTATAGTCTGCAGGCATTAAATGAAAGAAGTCAGTGTTCCAGCAGAAGGAGACAACGTTTCAGAAAAGGCATTGTAGCAAACCAAAAAAGAAATTTTAAGCGCAGCAGAGTAACCAGCGCACATACCTGTTAGCTCAGGTGAGTTTAAAAGGCTGCTGTTGATAACAAGGGCATTTGCTAAATAGATGGTGTGTGTGCAACAATATACTGAAAGGTCAATTATATTGTGCAGCTTTTCTCACCACCTGTAGTTATTTAGGTGAAAGCTCCAAAATGCTTGCCTAATATGTCTGTTTATCCAAAAGGAAGTAAAAAGGGAGAGCTAGAAAGATAGCATTGCATCACATTACATGGCAATGCAATGCACAGTTGCTGAAGTTGAACCAAAATGAGCTTGTAATCTGGCTTCTGCAACTTTGAACATGAAAAATCCAATGAGGAGAAGAAAAGCAAAGCCAAAGAGTCCATCCCAAAATCCGACAAACAAGCAAAATGAACAAAAAACATTGAATTCAATTCTTTCTGATTTTAGAAACTGCATTAAAGAAGGGGTGCACTGGTCCTGGAGATACTGCAATACCAGGTCAATGCGTGGAGTGGACAGAGCAAGCTCTTTTTCCATCTCCCTGTTCTAAAAATCCATTTAATATATGGTCCCCAGATAGGGGACGTATCAGATATTAAACTGATAAGAACAGATACTACACTTGATCTTAGCCAAAAGGCCGAGAAGCGATAACCAGAATTGGTTTCAAACTACGGAGCCACCCAAGGATCCTGAAAAGTCCATTTGTGGAGATGAGCTCCTGGACTCCCGTTAAGAAGACATGTTGTCAACCTCTAGATCCCTTACATGCCTGCACTTTTCGGCTTACTGCTGCTGCAATCCACGCGTTTTAGATCTGCATAACTCCACCTCTTTAAACACAGCACCTTCACCCCCTGCTGTTCCCACCCGCCTCAACACCGTTGGAAGGGAGGAGAACCAATTAAGGCGGGGGGTGGGGTGGAACGAGCAGCTGTCTACCCTTAGCAGGAGGGCTCCTGATTACATACCTCTCCTGCTGCTGCTGCTGCTGGCTGTCCAGCAGCAGACTGAAGGTGGCTGCTGCTGTGCACAGGTATATAAAGGCTCAGAGCCTATTATGACACGCGCAGCCAGCGTTCCATTGCCACATTCCATCTACTGCAGGCAGGATACCTGGCTGGCTGAATGTCGCTGAGAAGCTCACAGAGACCGCCATAAGCAACAGTTTAACAGAATGCCACAGACTAATCAACCAAACTTTTTGGGTTGGGTTCTCTTTTATAGTCTGCAGGCATTAAATGAAAGAAGTCAGTGTTCCAGCAGAAGGAGACAACGTTTCAGAAAAGGCATTGTAGCAAACCAAAAAAGAAATTTTAAGCGCAGCAGAGTAACCAGCGCACATACCTGTTAGCTCAGGTGAGTTTAAAAGGCTGCTGTTGATAACAAGGGCATTTGCTAAATAGATGGTGTGTGTGCAACAATATACTGAAAGGTCAATTATATTGTGCAGCTTATCTCACCACCTGTAGTTATTTAGGTGAAAGCTCCAAAATGCTTGCCTAATATGTCTGTTTATCCAAAAGGAAGTAAAAAGGGAGAGCTAGAAAGATAGCATTGCATCACATTACATGGCAATGCAATGCACAGTTGCTGAAGTTGAACCAAAATGAGCTTGTAATCTGGCTTCTGCAACTTTGAACATGAAAAATCCAATGAGGAGAAGAAAAGCAAAGCCAAAGAGTCCATCCCAAAATCCGACAAACAAGCAAAATGAACAAAAAACATTGAATTCAATTCTTTCTGATTTTAGAAACTGCATTAAAGAAGGGGTGCACCGGTCCTGGAGATACTGCAATACCAGGTCAATGCGTGGAGTGGACAGAGCAAGCTCTTTTTCCATCTCCCTGTTCTAAAAATCCATTTAATATATGGTCCCCAGATAGGGGACGTATCAGATATTAAACTGATAAGAACAGATACTACACTTGATCTTAGCCAAAAGGCCGAGAAGCGATAACCAGAATTGGTTTCAAACTACGGAGCCACCCAAGGATCCTGAAAAGTCCATTTGTGGAGATGAGCTCCTGGACTCCCGTTAAGAAGACATGTTGTCAACCTCTAGATCCCTTACATGCCTGCACTTTTCGGCTTGCTGCTGCTGCAATCCACGCGTTTTAGATCTGCATAACTCCACCTCTTTAAACACAGCACCTTCACCCCCTGCTGTTCCCACCCGCCTCAACACCGTTGGAAGGGAGGAGAACCAATTAAGGCGGGGGGTGGGGTGGAACGAGCAGCTGTCTACCCTTAGCAGGAGGGCTCCTGATTACATACCTCTCCTGCTGCTGCTGCTGCTGGCTGTCCAGCAGCAGACTGAAGGTGGCTGCTGCTGTGCACAGGTATATAAAGGCTCAGAGCCTATTATGACACGCGCAGCCAGCGTTCCATTGCCACATTCCATCTACTGCAGGCAGGATACCTGGCTGGCTGAATGTCGCTGAGAAGCTCACAGAGACCGCCATAAGCAACAGTTTAACAGAATGCCACAGACTAATCAACCAAACTTTTTGGGTTGGGTTCTCTTTTATAGTCTGCAGGCATTAAATGAAAGAAGTCAGTGTTCCAGCAGAAGGAGACAACGTTTCAGAAAAGGCATTGTAGCAAACCAAAAAAGAAATTTTAAGCGCAGCAGAGTAACCAGCGCACATACCTGTTAGCTCAGGTGAGTTTAAAAGGCTGCTGTTGATAACAAGGGCATTTGCTAAATAGATGGTGTGTGTGCAACAATATACTGAAAGGTCAATTATATTGTGCAGCTTATCTCACCACCTGTAGTTATTTAGGTGAAAGCTCCAAAATGCTTGCCTAATATGTCTGTTTATCCAAAAGGAAGTAAAAAGGGAGAGCTAGAAAGATAGCATTGCATCACATTACATGGCAATGCAATGCACAGTTGCTGAAGTTGAACCAAAATGAGCTTGTAATCTGGCTTCTGCAACTTTGAACATGAAAAATCCAATGAGGAGAAGAAAAGCAAAGCCAAAGAGTCCATCCCAAAATCCGACAAACAAGCAAAATGAACAAAAAACATTGAATTCAATTCTTTCTGATTTTAGAAACTGCATTAAAGAAGGGGTGCACCGGTCCTGGAGATACTGCAATACCAGGTCAATGCGTGGAGTGGACAGAGCAAGCTCTTTTTCCATCTCCCTGTTCTAAAAATCCATTTAATATATGGTCCCCAGATAGGGGACGTATCAGATATTAAACTGATAAGAACAGATACTACACTTGATCTTAGCCAAAAGGCCGAGAAGCGATAACCAGAATTGGTTTCAAACTACGGAGCCACCCAAGGATCCTGAAAAGTCCATTTGTGGAGATGAGCTCCTGGACTCCCGTTAAGAAGACATGTTGTCAACCTCTAGATCCCTTACATGCCTGCACTTTTCAGCTTGCTGCTGCTGCAATCCACGCGTTTTAGATCTGCATAACTCCACCTCTTTAAACACAGCACCTTCACCCCCTGCTGTTCCCACCCGCCTCAACACCGTTGGAAGGGAGGAGAACCAATTAAGGCGGGGGGTGGGGTGGAACGAGCAGCTGTCTACCCTTAGCAGGAGGGCTCCTGATTACATACCTCTCCTGCTGCTGCTGCTGCTGGCTGTCCAGCAGCAGACTGAAGGTGGCTGCTGCTGTGCACAGGTATATAAAGGCTCAGAGCCTATTATGACACGCGCAGCCAGCGTTCCATTGCCACATTCCATCTACTGCAGGCAGGATACCTGGCTGGCTGAATGTCGCTGAGAAGCTCACAGAGACCGCCATAAGCAACAGTTTAACAGAATGCCACAGACTAATCAACCAAACTTTTTGGGTTGGGTTCTCTTTTATAGTCTGCAGGCATTAAATGAAAGAAGTCAGTGTTCCAGCAGAAGGAGACAACGTTTCAGAAAAGGCATTGTAGCAAACCAAAAAAGAAATTTTAAGCGCAGCAGAGTAACCAGCGCACATACCTGTTAGCTCAGGTGAGTTTAAAAGGCTGCTGTTGATAACAAGGGCATTTGCTAAATAGATGGTGTGTGTGCAACAATATACTGAAAGGTCAATTATATTGTGCAGCTTATCTCACCACCTGTAGTTATTTAGGTGAAAGCTCCAAAATGCTTGCCTAATATGTCTGTTTATCCAAAAGGAAGTAAAAAGGGAGAGCTAGAAAGATAGCATTGCATCACATTACATGGCAATGCAATGCACAGTTGCTGAAGTTGAACCAAAATGAGCTTGTAATCTGGCTTCTGCAACTTTGAACATGAAAAATCCAATGAGGAGAAGAAAAGCAAAGCCAAAGAGTCCATCCCAAAATCCGACAAACAAGCAAAATGAACAAAAAACATTGAATTCAATTCTTTCTGATTTTAGAAACTGCATTAAAGAAGGGGTGCACCGGTCCTGGAGATACTGCAATACCAGGTCAATGCGTGGAGTGGACAGAGCAAGCTCTTTTTCCATCTCCCTGTTCTAAAAATCCATTTAATATATGGTCCCCAGATAGGGGACGTATCAGATATTAAACTGATAAGAACAGATACTACACTTGATCTTAGCCAAAAGGCCGAGAAGCGATAACCAGAATTGGTTTCAAACTACGGAGCCACCCAAGGATCCTGAAAAGTCCATTTGTGGAGATGAGCTCCTGGACTCCCGTTAAGAAGACATGTTGTCAACCTCTAGATCCCTTACATGCCTGCACTTTTCGGCTTGCTGCTGCTGCAATCCACGCGTTTTAGATCTGCATAACTCCACCTCTTTAAACACAGCACCTTCACCCCCTGCTGTTCCCACCCGCCTCAACACCGTTGGAAGGGAGGAGAACCAATTAAGGCGGGGGGTGGGGTGGAACGAGCAGCTGTCTACCCTTAGCAGGAGGGCTCCTGATTACATACCTCTCCTGCTGCTGCTGCTGCTGGCTGTCCAGCAGCAGACTGAAGGTGGCTGCTGCTGTGCACAGGTATATAAAGGCTCAGAGCCTATTATGACACGCGCAGCCAGCGTTCCATTGCCACATTCCATCTACTGCAGGCAGGATACCTGGCTGGCTGAATGTCGCTGAGAAGCTCACAGAGACCGCCATAAGCAACAGTTTAACAGAATGCCACAGACTAATCAACCAAACTTTTTGGGTTGGGTTCTCTTTTATAGTCTGCAGGCATTAAATGAAAGAAGTCAGTGTTCCAGCAGAAGGAGACAACGTTTCAGAAAAGGCATTGTAGCAAACCAAAAAAGAAATTTTAAGCGCAGCAGAGTAACCAGCGCACATACCTGTTAGCTCAGGTGAGTTTAAAAGGCTGCTGTTGATAACAAGGGCATTTGCTAAATAGATGGTGTGTGTGCAACAATATACTGAAAGGTCAATTATATTGTGCAGCTTATCTCACCACCTGTAGTTATTTAGGTGAAAGCTCCAAAATGCTTGCCTAATATGTCTGTTTATCCAAAAGGAAGTAAAAAGGGAGAGCTAGAAAGATAGCATTGCATCACATTACATGGCAATGCAATGCACAGTTGCTGAAGTTGAACCAAAATGAGCTTGTAATCTGGCTTCTGCAACTTTGAACATGAAAAATCCAATGAGGAGAAGAAAAGCAAAGCCAAAGAGTCCATCCCAAAATCCGACAAACAAGCAAAATGAACAAAAAACATTGAATTCAATTCTTTCTGATTTTAGAAACTGCATTAAAGAAGGGGTGCACCGGTCCTGGAGATACTGCAATACCAGGTCAATGCGTGGAGTGGACAGAGCAAGCTCTTTTTCCATCTCCCTGTTCTAAAAATCCATTTAATATATGGTCCCCAGATAGGGGACGTATCAGATATTAAACTGATAAGAACAGATTTTTTTATCGAAAGCCCGAATTCGTGTACAAAACCCGAGTGCGCTTAAAAAAGTGACAAGTGCCACAAAAAAAGTGCACTAGGATGCTGGTCTTCTTGAAACCCTCTCCAAAAGGAGAAGGGTCCCCCAAACCATTCCCCGTCCCTCCGAGCCAAAAGGCCACAGCGAGGAACAGGGACAAAAAGCCACCTCCAGCAGAAGCCAGAGGCGACCCAATCTTACCCCCAGCACCTGCCCGAGTTCTCACCCGAGCAAGGCACTGGGAGCCAAAGACTGTGCTCCCCTCCCGGAAGAGGGGAGCCAACAACGCTCTCCTCCCGAAAGAGGAGAGCCAGGGGGGTTCAGGGGGGAGCGGAACCTGATGGCCACACACTCCCCCCCTAGACCTGCCAAGAGAGGAACCCGTAAGGGAACCGCATCCCGACAAATTCCTAGTAGGACGTGACACACGTGAATAAGTGGACACACAGTGACAAAGAAATTAAATAAATAGTGAAGGTTTCACAGTATAATACTGCCCGGACCTTCGACCGGGAATTAAAAAATTCCCCATCCTAAGGCCAGAAGGCCCGGAATAAGGGTGTGTGCGAAGAAAGAAAATTTGAAGTGCTTGTGCAAATGTGCCATAAACTCAAGTGGGGTTCCCAATCCCAGTGAGTTAAGGCACCCCAGGGTCACCACTCCTGGGGCACTTCACACTTCGGGCTTTCGATCTTCCCCGGCCCAATGGCGTCGATCCTGGGGGGCCATGCTTTCCACCAGATGACTATATTAGCCATCTGGCGTACTAACAAGCGCCTAAACCCCAGTGTGCATAATGTATCAATCTACTAGGGCGGCCAACATCCAAAACCGCCTTTTCGAAAGATACTACACTTGATCTTAGCCAAAAGGCCGAGAAGCGATAACCAGAATTGGTTTCAAACTACGGAGCCACCCAAGGATCCTGAAAAGTCCATTTGTGGAGATGAGCTCCTGGACTCCCGTTAAGAAGACATGTTGTCAACCTCTAGATCCCTTACATGCCTGCACTTTTCGGCTTGCTGCTGCTGCAATCCACGCGTTTTAGATCTGCATAACTCCACCTCTTTAAACACAGCACCTTCACCCCCTGCTGTTCCCACCCGCCTCAACACCGTTGGAAGGGAGGAGAACCAATTAAGGCGGGGGGTGGGGTGGAACGAGCAGCTGTCTACCCTTAGCAGGAGGGCTCCTGATTACATACCTCTCCTGCTGCTGCTGCTGCTGGCTGTCCAGCAGCAGACTGAAGGTGGCTGCTGCTGTGCACAGGTATATAAAGGCTCAGAGCCTATTATGACACGCGCAGCCAGCGTTCCATTGCCACATTCCATCTACTGCAGGCAGGATACCTGGCTGGCTGAATGTCGCTGAGAAGCTCACAGAGACCGCCATAAGCAACAGTTTAACAGAATGCCACAGACTAATCAACCAAACTTTTTGGGTTGGGTTCTCTTTTATAGTCTGCAGGCATTAAATGAAAGAAGTCAGTGTTCCAGCAGAAGGAGACAACGTTTCAGAAAAGGCATTGTAGCAAACCAAAAAAGAAATTTTAAGCGCAGCAGAGTAACCAGCGCACATACCTGTTAGCTCAGGTGAGTTTAAAAGGCTGCTGTTGATAACAAGGGCATTTGCTAAATAGATGGTGTGTGTGCAACAATATACTGAAAGGTCAATTATATTGTGCAGCTTATCTCACCACCTGTAGTTATTTAGGTGAAAGCTCCAAAATGCTTGCCTAATATGTCTGTTTATCCAAAAGGAAGTAAAAAGGGAGAGCTAGAAAGATAGCATTGCATCACATTACATGGCAATGCAATGCACAGTTGCTGAAGTTGAACCAAAATGAGCTTGTAATCTGGCTTCTGCAACTTTGAACATGAAAAATTCAATGAGGAGAAGAAAAGCAAAGCCAAAGAGTCCATCCCAAAATCCGACAAACAAGCAAAATGAACAAAAAACATTGAATTCAATTCTTTCTGATTTTAGAAACTGCATTAAAGAAGGGGTGCACCGGTCCTGGAGATACTGCAATACCAGGTCAATGCGTGGAGTGGACAGAGCAAGCTTTTTTTCCATCTCCCTGTTCTAAAAATCCATTTAATATATGGTCCCCAGATAGGGGACGTATCAGATATTAAACTGATAAGAACAGATTTTTTTATCGAAAGCCCGAATTCGTGTACAAAACCCGAGTGCGCTTAAAAAAGTGACAAGTGCCACAAAAAAAGTGCACTAGGATGCTGGTCTTCTTGAAACCCTCTCCAAAAGGAGAAGGGTCCCCCAAACCATTCCCCGTCCCTCCGAGCCAAAAGGCCACAGCGAGGAACAGGGACAAAAAGCCACCTCCAGCAGAAGCCAGAGGCGACCCAATCTTACCCCCAGCACCTGCCCGAGTTCTCACCCGAGCAAGGCACTGGGAGCCAAAGACTGTGCTCCCCTCCCGGAAGAGGGGAGCCAACAACGCTCTCCTCCCGAAAGAGGAGAGCCAGGGGGGTTCAGGGGGGAGCGGAACCTGATGGCCACACACTCCCCCCCTAGACCTGCCAAGAGAGGAACCCGTAAGGGAACCGCATCCCGACAAAATCCTAGTAGGACGTGACACACGTGAATAAGTGGACACACAGTGACAAAGAAATTAAATAAATAGTGAAGGTTTCACAGTATAATACTGCCCGGACCTTCGACCGGGAATTAAAAAATTCCCCATCCTAAGGCCAGAAGGCCCGGAATAAGGGTGTGTGCGAAGAAAGAAAATTTGAAGTGCTTGTGCAAATGTGCCATAAACTCAAGTGGGGTTCCCAATCCCAGTGAGTTAAGGCACCCCAGGGTCACCACTCCTGGGGCACTTCACACTTCGGGCTTTCGATCTTCCCCGGCCCAATGGCGTCGATCCTGGGGGGCCATGCTTTCCACCAGATGACTATATTAGCCATCTGGCGTACTATCAAGCGCCTAAACCCCAGTGTGCATAATGTATCAATCTACTAGGGCGGCCAACATCCAAAACCGCCTTTTCGAAAGATACTACACTTGATCTTAGCCAAAAGGCCGAGAAGCGATAACCAGAATTGGTTTCAAACTACGGAGCCACCCAAGGATCCTGAAAAGTCCATTTGTGGAGATGAGCTCCTGGACTCCCGTTAAGAAGACATGTTGTCAACCTCTAGATCCCTTACATGCCTGCACTTTTCGGCTTGCTGCTGCTGCAATCCACGCGTTTTAGATCTGCATAACTCCACCTCTTTAAACACAGCACCTTCACCCCCTGCTGTTCCCACCCGCCTCAACACCGTTGGAAGGGAGGAGAACCAATTAAGGCGGGGGGTGGGGTGGAACGAGCAGCTGTCTACCCTTAGCAGGAGGGCTCCTGATTACATACCTCTCCTGCTGCTGCTGCTGCTGGCTGTCCAGCAGCAGACTGAAGGTGGCTGCTGCTGTGCACAGGTATATAAAGGCTCAGAGCCTATTATGACACGCGCAGCCAGCGTTCCATTGCCACATTCCATCTACTGCAGGCAGGATACCTGGCTGGCTGAATGTCGCTGAGAAGCTCACAGAGACCGCCATAAGCAACAGTTTAACAGAATGCCACAGACTAATCAACCAAACTTTTTGGGTTGGGTTCTCTTTTATAGTCTGCAGGCATTAAATGAAAGAAGTCAGTGTTCCAGCAGAAGGAGACAACGTTTCAGAAAAGGCATTGTAGCAAACCAAAAAAGAAATTTTAAGCGCAGCAGAGTAACCAGCGCACATACCTGTTAGCTCAGGTGAGTTTAAAAGGCTGCTGTTGATAACAAGGGCATTTGCTAAATAGATGGTGTGTGTGCAACAATATACTGAAAGGTCAATTATATTGTGCAGCTTATCTCACCACCTGTAGTTATTTAGGTGAAAGCTCCAAAATGCTTGCCTAATATGTCTGTTTATCCAAAAGGAAGTAAAAAGGGAGAGCTAGAAAGATAGCATTGCATCACATTACATGGCAATGCAATGCACAGTTGCTGAAGTTGAACCAAAATGAGCTTGTAATCTGGCTTCTGCAACTTTGAACATGAAAAATCCAATGAGGAGAAGAAAAGCAAAGCCAAAGAGTCCATCCCAAAAACCGACAAACAAGCAAAATGAACAAAAAACATTGAATTCAATTCTTTCTGATTTTAGAAACTGCATTAAAGAAGGGGTGCACCGGTCCTGGAGATACTGCAATACCAGGTCAATGCGTGGAGTGGACAGAGCAAGCTCTTTTTCCATCTCCCTGTTCTAAAAATCCATTTAATATATGGTCCCCAGATAGGGGACGTATCAGATATTAAACTGATAAGAACAGATACTACACTTGATCTTAGCCAAAAGGCCGAGAAGCGATAACCAGAATTGGTTTCAAACTACGGAGCCACCCAAGGATCCTGAAAAGTCCATTTGTGGAGATGAGCTCCTGGACTCCCGTTAAGAAGACATGTTGTCAACCTCTAGATCCCTTACATGCCTGCACTTTTCGGCTTGCTGCTGCTGCAATCCACGCGTTTTAGATCTGCATAACTCCACCTCTTTAAACACAGCACCTTCACCCCCTGCTGTTCCCACCCGCCTCAACACCGTTGGAAGGGAGGAGAACCAATTAAGGCGGGGGGTGGGGTGGAACGAGCAGCTGTCTACCCTTAGCAGGAGGGCTCCTGATTACATACCTCTCCTGCTGCTGCTGCTGCTGGCTGTCCAGCAGCAGACTGAAGGTGGCTGCTGCTGTGCACAGGTATATAAAGGCTCAGAGCCTATTATGACACGCGCAGCCAGCGTTCCATTGCCACATTCCATCTACTGCAGGCAGGATACCTGGCTGGCTGAATGTCGCTGAGAAGCTCACAGAGACCGCCATAAGCAACAGTTTAACAGAATGCCACAGACTAATCAACCAAACTTTTTGGGTTGGGTTCTCTTTTATAGTCTGCAGGCATTAAATGAAAGAAGTCAGTGTTCCAGCAGAAGGAGACAACGTTTCAGAAAAGGCATTGTAGCAAACCAAAAAAGAAATTTTAAGCGCAGCAGAGTAACCAGCGCACATACCTGTTAGCTCAGGTGAGTTTAAAAGGCTGCTGTTGATAACAAGGGCATTTGCTAAATAGATGGTGTGTGTGCAACAATATACTGAAAGGTCAATTATATTGTGCAGCTTATCTCACCACCTGTAGTTATTTAGGTGAAAGCTCCAAAATGCTTGCCTAATATGTCTGTTTATCCAAAAGGAAGTAAAAAGGGAGAGCTAGAAAGATAGCATTGCATCACATTACATGGCAATGCAATGCACAGTTGCTGAAGTTGAACCAAAATGAGCTTGTAATCTGGCTTCTGCAACTTTGAACATGAAAAATCCAATGAGGAGAAGAAAAGCAAAGCCAAAGAGTCCATCCCAAAAACCGACAAACAAGCAAAATGAACAAAAAACATTGAATTCAATTCTTTCTGATTTTAGAAACTGCATTAAAGAAGGGGTGCACCGGTCCTGGAGATACTGCAATACCAGGTCAATGCGTGGAGTGGACAGAGCAAGCTCTTTTTCCATCTCCCTGTTCTAAAAATCCATTTAATATATGGTCCCCAGATAGGGGACGTATCAGATATTAAACTGATAAGAACAGATTTTGCGTTTATATTTAAAATATCGTAGTCTTTATCTTTTCTTCAGAGCTTTAAAATAACATCTTCCATAGGTGATAGTTCCATATACTCAGGGCTCTTTTCTTTCCAAGCTTCTTCATATCCATTAGGTAGTACATATAAATTTCACTTAATGCCAGTCTTATACAATCCTTGACTTCTATATAGTCTCTTTTAAACAACAATATGTTTCTGGTCTTCCATAGAGCACTTTTAACACAACTCAAAGTGCACCATAAAACTCTCTCTTTTTCTTTCGTCATGTTTGGTAAAATCCCATATAAAACCACTTCATGGCTTAAAAAATTAAGACCAGATAAAAATTTTAAAAGCTCACCACAGTCTTTCCACACTTGCTGTGCAAAATCACAATTCCAAATAAGGTGCATAGTAGTCTCATCATTATTGCACTGATGCCTCGGGCAGGTTTGTATAGTGCTCAGTCTTCTTTTATACTGGAAATCACGAGTCGGTAAACATTCCTGCACAATCATCCAAGCTAAGTCTTTATGTTGATTCATCAGGTAAGGTGCATTTGTTAAATTCCATATTTTAGTGACTCTGCTATATGAATAATGGCTTATGGGCGTCAAAGTTTCTTTCTTTTTTAATTGCTGCAGCAGCTTCCTTGCATTCTTCAATGTCTCCATCTCAAAAGAATCTAGGCCATATAATCTGATAACTTTCTCCAGGATGGCATATTGTTGTGGAGGTGATAACAACACTGGGCTTGTTAAAGAAATGGATATCCACTTTCGCCTCCTAAAAATGTGGCCAGCTGCATATCTTAAAAAATGTGCCCAAGGGCTTGAAGCAAACATATATTTAAAACAGAGGCTAAAAAACTTGGAGTATAAAAACAGTTTGACGTTGGGAACATCCTTACCACCAAGGTGGTGCATCTTGTACATTGTTTCTCTCTTCACCTTTTCGAACTTAGAGTTCCACACAAATTCAAACAGCATTCTCTGTAATCTTCTCGCTGTAAGGTCACTTGGGGGATAAACATAACTGAGATATAACATGACAGGAAGCAGAAGGGCCTTAATAATTAAAACTTTACCTTCGATTGTTAATTTTCTTAATTTCCAAAAGTCAATCTTCTTTTGTATTTTGTCCCTTACTCCATCCCAGCTCTTCATTCCATCATTCTGTCGATCAAAAATCACGCCCAGAATTTTAATCTTCTCTGACTGCATCGGGAGATCAGGGATGGACACATCCGCCCAATTGCCACGGACAAAACAATCACATTTCTCAATGTTTAACTTAAAACCTGAGGCTTCACAAAAAAAATTGGTCGTTCTTATAGCTCTCCTGAGAGCGGCAGGTGATGAACAAAAAATAGTAATATCATCCATGTAGCCCATTACCTTCACATCTCTTCCATGTCCCCCAGGGATAGGGACACCTTTAATCACTTTATCCTCTCGTAGCATAGATAAAAGAGGCTCTATTGCACATATAAATAGCACTGGGGACAAAGGGCAGCCTTGCTTCACACCTGAATGCAAAAACACTTCATTAGACAAAAATCCATTGATTAAAATTTTACTAAAAGAGTTCTTATATAAAAGTGCCACTTGCTTGATAAAAATTTCAGGGAAGCCCATTTTTTTTAAAACCAACCATAAAAAACAATGAGAGACACGATCAAAAGCCTTTTGAAAATCCAACGATAAAATTGCTAAGTCTTGCTTCCTGGATTGCTGGTACCATATGACATCGCGGATGGTATTGAGATGCTCCGCAACTCCTCTTCCTGGCACCCCACATACCTGGTCTTCATAAATAACTTTGGATAAAACTTTTTTAAAACGGTTCACTAAAATTTTGGACATCAACTTGTAATCAACATTCAACAGTGTGATTGGTCTCCAGTTTGCCAGATGGGATTTGGCTCCTTTTTTAAAAATCAGGGAGACCAGACCACTTCTCCAAGATATAGGCAGGATATCACACTTAAAAGCTTCTTTGATTACTAAAAACAAGTCGGGTTTTAAAAAATTCCAAAATTCACGATAAAATTCAACAGGCAAACCGTCAGAACCAGGGGTTTTCCCATAGGAAAAACTTTTGATAGCAGCATCTACTTCCGACAAGGTGACTTCAGTGCATAACAATTCTTGGTCTTCGCGGCTCAGACTATTTTTTAATGAATTAAGGGCATCTTCAGTAAAAGACTGGTCTATAGTTTTCTCATTAAAAAGCTGCTGATAAAACTGGTGAGCTTGGTTGAGCATACCTTCAGTTGTAGTTTCACCCTCTAATTCTGTTATCATTTCCTTAGCAGCAACTACTTTTTTAAAAAAAAATCTTGAGCACTTTTCATTTTTCTCCATCACTTCAATTTTTGAGTTATAAATTATTTCCTTACCCTTCGACTCTATACTCTTTTTAATTTCTTTTTTTGTTGCTTCAATTAAATCATCCATTTCAAGTCCCACATCTCTTAGTTGATAACAGGTCTGCAATTTAGTAATAAGCCTTTTATGCCAAGCGGACTTTTCTCTTGCATTGGCTATGCTGACCTTGATAAAAAAACTTTTTATCTTCATCTTGCTGTATTCCCACCATTCTAGCAGAGTTAAAAATTTTTGTTGTTTTGTTCTTAAATAATTAAAAAACGCTTTAAAATCTGTTCTTACCTTAGGATCTTGTAACAATGTTGTATTTAGCCTCCAAACTCCTCTTGCCTTGACAAGCCCAGGTAATTCTAACTCTGATAGCAACATCTTATGATCTGAAAAAATGTTTGGGATTAAGACAACAGATTTGACATTCACATATTGGGACATGAAAATAAAATCAATACGAGATTTAGAAGAAGAGTTCTCCCAAGTATAACCGGGATCATTACTACGGATCTCTTTCCAGGAGTCTCTAAGAAAAAAATCAGTTAACAAATCCTTTAGTTGTTTCTCTGTTTTGTCTTTTTTAGGAACGGTGGAACTCCCGCTTCTCCCTTCACCAGGCAAGACACAATTGAAATCCCCACAGAACATCAGAGGCGATGAACCAGGTAGGTAATATTGCACATCTTCAAACAACTGATGTCTCTCTTCCTTCACCGGAGAAGCATAAATGTTCAAAAGTCTAAAGTCCACACCTTTAAAACTAATATTTAAGAAAAGAGCACGTCCAGAAGAAATGTCCACAAAAGAGTTGATTTTAAAGTCATGCGACCTAAACAGCACTCCAATGCCAGAGGAACGATTTTCATTATCTCCGGACCAGATAGAGGGCCCATGAGGCCAATCTTTTCTTAAATCTGCATAATTCATATCAAAGTCAATGTTACATTCTTGCAAACAAAAGACATCACAGTCCACTGTTGACAGGTAGGAAAACAAAGCAGCCCTTCTTGTAGAGCCCCTTATACTCCTCACATTGAGCGAGGCTACTTTAATTGATGAGGTCATGATAGGTTAGTTCAGGTCACACTACTGTCAGAATCAGACATAAAGCCCACCGATGTTAACGGGCTCTGCACTTCTGAGTCCGAAAAAGAAATGTTTATAGGGTCTGAAGGCCTTGGCTCCTCAGGAGGGGCAGCGGGAGCCATTGGCTTGTATTGCAGAAGACTTGGTTTTAATGGACACTTCTTGGAAGTCTCCCTGGCCACATTCTCATCAGACCTATCATCTGTTTTCCTTTTCCTACGAGTTTCCAGCTCCATTGCTTCTTCCTCCGAGCTAAATGTCTCGATTTCAGCAGAGGGACTCCCCTCCACCACCATATCACCCGGATCAGAATCAGCAGCCCAGTCCTTAGATGAAGCTTCCCTCCTCTCAGGACGGACAGGTTTCTCAGCTGGAGGTTTCTGCATAGACGTGGGCTTATGCGCAGCAGGAATAGGAGAACTGGCAGGTTTTCCCTGTGCAGCAGGCACTGAAGTGCTTGTGGACCCGCCTACAGGGGGTTGTGTTCGCACAGTAGATACAGGAGCACCGGTGGGACCCCCCTTAGCAGCAGGAGCAGGAGGGTTGGTTGGCTTCCTCTGTGCAGCAGGTGCAGACGTACCACCTGATGTACTAGCAGGCTTGGTCTGTGGAGCAGGTACTGGAGAGCTAGAAGACTGCCCCCGCGCTGTAGACGCACCCGCAGGAGCAGGAACAGCAGAGGGTTGCCTCTGCCCCCCGGGAGCAGATGGAGGCACACGGGCAGGTTGCTTTGCCAGCGTTTCAGCATAGGTTTCCGCCTTTTTCTTCAAAGGACACTCCCGGAAGGAGTGACCTGGGACCCGGCAGATGTTGCACACCATCTCATTGGTACAGTCCATTGTGGCATGTCCATGCTTGTAGCACTTCTTACAGATTGCCACCTCCTCCTTGCAGTTCTCATAAGTGTGACCGAAACACATGCATTTCCGGCAGAAGAGGGGCATGTCCGGGTAGAAGAGGCGCCCCCGCTCCCTACCGATCAGGAAACTTGACGGAGGATGACGCTGACCACCAATGCCATTTGGATCTTCACAAAATTTAACAAAAAATTTATGCTTTCCCGTCCAGAGGTTTTCCTCATTCATGACCTTGTGGGAATACCGCAGTTCTGGGAAATAGTTTTGAAGAAAGCAAATAATATTAACTAAGGGAACATGAGGGTTGCTCATCTGAACCACGAGCGGCTTCTCTCCACCGGAGTAAAGGATGACAAAGGTGAGTCCTTTAAAATCCTCATCTGAAAGGTGCAGGTGAATCTGGCGGAAGAGGTTCTGGCACGCATACTCCGACTCCAGAGTCAAAGTGAAGGAACCGGGGCGATCTTGAAGGGCCAGGATGTCTTCCCTCTTTACTCCTAGGATCTCCAGCAGCACTCTCCTCACGAAAAACTTCAAGGTCATCTTCTCCTTGGATGCATCGTCCACTTCGATCTTGAAAGAGTTCTTGATGCGAAGGTCACCAGCTCTGGCATAGCGCACTGCGGCCGCTACTGCTGATGCCATCTTCAAAAGGTAGATAGGGTCGATCGCCTTCTTGGTTTCTTTGCGTATCTGCCCCCTAAAGCAGCATGAGGCTTAAGACGGCTTTTACACCGCCGATGCCTCAAGGCCAAGGGCACGATTGGCTTAGAATCCTTCTGGCAAGATGTGGTATCTTAGCCAAAAGGCCGAGAAGCGATAACCAGAATTGGTTTCAAACTACGGAGCCACCCAAGGATCCTGAAAAGTCCATTTGTGGAGATGAGCTCCTGGACTCCCGTTAAGAAGACATGTTGTCAACCTCTAGATCCCTTACATGCCTGCACTTTTCGGCTTGCTGCTGCTGCAATCCACGCGTTTTAGATCTGCATAACTCCACCTCTTTAAACACAGCACCTTCACCCCCTGCTGTTCCCACCCGCCTCAACACCGTTGGAAGGGAGGAGAACCAATTAAGGCGGGGGGTGGGGTGGAACGAGCAGCTGTCTACCCTTAGCAGGAGGGCTCCTGATTACATACCTCTCCTGCTGCTGCTGGCTGTCCAGCAGCAGACTGAAGGTGGCTGCTGCTGTGCACAGGTATATAAAGGCTCAGAGCCTATTATGACACGCGCAGCCAGCGTTCCATTGCCACATTCCATCTACTGCAGGCAGGATACCTGGCTGGCTGAATGTCGCTGAGAAGCTCACAGAGACCGCCATAAGCAACAGTTTAACAGAATGCCACAGACTAATCAACCAAACTTTTTGGGTTGGGTTCTCTTTTATAGTCTGCAGGCATTAAATGAAAGAAGTCAGTGTTCCAGCAGAAGGAGACAACGTTTCAGAAAAGGCATTGTAGCAAACCAAAAAAGAAATTTTAAGCGCAGCAGAGTAACCAGCGCACATACCTGTTAGCTCAGGTGAGTTTAAAAGGCTGCTGTTGATAACAAGGGCATTTGCTAAATAGATGGTGTGTGTGCAACAATATACTGAAAGGTCAATTATATTGTGCAGCTTATCTCACCACCTGTAGTTATTTAGGTGAAAGCTCCAAAATGCTTGCCTAATATGTCTGTTTATCCAAAAGGAAGTAAAAAGGGAGAGCTAGAAAGATAGCATTGCATCACATTACATGGCAATGCAATGCACAGTTGCTGAAGTTGAACCAAAATGAGCTTGTAATCTGGCTTCTGCAACTTTGAACATGAAAAATCCAATGAGGAGAAGAAAAGCAAAGCCAAAGAGTCCATCCCAAAATCCGACAAACAAGCAAAATGAACAAAAAACATTGAATTCAATTCTTTCTGATTTTAGAAACTGCATTAAAGAAGGGGTGCACCGGTCCTGGAGATACTGCAATACCAGGTCAATGCGTGGAGTGGACAGAGCAAGCTCTTTTTCCATCTCCCTGTTCTAAAAATCCATTTAATATATGGTCCCCAGATAGGGGACGTATCAGATATTAAACTGATAAGAACAGATACTACACTTGATCTTAGCCAAAAGGCCGAGAAGCGATAACCAGAATTGGTTTCAAACTACGGAGCCACCCAAGGATCCTGAAAAGTCCATTTGTGGAGATGAGCTCCTGGACTCCCGTTAAGAAGACATGTTGTCAACCTCTAGATCCCTTACATGCCTGCACTTTTCGGCTTGCTGCTGCTGCAATCCACGCGTTTTAGATCTGCATAACTCCACCTCTTTAAACACAGCACCTTCACCCCCTGCTGTTCCCACCCGCCTCAACACCGTTGGAAGGGAGGAGAACCAATTAAGGCGGGGGGTGGGGTGGAACGAGCAGCTGTCTACCCTTAGCAGGAGGGCTCCTGATTACATACCTCTCCTGCTGCTGCTGCTGCTGGCTGTCCAGCAGCAGACTGAAGGTGGCTGCTGCTGTGCACAGGTATATAAAGGCTCAGAGCCTATTATGACACGCGCAGCCAGCGTTCCATTGCCACATTCCATCTACTGCAGGCAGGATACCTGGCTGGCTGAATGTCGCTGAGAAGCTCACAGAGACCGCCATAAGCAACAGTTTAACAGAATGCCACAGACTAATCAACCAAACTTTTTGGGTTGGGTTCTCTTTTATAGTCTGCAGGCATTAAATGAAAGAAGTCAGTGTTCCAGCAGAAGGAGACAACGTTTCAGAAAAGGCATTGTAGCAAACCAAAAAAGAAATATTAAGCGCAGCAGAGTAACCAGCACACATACCTGTTAGCTCAGGTGAGTTTAAAAGGCTGCTGTTGATAACAAGGGCATTTGCTAAATAGATGGTGTGTGTGCAACAATATACTGAAAGGTCAATTATATTGTGCAGCTTATCTCACCACCTGTAGTTATTTAGGTGAAAGCTCCAAAATGCTTGCCTAATATGTCTGTTTATCCAAAAGGAAGTAAAAAGGGAGAGCTAGAAAGATAGCATTGCATCACATTACATGGCAATGCAATGCACAGTTGCTGAAGTTGAACCAAAATGAGCTTGTAATCTGGCTTCTGCAACTTTGAACATGAAAAATCCAATGAGGAGAAGAAAAGCAAAGCCAAAGAGTCCATCCCAAAATCCGACAAACAAGCAAAATGAACAAAAAACATTGAATTCAATTCTTTCTGATTTTAGAAACTGCATTAAAGAAGGGGTGCACCGGTCCTGGAGATACTGCAATACCAGGTCAATGCGTGGAGTGGACAGAGCAAGCTCTTTTTCCATCTCCCTGTTCTAAAAATCCATTTAATATATGGTCCCCAGATAGGGGACGTATCAGATATTAAACTGATAAGAACAGATACTACACTTGATCTTAGCCAAAAGGCCGAGAAGCGATAACCAGAATTGGTTTCAAACTACGGAGCCACCCAAGGATCCTGAAAAGTCCATTTGTGGAGATGAGCTCCTGGACTCCCGTTAAGAAGACATGTTGTCAACCTCTAGATCCCTTACATGCCTGCACTTTTCGGCTTGCTGCTGCTGCAATCCACGCGTTTTAGATCTGCATAACTCCACCTCTTTAAACACAGCACCTTCACCCCCTGCTGTTCCCACCCGCCTCAACACCGTTGGAAGGGAGGAGAACCAATTAAGGCGGGTGGTGGGGTGGAACGAGCAGCTGTCTACCCTTAGCAGGAGGGCTCCTGATTACATACCTCTCCTGCTGCTGCTGCTGCTGGCTGTCCAGCAGCAGACTGAAGGTGGCTGCTGCTGTGCACAGGTATATAAAGGCTCAGAGCCTATTATGACACACGCAGCCAGCGTTCCATTGCCACATTCCATCTACTGCAGGCAGGATACCTGGCTGGCTGAATGTCGCTGAGAAGCTCACAGAGACCGCCATAAGCAACAGTTTAACAGAATGCCACAGACTAATCAACCAAACTTTTTGGGTTGGGTTCTCTTTTATAGTCTGCAGGCATTAAATGAAAGAAGTCAGTGTTCCAGCAGAAGGAGACAACGTTTCAGAAAAGGCATTGTAGCAAACCAAAAAAGAAATTTTAAGCGCAGCAGAGTAACCAGCGCACATACCTGTTAGCTCAGGTGAGTTTAAAAGGCTTCTGTTGATAACAAGGGCATTTGCTAAATAGATGGTGTGTGTGCAACAATATACTGAAAGGTCAATTATATTGTGCAGCTTATCTCACCACCTGTAGTTATTTAGGTGAAAGCTCCAAAATGCTTGCCTAATATGTCTGTTTATCCAAAAGGAAGTAAAAAGGGAGAGCTAGAAAGATAGCATTGCATCACATTACATGGCAATGCAATGCACAGTTGCTGAAGTTGAACCAAAATGAGCTTGTAATCTGGCTTCTGCAACTTTGAACATGAAAAATCCAATGAGGAGAAGAAAAGCAAAGCCAAAGAGTCCATCCCAAAATCCGACAAACAAGCAAAATGAACAAAAAACATTGAATTCAATTCTTTCTGATTTTAGAAACTGCATTAAAGAAGGGGTGCACCGGTCCTGGAGATACTGCAATACCAGGTCAATGCGTGGAGTGGACAGAGCAAGCTCTTTTTCCATCTCCCTGTTCTAAAAATCCATTTAATATATGGTCCCCAGATAGGGGACGTATCAGATATTAAACTGATAAGAACAGATACTACACTTGATCTTAGCCAAAAGGCCGAGAAGCGATAACCAGAATTGGTTTCAAACTACGGAGCCACCCAAGGATCCTGAAAAGTCCATTTGTGGAGATGAGCTCCTGGACTCCCGTTAAGAAGACATGTTGTCAACCTCTAGATCCCTTACATGCCTGCACTTTTCGGCTTGCTGCTGCTGCAATCCACGCGTTTTAGATCTGCATAACTCCACCTCTTTAAACACAGCACCTTCACCCCCTGCTGTTCCCACCCGCCTCAACACCGTTGGAAGGGAGGAGAACCAATTAAGGCGGGGGGTGGGGTGGAACGAGCAGCTGTCTACCCTTAGCAGGAGGGCTCCTGATTACATACCTCTCCTGCTGCTGCTGCTGCTGGCTGTCCAGCAGCAGACTGAAGGTGGCTGCTGCTGTGCACAGGTATATAAAGGCTCAGAGCCTATTATGACACGCGCAGCCAGCGTTCCATTGCCACATTCCATCTACTGCAGGCAGGATACCTGGCTGGCTGAATGTCGCTGAGAAGCTCACAGAGACCGCCATAAGCAACAGTTTAACAGAATGCCACAGACTAATCAACCAAACTTTTTGGGTTGGGTTCTCTTTTATAGTCTGCAGGCATTAAATGAAAGAAGTCAGTGTTCCAGCAGAAGGAGACAACGTTTCAGAAAAGGCATTGTAGCAAACCAAAAAAGAAATTTTAAGCGCAGCAGAGTAACCAGCGCACATACCTGTTAGCTCAGGTGAGTTTAAAAGGCTTCTGTTGATAACAAGGGCATTTGCTAAATAGATGGTGTGTGTGCAACAATATACTGAAAGGTCAATTATATTGTGCAGCTTATCTCACCACCTGTAGTTATTTAGGTGAAAGCTCCAAAATGCTTGCCTAATATGTCTGTTTATCCAAAAGGAAGTAAAAAGGGAGAGCTAGAAAGATAGCATTGCATCACATTACATGGCAATGCAATGCACAGTTGCTGAAGTTGAACCAAAATGAGCTTGTAATCTGGCTTCTGCAACTTTGAACATGAAAAATCCAATGAGGAGAAGAAAAGCAAAGCCAAAGAGTCCATCCCAAAATCCGACAAACAAGCAAAATGAACAAAAAACATTGAATTCAATTCTTTCTGATTTTAGAAACTGCATTAAAGAAGGGGTGCACCGGTCCTGGAGATACTGCAATACCAGGTCAATGCGTGGAGTGGACAGAGCAAGCTCTTTTTCCATCTCCCTGTTCTAAAAATCCATTTAATATATGGTCCCCAGATAGGGGACGTATCAGATATTAAACTGATAAGAACAGATACTACACTTGATCTTAGCCAAAAGGCCGAGAAGCGATAACCAGAATTGGTTTCAAACTACGGAGCCACCCAAGGATCCTGAAAAGTCCATTTGTGGAGATGAGCTCCTGGACTCCCGTTAAGAAGACATGTTGTCAACCTCTAGATCCCTTACATGCCTGCACTTTTCGGCTTGCTGCTGCTGCAATCCACGCGTTTTAGATCTGCATAACTCCACCTCTTTAAACACAGCACCTTCACCCCCTGCTGTTCCCACCCGCCTCAACACCGTTGGAAGGGAGGAGAACCAATTAAGGCGGGGGGTGGGGTGGAACGAGCAGCTGTCTACCCTTAGCAGGAGGGCTCCTGATTACATACCTCTCCTGCTGCTGCTGCTGCTGGCTGTCCAGCAGCAGACTGAAGGTGGCTGCTGCTGTGCACAGGTATATAAAGGCTCAGAGCCTATTATGACACGCGCAGCCAGCGTTCCATTGCCACATTCCATCTACTGCAGGCAGGATACCTGGCTGGCTGAATGTCGCTGAGAAGCTCACAGAGACCGCCATAAGCAACAGTTTAACAGAATGCCACAGACTAATCAACCAAACTTTTTGGGTTGGGTTCTCTTTTATAGTCTGCAGGCATTAAATGAAAGAAGTCAGTGTTCCAGCAGAAGGAGACAACGTTTCAGAAAAGGCATTGTAGCAAACCAAAAAAGAAATTTTAAGCGCAGCAGAGTAACCAGCGCACATACCTGTTAGCTCAGGTGAGTTTAAAAGGCTGCTGTTGATAACAAGGGCATTTGCTAAATAGATGGTGTGTGTGCAACAATATACTGAAAGGTCAATTATATTGTGCAGCTTATCTCACCACCTGTAGTTATTTAGGTGAAAGCTCCAAAATGCTTGCCTAATATGTCTGTTTATCCAAAAGGAAGTAAAAAGGGAGAGCTAGAAAGATAGCATTGCATCACATTACATGGCAATGCAATGCACAGTTGCTGAAGTTGAACCAAAATGAGCTTGTAATCTGGCTTCTGCAACTTTGAACATGAAAAATCCAATGAGGAGAAAAAAAGCAAAGCCAAAGAGTCCATCCCAAAATCCGACAAACAAGCAAAATGAACAAAAAACATTGAATTCAATTCTTTCTGATTTTAGAAACTGCATTAAAGAAGGGGTGCACCGGTCCTGGAGATACTGCAATACCAGGTCAATGCGTGGAGTGGACAGAGCAAGCTCTTTTTCCATCTCCCTGTTCTAAAAATCCATTTAATATATGGTCCCCAGATAGGGGACGTATCAGATATTAAACTGATAAGAACAGATACTACACTTGATCTTAGCCAAAAGGCCGAGAAGCGATAACCAGAATTGGTTTCAAACTACGGAGCCACCCAAGGATCCTGAAAAGTCCATTTGTGGAGATGAGCTCCTGGACTCCCGTTAAGAAGACATGTTGTCAACCTCTAGATCCCTTACATGCCTGCACTTTTCGGCTTGCTGCTGCTGCAATCCACGCGTTTTAGATCTGCATAACTCCACCTCTTTAAACACAGCACCTTCACCCCCTGCTGTTCCCACCCGCCTCAACACCGTTGGAAGGGAGGAGAACCAATTAAGGCGGGGGGTGGGGTGGAACGAGCAGCTGTCTACCCTTAGCAGGAGGGCTCCTGATTACATACCTCTCCTGCTGCTGCTGCTGCTGGCTGTCCAGCAGCAGACTGAAGGTGGCTGCTGCTGTGCACAGGTATATAAAGGCTCAGAGCCTATTATGACACGCGCAGCCAGCGTTCCATTGTCACATTCCATCTACTGCAGGCAGGATACCTGGCTGGCTGAATGTCGCTGAGAAGCTCACAGAGACCGCCATAAGCAACAGTTTAACAGAATGCCACAGACTAATCAACCAAACTTTTTGGGTTGGGTTCTCTTTTATAGTCTGCAGGCATTAAATGAAAGAAGTCAGTGTTCCAGCAGAAGGAGACAACGTTTCAGAAAAGGCATTGTAGCAAACCAAAAAAGAAATTTTAAGCGCAGCAGAGTAACCAGCGCACATACCTGTTAGCTCAGGTGAGTTTAAAAGGCTGCTGTTGATAACAAGGGCATTTGCTAAATAGATGGTGTGTGTGCAACAATATACTGAAAGGTCAATTATATTGTGCAGCTTATCTCACCACCTGTAGTTATTTAGGTGAAAGCTCCAAAATGCTTGCCTAATATGTCTGTTTATCCAAAAGGAAGTAAAAAGGGAGAGCTAGAAAGATAGCATTGCATCACATTACATGGCAATGCAATGCACAGTTGCTGAAGTTGAACCAAAATGAGCTTGTAATCTGGCTTCTTGTAACATACCTGGCGGCGTCCTTGCATAGTGGTCCATCTCCCACTGTGCAGGAGCGCGCACTTGAACTCCTGTCCAGAATGTCTCTCTGGCTTCCCTCCATGCTGTCTGTTTGTGTCTGTCTCTGCTGCTTAAGGGCGGCGCCCGATCACTTCCTGCTCTTTGTACCTGCTGTGGGTCACGCCCCTTGTGCGTCCTCAGCCTATTGCTGTCTGACACTTGGTATATAGCTCAGCAGCTCCCTTCTATCCCTGCCTGAGCATAGTGTTTTCCTTCAGTGTGTGCTTGCACTCTGAAGGTGCCAGGTCCCGTCTTTGTTCCTTGTCTGCCTTTCCTGGAGGCTGTATTTCCAGGCCTGTCTGAACTGTGTCCTGTATGTCTCCTGCTTTGCGGTATTAGTTCCCGTGTCTGAACTAAGTCCTGTATGTCTCCTGCTTTGCGGTATCAGCTCCCGTGTCTGAACTGTGTCCTGTATGTCTCCTGCTTTGCGGTGTTAGTTCCCGTGTCTGAACTAGTCCTGTATGTCTCCTGCTTTTCGGTATTAGTTCCCGTGTCTGAACTGAGTCCTTTCTGTGTATCTTGTCTGTCCTGTCTGAACACGCTCCTAGCCTGTTCCTCCCGCCTTCTAGGGGCCGATTACCTAGACCCACTCCTGTATTTTGTCTGTCCTGTCTGAACACGCTCCTAGCCTGTTCCTCCCGCCTTCTAGGGGACGATTACCTAGACCCGCTCCTGTATTTTGTCTGTCCTGTCTGAACACGCTCCTAGCCTGTTCCTCCCGCCTTCTAGGGGCCGATTACCTAGACCCGCTCCTGTATTTTGTCTGTCCTGTCTGAACACGCTCCTTGCCTGTTCGTCCTGCCTCTTTGGGGGCAGTATTCCCAGACCCGCTCCTGTATCCCGCTGCAGTGTCGGTCCCCTCCGTACACTCAGTTCCAGTCTGAACTCTCTCCTATCCTTTACCTGTTTTTCCTCTATGTCCGTTCCCTTCCTTTTTCTGCAGAGTCTGAACTTGTACCTAACTCCTGCCTGTTGTCTCTGTACTCCCGTTTGTGAGTTTGTGGTCCACTCGCTACTTCACTGCAAGTACCCTGTGGGTGTCTGGCTCTGTCTTTCCCTTCCTGTCTGTTCCGTGTGTACAGAGTCCTGTCCTGCCCTGCTTCTGCCCGCTGCTCCGGCAGTCCTGTCCTGCCCTGCTTCTGCCCGCTGCTCCGGCAGTCCTGTCCTGCCCTGCTTCTGCCCGCTGCTCCGGCAGTCCTGTCCTGCCCTGCTTCTGCCCGCTGCTCCGGCAGTCCTGTCCTGCCCTGCTTCTGCCCGCTGCTCCGGCAGTCCTGTCCTGCCCTGCTTCTGCCCGCTGCTCCGGCAGTCCTGTCCTGCCCTGCTTCTGCCCGCTGCTCCGGCAGTCCTGTCCTGCCCTGCTTCTGCCCGCTGCTCCGGCAGTCCTGTCCTGCCCTGCCTGTACCCCTCTGCCTGTAATGTTCCTGAGTCCCAGTGTGTACTGGGCCCTATCCCGCCTGTGTTCCTACCTGCTAGTGCCTCCCTGTCTGCACTCTAGCTGTGCTTGCCTGTACCCCCCTGCCTGCTTACCCGCCTGCCTGCATACCAGTCGTGCCTGCCTATACCCACCAGTCTGTGTGCCAGCCTACCAGTCTGTTCCTGTATTCCCCTGTGTGGGTCAACAGCCGTGTCCGGGGTCTGTCCTGGAGTAGCACCTGGTCCCTCTGCTCGGTTCCTCCTTGGTGCACTGGCGTCGTATGCCGTCGTGCGACCCTGGTCGGATCGGGTGAATACCTAGTTACGCCCCTCCAGGCATTCACTCTCCGGCACGGTCCAGTGGAATCACTACCAATCACACGCACACGCCGCTTAGCCCGGGCGTGTGCATAACACTTCTGCAACTTTGAACATGAAAAATCCAATGATCTAGATCCCTTACATGCCTGCACTTTTCGGCTTGCTGCTGCTGCAATCCACGCGTTTTAGATCTGCATAACTCCACCTCTTTAAACACAGCACCTTCACCCCCTGCTGTTCCCACCCGCCTCAACACCGTTGGAAGGGAGGAGAACCAATTAAGGCGGGGGGTGGGGTGGAACGAGCAGCTGTCTACCCTTAGCAGGAGGGCTCCTGATTACATACCTCTCCTGCTGCTGCTGCTGCTGGCTGTCCAGCAGCAGACTGAAGGTGGCTGCTGCTGTGCACAGGTATATAAAGGCTCAGAGCCTATTATGACACGCGCAGCCAGCGTTCCATTGCCACATTCCATCTACTGCAGGCAGGATACCTGGCTGGCTGAATGTCGCTGAGAAGCTTACAGAGACCGCCATAAGCAACAGTTTAACAGAATGCCACAGACTAATCAACCAAACTTTTTGGGTTGGGTTCTCTTTTATAGTCTGCAGGCATTAAATGAAAGAAGTCAGTGTTCCAGCAGAAGGAGACAACGTTTCAGAAAAGGCATTGTAGCAAACCAAAAAAGAAATTTTAAGCGCAGCAGAGTAACCAGCGCACATACCTGTTAGCTCAGGTGAGTTTAAAAGGCTGCTGTTGATAACAAGGGCATTTGCTAAATAGATGGTGTGTGTGCAACAATATACTGAAAGGTCAATTATATTGTGCAGCTTATCTCACCACCTGTAGTTATTTAGGTGAAAGCTCCAAAATGCTTGCCTAATATGTCTGTTTATCCAAAAGGAAGTAAAAAGGGAGAGCTAGAAAGATAGCATTGCATCACATTACATGGCAATGCAATGCACAGTTGCTGAAGTTGAACCAAAATGAGCTTGTAATCTGGCTTCTGCAACTTTGAACATGAAAAATCCAATGAGGAGAAGAAAAGCAAAGCCAAAGAGTCCATCCCAAAATCCGACAAACAAGCAAAATGAACAAAAAACATTGAATTCAATTCTTTCTGATTTTAGAAACTGCATTAAAGAAGGGGTGCACCGGTCCTGGAGATACTGCAATACCAGGTCAATGCGTGGAGTGGACAGAGCAAGCTCTTTTTCCATCTCCCTGTTCTAAAAATCCATTTAATATATGGTCCCCAGATAGGGGACGTATCAGATATTAAACTGATAAGAACAGATACTACACTTGATCTTAGCCAAAAGGCCGAGAAGCGATAACCAGAATTGGTTTCAAACTACGGAGCCACCCAAGGATCCTGAAAAGTCCATTTGTGGAGATGAGCTCCTGGACTCCCGTTAAGAAGACACGTTGTCAACCTCTAGATCCCTTACATGCCTGCACTTTTCGGCTTGCTGCTGCTGCAATCCACGCGTTTTAGATCTGCATAACTCCACCTCTTTAAACACAGCACCTTCACCCCCTGCTGTTCCCACCCGCCTCAACACCGTTGGAAGGGAGGAGAACCAATTAAGGCGGGGGGTGGGGTGGAACGATCAGCTGTCTACCCTTAGCAGGAGGGCTCCTGATTACATACCTCTCCTGCTGCTGCTGCTGCTGGCTGTCCAGCAGCAGACTGAAGGTGGCTGCTGCTGTGCACAGGTATATAAAGGCTCAGAGCCTATTATGACACGCGCAGCCAGCGTTCCATTGCCACATTCCATCTACTGCAGGCAGGGTACCTGGCTGGCTGAATGTCGCTGAGAAGCTCACAGAGACCGCCATAAGCAACAGTTTAACAGAATGCCACAGACTAATCAACCAAACTTTTTGGGTTGGGTTCTCTTTTATAGTCTGCAGGCATTAAATGAAAGAAGTCAGTGTTCCAGCAGAAGGAGACAACGTTTCAGAAAAGGCATTGTAGCAAACCAAAAAAGAAATTTTAAGCACAGCAGAGTAACCAGCGCACATACCTGTTAGCTCAGGTGAGTTTAAAAGGCTGCTGTTGATAACAAGGGCATTTGCTAAATAGATGGTGTGTGTGCAACAATATACTGAAAGGTCAATTATATTGTGCAGCTTATCTCACCACCTGTAGTTATTTAGGTGAAAGCTCCAAAATGCTTGCCTAATATGTCTGTTTATCCAAAAGGAAGTAAAAAGGGAGAGCTAGAAAGATAGCATTGCATCACATTACATGGCAATGCAATGCACAGTTGCTGAAGTTGAACCAAAATGAGCTTGTAATCTGGCTTCTGCAACTTTGAACATGAAAAATCCAATGAGGAGAAGAAAAGCAAAGCCAAAGAGTCCATCCCAAAATCTGACAAACAAGCAAAATGAACAAAAAACATTGAATTCAATTCTTTCTGATTTTAGAAACTGCATTAAAGAAGGGGTGCACCGGTCCTGGAGATACTGCAATACCAGGTCAATGCGTGGAGTGGACAGAGCAAGCTCTTTTTCCATCTCCCTGTTCTAAAAATCCATTTAATATATGGTCCTCAGATAGGGGACGTATCAGATATTAAACTGATAAGAACAGATACTACACTTGATCTTAGCCAAAAGGCCGAGAAGCGATAACCAGAATTGGTTTCAAACTACGGAGCCACCCAAGGATCCTGAAAAGTCCATTTGTGGAGATGAGCTCCTGGACTCCCGTTAAGAAGACATGTTGTCAACCTCTAGATCCCTTACATGCCTGCACTTTTCGGCTTGCTGCTGCTGCAATCCACGCGTTTTAGATCTGCATAACTCCACCTCTTTAAACACAGCACCTTCACCCCCTGCTGTTCCCACCCGCCTCAACACCGTTGGAAGGGAGGAGAACCAATTAAGGCGGGGGGTGGGGTGGAACGAGCAGCTGTCTACCCTTAGCAGGAGGGCTCCTGATTACATACCTCTCCTGCTGCTGCTGCTGCTGGCTGTCCAGCAGCAGACTGAAGGTGGCTGCTGCTGTGCACAGGTATATAAAGGCTCAGAGCCTATTATGACACGCGCAGCCAGCGTTCCATTGCCACATTTCATCTACTGCAGGCAGGATACCTGGCTGGCTGAATGTCGCTGAGAAGCTCACAGAGACCGCCATAAGCAACAGTTTAACAGAATGCCACAGACTAATCAACCAAACTTTTTGGGTTGGGTTCTCTTTTATAGTCTGCAGGCATTAAATGAAAGAAGTCAGTGTTCCAGCAGAAGGAGACAACGTTTCAGAAAAGGCATTGTAGCAAACCAAAAAAGAAATTTTAAGCGCAGCAGAGTAACCAGCGCACATACCTGTTAGCTCAGGTGAGTTTAAAAGGCTGCTGTTGATAACAAGGGCATTTGCTAAATAGATGGTGTGTGTGCAACAATATACTGAAAGGTCAATTATATTGTGCAGCTTATCTCACCACCTGTAGTTATTTAGGTGAAAGCTCCAAAATGCTTGCCTAATATGTCTGTTTATCCAAAAGGAAGTAAAAAGGGAGAGCTAGAAAGATAGCATTGCAACACATTACATGGCAATGCAATGCACAGTTGCTGAAGTTGAACCAAAATGAGCTTGTAATCTGGCTTCTGCAACTTTGAACATGAAAAATCCAATGAGGAGAAGAAAAGCAAAGCCAAAGAGTCCATCCCAAAATCCGACAAACAAGCAAAATGAACAAAAAACATTGAATTCAATTCTTTCTGATTTTAGAAACTGCATTAAAGAAGGGGTGCACCGGTCCTGGAGATACTGCAATACCAGGTCAATGCGTGGAGTGGACAGAGCAAGCTCTTTTTCCATCTCCCTGTTCTAAAAATCCATTTAATATATGGTCCCCAGATAGGGGACGTATCAGATATTAAACTGATAAGAACAGATACTACACTTGATCTTAGCCAAAAGGCCGAGAAGCGATAACCAGAATTGGTTTCAAACTACGGAGCCACCCAAGGATCCTGAAAAGTCCATTTGTGGAGATGAGCTCCTGGACTCCCGTTAAGAAGACATGTTGTCAACCTCTAGATCCCTTACATGCCTGCACTTTTCGGCTTGCTGCTGCTGCAATCCACGCGTTTTAGATCTGCATAACTCCACCTCTTTAAACACAGCACCTTCACCCCCTGCTGTTCCCACCCGCCTCAACACCGTTGGAAGGGAGGAGAACCAATTAAGGCGGGGGGTGGGGTGGAACGAGCAGCTGTCTACCCTTAGCAGGAGGGCTCCTGATTACATACCTCTCCTGCTGCTGCTGCTGCTGGCTGTCCAGCAGCAGACTGAAGGTGGCTGCTGCTGTGCACAGGTATATAAAGGCTCAGAGCCTATTATGACACGCGCAGCCAGCGTTCCATTGCCACATTTCATCTACTGCAGGCAGGATACCTGGCTGGCTGAATGTCGCTGAGAAGCTCACAGAGACCGCCATAAGCAACAGTTTAACAGAATGCCACAGACTAATCAACCAAACTTTTTGGGTTGGGTTCTCTTTTATAGTCTGCAGGCATTAAATGAAAGAAGTCAGTGTTCCAGCAGAAGGAGACAACGTTTCAGAAAAGGCATTGTAGCAAACCAAAAAAGAAATTTTAAGCGCAGCAGAGTAACCAGCGCACATACCTGTTAGCTCAGGTGAGTTTAAAAGGCTGCTGTTGATAACAAGGGCATTTGCTAAATAGATGGTGTGTGTGCAACAATATACTGAAAGGTCAATTATATTGTGCAGCTTATCTCACCACCTGTAGTTATTTAGGTGAAAGCTCCAAAATGCTTGCCTAATATGTCTGTTTATCCAAAAGGAAGTAAAAAGGGAGAGCTAGAAAGATAGCATTGCAACACATTACATGGCAATGCAATGCACAGTTGCTGAAGTTGAACCAAAATGAGCTTGTAATCTGGCTTCTGCAACTTTGAACATGAAAAATCCAATGAGGAGAAGAAAAGCAAAGCCAAAGAGTCCATCCCAAAATCCGACAAACAAGCAAAATGAACAAAAAACATTGAATTCAATTCTTTCTGATTTTAGAAACTGCATTAAAGAAGGGGTGCACCGGTCCTGGAGATACTGCAATACCAGGTCAATGCGTGGAGTGGACAGAGCAAGCTCTTTTTCCATCTCCCTGTTCTAAAAATCCATTTAATATATGGTCCCCAGATAGGGGACGTATCAGATATTAAACTGATAAGAACAGATAAGGTTTCAACGCAATTTTATTGATTCAAAAGTATATTTACAAAGGTTTTAAAAAAGAACATTTATAACATTACAATAAAATGATAAAACATGATAATAATCAATTCAAGTTTTTTGTAAAAACACAATTTACCATCATAAAACCATTGTAACAATTAAGAAAATCATAATTACAGATGTACTTGGGTTTATTTAATTACCACTAATTGTGTTCCATAATTGTACACACCACATAGAAGCCGCTTCTTTTGCTCCATACAGTTTTTTATCTCTGAGATAGTAAATATACATTTCACTTAAAGCAATTTTTATACAGTCTGTTGAATCAATATGATCATGTTTGAAGAGTAAAATATTTCTAACTTTCCACATGGCATTTTTAAAACAATTAATAATAATCCAGGCAACTCGGAATTGTTTAAAATTTGGACACTTAAAAAGACCATAAAAGACATAAAAGTGATTAAAATCTTTCAGGCCACATGCCCATTTTAAAAGTGGGCCTACCTTTCTCCAAACCTCCTGTGCAAAATGACAATTCCAAAAGAGATGCAATACAGACTCACTTTCCCCGCATATATCTCTTGGACATTTGGCTCTCGCCACCAGCCCCCGCCTATGTTGAAACTCACGGGTAGGGAGGCACTGGTGGACGATAGCCCAGGCAAGGTCCTTGTGTACATTTGCAAGATATTTCCCGTACACATTTCGCCACACCGTTTTGGACCTTGCCTGTGAAAAATTGGAGACAGGAATTGTGTCCTCAGAGTGTCTGCAAGCAATAGATACCTTCCTTTGGTCCCCCAATATATCAGGCTCCAATTCCTGGAGACCTAAAAGTCTGACCGTTTTCTCAAGTATCACATACTGTTTAGGTGGGCACAGGAGCACAGGAGAACTTAAAGGTAGGCTAAACCACCTTTTAAAAATCATTCCTGCTGCATATTTTAAAAAATAACTAAAAATGCCATCAGATTTAAAAACCTTAAAACAGAAGCAGAAATACTTTATATGGAAAAAGGTAAAAAAATTGGGTACATCTTTACCTCCATTAGATTTACATTTGTACATCAGATCTCTTTTTAACTTTTCCATTTTTGAACCCCATAAAAGCATAAAAACAATTCTTGTTACTTTCTTGATTTGTAAATTGGAAGGGGGAAACACCATTGCAACATACAACATAATGGGAATTAAAACAGCTTTAATAATTAAAATTTTACCTTCCATACTAAGGTTCCTTAAATTCCACAATGAGATCTTTTTTTCTATTTTATCCATTGCAGAGTCCCAGTTAGGGTCCCCCTCATTGGCTTGGTTAAAAATAATTCCTAAAATTTTTATGTGATTTTTCTGTATCACTATCCCAGGGGTCAAAGAGGAGTCCCATCCCCCCACATTAAAACAGTCACATTTATCTATATTTAATTTAAAACCTGAGGCTTCACAGAAAAATTGTGTGTTTCTCAATACCCTCCTCAGAGATGTGGAATCTGGACATAGTATGGTAACATCATCCATGTAACTTAGGGCTTTAAGTTGCATACCCCTACTCCCGGGAATAGGTACCCCTTTAATTACTTTATCTTTTCTCAGTATGGTTAATAGTGGTTCCATAACACAGATAAAGAGCAGTGGTGAGAGAGGGCACCCTTGTTTCACCCCTGATAATAGAGGAACCCCCTTCGTTAAAAACCCATTTACAGAAATTTGACTAAAACAAGAATGATATAAAAGCATAATGCGGGTTAAAATTTTCTCTGGAAACGCCATTTTTTTAAGAACCATAAAAAGAAATTAATGCGATACCCTGTCAAAAGCTTTTTCAAAGTCTAAGGATAAAATTGCAAGGTTTTGACTTCTCTCTTTTGAATACCATATGGTATCCCTAATTATGTTGAGGGACTCAGCTATGGTTCTTCCGGGAACACCACATACCTGGTTAGGGTGAATTAATTTGGCTATAAAGGGTTTTAAACGGACTGCAATAAGTTTAGCTAAAATTTTATAATCAAGGTTTAAAAGCGTAATAGGCCGCCAGTTTTTAAGTTGGCTCCTATCCCCTTTTTTATATATTAAAGATACCAGACCTCTCCTCCAAGATGGGGGTAATTTATTAGTATTAAAAGCTTCTTTAAACAATAAAAACATATCGTTCTTTAAAATTCCCCAAAAAGTCAGATAAAACTCAATCGGTAGACCGTCTTCCCCAGGGGCTTTCCCACTGGAGAAACTTTTAAAAATCTGTAAAAGTTCCTCACTGGTGAGATCCCTAGATAAAATACCCTGGTCTAAAATATCTAACTTAAAATCAAGGGAATTAATAGCATACTCTAAAAAGGATGGATCTATAACTTTAGTGTTAAAAAGAAGTTGATAAAAATTAAAAGCTTTTCCTAACATACCCTTAATATCATTTTCACCTTCAAGATTTAGGATTGCGTCCCTCCTCCCCATTACCTTTTTGAAGAAGAATCGGGAGCATTTCTCTCCTTCCTCCAGGTGCTGTACATGGGAGTTAAAAATTATTTGTTTTCCTTTTTCATTAAGAGCATTTTTTATTTCAGACTTAAGATTTGCAATATCATCATCCACATCAATACCAACTTCTTTTAGTTTAAAGAGTACTTGTAATCTCATATTAAAAACATAAAACCACTGCTTTTTCTTTTTTGCTTTCATTTTCCCTGCCTTAATAAAAAATAATTTAATCTTAGGTTTAATGCTCTCCCACCAATCCAGCATCGAGGCGCGGGGGTCTCTCTTTGATTGCCAGCACTGGTAGGCCTGCACAAACCGCTTTTGAATATCAATATCCTCTAGGAGAGTTGTATTTAATCTCCATGGGCCTCTTGAGGTATTTTGTTCCCCTGCTAACTCTAAAAACACAGATAAAACTTTATGATCAGAGAATAAATTAGATAAAAGAAAACATTTACAAGGTTTAAAGGCAGTAGAAGCAAATATGAAATCAATTCTAGAAGAAACTCTTCCATTGGACCATGTAACACCTGGATCCGCCGGCAAGAGTTCCTTCCAGCAGTCCTGTAATCTAAAATCATCAATTAAACTTTTCAACAAATAGGAGGTACGGTCTTTACGATTCACATCCCCACCCTGCCGGGATTCCCCATCACGTAAACAATTAAAATCTCCTCCCACTAGCAGGGGGGTTGACCCAACACAAAATAATGGCAATATTTCAAGTAAATCCGCCCTTTCCTGCTTCCCAGGAGGAGCGTACACATTTAATAAACGTAAAGAAAGTCCATTAAAAACAAGATGTATTAAAATAGCTCTGCCAGGTATAATTTCAGTCACAGATTGAATGATGGTAGAATGTCCACGGCAAAGTAGTCCAACTCCGGAAGCACGACAGTCATTAGCACCGGACCACACAGAAGCGCCCAGTTTCCAGTCTTCTTTTAAGTCCTTATAATTTAAATTACTCTGTATACCACATTCTTGTAGAAAGCAGAAATCAAAGTCCAATGTCTCTAAATAAGAAAATAAAGCAGCCCTACGTGTAGGGCTCTTTAGGGACCTCACATTTAGTGAGGAGATTTTAAGAGGAACAGACATTAAGAAGAATCAGGATCTGAAGATGGGAAGAAGTCAATACACGGCACCTCCTCCTCCGCATCTCCAGGGGTCAGGATTTGTTTAATATTACCGGGATCTGAAGCAGGCAAAAAGGCATCATCCACTTTTGGCTCCTCATCTGGACCTCGACATCCGTGTTTTCTTTGGATATCAGGTTGCTTTACGTCCTCCCGTTGCCTTTTCAGAGGCTGGGAGCTGTCCATCTTTTCCAAGTCCTGTGCATCTGCAGTCCTCATGGCGGTCTGGTCTATGGAACGGGTGTCATCCCTCTGGGTCGTCTTGTCCTCTGGTCTGGTCACGGAACTACTGCGACTTCTGGTTCGAGGACCAGGGCTCGACTGGGTCTTAGCCGGGTCCTTTTTACTTCGCGCCCTAGAGGTCTCTCTATCCGACACACTGGTTGATCGATTAAGGAGCGTACCCTTTTTGCCCTTACCCAAGATCACCGATGATGGTGTGGCGAATCTGGGTGCTTGCTTAATCGGGGTACTAGAGGTCTCCTCAGTTCCACATAATGCCGGTGGTGCATTCATGCTGGATGAGGACCCTTCCTCTTGACTCTGAGATACGGCAACATCTAGAGCCAGAACATCGATCAATTCCACAGAGAGCGAACCCTCGGTTAATCTTATGGAACCCCTATGACCGTCCTTCTGTGGAACTACCAGCGGGCCCTCTGGCGGAGCCGTTGAAGGATTTGTTCCGGACCCGTCAGCGTGCGCCAACCCAGGTCCAGGGGCAGGTGTAGTAATACTCCCTCCGAAGTATTCTTGGATAGTCAGTTGA
Organism: Phyllobates terribilis; assembly: GCF_046119375.1. NCBI lineage: Eukaryota > Metazoa > Chordata > Amphibia > Anura > Dendrobatidae > Phyllobates > Phyllobates terribilis. The sequence goes on from NW_027362765.1 coordinate 653,121,761, forward strand.
CCTGACTTAAACATGTCATATGTTTTTGACTTTTTGCTCGGACAATTCCTGAAGGCGTGACCTGCCTTCCCACATAGGTTACATACGATCTCAGAGTCACACGTAGCGGAGGTGTGCCCACTCTTACCGCACTTGTTGCAAAAGACTACATGAACCCTTGTACAATTTTCTCGTGTATGCCCATATTCATGACAATTCCGGCATTGAAGGGGCATTCCTGGGTAGCGTAGGAATCCCCTGACATTACCAATGGCAAAATTAGCAGGCGGGTGGTGAAGACCACCAATGCCGCTCTGATCTGGATGGAACTTCACCAGGTATTTCCTCTTCCCATTCCAGAAGCGCTGGGAGTTGAGGATATCATGTGAGAAGCGCACTGACTTGCAGTAACGCTTCAAAAAGGTTTCGATATCGCCCTCAGAGACAAATGGGCTGTACATGAAGATCACCAAGGGTACTTCCTCTTCACCGTACAGGAAGTCAAAGCTCAGCCCGTTCAGTCTCTCATCGTCCTTGTCCGCAACCATCAGTGCTGCATGGATATTATCACAGCATGATTTAGCCATAAAGGAAATGGTATATCGCCCACGGAATTCCTGATCGTAAAGACACAGGATCTTATCTCGCTCCAGGTGGAAGAACCCAAAAAGAATCTCATGCACGATGTACTGCAGATTCTTCTCATGGCGCTGGCATTCATCCACCATGATTCTAATGGACTGTCGCAGTGGAGTCTCCCCCACCGCAAATCCAAAAGAAAAAGGCATTTTCGGCCCTCAGGGACTAAGCCCTCCCCCAATAGTAACAAGGGAATGAATCCCACAAAAGCAGGAACAAACCCAAGACCGAGGGAGGGGTACCCCAAGAACTTACACAGCCCACTAAGCGATAAAGCTCAGCAAAGGAAAACGCCCTTATTTCCTCGGGTCGCCCCGAAGACAAGACGCGATCGCTCCCCGTTGTCCGGGGACTAAGCCGACCTGCCAATAGCTGCAAGGGGGTGAAGCTCCCTCCGTTAAGAGAGAGCGATCCCCCAAGGCCAACAAGTCGGGTACCCCAGGCACCTCCTAGCCGAGACCAAGGCAGCAACCGTTAGATCACTGCACCTGATCTTAGCCAAAAGGCCGAGAAGCGATAACCAGAATTGGTTTCAAACTACGGAGCCACCCAAGGATCCTGAAAAGTCCATTTGTGGAGATGAGCTCCTGGACTCCCGTTAAGAAGACATGTTGTCAACCTCTAGATCCCTTACATGCCTGCACTTTTCGGCTTGCTGCTGCTGCAATCCACGCGTTTTAGATCTGCATAACTCCACCTCTTTAAACACAGCACCTTCACCCCCTGCTGTTCCCACCCGCCTCAACACCGTTGGAAGGGAGGAGAACCAATTAAGGCGGGGGGTGGGGTGGAACGAGCAGCTGTCTACCCTTAGCAGGAGGGCTCCTGATTACATACCTCTCCTGCTGCTGCTGCTGCTGGCTGTCCAGCAGCAGACTGAAGGTGGCTGCTGCTGTGCACAGGTATATAAAGGCTCAGAGCCTATTATGACACGCGCAGCCAGCGTTCCATTGCCACATTCCATCTACTGCAGGCAGGATACCTGGCTGGCTGAATGTCGCTGAGAAGCTCACAGAGACCGCCATAAGCAACAGTTTAACAGAATGCCACAGACTAATCAACCAAACTTTTTGGGTTGGGTTCTCTTTTATAGTCTGCAGGCATTAAATGAAAGAAGTCAGTGTTCCAGCAGAAGGAGACAACGTTTCAGAAAAGGCATTGTAGCAAACCAAAAAAGAAATTTTAAGCGCAGCAGAGTAACCAGCGCACATACCTGTTAGCTCAGGTGAGTTTAAAAGGCTGCTGTTGATAACAAGGGCATTTGCTAAATAGATAGTGTGTGTGCAACAATATACTGAAAGGTCAATTATATTGTGCAGCTTATCTCACCACCTGTAGTTATTTAGGTGAAAGCTCCAAAATGCTTGCCTAATATGTCTGTTTATCCAAAAGGAAGTAAAAAGGGAGAGCTAGAAAGATAGCATTGCATCACATTACATGGCAATGCAATGCACAGTTGCTGAAGTTGAACCAAAATGAGCTTGTAATCTGGCTTCTGCAACTTTGAACATGAAAAATCCAATGAGGAGAAGAAAAGCAAAGCCAAAGAGTCCATCCCAAAATCCGACAAACAAGCAAAATGAACAAAAAACATTGAATTCAATTCTTTCTGATTTTAGAAACTGCATTAAAGAAGGGGTGCACCGGTCCTGGAGATACTGCAATACCAGGTCAATGCGTGGAGTGGACAGAGCAAGCTCTTTTTCCATCTCCCTGTTCTAAAAATCCATTTAATATATGGTCCCCAGATAGGGGACGTATCAGATATTAAACTGATAAGAACAGATACTACACTTGATCTTAGCCAAAAGGCCGAGAAGCGATAACCAGAATTGGTTTCAAACTACGGAGCCACCCAAGGATCCTGAAAAGTCCATTTGTGGAGATGAGCTCCTGGACTCCCGTTAAGAAGACATGTTGTCAACCTCTAGATCCCTTACATGCCTGCACTTTTCGGCTTGCTGCTGCTGCAATCCACGCGTTTTAGATCTGCATAACTCCACCTCTTTAAACACAGCACCTTCACCCCCTGCTGTTCCCACCCGCCTCAACACCGTTGGAAGGGAGGAGAACCAATTAAGGCGGGGGGTGGGGTGGAACGAGCAGCTGTCTACCCTTAGCAGGAGGGCTCCTGATTACATACCTCTCCTGCTGCTGCTGCTGCTGGCTGTCCAGCAGCAGACTGAAGGTGGCTGCTGCTGTGCACAGGTATATAAAGGCTCAGAGCCTATTATGACACGCGCAGCCAGCGTTCCATTGCCACATTCCATCTACTGCAGGCAGGATACCTGGCTGGCTGAATGTCGCTGAGAAGCTCACAGAGACCGCCATAAGCAACAGTTTAACAGAATGCCACAGACTAATCAACCAAACTTTTTGGGTTGGGTTCTCTTTTATAGTCTGCAGGCATTAAATGAAAGAAGTCAGTGTTCCAGCAGAAGGAGACAACGTTTCAGAAAAGGCATTGTAGCAAACCAAAAAAGAAATTTTAAGCGCAGCAGAGTAACCAGCGCACATACCTGTTAGCTCAGGTGAGTTTAAAAGGCTGCTGTTGATAACAAGGGCATTTGCTAAATAGATGGTGTGTGTGCAACAATATACTGAAAGGTCAATTATATTGTGCAGCTTATCTCACCACCTGTAGTTATTTAGGTGAAAGCTCCAAAATGCTTGCCTAATATGTCTGTTTATCCAAAAGGAAGTAAAAAGGGAGAGCTAGAAAGATAGCATTGCATCACATTACATGGCAATGCAATGCACAGTTGCTGAAGTTTAACCAAAATGAGCTTGTAATCTGGCTTCTGCAACTTTGAACATGAAAAATCCAATGAGGAGAAGAAAAGCAAAGCCAAAGAGTCCATCCCAAAATCCGACAAACAAGCAAAATGAACAAAAAACATTGAATTCAATTCTTTCTGATTTTAGAAACTGCATTAAAGAAGGGGTGCACCGGTCCTGGAGATACTGCAATACCAGGTCAATGCGTGGAGTGGACAGAGCAAGCTCTTTTTCCATCTCCCTGTTCTAAAAATCCATTTAATATATGGTCCCCAGATAGGGGACGTATCAGATATTAAACTGATAAGAACAGATACTACACTTGATCTTAGCCAAAAGGCCGAGAAGCGATAACCAGAATTGGTTTCAAACTACGGAGCCACCCAAGGATCCTGAAAAGTCCATTTGTGGAGATGAGCTCCTGGACTCCCGTTAAGAAGACATGTTGTCAACCTCTAGATCCCTTACATGCCTGCACTTTTCGGCTTGCTGCTGCTGCAATCCACGCGTTTTAGATCTGCATAACTCCACCTCTTTAAACACAGCACCTTCACCCCCTGCTGTTCCCACCCGCCTCAACACCGTTGGAAGGGAGGAGAACCAATTAAGGCGGGGGGTGGGGTGGAACGAGCAGCTGTCTACCCTTAGCAGGAGGGCTCCTGATTACATACCTCTCCTGCTGCTGCTGCTGCTGGCTGTCCAGCAGCAGACTGAAGGTGGCTGCTGCTGTGCACAGGTATATAAAGGCTCAGAGCCTATTATGACACGCGCAGCCAGCGTTCCATTGCCACATTCCATCTACTGCAGGCAGGATACCTGGCTGGCTGAATGTCGCTGAGAAGCTCACAGAGACCGCCATAAGCAACAGTTTAACAGAATGCCACAGACTAATCAACCAAACTTTTTGGGTTGGGTTCTCTTTTATAGTCTGCAGGCATTAAATGAAAGAAGTCAGTGTTCCAGCAGAAGGAGACAACGTTTCAGAAAAGGCATTGTAGCAAACCAAAAAAGAAATTTTAAGCGCAGCAGAGTAACCAGCGCACATACCTGTTAGCTCAGGTGAGTTTAAAAGGCTGCTGTTGATAACAAGGGCATTTGCTAAATAGATGGTGTGTGTGCAACAATATACTGAAAGGTCAATTATATTGTGCAGCTTATCTCACCACCTGTAGTTATTTAGGTGAAAGCTCCAAAATGCTTGCCTAATATGTCTGTTTATCCAAAAGGAAGTAAAAAGGGAGAGCTAGAAAGATAGCATTGCATCACATTACATGGCAATGCAATGCACAGTTGCTGAAGTTGAACCAAAATGAGCTTGTAATCTGGCTTCTGCAACTTTGAACATGAAAAATCCAATGAGGAGAAGAAAAGCAAAGCCAAAGAGTCCATCCCAAAATCCGACAAACAAGCAAAATGAACAAAAAACATTGAATTCAATTCTTTCTGATTTTAGAAACTGCATTAAAGAAGGGGTGCACCGGTCCTGGAGATACTGCAATACCAGGTCAATGCGTGGAGTGGACAGAGCAAGCTCTTTTTCCATCTCCCTGTTCTAAAAATCCATTTAATATATGGTCCCCAGATAGGGGACGTATCAGATATTAAACTGATAAGAACAGATTTTTTTATCGAAAGCCCGAATTCGTGTACAAAACCCGAGTGCGCTTAAAAAAGTGACAAGTGCCACAAAAAAAGTGCACTAGGATGCTGGTCTTCTTGAAACCCTCTCCAAAAGGAGAAGGGTCCCCCAAACCATTCCCCGTCCCTCCGAGCCAAAAGGCCACAGCGAGGAACAGGGACAAAAAGCCACCTCCAGCAGAAGCCAGAGGCGACCCAATCTTACCCCCAGCACCTGCCCGAGTTCTCACCCGAGCAAGGCACTGGGAGCCAAAGACTGTGCTCCCCTCCCGGAAGAGGGGAGCCAACAACGCTCTCCTCCCGAAAGAGGAGAGCCAGGGGGGTTCAGGGGGGAGCGGAACCTGATGGCCACACACTCCCCCCCTAGACCTGCCAAGAGAGGAACCCGTAAGGGAACCGCATCCCGACAAATTCCTAGTAGGACGTGACACACGTGAATAAGTGGACACACAGTGACAAAGAAATTAAATAAATAGTGAAGGTTTCACAGTATAATACTGCCCGGACCTTCGACCGGGAATTAAAAAATTCCCGATCCTAAGGCCAGAAGGCCCGGAATAAGGGTGTGTGCGAAGAAAGAAAATTTGAAGTGCTTGTGCAAATGTGCCATAAACTCAAGTGGGGTTCCCAATCCCAGTGAGTTAAGGCACCCCAGGGTCACCACTCCTGGGGCACTTCACACTTCGGGCTTTCGATCTTCCCCGGCCCAATGGCGTCGATCCTGGGGGGCCATGCTTTCCACCAGATGACTATATTAGCCATCTGGCGTACTAACAAGCGCCTAAACCCCAGTGTGCATAATGTATCAATCTACTAGGGCGGCCAACATCCAAAACGGCCTTTTCGAAAGATACTACACTTGATCTTAGCCAAAAGGCCGAGAAGCGATAACCAGAATTGGTTTCAAACTACGGAGCCACCCAAGGATCCTGAAAAGTCCATTTGTGGAGATGAGCTCCTGGACTCCCGTTAAGAAGACATGTTGTCAACCTCTAGATCCCTTACATGCCTGCACTTTTCGGCTTGCTGCTGCTGCAATCCACGCGTTTTAGATCTGCATAACTCCACCTCTTTAAACACAGCACCTTCACCCCCTGCTGTTCCCACCCGCCTCAACACCGTTGGAAGGGAGGAGAACCAATTAAGGCGGGGGGTGGGGTGGAACGAGCAGCTGTCTACCCTTAGCAGGAGGGCTCCTGATTACATACCTCTCCTGCTGCTGCTGCTGCTGGCTGTCCAGCAGCAGACTGAAGGTGGCTGCTGCTGTGCACAGGTATATAAAGGCTCAGAGCCTATTATGACACGCGCAGCCAGCGTTCCATTGCCACATTCCATCTACTGCAGGCAGGATACCTGGCTGGCTGAATGTCGCTGAGAAGCTCACAGAGACCGCCATAAGCAACAGTTTAACAGAATGCCACAGACTAATCAACCAAACTTTTTGGGTTGGGTTCTCTTTTATAGTCTGCAGGCATTAAATGAAAGAAGTCAGTGTTCCAGCAGAAGGAGACAACGTTTCAGAAAAGGCATTGTAGCAAACCAAAAAAGAAATTTTAAGCGCAGCAGAGTAACCAGCGCACATACCTGTTAGCTCAGGTGAGTTTAAAAGGCTGCTGTTGATAACAAGGGCATTTGCTAAATAGATGGTGTGTGTGCAACAATATACTGAAAGGTCAATTATATTGTGCAGCTTATCTCACCACCTGTAGTTATTTAGGTGAAAGCTCCAAAATGCTTGCCTAATATGTCTGTTTATCCAAAAGGAAGTAAAAAGGGAGAGCTAGAAAGATAGCATTGCATCACATTACATGGCAATGCAATGCACAGTTGCTGAAGTTGAACCAAAATGAGCTTGTAATCTGGCTTCTGCAACTTTGAACATGAAAAATCCAATGAGGAGAAGAAAAGCAAAGCCAAAGAGTCCATCCCAAAATCCGACAAACAAGCAAAATGAACAAAAAACATTGAATTCAATTCTTTCTGATTTTAGAAACTGCATTAAAGAAGGGGTGCACCGGTCCTGGAGATACTGCAATACCAGGTCAATGCGTGGAGTGGACAGAGCAAGCTCTTTTTCCATCTCCCTGTTCTAAAAATCCATTTAATATATGGTCCCCAGATAGGGGACGTATCAGATATTAAACTGATAAGAACAGATACTACACTTGATCTTAGCCAAAAGGCCGAGAAGCGATAACCAGAATTGGTTTCAAACTACGGAGCCACCCAAGGATCCTGAAAAGTCCATTTGTGGAGATGAGCTCCTGGACTCCCGTTAAGAAGACATGTTGTCAACCTCTAGATCCCTTACATGCCTGCACTTTTCGGCTTGCTGCTGCTGCAATCCACGCGTTTTAGATCTGCATAACTCCACCTCTTTAAACACAGCACCTTCACCCCCTGCTGTTCCCACCCGCCTCAACACCGTTGGAAGGGAGGAGAACCAATTAAGGCGGGGGGTGGGGTGGAACGAGCAGCTGTCTACCCTTAGCAGGAGGGCTCCTGATTACATACCTCTCCTGCTGCTGCTGCTGCTGGCTGTCCAGCAGCAGACTGAAGGTGGCTGCTGCTGTGCACAGGTATATAAAGGCTCAGAGCCTATTATGACACGCGCAGCCAGCGTTCCATTGCCACATTCCATCTACTGCAGGCAGGATACCTGGCTGGCTGAATGTCGCTGAGAAGCTCACAGAGACCGCCATAAGCAACAGTTTAACAGAATGCCACAGACTAATCAACCAAACTTTTTGGGTTGGGTTCTCTTTTATAGTCTGCAGGCATTAAATGAAAGAAGTCAGTGTTCCAGCAGAAGGAGACAACGTTTCAGAAAAGGCATTGTAGCAAACCAAAAAAGAAATTTTAAGCGCAGCAGAGTAACCAGCGCACATACCTGTTAGCTCAGGTGAGTTTAAAAGGCTGCTGTTGATAACAAGGGCATTTGCTAAATAGATGGTGTGTGTGCAACAATATACTGAAAGGTCAATTATATTGTGCAGCTTATCTCACCACCTGTAGTTATTTAGGTGAAAGCTCCAAAATGCTTGCCTAATATGTCTGTTTATCCAAAAGGAAGTAAAAAGGGAGAGCTAGAAAGATAGCATTGCATCACATTACATGGCAATGCAATGCACAGTTGCTGAAGTTGAACCAAAATGAGCTTGTAATCTGGCTTCTGCAACTTTGAACATGAAAAATCCAATGAGGAGAAGAAAAGCAAAGCCAAAGAGTCCATCCCAAAATCCGACAAACAAGCAAAATGAACAAAAAACATTGAATTCAATTCTTTCTGATTTTAGAAACTGCATTAAAGAAGGGGTGCACCGGTCCTGGAGATACTGCAATACCAGGTCAATGCGTGGAGTGGACAGAGCAAGCTCTTTTTCCATCTCCCTGTTCTAAAAATCCATTTAATATATGGTCCCCAGATAGGGGACGTATCAGATATTAAACTGATAAGAACAGATTTTTTTTTGATTGAAGCTGCATCCAAGGCACTGAAAAATGTGACCGAAGTCACACCAAAACAGCGCACGAGGCGAGGATTCATGTGGACCCTTCCCGGAGGAGAGGGTCCCCAATAAACCATCCCCATCCCTCCGAGCCAGAAGGCCACAGCGAGGGTCAGGGATCTCCGATGCTCTCCCCAGCCGAAGCCGGAGAAGAGCCGTTTTCGTGCTCCCAGCTTCCATCTAGGCTGCCACCCTAGTGGATCTGGAGCCTGTGTTGGTTTCTCAGCCCAAAGCTGACCGGACCTCCGACCGGGTTTATAAAAATTCCCCTTCCTAGCCCGGAGGCCAGGAAAAGGGGTGGTTGCTCAGAAAGTATGATTGGCAAAGGTGCGGCGTGCTACGAAGTCAAGTCTTTCTGGGGTTCCCAGTCCCAGTAAGCTTGGACTCCCACCAGGGCGCCTACTCCTGGGGCACATTGCTCCAAAGCCCTCACACTTACCCAGCCTAGTGACTTCGATCCTGGAGGGCCATGTTTTCCATCAGATAACTCTATGAGCCACCTGGCGTACTAACAAGTGCACCAAACCAGTGTGTAATATGCATCAATTTACTAGGGCAGCCCAAGGACAAAACTGCCTTTTCAAAAGATACTACACTTGATCTTAGCCAAAAGGCCGAGAAGCGATAACCAGAATTGGTTTCAAACTACGGAGCCACCCAAGGATCCTGAAAAGTCCATTTGTGGAGATGAGCTCCTGGACTCCCGTTAAGAAGACATGTTGTCAACCTCTAGATCCCTTACATGCCTGCACTTTTCGGCTTGCTGCTGCTGCAATCCACGCGTTTTAGATCTGCATAACTCCACCTCTTTAAACACAGCACCTTCACCCCCTGCTGTTCCCACCCGCCTCAACACCGTTGGAAGGAAGAAGAACCAATTAAGGCGGGGGGGGGGTGGAACGAGCAGCTGTCTACCCTTAGCAGGAGGGCTCCTGATTACATACCTCTCCTGCTGCTGCTGCTGCTGGCTGTCCAGCAGCAGACTGAAGGTGGCTGCTGCTGTGCACAGGTATATAAAGGCTCAGAGCCTATTATGACACGCGCAGCCAGCGTTCCATTGCCACATTCCATCTACTGCAGGCAGGATACCTGGCTGGCTGAATGTCGCTGAGAAGCTCACAGAGACCGCCATAAGCAACAGTTTAACAGAATGCCACAGACTAATCAACCAAACTTTTTGGGTTGGGTTCTCTTTTATAGTCTGCAGGCATTAAATGAAAGAAGTCAGTGTTCCAGCAGAAGGAGACAACGTTTCAGAAAAGGCATTGTAGCAAACCAAAAAAGAAATTTTAAGCGCAGCAGAGTAACCAGCGCACATACCTGTTAGCTCAGGTGAGTTTAAAAGGCTGCTGTTGATAACAAGGGCATTTGCTAAATAGATGGTGTGTGTGCAACAATATACTGAAAGGTCAATTATATTGTGCAGCTTATCTCACCACCTGTAGTTATTTAGGTGAAAGCTCCAAAATGCTTGCCTAATATGTCTGTTATCCAAAAGGAAGTAAAAAGGGAGAGCTAGAAAGATAGCATTGCATCACATTACATGGCAATGCAATGCACAGTTGCTGAAGTTGAACCAAAATGAGCTTGTAATCTGGCTTCTGCAACTTTGAACATGAAAAATCCAATGAGGAGAAGAAAAGCAAAGCCAAAGAGTCCATCCCAAAATCCGACAAACAAGCAAAATGAACAAAAAACATTGAATTCAATTCTTTCTGATTTTAGAAACTGCATTAAAGAAGGGGTGCACCGTTCCTGGAGATACTGCAATACCAGGTCAATGCGTGGAGTGGACAGAGCAAGCTCTTTTTCCATCTCCCTGTTCTAAAAATCCATTTAATATATGGTCCCCAGATAGGGGACGTATCAGATATTAAACTGATAAGAACAGATACTACACTTGATCTTAGCCAAAAGGCCGAGAAGCGATAACCAGAATTGGTTTCAAACTACGGAGCCACCCAAGGATCCTGAAAAGTCCATTTGTGGAGATGAGCTCCTGGACTCCCGTTAAGAAGACATGTTGTCAACCTCTAGATCCCTTACATGCCTGCACTTTTCGGCTTGCTGCTGCTGCAATCCACGCGTTTTAGATCTGCATAACTCCACCTCTTTAAACACAGCACCTTCACCCCCTGCTGTTCCCACCCGCCTCAACACCGTTGGAAGGGAGGAGAACCAAATAAGGCGGGGGGTGGGGTGGAACGAGCAGCTGTCTACCCTTAGCAGGAGGGCTCCTGATTACATACCTCTCCTGCTGCTGCTGCTGCTGGCTGTCCAGCAGCAGACTGAAGGTGGCTGCTGCTGTGCACAGGTATATAAAGGCTCAGAGCCTATTATGACACGCGCAGCCAGCGTTCCATTGCCACATTCCATCTACTGCAGGCAGGATACCTGGCTGGCTGAATGTCGCTGAGAAGCTCACAGAGACCGCCATAAGCAACAGTTTAACAGAATGCCACAGACTAATCAACCAAACTTTTTGGGTTGGGTTCTCTTTTATAGTCTGCAGGCATTAAATGAAAGAAGTCAGTGTTCCAGCAGAAGGAGACAACGTTTCAGAAAAGGCATTGTAGCAAACCAAAAAAGAAATTTTAAGCGCAGCAGAGTAACCAGCGCACATACCTGTTAGCTCAGGTGAGTTTAAAAGGCTGCTGTTGATAACAAGGGCATTTGCTAAATAGATGGTGTGTGTGCAACAATATACTGAAAGGTCAATTATATTGTGCAGCTTATCTCACCACCTGTAGTTATTTAGGTGAAAGCTCCAAAATGCTTGCCTAATATGTCTGTTTATCCAAAAGGAAGTTAAAAGGGAGAGCTAGAAAGAGAGCATTGCATCACATTACATGGCAATGCAATGCACAGTTGCTGAAGTTGAACCAAAATGAGCTTGTAATCTGGCTTCTGCAACTTTGAACATGAAAAATCCAATGAGGAGAAGAAAAGCAAAGCCAAAGAGTCCATCCCAAAATCCGACAAACAAGCAAAATGAACAAAAAACATTGAATTCAATTCTTTCTGATTTTAGAAACTGCATTAAAGAAGGGGTGCACCGGTCCTGGAGATACTGCAATACCAGGTCAATGCGTGGAGTGGACAGAGCAAGCTCTTTTTCCATCTCCCTGTTCTAAAAATCCATTTAATATATGGTCCCCAGATAGGGGACGTATCAGATATTAAACTGATAAGAACAGATACTACACTTGATCTTAGCCAAAAGGCCGAGAAGCGATAACCAGAATTGGTTTCAAACTACGGAGCCACCCAAGGATCCTGAAAAGTCCATTTGTGGAGATGAGCTCCTGGACTCCCGTTAAGAAGACATGTTGTCAACCTCTAGATCCCTTACATGCCTGCACTTTTCGGCTTGCTGCTGCTGCAATCCACGCGTTTTAGATCTGCATAACTCCACCTCTTTAAACACAGCACCTTCACCCCCTGCTGTTCCCACCCGCCTCAACACCGTTGGAAGGGAGGAGAACCAATTAAGGCGGGGGGTGGGGTGGAACGAGCAGCTGTCTACCCTTAGCAGGAGGGCTCCTAATTACATACCTCTCCTGCTGCTGCTGCTGCTGGCTGTCCAGCAGCAGACTGAAGGTGGCTGCTGCTGTGCACAGGTATATAAAGGCTCAGAGCCTATTATGACACGCGCAGCCAGCGTTCCATTGCCACATTCCATCTACTGCAGGCAGGATACCTGGCTGGCTGAATGTCGCTGAGAAGCTCACAGAGACCGCCATAAGCAACAGTTTAACAGAATGCCACAGACTAATCAACCAAACTTTTTGGGTTGGGTTCTCTTTTATAGTCTGCAGGCATTAAATGAAAGAAGTCAGTGTTCCAGCAGAAGGAGACAACGTTTCAGAAAAGGCATTGTAGCAAACCAAAAAAGAAATTTTAAGCGCAGCAGAGTAACCAGCGCACATACCTGTTAGCTCAGGTGAGTTTAAAAGGCTGCTGTTGATAACAAGGGCATTTGCTAAATAGATGGTGTGTGTGCAACAATATACTGAAAGGTCAATTATATTGTGCAGCTTATCTCACCACCTGTAGTTATTTAGGTGAAAGCTCCAAAATGCTTGCCTAATATGTCTGTTTATCCAAAAGGAAGTAAAAAGGGAGAGCTAGAAAGATAGCATTGCATCACATTACATGGCAATGCAATGCACAGTTGCTGAAGTTGAACCAAAATGAGCTTGTAATCTGGCTTCTGCAACTTTGAACATGAAAAATCCAATGAGGAGAAGAAAAGCAAAGCCAAAGAGTCCATCCCAAAATCCGACAAACAAGCAAAATGAACAAAATACATTGAATTCAATTCTTTCTGATTTTAGAAACTGCATTAAAGAAGGGGTGCACCGGTCCTGGAGATACTGCAATACCAGGTCAATGCGTGGAGTGGACAGAGCAAGCTCTTTTTCCATCTCCCTGTTCTAAAAATCCATTTAATATATGGTCCCCAGATAGGGGACGTATCAGATATTAAACTGATAAGAACAGATACTACACTTGATCTTAGCCAAAAGGCCGAGAAGCGATAACCAGAATTGGTTTCAAACTACGGAGCCACCCAAGGATCCTGAAAAGTCCATTTGTGGAGATGAGCTCCTGGACTCCCGTTAAGAAGACATGTTGTCAACCTCTAGATCCCTTACATGCCTGCACTTTTCGGCTTGCTGCTGCTGCAATCCACGCGTTTTAGATCTGCATAACTCCACCTCTTTAAACACAGCACCTTCACCCCCTGCTGTTCCCACCCGCCTCAACACCGTTGGAAGGGAGGAGAACCAATTAAGGCGGGGGGTGGGGTGGAACGAGCAGCTGTCTACCCTTAGCAGGAGGGCTCCTGATTACATACCTCTCCTGCTGCTGCTGCTGCTGGCTGTCCAGCAGCAGACTGAAGGTGGCTGCTGCTGTGCACAGGTATATAAAGGCTCAGAGCCTATTATGACACGCGCAGCCAGCGTTCCATTGCCACATTCCATCTACTGCAGGCAGGATACCTGGCTGGCTGAATGTCGCTGAGAAGCTCACAGAGACCGCCATAAGCAACAGTTTAACAGAATGCCACAGACTAATCAACAAAACTTTTTGGGTTGGGTTCTCTTTTATAGTCTGCAGGCATTAAATGAAAGAAGTCAGTGTTCCAGCAGAAGGAGACAACGTTTCAGAAAAGGCATTGTAGCAAACCAAAAAAGAAATTTTAAGCGCAGCAGAGTAACCAGCGCACATACCTGTTAGCTCAGGTGAGTTTAAAAGGCTGCTGTTGATAACAAGGGCATTTGCTAAATAGATGGTGTGTGTGCAACAATATACTGAAAGGTCAATTATATTGTGCAGCTTATCTCACCACCTGTAGTTATTTAGGTGAAAGCTCCAAAATGCTTGCCTAATATGTCTGTTTATCCAAAAGGAAGTAAAAAGGGAGAGCTAGAAAGATAGCATTGCATCACATTACATGGCAATGCAATGCACAGTTGCTGAAGTTGAACCAAAATGAGCTTGTAATCTGGCTTCTGCAACTTTGAACATGAAAAATCCAATGAGGAGAAGAAAAGCAAAGCCAAAGAGTCCATCCCAAAATCCGACAAACAAGCAAAATGAACAAAAAACATTGAATTCAATTCTTTCTGATTTTAGAAACTGCATTAAAGAAGGGGTGCACCGGTCCTGGAGATACTGCAATACCAGGTCAATGCGTGGAGTGGACAGAGCAAGCTCTTTTTCCATCTCCCTGTTCTAAAAATCCATTTAATATATGGTCCCCAGATAGGGGACGTATCAGATATTAAACTGATAAGAACAGATACTACACTTGATCTTAGCCAAAAGGCCGAGAAGCGATAACCAGAATTGGTTTCAAACTACGGAGCCACCCAAGGATCCTGAAAAGTCCATTTGTGGAGATGAGCTCCTGGACTCCCGTTAAGAAGACATGTTGTCAACCTCTAGATCCCTTACATGCCTGCACTTTTCGGCTTGCTGCTGCTGCAATCCACGCGTTTTAGATCTGCATAACTCCACCTCTTTAAACACAGCACCTTCACCCCCTGCTGTTCCCACCCGCCTCAACACCGTTGGAAGGGAGGAGAACCAATTAAGGCGGGGGGTGGGGTGGAACGAGCAGCTGTCTACCCTTAGCAGGAGGGCTCCTGATTACATACCTCTCCTGCTGCTGCTGGCTGTCCAGCAGCAGACTGAAGGTGGCTGCTGCTGTGCACAGGTATATAAAGGCTCAGAGCCTATTATGACACGCGCAGCCAGCGTTCCATTGCCACATTCCATCTACTGCAGGCAGGATACCTGGCTGGCTGAATGTCGCTGAGAAGCTCACAGAGACCGCCATAAGCAACAGTTTAACAGAATGCCACAGACTAATCAACCAAACTTTTTGGGTTGGGTTCTCTTTTATAGTCTGCAGGCATTAAATGAAAGAAGTCAGTGTTCCAGCAGAAGGAGACAACGTTTCAGAAAAGGCATTGTAGCAAACCAAAAAAGAAATTTTAAGCGCAGCAGAGTAACCAGCGCACATACCTGTTAGCTCAGGTGAGTTTAAAAGGCTGCTGTTGATAACAAGGGCATTTGCTAAATAGATGGTGTGTGTGCAACAATATACTGAAAGGTCAATTATATTGTGCAGCTTATCTCACCACCTGTAGTTATTTAGGTGAAAGCTCCAAAATGCTTGCCTAATATGTCTGTTTATCCAAAAGGAAGTAAAAAGGGAGAGCTAGAAAGATAGCATTGCATCACATTACATGGCAATGCAATGCACAGTTGCTGAAGTTGAACCAAAATGAGCTTGTAATCTGGCTTCTGCAACTTTGAACATGAAAAATCCAATGAGGAGAAGAAAAGCAAAGCCAAAGAGTCCATCCCAAAATCCGACAAACAAGCAAAATGAACAAAAAACATTGAATTCAATTCTTTCTGATTTTAGAAACTGCATTAAAGAAGGGGTGCACCGGTCCTGGAGATACTGCAATACCAGGTCAATGCGTGGAGTGGACAGAGCAAGCTCTTTTTCCATCTCCCTGTTCTAAAAATCCATTTAATATATGGTCCCCAGATAGGGGACGTATCAGATATTAAACTGATAAGAACAGATACTACACTTGATCTTAGCCAAAAGGCCGAGAAGCGATAACCAGAATTGGTTTCAAACTACGGAGCCACCCAAGGATCCTGAAAAGTCCATTTGTGGAGATGAGCTCCTGGACTCCCGTTAAGAAGACATGTTGTCAACCTCTAGATCCCTTACATGCCTGCACTTTTCGGCTTGCTGCTGCTGCAATCCACGCGTTTTAGATCTGCATAACTCCACCTCTTTAAACACAGCACCTTCACCCCCTGCTGTTCCCACCCGCCTCAACACCGTTGGAAGGGAGGAGAACCAATTAAGGCGGGGGGTGGGGTGGAACGAGCAGCTGTCTACCCTTAGCAGGAGGGCTCCTGATTACATACCTCTCCTGCTGCTGCTGCTGCTGGCTGTCCAGCAGCAGACTGAAGGTGGCTGCTGCTGTGCACAGGTATATAAAGGCTCAGAGCCTATTATGACACGCGCAGCCAGCGTTCCATTGCCACATTCCATCTACTGCAGGCAGGATACCTGGCTGGCTGAATGTCGCTGAGAAGCTCACAGAGACCGCCATAAGCAACAGTTTAACAGAATGCCACAGACTAATCAACCAAACTTTTTGGGTTGGGTTCTCTTTTATAGTCTGCAGGCATTAAATGAAAGAAGTCAGTGTTCCAGCAGAAGGAGACAACGTTTCAGAAAAGGCATTGTAGCAAACCAAAAAAGAAATTTTAAGCGCAGCAGAGTAACCAGCGCACATACCTGTTAGCTCAGGTGAGTTTAAAAGGCTTCTGTTGATAACAAGGGCATTTGCTAAATAGATGGTGTGTGTGCAACAATATACTGAAAGGTCAATTATATTGTGCAGCTTATCTCACCACCTGTAGTTATTTAGGTGAAAGCTCCAAAATGCTTGCCTAATATGTCTGTTTATCCAAAAGGAAGTAAAAAGGGAGAGCTAGAAAGATAGCATTGCATCACATTACATGGCAATGCAATGCACAGTTGCTGAAGTTGAACCAAAATGAGCTTGTAATCTGGCTTCTGCAACTTTGAACATGAAAAATCCAATGAGGAGAAGAAAAGCAAAGCCAAAGAGTCCATCCCAAAATCCGACAAACAAGCAAAATGAACAAAAAACATTGAATTCAATTCTTTCTGATTTTAGAAACTGCATTAAAGAAGGGGTGCACCGGTCCTGGAGATACTGCAATACCAGGTCAATGCGTGGAGTGGACAGAGCAAGCTCTTTTTCCATCTCCCTGTTCTAAAAATCCATTTAATATATGGTCCCCAGATAGGGGACGTATCAGATATTAAACTGATAAGAACAGATACTACACTTGATCTTAGCCAAAAGGCCGAGAAGCGATAACCAGAATTGGTTTCAAACTACGGAGCCACCCAAGGATCCTGAAAAGTCCATTTGTGGAGATGAGCTCCTGGACTCCCGTTAAGAGGACATGTTGTCAACCTCTAGATCCCTTACATGCCTGCACTTTTCGGCTTGCTGCTGCTGCAATCCACGCGTTTTAGATCTGCATAACTCCACCTCTTTAAACACAGCACCTTCACCCCCTGCTGTTCCCACCCGCCTCAACACCGTTGGAAGGGAGGAGAACCAATTAAGGCGGGGGGTGGGGTGGAACGAGCAGCTGTCTACCCTTAGCAGGAGGGCTCCTGATTACATACCTCTCCTGCTGCTGCTGCTGCTGGCTGTCCAGCAGCAGACTGAAGGTGGCTGCTGCTGTGCACAGGTATATAAAGGCTCAGAGCCTATTATGACACGCGCAGCCAGCGTTCCATTGCCACATTCCATCTACTGCAGGCAGGATACCTGGCTGGCTGAATGTCGCTGAGAAGCTCACAGAGACCGCCATAAGCAACAGTTTAACAGAATGCCACAGACTAATCAACCAAACTTTTTGGGTTGGGTTCTCTTTTATAGTCTGCAGGCATTAAATGAAAGAAGTCAGTGTTCCAGCAGAAGGAGACAACGTTTCAGAAAAGGCATTGTAGCAAACCAAAAAAGAAATTTTAAGCGCAGCAGAGTAACCAGCGCACATACCTGTTAGCTCAGGTGAGTTTAAAAGGCTGCTGTTGATAACAAGGGCATTTGCTAAATAGATGGTGTGTGTGCAACAATATACTGAAAGGTCAATTATATTGTGCAGCTTATCTCACCACCTGTAGTTATTTAGGTGAAAGCTCCAAAATGCTTGCCTAATATGTCTGTTTATCCAAAAGGAAGTAAAAAGGGAGAGCTAGAAAGATAGCATTGCATCACATTACATGGCAATGCAATGCACAGTTGCTGAAGTTGAACCAAAATGAGCTTGTAATCTGGCTTCTGCAACTTTGAACATGAAAAATCCAATGAGGAGAAGAAAAGCAAAGCCAAAGAGTCCATCCCAAAATCCGACAAACAAGCAAAATGAACAAAAAACATTGAATTCAATTCTTTCTGATTTTAGAAACTGCATTAAAGAAGGGGTGCACCGGTCCTGGAGATACTGCAATACCAGGTCAATGCGTGGAGTGGACAGAGCAAGCTCTTTTTCCATCTCCCTGTTCTAAAAATCCATTTAATATATGGTCCCCAGATAGGGGACGTATCAGATATTAAACTGATAAGAACAGATACTACACTTGATCTTAGCCAAAAGGCCGAGAAGCGATAACCAGAATTGGTTTCAAACTACGGAGCCACCCAAGGATCCTGAAAAGTCCATTTGTGGAGATGAGCTCCTGGACTCCCGTTAAGAAGACATGTTGTCAACCTCTAGATCCCTTACATGCCTGCACTTTTCGGCTTGCTGCTGCTGCAATCCACGCGTTTTAGATCTGCATAACTCCACCTCTTTAAACACAGCACCTTCACCCCCTGCTGTTCCCACCCGCCTCAACACCGTTGGAAGGGAGGAGAACCAATTAAGGCGGGGGGTGGGGTGGAACGAGCAGCTGTCTACCCTTAGCAGGAGGGCTCCTGATTACATACCTCTCCTGCTGCTGCTGCTGGCTGTCCAGCAGCAGACTGAAGGTGGCTGCTGCTGTGCACAGGTATATAAAGGCTCAGAGCCTATTATGACACGCGCAGCCAGCGTTCCATTGCCACATTCTATCTACTGCAGGCAGGATACCTGGCTGGCTGAATGTCGCTGAGAAGCTCACAGAGACCGCCATAAGCAACAGTTTAACAGAATGCCACAGACTAATCAACCAAACTTTTTGGGTTGGGTTCTCTTTTATAGTCTGCAGGCATTAAATGAAAGAAGTCAGTGTTCCAGCAGAAGGAGACGTTTCAGAAAAGGCATTGTAGCAAACCAAAAAAGAAATTTTAAGCGCAGCAGAGTAACCAGCGCACATACCTGTTAGCTCAGGTGAGTTTAAAAGGCTGCTGTTGATAACAAGGGCATTTGCTAAATAGATGGTGTGTGTGCAACAATATACTGAAAGGTCAATTATATTGTGCAGCTTATCTCACCACCTGTAGTTATTTAGGTGAAAGCTCCAAAATGCTTGCCTAATATGTCTGTTTATCCAAAAGGAAGTAAAAAGGGAGAGCTAGAAAGATAGCATTGCATCACATTACATGGCAATGCAATGCACAGTTGCTGAAGTTGAACCAAAATGAGCTTGTAATCTGGCTTCTGCAACTTTGAACATGAAAAATCCAATGAGGAGAAGAAAAGTAAAGCCAAAGAGTCCATCCCAAAATCCGACAAACAAGCAAAATGAACAAAAAACATTGAATTCAATTCTTTCTGATTTTAGAAACTGCATTAACCCCTTAAGCCCCGCGGGTGGTTTGCACGTTAATGACCGGGCCAATTTTTACAATTCTGACCACTGTCACTTTATGAGGTAATTACTCTGGAACGCTTCAACGGATCCCCCTGATTCTGAGATTGTTTTTTCGTGACATATTGTACTTCATGATTGTGGAAAAATTTATTCGATATCACTTGCGTTTATTTGTGAAAAAAACAGAAATTTGGCGAAAATTTTGAAAATTTTGCAATTTTCAAAATTTGAATTTTTAAGCCCTGAAATCAGAGCGATATGTCACACAAAATACTTAATAAATAACATTTCCCACATGTCTACTTTACAGCAGCACAATTTTGGAACCAAAATTTTTTTTTGTTAGGGAGCTATAAGGGTTAAAAGTTGACCAGCGATTTCTCATTTTTCCAACAAAATTTACAAAACCATTTTTTTAGGGACCACATCACATTTGAAGTCACTTTGAGAGGTCTTTATGACAGAAAATACCCAAAAGTGACACCATTCTAAAAACTGCACCCCTCAAGGTGCTCAAAACCACATTCAAGAACTTTATTAACCCTTCAGGTGCTTCACAGGAATTTTTTGAATGTGGAAGAAAAAAATGAACAGTTAACTTTTTTCACAAAAATGTTACTTTAGACCCAATTTTTTTTATTTTCACAGGGGTAACAAGAAAAAATGGACCACAAAATTTGTTGTGCAATTTCCCCTGGGCACGCAGATACCCAATATTTGGGGAAAAAATACTGTTTGGGCGCACGGCAGGGCTCGGAAGGGAAGGAGCGCCATTTGACTTTTTGATTGTAAAATTTGCTTGCATAATTAGCGGACACCATGTTGCGTTTGGAGAGCCGCTGTGTGCCCAAACTTTGGAGCTCCCCCACAAGTGACCCCATTTTGGAAACTAGACCCCCCAAGGCACCTTTCTAGATGCATAGTGAGCACTTGGAACCCCCAGGTGCTTCACAAATTGATTCGTAACAATGAAAAAGTGAAAAAAAAAAACACTTTTTCATATTTATGAATCAATTTGTGAAGCACCTGAGGGTTCCAAGTGCTCACAATGCATCTAGATAGGTGCCTTGGGGGGTCTAGTTTCCAAAATGGGGTCACTTGTGGGGGAGCTCCAATGTTTGGGCACACAGCGGCTCTCCAAACGCAACATGGTGTCGCTAACAATTTGAGCCGATTTTCCGTTAAATTTGTTAGAGGACACCATGTTGCATTTAGAGAGTCCCTGTGTGCCCAAACATTGGAGCTCCCCCACAAGTGACCCCATTTTGGAAACTAGACCCCCCAAGGCACCTATCTAGATGCATAGTGAGCACTTGGAACCCCCAGGTGCTTCACAAATTGATTCGTAACAATGAAAAAGTGAAAAAAAAAACACTTTTTCATTTGTATGAATCAATTTGTGAAGCACCTGAGGGTTCCAAGTGCTCACTATGCATCTAGATAGGTGCCTTGGGTGGTCTAGTTTCCAAAATGGGGTCACTTGTGGGGGAGCTCCAATATTTGGGCACACAGCGGCTCTCTAAATGCAACATGGTGTCCGCTAACAAATTTAACGCAAAATTGGCTCAAATTGTTAGCGACACCATGTTGCGTTTGGAGAGCTGCTGTGTGCCCAAACATTGGAGCTCCCCCACAAGTGACCCCATTTTGGAAACTAGACCCCCCAAGGCACCTTTCTAGATGCATAGTGAGCACTTGGAACCCCCAGGTGCTTCACAAATTGATTCGTAATAATGAAAAAGTGAAAAAAATAACACTTTTTCATTTTTACGAATCAATTTGTGAAGCACCTAGGGGTTCCAAGTGCTCACTATGCATCTAGATAGGTGCCTTGGGGGGTCTAGTTTCCAAAATGGGGTCACTTGTGGGGGAGCTCCAATGTTTGGGCACACAGGGACTCTCTAAATGCAACATGGTATCCGCTAACAAATTGAATGGAAAATCGGCTCAAATTGTTAGCGGACGCCACATTGCGTTTGGAGAGCCCCTCTGTGCCCAAACTTTGGAGCTCCCCCACAAGTGACCCCATTTTGGAAACTAGACCCCCCAAGGCACCTATCTAGATTCATAGTGAGCACTTGGAACCCCAGGTGCTTCACAAATTGATTCATAAAAATGAAAAAGTGTTTTTTTTTTCACTTTTTCATTTTTACGAATCAATTTGTGAAGCACCTGGGGGTTCCAAGTGCTCACTATGCATCTAGAAAGGTGCCTTGGGGGGTCTAGTTTCCAAAATGGGGTCACTTGTGGGGGAGCTCCAAAGTTTGGGCACAGAGGGGCTCTCCAAACGCAATGTGGTGTCCGCTAACAATTTGAGCCGGTTTTCCATTCAATTTGTTAGCGGATACCATGTTGCATTTAGAGAGTCCCTGTGTGCCCAAACATTGGAGCTCCCCCACAAGTGACCCCATTTTGGAAACCAGACCCCCAAGGCACCTATCTAGATTCATAGTGAGCACTTGGAACCCCAGGTGCTTCACAAATTGATTCATAAAAATGAAAAAGTGTTTTATTTTCACTTTTTCATTTTTACGAATCAATTTGTGAAGCACCTGGGTGTTCTAAGTGCTCACTATGCATCTAGATAGGTGCCTTGGGGGTCTAGTTTCCAAAATGGGGTCACTTGTGGGGGAGCTCCAATGTTTGGGCACACAGGGGCTCTCCAAACGCAACATGGCGTCCGCTAACAATTTGAGCCGATTTTCCATTCAATTTGTTAGCGGACACCATGTCGCGTTTGGAGAGCCCGTGATGTGCCTAAACAGTGGAGCTCCCCCACAAGTGTCCCCATTTTGGAAACTATACCCCTCAAAGATTTTATTAAGGTGTATAGTGAACATTTTGAACCCAGAGGTACGGCACATTATTTGTTTACATTAGGTCATCATATTGAATAAGTTGTCATTATTCTTGAGCGCAAGTGCTCGCTACTTGAGTTTGCATCGGGTACTCAGGTATGCACCATGTACAGCGTGTGCTCGAGTGACATGCTCGAGTCCCTGCTCCGCATGTTTCACGGTTATTATACACCCAAAAAAAAACATGCGGGGATCGCTCGTGCATGGCAGGCAATCCCCGTAAAGTTTTTTGGCCGCGAAGCATATGGGGCAGAGACTCGAGCATGTCACTCAAATACCCACGATACTAAATGCATACCAGAGCACCCGATGCAAACTCAAGTAGCGAGCACTTGCTCTCAACACTAGTCGCCATATCGTCATCTTTTTTTCTTACTTTTGAAAAAAATCCCAACCCCAGCCCTAACCCTAGCACAACCCTAGCCCCAGCACAACCCTAGCCCCAGCACAACCCTAGCCCCAGCACAACCCTAGCCCCAGCACAACCCTAGCCCCAGCACAACCCTAGCCCCAAACCCAGCCCTAACCCTAGCCCAATCCTAACTCAAGAGTTTATTTTTGACGCCTTTCCTTGTGCGGTATAAGTGATTAGACGACTTTATTCTTCGGGTCGGTGTGATTACAGCAATGCCAGAATCATATGGGGTTTTTATGACTGACAGCTGTCACACACTAAAAGACGCATTTTTTGTAAAATCTAGTTTTTGCATCGCCATATTTTGAGAGCTATAATTTTTCCAGATTTTGGCAGACAGTCATGTGACGGCTCGTTTTTTGCGGGATGACTTGACGTTGTTATTGGTGCCATTTTCAGGCACGTGACATTTTTTGATCGCTTTCTATTCCGATTTTTGGGAGGCAGAATAAACAAAAACCAACAATTCAGGAATTGTTTTTTTTTTTTTTTTTTTTTTTATTCTGTTCCGCGTGTGGTAAAATTGATGAGGCAGCTTTACTCTTCGGGTCAGTACGTTTACAGCGGTACCACATTTGTATCATTTTTCTATGTTTTGGCGCTTATACACAATAAAAGCTATTTTATAGAAAAAAATATTTTTTAGTATCGCTTTATTCTGAGAGCTATAACTTTTTTATTTTTCGGCTGATGGAGCTATATGGCGGCTTGTTTTTTGCGGGACGAGATGACGTTTTCAGCGGTATCATTTTTATTTATATGCGTCTTTTTGATCGCGTGTTATTCCACTTTTTGTTTGGCGGTATGGTGATAAAGCATTGTTTTTTGCTTGTTTTTTTTTTTTTTTTTTTTTACCGTGTTCACTGAAGGGGTTAACTAGTGGGACAGTTTTATAGGTCAGGTTGTTCCGGACGCGGCGATACCAAATATGTGTACTTTTATTGTTTTTTTTTATTTTTTTTATAATAATATTTATTGATGGGTACATTATATTTTTATTTTTGGTGTATTATTTTTTTTATTTTTTTATAATATTTTTGCACATTTTTTTTTTTTTTTTTCCCACTTTCACACAGTTTATACACTTTATTACTTTGTCCCACTCTGGGACTTTCACTTTTTTTTTTCTGATCGCCTGCATGGCATAGGAATGGAGCACCATCCCTATGCCATGAAGGCTGTCAGAAGTGCACAGTGTGAAGATTGCTTGGAGATGCACTGCGCATGTCCAAGCAATCTTCCTGCTCTCCGGTGACCCGGATGTTGTCATGACGACATCGGGTCGTCATGGCAACACCCGGGAAGCCTTTGCAGACTGCGCTGGAAGCCGGAAGAGGAGGTGAGTATCGCCGATCACCTCCCCTTGCCCCCGCAATGCCGCGATCGACTTCGATCGCAGCATCGCGGGGGTTAATGTGCTGGGAGCGGTGCGTGACCGCTCCCTGCACATAGTACCGGGTGTCAGCTGTGACAATCAGCTGACACCCGGCGGCGATCGCGCCCGCACAGCCTGTGTGCGCGCGCGATCGCGATGACGTACTAATACGGGTCTGGCTCTTAAGTCCCAGGGCACAGACGCGTATTAGTACGTCAGATGTTATTAAGGGGTTAAAGAAGGGGTGCACCGGTCCTGGAGATACTGCAATACCAGGTCAATGCGTGGAGTGGACAGAGCAAGCTCTTTTTCCATCTCCCTGTTCTAAAAATCCATTTAATATATGGTCCCCAGATAGGGGACGTATCAGATATTAAACTGATAAGAACAGATACTACACTTGATCTTAGCCAAAAGGCCGAGAAGCGATAACCAGAATTGGTTTCAAACTACGGAGCCACCCAAGGATCCTGAAAAGTCCATTTGTGGAGATGAGCTCCTGGACTCCCGTTAAGAAGACATGTTGTCAACCTCTAGATCCCTTACATGCCTGCACTTTTCGGCTTGCTGCTGCTGCAATCCACGCGTTTTAGATCTGCATAACTCCACCTCTTTAAACACAGCACCTTCACCCCCTGCTGTTCCCACCCGCCTCAACACCGTTGGAAGGGAGGAGAACCAATTAAGGCGGGGGGTGGGGTGGAACGAGCAGCTGTCTACCCTTAGCAGGAGGGCTCCTGATTACATACCTCTCCTGCTGCTGCTGCTGCTGGCTGTCCAGCAGCAGACTGAAGGTGGCTGCTGCTGTGCACAGGTATATAAAGGCTCAGAGCCTATTATGACACGCGCAGCCAGCGTTCCATTGCCACATTCCATCTACTGCAGGCAGGATACCTGGCTGGCTGAATGTCGCTGAGAAGCTCACAGAGACCGCCATAAGCAACAGTTTAACAGAATGCCACAGACTAATCAACCAAACTTTTTGGGTTGGGTTCTCTTTTATAGTCTGCAGGCATTAAATGAAAGAAGTCAGTGTTCCAGCAGAAGGAGACAACGTTTCAGAAAAGGCATTGTAGCAAACCAAAAAAGAAATTTTAAGCGCAGCAGAGTAACCAGCGCACATACCTGTTAGCTCAGGTGAGTTTAAAAGGCTGTTGTTGATAACAAGGGCATTTGCTAAATAGATGGTGTGTGTGCAACAATATACTGAAAGGTCAATTATATTGTGCAGCTTATCTCACCACCTGTAGTTATTTAGGTGAAAGCTCCAAAATGCTTGCCTAATATGTCTGTTTATCCAAAAGGAAGTAAAAAGGGAGAGCTAGAAAGATAGCATTGCATCACATTACATGGCAATGCAATGCACAGTTGCTGAAGTTGAACCAAAATGAGCTTGTAATCTGGCTTCTGCAACTTTGAACATGAAAAATCCAATGAGGAGAAGAAAAGCAAAGCCAAAGAGTCCATCCCAAAATCCGACAAACAAGCAAAATGAACAAAAAACATTGAATTCAATTCTTTCTGATTTTAGAAACTGCATTAAAGAAGGGGTGCACCGGTCCTGGAGATACTGCAATACCAGGTCAATGCGTGGAGTGGACAGAGCAAGCTCTTTTTCCATCTCCCTGTTCTAAAAATCCATTTAATATATGGTCCCCAGATAGGGGACGTATCAGATATTAAACTGATAAGAACAGATACTACACTTGATCTTAGCCAAAAGGCCGAGAAGCGATAACCAGAATTGGTTTCAAACTACGGAGCCACCCAAGGATCCTGAAAAGTCCATTTGTGGAGATGAGCTCCTGGACTCCCGTTAAGAAGACATGTTGTCAACCTCTAGATCCCTTACATGCCTGCACTTTTCGGCTTGCTGCTGCTGCAATCCACGCGTTTTAGATCTGCATAACTCCACCTCTTTAAACACAGCACCTTCACCCCCTGCTGTTCCCACCCGCCTCAACACCGTTGGAAGGAAGAAGAACCAATTAAGGCGGGGGGGGGGTGGAACGAGCAGCTGTCTACCCTTAGCAGGAGGGCTCCTGATTACAAACCTCTCCTGCTGCTGCTGCTGCTGGCTGTCCAGCAGCAGACTGAAGGTGGCTGCTGCTGTGCACAGGTATATAAAGGCTCAGAGCCTATTATGACACGCGCAGCCAGCGTTCCATTGCCACATTCCATCTACTGCAGGCAGGATACCTGGCTGGCTGAATGTCGCTGAGAAGCTCACAGAGACCGCCATAAGCAACAGTTTAACAGAATGCCACAGACTAATCAACCAAACTTTTTGGGTTGGGTTCTCTTTTATAGTCTGCAGGCATTAAATGAAAGAAGTCAGTGTTCCAGCAGAGGGAGACAACGTTTCAGAAAAGGCATTGAAGCAAACCAAAAAAGAAATTTTAAGCGCAGCAGAGTAACCAGCGCACATACCTGTTAGCTCAGGTGAGTTTAAAAGGCTGCTGTTGATAACAAGGGCATTTGCTAAATAGATGGTGTGTGTGCAACAATATACTGAAAGGTCAATTATATTGTGCAGCTTATCTCACCACCTGTAGTTATTTAGGTGAAAGCTCCAAAATGCTTGC
Organism: Phyllobates terribilis; assembly: GCF_046119375.1. Classification (NCBI taxonomy): domain Eukaryota; kingdom Metazoa; phylum Chordata; class Amphibia; order Anura; family Dendrobatidae; genus Phyllobates; species Phyllobates terribilis. Next base: position 653,148,422 of record NW_027362765.1, read on the forward strand.
CTAATATGTCTGTTTATCCAAAAGGAAGTAAAAAGGGAGAGCTAGAAAGATAGCATTGCATCACATTACATGGCAATGCAATGCACAGTTGCTGAAGTTGAACCAAAATGAGCTTGTAATCTGGCTTCTGCAACTTTGAACATGAAAAATCCAATGAGGAGAAGAAAAGCAAAGCCAAAGAGTCCATCCCAAAATCCGACAAACAAGCAAAATGAACAAAAAACATTGAATTCAATTCTTTCTGATTTTAGAAACTGCATTAAAGAAGGGGTGCACCGGTCCTGGAGATACTGCAATACCAGGTCAATGCGTGGAGTGGACAGAGCAAGCTCTTTTTCCATCTCCCTGTTCTAAAAATCCATTTAATATATGGTCCCCAGATAGGGGACGTATCAGATATTAAACTGATAAGAACAGATTTTTTTTTTTTTTATTTGGCTATCCCCTGCAGAGGGATAAAACCGTTTATTAAAACTTTAACAAATTACAAGCATAATTAAACAAATACCAAACGTTAAAAGACAAATGAAATTTACAAAACAAAAAAATACAAAGATTTTAAATAATTAGGTTCCATTGGTCAACAAGCCATTTTTTGGAAATATGTACATTCTTCTTTTTGTCAATTAAATAATAAGTATACATTTCACATAAACATAAACTTAAAACATCATTCACTGATAAAACATCTTGTTTAAAAATAGCAATGTTGCGCGCTTTCCAGAGAGATGACTTGGCGCAGTTCACTGTCTTCCAAGCCATTGTGTACTGGTCCATTGTGGGGCATTCCATAAGTCCGTATAGCACAGTTTTATATGTAAAGTCCTTGAGGTCTGCCACCCTTTCCAGTAGGGGGAGCAGTCTTCTCCAGAAATCCTTTGCAAAATTACATGTCCATAATAGATGTTCCACCGTTTCCTCTTCTTGGCATCCGGCTCTTGGGCAGATGGCAGACCTCACAAATCCTCTTCTGTATTGGAATGCCCGGCAAGGAAGACAGCGGTGCATGCAACTCCAAGCCAGATCTCTCTGTTCATTAAAAAGATAAAAAACGTTAATCATTTTCCAGATAGACATAGATTTGTCATCATCATATCTGTCAACATTACATATTTCCTCACTTTTACGTATTTCTTTATTTAGTTTCTTACTTTTTCTTAATTCCTCTATTTTCTTAGTCCCTAAATTAAAATCGGACACTATTTTCCTTAAAATCTCATAATGCGTCGACAAATTAAAAGCATGGGGCACAGATATATTAACTTCATACCATCCAAACTTTCTCATAAAAAATCCTGTATTAAAACGCATAAAAAAGGACCAATAGTGATTCTTAAAAAGGGCATTAAAACAGTAAACGAACAGATGGATTAAAAGAAACCTATTAAAATCTGGAAAATCTTTACCACCTTTTACTTTTGATTTCATCACGATTTCTCTTTTCAGCTTTTCCATTTTTGAGTTCCAAAAGAAGGTAAAGCAGGTTTTGGTTATCTTTTTTAAAACATTAACAGGCGGGGGGAAAACCATGCTAAGATACAATAAAAGAGGTAAAATCACCATCTTTAAAACCAATACTTTACCCTCCATTGTAAGTCTCCTCATGTTCCACATACATATTTTCGTATTTACTTTCTGTGTAACTGTTTCCCAACTATTATAACCATCATTATTTTCAGTGAATGATATACCTAAAATGGAAATGGATTCGGAGACATTAATTGGTACATCACGTAAAATCATCCCCCCAACACTTAAAATGTTACACTTATTAAAATTGATTTTAAAACCAGAAGCTAGACAAAAGGATTGCACTTGATGGAGAGTGGCCGTAAGTGATGGTGCATCTGTACACAAGACCGCCACGTCATCCATGTAGCCTACAACCTTGGCCTCCAAACCACCGCTTCCAGGCAGAGGGACACCGCATATCTGTTTATTTTGGCGTATTGCACATAACATTGGTTCCAGTGCACAGATAAACAGTAGCAGGGACAGAGGGCATCCCTGTTTCACCCCTGACCGTAAAAATACCTCTTGTGTCTTAAAACCATTCACTAAAATCTTACTTGTACAATCCTTGTAAAATGCTTTAAGCGATAGTAAAAACCCTTCTGGTATGCCCATTTTCTCTAAAACTTTAAAAAGATAAAAGTGTGAGACACGGTCAAATGCTTTTTCAAAATCAATAGATAAAATCGCCATTTTCCCCTTTCTGTCTTTCACATCCTCAATACAGTCTTTCACTAAATTCAGATTGTCCCATATACTGCGCCCCGGCACCCCACACACTTGATTAGAATGAATAACTTTGCTGATGACTTCTTTTAGACGATTTGCACAAATTTTAGCCATTATTTTATAGTCACAATTTAAAAGTGTTATTGGTCTCCAGTTTTCTAATTTTGATTTATCACCTTTTTTGTATAGGAGGGAGACTTCACCTTTCTTCCAGGAATTTAATAAAACCTTATTATTAAAAACCTCAGTAAACAAATAAAACAAATCATCTTTTAAAATATCATAAAAACATACATAAAATTCTATTGGGATGCCATCAGGACCAGGGACCTTTCCAGTTTTAAAACTTTTAATAGTTTTTAACACTTCTTGTTCCGTTAAAACTTGGGATAAAAACTCTTGGGATGCGGGATCTAAAACAGCTGTTAGTCCTTGCAGCGAATCATCCATTAATTTATTATCTATATTTTTTCCATTAAAAAGATTAGAAAAAAAACCCTCAACTTTACCCAGCATATTTTTTATATTATTCTCACCATCTATATGGTCAATTATCACTTTTTCTTTTTTATTTTTCCTAAAAAAATATCTGGAACACTTTTCATTTTCTTCTATATGTTGTACTCTAGAACGAAAAATTATCTCTTTTCCTTTTTGTTCTAGCCATTTTGAAATCTCTTCTTTTAAGTTTGAAATATCAAGTTGTACATCTATCCCATTGTCTCTGAGCTTAAATAATGTTTGTAGGCGGGTATTTAAAATTCTATATTCTTCATATTTTTCTTTGGCTCTACATATACTCTTTTTAATAAAAAAGTCTTTTATTTTTACTTTCATTCTATCCCACCATACACTCATAGTCTCATTTGTTTTTTTCCCTTTTCTACATTTCCTATAAAACTCAATAAAATCTGATAAAATCTGCGGGTCGGTTAAAAGGGATACGTTCATTTTCCAGCTTTTCTTACCACATTTTTTGTTGTCATTTACTTTTATGGTAAAGGATAAAAGTTTATGGTCTGAAAATATATTAGTTAAAACTTCACATTTGGCAGGTATTGTTTTATCTGAACCAAAAATAAAATCAATCCTAGAGCTACAATTAGCATTGCTCCAAGTGAAACCGGCATCCTCTGTGCTGTCACTATGACACTCTTTATATATGTCTATCAATTTAGCATCTTTGACTATATCATGTAGCATACCTGAGGTTTTATCGTAGTTCCTGCTTACAGAGCTGGAGCGCCGGTTTTCACCTTTTAAAACACAATTAAAATCCCCTGCTAAGATAAAAGGTTCAGAGTTATTAATAAATAATGGTAAAAGATCAAGCATTTCGGCTCTTTCATTTTTCTCTGGGGATCCATAAAAATTTAAAAACTGCCATCTAATACCATCAATAAAAGCTTTCACTAATAAAATACGACCTGGTAAAATTTCCTGAATAAAATCAATTAAAACGTTCCCTTTAAAAAGTATGGCTACACCCGCTGATCCTGCAGCATTCGATCCGGACCAGACAGATGGCCCACACTTCCACTCATCTTTATATTTTTGATATGACATTTCATGTGGGATATTACATTCTTGCAGAAAAAATACAGATGCAGTAAAACACGTAAAAAAATTAAAAAGAGCAGTTCTTCTCGTGTTAGATTTTATGCCTCTCACGTTGAGGGAAATACCTTTGAGTTCAGCCATCATTAGAAAATGTAAAAATTTTACTTAGGTAACTAAGAGCAACGGATTTACCTGTCCGATGAACCTGATCAGACCACTGGGCTTGCGCCTCCCTCCTCATCTGATAGTATCGTCACGAGAGTCTCCGTGGAGGAGGAAAGATTACCACATTTATATAAACCCGACGCTACACTGGCATAGCTCGGAGGGCTGGCTGGCAGAACCCGCTGGGTCTCCATTGGCTGGCCATGCAGTTCCTCATCAGGTGGGTCCCCGAGGGGTTCCGCCGCCCCTGTTTGACCTGTAGAAGGTCGTCCTATAGGAGGAGGTTGCGCACAAGGCAGAGCCTCTGACTCTTCAGAGGCAGCAAGATCCCGGTCCCCACCTGTAGCAGCGGAGACCGAAACCCCTGAGGGTCCAGCGTCCACGTCCCCTTCTGGAGAAGTGTCCATCTGTTCACCTCCTGCTGCCTCCTCCGAACCACCCTTTTTCTTTTTCTTAGGACCCACCTTTATCCACTCAGCGCCCTCAGCCCTAGGAGACTCAGACTGGGCATGGGCTTCTGTGTCGGCCTTTTGCCGGTCCCTTTTGACCTTACCAGTAGTGCCCTTCTGCTCCTTCTCAGCCCTCCTTTTGGACTCCTGCAGGTCCTGCAGCCAGGTTTTGGGATTTGGTATTTTACCTGTCATAGACTCTGGAGACACTTCACTATTTGGTACGCCCTTATTGTCTCCAGAGGCTCCAGGTTGTTGTTCCTCCTCCTGAGGGGTGGTCTGATCTTTTGGTCCTTGGTCGGACGTCTTGGACTTCCCCTTTTGCTCATCTTCCCGAAATCTGTGAGGGCAAGAAAAATAAAAGTGACCTGGAGTCTGGCAAAAACTGCATTTCTTTTCCTTAGGGCATTCTTTTGTCTCATGTTCTTCACTAGCACAATTTCTACATGATACATGACAGTTTTCTTTTGAATGACCATAGCGCCCACAATTTCTGCAATATACTGGCATCCCAGAAAAGAAGAAATCCCCATTTGTTTGCCCAATTTTGAAACGGGCAGGGGGGAGCCGTATACCACCTGGTGTATTTGGATCTCTTGTACACTTCACAAGGAATTTCCACTTAGATGTCCATATGTTATATTCGTTTAATATCTTCCCAATACATTTAACACTTTTAAAATAAATTGCTAGAAATGACATTACTTCTGGAGCAGAAACAAAGGGCGAAAATACTTTTACAATAACCAGTCTTACCTCATCCAGGACGTGCTCAACAATTTGTATCCCTTTCAAAACAGGACTATTTTCAACTTTTTTTAACTTTTCTAGTACATCTCTAAAAATACCTTCTCCGGTGAATGTGATGTCATAGTCACCTCTTCTGGGATAATCCTGGATGGAGAGAATTTCATTCCTTTGTACGCCAAGAAGGTTCCTGAGCACGTCCTGGACTACATACCCTAATTTCCTCATATCCGAGCCACCCGCCGTGAAGTGAACTCGGATAGAGTTTTTTAGCCTCGCATAAAGAGGCACGAGGTTAGGGTCAACCTCCATGGAAAAACGCAACAAGGTTGCAAATTGCAGCCGCTTGCAATCTGCGCTCCCAGTGTTCTTGCAGCGAAAAACACCTGGAAGCTGGGGGATCGCAACTCGTTACCCTGGGACTAAGCCCTCTCCCTAATAGCAGCAAGCAGGTTAAGTCCACCAAAGTGGACGATCCTGCCAGGCCAAGGAGAGGGGTACCCGAGTGCCCTTCAACCACAATCTCCTGCAATAAAGCACTTGATCGTAGCCAAAAGGCCGAGAAGCGATAACCAGAATTGGTTTCAAACTACGGAGCCACCCAAGGATCCTGAAAAGTCCATTTGTGGAGATGAGCTCCTGGACTCCCGTTAAGAAGACATGTTGTCAACCTCTAGATCCCTTACATGCCTGCACTTTTCGGCTTGCTGCTGCTGCAATCCACGCGTTTTAGATCTGCATAACTCCACCTCTTTAAACACAGCACCTTCACCCCCTGCTGTTCCCACCCGCCTCAACACCGTTGGAAGGGAGGAGAACCAATTAAGGCGGGGGGTGGGGTGGAACGAGCAGCTGTCTACCCTTAGCAGGAGGGCTCCTGATTACATACCTCTCCTGCTGCTGCTGCTGCTGGCTGTCCAGCAGCAGACTGAAGGTGGCTGCTGCTGTGCACAGGTATATAAAGGCTCAGAGCGTATTATGACACGCGCAGCCAGCGTTCCATTGCCACATTCCATCTACTGCAGGCAGGATACCTGGCTGGCTGAATGTCGCTGAGAAGCTCACAGAGACCGCCATAAGCAACAGTTTAACAGAATGCCACAGACTAATCAACCAAACTTTTTGGGTTGGGTTCTCTTTTATAGTCTGCAGGCATTAAATGAAAGAAGTCAGTGTTCCAGCAGAGGGAGACAACGTTTCAGAAAAGGCATTGTAGCAAACCAAAAAAGAAATTTTAAGCGCAGCAGAGTAACCAGCGCACATACCTGTAAGCTCAGGTGAGTTTAAAAGGCTGCTGTTGATAACAAGGGCATTTGCTAAATAGATGGTGTGTGTGCAACAATATACTGAAAGGTCAATTATATTGTGCAGCTTATCTCACCACCTGTAGTTATTTAGGTGAAAGCTCCAAAATGCTTGCCTAATATGTCTGTTTATCCAAAAGGAAGTAAAAAGGGAGAGCTAGAAAGATAGCATTGCATCACATTACATGGCAATGCAATGCACAGTTGCTGAAGTTGAACCAAAATGAGCTTGTAATCTGGCTTCTGCAACTTTGAACATGAAAAATCCAATGAGGAGAAGAAAAGCAAAGCCAAAGAGTCCATCCCAAAATCCGACAAACAAGCAAAATGAACAAAAAACATTGAATTCAATTCTTTCTGATTTTAGGAACTGCATTAAAGAAGGGGTGCACCGGTCCTGGAGATACTGCAATACCAGGTCAATGCGTGGAGTGGACAGAGCAAGCTCTTTTTCCATCTCCCTGTTCTAAAAATCCATTTAATATATGGTCCCCAGATAGGGGACGTATCAGATATTAAACTGATAAGAACAAATACTACACTTGATCTTAGCCAAAAGGCCGAGAAGCGATAACCAGAATTGGTTTCAAACTACGGAGCCACCCAAGGATCCTGAAAAGTCCATTTGTGGAGATGAGCTCCTGGACTCCCGTTAAGAAGACATGTTGTCAACCTCTAGATCCCTTACATGTCTGCACTTTTCGGCTTGCTGCTGCTGCAATCCACGCGTTTTAGATCTGCATAACTCCACCTCTTTAAACACAGCACCTTCACCCCCTGCTGTTCCCACCCGCCTCAACACCGTTGGAAGGGAGGAGAACCAATTAAGGCGGGGGGTGGGGTGGAACGAGCAGCTGTCTACCCTTAGCAGGAGGGCTCCTGATTACATACCTCTCCTGCTGCTGCTGCTGCTGGCTGTCCAGCAGCAGACTGAAGGTGGCTGCTGCTGTGCACAGGTATATAAAGGCTCAGAGCCTATTATGACACGCGCAGCCAGCGTTCCATTGCCACATTCCATCTACTGCAGGCAGGATACCTGGCTGGCTGAATGTCGCTGAGAAGCTCACAGAGACCGCCATAAGCAACAGTTTAACAGAATGCCACAGACTAATCAACCAAACTTTTTGGGTTGGGTTCTCTTTTATAGTCTGCAGGCATTAAATGAAAGAAGTCAGTGTTCCAGCAGAGGGAGACAACGTTTCAGAAAAGGCATTGTAGCAAACCAAAAAAGAAATTTTAAGCGCAGCAGAGTAACCAGCGCACATACCTGTTAGCTCAGGTGAGTTTAAAAGGCTGCTGTTGATAACAAGGGCATTTGCTAAATAGATGGTGTGTGTGCAACAATATACTGAAAGGTCAATTATATTGTGCAGCTTATCTCACCACCTGTAGTTATTTAGGTGAAAGCTCCAAAATGCTTGCCTAATATGTCTGTTTATCCAAAAGGAAGTAAAAAGGGAGAGCTAGAAAGATAGCATTGCATCACATTACATGGCAATGCAATGCACAGTTGCTGAAGTTGAACCAAAATGAGCTTGTAATCTGGCTTCTGCAACTTTGAACATGAAAAATCCAATGAGGAGAAGAAAAGCAAAGCCAAAGAGTCCATCCCAAAATCCGACAAACAAGCAAAATGAACAAAAAACATTGAATTCAATTCTTTCTGATTTTAGAAACTGCATTAAAGAAGGGGTGCACCAGTCCTGGAGATACTGCAATACCAGGTCAATGCGTGGAGTGGACAGAGCAAGCTCTTTTTCCATCTCCCTGTTCTAAAAATCCATTTAATATATGGTCCCCAGATAGGGGACGTATCAGATATTAAACTGATAAGAACAGATTTTTTTTTTTTTTTTTTTTTCTCCTCAGACGAGGAAATTCCACAGTCTATGGAAACCAGACAAAGGAAAATTCCATCAAAACAGCTGCGTCAAATCCAATACGCAATTTGCTGTCCCCATCATCATCGGAAATATTTATTTCATATTTCAAAACAACAATAACAAAAATCAAGAGGTACTAACAATATATCTCCACTTTTTAACTTTCCATATTCCCTCCGCATCCACTTCCCCTCTCCTCTTTTTGTCCCATAGGAAACACACATACATCTTCCCCAAAATCACCTTCACACTATCCTTTACAGCAATTTCCTTCCTTTTAAACACATACACATTCCTCACATCCCATAACACTTCCTTTATACATGCAAGCATCAACCACAAGACTCTTTCCTTCGTCCCATCACATATTCCCAAACCAAACATAAACAACTCAAAAGACAACAAATTCACACCACACAATTCTTTACACAAAGGCCCCATTCTCCCAATCACATCTCTAGCATACTGGCAATTCCAAAAAACATGCAACACACTTTCCCTTCCACCACAGCCATTTCTTGGACACATTTCACTCCTCACCAAACCTCTATTCCTCTGAAATTCTCTCACAGGTAATACTCCATGTAAAGACTGCCACACAACTTCACTCTGTTTGTTGGTCATACCACTCATCCGCACTTTCTTCCAAACCTTCTGCACATCACCACCCCTAACCATATTTATTCCACATTCTACCTCTCTACATTCAATCATCCTATACATAGCCTTCTTATTCTCCAGCAATCTCACATCTGCATCACACAGTTCATACCTCACCAAAAACTTATAAACCCACACATACCATACAGGCACCTCAAAAGCAATCGGACATCGCAAATCCCTTTCTTGCCACTTTAAACGAAACAAATACGCTCCAAATAAATACCTACACATAGATGAAAACTTTCCATCCGCCCTAATCACTTTCAAAACAAACACAACGATATTCACACCAAAAAACACGTCCAAATTCGGAAAACCCAAACCACCTTTTTCCACTCTTTTAACCAAAATTTCTCTCCTAGCTCTCTCCATTTTCGAGTTCCACAAAAAAACAAATAAAATTCTATTCAAGCTTCTCATACACATATATCCTGGTGGAAATACTACCGCAATATATAAAAATATTGGCAACACCACACTCTTAACAATTAAAATCTTCCCAAAAAAGGATAAACTCCTCAATTTCCAAAAATTCAACTTCTGCTCAACTTTTCCTTTCGCATCATCCCAACTTTCTTTCCCATCCAAACTCTCTGAAAACTTCACACCCAAAACTTTAATAGGTCCATTCACTACATTCACACCTACATCCCTACTTAAACTTCCGCCTCCAAAACCCTTACACTCACTCTTTTCCCAATTCACTTTAAACGCAGATGCACCACAAAAAATAGACACTAACAACTTCACCCGCCTCACCGAACATTCAGAATCACATAATACACACACGTCATCCATATAACCACTCACCTTCCATTCTTTTCCTCCACCTCCCGGCACTTGCACACCACGAATTACCTTATCTTTCCTCAGCATACACAACAATGGCTCAATTGCACAAATAAATGCTACAGGGGACAAAGGACACCCCTGTCGCACACCCGAAAACACATTCACTTTCCTACCCACATACCCATTCATTAAAACACAGCTATAAACACCCGCATACAAACTTCTCACTCGCCCAACAAAATCAGCCGGAAAACCCATTTTTAACAACACTCTGAACAAAAAACCATGCGACAACCTATCATAAGCCTTTTCAAAATCCAAACTTAACAAAAATACACTCTTCTTACGACCCATGCAATCCCATAGACAATCTCTTAACATACACACACACTCATGAATCCGCCTCCCAGGTACCGCACAACACTGCTCATCCCCAATCACACTCTCTATCACATCACGCATCCTATTAGCCATAAGTTTTGCATAGATTTTATAATCACAATTAAGTAACGTTATTGGCCTCCAATTCCTCAGACTTTTCAAATCCCCTTTCTTAGGAATTAACACAACCAAACCTGCACGCATACTCTCAGTCACCTCCATGTTTCCCCACATATACTTACATACATCCACAAAGTCCTTTCCAATCACACCCCACATCACACGATAAAATTCTACTGGGAGGCCATCCTCCCCCGGCGTCTTATTCAAAGCCATACTACACATAACCTTCCATACCTCATCACCAGTCACCTCACCCATCACTCTCTCTCTTTCTGCTTCACTCAACTTACTCTCTAACACACTCAAAACATCATTCTCCAAACATTCATCCCTCTGTTTCACTGCATACAGATCCTCATAAAACTTAGCCACCTCTTCACACATATCCTCTCCACTCACCTCACTTCCATCTGCTCCATACACCACGCTCATACTCTGTTTCTTTCCAAAAACTTTTTTAAAGAAAAACCGAGAACATTTCTCATCCTGCTCCATCTTATCAATCTTTGCCCTAAACACTATGCTTCTCCCTCTCTCCAACAAAAACTCACTAATCTCTTTTTTTACCTCTAAAATATCCTCCTCCACCTCAACTCCTCCTTCCCTTAACTTATACAAAACGCTCAACCGCGCGTTCAGTTTAACAAAACTCTCTCTTTTAATTGCTGCATACTTGTATCCTAAATTTTTAAAGAACATTTTTGTTTGTTTCTTCACCCAGTCCCACCACTCACAAACATTCCCAAACTCATTTTTATGCTTACACCATTCTTCATACCGCCTTTCATACTCCTTTCTCACATCTTCATTCTCTAACAGTTTAACATTTAACTTCCACAATCCTCTCCCAAACACTCCATCAACTTTTATATCCAACTCACACAACATACACACATGATCTGAAAAAAGAACGTTTTCCTGCCTATAATTAACAGAAACCATATTTTTAGAAATAAAACAATAATCCAATCTGGATTGTACCCTACCACTCTCAGAAAAGAAAGTGTTCAACAAAGGATTCATGTTACACACGCGCTGCATATCACACAACCCAAAATCATTCACTAACTCCAATAATGCTTTCCCAGACACATCCACATTCACTCTCCCCACATCACAGTTCATATCACCCACAATTACCACAGGTATTCTTCCTGGAACAAAAAGCTTAATTTTTTCAAATAAATTTTTGCGCTCATTTTTTTCAACTGGCGCATAAACATTAATAACACAAAACTTTACATTCTTGTATACAAAATTAGCAAGGATACATCTCCCCACCTCAATAACCAAATAATCACTCAAAACAACCTCCCTTCCTTTAACCAAAATACCCACACCATCATTCTTATTACATGCACTCCCCGACCACACAGACGCTCCATAAGACCATTCATCCCCTTTCACACCATCCACTACCCCACATTCTTGTAAACAAAAAATAGATGCATTTTGCATAGCTAAAAACTCAAAAATAGCAGCTCTTCTTACTTTACTTTTAAACACTCTTACGTTTTGGGACACTATGGTAAATCCCATAATACTTCTACTCCTTCACCAATTACACAAAGAAATAGCCTTTGGCCTAAACCAAAGCTCACAAGAGGACAAAAAGAAAAAACATTTACAATATTATATGGTGACACTATCCAGCACCACCACTATCCTCCTCCGCCATCAGAACAGAACAGCTGGTTTCCGACCCGCTGGCTTCACCAGCCACACTCCTCATTCTGGCAGTTCTGATCTTCCTCTGAGGCTCACTAAAATCTGCATCATCACTGCCCCCACCATCCTCCCTACGACTCTTCTTTGCACCCCTATCATCCTCCGAAGAAAAATCTTCAATGTTTTCAGGACCCGAAGGGTGTTCAGGACTGTCGGGTTCCGAGATTTGCACTTCACATCCTGTTGCGTCCATTGCCTCTCCAAAAGTCATCATCTCAGGCAGCTCTGCTTCCACCACTTTCCTAGATATTCTCGCAGACACTGCCTTTTTCTCCACCTTTGCCACTTCCCTCCAGAACTCCTTTTCTTCCCTCCGCTTCTTCCTCATTTCTTCAGCAGAAGAAGAACATGGTCTCAGGGACACCTCCTCTGGCGCCGTAGAGGGAGAGGCTCTACCAGTTTCCCGCCTCCTTCCCTCTCTCTCCTCCCTCTCCAATCTTTCCAGCACTTTCAGTGCGCTTGCCATCTGCCTCCTCTCCAGCTCCTCCTCCTTCTGTTCTTTATCAGAACGTCTAGGTGCACTCATAGGACAGTCCTTATACATGTGATCACTACTCCCACAGACATCACAGGACTTGGCCTCTGGACACTGGTTGGCCATATGCCCCTCCTTTCTGCAATTTCGGCAACACTGCCCTTTAAGGCATGTTACCATGGTATGTCCGAAAGAAAAGCATCTACGGCAAAACATGGGCTGGCCTGGGTAAAAGAGGAAACCTCTATGGCCTGCAACGGAAAAATTTGATGGAGGGTGTCTAAAGCCCCCCACACTGTCAGGATCCCTTTTCAATTTCACACGGAATTTATACTGACAGTTAAAGATTCCTAGACAATTGACTTGCTTCACTCCCTTCCGCACATATTCACAGTAGCGAGAGAGGAAGCACTCCAGCAGCTCAGGGTCTGTAAAAGGGTTATAGACAGTCACAGTCACCTCCTTTTCTTGCAGACCAAACAAAGGTTCCCATCTAACTCCTTCCAAGCAGGGGTCACTAGAGTGACCACGGAGCCATTCAAAGACATTAAGGCAAACATCCTGGTCCATAAAGGTAACGTCATAATTACCTTGACGTGAAAATTCGTTGACACTGAAGATCTCAGAACGTCTTGCTCCAGCTTTGCCTTCAACGATGTCTTGGACAATGAAAACCACGTTGTTCTTGTTCTGGTCAGATGGATCCACGGACAAACGGATGGTGTTCTTCACAAAAGACATCTTGGATTCTGTCGGTATGGAATACCACAGGAAAAAGCAGAAAATCCTCCACAAAAGGGTCCGGATTCCTCCAGGAGACTCGCACCAATCAAGGTACAGTCATACGATCGCAGCCAAAAGGCCGAGAAGCGATAACCAGAATTGGTTTCAAACTACGGAGCCACCCAAGGATCCTGAAAAGTCCATTTGTGGAGATGAGCTCCTGGACTCCCGTTAAGAAGACATGTTGTCAACCTCTAGATCCCTTACATGCCTGCACTTTTCGGCTTGCTGCTGCTGCAATCCACGCGTTTTAGATCTGCATAACTCCACCTCTTTAAACACAGCACCTTCACCCCTGCTGTTCCCACCCGCCTCAACACCGTTGGAAGGGAGGAGAACCAATTAAGGCGGGGGGTGGGGTGGAACGAGCAGCTGTCTACCCTTAGCAGGAGGGCTCCTGATTACATACCTCTCCTGCTGCTGCTGCTGGCTGTCCAGCAGCAGACTGAAGGTGGCTGCTGCTGTGCACAGGTATATAAAGGCTCAGAGCCTATTATGACACGCGCAGCCAGCGTTCCATTGCCACATTCCATCTACTGCAGGCAGGATACCTGGCTGGCTGAATGTCGCTGAGAAGCTCACAGAGACCGCCATAAGCAACAGTTTAACAGAATGCCACAGACTAATCAACCAAACTTTTTGGGTTGGGTTCTCTTTTATAGTCTGCAGGCATTAAATGAAAGAAGTCAGTGTTCCAGCAGAAGGAGACAACGTTTCAGAAAAGGCATTGTAGCAAACCAAAAAAGAAATTTTAAGCGCAGCAGAGTAACCAGCGCACATACCTGTTAGCTCAGGTGAGTTTAAAAGGCTGCTGTTGATAACAAGGGCATTTGCTAAATAGATGGTGTGTGTGCAACAATATACTGAAAGGTCAATTATATTGTGCAGCTTATCTCACCACCTGTAGTTATTTAGGTGAAAGCTCCAAAATGCTTGCCTAATATGTCTGTTTATCCAAAAGGAAGTAAAAAGGGAGAGCTAGAAAGATAGCATTGCATCACATTACATGGCAATGCAATGCACAGTTGCTGAAGTTGAACCAAAATGAGCTTGTAATCTGGCTTCTGCAACTTTGAACATGAAAAATCCAATGAGGAGAAGAAAAGCAAAGCCAAAGAGTCCATCCCAAAATCCGACAAACAAGCAAAATGAACAAAAAACATTGAATTCAATTCTTTCTGATTTTAGAAACTGCATTAAAGAAGGGGTGCACCGGTCCTGGAGATACTGCAATACCAGGTCAATGCGTGGAGTGGACAGAGCAAGCTCTTTTTCCATCTCCCTGTTCTAAAAATCCATTTAATATATGGTCCCCAGATAGGGGACGTATCAGATATTAAACTGATAAGAACAGATTTTTTTTTTTTTTTTTCTCCTCAGACGAGGAAATTCCACAGTCTATGGAAACCAGACAAAGGAAAATTCCATCAAAACAGCTGCGTCAAATCCAATACGCAATTTGCTGTCCCCATCATCATCGGAAATATTTATTTCATATTTCAAAACAACAATAACAAAAATCAAGAGGTACTAACAATATATCTCCACTTTTTAACTTTCCATATTCCCTCCGCATCCACTTCCCCTCTCCTCTTTTTGTCCCATAGGAAACACACATACATCTTCCCCAAAATCACCTTCACACTATCCTTTACAGCAATTTCCTTCCTTTTAAACACATACACATTCCTCACATCCCATAACACTTCCTTTATACATGCAAGCATCAACCACAAGACTCTTTCCTTCGTCCCATCACATATTCCCAAACCAAACATAAACAACTCAAAAGACAACAAATTCACACCACACAATTCTTTACACAAAGGCCCCATTCTCCCAATCACATCTCTAGCATACTGGCAATTCCAAAAAACATGCAACACACTTTCCCTTCCACCACAGCCATTTCTTGGACACATTTCACTCCTCACCAAACCTCTATTCCTCTGAAACTCTCTCACAGGTAATACTCCATGTAAAGACTGCCACACAACTTCACTCTGTTTGTTGGTCATACCACTCATCCGCACTTTCTTCCAAACCTTCTGCACATCACCACCCCTAACCATATTTATTCCACATTCTACCTCTCTACATTCAATCATCCTATACACAGCCTTCTTATTCTCCAGCAATCTCACATCTGCATCACACAGTTCATACCTCACCAAAAACTTATAAACCCACACATACCATACAGGCACCTCAAAAGCAATCGGACATCGCAAATCCCTTTCTTGCCACTTTAAACGAAACAAATACGCTCCAAATAAATACCTACACATAGATGAAAACTTTCCATCCGCCCTAATCACTTTCAAAACAAACACAACGATATTCACACCAAAAAACACGTCCAAATTCGGAAAACCCAAACCACCTTTTTCCACTCTTTTAACCAAAATTTCTCTCCTAGCTCTCTCCATTTTCGAGTTCCACAAAAAAACAAATAAAATTCTATTCAAGCTTCTCATACACATATATCCTGGTGGAAATACTACCGCAATATATAAAAATATTGGCAACACCACACTCTTAACAATTAAAATCTTCCCAAAAAAGGATAAACTCCTCAATTTCCAAAAATTCAACTTCTGCTCAACTTTTCCTTTCGCATCATCCCAACTTTCTTTCCCATCCAAACTCTCTGAAAACTTCACACCCAAAACTTTAATAGGTCCATTCACTACATTCACACCTACATCCCTACTTAAACTTCCGCCTCCAAAACCCTTACACTCACTCTTTTCCCAATTCACTTTAAACGTAGATGCACCACAAAAAATAGACACTAACAACTTCACCCGCCTCACCGAACATTCAGAATCACATAATACACACACGTCATCCATATAACCACTCACCTTCCATTCTTTTCCTCCACCTCCCGGCACTTGCACACCACGAATTACCTTATCTTTCCTCAGCATACACAACAATGGCTCAATTGCACAAATAAATGCTACAGGGGACAAAGGACACCCCTGTCGCACACCCGAAAACACATTCACTTTCCTACCCACATACCCATTCATTAAAACACAGCTATAAACACCCGCATACAAACTTCTTACTCGCCCAACAAAATCAGCCGGAAAACCCATTTTTAACAACACTCTGAACAAAAAACCATGCGACAACCTATCATAAGCCTTTTCAAAATCCAAACTTAACAAAAATACACTCTTCTTACGACCCATGCAATCCCATAGACAATCTCTTAACATACACACACACTCATGAATCCGCCTCCCAGGTACCGCACAACACTGCTCATCCCCAATCACACTCTCTATCACATCACGCATCCTATTAGCCATAAGTTTTGCATAGATTTTATAATCACAATTAAGTAACGTTATTGGCCTCCAATTCCTCAGACTTTTCAAATCCCCTTTCTTAGGAATTAACACAACCAAACCTGCACGCATACTCTCAGTCACCTCCATGTTTCCCCACATATACTTACATACATCCACAAAGTCCTTACCAATCACACCCCACATCACACGATAAAATTCTACTGGGAGGCCATCCTCCCCCGGCGTCTTATTCAAAGCCATACTACACATAACCTTCCATACCTCATCACCAGTCACCTCACCCATCACTCTCTCTCTTTCTGCTTCACTCAACTTACTCTCTAACACACTCAAAACATCATTCTCCAAACATTCATCCCTCTGTTTCACTGCATACAGATCCTCATAAAACTTAGCCACCTCTTCACACATATCCTCTCCACTCACCTCACTTCCATCTGCTCCATACACCACGCTCATACTCTGTTTCTTTCCAAAAACTTTTTTAAAGAAAAACCGAGAACATTTCTCATCCTGCTCCATCTTATCAATCTTTGCCCTAAACACTATGCTTCTCCCTCTCTCCAACAAAAACTCACTAATCTCCTTTTTTACCTCTAAAATATCCTCCTCCACCTCAACTCCTCCTTCCCTTAACTTATACAAAACGCTCAACCGCGCGTTCAGTTTAACAAAACTCTCTCTTTTAATTGCTGCATACTTGTATCCTAAATTTTTAAAGAACATTTTTGTTTGTTTCTTCACCCAGTCCCACCACTCACAAACATTCCCAAACTCATTTTTATGCTTACACCATTCTTCATACCGCCTTTCATACTCCTTTCTCACATCTTCATTCTCTAACAGTTTAACATTTAACTTCCACAATCCTCTCCCAAACACTCCATCAACTTTTATATCCAACTCACACAACATACACACATGATCTGAAAAAAGAACGTTTTCCTGCCTATAATTAACAGAAACCATATTTTTAGAAATAAAACAATAATCCAATCTGGATTGTACCCTACCACTCTCAGAAAAGAAAGTGTTCAACAAAGGATTCATGTTACACACGCGCTGCATATCACACAACCCAAAATCATTCACTAACTCCAATAATGCTTTCCCAGACACATCCACATTCACTCTCCCCACATCACAGTTCATATCACCCACAATTACCACAGGTATTCTTCCTGGAACAAAAAGCTTAATTTTTTCAAATAAATTTTTGCGCTCATTTTTTTCAACTGGCGCATAAACATTAATAACACAAAACTTTACATTCTTGTATACAAAATTAGCAAGGATACATCTCCCCACCTCAATAACCAAATAATCACTCAAAACAACCTCCCTTCCTTTAACCAAAATACCCACACCATCATTCTTATTACATGCACTCCCCGACCACACAGACGCTCCATAAGACCATTCATCCCCTTTCACACCATCCACTACCCCACATTCTTGTAAACAAAAAATAGATGCATTTTGCATAGCTAAAAACTCAAAAATAGCAGCTCTTCTTACTTTACTTTTAAACACTCTTACGTTTTGGGACACTATGGTAAATCCCATAATACTTCTACTCCTTCACCAATTACACAAAGAAATAGCCTTTGGCCTAAACCAAAGCTCACAAGAGGACAAAAAGAAAAAACATTTACAATATTATATGGTGACACTATCCAGCACCACCACTATCCTCCTCCGCCATCAGAACAGAACAGCTGGTTTCCGACCCGCTGGCTTCACCAGCCACACTCCTCATTCTGGCAGTTCTGATCTTCCTCTGAGGCTCACTAAAATCTGCATCATCACTGCCCCCACCATCCTCCCTACGACTCTTCTTTGCACCCCTATCATCCTCCGAAGAAAAATCTTCAATGTTTTCAGGACCCGAAGGGTGTTCAGGACTGTCGGGTTCCGAGATTTGCACTTCACATCCTGTTGCGTCCATTGCCTCTCCAAAAGTCATCATCTCAGGCAGCTCTGCTTCCACCACTTTCCTAGATATTCTCGCAGACACTGCCTTTTTCTCCACCTTTGCCACTTCCCTCCAGAACTCCTTTTCTTCCCTCCGCTTCTTCCTCATTTCTTCAGCAGAAGAAGAACATGGTCTCAGGGACACCTCCTCTGGCGCCGTAGAGGGAGAGGCTCTACCAGTTTCCCGCCTCCTTCCCTCTCTCTTCTCCCTCTCCAATCTTTCCAGCACTTTCAGTGCGCTTGCCATCTGCCTCCTCTCCAGCTCCTCCTCCTTCTGTTCTTTATCAGAACGTCTAGGTGCACTCATAGGACAGTCCTTATACATGTGATCACTACTCCCACAGACATCACAGGACTTGGCCTCTGGACACTGGTTGGCCATATGCCCCTCCTTTCTGCAATTTCGGCAACACTGCCCTTTAAGGCATGTTACCATGGTATGTCCGAAAGAAAAGCATCTACGGCAAAACATGGGCTGGCCTGGGTAAAAGAGGAAACCTCTATGGCCTGCAACGGAAAAATTTGATGGAGGGTGTCTAAAGCCCCCCACACTGTCAGGATCCCTTTTCAATTTCACACGGAATTTATACTGACAGTTAAAGATTCCTAGACAATTGACTTGCTTCACTCCCTTCCGCACATATTCACAGTAGCGAGAGAGGAAGCACTCCAGCAGCTCAGGGTCTGTAAAAGGGTTATAGACAGTCACAGTCACCTCCTTTTCTTGCAGACCAAACAAAGGTTCCCATCTAACTCCTTCCAAGCAGGGGTCACTAGAGTGACCACGGAGCCATTCAAAGACATTAAGGCAAACATCCTGGTCCATAAAGGTAACGTCATAATTACCTTGACGTGAAAATTCGTTGACACTGAAGATCTCAGAACGTCTTGCTCCAGCTTTGCCTTCAACGATGTCTTGGACAATGAAAACCACGTTGTTCTTGTTCTGGTCAGATGGATCCACGGACAAACGGATGGTGTTCTTCACAAAAGACATCTTGGATTCTGTCGGTATGGAATACCACAGGAAAAAGCAGAAAATCCTCCACAAAAGGGTCCGGATTCCTCCAGGAGACTCGCACCAATCAAGGTACAGTCATACGATCTTAGCCAAAAGGCCGAGAAGCGATAACCAGAATTGGTTTCAAACTACGGAGCCACCCAAGGATCCTGAAAAGTCCATTTGTGGAGATGAGCTCCTGGACTCCCGTTAAGAAGACATGTTGTCAACCTCTAGATCCCTTACATGCCTGCACTTTTCGGCTTGCTGCTGCTGCAATCCACGCGTTTTAGATCTGCATAACTCCACCTCTTTAAACACAGCACCTTCACCCCCTGCTGTTCCCACCCGCCTCAACACCGTTGGAAGGGAGGAGAACCAATTAAGGCGGGGGGTGGGGTGGAACGAGCAGCTGTCTACCCTTAGCAGGAGGGCTCCTGATTACATACCTCTCCTGCTGCTGCTGCTGCTGGCTGTCCAGCAGCAGACTGAAGGTGGCTGCTGCTGTGCACAGGTATATAAAGGCTCAGAGCCTATTATGACACGCGCAGCCAGCGTTCCATTGCCACATTCCATCTACTGCAGGCAGGATACCTGGCTGGCTGAATGTCGCTGAGAAGCTCACAGAGACCGCCATAAGCAACAGTTTAACAGAATGCCACAGACTAATCAACCAAACTTTTTGGGTTGGGTTCTCTTTTATAGTCTGCAGGCATTAAATGAAAGAAGTCAGTGTTCCAGCAGAAGGAGACAACGTTTCAGAAAAGGCATTGTAGCAAACCAAAAAAGAAATTTTAAGCGCAGCAGAGTAACCAGCGCACATACCTGTTAGCTCAGGTGAGTTTAAAAGGTTGCTGTTGATAACAAGGGCATTTGCTAAATAGATGGTGTGTGTGCAACAATATACTGAAAGGTCAATTATATTGTGCAGCTTATCTCACCACCTGTAGTTATTTAGGTGAAAGCTCCAAAATGCTTGCCTAATATGTCTGTTTATCCAAAAGGAAGTAAAAAGGGAGAGCTAGAAAGATAGCATTGCATCACATTACATGGCAATGCAATGCACAGTTGCTGAAGTTGAACCAAAATGAGCTTGTAATCTGGCTTCTGCAACTTTGAACATGAAAAATCCAATGAGGAGAAGAAAAGCAAAGCCAAAGAGTCCATCCCAAAATCCGACAAACAAGCAAAATGAACAAAAAACATTGAATTCAATTCTTTCTGATTTTAGAAACTGCATTAAAGAAGGGGTGCACCGGTCCTGGAGATACTGCAATACCAGGTCAATGCGTGGAGTGGACAGAGCAAGCTCTTTTTCCATCTCCCTGTTCTAAAAATCCATTTAATATATGGTCCCCAGATAGGGGACGTATCAGATATTAAACTGATAAGAACAGATACTACACTTGATCTTAGCCAAAAGGCCGAGAAGCGATAACCAGAATTGGTTTCAAACTACGGAGCCACCCAAGGATCCTGAAAAGTCCATTTGTGGAGATGAGCTCCTGGACTCCCGTTAAGAAGACATGTTGTCAACCTCTAGATCCCTTACATGCCTGCACTTTTCGGCTTGCTGCTGCTGCAATCCACGCGTTTTAGATCTGCATAACTCCACCTCTTTAAACACAGCACCTTCACCCCCTGCTGTTCCCACCCGCCTCAACACCGTTGGAAGGGAGGAGAACCAATTAAGGCGGGGGGTGGGGTGGAACGAGCAGCTGTCTACCCTTAGCAGGAGGGCTCCTGATTACATACCTCTCCTGCTGCTGCTGCTGCTGGCTGTCCAGCAGCAGACTGAAGGTGGCTGCTGCTGTGCACAGGTATATAAAGGCTCAGAGCCTATTATGACACGCGCAGCCAGCGTTCCATTGCCACATTCCATCTACTGCAGGCAGGATACCTGGCTGGCTGAATGTCGCTGAGAAGCTCACAGAGACCGCCATAAGCAACAGTTTAACAGAATGCCACAGACTAATCAACCAAACTTTTTGGGTTGGGTTCTCTTTTATAGTCTGCAGGCATTAAATGAAAGAAGTCAGTGTTCCAGCAGAAGGAGACAACGTTTCAGAAAAGGCATTGTAGCAAACCAAAAAAGAAATTTTAAGCGCAGCAGAGTAACCAGCGCACATACCTGTTAGCTCAGGTGAGTTTAAAAGGCTGCTGTTGATAACAAGGGCATTTGCTAAATAGATGGTGTGTGTGCAACAATATACTGAAAGGTCAATTATATTGTGCAGCTTATCTCACCACCTGTAGTTATTTAGGTGAAAGCTCCAAAATGCTTGCCTAATATGTCTGTTTATCCAAAAGGAAGTAAAAAGGGAGAGCTAGAAAGATAGCATTGCATCACATTACATGGCAATGCAATGCACAGTTGCTGAAGTTGAACCAAAATGAGCTTGTAATCTGGCTTCTGCAACTTTGAACATGAAAAATCCAATGAGGAGAAGAAAAGCAAAGCCAAAGAGTCCATCCCAAAATCCGACAAACAAGCAAAATGAACAAAAAACATTGAATTCAATTCTTTCTGATTTTAGAAACTGCATTAAAGAAGGGGTGCACCGGTCCTGGAGATACTGCAATACCAGGTCAATGCGTGGAGTGGACAGAGCAAGCTCTTTTTCCATCTCCCTGTTCTAAAAATCCATTTAATATATGGTCCCCAGATAGGGGACGTATCAGATATTAAACTGATAAGAACAGATACTACACTTGATCTTAGCCAAAAGGCCGAGAAGCGATAACCAGAATTGGTTTCAAACTACGGAGCCACCCAAGGATCCTGAAAAGTCCATTTGTGGAGATGAGCTCCTGGACTCCCGTTAAGAAGACATGTTGTCAACCTCTAGATCCCTTACATGCCTGCACTTTTCGGCTTGCTGCTGCTGCAATCCACGCGTTTTAGATCTGCATAACTCCACCTCTTTAAACACAGCACCTTCACCCCCTGCTGTTCCCACCCGCCTCAACACCGTTGGAAGGGAGGAGAACCAATTAAGGCGGGGGGTGGGGTGGAACGAGCAGCTGTCTACCCTTAGCAGGAGGGCTCCTGATTACATACCTCTCCTGCTGCTGCTGCTGCTGGCTGTCCAGCAGCAGACTGAAGGTGGCTGCTGCTGTGCACAGGTATATAAAGGCTCAGAGCCTATTATGACACGCGCAGCCAGCGTTCCATTGCCACATTCCATCTACTGCAGGCAGGATACCTGGCTGGCTGAATGTCGCTGAGAAGCTCACAGAGACCGCCATAAGCAACAGTATAACAGAATGCCACAGACTAATCAACCAAACTTTTTGGGTTGGGTTCTCTTTTATAGTCTGCAGGCATTAAATGAAAGAAGTCAGTGTTCCAGCAGAAGGAGACAACGTTTCAGAAAAGGCATTGTAGCAAACCAAAAAAGAAATTTTAAGCGCAGCAGAGTAACCAGCGCACATACCTGTTAGTTCAGGTGAGTTTAAAAGGCTGCTGTTGATAACAAGGGCATTTGCTAAATAGATGGTGTGTGTGCAACAATATACTGAAAGGTCAATTATATTGTGCAGCTTATCTCACCACCTGTAGTTATTTAGGTGAAAGCTCCAAAATGCTTGCCTAATATGTCTATTTATCCAAAAGGAAGTAAAAAGGGAGAGCTAGAAAGATAGCATTGCATCACATTACATGGCAATGCAATGCACAGTTGCTGAAGTTGAACCAAAATGAGCTTGTAATCTGGCTTCTGCAACTTTGAACATGAAAAATCCAATGAGGAGAAGAAAAGCAAAGCCAAAGAGTCCATCCCAAAATCCGACAAACAAGCAAAATGAACAAAAAACATTGAATTCAATTCTTTCTGATTTTAGAAACTGCATTAAAGAAGGGGTGCACCGGTCCTGGAGATACTGCAATACCAGGTCAATGCGTGGAGTGGACAGAGCAAGCTCTTTTTCCATCTCCCTGTTCTAAAAATCCATTTAATATATGGTCCCCAGATAGGGGACGTATCAGATATTAAACTGATAAGAACAGATACTACACTTGATCTTAGCCAAAAGGCCGAGAAGCGATGACCAGAATTGGTTTCAAACTACGGAGCCACCCAAGGATCCTGAAAAGTCCATTTGTGGAGATGAGCTCCTGGACTCCCGTTAAGAAGACATGTTGTCAACCTCTAGATCCCTTACATGCCTGCACTTTTCGGCTTGCTGCTGCTGCAATCCACGCGTTTTAGATCTGCATAACTCCACCTCTTTAAACACAGCACCTTCACCCCCTGCTGTTCCCACCCGCCTCAACACCGTTGGAAGGGAGGAGAACCAATTAAGGCGGGGGGTGGGGTGGAACGAGCAGCTGTCTACCCTTAGCAGGAGGGCTCCTGATTACATACCTCTCCTGCTGCTGCTGCTGCTGGCTGTCCAGCAGCAGACTGAAGGTGGCTGCTGCTGTGCACAGGTATATAAAGGCTCAGAGCCTATTATGACACGCGCAGCCAGCGTTCCATTGCCACATTCCATCTACTGCAGGCAGGATACCTGGCTGGCTGAATGTCGCTGAGAAGCTCACAGAGACCGCCATAAGCAACAGTTTAACAGAATGCCACAGACTAATCAACCAAACTTTTTGGGTTGGGTTCTCTTTTATTGTCTGCAGGCATTAAATGAAAGAAGTCAGTGTTCCAGCAGAAGGAGACAACGTTTCAGAAAAGGCATTGTAGCAAACCAAAAAAGAAATTTTAAGCGCAGCAGAGTAACCAGCGCACATACCTGTTAGCTCAGGTGAGTTTAAAAGGCTGCTGTTGATAACAAGGGCATTTGCTAAATAGATGGTGTGTGTGCAACAATATACTGAAAGGTCAATTATATTGTGCAGCTTATCTCACCACCTGTAGTTATTTAGGTGAAAGCTCCAAAATGCTTGCCTAATATGTCTGTTTATCCAAAAGGAAGTAAAAAGGGAGAGCTAGAAAGATAGCATTGCATCACATTACATGGCAATGCAATGCACAGTTGCTGAAGTTGAACCAAAATGAGCTTGTAATCTGGCTTCTGCAACTTTGAACATGAAAAATCCAATGAGGAGAAGAAAAGCAAAGCCAAAGAGTCCATCCCAAAATCCGACAAACAAGCAAAATGAACAAAAAACATTGAATTCAATTCTTTCTGATTTTAGAAACTGCATTAAAGAAGGGGTGCACCGGTCCTGGAGATACTGCAATACCAGGTCAATGCGTGGAGTGGACAGAGCAAGCTCTTTTTCCATCTCCCTGTTCTAAAAATCCATTTAATATATGGTCCCCAGATAGGGGACGTATCAGATATTAAACTGATAAGAACAGATACTACACTTGATCTTAGCCAAAAGGCCGAGAAGCGATAACCAGAATTGGTTTCAAACTACGGAGCCACCCAAGGATCCTGAAAAGTCCATTTGTGGAGATGAGCTCCTGGACTCCCGTTAAGAAGACATGTTGTCAACCTCTAGATCCCTTACATGCCTGCACTTTTCGGCTTGCTGCTGCTGCAATCCACGCGTTTTAGATCTGCATAACTCCACCTCTTTAAACACAGCACCTTCACCCCCTGCTGTTCCCACCCGCCTCAACACCGTTGGAAGGGAGGAGAACCAATTAAGGCGGAGGGTGGGGTGGAACGAGCAGCTGTCTACCCTTAGCAGGAGGGCTCCTGATTACATACCTCTCCTGCTGCTGCTGCTGCTGGCTGTCCAGCAGCAGACTGAAGGTGGCTGCTGCTGTGCACAGGTATATAAAGGCTCAGAGCCTATTATGACACGCGCAGCCAGCGTTCCATTGCCACATTCCATCTACTGCAGGCAGGATACCTGGCTGGCTGAATGTCGCTGAGAAGCTCAAAGAGACCGCCATAAGCAACAGTTTAACAGAATGCCACAGACTAATCAACCAAACTTTTTGGGTTGGGTTCTCTTTTATAGTCTGCAGGCATTAAATGAAAGAAGTCAGTGTTCCAGCAGAAGGAGACAACGTTTCAGAAAAGGCATTGTAGCAAACCAAAAAAGAAATTTTAAGCGCAGCAGAGTAACCAGCGCACATACCTGTTAGCTCAGGTGAGTTTAAAAGGCTGCTGTTGATAACAAGGGCATTTGCTAAATAGATGGTGTGTGTGCAACAATATACTGAAAGGTCAATTATATTGTGCAGCTTATCTCACCACCTGTAGTTATTTAGGTGAAAGCTCCAAAATGCTTGCCTAATATGTCTGTTTATCCAAAAGGAAGTAAAAAGGGAGAGCTAGAAAGATAGCATTGCATCACATTACATGGCAATGCAATGCACAGTTGCTGAAGTTGAACCAAAATGAGCTTGTAATCTGGCTTCTGCAACTTTGAACATGAAAAATCCAATGAGGAGAAGAAAAGCAAAGCCAAAGAGTCCATCCCAAAATCCGACAAACAAGCAAAATGAACAAAAAACATTGAATTCAATTCTTTCTGATTTTAGAAACTGCATTAAAGAAGGGGTGCACCGGTCCTGGAGATACTGCAATACCAGGTCAATGCGTGGAGTGGACAGAGCAAGCTCTTTTTCCATCTCCCTGTTCTAAAAATCCATTTAATATATGGTCCCCAGATAGGGGACGTATCAGATATTAAACTGATAAGAACAGATACTACACTTGATCTTAGCCAAAAGGCCGAGAAGCGATAACCAGAATTGGTTTCAAACTACGGAGCCACCCAAGGATCCTGAAAAGTCCATTTGTGGAGATGAGCTCCTGGACTCCCGTTAAGAAGACATGTTGTCAACCTCTAGATCCCTTACATGCCTGCACTTTTCGGCTTGCTGCTGCTGCAATCCACGCGTTTTAGATCTGCATAACTCCACCTCTTTAAACACAGCACCTTCACCCCCTGCTGTTCCCACCCGCCTCAACACCGTTGGAAGGGAGGAGAACCAATTAAGGCGGGGGGTGGGGTGGAACGAGCAGCTGTCTACCCTTAGCAGGAGGGCTCCTGATTACATACCTCTCCTGCTGCTGCTGCTGCTTTCTGTCCAGCAGCAGACTGAAGGTGGCTGCTGCTGTGCACAGGTATATAAAGGCTCAGAGCCTATTATGACACGCGCAGCCAGCGTTCCATTGCCACATTCCATCTACTGCAGGCAGGATACTTGGCTGGCTGAATGTCGCTGAGAAGCTCACAGAGACCGCCATAAGCAACAGTTTAACAGAATGCCACAGACTAATCAACCAAACTTTTTGGGTTGGGTTCTCTTTTATAGTCTGCAGGCATTAAATGAAAGAATCAGTGTTCCAGCAGAAGGAGACAACGTTTCAGAAAAGGCATTGTAGCAAACCAAAAAAGAAATTTTAAGCGCAGCAGAGTAACCAGCGCACATACCTGTTAGCTCAGGTGAGTTTAAAAGGCTGCTGTTGATAACAAGGGCATTTGCTAAATAGATGGTGTGTGTGCAACAATATACTGAAAGGTCAATTATATTGTGCAGCTTATCTCACCACCTGTAGTTATTTAGGTGAAAGCTCCAAAATGCTTGCCTAATATGTCTGTTTATCCAAAAGGAAGTAAAAAGGGAGAGCTAGAAAGATAGCATTGCATCACATTACATGGCAATGCAATGCACAGTTGCTGAAGTTGAACCAAAATGAGCTTGTAATCTGGCTTCTGCAACTTTGAACATGAAAAATCCAATGAGAAGAAGAAAAGCAAAGCCAAAGAGTCCATCCCAAAATCCGACAAACAAGCAAAATGAACAAAAAACATTGAATTCAATTCTTTCTGATTTTAGAAACTGCATTAAAGAAGGGGTGCACCGGTCCTGGAGATACTGCAATACCAGGTCAATGCGTGGAGTGGACAGAGCAAGCTCTTTTTCCATCTCCCTGTTCTAAAAATCCATTTAATATATGGTCCCCAGATAGGGGACGTATCAGATATTAAACTGATAAGAACAGATACTACACTTGATCTTAGCCAAAAGGCCGAGAAGCGATAACCAGAATTGGTTTCAAACTACAGAGCCACCCAAGGATCCTGAAAAGTCCATTTGTGGAGATGAGCTCCTGGACTCCCGTTAAGAAGACATGTTGTCAACCTCTAGATCCCTTACATGCCTGCACTTTTCGGCTTGCTGCTGCTGCAATCCACGCGTTTTAGATCTGCATAACTCCACCTCTTTAAACACAGCACCTTCACCCCCTGCTGTTCCCACCCGCCTCAACACCGTTGGAAGGGAGGAGAACCAATTAAGGCGGGGGGTGGGGTGGAACGAGCAGCTGTCTACCCTTAGCAGGAGGGCTCCTGATTACATACCTCTCCTGCTGCTGCTGCTGCTGGCTGTCCAGCAGCAGACTGAAGGTGGCTGCTGCTGTGCACAGGTATATAAAGGCTCAGAGCCTATTATGACACGCGCAGCCAGCGTTCCATTGC